>NW_027362954.1:0-1203341 GCF_046119375.1 Phyllobates terribilis | reverse complement strand
GGAGCAGGAAAAAGCAAAAAATTTCAGAATTGCACCTTGCAATGCGGAGAAATTACTGTTTGTGCATTTACAATATTCATTGATTTTTGCCATTGAAAAACGTCCAGAAATGATTGAAGCTACTGACTGAATGAAAGGAGCTGGCATCTTACTCTCTTTGAATCTTCTTTATCATGCTAAGAGGAGCAGGAAAAAGCAAAAAATTTCAGAATTGCACCTTGCAATGCGGAGAAATTACTGTTTGTGCATTTACAATATTCATTGATTTTTGCCATTGAAAAACATCATGTTATTCATATACCAGAAATGTTTGAAGCTACTGACTGAATGAAAGGAGCTGACATCTCACTCTCTTTGAATCTTCTTTATCATGCTAAGAGGAGCAGGAAAAAGCAAAAAATTTCAGAATTGCACCTTGCAATGCGGAGAAATTACTGTTTGTGCATTTACAATATTCATTGATTTTTGCCATTGAAAAACGTCCAGAAATGATTGAAGCTACTGACTGAATGAAAGGAGCTGGCATCTCACTCTCTTTGAATCTTCTTTATCATGCTAAGCGGAGCAGGAAAAAGCAAAAAATTTCAGAATTGCACCTTGCAATGCGGAGAAATTACTGTTTGTGCATTTACAATATTCATTGATTTTTGCCATTGAAAAACGTCCAGAAATGATTGAAGCTACTGACTGAATGAAAGGAGCTGGCATCTCACTCTCTTTGAATCTTCTTTATAATGCTAAGAGGAGCAGGAAAAAGCAAAAAAATTCAGAATTGCACCTTGCAATGTGGAGAAATTACTGTTTGTGCATTTACAATATTCATTGATTTTTGCCATTGAAAAACATCATGTTATTCATATACCAGAAATGTTTGAAGCTACTGACTGAATGAAAGGAGCTGGCATCTCACTCTCTTTGAATCTTCTTTATCATGCTAAGAGGAGCAGGAAAAAGCAAAAAATTTCAGAATTGCACCTTGCAATGCGGAGAAATTAATGTTTGTGCATTTACAATATTCATTGATTTTTGCCATTGAAAAACGTCCAGAAATGATTGAAGCTACTGACTGAATGAAAGGAGCTGGCATCTCACTCTCTTTGAATCTTCTTTATCATGCTAAGAGGAGCAGGAAAAAGCAAAAAAATTCAGAATTGCACCTTGCAATGCGGAGAAATTACTGTTTGTGCATTTACAATATTCATTGATTTTTGCCATTGAAAAACATCATGTTATTCATATACCAGAAATGTTTGAAGCTACTGACTGAATGAAAGGAGCTGGCATCTCACTCTCTTTGAATCTTCTTTATCATGCTAAGAGGAGCAGGAAAAAGCAAAAAATTTCAGAATTGCACCTTGCAATGCGGAGAAATTACTGTTTGTGCATTTACAATATTCATTGATTTTTGCCATTGAAAAACGTCCAGAAATGATTGAAGCTACTGACTGAATGAAAGGAGCTGGCATCTCACTCTCTTTGAATCTTCTTTATCATGTTAAGAGGAGCAGGAAAAAGCAAAAAATTTCAGAATTGCACCTTGCAATGCGGAGAAATTACTGTTTGTGCATTTACAATATTCATTGATTTTTGCCATTGAAAAACGTCCAGAAATGATTGACGCTACTGACTGAATGAAAGGAGCTGGCATCTTACTCTCTTTGAATCTTCTTTATCATGCTAAGAGGAGCAGGAAAAAGCAAAAAATTTCAGAATTGCACCTTGCAATGCGGAGAAATTACTGTTTGTGCATTTACAATATTCATTGATTTTTGCCATTGAAAAACATCATGTTATTCATATACCAGAAATGTTTGAAGCTACTGACTGAATAAAAGGAGCTGACATCTCACTCTCTTTGAATCTTCTTTATCATGCTAAGAGGAGCAGGAAAAAGCAAAAAATTTCAGAATTGCACCTTGCAATGCGGAGAAATTACTGTTTGTGCATTTACAATATTCATTGATTTTTGTCATTGAAAAACGTCCAGAAATGATTGAAGCTACTGACTGAATGAAAGGAGCTGGCATCTCACTCTCTTTGAATCTTCTTTATCATGCTAAGAGGAGCAGGAGAAAGCAAAAAATTTCAGAATTGCACCTTGCAATGCGGAGAAATTACTGTTTGTGCATTTACAATATTCATTGATTTTTGCCATTGAAAAACGTCCAGAAATGATTGAAGCTACTGACTGAATGAAAGGAGCTGGCATCTTACTCTCTTTGAATCTTCTTTATCATGCTAAGATGAGCAGGAAAAAGCAAAAAATTTCAGAATTGCACCTTGCAATGCGGAGAAATTACTGTTTGTGCATTTACAATATTCATTGATTTTTGCCATTGAAAAACGTCCAGAAATGATTGAAGCTACTGACTGAATGAAAGGAGCTGGTATCTCACTCCCTTTGAATCTTCTTTATCATGCTAAGAGGAGCAGGAAAAAGCAAAAAATTTCAGAATTGCACCTTGCAATGCGGAGAAATTACTGTTTGTGCATTTACAATATTCATTGATTTTTGCCATTGAAAAACGTCCAGAAATGATTGAAGCTACTGACTGAATGAAAGGAGCTGGCATCTTACTCTCTTTGAATCTTCTTTACCATGCTAAGAGGAGCAGGAAAAGGCAAAAAATTTCAGAATTGCACCTTGCAATGCGGAGAAATTACTGTTTGTGCATTTACAATATTCATTGATTTTTGCCATTGAAAAACATCATGTTATTCATATACCAGAAATGTTTGAAGCTACTGACTGAATGAAAGGAGCTGACATCTCACTCTCATTGAATCTTCTTTATCATGCTAAGAGGAGCAGGAAAAAGCAAAAAATTTCAGAATTGCACCTTGCAATGCGGAGAAATTACTGTTTGTGCATTTACAATATTCATTGATTTTTGCCATTGAAAAACGTCCAGAAATGATTGAAGCTACTGACTGAATGAAAGGAGCTGGCATCTCACTCTCTTTGAATCTTCTTTATCATGCTAAGAGGAGCAGGAAAAAGCAAAAAATTTCAGAATTGCACCTTGCAATGCGGAGAAATTACTGTTTGTGCATTTACAATATTCATTGATTTTTGCCATTGAAAAACGTCCAGAAATGATTGAAGCTACTGACTGAATGAAAGGAGCTGGCATCTTACTCTCTTTGAATCTTATTTATCATGCTAAGAGGAGCAGGAAAAAGCAAAAAATTTCAGAATTGCACCTTGCAATGCGGAGAAATTACTGTTTGTGCATTTACAATATTCATTGATTTTTGTCATTGAAAAACATCATGTTATTCATATACCAGAAATGTTTGAAGCTACTGACTGAATGAAAGGAGCTGACATCTCACTCTCTTTGAATCTTCTTTATCATGCTAAGAGGAGCAGGAAAAAGCAAAAAATTTCCGAATTGCACCTTGCAATGCGGAGAAATTACTGTCTGTGCATTTACAATATTCATTGATTTTTGCCATTGAAAAACGTCCAGAAATGATTGAAGCTACTGACTGAATGAAAGGAGCTGGCATCTCACTCTCTTTGAATCTTCTTTATCATGCTAAGAGGAGCAGGAAAAAGCAAAAAATTTCAGAATTGCACCTTGCAATGCGGAGAAATTACTGTTTGTGCATTTACAATATTCATTGATTTTTGCCATTGAAAAACGTCCAGAAATGATTGAAGCTACTGACTGAATGAAAGGAGCTGGTATCTCACTCTCTTTGAATCTTCTTTATCATGCTAAGAGGAGCAGGAAAAAGCAAAAAATTTCAGAATTGCACCTTGCAATGCGGAGAAATTACTGTTTGTGCATTTACAATATTCATTGATTTTTGCCATTGAAAAACGTCCAGAAATGATTGAAGCTACTGACTGAATGAAAGGAGCTGGTATCTCACTCTATTTGAATCTTCTTTATCATGCTAAGAGGAGCAGGAAAAAGCAAAAAATTTCAGAATTGCACCTTGCAATGCGGAGAAATTACTGTTTGTGCATTTACAATATTCATTGATTTTTGCCATTGAAAAACGTCCAGAAATGATTGAAGCTACTGACTGAATGAAAGGAGCTGGCATCTCACTCTCTTTGAATCTTCTTTATCATGTTAAGAGGAGCAGGAAAAAGCAAAAAATTTCAGAATTGCACCTTGCAATGCGGAGAAATTACTGTTTGTGCATTTACAATATTCATTGATTTTTGCCATTGAAAAACGTCCAGAAATGATTGAAGCTACTGACTGAATGAAAGGAGCTGGCATCTTACTCTCTTTGAATCTTCTTTATCATGCTAAGAGGAGCAGGAAAAAGCAAAAAATTTCAGAATTGCACCTTGCAATGCAGAGAAATTACTGTTTGTGCATTTACAATATTCATTGATTTTTGCCATTGAAAAACATCATGTTATTCATATACCAGAAATGTTTGAAGCTACTGACTGAATGAAAGGAGCTGACATCTCACTCTCTTTGAATCTTCTTTATCATGCTAAGAGGAGCAGGAAAAAGCAAAAAATTTCAGAATTGCACCTTGCAATGCGGAGAAATTACTGTTTGTGCATTTACAATATTCATTGATTTTTGCCATTGAAAAACGTCCAGAAATGATTGAAGCTACTGACTGAATGAAAGGAGCTGGCATCTCACTCTCTTTGAATCTTCTTTATCATGCTAAGAGGAGCAGGAAAAAGCAAAAAATTTCAGAATTGCACCTTGCAATGCGGAGAAATTACTGTTTGTGCATTTACAATATTCATTGATTTTTGCCATTGAAAAACGTCCAGAAATGATTGAAGCTACTGACTGAATGAAAGGAGCTGGCATCTCACTCTCTTTGAATCTTCTTTATAATGCTAAGAGGAGCAGGAAAAAGCAAAAAAATTCAGAATTGCACCTTGCAATGTGGAGAAATTACTGTTTGTGCATTTACAATATTCATTGATTTTTGCCATTGAAAAACATCATGTTATTCATATACCAGAAATGTTTGAAGCTACTGACTGAATGAAAGGAGCTGGCATCTCACTCTCTTTGAATCTTCTTTATCATGCTAAGAGGAGCAGGAAAAAGCAAAAAATTTCAGAATTGCACCTTGCAATGCGGAGAAATTAATGTTTGTGCATTTACAATATTCATTGATTTTTGCCATTGAAAAACGTCCAGAAATGATTGAAGCTACTGACTGAATGAAAGGAGCTGGCATCTCACTCTCTTTGAATCTTCTTTATCATGCTAAGAGGAGCAGGAAAAAGCAAAAAAATTCAGAATTGCACCTTGCAATGCGGAGAAATTACTGTTTGTGCATTTACAATATTCATTGATTTTTGCCATTGAAAAACATCATGTTATTCATATACCAGAAATGTTTGAAGCTACTGACTGAATGAAAGGAGCTGGCATCTCACTCTCTTTGAATCTTCTTTATCATGCTAAGAGGAGCAGGAAAAAGCAAAAAATTTCAGAATTGCACCTTGCAATGCGGAGAAATTACTGTTTGTGCATTTACAATATTCATTGATTTTTGCCATTGAAAAACGTCCAGAAATGATTGAAGCTACTGACTGAATGAAAGGAGCTGGCATCTCACTCTCTTTGAATCTTCTTTATCATGTTAAGAGGAGCAGGAAAAAGCAAAAAATTTCAGAATTGCACCTTGCAATGCGGAGAAATTACTGTTTGTGCATTTACAATATTCATTGATTTTTGCCATTGAAAAACGTCCAGAAATGATTGACGCTACTGACTGAATGAAAGGAGCTGGCATCTTACTCTCTTTGAATCTTCTTTATCATGCTAAGAGGAGCAGGAAAAAGCAAAAAATTTCAGAATTGCACCTTGCAATGCGGAGAAATTACTGTTTGTGCATTTACAATATTCATTGATTTTTGCCATTGAAAAACATCATGTTATTCATATACCAGAAATGTTTGAAGCTACTGACTGAATGAAAGGAGCTGACATCTCACTCTCTTTGAATCTTCTTTATCATGCTAAGAGGAGCAGGAAAAAGCAAAAAATTTCAGAATTGCACCTTGCAATGCGGAGAAATTACTGTTTGTGCATTTACAATATTCATTGATTTTTGCCATTGAAAAACGTCCAGAAATGATTGAAGCTACTGACTGAATGAAAGGAGCTGGCATCTCACTCTCTTTGAATCTTCTTTATCATGCTAAGAGGAGCAGGAAAAAGCAAAAAATTTCAGAATTGCACCTTGCAATGCGGAGAAATTACTGTTTGTGCATTTACAATATTCATTGATTTTTGCCATTGAAAAACGTCCAGAAATTATTGAAGCTACTGACTGAATGAAAGGAGCTGGCATCTCACTCTCTTTGAATCTTCTTTATAATGCTAAGAGGAGCAGGAAAAAGCAAAAAATTTCAGAATTGCACCTTGCAATGTGGAGAAATTACTGTTTGTGCATTTACAATATTCATTGATTTTTGCCATTGAAAAACATCATGTTATTCATATACCAGAAATGTTTGAAGCTACTGACTGAATGAAAGGAGCTGGCATCTCACTCTCTTTGAATCTTCTTTATCATGCTAAGAGGAGCAGGAAAAAGCAAAAAATTTCAGAATTGCACCTTGCAATGCGGAGAAATTACTGTTTGTGCATTTACAATATTCATTGATTTTTGTCATTGAAAAACATCATGTTATTCATATACCAGAAATGTTTGAAGCTACTGACTGAATGAAAGGAGCTGACATCTCACTCTCATTGAATCTTCTTTATCATGCTAAGAGGAGCAGGAAAAAGCAAAAAATTTCAGAATTGCACCTTGCAATGCGGAGAGATTACTGTTTGTGCATTTACAATATTCATTGATTTTTGCCATTGAAAAACGTCCAGAAATGATTGAAGCTACTGACTGAATGAAAGGAGCTGGCATCTCACTCTCTTTGAATCTTCTTTATCATGCTAAGAGGAGCAGGAAAAAGCAAAAAATTTCAGAATTGCACCTTGCAATGCGGAGAAATTACTGTTTGTGCATTTACAATATTCATTGATTTTTGCCATTGAAAAACGTCCAGAAATGATTGAAGCTACTGACTGAATGAAAGGAGCTGGCATCTTACTCTCTTTGAATCTTATTTATCATGCTAAAAGGAGCAGGAAAAAGCAAAAAATTTCAGAATTGCACCTTGCAATGCGGAGAAATTACTGTTTGTGCATTTACAATATTCATTGATTTTTGTCATTGAAAAACATCATGTTATTCATATACCAGAAATGTTTGAAGCTACTGACTGAATGAAAGGAGCTGACATCTCACTCTCTTTGAATCTTCTTTATCATGCTAAGAGGAGCAGGAAAAAGCAAAAAATTTCCGAATTGCACCTTGCAATGCGGAGAAATTACTGTCTGTGCATTTACAATATTCATTGATTTTTGCCATTGAAAAACGTCCAGAAATGATTGAAGCTACTGACTGAATGAAAGGAGCTGGCATCTCACTCTCTTTGAATCTTCTTTATCATGCTAAGAGGAGCAGGAAAAAGCAAAAAATTTCAGAATTGCACCTTGCAATGCGGAGAAATTACTGTTTGTGCATTTACAATATTCATTGATTTTTGCCATTGAAAAACGTCCAGAAATGATTGAAGCTACTGACTGAATGAAAGGAGCTGGTATCTCACTCTCTTTGAATCTTCTTTATCATGCTAAGAGGAGCAGGAAAAAGCAAAAAATTTCAGAATTGCACCTTGCAATGCGGAGAAATTACTGTTTGTGCATTTACAATATTCATTGATTTTTGCCATTGAAAAACGTCCAGAAATGATTGAAGCTACTGACTGAATGAAAGGAGCTGGTATCTCACTCTATTTGAATCTTCTTTATCATGCTAAGAGGAGCAGGAAAAAGCAAAAAATTTCAGAATTGCACCTTGCAATGCGGAGAAATTACTGTTTGTGCATTTACAATATTCATTGATTTTTGCCATTGAAAAACGTCCAGAAATGATTGAAGCTACTGACTGAATGAAAGGAGCTGGCATCTCACTCTCTTTGAATCTTCTTTATCATGTTAAGAGGAGCAGGAAAAAGCAAAAAATTTCAGAATTGCACCTTGCAATGCGGAGAAATTACTGTTTGTGCATTTACAATATTCATTGATTTTTGCCATTGAAAAACGTCCAGAAATGATTGAAGCTACTGACTGAATGAAAGGAGCTGGCATCTTACTCTCTTTGAATCTTCTTTATCATGCTAAGAGGAGCAGGAAAAAGCAAAAAATTTCAGAATTGCACCTTGCAATGCAGAGAAATTACTGTTTGTGCATTTACAATATTCATTGATTTTTGCCATTGAAAAACATCATGTTATTCATATACCAGAAATGTTTGAAGCTACTGACTGAATGAAAGGAGCTGACATCTCACTCTCTTTGAATCTTCTTTATCATGCTAAGAGGAGCAGGAAAAAGCAAAAAATTTCAGAATTGCACCTTGCAATGCGGAGAAATTACTGTTTGTGCATTTACAATATTCATTGATTTTTGCCATTGAAAAACGTCCAGAAATGATTGAAGCTACTGACTGAATGAAAGGAGCTGGCATCTCACTCTCTTTGAATCTTCTTTATCATGCTAAGAGGAGCAGGAAAAAGCAAAAAATTTCAGAATTGCACCTTGCAATGCGGAGAAATTACTGTTTGTGCATTTACAATATTCATTGATTTTTGCCATTGAAAAACGTCCAGAAATGATTGAAGCTACTGACTGAATGAAAGGAGCTGGCATCTCACTCTCTTTGAATCTTCTTTATAATGCTAAGAGGAGCAGGAAAAAGCAAAAAAATTCAGAATTGCACCTTGCAATGTGGAGAAATTACTGTTTGTGCATTTACAATATTCATTGATTTTTGCCATTGAAAAACATCATGTTATTCATATACCAGAAATGTTTGAAGCTACTGACTGAATGAAAGGAGCTGGCATCTCACTCTCTTTGAATCTTCTTTATCATGCTAAGAGGAGCAGGAAAAAGCAAAAAATTTCAGAATTGCACCTTGCAATGCGGAGAAATTAATGTTTGTGCATTTACAATATTCATTGATTTTTGCCATTGAAAAACGTCCAGAAATGATTGAAGCTACTGACTGAATGAAAGGAGCTGGCATCTCACTCTCTTTGAATCTTCTTTATCATGCTAAGAGGAGCAGGAAAAAGCAAAAAAATTCAGAATTGCACCTTGCAATGCGGAGAAATTACTGTTTGTGCATTTACAATATTCATTGATTTTTGCCATTGAAAAACATCATGTTATTCATATACCAGAAATGTTTGAAGCTACTGACTGAATGAAAGGAGCTGGCATCTCACTCTCTTTGAATCTTCTTTATCATGCTAAGAGGAGCAGGAAAAAGCAAAAAATTTCAGAATTGCACCTTGCAATGCGGAGAAATTACTGTTTGTGCATTTACAATATTCATTGATTTTTGCCATTGAAAAACGTCCAGAAATGATTGAAGCTACTGACTGAATGAAAGGAGCTGGCATCTCACTCTCTTTGAATCTTCTTTATCATGTTAAGAGGAGCAGGAAAAAGCAAAAAATTTCAGAATTGCACCTTGCAATGCGGAGAAATTACTGTTTGTGCATTTACAATATTCATTGATTTTTGCCATTGAAAAACGTCCAGAAATGATTGACGCTACTGACTGAATGAAAGGAGCTGGCATCTTACTCTCTTTGAATCTTCTTTATCATGCTAAGAGGAGCAGGAAAAAGCAAAAAATTTCAGAATTGCACCTTGCAATGCGGAGAAATTACTGTTTGTGCATTTACAATATTCATTGATTTTTGCCATTGAAAAACATCATGTTATTCATATACCAGAAATGTTTGAAGCTACTGACTGAATGAAAGGAGCTGACATCTCACTCTCTTTGAATCTTCTTTATCATGCTAAGAGGAGCAGGAAAAAGCAAAAAATTTCAGAATTGCACCTTGCAATGCGGAGAAATTACTGTTTGTGCATTTACAATATTCATTGATTTTTGCCATTGAAAAACGTCCAGAAATGATTGAAGCTACTGACTGAATGAAAGGAGCTGGCATCTCACTCTCTTTGAATCTTCTTTATCATGCTAAGAGGAGCAGGAAAAAGCAAAAAATTTCAGAATTGCACCTTGCAATGCGGAGAAATTACTGTTTGTGCATTTACAATATTCATTGATTTTTGCCATTGAAAAACGTCCAGAAATTATTGAAGCTACTGACTGAATGAAAGGAGCTGGCATCTCACTCTCTTTGAATCTTCTTTATAATGCTAAGAGGAGCAGGAAAAAGCAAAAAATTTCAGAATTGCACCTTGCAATGTGGAGAAATTACTGTTTGTGCATTTACAATATTCATTGATTTTTGCCATTGAAAAACATCATGTTATTCATATACCAGAAATGTTTGAAGCTACTGACTGAATGAAAGGAGCTGGCATCTCACTCTCTTTGAATCTTCTTTATCATGCTAAGAGGAGCAGGAAAAAGCAAAAAATTTCAGAATTGCACCTTGCAATGCGGAGAAATTACTGTTTGTGCATTTACAATATTCATTGATTTTTGTCATTGAAAAACATCATGTTATTCATATACCAGAAATGTTTGAAGCTACTGACTGAATGAAAGGAGCTGACATCTCACTCTCTTTGAATCTTCTTTATCATGCTAATAGGAGCAGGAAAAAGCAAAAAATTTCAGAATTGCACCTTGCAATGCGGAGAAATTACTGTCTGTGCATTTACAATATTCATTGATTTTTGCCATTGAAAAACGTCCAGAAATGATTGAAGCTACTGACTGAATGAAAGGAGCTGGCATCTCACTCTCTTTGAATCTTCTTTATCATGCTAAGAGGAGCAGGAAAAAGCAAAAAATTTCAGAATTGCACCTTGCAATGCGGAGAAATTACTGTTTGTGCATTTACAATATTCATTGATTTTTGCCATTGAAAAACGTCCAGAAATGATTGAAGCTACTGACTGAATGAAAGGAGCTGGTATCTCACTCTCTTTGAATCTTCTTTATCATGCTAAGAGGAGCAGGAAAAAGCAAAAAATTTCAGAATTGCACCTTGCAATGCGGAGAAATTACTGTTTGTGCATTTACAATATTCATTGATTTTTGCCATTGAAAAACGTCCAGAAATGATTGAAGCTACTGACTGAATGAAAGGAGCTGGCATCTCACTCTCTTTGAATCTTCTTTATCATGTTAAGAGGAGCAGGAAAAAGCAAAAAATTTCAGAATTGCACCTTGCAATGCGGGGAAATTACTGTTTGTGCATTTACAATATTCATTGATTTTTGCCATTGAAAAACGTCCAGAAATGATTGAAGCTACTGACTGAATGAAAGGAGCTGGCATCTTACTCTCTTTGAATCTTCTTTATCATGCTAAGAGGAGCAGGAAAAAGCAAAAAATTTCAGAATTGCACCTTGCAATGCGGAGAAATTACTGTTTGTGCATTTACAATATTCATTGATTTTTGCCATTGAAAAACATCATGTTATTCATATACCAGAAATGTTTGAAGCTACTGACTGAATGAAAGGAGCTGACATCTCACTCTCTTTGAATCTTCTTTATCATGCTAAGAGGAGCAGGAAAAAGCAAAAAATTTCAGAATTGCACCTTGCAATGCGGAGAAATTACTGTTTGTGCATTTACAATATTCATTGATTTTTGCCATTGAAAAACGTCCAGAAATGATTGAAGCTACTGACTGAATGAAAGGAGCTGGCATCTCACTCTCTTTGAATCTTCTTTATCATGCTAAGAGGAGCAGGAAAAAGCAAAAAATTTCAGAATTGCACCTTGCAATGCGGAGAAATTACTGTTTGTGCATTTACAATATTCATTGATTTTTGCCATTGAAAAACGTCCAGAAATGATTGAAGCTACTGACTGAATGAAAGGAGCTGGCATCTCACTCTCTTTGAATCTTCTTTATAATGCTAAGAGGAGCAGGAAAAAGCAAAAAATTTCAGAATTGCACCTTGCAATGCGGAGAAATTACTGTTTGTGCATTTACAATACTCATTGATTTTTGCCATTGAAAAACATCATGTTATTCATATACCAGAAATGTTTGAAGCTACTGACTGAATGAAAGGAGCTGGCATCTCACTCTCTTTGAATCTTCTTTATCATGCTAAGAGGAGCAGGAAAAAGCAAAAAATTTCAGAATTGCACCTTGCAATGCGGAGAAATTAATGTTTGTGCATTTACAATATTCATTGATTTTTGCCATTGAAAAACGTCCAGAAATGATTGAAGCTACTGACTGAATGAAAGGAGCTGGCATCTCACTCTCTTTGAATCTTCTTTATCATGCTAAGAGGAGCAGGAAAAAGCAAAAAAATTCAGAATTGCTCCTTGCAATGCGGAGAAATTACTGTTTGTGCATTTACAATATTCATTGATTTTTGCCATTGAAAAACATCATGTTATTCATATACCAGAAATGTTTGAAGCTACTGACTGAATGAAAGGAGCTGGCATCTCACTCTCTTTGAATCTTCTTTATCATGCTAAGAGGAGCAGGAAAAAGCAAAAAATTTCAGAATTGCACCTTGCAATGCGGAGAAATTACTGTTTGTGCATTTACAATATTCATTGATTTTTGCCATTGAAAAACGTCCAGAAATGATTGAAGATACTGACTGAATGAAAGGAGCTGGCATCTCACTCTCTTTGAATCTTCTTTATCATGCTAAGAGGAGCAGGAAAAAGCAAAAAATTTCAGAATTGCACCTTGCAATGCGGAGAAATTACTGTTTGTGCATTTACAATATTCATTGATTTTTGCCATTGAAAAACGTCCAGAAATGATTGAAGCTACTGACTGAATGAAAGGAGCTGGCATCTTAATCTCGTTGAATCTTCTTTATCATGCTAAGAGGAGCAGGAAAAAGCAAAAAATTTCAGAATTGCACCTTGCAAAGCGGAGAAATTACTGTTTGTGCATTTACAATATTCATTGATTTTTGCCATTGAAAAACATCATGTTATTCATATACCAGAAATGTTTGAAGCTACTGACTGAATGAAAGGAGCTGACATCTCACTCTCTTTGAATCTTCTTTATCATGCTAAGAGGAGCAGGAAAAAGCAAAAAATTTCAGAATTGCACCTTGCAATGCGGAGAAATTACTGTCTGTGCATTTACAATATTCATTGATTTTTGCCATTGAAAAACGTCCAGAAATGATTGAAGCTACTGACTGAATGAAAGGAGCTGGCATCTCACTCTCTTTGAATCTTCTTTATCATGCTAAGAGGAGCAGGAAAAAGCAAAAAATTTCAGAATTGCACCTTGCAATGCGGAGAAATTACTGTTTGTGCATTTACAATATTCATTGATTTTTGCCATTGAAAAACGTCCAGAAATGATTGAAGCTACTGACTGAATGAAAGGAGCTGGTATCTCACTCTCTTTGAATCTTCTTTATCATGCTAAGAGGAGCAGGAAAAAGCAAAAAATTTCAGAATTGCACCTTGCAATGCGGAGAAATTACTGTTTGTGCATTTACAATATTCATTGATTTTTGCCATTGAAAAACGTCCAGAAATGATTGAAGCTACTGACTGAATGAAAGGAGCTGGTATCTCACTCTCTTTGAATCTTCTTTATCATGCTAAGAGGAGCAGGAAAAAGCAAAAAATTTCAGAATTGCACCTTGCAATGCGGAGAAATTACTGTTTGTGCATTTACAATATTCATTGATTTTTGCCATTGAAAAACGTCCAGAAATGATTGAAGCTACTGACTGAATGAAAGGAGCTGGCATCTCACTCTCTTTGAATCTTCTTTATCATGTTAAGAGGAGCAGGAAAATGCAAAAAATTTCAGAATTGCACCTTGCAATGCGGAGAAATTACTGTTTGTGCATTTACAATATTCATTGATTTTTGCCATTGAAAAACATCATGTTATTCATATACCAGAAATGTTTGAAGCTACTGACTGAATGAAAGGAGATGACATGTCACTCTCTTTGAATCTTCTTTATCATGCTAAGAGGAGCAGGAAAAAGCAAAAAATTTCAGAATTGCACCTTGCAATGCGGAGAAATTACTGTTTGTGCATTTACAATATTCATTGATTTTTGCCATTGAAAAACGTCCAGAAATGATTGAATCTACTGACTGAATGAAAGGAGCTGGCATCTCACTCTCTTTGAATCTTCTTTATCATGCTAAGAGGAGCAGGAAAAAGCAAAAAATTTCAGAATTGCACCTTGCAATGCGGAGAAATTACTGTTTGTGCATTTACAATATTCATTGATTTTTGCCATTGAAAAACATCATGTTATTCATATACCAGAAATGTTTGAAGCTACTGACTGAATGAAAGGAGCTGGCATCTCACTCTCTTTGAATCTTCTTTATCATGCTAAGAGGAGCAGGAAAAAGCAAAAAATTTCAGAATTGCACCTTGCAATGCGGAGAAATTACTGTTTGTGCATTTACAATATTCATTGATTTTTGCCATTGAAAAATGTCCAGAAATGATTGAAGCTACTGACTGAATGAAAGGAGCTGGCATCTCACTCTCTTTGAATCTTCTTTATCATGCTAAGAGGAGCAGGAAAAAGCAAAAAATTTCAGAATTGCACCTTGCAATGCGGAGAAATTACTGTTTGTGCATTTACAATATTCATTGATTTTTGCCATTGAAAAACATCATGTTATTCATATACCAGAAATGTTTGAAGCTACTGACTGAATGAAAGGAGCTGGCATCTCACTCTCTTTGAATCTTCTTTATCATGCTAAGAGAAGCAGGAAAAAGCAAAAAATTTCAGAATTGCACCTTGCAATGCGGAGAAATTACTGTTTGTGCATTTACAATATTCATTGATTTTTGCCATTGAAAAACGTCCAGAAATGATTGAAGATTCTGACTGAATGAAAGGAGCTGGCATCTCACTCTCTTTGAATCTTCTTTATCATGCTAAGAGGAGCAGGAAAAAGTAAAAAATTTCAGAATTGCACCTTGCAATGCGGAGAAATTACTGTTTGTGCATTTACAATATTCATTGATTTTTGCCATTGAAAAACATCATGTTATTCATATACCAGAAATGTTTGAAGCTACTGACTGAATGAAAGGAGCTGGCATCTCACTCTCTTTGAATCTTCTTTATCATGCTAAGAGGAGCAGGAAAAAGCAAAAAATTTCAGAATTGCACCTTGCAATGCGGAGAAATTACTGTTTGTGCATTTACAATATTCATTGATTTTTGCCATTGAAAAACGTCCAGAAATGATTGAAGCTACTGACTGAATGAAAGGAGCTGGCATCTCACTCTCTTTGAAACTTCTTTATCATGCTAAGAGGAGCAGGAAAAAGCAAAAAATTTCAGAATTGCACATTGCAATGCGGAGAAATTACTGTTTGTGCATTTACAATATTCATTGATTTTTGCCATTGAAAAACGTCCAGAAATGATTGAAGCTACTGACTGAATGAAAGGAGCTGGCATCTCACTCTCTTTGAATCTTCTTTATCATGCAAAGAGGAGCAGGAAAAAGCAAAAAATTTCAGAATTGCACCTTGCAATGCGGAGAAATTACTGTTTGTGCATTTACAATATTCATTGATTGTTGCCATTGAAAAACATCATGTTATTCATATACCAGAAATGTTTGAAGCTACTGACTGAATGAAAGGAGCTGACATCTCACTCTCTTTGAATCTTCTTTATCATGCAAAGAGGAGCAGGAAAAAGCAAAAAATTTCAGAATTGCACCTTGCAATGCGGAGAAATTACTGTTTGTGCATTTACAATATTCATTGATTTTTGCCATTGAAAAACGTCCAGAAATGATTGAAGCTACTGACTGAATGAAAGGAGCTGGCATCTCACTCTCTTTGAATCTTCTTTATAATGCTAAGAGGAGCAGGAAAAAGCAAAAAATTTCAGAATTGCACCTTGCAATGCGGAGAAATTACTGTTTGTGCATTTACAATATTCATTGATTTTTGCCATTGAAAAACATCATGTTATTCATATACCAGAAATGTTTGAAGCTACTGACTGAATGAAAGGAGCTGGCATCTCACTCTCTTTGAATCTTCTTTATCATGCTAAGAGGAGCAGGAAAAAGCAAAAAATTTCAGAATTGCACCTTGCAATGCGGAGAAATTAATGTTTGTGCATTTACAATATTCATTGATTTTTGCCATTGAAAAACGTCCAGAAATGATTGAAGCTAGTGACTGAATGAAAGGAGCTGGCATCTCACTCTCTTTGAATCTTCTTTATCATGCTAAGAGGAGCAGGAAAAAGTAAAAAATTTCAGAATTGCACCTTGCAATGCGGAGAAATTACTGTCTGTGCATTTACAATATTCATTGATTTTTGCCATTGAAAAACGTCCAGAAATGATTGAAGCTACTGACTGAATGAAAGGAGCTGGCATCTCACTCTCTTTGAATCTTCTTTATCATGCTAAGAGGAGCAGGAAAAAGCAAAAAATTTCAGAATTGCACCTTGCAATGCGGAGAAATTACTGTTTGTGCATTTACAATATTCATTGATTTTTGCCATTGAAAAACGTCCAGAAATGATTGAAGCTACTGACTGAATGAAAGGAGCTGGTATCTCACTCTCTTTGAATCTTCTTTATCATGCTAAGAGGAGCAGGAAAAAGCAAAAAATTTCAGAATTGCACCTTGCAATGCGGAGAAATTACTGTTTGTGCATTTACAATATTCATTGATTTTTGCCATTGAAAAACGTCCAGAAATGATTGAAGCTACTGACTGAATGAAAGGAGCTGGTATCTCACTCTCATTGAATCTTCTTTATCATGCTAAGAGGAGCAGGAAAAAGCAAAAAATTTCAGAATTGCACCTTGCAATGCGGAGAAATTACTGTTTGTGCATTTACAATACTCATTGATTTTTGCCATTGAAAAACATCATGTTATTCATATACCAGAAATGTTTGAAGCTACTGACTGAATGAAAGGAGCTGGCATCTCACTCTCTTTGAATCTTCTTTATCATGCTAAGAGGAGCAGGAAAAAGCAAAAAATTTCAGAATTGCACCTTGCAATGCGGAGAAATTAATGTTTGTGCATTTACAATATTCATTGATTTTTGCCATTGAAAAACGTCCAGAAATGATTGAAGCTACTGACTGAATGAAAGGAGCTGGCATCTCACTCTCTTTGAATCTTCTTTATCATGCTAAGAGGAGCAGGAAAAAGCAAAAAAATTCAGAATTGCTCCTTGCAATGCGGAGAAATTACTGTTTGTGCATTTACAATATTCATTGATTTTTGCCATTGAAAAACATCATGTTATTCATATACCAGAAATGTTTGAAGCTACTGACTGAATGAAAGGAGCTGGCATCTCACTCTCTTTGAATCTTCTTTATCATGCTAAGAGGAGCAGGAAAAAGCAAAAAATTTCAGAATTGCACCTTGCAATGCGGAGAAATTACTGTTTGTGCATTTACAATATTCATTGATTTTTGCCATTGAAAAACGTCCAGAAATGATTGAAGCTACTGACTGAATGAAAGGAGCTGGCATCTCACTCTCTTTGAATCTTCTTTATCATGCTAAGAGGAGCAGGAAAAAGCAAAAAATTTCAGAATTGCACCTTGCAATGCGGAGAAATTACTGTTTGTGCATTTACAATATTCATTGATTTTTGCCATTGAAAAACGTCCAGAAATGATTGAAGCTACTGACTGAATGAAAGGAGCTGGCATCTTACTCTCGTTGAATCTTCTTTATCATGCTAAGAGGAGCAGGAAAAAGCAAAAAATTTCAGAATTGCACCTTGCAAAGCGGAGAAATTACTGTTTGTGCATTTACAATATTCATTGATTTTTGCCATTGAAAAACATCATGTTATTCATATACCAGAAATGTTTGAAGCTACTGACTGAATGAAAGGAGCTGACATCTCACTCTCTTTGAATCTTCTTTATCATGCTAAGAGGAGCAGGAAAAAGCAAAAAATTTCAGAATTGCACCTTGCAATGCGGAGAAATTACTGTCTGTGCATTTACAATATTCATTGATTTTTGCCATTGAAAAACGTCCAGAAATGATTGAAGCTACTGACTGAATGAAAGGAGCTGGCATCTCACTCTCTTTGAATCTTCTTTATCATGCTAAGAGGAGCAGGAAAAAGCAAAAAATTTCAGAATTGCACCTTGCAATGCGGAGAAATTACTGTTTGTGCATTTACAATATTCATTGATTTTTGCCATTGAAAAACGTCCAGAAATGATTGAAGCTACTGACTGAATGAAAGGAGCTGGTATCTCACTCTCTTTGAATCTTCTTTATCATGCTAAGAGGAGCAGGAAAAAGCAAAAAATTTCAGAATTGCACCTTGCAATGCGGAGAAATTACTGTTTGTGCATTTACAATATTCATTGATTTTTGCCATTGAAAAACGTCCAGAAATGATTGAAGCTACTGACTGAATGAAAGGAGCTGGTATCTCACTCTCTTTGAATCTTCTTTATCATGCTAAGAGGAGCAGGAAAAAGCAAAAAATTTCAGAATTGCACCTTGCAATGCGGAGAAATTACTGTTTGTGCATTTACAATATTCATTGATTTTTGCCATTGAAAAACGTCCAGAAATGATTGAAGCTACTGACTGAATGAAAGGAGCTGGCATCTCACTCTCTTTGAATCTTCTTTATCATGTTAAGAGGAGCAGGAAAATGCAAAAAATTTCAGAATTGCACCTTGCAATGCGGAGAAATTACTGTTTGTGCATTTACAATATTCATTGATTTTTGCCATTGAAAAACATCATGTTATTCATATACCAGAAATGTTTGAAGCTACTGACTGAATGAAAGGAGATGACATGTCACTCTCTTTGAATCTTCTTTATCATGCTAAGAGGAGCAGGAAAAAGCAAAAAATTTCAGAATTGCACCTTGCAATGCGGAGAAATTACTGTTTGTGCATTTACAATATTCATTGATTTTTGCCATTGAAAAACGTCCAGAAATGATTGAATCTACTGACTGAATGAAAGGAGCTGGCATCTCACTCTCTTTGAATCTTCTTTATCATGCTAAGAGGAGCAGGAAAAAGCAAAAAATTTCAGAATTGCACCTTGCAATGCGGAGAAATTACTGTTTGTGCATTTACAATATTCATTGATTTTTGCCATTGAAAAACATCATGTTATTCATATACCAGAAATGTTTGAAGCTACTGACTGAATGAAAGGAGCTGGCATCTCACTCTCTTTGAATCTTCTTTATCATGCTAAGAGGAGCAGGAAAAAGCAAAAAATTTCAGAATTGCACCTTGCAATGCGGAGAAATTACTGTTTGTGCATTTACAATATTCATTGATTTTTGCCATTGAAAAATGTCCAGAAATGATTGAAGCTACTGACTGAATGAAAGGAGCTGGCATCTCACTCTCTTTGAATCTTCTTTATCATGCTAAGAGGAGCAGGAAAAAGCAAAAAATTTCAGAATTGCACCTTGCAATGCGGAGAAATTACTGTTTGTGCATTTACAATATTCATTGATTTTTGCCATTGAAAAACATCATGCTATTCATATACCAGAAATGTTTGAAGCTACTGACTGAATGAAAGGAGCTGGCATCTCACTCTCTTTGAATCTTCTTTATCATGCTAAGAGAAGCAGGAAAAAGCAAAAAATTTCAGAATTGCACCTTGCAATGCGGAGAAATTACTGTTTGTGCATTTACAATATTCATTGATTTTTGCCATTGAAAAACGTCCAGAAATGATTGAAGATTCTGACTGAATGAAAGGAGCTGGCATCTCACTCTCTTTGAATCTTCTTTATCATGCTAAGAGGAGCAGGAAAAAGTAAAAAATTTCAGAATTGCACCTTGCAATGCGGAGAAATTACTGTTTGTGCATTTACAATATTCATTGATTTTTGCCATTGAAAAACATCATGTTATTCATATACCAGAAATGTTTGAAGCTACTGACTGAATGAAAGGAGCTGGCATCTCACTCTCTTTGAATCTTCTTTATCATGCTAAGAGGAGCAGGAAAAAGCAAAAAATTTCAGAATTGCACCTTGCAATGCGGAGAAATTACTGTTTGTGCATTTACAATATTCATTGATTTTTGCCATTGAAAAACGTCCAGAAATGATTGAAGCTACTGACTGAATGAAAGGAGCTGGCATCTCACTCTCTTTGAAACTTCTTTATCATGCTAAGAGGAGCAGGAAAAAGCAAAAAATTTCAGAATTGCACATTGCAATGCGGAGAAATTACTGTTTGTGCATTTACAATATTCATTGATTTTTGCCATTGAAAAACGTCCAGAAATGATTGAAGCTACTGACTGAATGAAAGGAGCTGGCATCTCACTCTCTTTGAATCTTCTTTATCATGCAAAGAGGAGCAGGAAAAAGCAAAAAATTTCAGAATTGCACCTTGCAATGCGGAGAAATTACTGTTTGTGCATTTACAATATTCATTGATTGTTGCCATTGAAAAACATCATGTTATTCATATACCAGAAATGTTTGAAGCTACTGACTGAATGAAAGGAGCTGACATCTCACTCTCTTTGAATCTTCTTTATCATGCAAAGAGGAGCAGGAAAAAGCAAAAAATTTCAGAATTGCACCTTGCAATGCGGAGAAATTACTGTTTGTGCATTTACAATATTCATTGATTTTTGCCATTGAAAAACGTCCAGAAATGATTGAAGCTACTGACTGAATGAAAGGAGCTGGCATCTCACTCTCTTTGAATCTTCTTTATAATGCTAAGAGGAGCAGGAAAAAGCAAAAAATTTCAGAATTGCACCTTGCAATGCGGAGAAATTACTGTTTGTGCATTTACAATATTCATTGATTTTTGCCATTGAAAAACATCATGTTATTCATATACCAGAAATGTTTGAAGCTACTGACTGAATGAAAGGAGCTGGCATCTCACTCTCTTTGAATCTTCTTTATCATGCTAAGAGGAGCAGGAAAAAGCAAAAAATTTCAGAATTGCACCTTGCAATGCGGAGAAATTAATGTTTGTGCATTTACAATATTCATTGATTTTTGCCATTGAAAAACGTCCAGAAATGATTGAAGCTACTGACTGAATGAAAGGAGCTGGCATCTCACTCTCTTTGAATCTTCTTTATCATGCTAAGAGGAGCAGGAAAAAGTAAAAAATTTCAGAATTGCACCTTGCAATGCGGAGAAATTACTGTCTGTGCATTTACAATATTCATTGATTTTTGCCATTGAAAAACGTCCAGAAATGATTGAAGCTACTGACTGAATGAAAGGAGCTGGCATCTCACTCTCTTTGAATCTTCTTTATCATGCTAAGAGGAGCAGGAAAAAGCAAAAAATTTCAGAATTGCACCTTGCAATGCGGAGAAATTACTGTTTGTGCATTTACAATATTCATTGATTTTTGCCATTGAAAAACGTCCAGAAATGATTGAAGCTACTGACTGAATGAAAGGAGCTGGTATCTCACTCTCTTTGAATCTTCTTTATCATGCTAAGAGGAGCAGGAAAAAGCAAAAAATTTCAGAATTGCACCTTGCAATGCGGAGAAATTACTGTTTGTGCATTTACAATATTCATTGATTTTTGCCATTGAAAAACGTCCAGAAATGATTGAAGCTACTGACTGAATGAAAGGAGCTGGTATCTCACTCTCTTTGAATCTTCTTTATCATGCTAAGAGGAGCAGGAAAAAGCAAAAAATTTCAGAATTGCACCTTGCAATGCGGAGAAATTACTGTTTGTGCATTTACAATATTCATTGATTTTTGCCATTGAAAAACGTCCAGAAATGATTGAAGCTACTGACTGAATGAAAGGAGCTGGCATCTCACTCTCTTTGAATCTTCTTTATCATGTTAAGAGGAGCAGGAAAATGCAAAAAATTTCAGAATTGCACCTTGCAATGCGGAGAAATTACTGTTTGTGCATTTACAATATTCATTGATTTTTGCCATTGAAAAACATCATGTTATTCATATACCAGAAATGTTTGAAGCTACTGACTGAATGAAAGGAGATGACATGTCACTCTCTTTGAATCTTCTTTATCATGCTAAGAGGAGCAGGAAAAAGCAAAAAATTTCAGAATTGCACCTTGCAATGCGGAGAAATTACTGTTTGTGCATTTACAATATTCATTGATTTTTGCCATTGAAAAACGTCCAGAAATGATTGAATCTACTGACTGAATGAAAGGAGCTGGCATCTCACTCTCTTTGAATCTTCTTTATCATGCTAAGAGGAGCAGGAAAAAGCAAAAAATTTCAGAATTGCACCTTGCAATGCGGAGAAATTACTGTTTGTGCATTTACAATATTCATTGATTTTTGCCATTGAAAAACATCATGTTATTCATATACCAGAAATGTTTGAAGCTACTGACTGAATGAAAGGAGCTGGCATCTCACTCTCTTTGAATCTTCTTTATCATGCTAAGAGGAGCAGGAAAAAGCAAAAAATTTCAGAATTGCACCTTGCAATGCGGAGAAATTACTGTTTGTGCATTTACAATATTCATTGATTTTTGCCATTGAAAAATGTCCAGAAATGATTGAAGCTACTGACTGAATGAAAGGAGCTGGCATCTCACTCTCTTTGAATCTTCTTTATCATGCTAAGAGGAGCAGGAAAAAGCAAAAAATTTCAGAATTGCACCTTGCAATGCGGAGAAATTACTGTTTGTGCATTTACAATATTCATTGATTTTTGCCATTGAAAAACATCATGTTATTCATATACCAGAAATGTTTGAAGCTACTGACTGAATGAAAGGAGCTGGCATCTCACTCTCTTTGAATCTTCTTTATCATGCTAAGAGAAGCAGGAAAAAGCAAAAAATTTCAGAATTGCACCTTGCAATGCGGAGAAATTACTGTTTGTGCATTTACAATATTCATTGATTTTTGCCATTGAAAAACGTCCAGAAATGATTGAAGATTCTGACTGAATGAAAGGAGCTGGCATCTCACTCTCTTTGAATCTTCTTTATCATGCTAAGAGGAGCAGGAAAAAGTAAAAAATTTCAGAATTGCACCTTGCAATGCGGAGAAATTACTGTTTGTGCATTTACAATATTCATTGATTTTTGCCATTGAAAAACATCATGTTATTCATATACCAGAAATGTTTGAAGCTACTGACTGAATGAAAGGAGCTGGCATCTCACTCTCTTTGAATCTTCTTTATCATGCTAAGAGGAGCAGGAAAAAGCAAAAAATTTCAGAATTGCACCTTGCAATGCGGAGAAATTACTGTTTGTGCATTTACAATATTCATTGATTTTTGCCATTGAAAAACGTCCAGAAATGATTGAAGCTACTGACTGAATGAAAGGAGCTGGCATCTCACTCTCTTTGAAACTTCTTTATCATGCTAAGAGGAGCAGGAAAAAGCAAAAAATTTCAGAATTGCACATTGCAATGCGGAGAAATTACTGTTTGTGCATTTACAATATTCATTGATTTTTGCCATTGAAAAACGTCCAGAAATGATTGAAGCTACTGACTGAATGAAAGGAGCTGGCATCTCACTCTCTTTGAATCTTCTTTATCATGCAAAGAGGAGCAGGAAAAAGCAAAAAATTTCAGAATTGCACCTTGCAATGCGGAGAAATTACTGTTTGTGCATTTACAATATTCATTGATTGTTGCCATTGAAAAACATCATGTTATTCATATACCAGAAATGTTTGAAGCTACTGACTGAATGAAAGGAGCTGACATCTCACTCTCTTTGAATCTTCTTTATCATGCAAAGAGGAGCAGGAAAAAGCAAAAAATTTCAGAATTGCACCTTGCAATGCGGAGAAATTACTGTTTGTGCATTTACAATATTCATTGATTTTTGCCATTGAAAAACGTCCAGAAATGATTGAAGCTACTGACTGAATGAAAGGAGCTGGCATCTCACTCTCTTTGAATCTTCTTTATAATGCTAAGAGGAGCAGGAAAAAGCAAAAAATTTCAGAATTGCACCTTGCAATGCGGAGAAATTACTGTTTGTGCATTTACAATATTCATTGATTTTTGCCATTGAAAAACATCATGTTATTCATATACCAGAAATGTTTGAAGCTACTGACTGAATGAAAGGAGCTGGCATCTCACTCTCTTTGAATCTTCTTTATCATGCTAAGAGGAGCAGGAAAAAGCAAAAAATTTCAGAATTGCACCTTGCAATGCGGAGAAATTAATGTTTGTGCATTTACAATATTCATTGATTTTTGCCATTGAAAAACGTCCAGAAATGATTGAAGCTACTGACTGAATGAAAGGAGCTGGCATCTCACTCTCTTTGAATCTTCTTTATCATGCTAAGAGGAGCAGGAAAAAGCAAAAAAATTCAGAATTGCACCTTGCAATGCGGAGAAATTACTGTTTGTGCATTTACAATATTCATTGATTTTTGCCATTGAAAAACATCATGTTATTCATATACCAGAAATGTTTGAAGCTACTGACTGAATGAAAGGAGCTGGCATCTCACTCTCTTTGAATCTTCTTTATCATGCTAAGAGGAGCAGGAAAAAGCAAAAAATTTCAGAATTGCACCTTGCAATGCGGAGAAATTACTGTTTGTGCATTTACAATATTCATTGATTTTTGCCATTGAAAAACGTCCAGAAATGATTGAAGCTACTGACTGAATGAAAGGAGCTGGCATCTCACTCTCTTTGAATCTTCTTTATTATGCTAAGAGGAGCAGGAAAAAGCAAAAAATTTCAGAATTGCACCTTGCAATGAGGAGAAATTACTGTTTGTGCATTTACAATATTCATTGATTTTTGCCATTGAAAAACATGTTATTCATATACCAGAAATGTTTGAAGCTACTGACTGAATGAAAGGAGCTGACATCTCACTCTCTTTGAATCTTCTTTATCATGCTAATAGGAGCAGGAAAAAGCAAAAAAATCCAGAATTGCACCTTGTAATGCGGAGAAATTACTGTCTGTGCATTTACAATATTCATTGATTTTTGCCATTGAAAAACGTCCAGAAATGATTGAAGCTACTGACTGAATGAAAGGAGCTGGCATCTCTCTCTCTTTGATTCTTCTTTATCATGCTAAGAGGAGCAGGAAAAAGCAAAAAATTTCAGAATTGCACCTTGCAATGAGGAGAAATTACTGTTTGTGCATTTACAATATTCATTGATTTTTGCCATTGAAAAACGTCCAGAAATGATTGAAGCTACTGACTGAATGAAAGGAGCTGGTATCTCACTCTCTTTGAATCTTCTTTATCATGCTAAGAGGAGCAGGAAAAAGTAAAAAATTTCAGAATAGCACCTTGCAATGCGGAGAAATTACTGTTTGTGCATTTACAATATTCATTGATTTTTGCCATTGAAAAACGTCCAGAAATGATTGAAGCTACTGACTGAATGAAAGGAGCTGGCATCTCACTCTCTTTGAATCTTCTTTATCATGTTAAGAGGAGCAGGAAAAAGCAAAAAATTTCAGAATTGCACCTTGCAATGCGGAGAAATTACTGTTTGTGCATTTACAATATTCATTGATTTTTGCCATTGAAAAACGTCCAGAAATGATTGAAGCTACTGACTGAATGAAAGGAGCTGGCATCTTACTCTCTTTGAATCTTCTTTATCATGCTAAGAGGAGCAGGAAAAAGCAAAAAATTTCAGAATTGCACCTTGCAATGCGGAGAAATTACTGTTTGTGCATTTACAATATTCATTGATTTTTGCCATTGAAAAACATCATGTTATTCATATACCAGAAATGTTTGAAGCTACTGACTGAATGAAAGGAGCTGACATCTCACTCTCTTTGAATCTTCTTTATCATGCTAAGAGGAGCAGGAAAAAGCAAAAAATTTCAGAATTGCACCTTGCAATGCGGAGAAATTACTGTTTGTGCATTTACAATATTCATTGATTTTTGCCATTGAAAAACGTCCAGAAATGATTGAAGCTACTGACTGAATGAAAGGAGCTGGCATCTCACTCTCTTTGAATCTTCTTTATCATGCTAAGAGGAGCAGGAAAAAGCAAAAAATTTCAGAATTGCACCTTGCAATGGTTAGAAATTACTGTTTGTGCATTTACAATATTCATTGATTTTTGCCATTGAAAAACGTCCAGAAATGATTGAAGCTACTGACTGAATGAAAGGAGCTGGCATCTTACTCTCTTTGAATCTTCTTTATCATGCTAAGAGGAGCAGGAAAAAGCAAAAAATTTCAGAATTGCACCTTGCAATGCGGAGAAATTACTGTTTGTGCATTTACAATATTCATTGATTTTTGCCATTGAAAAACATCATGTTATTCATATACCAGAAATGTTTGAAGCTACTGACTGAATGAAAGGAGCTGACATCTCACTCTCTTTGAATCTTCTTTATCATGCTAAGAGGAGCAGGAAAAAGCAAAAAATTTCAGAATTGCACCTTGCAATGCGGATAAATTACTGTCTGTGCATTTACAATATTCATTGATTTTTGCCATTGAAAAACGTCCAGAAATGATTGAAGCTACTGACTGAATGAAAGGAGCTGGCATCTCACTCTCTTTGAATCTTCTTTATCATGCTAAGAGGAGCAGGAAAAAGCAAAAAATTTCAGAATTGCACCTTGCAATGCGGAGAAATTACTGTTTGTGCATTTACAATATTCATTGATTTTTGCCATTGAAAAACGTCCAGAAATGATTGAAGCTACTGACTGAATGAAAGGAGTTGGTATCTCACTCTCTTTGAATCTTCTTTATCATGCTAAGAGGAGCAGGAAAAAGCAAAAAATTTCAGAATTGCACCTTGCAATGCGGAGAAATTACTGTTTGTGCATTTACAATATTCATTGAATTTTGCCATTGAAAAACGTCCAGAAATGATTGAAGCTACTGACTGAATGAAAGGAGCTGGTATCTCACTCTCTTTGAATCTTCTTTATCATGCTAAGAGGAGCAGGAAAAAGCAAAAAATTTCAGAATTGCAACTTGCAATGCGGAGAAATTACTGTTTGTGCATTTACAATATTCATTGATTTTTGCCATTGAAAAACGTCCAGAAATGATTGAAGCTACTGACTGAATGAAAGGAGCTGGCATCTCACTCTCTTTGAATCTTCTTTATCATGTTAAGAGGAGCAGGAAAAAGCAAAAAATTTCAGAATTGCACCTTGCAATGCGGAGAAATTACTGTTTGTGCATTTACAATATTCATTGATTTTTGCCATTGAAAAACATCATGTTATTCATATACCAGAAATGTTTGAAGCTACTGACTGAATGAAAGGAGATGACATGTCACTCTCTTTGAATCTTCTTTATCATGCTAAGAGGAGCAGGAAAAAGCAAAAAATTTCAGAATTGCACCTTGCAATGCGGAGAAATTACTGTTTGTGCATTTACAATATTCATAGATTTTTGCCATTGAAAAACGTCCAGAAATGATTGAATCTACTGACTGAATGAAAGGAGCTGGCATCTCACTCTCTTTGAATCTTCTTTATCATGCTAAGAGGAGCAGGAAAAAGCAAAAAATTTCAGAATTGCACCTTGCAATGCGGAGAAATTACTGTTTGTGCATTTACAATATTCATTGATTTTTGCCATTGAAAAACATCATGTTATTCATATACCAGAAATGTTTGAAGCTACTGACTGAATGAAAGGAGCTGGCATCTCACTCTCTTTGAATCTTCTTTATCATGCTAAGAGGAGCAGGAAAAAGCAAAAAATTTCAGAATTGCACCTTGCAATGCGGAGAAATTACTGTTTGTGCATTTACAATATTCATTGATTTTTGCCATTGAAAAACGTCCAGAAATGATTGAAGCTACTGACTGAATGAAAGGAGCAGGCATCTCACTCTCTTTGAATCTTCTTTATTATGCTAAGAGGAGCAGGAAAAAGCAAAAAATTTCAGAATTGCACCTTGCAATGAGGAGAAATTACTGTTTGTGCATTTACAATATTCATTGATTTTTGCCATTGAAAAACATGTTATTCATATACCAGAAATGTTTGAAGCTACTGACTGAATGAAAGGAGCTGACATCTCACTCTCTTTGAATCTTCTTTATCATGCTAAGAGGAGCAGGAAAAAGCAAAAAATTTCAGAATTGCACCTTGTAATGCGGAGAAATTACTGTCTGTGCATTTACAATATTCATTGATTTTTGCCATTGAAAAACGTCCAGAAATGATTGAAGCTACTGACTGAATGAAAGGAGCTGGCATCTCACTCTCTTTGAAACTTCTTTATCATGCTAAGAGGAGCAGGAAAAAGCAAAAAATTTCAGAATTGCACCTTGCAATGCGGAGAAATTACTGTTTGTGCATTTACAATATTCATTGATTTTTGCCATTGAAAAACGTCCAGAAATGATTGAAGCTACTGACTGAATGAAAGGAGCTGGCATCTCACTCTCTTTGAATCTTCTTTATCATGCAAAGAGGAGCAGGAAAAAGCAAAAAATTTCAGAATTGCACCTTGCAATGCGGAGAAATTACTGTTTGTGCATTTACAATATTCATTGATTGTTGCCATTGAAAAACATCATGTTATTCATATACCAGAAATGTTTGAAGCTACTGACTGAATGAAAGGAGCTGACATCTCACTCTCTTTGAATCTTCTTTATCATGCTAAGAGGAGCAGGAAAAAGCAAAAAATTTCAGAATTGCACCTTGCAATGCGGAGAAATTACTGTTTGTGCATTTACAATATTCATTGATTTTTGCCATTGAAAAACGTCCAGAAATGATTGAAGATTCTGACTGAATGAAAGGAGCTGGCATCTCACTCTCTTTGAATCTTCTTTATCATGCTAAGAGGAGCAGGAAAAAGTAAAAAATTTCAGAATTGCACCTTGCAATGCGGAGAAATTACTGTTTGTGCATTTACAATATTCATTGATTTTTGCCATTGAAAAACATCATGTTATTCATATACCAGAAATGTTTGAAGCTACTGACTGAATGAAAGGAGCTGGCATCTCACTCTCTTTGAATCTTCTTTATCATGCTAAGAGGAGCAGGAAAAAGCAAAAAATTTCAGAATTGCACCTTGCAATGCGGAGAAATTACTGTTTGTGCATTTACAATATTCATTGATTTTTGCCATTGAAAAACGTCCAGAAATGATTGAATCTACTGACTGAATGAAAGGAGTTGGCATCTCACTCTCTTTGAATCTTCTTTATCATGCTAAGAGGAGTAGGAAAAAGCAAAAAATTTCAGAATTGCACCTTGCAATGCGGAGAAATTACTGTTTGTGCATTTACAATATTCATTGATTTTTGCCATTGAAAAACATCATGTTATTCATATACCAGAAATGTTTGAAGCTACTGACTGAATGAAAGGAGCTGGCATCTCACTCTCTTTGAATCTTCTTTATCATGCTAAGAGGAGCAGGAAAAAGCAAAAAATTTCAGAATTGCACCTTGCAATGCGGAGAAATTACTGTTTGTGCATTTACAATATTCATTGATTTTTGCCATTGAAAAACGTCCAGAAATGATTGAAGCTACTGACTGAATGAAAGGAGCAGGCATCTCACTCTCTTTGAATCTTCTTTATTATGCTAAGAGGAGCAGGAAAAAGCAAAAAATTTCAGAATTGCACCTTGCAATGAGGAGAAATTACTGTTTGTGCATTTACAATATTCATTGATTTTTGCCATTGAAAAACATGTTATTCATATACCAGAAATGTTTGAAGCTACTGACTGAATGAAAGGAGCTGACATCTCACTCTCTTTGAATCTTCTTTATCATGCTAAGAGGAGCAGGAAAAAGCAAAAAATTTCAGAATTGCACCTTGTAATGCGGAGAAATTACTGTCTGTGCATTTACAATATTCATTGATTTTTGCCATTGAAAAACGTCCAGAAATGATTGAAGCTACTGACTGAATGAAAGGAGCTGGCATCTCACTCTCTTTGAAACTTCTTTATCATGCTAAGAGGAGCAGGAAAAAGCAAAAAATTTCAGAATTGCACCTTGCAATGCGGAGAAATTACTGTTTGTGCATTTACAATATTCATTGATTTTTGCCATTGAAAAACGTCCAGAAATGATTGAAGCTACTGACTGAAAGAAAGGAGCTGGCATCTCACTCTCTTTGAATCTTCTTTATCATGCAAAGAGGAGCAGGAAAAAGCAAAAAATTTCAGAATTGCACCTTTTAATGCGGAGAAATTACTGTTTGTGCATTTACAATATTCATTGATTGTTGCCATTGAAAAACATCATGTTATTCATATACCAGAAATGTTTGAAGCTACTGACTGAATGAAAGGAGCTGACATCTCACTCTCTTTGAATCTTCTTTATCATGCTAAGAGGAGCAGGAAAAAGCAAAAAATTTCAGAATTGCACCTTGCAATGCGGAGAAATTACTGTTTGTGCATTTACAATATTCATTGATTTTTGCCATTGAAAAACGTCCAGAAATGATTGAAGATTCTGACTGAATGAAAGGAGCTGGCATCTCACTCTCTTTGAATCTTCTTTATCATGCTAAGAGGAGCAGGAAAAAGTAAAAAATTTCAGAATTGCACCTTGCAATGCGGAGAAATTACTGTTTGTGCATTTACAATATTCATTGATTTTTGCCATTGAAAAACATCATGTTATTCATATACCAGAAATGTTTGAAGCTACTGACTGAATGAAAGGAGCTGGCATCTCACTCTCTTTGAATCTTCTTTATCATGCTAAGAGGAGCAGGAAAAAGCAAAAAATTTCAGAATTGCACCTTGCAATGCGGAGAAATTACTGTTTGTGCATTTACAATATTCATTGATTTTTGCCATTGAAAAACGTCCAGAAATGATTGAATCTACTGACTGAATGAAAGGAGCTGGCATCTCACTCTCTTTGCATCTTCTTTATCATGCTAAGAGGAGCAGGAAAAAGCAAAAAATTTCAGAATTGCACCTTGCAATGCGGAGAAATTACTGTTTGTGCATTTACAATATTCATTGATTTTTGCCATTGAAAAACATCATGTTATTCATATACCAGAAATGTTTGAAGCTACTGACTGAATGAAAGGAGCTGGCATCTCACTCTCTTTGAATCTTCTTTATCATGCTAAGAGGAGCAGGAAAAAGCAAAAAATTTCAGAATTGCACCTTGCAATGCGGAGAAATTACTGTTTGTGCATTTACAATATTCATTGATTTTTGCCATTGAAAAACGTCCAGAAATGATTGAAGCTACTGACTGAATGAAAGGAGCAGGCATCTCACTCTCTTTGAATCTTCTTTATTATGCTAAGAGGAGCAGGAAAAAGCAAAAAATTTCAGAATTGCACCTTGCAATGAGGAGAAATTACTGTTTGTGCATTTACAATATTCATTGATTTTTGCCATTGAAAAACATGTTATTCATATACCAGAAATGTTTGAAGCTACTGACTGAATGAAAGGAGCTGACATCTCACTCTCTTTGAATCTTCTTTATCATGCTAAGAGGAGCAGGAAAAAGCAAAAATTTCAGAATTGCACCTTGTAATGCGGAGAAATTACTGTCTGTGCATTTACAATATTCATTGATTTTTGCCATTGAAAAACGTCCAGAAATGATTGAAGCTACTGACTGAATGAAAGGAGCTGGCATCTCACTCTCTTTGAAACTTCTTTATCATGCTAAGAGGAGCAGGAAAAAGCAAAAAATTTCAGAATTACACCTTGCAATGCGGAGAAATTACTGTTTGTGCATTTACAATATTCATTGATTTTTGCCATTGAAAAACGTCCGGAAATGATTGAAGCTACTGACTGAATGAAAGGAGCTGGCATCTCACTCTCTTTGAATCTTCTTTATCATGCAAAGAGGAGCAGGAAAAAGCAAAAAATTTCAGAATTGCACCTTGCAATGCGGAGAAATTACTGTTTGTGCATTTACAATATTCATTGATTGTTGCCATTGAAAAACATCATGTTATTCATATACCAGAAATGTTTGAAGCTACTGACTGAATGAAAGGAGCTGACATCTCACTCTCTTTGAATCTTCTTTATCATGCTAAGAGGAGCAGGAAAAAGCAAAAAATTTCAGAATTGCACCTTGCAATGCGGAGAAATTACTGTTTGTGCATTTACAATATTCATTGATTTTTGCCATTGAAAAACGTCCAGAAATGATTGAAGATTCTGACTGAATGAAAGGAGCTGGCATCTCACTCTCTTTGAATCTTCTTTATCATGCTAAGAGGAGCAGGAAAAAGTAAAAAATTTCAGAATTGCACCTTGCAATGCGGAGAAATTACTGTTTGTGCATTTACAATATTCATTGATTTTTGCCATTGAAAAACATCATGTTATTCATATACCAGAAATGTTTGAAGCTACTGACTGAATGAAAGGAGCTGGCATCTCACTCTCTTTGAATCTTCTTTATCATGCTAAGAGGAGCAGGAAAAAGCAAAAAATTTCAGAATTGCACCTTGCAATGCGGAGAAATTACTGTTTGTGCATTTACAATATTCATTGATTTTTGCCATTGAAAAACGTCCAGAAATGATTGAAGCTACTGACTGAATGAAAGGAGCTGGCATCTCACTCTCTTTGAAACTTCTTTATCATGCTAAGAGGAGCAGGAAAAAGCAAAAAATTTCAGAATTGCACCTTGCAATGCGGAGAAATTACTGTTTGTGCATTTACAATATTCATTGATTTTTGCCATTGAAAAACGTCCAGAAATGATTGAAGCTACTGACTGAATGAAAGGAGCTGGCATCTCACTCTCTTTGAATCTTCTTTATCATGCAAAGAGGAGCAGGAAAAAGCAAAAAATTTCAGAATTGCACCTTGCAATGCGGAGAAATTACTGTTTGTGCATTTACAATATTCATTGATTGTTGCCATTGAAAAACATCATGTTATTCATATACCAGAAATGTTTGAAGCTACTGACTGAATGAAAGGAGCTGACATCTCAGTCTCTTTGAATCTTCTTTATCATGCTAAGAGGAGCAGGAAAAAGCAAAAAATTTCAGAATTGCACCTTGCAATGCGGAGAAATTACTGTTTGTGCATTTACAATATTCATTGATTTTTGCCATTGAAAAACGTCCAGAAATGATTGAAGCTACTGACTGAATGAAAGGAGCTGGCATCTCACTCTCTTTGAATCTTCTTTATAATGCTAAGATTAGCAGGAAAAAGCAAAAAATTTCAGAATTGCACCTTGCAATGCGGAGAAATTACTGTTTGTGCATTTACAATATTCATTGATTTTTGCCATTGAAAAACATCATGTTATTCATATACCAGAAATGTTTGAAGCTACTGACTGAATGAAAGGAGCTGGCATCTCACTCTCTTTGAATCTTCTTTATCATGCTAAGAGGAGCAGGAAAAAGCAAAAAATTTCAGAATTGCACCTTGCAATGCGGAGAAATTACTGTTTGTGCATTTACAATATTCATTGATTTTTGCCCTTGAAAAACGTCCAGAAATGATTGAAGCTACTGACTGAATGAAAGGAGCTGGCATCTCACTCTCTTTGAATCTTCTTTATCATGCTAAGAGGAGCAGGAAAAAGCAAAAAAATTCAGAATTGCACCTTGCAATGCGGAGAAATTACTGTTTGTGCATTTACAATATTCATTGATTTTTGCCATTGAAAAACATCATGTTATTCATATACCAGAAATGTTTGAAGCTACTGACTGAATGAAAGGAGCTGGCATCTCACTCTCTTTGAATCTTCTTTATCATGCTAAGAGGAGAAGGAAAAAGCAAAAAATTTCAGAATTGCACCTTGCAATGCGGAGAAATTACTGTTTGTGCATTTACAATATTCATTGATTTTTGCCATTGAAAAACGTCCAGAAATGATTGAAGCTACTGACTGAATGAAAGGAGCTGGCATCTCACTCTCTTTGAATCTTCTTTATTATGCTAAGAGGAGCAGGAAAAAGCAAAAAATTTCAGAATTGCACCTTGCAATGAGGAGAAATTACTGTTTGTGCATTTACAATATTCATTGATTTTTGCCATTGAAAAACGTCCAGAAATGATTGAATCTACTGACTGAATGAAAGGAGCTGGCATCTCACTCTCTTTGAATCTTCTTTATCATGCTAAGAGGAGCAGGAAAAAGCAAAAAATTTCAGAATTGCACCTTGCAATGCGGAGAAATTACTGTTTGTGCATTTACAATATTCATTGATTTTTGCCATTGAAAAACATCATGTTATTCATATACCAGAAATGTTTGAAGCTACTGACTGAATGAAAGGAGCTGGCATCTCACTCTCTTTGAATCTTCTTTATCATGCTAAGAGGAGCAGGAAAAAGCAAAAAATTTCAGAATTGCACCTTGCAATGCGGAGAAATTACTGTTTGTGCATTTACAATATTCATTGATTTTTGCCATTGAAAAATGTCCAGAAATGATTGAAGCTACTGACTGAATGAAAGGAGCTGGCATCTCACTCTCTTTGAATCTTCTTTATCATGCTAAGAGGAGCAGGAAAAAGCAAAAAATTTCAGAATTGCACCTTGCAATGCGGAGAAATTACTGTTTGTGCATTTACAATATTCATTGATTTTTGCCATTGAAAAACATCATGTTATTCATATACCAGAAATGTTTGAAGCTACTGACTGAATGAAAGGAGCTGGCATCTCACTCTCTTTGAATCTTCTTTATCATGCTAAGAGGAGCAGGAAAAAGCAAAAAATTTCAGAATTGCACCTTGCAATGCGGAGAAATTACTGTTTGTGCATTTACAATATTCATTGATTTTTGCCATTGAAAAACGTCCAGAAATGATTGAAGATTCTGACTGAATGAAAGGAGCTGGCATCTCACTCTCTTTGAATCTTCTTTATCATGCTAAGAGGAGCAGGAAAAAGTAAAAAATTTCAGAATTGCACCTTGCAATGCGGAGAAATTACTGTTTGTGCATTTACAATATTCATTGATTTTTGCCATTGAAAAACATCATGTTATTCATATACCAGAAATGTTTGAAGCTACTGACTGAATGAAAGGAGCTGGCATCTCACTCTCTTTGAATCTTCTTTATCATGCTAAGAGGAGCAGGAAAAAGCAAAAAATTTCAGAATTGCACCTTGCAATGCGGAGAAATTACTGTTTGTGCATTTACAATATTCATTGATTTTTGCCATTGAAAAACGTCCAGAAATGATTGAAGCTACTGACTGAATGAAAGGAGCTGGCATCTCACTCTCTTTGAATCTTCTTTATCATGCTAAGAGGAGCAGGAAAAAGCAAAAAATTTCAGAATTGCACCTTGCAATGCGGAGAAATTACTGTTTGTGCATTTACAATATTCATTGATTTTTACCATTGAAAAACGTCCAGAAATGATTGAAGCTACTGACTGAATGAAAGGAGCTTGCATCTCACTCTCTTTGAATCTTCTTTATCATGCAAAGAGGAGCAGGAAAAAGCAAAAAATTTCAGAATTGCACCTTGCAATGCGGAGAAATTACTATTTGTGCATTTACAATATTCATTGATTGTTGCCATTGAAAAACATCATGTTATTCATATACCAGAAATGTTTGAAGCTACTGACTGAATGAAAGGAGCTGACATCTCACTCTCTTTGAATCTTCTTTATCATGCTAAGAGGAGCAGGAAAAAGCAAAAAATTTCAGAATTGCACCTTGCAATGCGGAGAAATTACTGTTTGTGCATTTACAATATTCATTGATTTTTGCCATTGAAAAACGTCCAGAAATGATTGAAGCTACTGACTGAATGAAAGGAGCTGGCATCTCACTCTCTTTGAATCTTCTTTATAATGCTAAGAGGAGCAGGAAAAAGCAAAAAATTTCAGAATTGCACCTTGCAATGCGGAGAAATTACTGTTTGTGCATTTACAATATTCATTGATTTTTGCCATTGAAAAACATCATGTTATTCATATACCAGAAATGTTTGAAGCTACTGACTGAATGAAAGGAGCTGGCATCTCACTCTCTTTGAATCTTCTTTATCATGCTAAGAGGAGCAGGAAAAAGCAAAAAATTTCAGAATTGCACCTTGCAATGCGGAGAAATTACTGTTTGTGCATTTACAATATTCATTGATTTTTGCCATTGAAAAACGTCCAGAAATGATTGAAGCTACTGACTGAATGAAAGGAGCTGGCATCTCACTCTCTTTGAATCTTCTTTATCATGCTAAGAGGAGCAGGAAAAAGCAAAAAATTTCAGAATTGCACCTTGCAATGCGGAGAAATTACTGTTTGTGCATTTACAATATTCATTGATTTTTGCCATTGAAAAACATCGTTATTCATAAACCAGAAATGTTTCAAGCTACTGACTGAATGAAAGGAGCTGGCATCTCACTCTCTTTGAATCTTCTTTATCATGCTAAGAGGAGCAGGAAAAAGCAAAAAATTTCAGAATTGCACCTTGCAATGCGGAGAAATTACTGTTTGTGCATTTACAATATTCATTGATTTTTGCCATTGAAAAACGTCCAGAAATGATTGAAGCTACTGACTGAATGAAAGGAGCTGGCATCTCACTCTCTTTGAATCTTCTTTATTATGCTAAGAGGAGCAGGAAAAAGCAAAAAATTTCAGAATTGCACCTTGCAATGAGGAGAAATTACTGTTTGTGCATTTACAATATTCATTGATTTTTGCCATTGAAAAACATCATGTTATTCATATACCAGAAATGTTTGAAGCTACTGACTGAATGAAAGGAGCTGGCATCTCACTCTCTTTGAATCTTCTTTATCATGCTAAGAGAAGCAGGAAAAAGCAAAAAATTTCAGAATTGCACCTTGCAATGCGGAGAAATTACTGTTTGTGCATTTACAATATTCATTGATTTTTGCCATTGAAAAACATCATGTTATTCATATACCAGAAATGTTTGAAGCTACTGACTGAATGAAAGGAGCTGGCATCTCACTCTCATTGAATCTTCTTTATCATGCTAAGAGGAGCAGGAAAAAGCAAAAAATTTCAGAATTGCACCTTGCAATGCGGAGAAATTACTGTTTGTGCATTTACAATATTCATTGATTTTTGCCATTGAAAAACGTCCAGAAATGATTGAAGCTACTGACTGAATGAAAGGAGCTTGCATCTCACTCTCTTTGAATCTTCTTTATCATGCAAAGAGGAGCAGGAAAAAGCAAAAAATTTCAGAATTGCACCTTGCAATGCGGAGAAATTACTATTTGTGCATTTACAATATTCATTGATTGTTGCCATTGAAAAACATCATGTTATTCATATACCAGAAATGTTTGAAGCTACTGACTGAATGAAAGGAGCTGACATCTCACTCTCTTTGAATCTTCTTTATCATGCTAAGAGGAGCAGGAAAAAGCAAAAAATTTCAGAATTGCACCTTGCAATGCGGAGAAATTACTGTTTGTGCATTTACAATATTCATTGATTTTTGCCATTGAAAAACGTCCAGAAATGATTGAAGCTACTGACTGAATGAAAGGAGCTGGCATCTCACTCTCTTTGAATCTTCTTTATAATGCTAAGAGGAGCAGGAAAAAGCAAAAAATTTCAGAATTGCACCTTGCAATGCGGAGAAATTACTGTTTGTGCATTTACAATATTCATTGATTTTTGCCATTGAAAAACATCATGTTATTCATATACCAGAAATGTTTGAAGCTACTGACTGAATGAAAGGAGCTGGCATCTCACTCTCTTTGAATCTTCTTTATCATGCTAAGAGGAGCAGGAAAAAGCAAAAAATTTCAGAATTGCCCCTTGCAATGCGGAGAAATTACTGTTTGTGCATTTACAATATTCATTGATTTTTGCCATTGAAAAACGTCCAGAAATGATTGAAGCTACTGACTGAATGAAAGGAGCTGGCATCTCACTCTCTTTGAATCTTCTTTATCATGCTAAGAGGAGCAGGAAAAAGCAAAAAATTTCAGAATTGCACCTTGCAATGCGGAGAAATTACTGTTTGTGCATTTACAATATTCATTGATTTTTGCCATTGAAAAACATCGTTATTCATAAACCAGAAATGTTTGAAGCTACTGACTGAATGAAAGGAGCTGGCATCTCACTCTCTTTGAATCTTCTTTATCATGCTAAGAGGAGCAGGAAAAAGCAAAAAATTTCAGAATTGCACCTTGCAATGCGGAGAAATTACTGTTTGTGCATTTACAATATTCATTGATTTTTGCCATTGAAAAACGTCCAGAAATGATTGAAGCTACTGACTGAATGAAAGGAGCTGGCATCTCACTCTCTTTGAATCTTCTTTATTATGCTAAGAGGAGCAGGAAAAAGCAAAAAATTTCAGAATTGCACCTTGCAATGAGGAGAAATTACTGTTTGTGCATTTACAATATTCATTGATTTTTGCCATTGAAAAACATCATGTTATTCATATACCAGAAATGTTTGAAGCTACTGACTGAATGAAAGGAGCTGGCATCTCACTCTCTTTGAATCTTCTTTATCATGCTAAGAGAAGCAGGAAAAAGCAAAAAATTTCAGAATTGCACCTTGCAATGCGGAGAAATTACTGTTTGTGCATTTACAATATTCATTGATTTTTGCCATTGAAAAACATCATGTTATTCATATACCAGAAATGTTTGAAGCTACTGACTGAATGAAAGGAGCTGGCATCTCACTCTCATTGAATCTTCTTTATCATGCTAAGAGGAGCAGGAAAAAGCAAAAAATTTCAGAATTGCACCTTGCAATGCGGAGAAATTACTGTTTGTGCATTTACAATATTCATTGATTTTTGCCATTGAAAAACGTCCAGAAATGATTGAAGATACTGACTGAATGAAAGGAGCTGGCATCTCACTCTCTTTGAATCTTCTTTATCATGCTAAGAGGAGCAGGAAAAAGCAAAAAATTTCAGAATTGCACCTTGCAATGCGGAGAAATTACTGTTTGTGCATTTACAATATTCATTGATTTTTGCCATTATAAAACGTCCAGAAATGATTGAAGCTACTGACTGAATGAAAGGAGCTGGCATCTCACTCTCATTGAATCTTCTTTATCATGCTAAGATGAGCAGGAAAAAGCAAAAAATTTCAGAATTGCACCTTGCAATGCGGAGATATTACTGTTTGTGCATTTACAATATTCATTGATTTTTGCCATTGAAAAACATCATGTTATTCATATACCAGAAATGTTTGAAGCTACTGACTGAATGAAAGGAGCTGACATCTCACTCTCTTTGAATCTTCTTTATCATGCTAAGAGGAGCAGGAAAAAGCAAAAAATTTCAGAATTGCGCCTTGTAATGCGGAGAAATTACTGTCTGTGCATTTACAATATTCATTGATTTTTGCCATTGAAAAACGTCCAGAAATGATTGAAGCTACTGACTGAATGAAAGGAGCTGGCATCTGACTCTCTTTGATTCTTCTTTATCATGCTAAGAGGAGCAGGAAAAAGCAAAAAATTTCAGAATTGCACCTTGCAATGCGGAGAAATTACTGTTTGTGCATTTACAATATTCATTGATTTTTGCCATTGAAAAACGTCCAGAAATGATTGAAGCTACTGACTGAATGAAAGGAGCTGGTATCTCACTCTCTTTGAATCTTCTTTATCATGCTAAGAGGAGCAGGAAAAAGCAAAAAATTTCAGAATTGCACCTTGCAATGCGGAGAAATTACTGTTTGTGCATTTACAATATTCATTGATTTTTGCCATTGAAAAACGTCCAGAAATGATTGAAGCTACTGACTGAATGAAAGGAGCTGGCATCTCACTCTCTTTGAATCTTCTTTATCATGCTAAGAGGAGCAGGAAAAAGCAAAAAATTTCAGAATTGCACCTTGCAATGCAGAGAAATTACTGTTTGTGCATTTACAATATTCATTGATTTTTGCCATTGAAAAACATCATGTTATTCATATACCAGAAATGTTTGAAGCTACTGACTGAATGAAAGGAGCTGGCATCTCACTCTCATTGAATCTTCTTTATCATGCTAAGAAAAGCAGGAAAAAGCAAAAAATTTCAGAATTGCACCTTGCAATGCAGAGAAATTACTGTTTGTGCATTTACAATATTCATTGATTTTTGCCATTGAAAAACGTCCAGAAATGATTGAAGCTACTGACTGAATGAAAGGAGCTGGCATCTCACTCTCTTTGAATCTTCTTTATCATGCTAAGAGGAGCAGGAAAAAGCAAAAAATTTCAGAATTGCACCTTGCAATGCGGAGAAATTACTGTTTGTGCATTTACAATATTCATTGATTTTTGGCATTGAAAAACATCATGTTATTCATATACCAGAAATGTTTGAAGCTACTGACTGAATGAAAGGAGCTGGCATCTCACTCTCATTGAATCTTCTTTATCATGCTAAGAGGAGCAGGAAAAAGCAAAAAATTTCAGAATTGCACCTTGCAATGCGGAGAAATTACTGTTTGTGCATTTACAATATTCATTGATTTTTGCCATTGAAAAACGTCCAGAAATGATTGAAGATACTGACTGAATGAAAGGAGCTGGCATCTCACTCTCTTTGAATCTTCTTTATCATGCTAAGAGGAGCAGGAAAAAGCAAAAAATCTCAGAATTGCACCTTGTAATGCGGAGAAATTACTGTCTGTGCATTTACAATATTCATTGATTTTTGCCATTGAAAAACGTCCAGAAATGATTGAAGCTACTGACTGAATGAAAGGAGCTGGCATCTCACTCTCTTTGATTCTTCTTTATCATGCTAAGAGGAGCAGGAAAAAGCAAAAAATTTCAGAATTGCACCTTGCAATGCGGAGAAATTACTGTTTGTGCATTTACAATATTCATTGATTTTTGCCATTGAAAAACGTCCAGAAATGATTGAAGCTACTGACTGAATGAAAGGAGCTGGTATCTCACTCTCTTTGAATCTTCTTTATCATGCTAAGAGGAGCAGGAAAAATCAAAAAATTTCAGAATTGCACCTTGCAATGCGGAGAAATTACTGTTTGTGCATTTACAATATTCATTGATTTTTGCCATTGAAAAACATCATGTTATTCATATACCAGAAATGTTTGAAGCTACTGACTGAATGAAAGGAGCTGGCATCTCACTCTCTTTGAATCTTCTTTATCATGCTAAGAGGAGCAGGAAAAAGCAAAAAATTTCAGAATTGCACCTTGCAATGCGGAGAAATTACTGTTTGTGCATTTACAATATTCATTGATTTTTGCCATTGAAAAACGTCCAGAAATGATTGAAGCTACTGACTGAATGAAAGGAGCTGGCATCTCACTCTCTTTGAATCTTCTTTATCATGCAAAGAGGAGCAGGAAAAAGCAAAAAATTTCAGAATTGCACCTTGCAATGCGGAGAAATTACTGTTTGTGCATTTACAATGTTCATTGATTTTTGCCATTGAAAAACATCATGTTATTCATATACCAGAAATGTTTGAAGCTACTGACTGAATGAAAGGAGCTGACATCTCACTCTCTTTGAATCTTCTTTATCATGCTAAGAGGAGCAGGAAAAAGCAAAAAATTTCAGAATTGCACCTTGTAATGCAGAGAAATTACTGTCTGTGCATTTACAATATTCATTGATTTTTGCCATTGAAAAACGTCCAGAAATGATTGAAGCTACTGACTGAATGAAAGGAGCTGGCATCTCACTCTCTTTGATTCTTCTTTATCATGCTAAGAGGAGCAGGAAAAAGCAAAAAATTTCAGAATTGCACCTTGCAATGCGGAGAAATTACTGTTTGTGCATTTACAATATTCATTGATTTTTGCCATTGAAAAACGTCCAGAAATGATTGAAGCTACTGACTGAATGAAAGGAACTGGTATCTCACTCTCTTTGAATCTTCTTTATCATGCTAAGAGGAGCAGGAAAAAGCAAAAAATTTCAGAATTGCACCTTGCAATGCGGAGAAATTACTGTTTGTGCATTTACAATATTCATTGATTTTTGCCATTGAAAAACATCATGTTATTCATATACCAGAAATGTTTGAAGCTACTGACTGAATGAAAGGAGCTGGCATCTCACTCTCTTTGAATCTTCTTTATCATGCTAAGAGGAGCAGGAAAAAGCAAAAAATTTCAGAATTGCACCTTGCAATGCGGAGAAATTACTGTTTGTGCATTTACAATATTCATTGATTTTTGCCATTGAAAAACGTCCAGAAATGATTGAAGCTACTGACTGAATGAAAGGAGCTGGCATCTCACTCTCTTTGAATCTTCTTTATCATGCTAAGAGGAGCAGGAAAAAGCAAAAAATTTCAGAATTGCACCTTGCAATGCGGAGAAATTACTGTTTGTGCATTTTTAATATTCATTGATTTTTGCCATTGAAAAACGTCCAGAAATTATTGAAGCTACTGACTGAATGAAAGGAGCTGGCATCTCACTCTCTTTGAATCTTCTTTATCATGCTAAGAGGAGCAGGAAAAAGCAAAACATTTCAGAATTGCACCTTGCAATGCAGAGAAATTACTGTTTGTGCATTTACAATATTCATTGATTTTTGCCATTGAAAAACATCATGTTATTCATATACCAGAAATGATTGAAGCTACTGACTGAATGAAAGGAGCTGGCATCTCATTCTCTTTGAATCTTCTTTATCATGCTAAGAGGAGCAGGAAAAAGCAAAAAATTTCAGAATTGCACATTGCAATGCGGAGAAATTACTGTTTGTGCATTTACAATATTCATTGATTTTTGCAATTGAAAAACGTCCAGAAATGATTGAAGCTACTGACTGAATGAAAGGAGCTGGCATCTCACTCTCTTTGAATCTTCTTTATCATGCTAAGAGGAGCAGGAAAAAGCAAAAAATTTCAGAATTGCACCTTGCAATGCGGAGAAATTACTGTTTGTGCATTTACAATATTCATTGATTTTTGCCATTGAAAAACATCATGTTATTCATATACCAGAAATGTTTGAAGCTACTGACTGAATGAAAGGAGCTGGCATCTCACTCTCTTTGAATCTTCTTTATCATGCTAAGAGGAGCAGGAAAAAGCAAAAAATTTCAGAATTGCACCTTGCAATGCGGAGAAATTACTGTTTGTGCATTTACAATATTTCATTGTTTTTTGCCATTGAAAAACGTCCAGAAATGATTGAAGCTACTGACTGAATGAAAGGAGCTGGCATCTCACTCTCTTTGAATCTTCTTTATCATGCTAAGAGGAGCATTAAAAAGCAAAAAATTTCAGAATTGCACCTTGCAATGCGGAGAAATTACTGTTTGTGCATTTACAATATTCATTGATTTTTGCCATTGAAAAACATCATGTTATTCATATACCAGAAATGTTTGAAGCTACTGACTGAATGAAAGGAGCTGGCATCTCACTCTCTTTGAATCTTCTTTATCATGCTAAGAGGAGCAGGAAAAAGCAAAAAATTTCAGAATTGCAACTTGCAATGCGGAGAAATTACTGTTTGTGCATTTACAATATTCATTGATTTTTGCCATTGAAAAACGTCCAGAAATGATTGAAGCTACTGACTGAATGAAAGGAGCTGGCATCTCACTCTCTTTGAATCTTCTTTATCATGCTAAGAGGAGCAGGAAAAAGCAAAAAATTTCAGAATTGCACCTTGCAATGCGGAGAAATTACTGTTTGTGCATTTACAATATTCATTGATTTTTGCCATTGAAAAACATCATGTTATTCATATACCAGAAATGTTTGAAGCTACTGACTGAATGAAAGGAGCTGGCATCTCACTCTCATTGAATCTTCTTTATCATGCTAAGAGGAGCAGGAAAAAGCAAAAAATTTCAGAATTGCACCTTGCAATGCGGAGAAATTACTGTTTGTGCATTTACAATATTCATTGATTTTTGCCATTGAAAAACGTCCAGAAATGATTGAAGATACTGACTGAATGAAAGGAGCTGGCATCTCACTCTCTTTGAATCTTTATCATGCAAAGAGGAGCAGGAAAAAGCAAAAAATTTCAGAATTGCACCTTGCAATGCGGAGAAATTACTGTTTGTGCATTTACAATATTCATTGATTTTTGCCATTGAAAAACATCATGTTATTCATATACCAGAAATGTTTGAAGCTACTGACTGAATGAAAGGAGCTGACATCTCACTCTCTTTGAATCTTCTTTATCATGCTAAGAGGAGCAGGAAAAAGCAAAAAATTTCAGATTTGCTCCTTGTAATGCGGAGAAATTACTGTCTGTGCATTTACAATATTCATTGATTTTTGCCATTGAAAAACGTCCAGAAATGATTGAAGCTACTGACTGAATGAAAGGAGCTGGCATCTCACTCTCTTTGATTCTTCTTTATCATGCTAAGAGGAGCAGGAAAAAGCAAAAAATTTCAGAATTGCACCTTGCAATGCGGAGAAATTACTGTTTGTGCATTTACAATATTCATTGATTTTTGCCATTGAAAAACGTCCAGAAATGATTGAAGCTACTGACTGAATGAAAGGAGCTGGTATCTCACTCTCTTTGAATCTTCTTTATCATGCTAAGAGGAGCAGGAAAAAGCAAAAAATTTCAGAATTGCACCTTGCAATGCGGAGAAATTACTGTTTGTGCATTTACAATATTCATTGATTTTTGCCATTGAAAAACATCATGTTATTCATATACCAGAAATGTTTGAAGCTACTGACTGAATGAAAGGAGCTGGCATCTCACTCTCTTTGAATCTTTTTTATCATGCTAAGAGGAGCAGGAAAAAGCAAAAAATTTCAGAATTGCACCTTGCAATGCGGAGAAATTACTGTTTGTGCATTTACAATATTCATTGATTTTTGCCATTGAAAAACATCATGTTATTCATATACCAGAAATGTTTGAAGCTACTGACTGAATGAAAGGAGCTGGCATCTCACTCTCTTTGAATCTTCTTTATCATGCTAAGAGGAGCAGGAAAAAGCAAAAAATTTCAGAATTGCACCTTGCAATGCGGAGAAATTACTGTTTGTGCATTTACAATATTCATTGATTTTTGCCATTGAAAAACGTCCAGAAATGATTGAAGCTACTGACTGAATGAAAGGAGCTGGCATCTCACTCTCTTTGAATCTTCTTTATCATGCTAAGAGGAGCAGGAAAAAGCAAAAAATTTCAGAATTGCACCTTGCAATGCGGAGAAATTACTGTTTGTGCATTTACAATATTCATTGATTTTTGCCATTGAAAAACATCATGTTATTCATATACCAGAAATGTTTGAAGCTACTGACTGAATGAAAGGAGCTGGCAACTCACTCTCATTGAATCTTCTTTATCATGCTAAGAGGAGCAGGAAAAAGCAAAAAATTTCAGAATTGCACCTTGCAATGCGGAGAAATTACTGTTTGTGCATTTACAATATTCATTGATTTTTGCCATTGAAAAACGTCCAGAAATGATTGAAGATACTGACTGAATGAAAGGAGCTGGCATCTCACTCTCTTTGAATCTTCTTTATCATGCTAAGAGGAGCAGGAAAAAGCAAAAAATTTCAGAATTGCACCTTGCAATGCGGAGAAATTACTGTTTGTGCATTTACAATATTCATTGATTTTTGCCATTGAAAAACGTCCAGAAATGATTGAAGCTACTGACTGAATGAAAGGAGCTGGCATCTCACTCTCTTTGAATCTTCTTTATCATGCAAAGAGGAGCAGGAAAAAGCAAAAAATTTCAGAATTGCACCTTGCAATGCGGAGAAATTACTGTTTGTGCATTTACAATATTCATTGATTTTTGCTCTTGAAAAACATCATGTTATTCATATACCAGAAATGTTTGAAGCTACTGACTGAATGAAAGGAGCTGGCATCTCACTCTCATTGAATCTTCTTTATCATGCTAAGAGGAGCAGGAAAAAGCAAAAAATTTCAGAATTGCACCTTGCAATGCGGAGAAATTACTGTTTGTGCATTTACAATATTCATTGATTTTTGCCATTGAAAAACGTCCAGAAATGATTGAAGATACTGACTGAATGAAAGGAGCTGGCATCTCACTCTCTTTGAATCTTCTTTATCATGCTAAGAGGAGCAGGAAAAAGCAAAAAATTTCAGAATTGCACCTTGCAATGCGGAGAAATTACTGTTTGTGCATTTACAATATTCATTGATTTTTGCCATTATAAAACGTCCAGAAATGATTGAAGCTACTGACTTAATGAAAGGAGCTGGCATCTCACTCTCTTTGAATCTTTATCATGCAAAGAGGAGCAGGAAAAAGCAAAAAATTTCAGAATTGCACCTTGCAATGCGGAGAAATTACTGTTTGTGCATTTACAATATTCATTGATTTTTGCCATTGAAAAACATCATGTTATTCATATACCAGAAATGTTTGAAGCTACTGACTGAATGAAAGGAGCTGACATCTCACTCTCTTTGAATCTTCTTTATCATGCTAAGAGGAGCAGGAAAAAGCAAAAAATTTCAGAATTGCACCTTGTAATGCGGAGAAATTACTGTCTGTGCATTTACAATATTCATTGATTTTTGCCATTGAAAAACGTCCAGAAATGATTGAAGCTACTGACTGAATGAAAGGAGCTGGCATCTCACTCTCTTTGATTCTTCTTTATCATGCTAAGAGGAGCAGGAAAAAGCAAAAAATTTCAGAATTGCACCTTGCAATGCGGAGAAATTACTGTTTGTGCATTTACAATATTCATTGATTTTTGCCATTGAAAAACGTCCAGAACTGATTGAAGCTACTGACTGAATGAAAGGAGCTGGTATCTCACTCTCTTTGAATCTTCTTTATCATGCTAAGAGGAGCAGGAAAAAGCAAAAAATTTCAGAATTGCACCTTGCAATGCGGAGAAATTACTGTTTGTGCATTTACAATATTCATTGATTTTTGCCATTGAAAAACATCATGTTATTCATATACCAGAAATGTTTGAAGCTACTGACTGAATGAAAGGAGCTGGCATCTCACTCTCTTTGAATCTTTTTTATCATGATAAGAGGAGCAGGAAAAAGCAAAAAATTTCAGAATTGCTCCTTGCAATGCGGAGAAATTACTGTTTGTGCATTTACAATATTCATTGATTTTTGCCATTGAAAAACATCATGTTATTCATATACCAGAAATGTTTGAAGCTACTGACTGAATGAAAGGAGCTGGCATCTCACTCTCTTTGAATCTTCTTTATCATGCTAAGAGGAGCAGGAAAAAGCAAAAAATTTCAGAATTGCACCTTGCAATGCGGAGAAATTACTGTTTGTGCATTTACAATATTCATTGATTTTTGCCATTGAAAAACGTCCAGAAATGATTGAAGCTACTGACTGAATGAAAGGAGCTGGCATCTCACTCTCTTTGAATCTTCTTTATCATGCTAAGGGGAGCAGGAAAAAGCAAAAAATTTCAGAATTGCACCTTGCAATGCGGAGAAATTACTGTTTGTGCATTTACAATATTCATTGATTTTTGCCATTGAAAAACATCATGTTATTCATATACCAGAAATGTTTGAAGCTACTGACTGAATGAAAGGAGCTGGCATCTCACTCTCATTGAATCTTCTTTATCATGCTAAGAGGAGCAGGAAAAAGCAAAAAATTTCAGAATTGCACCTTGCAATGCGGAGAAATTGCTGTTTGTGCATTTACAATATTCATTGATTTTTGCCATTGAAAAACGTCCAGAAATGATTGAAGATATTGACTGAATGAAAGGAGCTGGCATCTCACTCTCTTTGAATCTTCTTTATCATGCTAAGAGGAGCAGGAAAAAGCAAAAAATTTCAGAATTGCACCTTGCAATGCGGAGAAATTACTGTTTGTGCATTTACAATATTCATTGATTTTTGCCATTGAAAAACGTCCAGAAATGATTGAAGCTACTGACTGAATGAAAGGAGCTGGCATCTCACTCTCTTAGAATCTTCTTTATCATGCAAAGAGGAGCAGGAAAAAGCAAAAAATTTCAGAATTGCACCTTGCAATGCGGAGAAATTACTGTTTGTGCATTTACAATATTCATTGATTTTTGCCATTGAAAAACATCATGTTATTCAAATACCAGAAATGTTTGAAGCTACTGAATGAATGAAAGGAGCTGACATCTCACTCTCTTTGAATCTTCTTTATCATGCTAAGAGGAGCAGGAAAAAGCAAAAAATTTCAGAATTGCACCTTGTAATGCGGAGAAATTACTGTCTGTGCATTTACAATATTCATTGATTTTTGCCATTGAAAAACGTCCAGAAATGATTGAAGCTACTGACTGAATGAAAGGAGCTGGCATCTCACTCTCTTTGATTCTTCTTTATCATGCAAAGAGGAGCAGGAAAAAGCAAAAAATTTCAGAATTGCACCTTGCAATGCGGAGAAATTACTGTTTGTGCATTTACAATATTCATTGATTTTTGCCATTGAAAAACATCATGTTATTCATATACCAGAAATGTTTGAAGCTACTGACTGAATGAAAGTTGCTGACATCTCACTCTCTTTGAATCTTCTTTATCATGCTAAGAGGAGCAGGAAAAAGCAAAAAATTTCAGAATTGCACCTTGTAATGCGGAGAAATTACTGTCTGTGCATTTACAATATTCATTGATTTTTGCCATTGAAAAACGTCCAGAAATGATTGAAGCTACTGACTGAATGAAAGGAGCTGGCATCTCACTCTCTTTGATTCTTCTTTATCATGCTAAGAGGAGCAGGAAAAAGCAAAAAATTTCAGAATTGCACCTTGCAATGCGGAGAAATTACTGTTTGTGCATTTACAATATTCATTGATTTTTGCCATTGAAAAACGTCCAGAACTGATTGAAGCTACTGACTGAATGAAAGGAGCTGGTATCTCACTCTCTTTGAATCTTCTTTATCATGCTAAGAGGAGCAGGAAAAAGCAAAAAATTTCAGAATTGCACCTTGCAATGCGGAGAAATTACTGTTTGTGCATTTACAATATTCATTGATTTTTGCCATTGAAAAACATCATGTTATTCATATACCAGAAATGTTTGAAGCTACTGACTGAATGAAAGGAGCTGGCATCTCACTCTCTTTGAATCTTTTTTATCATGATAAGAGGAGCAGGAAAAAGCAAAAAATTTCAGAATTGCTCCTTGCAATGCGGAGAAATTACTGTTTGTGCATTTACAATATTCATTGATTTTTGCCATTGAAAAACATCATGTTATTCATATACCAGAAATGTTTGAAGCTACTGACTGAATGAAAGGAGCTGGCATCTCACTCTCTTTGAATCTTCTTTATCATGCTAAGAGGAGCAGGAAAAAGCAAAAAATTTCAGAATTGCACCTTGCAATGCGGAGAAATTACTGTTTGTGCATTTACAATATTCATTGATTTTTGCCATTGAAAAACGTCCAGAAATGATTGAAGCTACTGACTGAATGAAAGGAGCTGGCATCTCACTCTCTTTGAATCTTCTTTATCATGCTAAGAGGAGCAGGAAAAAGCAAAAAATTTCAGAATTGCACCTTGCAATGCGGAGAAATTACTGTTTGTGCATTTACAATATTCATTGATTTTTGCCATTGAAAAACATCATGTTATTCATATACCAGAAATGTTTGAAGCTACTGACTGAATGAAAGGAGCTGGCATCTCACTCTCATTGAATCTTCTTTATCATGCTAAGAGGAGCAGGAAAAAGCAAAAAATTTCAGAATTGCACCTTGCAATGCGGAGAAATTACTGTTTGTGCATTTACAATATTCATTGATTTTTGCCATTGAAAAACGTCCAGAAATGATTGAAGATATTGACTGAATGAAAGGAGCTGGCATCTCACTCTCTTTGAATCTTCTTTATCATGCTAAGAGGAGCAGGAAAAAGCAAAAAATTTCAGAATTGCACCTTGCAATGCGGAGAAATTACTGTTTGTGCATTTACAATATTCATTGATTTTTGCCATTGAAAAACGTCCAGAAATGATTGAAGCTACTGACTGAATGAAAGGAGCTGGCATCTCACTCTCTTAGAATCTTCTTTATCATGCAAAGAGGAGCAGGAAAAAGCAAAAAATTTCAGAATTGCACCTTGCAATGCGGAGAAATTACTGTTTGTGCATTTACAATATTCATTGATTTTTGCCATTGAAAAACATCATGTTATTCAAATACCAGAAATGTTTGAAGCTACTGACTGAATGAAAGGAGCTGACATCTCACTCTCTTTGAATCTTCTTTATCATGCTAAGAGGAGCAGGAAAAAGCAAAAAATTTCAGAATTGCACCTTGTAATGCGGAGAAATTACTGTCTGTGCATTTACAATATTCATTGATTTTTGCCATTGAAAAACGTCCAGAAATGATTGAAGCTACTGACTGAATGAAAGGAGCTGGCATCTCACTCTCTTTGATTCTTCTTTATCATGCTAAGAGGAGCAGGAAAAAGCAAAAAATTTCAGAATTGCACCTTGCAATGCGGAGAAATTACTGTTTGTGCATTTACAATATTCATTGATTTTTGCCATTGAAAAACGTCCAGAAATGATTGAAGCTACTGACTGAATGAAAGGAGCTGGTATCTCACTCTCTTTGAATCTTCTTTATCATGCTAAGAGGAGCAGGAAAAAGCAAAAAATTTCAGAATTGCACCTTGCAATGCGGAGAAATTACTGTTTGTGCATTTACAATATTCATTGATTTTTGCCATTGCAAAACATCATGTTATTCATATACCAGAAATGTTTGAAGCTACTGACTGAATGAAAGGAGCTGGCATCTCACTCTCTTTGAATCTTTTTTATCCTGCTAAGAGGAGCAGGAAAAAGCAAACAATTTCAGAATTGCACCTTGCAATGCGGAGAAATTACTGTTTGTGCATTTACAATATTCATTGATTTTTGCCATTGAAAAACATAATGTTATTCATATACCAGAAATGTTTGAAGCTACTGACTGAATGAAAGGAGCTGGCATCTCACTCTCTTTGAATCTTCTTTATCATGCTAAGAGGAGCAGGAAAAAGCAAAAAATTTCATAATTGCACCTTGCAATGCGGAGAAATTACTGTTTGTGCATTTACAATATTCATTGATTTTTGCCATTGAAAAACGTCCAGAAATGATTGAAGCTACTGACTGAATGAAAGGAGCTGGCATCTCACTCTCTTTGAATCTTCTTTATCAGGCTAAGAGGAGCAGGAAAAAGCAAAAAATTTCAGAATTGCACCTTGCAATGCGGAGAAATTACTGTTTGTGCATTTACAATATTCATTGATTTTTGCCATTGAAAAACATCATGTTATTCATATACCAGAAATGTTTGAAGCTACTGACTGAATGAAAGGAGCTGGCATCTCACTCTCATTGAATCTTCTTTATCATGCGAAGAGGAGCAGGAAAAAGCAAAAAATTTCAGAATTGCACCTTGCAATGCGGAGAAATTACTGTTTGTGCATTTACAATATTCATTGATTTTTGCCATTGAAAAACATCCAGAAATGATTGAAGATACTGACTGAATGAAAGGAGCTGGCATCTCACTCTCTTTGAATCTTCTTTATCATGCTAAGAGGAGCAGGAAAAAGCAAAAAAATTCAGAATTGCACCTTGCAATGCGGAGAAATTACTGTTTGTGCATTTACAATATTCATTGATTTTTGCCATTGAAAAACGTCCAGAAATGATTGAAGCTACTGACTGAATGAAAGGAGCTGGCATCTCACTCTCTTTGAATCTTCTTTATCATGCAAAGAGGAGCAGGAAAAAGCAAAAAATTTCAGAATTGCACCTTGCAATGCGGAGAAATTACTGTTTGTGCATTTACAATATTCATTGATTTTTGCCATTGAAAAACATCATGTTATTCATATACCAGAAATGTTTGAAGCTACTGATTGAATGAAAAGAGCAGACATCTCACTCTCTTTGAATCTTCTTTATCATGCTAAGAGGAGCAGGAAAAAGCAAAAAATTTCAGAATTGCACCTTGTAATGCGGAGAAATTACTGTTTGTGCATTTACAATATTCATTGATTTTTGCCATTGAAAAACGTCCAGAAATGATTGAAGCTACTGACTGAATGAAAGGAGCTGGCATCTCACTCTCTTTGATTCTTCTTTATCATGCTAAGAGGAGCAGGAAAAAGCAAAAAATTTCAGAATTGCACCTTGCAATGCGGAGAAATTACTGTTTGTGCATTTACAATATTCATTGATTTTTGCCATTGAAAAACGTCCAGAAATGATTGAAGCTACTGACTGAATGAAAGGAGCTGGTATCTCACTCTCTTTGAATCTTCTTTATCATGCTAAGAGGAGCAGGAAAAAGCAAAAAATTTCAGAATTGCACCTTGCAATGCGGAGAAATTACTGTTTGTGCATTTACAATATTCATTGATTTTTGCCATTGAAAAACGTCCAGAAATGATTGAAGCTACTGACTGAATGAAAGGAGCTGGCATCTCACTCTCTTTGAATCATCTTTATCATGCAAAGAGGAGCAGGAAAAAGCAAAAAATTTCAGAATTGCACCTTGCAATGCGGAGAAATTACTGTTTGTGCATTTACAATATTCATTGATTTTTGCCATTGAAAAACATCATGTTATTCATATACCAGAAATGTTTGAAGCTACTGACTGAATGAAAGGAGCTGACATCTCACTCTCTTTGAATCTTCTTTATCATGCGAAGAGGAGCAGGAAAAAGCAAAAAATTTCAGAATTGCACCTTGTAATGCGGAGAAATTACTGTCTGTGCATTTACAATATTCATTGATTTTTGCCATTGAAAAACGTCCAGAAATGATTGAAGCTACTGACTGAATGAAAGGAGCTGGCATCTCACTCTCTTTGATTCTTCTTTATCATGCTAAGAGGAGCAGGAAAAAGCAAAAAATTTCAGAATTGCACCTTGCAATGCGGAGAAATTACTGTTTGTGTATTTACAATATTCATTGATTTTTGCCATTGAAAAACGTCCAGAAATGATTGAAGCTACTGACTGAATGAAAGGAGCTGGCATCTCACTCTCTTTGAATCTTCTTTATCATGCTAAGAGGAGCAGGAAAAAGCAAAAAATTTCAGAATTGCACCTTGCAATGCGGAGAAATTACTGTTTGTGCATTTACAATATTCATTGATTTTTGCCATTGAAAAACATCATGTTATTCATATACCAGAAATGTTTGAAGCTACTGACTGAATGAAAGGAGCTGGCATCTCACTCTCTTTGAATCTTCTTTATCATGCTAAGAGGAGCAGGAAAAAGCAAAAAATTTCAGAATTGCACCTTGCAATGCGGAGAAATTACTGTTTGTGCATTTACAATATTTCATTGATTTTTGCCATTGAAAAACGTCCAGAAATGATTGAAGCTACTGACTGAATGAAAGGAGCTGGCATCTCACTCTCTTTGAATGTTCTTTATCATGCTAAGAGGAGCAGGAAAAAGCAAAAAATTTCAGAATTGCACCTTGCAATGCGGAGAAATTACTGTTTGTGCATTTACAATATTCATTGATTTTTGCCATTGAAAAACGTCCAGAAATGATTGAAGCTACTGACTGAATGAAAAGAGCTGGCATCTTACTCTCTTTGAATCTTCTTTATCATGCTAAGAGGAGCAGGAAAAAGCAAAAAATTTCAGAATTGCACCTTGCAATGCGGAGAAATTACTGTTTGTGCATTTACAATATACATTGATTTTTGCCATTGAAAAACATCATGTTATTCATATACCAGAAATGTTTGAAGCTACTGACTGAATGAAAGGAGCTGACATCTCACTCTCTTTGAATCTTCTTTATCATGCTAAGAGGAGCAGGAAAAAGCAAAAAATTTCAGAATTGCACCTTGCAATGCGGAGAAATTACTGTCTGTGCATTTACAATATTCATTGATTTTTGCCATTGAAAAACGTCCAGAAATGATTGAAGCTACTGACTGAATGAAAGGAGCTGGCATCTCACTCTCTTTGATTCTTCTTTATCATGCTAAGAGGAGCAGGAAAAAGCAAAAAATTTCAGAATTGCACCTTGCAATGCGGAGAAATTACTGTTTGTGCATTTACAATATTCATTGATTTTTGCCATTGAAAAACGTCCAGAAATGATTGAAGCTACTGACTGAATGAAAGGAGCTGGTATCTCACTCTCTTTGAATCTTCTTTATCATGCTAAGAGGAGCAGGAAAAAGCAAAAAATTTCAGAATTGCACCTTACAATGCGGAGAAATTACTGTTTGTGCATTTACAATATTCATTGATTTTTGCCATTGAAAAACATCATGTTATTCATATACCAGAAATGTTTGAAGCTACTGACTGAATGAAAGGAGCTGGCATCTCACTCTCTTTGAATCTTTTTTATCATGATAAGAGGAGCAGGAAAAAGCAAAAAATTTCAGAATTGCTCCTTGCAATGCGGAGAAATTACTGTTTGTGCATTTACAATATTCATTGATTTTTGCCATTGAAAAACATCATGTTATTCATATACCAGAAATGTTTGAAGCTACTGACTGAATGAAAGGAGCTGGCATCTCACTCTCTTTGAATCTTCTTTATCATGCTAAGAGGAGCAGGAAAAAGCAAAAAATTTCAGAATTGCACCTTGCAATGCGGAGAAATTACTGTTTGTGCATTTACAATATTCATTGATTTTTGCCATTGAAAAACGTCCAGAAATGATTGAAGCTACTGACTGAATGAAAGGAGCTGGCATCTCACTCTCTTTGAATCTTCTTTATCATGCTAAGAGGAGCAGGAAAAAGCAAAAAATTTCAGAATTGCACCTTGCAATGCGGAGAAATTACTGTTTGTGCATTTACAATATTCATTGATTTTTGCCATTGAAAAACATCATGTTATTCATATACCAGAAATGTTTGAAGCTACTGACTGAATGAAAGGAGCTGGCATTTCACTCTCATTGAATCTTCTTTATCATGCTAAGAGGAGCAGGAAAAAGCAAAAAATTTCAGAATTGCACCTTGCAATGCGGAGAAATTACTGTTTGTGCATTTACAATATTCATTGATTTTTGCCATTGAAAAACGTCCAGAAATGATTGAAGATATTGACTGAATGAAAGGAGCTGGCATCTCACTCTCTTTGAATCTTCTTTATCATGCTAAGAGGAGCAGGAAAAAGCAAAAAATTTCAGAATTGCACCTTGCAATGCGGAGAAATTACTGTTTGTGCATTTACAATATTCATTGATTTTTGCCATTGAAAAACGTCCAGAAATGATTGAAGCTACTGACTGAATGAAAGGAGCTGGTATCTCACTCTCTTAGAATCTTCTTTATCATGCAAAGAGGAGCAGGAAAAAGCAAAAAATTTCAGAATTGCACCTTGCAATGCGGAGAAATTACTGTTTGTGCATTTACAATATTCATTGATTTTTGCCATTGAAAAACATCATGTTATTCAAATACCAGAAATGTTTGAAGCTACTGACTGAATGAAAGGAGCTGACATCTCACTCTCTTTGAATCTTCTTTATCATGCTAAGAGGAGCAGGAAAAAGCAAAAAATTTCAGAATTGCACCTTGTAATGCGGAGAAATTACTGTCTGTGCATTTACAATATTCATTGATTTTTGCCATTGAAAAACGTCCAGAAATGATTGAAGCTACTGACTGAATGAAAGGAGCTGGCATCTCACTCTCTTTGATTCTTCTTTATCATGCTAAGAGGAGCAGGAAAAAGCAAAAAATTTCAGAATTGCACCTTGCAATGCGGAGAAATTACTGTTTGTGCATTTACAATATTCATTGATTTTTGCCATTGAAAAACGTCCAGAAATGATTGAAGCTACTGACTGAATGAAAGGAGCTGGTATCTCACTCTCTTTGAATCTTCTTTATCATGCTAAGAGGAGCAGGAAAAAGCAAAAAATTTCAGAATTGCACCTTGCAATGCGGAGAAATTACTGTTTGTGCATTTACAATATTCATTGATTTTTGCCATTGCAAAACATCATGTTATTCATATACCAGAAATGTTTGAAGCTACTGACTGAATGAAAGGAGCTGGCATCTCACTCTCTTTGAATCTTTTTTATCATGCTAAGAGGAGCAGGAAAAAGCAAACAATTTCAGAATTGCACCTTGCAATGCGGAGAAATTACTGTTTGTGCATTTACAATATTCATTGATTTTTGCCATTGAAAAACATAATGTTATTCATATACCAGAAATGTTTGAAGCTACTGACTGAATGAAAGGAGCTGGCATCTCACTCTCTTTGAATCTTCTTTATCATGCTAAGAGGAGCAGGAAAAAGCAAAAAATTTCAGAATTGCACCTTGCAATGCGGAGAAATTACTGTTTGTGCATTTACAATATTCATTGATTTTTGCCATTGAAAAACGTCCAGAAATGATTGAAGCTACTGACTGAATGAAAGGAGCTGGCATCTCACTCTCTTTGAATCTTCTTTATCAGGCTAAGAGGAGCAGGAAAAAGCAAAAAATTTCAGAATTGCACCTTGCAATGCGGAGAAATTACTGTTTGTGCATTTACAATATTCATTGATTTTTGCCATTGAAAAACATCATGTTATTCATATACCAGAAATGTTTGAAGCTACTGACTGAATGAAAGGAGCTGGCATCTCACTCTCATTGAATCTTCTTTATCATGCGAAGAGGAGCAGGAAAAAGCAAAAAATTTCAGAATTGCACCTTGCAATGCGGAGAAATTACTGTTTGTGCATTTACAATATTCATTGATTTTTGCCATTGAAAAACATCCAGAAATGATTGAAGATACTGACTGAATGAAAGGAGCTGGCATCTCACTCTCTTTGAATCTTCTTTATCATGCTAAGAGGAGCAGGAAAAAGCAAAAAAATTCAGAATTGCACCTTGCAATGCGGAGAAATTACTGTTTGTGCATTTACAATATTCATTGATTTTTGCCATTGAAAAACGTCCAGAAATGATTGAAGCTACTGACTGAATGAAAGGAGCTGGCATCTCACTCTCTTTGAATCTTCTTTATCATGCAAAGAGGAGCAGGAAAAAGCAAAAAATTTCAGAATTGCACCTTGCAATGCGGAGAAATTACTGTTTGTGCATTTACAATATTCATTGATTTTTGCCATTGAAAAACATCATGTTATTCATATACCAGAAATGTTTGAAGCTACTGACTGAATGAAAAGAGCAGACATCTCACTCTCTTTGAATCTTCTTTATCATGCTAAGAGGAGCAGGAAAAAGCAAAAAATTTCAGAATTGCACCTTGTAATGCGGAGAAATTACTGTTTGTGCATTTACAATATTCATTGATTTTTGCCATTGAAAAACGTCCAGAAATGATTGAAGCTACTGACTGAATGAAAGGAGCTGGCATCTCACTCTCTTTGATTCTTCTTTATCATGCTAAGAGGAGCAGGAAAAAGCAAAAAATTTCAGAATTGCACCTTGCAATGCGGAGAAATTACTGTTTGTGCATTTACAATATTCATTGATTTTTGCCATTGAAAAACGTCCAGAAATGATTGAAGCTACTGACTGAATGAAAGGAGCTGGTATCTCACTCTCTTTGAATCTTCTTTATCATGCTAAGAGGAGCAGGAAAAAGCAAAAAATTTCAGAATTGCACCTTGCAATGCGGAGAAATTACTGTTTGTGCATTTACAATATTCATTGATTTTTGCCATTGAAAAACGTCCAGAAATGATTGAAGCTACTGACTGAATGAAAGGAGCTGGCATCTCACTCTCTTTGAATCTTCTTTATCATGCAAAGAGGAGCAGGAAAAAGCAAAAAATTTCAGAATTGCACCTTGCAATGCGGAGAAATTACTGTTTGTGCATTTACAATATTCATTGATTTTTGCCATTGAAAAACATCATGTTATTCATATACCAGAAATGTTTGAAGCTACTGACTGAATGAAAGGAGCTGACATCTCACTCTCTTTGAATCTTCTTTATCATGCGAAGAGGAGCAGGAAAAAGCAAAAAATTTCAGAATTGCACCTTGTAATGCGGAGAAATTACTGTCTGTGCATTTACAATATTCATTGATTTTTGCCATTGAAAAACGTCCAGAAATGATTGAAGCTACTGACTGAATGAAAGGAGCTGGCATCTCACTCTCTTTGATTCTTCTTTATCATGCTAAGAGGAGCAGGAAAAAGCAAAAAATTTCAGAATTGCACCTTGCAATGCGGAGAAATTACTGTTTGTGTATTTACAATATTCATTGATTTTTGCCATTGAAAAACGTCCAGAAATGATTGAAGCTACTGACTGAATGAAAGGAGCTGGCATCTCACTCTCTTTGAATCTTCTTTATCATGCTAAGAGGAGCAGGAAAAAGCAAAAAATTTCAGAATTGCTCCTTGCAATGCGGAGAAATTACTGTTTGTGCATTTACAATATTCATTGATTTTTGCCATTGAAAAACATCATGTTATTCATATACCAGAAATGTTTGAAGCTACTGACTGAATGAAAGGAGCTGGCATCTCACTCTCTTTGAATCTTCTTTATCATGCTAAGAGGAGCAGGAAAAAGCAAAAAATTTCAGAATTGCACCTTGCAATGCGGAGAAATTACTGTTTGTGCATTTACAATATTTCATTGATTTTTGCCATTGAAAAACGTCCAGAAATGATTGAAGCTACTGACTGAATGAAAGGAGCTGGCATCTCACTCTCTTTGAATGTTCTTTATCATGCTAAGAGGAGCAGGAAAAAGCAAAAAATTTCAGAATTGCACCTTGCAATGCGGAGAAATTACTGTTTGTGCATTTACAATATTCATTGATTTTTGCCATTGAAAAACGTCCAGAAATGATTGAAGCTACTGACTGAATGAAAAGAGCTGGCATCTTACTCTCTTTGAATCTTCTTTATCATGCTAAGAGGAGCAGGAAAAAGCAAAAAATTTCAGAATTGCACCTTGCAATGCGGAGAAATTACTGTTTGTGCATTTACAATATACATTGATTTTTGCCATTGAAAAACATCATGTTATTCATATACCAGAAATGTTTGAAGCTACTGACTGAATGAAAGGAGCTGACATCTCACTCTCTTTGAATCTTCTTTATCATGCTAAGAGGAGCAGGAAAAAGCAAAAAATTTCAGAATTGCACCTTGCAATGCGGAGAAATTACTGTCTGTGCATTTACAATATTCATTGATTTTTGCCATTGAAAAACGTCCAGAAATGATTGAAGCTACTGACTGAATGAAAGGAGCTGGCATCTCACTCTCTTTGAATCTTCTTTATCATGCTAAGAGGAGCAGGAAAAAGCAAAAAATTTCAGAATTGCACCTTGCAATGCGGAGAAATTACTGTTTGTGCATTTACAATATTCATTGATTTTTGCCATTGAAAAACGTCCAGAAATGATTGAAGCTACTGACTGAATGAAAGGAGCTGGTATCTCACTCTCTTTGAATCTTCTTTATCATGCTAAGAGGAGCAGGAAAAAGTAAAAAATTTCAGAATTGCACCTTGCAATGCGGAGAAACTACTGTTTGTGCATTTAAAATATTCATTGATTTTTGCCATTGAAAAACATCATGTTATTCATATACCAGAAATGTTTGAAGCTACTGACTGAATGAAAGGAGCTGGCATCTCACTCTCTTTGAATCTTCTTTATCATGCTAAGAGGAGCAGGAAAAAGCAAAAAATTTCAGAATTGCACCTTGCAATGCGGAGAAATTACTGTTTGTGCATTTACAATATTCATTGATGTTTGCCATTGAAAAACGTCCAGAAATGATTGAAGCTACTGACTGAATGAAAGGAGCTGGTATCTCACTCTCTTTGAATCTTCTTTATCATGCTAAGAGGAGCAGGAAAAAGCAAAAAATTTCAGAATTGCACCTTGCAATGCGGAGAAATTACTGTTTGTGCATTTACAATATTCATTGATTTTTGCCATTGCAAAACATCATGTTATTCATATACCAGAAATGTTTGAAGCTACTGACTGAATGAAAGGAGCTGGCATCTCACTCTCTTTGAATCTTTTTTATCATGCTAAGAGGAGCAGGAAAAAGCAAAAAATTTCAGAATTGCACCTTGCAATGCGGAGAAATTACTGTTTGTGCATTTACAATATTCATTGATTTTTGCCATTGAAAAACATCATGTTATTCATATACCAGAAATGTTTGAAGCTACTGACTGAATGAAAGGAGCTGGCATCTCACTCTCTTTGAATCTTCTTTATCATGCTAAGAGGAGCAGGAAAAAGCAAAAAATTTCAGAATTGCACCTTGCAATGCGGAGAAATTACTGTTTGTGCATTTACAATATTCATTGATTTTTGCCATTGAAAAACGTCCAGAAATGATTGAAGCTACTGACTGAATGAAAGGAGCTGGCATCTCACTCTCTTTGAATCTTCTTTATCAGGCTAAGAGGAGCAGGAAAAAGCAAAAAATTTCAGAATTGCACCTTGCAATGCGGAGAAATTACTGTTTGTGCATTTACAATATTCATTGATTTTTGCCATTGAAAAACATCATGTTATTCATATACCAGAAATGTTTGAAGCTACTGACTGAATGAAAGGAGCTGGCATCTCACTCTCATTGAATCTTCTTTATCATGCTAAGAGGAGCAGGAAAAAGCAAAAAATTTCAGAATTGCACCTTGCAATGCGGAGAAATTACTGTTTGTGCATTTACAATATTCATTGATTTTTGCCATTGAAAAACATCCAGAAATGATTGAAGATACTGACTGAATGAAAGGAGCTGGCATCTCACTCTCTTTGAATCTTCTTTATCATGCTAAGAGGAGCAGGAAAAAGCAAAAAAATTCAGAATTGCACCTTGCAATGCGGAGAAATTACTGTTTGTGCATTTACAATGTTCATTGATTTTTGCCATTGAAAAACGTCCAGAAATGATTGAAGCTACTGACTGAATGAAAGGAGCTGGCATCTCACTCTCTTTGAATCTTCTTTATCATGCAAAGAGGAGCAGGAAAAAGCAAAAAATTTCAGAATTGCACCTTGCAATGCGGAGAAATTACTGTTTGTGCATTTACAATATTCATTGATTTTTGCCATTGAAAAACATCATGTTATTCATATACCAGAAATGTTTGAAGCTACTGACTGAATGAAAGGAGCTGACATCTCACTCTCTTTGAATCTTCTTTATCATGCTAAGAGGAGCAGGAAAAAGCAAAAAATTTCAGAATTGCACCTTGTAATGCGGAGAAATTACTGTTTGTGCATTTACAATATTCATTGATTTTTGCCATTGAAAAACGTCCAGAAATGATTGAAGCTACTGACTGAATGAAAGGAGCTGGCATCTCACTCTCTTTGATTCTTCTTTATCATGCTAAGAGGAGCAGGAAAAAGCAAAAAATTTCAGAATTGCACCTTGCAATGCGGAGAAATTACTGTTTGTGCATTTACAATATTCATTGATTTTTGCCATTGAAAAACGTCCAGAAATGATTGAAGCTACTGACTGAATGAAAGGAGCTGGTATCTCACTCTCTTTGAATCTTCTTTATCATGCTAAGAGGAGCAGGAAAAAGCAAAAAATTTCAGAATTGCACCTTGCAATGCGGAGAAATTACTGTTTGTGCATTTACAATATTCATTGATTTTTGCCATTGAAAAACGTCCAGAAATGATTGAAGCTACTGACTGAATGAAAGGAGCTGGCATCTCACTCTCTTTGAATCTTCTTTATCATGCAAAGAGGAGCAGGAAAAAGCAAAAAATTTCAGAATTGCACCTTGCAATGCGGAGAAATTACTGTTTGTGCATTTACAATATTCATTGATTTTTGCCATTGAAAAACATCATGTTATTCATATACCAGAAATGTTTGAAGCTACTGACTGAATGAAAGGAGCTGACATCTCACTCTCTTTGAATCTTCTTTACCATGCGAAGAGGAGCAGGAAAAAGCAAAAAATTTCAGAATTGCACCTTGGAATGCGGAGAAATTACTGTCTGTGCATTTACAATATTCATTGATTTTTGCCATTGAAAAACGTCCAGAAATGATTGAAGCTACTGACTGAATGAAAGGAGCTGGCATCTCACTCTCTTTGATTCTTCTTTATCATGCTAAGAGGAGCAGGAAAAAGCAAAAAATTTCAGAATTGCACCTTGCAATGCGGAGAAATTACTGTTTGTGTATTTACAATATTCATTGATTTTTGCCATTGAAAAACGTCCAGAAATGATTGAAGCTACTGACTGAATGAAAGGAGCTGGCATCTCACTCTCTTTGAATCTTCTTTATCATGCTAAGAGGAGCAGGAAAAAGCAAAAAATTTCAGAATTGCACCTTGCAATGCGGAGAAATTACTGTTTGTGCATTTACAATATTCATTGAGTTTTGCCATTGAAAAACGTCCAGAAATGATTGAAGCTACTGACTGAATGAAAGGAGCTGGCATCTCACTCTCTTTGAATCTTCTTTATCATGCTAAGAGGAGCAGGAAAAAGCAAAAAATTTCAGAATTGCACCTTGCAATGCGGAGAAATTACTGTTTGTGCATTTACAATATTCATTGATTTTTGCCATTGAAAAACATCATGTTATTCATATACCAGAAATGTTTGAAGCTACTGACTGAATGAAAGGAGCTGGCATCTCACTCTCATTGAATCTTCTTTATCATGCTAAGAGGAGCAGGAAAAAGCAAAAAATTTCAGAATTGCACCTTGCAATGCGGAGAAATTACTGTTTGTGCATTTACAATATTCATTGATTTTTGCCATTGAAAAACATCCAGAAATGATTGAAGATACTGACTGAATGAAAGGAGCTGGCATCTCACTCTCTTTGAATCTTCTTTATCATGCTAAGAGGAGCAGGAAAAAGCAAAAAATTTCAGAATTGCACCTTGCAATGCGGAGAAATTACTGTTTGTGCATTTACAATATTCATTGATTTTTGCCATTGAAAAACGTCCAGAAATGATTGAAGCTACTGACTGAATGAAAGGAGCTGGCATCTCACTCTCTTTGAATCTTCTTTATCATGCAAAGAGGAGCAGGAAAAAGCAAAAAATTTCAGAATTGCACCTTGCAATGCGGAGAAATTACTGTTTGTGCATTTACAATATTCATTGATTTTTGCCATTGAAAAACATCATGTTATTCAAATACCAGAAATGTTTGAAGCTACTGACTGAATGAAAGGAGCTGACATCTCACTCTCTTTGAATCTTCTTTATCATGCTAAGAGGAGCAGGAAAAAGCAAAAAATTTCAGAATTGCACCTTGTAATGCGGAGAAATTACTGTCTGTGCATTTACAATATTCATTGATTTTTGCCATTGAAAAACGTCCAGAAATGATTGAAGCTACTGACTGAATGAAAGGAGCTGGTATCTCACTCTCTTTGAATCTTCTTTATCATGCTAAGAGGAGCAGGAAAAAGTAAAAAATTTCAGAATTGCACCTTGCAATGCGGAGAAACTACTGTTTGTGCATTTAAAATATTCATTGATTTTTGCCATTGAAAAACATCATGTTATTCATATACCAGAAATGTTTGAAGCTACTGACTGAATGAAAGGAGCTGGCATCTCACTCTCTTTGAATCTTCTTTATCATGCTAAGAGGAGCAGGAAAAAGCAAAAAATTTCAGAATTGCACCTTGCAATGCGGAGAAATTACTGTTTGTGCATTTACAATATTCATTGATGTTTGCCATTGAAAAACGTCCAGAAATGATTGAAGCTACTGACTGAATGAAAGGAGCTGGTATCTCACTCTCTTTGAATCTTCTTTATCATGCTAAGAGGAGCAGGAAAAAGCAAAAAATTTCAGAATTGCACCTTGCAATGCGGAGAAATTACTGTTTGTGCATTTACAATATTCATTGATTTTTGCCATTGCAAAACATCATGTTATTCATATACCAGAAATGTTTGAAGCTACTGACTGAATGAAAGGAGCTGGCATCTCACTCTCTTTGAATCTTTTTTATCATGCTAAGAGGAGCAGGAAAAAGCAAAAAATTTCAGAATTGCACCTTGCAATGCGGAGAAATTACTGTTTGTGCATTTACAATATTCATTGATTTTTGCCATTGAAAAACATCATGTTATTCATATACCAGAAATGTTTGAAGCTACTGACTGAATGAAAGGAGCTGGCATCTCACTCTCTTTGAATCTTCTTTATCATGCTAAGAGGAGCAGGAAAAAGCAAAAAATTTCAGAATTGCACCTTGCAATGCGGAGAAATTACTGTTTGTGCATTTACAATATTCATTGATTTTTGCCATTGAAAAACGTCCAGAAATGATTGAAGCTACTGACTGAATGAAAGGAGCTGGCATCTCACTCTCTTTGAATCTTCTTTATCAGGCTAAGAGGAGCAGGAAAAAGCAAAAAATTTCAGAATTGCACCTTGCAATGCGGAGAAATTACTGTTTGTGCATTTACAATATTCATTGATTTTTGCCATTGAAAAACATCATGTTATTCATATACCAGAAATGTTTGAAGCTACTGACTGAATGAAAGGAGCTGGCATCTCACTCTCATTGAATCTTCTTTATCATGCTAAGAGGAGCAGGAAAAAGCAAAAAATTTCAGAATTGCACCTTGCAATGCGGAGAAATTACTGTTTGTGCATTTACAATATTCATTGATTTTTGCCATTGAAAAACATCCAGAAATGATTGAAGATACTGACTGAATGAAAGGAGCTGGCATCTCACTCTCTTTGAATCTTCTTTATCATGCTAAGAGGAGCAGGAAAAAGCAAAAAAATTCAGAATTGCACCTTGCAATGCGGAGAAATTACTGTTTGTGCATTTACAATGTTCATTGATTTTTGCCATTGAAAAACGTCCAGAAATAATTGAAGCTACTGACTGAATGAAAGGAGCTGGCATCTCACTCTCTTTGAATCTTCTTTATCATGCAAAGAGGAGCAGGAAAAAGCAAAAAATTTCAGAATTGCACCTTGCAATGCGGAGAAATTACTGCTTGTGCATTTACAATATTCATTGATTTTTGCCATTGAAAAACATCATGTTATTCATATACCAGAAATGTTTGAAGCTACTGACTGAATGAAAGGAGCTGACATCTCACTCTCTTTGAATCTTCTTTATCATGCTAAGAGGAGCAGGAAAAAGCAAAAAATTTCAGAATTGCACCTTGTAATGCGGAGAAATTACTGTTTGTGCATTTACAATATTCATTGATTTTTGCCATTGAAAAACGTCCAGAAATGATTGAAGCTACTGACTGAATGAAAGGAGCTGGCATCTCACTCTCATTGAATCTTCTTTATCATGCTAAGAGGAGCAGGAAAAAGCAAAAAATTTCAGAATTGCACCTTGCAATGCGGAGAAATTACTGTTTGTGCATTTACAATATTCATTGATTTTTGCCATTGAAAAACATCCAGAAATGATTGAAGATACTGACTGAATGAAAGGAGCTGGCATCTCACTCTCTTTGAATCTTCTTTATCATGCTAAGAGGAGCAGGAAAAAGCAAAAAAATTCAGAATTGCACCTTGCAATGCGGAGAAATTACTGTTTGTGCATTTACAATGTTCATTGATTTTTGCCATTGAAAAACGTCCAGAAATGATTGAAGCTACTGACTGAATGAAAGGAGCTGGCATCTCACTCTCTTTGAATCTTCTTTATCATGCAAAGAGGAGCAGGAAAAAGCAAAAAATTTCAGAATTGCACCTTGCAATGCGGAGAAATTACTGTTTGTGCATTTACAATATTCATTGATTTTTGCCATTGAAAAACATCATGTTATTCATATACCAGAAATGTTTGAAGCTACTGACTGAATGAAAGGAGCTGACATCTCACTCTCTTTGAATCTTCTTTATCATGCTAAGAGGAGCAGGAAAAAGCAAAAAATTTCAGAATTGCACCTTGTAATGCGGAGAAATTACTGTTTGTGCATTTACAATATTCATTGATTTTTGCCATTGAAAAACGTCCAGAAATGATTGAAGCTACTGACTGAATGAAAGGAGCTGGCATCTCACTCTCTTTGATTCTTCTTTATCATGCTAAGAGGAGCAGGAAAAAGCAAAAAATTTCAGAATTGCACCTTGCAATGCGGAGAAATTACTGTTTGTGCATTTACAATATTCATTGATTTTTGCCATTGAAAAACATCATGTTATTCATATACCAGAAATGTTTGAAGCTACTGACTGAATGAAAGGAGCTGACATCTCACTCTCTTTGAATCTTCTTTATCATGCTAAGAGGAGCAGGAAAAAGCAAAAAATTTCAGAATTGCACCTTGTAATGCGGAGAAATTACTGTTTGTGCATTTACAATATTCATTGATTTTTGCCATTGAAAAACGTCCAGAAATGATTGAAGCTACTGACTGAATGAAAGGAGCTGGCATCTCACTCTCATTGAATCTTCTTTATCATGCTAAGAGGAGCAGGAAAAAGCAAAAAATTTCAGAATTGCACCTTGCAATGCGGAGAAATTACTGTTTGTGCATTTACAATATTCATTGATTTTTGCCATTGAAAAACATCCAGAAATGATTGAAGATACTGACTGAATGAAAGGAGCTGGCATCTCACTCTCTTTGAATCTTCTTTATCATGCTAAGAGGAGCAGGAAAAAGCAAAAAAATTCAGAATTGCACCTTGCAATGCGGAGAAATTACTGTTTGTGCATTTACAATGTTCATTGATTTTTGCCATTGAAAAACGTCCAGAAATGATTGAAGCTACTGACTGAATGAAAGGAGCTGGCATCTCACTCTCTTTGAATCTTCTTTATCATGCAAAGAGGAGCAGGAAAAAGCAAAAAATTTCAGAATTGCACCTTGCAATGCGGAGAAATTACTGTTTGTGCATTTACAATATTCATTGATTTTTGCCATTGAAAAACATCATGTTATTCATATACCAGAAATGTTTGAAGCTACTGACTGAATGAAAGGAGCTGACATCTCACTCTCTTTGAATCTTCTTTATCATGCTAAGAGGAGCAGGAAAAAGCAAAAAATTTCAGAATTGCACCTTGTAATGCGGAGAAATTACTGTTTGTGCATTTACAATATTCATTGATTTTTGCCATTGAAAAACGTCCAGAAATGATTGAAGCTACTGACTGAATGAAAGGAGCTGGCATCTCACTCTCTTTGATTCTTCTTTATCATGCTAAGAGGAGCAGGAAAAAGCAAAAAATTTCAGAATTGCACCTTGCAATGCGGAGAAATTACTGTTTGTGCATTTACAATATTCATTGATTTTTGCCATTGAAAAACATCATGTTATTCATATACCAGAAATGTTTGAAGCTACTGACTGAATGAAAGGAGCTGACATCTCACTCTCTTTGAATCTTCTTTATCATGCTAAGAGGAGCAGGAAAAAGCAAAAAATTTCAGAATTGCACCTTGTAATGCGGAGAAATTACTGTTTGTGCATTTACAATATTCATTGATTTTTGCCATTGAAAAACGTCCAGAAATGATTGAAGCTACTGACTGAATGAAAGGAGCTGGCATCTCACTCTCTTTGATTCTTCTTTATCATGCTAAGAGGAGCAGGAAAAAGCAAAAAATTTCAGAATTGCACCTTGCAATGCGGAGAAATTACTGTTTGTGCATTTACAATATTCATTGATTTTTGCCATTGAAAAACATCATGTTATTCATATACCAGAAATGTTTGAAGCTACTGACTGAATGAAAGGAGCTGACATCTCACTCTCTTTGAATCTTCTTTATCATGCTAAGAGGAGCAGGAAAAAGCAAAAAATTTCAGAATTGCACCTTGTAATGCGGAGAAATTACTGTTTGTGCATTTACAATATTCATTGATTTTTGCCATTGAAAAACGTCCAGAAATGATTGAAGCTACTGACTGAATGAAAGGAGCTGGCATCTCACTCTCTTTGATTCTTCTTTATCATGCTAAGAGGAGCAGGAAAAAGCAAAAAATTTCAGAATTGCACCTTGCAATGCGGAGAAATTACTGTTTGTGCATTTACAATATTCATTGATTTTTGCCATTGAAAAACGTCCAGAAATGATTGAAGCTACTGACTGAATGAAAGGAGCTGGTATCTCACTCTCTTTGAATCTTCTTTATCATGCTAAGAGGAGCAGGAAAAAGCAAAAAATTTCAGAATTGCACCTTGCAATGCGGAGAAATTACTGTTTGTGCATTTACAATATTCATTGATTTTTGCCATTGAAAAACGTCCAGAAATGATTGAAGCTACTGACTGAATGAAAGGAGCTGGCATCTCACTCTCTTTGAATCTTCTTTATCATGCAAAGAGGAGCAGGAAAAAGCAAAAAATTTCAGAATTGCACCTTGCAATGCGGAGAAATTACTGTTTGTGCATTTACAATATTCATTGATTTTTGCCATTGAAAAACATCATGTTATTCATATACCAGAAATGTTTGAAGCTACTGACTGAATGAAAGGAGCTGACATCTCACTCTCTTTGAATCTTCTTTACCATGCGAAGAGGAGCACGAAAAAGCAAAAAATTTCAGAATTGCACCTTGTAATGCGGAGAAATTACTGTCTGTGCATTTACAATATTCATTGATTTTTGCCATTGAAAAACGTCCAGAAATGATTGAAGCTACTGACTGAATGAAAGGAGCTGGCATCTCACTCTCTTTGATTCTTCTTTATCATGCTAAGAGGAGCAGGAAAAAGCAAAAAATTTCAGAATTGCACCTTGCAATGCGGAGAAATTACTGTTTGTGCATTTACAATATTCATTGATTTTTGCCATTGAAAAACGTCCAGAAATGATTGAAGCTACTGACTGAATGAAAGGAGCTGGCATCTCACTCTCTTTGAATCTTCTTTATCATGCTAAGAGGAGCAGGAAAAAGCAAAAAATTTCAGAATTGCACCTTGCAATGCGGAGAAATTACTGTTTGTGCATTTACAATATTCATTGATTTTTGCCATTGAAAAACGTCCAGAAATGATTGAAGCTACTGACTGAATGAAAGGAGCTGGCATCTCACTCTCTTTGAATCTTCTTTATCATGCTAAGAGGAGCAGGAAAAAGCAAAAAATTTCAGAATTGCACCTTGCAATGCGGAGAAATTACTGTTTGTGCATTTACAATATTCATTGATTTTTGCCATTGAAAAACATCATGTTATTCATATACCAGAAATGTTTGAAGCTACTGACTGAATGAAAGGAGCTGGCATCTCACTCTCATTGAATCTTCTTTATCATGCTAAGAGGAGCAGGAAAAAGCAAAAAATTTCAGAATTGCACCTTGCAATGCGGAGAAATTACTGTTTGTGCATTTACAATATTCATTGATTTTTGTCATTGAAAAACGTCCAGAAATGATTGAAGATACTGACTGAATGAAAGGAGCTGGCATCTCACTCTCTTTGAATCTTCTTTATCATGCTAAGAGGAGCAGGAAAAAGCAAAAAATTTCAGAATTGCACCTTGCAATGCGGAGAAATTACTGTTTGTGCATTTACAATATTCATTGATTTTTGCCATTGAAAAACGTCCAGAAATGATTGAAGCTACTGACTGAATGAAAGGAGCTGGCATCTCACTCTCTTTGAATCTTCTTTATCATGCAAAGAGGAGCAGGAAAAAGCAAAAAATTTCAGAATTGCACCTTGCAATGCGGAGAAATTACTGTTTGTGCATTTACAATATTCATTGATTTTTGCCATTGAAAAACATCATGTTATTCAAATACCAGAAATGTTTGAAGCTACTGACTGAATGAAAGGAGCTGACATCTCACTCTCTTTGAATCTTCTTTATCATGCTAAGAGGAGCAGGAAAAAGCAAAAAATTTCAGAATTGCACCTTGTAATGCGGAGAAATTACTGTCTGTGCATTTACAATATTCATTGATTTTTGCCATTGAAAAACGTCCAGAAATGATTGAAGCTACTGACTGAATGAAAGGAGCTGGCATCTCACTCTCTTTGATTCTTCTTTATCATGCTAAGAGGAGCAGGAAAAAGCAAAAAATTTCAGAATTGCACCTTGCAATGCGGAGAAATTACTGTTTGTGCATTTACAATATTCATTGATTTTTGCCATTGAAAAACGTCCAGAAATGATTGAAGCTACTGACTGAATGAAAGGAGCTGGTATCTCACTTTCTTTGAATCTTCTTTATCATGCTAAGAGGAGCAGGAAAAAGCAAAAAATTTCAGAATTGCACCTTGCAATGCGGAGAAATTACTGTTTGTGCATTTACAATATTCATTGATTTTTGCCATTGCAAAACATCATGTTATTCATATACCAGAAATGTTTGAAGCTACTGACTGAATGAAAGGAGCTGGCATCTCACTCTCTTTGAATCTTTTTTATCATGCTAAGAGGAGCAGGAAAAAGCAAACAATTTCAGAATTGCACCTTGCAATGTGGAGAAATTACTGTTTGTGCATTTACAATATTCATTGATTTTTGCCATTGAAAAACATAATGTTATTCATATACCAGAAATGTTTGAAGCTACTGACTGAATGAAAGGAGCTGGCATCTCACTCTCTTTGAATCTTCTTTATCATGCTAAGAGGAGCAGGAAAAAGCAAAAAATTTCAGAATTGCACCTTGCAATGCGGAGAAATTACTGTTTGTGCATTTACAATATTCATTGATTTTTGCCATTGAAAAACGTCCAGAAATGATTGAAGCTACTGACTGAATGAAAGGAGCTGGCATCTCACTCTCTTTGAATCTTCTTTATCAGGCTAAGAGGAGCAGGAAAAAGCAAAAAATTTCAGAATTGCACCTTGCAATGCGGAGAAATTACTGTTTGTGCATTTACAATATTCATTGATTTTTGCCATTGAAAAACATCATGTTATTCATATACCAGAAATGTTTGAAGCTACTGACTGAATGAAAGGAGCTGGCATCTCACTCTCATTGAATCTTCTTTATCATGCTAAGAGGAGCAGGAAAAAGCAAAAAATTTCAGAATTGCACCTTGCAATGCGGAGAAATTACTGTTTGTGCATTTACAATATTCATTGATTTTTGCCATTGAAAAACATCCAGAAATGATTGAAGATACTGACTGAATGAAAGGAGCTGGCATCTCACTCTCTTTGAATCTTCTTTATCATGCTAAGAGGAGCAGGAAAAAGCAAAAAAATTCAGAATTGCACCTTGCAATGCGGAGAAATTACTGTTTGTGCATTTACAATATTCATTGATTTTTGCCATTGAAAAACGTCCAGAAATGATTGAAGCTACTGACTGAATGAAAGGAGCTGGCATCTCACTCTCTTTGAATCTTCTTTATCATGCAAAGAGGAGCAGGAAAAAGCAAAAAATTTCAGAATTGCACCTTGCAATGCGGAGAAATTACTGTTTGTGCATTTACAATATTCATTGATTTTTGCCATTGAAAAACATCATGTTATTCATATACCAGAAATGTTTGAAGCTACTGACTGAATGAAAAGAGCTGACATCTCACTCTCTTTGAATCTTCTTTATCATGCTAAGAGGAGCAGGAAAAAGCAAAAAATTTCAGAATTGCACCTTGTAATGCGGAGAAATTACTGTTTGTGCATTTACAATATTCATTGATTTTTGCCATTGAAAAACGTCCAGAAATGATTGAAGCTACTGACTGAATGAAAGGAGCTGGCATCTCACTCTCTTTGATTCTTCTTTATCATGCTAAGAGGAGCAGGAAAAAGCAAAAAATTTCAGAATTGCACCGTGCAATGCGGAGAAATTACTGTTTGTGCATTTACAATATTCATTGATTTTTGCCATTGAAAAACGTCCAGAAATGATTGAAGCTACTGACTGAATGAAAGGAGCTGGTATCTCACTCTCTTTGAATCTTCTTTATCATGCTAAGAGGAGCAGGAAAAAGCAAAAAATTTCAGAATTGCACCTTGCAATGCGGAGAAATTACTGTTTGTGCATTTACAATATTCATTGATTTTTGCCATTGAAAAACGTCCAGAAATGATTGAAGCTACTGACTGAATGAAAGGAGCTGGCATCTCACTCTCTTTGAATCTTCTTTATCATGCAAAGAGGAGCAGGAAAAAGCAAAAAATTTCAGAATTGCACCTTGCAATGCGGAGAAATTACTGTTTGTGCATTTACAATATTCATTGATTTTTGCCATTGAAAAACATCATGTTATTCATATACCAGAAATGTTTGAAGCTACTGACTGAATGAAAGGAGCTGACATCTCACTCTCTTTGAATCTTCTTTATCATGCGAAGAGGAGCAGGAAAAAGCAAAAAATTTCAGAATTGCACCTTGTAATGCGGAGAAATTACTGTCTGTGCATTTACAATATTCATTGATTTTTGCCATTGAAAAACGTCCAGAAATGATTGAAGCTACTGACTGAATGAAAGGAGCTGGCATCTCACTCTCTTTGATTCTTCTTTATCATGCTAAGAGGAGCAGGAAAAAGCAAAAAATTTCAGAATTGCACCTTGCAATGCGGAGAAATTACTGTTTGTGTATTTACAATATTCATTGATTTTTGCCATTGAAAAACGTCCAGAAATGATTGAAGCTACTGACTGAATGAAAGGAGCTGGCATCTCACTCTCTTTGAATCTTCTTTATCATGCTAAGAGGAGCAGGAAAAAGCAAAAAATTTCAGAATTGCACCTTGCAATGCGGAGAAATTACTGTTTGTGCATTTACAATATTCATTGATTTTTGCCATTGAAAAACATCATGTTATTCATATACCAGAAATGTTTGAAGCTACTGACTGAATGAAAGGAGCTGGCATCTCACTCTCTTTGAATCTTCTTTATCATGCTAAGAGGAGCAGGAAAAAGCAAAAAATTTCAGAATTGCACCTTGCAATGCGGAGAAATTACTGTTTGTGCATTTACAATATTTCATTGATTTTTGCCATTGAAAAACGTCCAGAAATGATTGAAGCTACTGACTGAATGAAAGGAGCTGGCATCTCACTCTCTTTGAATGTTCTTTATCATGCTAAGAGGAGCAGGAAAAAGCAAAAAATTTCAGAATTGCACCTTGCAATGCGGAGAAATTACTGTTTGTGCATTTACAATATTCATTGATTTTTGCCATTGAAAAACGTCCAGAAATGATTGAAGCTACTGACTGAATGAAAAGAGCTGGCATCTTACTCTCTTTGAATCTTCTTTATCATGCTAAGAGGAGCAGGAAAAAGCAAAAAATTTCAGAATTGCACCTTGCAATGCGGAGAAATTACTGTTTGTGCATTTACAATATACATTGATTTTTGCCATTGAAAAACATCATGTTATTCATATACCAGAAATGTTTGAAGCTACTGACTGAATGAAAGGAGCTGACATCTCACTCTCTTTGAATCTTCTTTATCATGCTAAGAGGAGCAGGAAAAAGCAAAAAATTTCAGAATTGCACCTTGCAATGCGGAGAAATTACTGTCTGTGCATTTACAATATTCATTGATTTTTGCCATTGAAAAACGTCCAGAAATGATTGAAGCTACTGACTGAATGAAAGGAGCTGGCATCTCACTCTCTTTGAATCTTCTTTATCATGCTAAGAGGAGCAGGAAAAAGCAAAAAATTTCAGAATTGCACCTTGCAATGCGGAGAAATTACTGTTTGTGCATTTACAATATTCATTGATTTTTGCCATTGAAAAACGTCCAGAAATGATTGAAGCTACTGACTGAATGAAAGGAGCTGGTATCTCACTCTCTTTGAATCTTCTTTATCATGCTAAGAGGAGCAGGAAAAAGTAAAAAATTTCAGAATTGCACCTTGCAATGCGGAGAAACTACTGTTTGTGCATTTAAAATATTCATTGATTTTTGCCATTGAAAAACATCATGTTATTCATATACCAGAAATGTTTGAAGCTACTGACTGAATGAAAGGAGCTGGCATCTCACTCTCTTTGAATCTTCTTTATCATGCTAAGAGGAGCAGGAAAAAGCAAAAAATTTCAGAATTGCACCTTGCAATGCGGAGAAATTACTGTTTGTGCATTTACAATATTCATTGATGTTTGCCATTGAAAAACGTCCAGAAATGATTGAAGCTACTGACTGAATGAAAGGAGCTGGTATCTCACTCTCTTTGAATCTTCTTTATCATGCTAAGAGGAGCAGGAAAAAGCAAAAAATTTCAGAATTGCACCTTGCAATGCGGAGAAATTACTGTTTGTGCATTTACAATATTCATTGATTTTTGCCATTGCAAAACATCATGTTATTCATATACCAGAAATGTTTGAAGCTACTGACTGAATGAAAGGAGCTGGCATCTCACTCTCTTTGAATCTTTTTTATCATGCTAAGAGGAGCAGGAAAAAGCAAAAAATTTCAGAATTGCACCTTGCAATGCGGAGAAATTACTGTTTGTGCATTTACAATATTCATTGATTTTTGCCATTGAAAAACATCATGTTATTCATATACCAGAAATGTTTGAAGCTACTGACTGAATGAAAGGAGCTGGCATCTCACTCTCTTTGAATCTTCTTTATCATGCTAAGAGGAGCAGGAAAAAGCAAAAAATTTCAGAATTGCACCTTGCAATGCGGAGAAATTACTGTTTGTGCATTTACAATATTCATTGATTTTTGCCATTGAAAAACGTCCAGAAATGATTGAAGCTACTGACTGAATGAAAGGAGCTGGCATCTCACTCTCTTTGAATCTTCTTTATCAGGCTAAGAGGAGCAGGAAAAAGCAAAAAATTTCAGAATTGCACCTTGCAATGCGGAGAAATTACTGTTTGTGCATTTACAATATTCATTGATTTTTGCCATTGAAAAACATCATGTTATTCATATACCAGAAATGTTTGAAGCTACTGACTGAATGAAAGGAGCTGGCATCTCACTCTCATTGAATCTTCTTTATCATGCTAAGAGGAGCAGGAAAAAGCAAAAAATTTCAGAATTGCACCTTGCAATGCGGAGAAATTACTGTTTGTGCATTTACAATATTCATTGATTTTTGCCATTGAAAAACGTCCAGAAATGATTGAAGCTACTGACTGAATGAAAGGAGCTGGCATCTCACTCTCTTTGAATCTTCTTTATCATGCAAAGAGGAGCAGGAAAAAGCAAAAAATTTCAGAATTGCACCTTGCAATGCGGAGAAATTACTGTTTGTGCATTTACAATATTCATTGATTTTTGCCATTGAAAAACATCATGTTATTCATATACCAGAAATGTTTGAAGCTACTGACTGAATGAAAGGAGCTGACATCTCACTCTCTTTGAATCTTCTTTATCATGCTAAGAGGAGCAGGAAAAAGCAAAAAATTTCAGAATTGCACCTTGTAATGCGGAGAAATTACTGTTTGTGCATTTACAATATTCATTGATTTTTGCCATTGAAAAACGTCCAGAAATGATTGAAGCTACTGACTGAATGAAAGGAGCTGGCATCTCACTCTCTTTGATTCTTCTTTATCATGCTAAGAGGAGCAGGAAAAAGCAAAAAATTTCAGAATTGCACCTTGCAATGCGGAGAAATTACTGTTTGTGCATTTACAATATTCATTGATTTTTGCCATTGAAAAACGTCCAGAAATGATTGAAGCTACTGACTGAATGAAAGGAGCTGGTATCTCACTCTCTTTGAATCTTCTTTATCATGCTAAGAGGAGCAGGAAAAAGCAAAACATTTCAGAATTGCACCTTGCAATGTGGAGAAATTACTGTTTGTGCATTTACAATATTCATTGATTTTTGCCATTGAAAAACGTCCAGAAATGATTGAAGCTACTGACTGAATGAAAGGAGCTGGCATCTCACTCTCTTTGAATCTTCTTTATCATGCAAAGAGGAGCAGGAAAAAGCAAAAAATTTCAGAATTGCACCTTGCAATGCGGAGAAATTACTGTTTGTGCATTTACAATATTCATTGATTTTTGCCATTGAAAAACATCATGTTATTCATATACCAGAAATGTTTGAAGCTACTGACTGAATGAAAGGAGCTGACATCTCACTCTCTTTGAATCTTCTTTATCATGCGAAGAGGAGCAGGAAAAAGCAAAAAATTTCAGAATTGCACCTTGTAATGCGGAGAAATTACTGTCTGTGCATTTACAATATTCATTGATTTTTGCCATTGAAAAACGTCCAGAAATGATTGAAGCTACTGACTGAATGAAAGGAGCTGGCATCTCACTCTCTTTGATTCTTCTTTATCATGCTAAGAGGAGCAGGAAAAAGCAAAAAATTTCAGAATTGCACCTTGCAATGCGGAGAAATTACTGTTTGTGTATTTACAATATTCATTGATTTTTGCCTTTGAAAAACGTCCAGAAATGATTGAAGCTACTGACTGAATGAAAGGAGCTGGCATCTCACTCTCTTTGAATCTTCTTTATCATGCTAAGAGGAGCAGGAAAAAGCAAAAAATTTCAGAATTGCACCTTGCAATGCGGAGAAATTACTGTTTGTGCATTTACAATATTCATTGATTTTTGCCATTGAAAAACATCATGTTATTCATATACCAGAAATGTTTGAAGCTACTGACTGAATGAAAGGAGCTGGCATCTCACTCTCTTTGAATCTTCTTTATCATGCTAAGAGGAGCAGGAAAAAGCAAAAAATTTCAGAATTGCACCTTGCAATGCGGAGAAATTACTGTTTGTGCATTTACAATATTTCATTGATTTTTGCCATTGAAAAACGTCCAGAAATGATTGAAGCTACTGACTGAATGAAAGGAGCTGGCATCTCACTCTCTTTGAATGTTCTTTATCATGCTAAGAGGAGCAGGAAAAAGCAAAAAATTTCAGAATTGCACCTTGCAATGCGGAGAAATTACTGTTTGTGCATTTACAATATTCATTGATTTTTGCCATTGAAAAACGTCCAGAAATGATTGAAGCTACTGACTGAATGAAAAGAGCTGGCATCTTACTCTCTTTGAATCTTCTTTATCATGCTAAGAGGAGCAGGAAAAAGCAAAAAATTTCAGAATTGCACCTTGCAATGCGGAGAAATTACTGTTTGTGCATTTACAATATACATTGATTTTTGCCATTGAAAAACATCATGTTATTCATATTCCAGAAATGTTTGAAGCTACTGACTGAATGAAAGGAGCTGACATCTCACTCTCTTTGAATCTTCTTTATCATGCTAAGAGGAGCAGGAAAAAGCAAAAAATTTCAGAATTGCACCTTGCAATGCGGAGAAATTACTGTCTGTGCATTTACAATATTCATTGATTTTTGCCATTGAAAAACGTCCAGAAATGATTGAAGCTACTGACTGAATGAAAGGAGCTGGCATCTCACTCTCTTTGAATCTTCTTTATCATGCTAAGAGGAGCAGGAAAAAGCAAAAAATTTCAGAATTGCACCTTGCAATGCGGAGAAATTACTGTTTGTGCATTTACAATATTCATTGATTTTTGCCATTGAAAAACGTCCAGAAATGATTGAAGCTACTGACTGAATGAAAGGAGCTGGTATCACACTCTCTTTGAATCTTCTTTATCATGCTAAGAGGAGCAGGAAAAAGTAAAAAATTTCAGAATTGCACCTTGCAATGCGGAGAAACTACTGTTTGTGCATTTAAAATATTCATTGATTTTTGCCATTGAAAAACATCATGTTATTCATATACCAGAAATGTTTGAAGCTACTGACTGAATGAAAGGAGCTGGCATCTCACTCTCTTTGAATCTTCTTTATCATGCTAAGAGGAGCAGGAAAAAGCAAAAAATTTCAGAATTGCACCTTGCAATGCGGAGAAATTACTGTTTGTGCATTTACAATATTCATTGATTTTTGCCATTGAAAAACGTCCAGAAATGATTGAAGCTACTGACTGAATGAAAGGAGCTGGCATCTCAGTCTCTTTGAATCTTCTTTATCATGCTAAGAGGAGCAGGAAAAAGCAAAAAATTTCAGAATTGCACCTTGCAATGCGGAGAAATTACTGTTTGTGCATTTACAATATTCATTGATTTTTGCCATTGAAAAACATCATGTTATTCATATACCAGAAATGTTTGAAGCTACTGACTGAATGAAAGGAGCTGGCATCTCACTCTCTTTGAATCTTCTTTATCTTGTTAAGAGGAGCAGGAAAAAGCAAAAAATTTCAGAATTGCAATTTGCAATGCGGAGAAATTACTGTTTGTGCATTTACAATATTCATTGATTTTTGCCATTGAAAAACGTCCAGAAATGTTTGAAGCTACTGACTGAATGAAAGGAGCTGGCATCTCACTCTCTTTGAATCTTCTTTATCATGCTAAGAGGAGCAGGAAAAAGCAAAAAATTTCAGAATTGCACCTTGCAATGCGGAGAAATTACTGTTTGTGCATTTACAATATTCATTGATTTTTGCCATTGAAAAACGTCCAGAAATGATTGAAGCTACTGACTGAATGAAAGGAGCTGGCATCTCACTCTCTTTGAATCTTCTTTATCATGCTAAGAGGAGCAGGAAAAAGCAAAAAATTTCAGAATTGCACCTTGCAATGCAGAGAAATTACTGTTTGTGCATTTACAATATTCATTGATTTTTGCCATTGAAAAACGTCCAGAAATGATTGAAGCTACTGACTGAATGAAAGGAGCTGGTATCACACTCTCTTTGAATCTTCTTTATCATGCTAAGAGGAGCAGGAAAAAGTAAAAAATTTCAGAATTGCACCTTGCAATGCGGAGAAACTACTGTTTGTGCATTTAAAATATTCATTGATTTTTGCCATTGAAAAACATCATGTTATTCATATACCAGAAATGTTTGAAGCTACTGACTGAATGAAAGGAGCTGGCATCTCACTCTCTTTGAATCTTCTTTATCATGCTAAGAGGAGCAGGAAAAAGCAAAAAATTTCAGAATTGCACCTTGCAATGCGGAGAAATTACTGTTTGTGCATTTACAATATTCATTGATTTTTGCCATTGAAAAACGTCCAGAAATGATTGAAGCTACTGACTGAATGAAAGGAGCTGGCATCTCAGTCTCTTTGAATCTTCTTTATCATGCTAAGAGGAGCAGGAAAAAGCAAAAAATTTCAGAATTGCACCTTGCAATGCGGAGAAATTACTGTTTGTGCATTTACAATATTCATTGATTTTTGCCATTGAAAAACATCATGTTATTCATATACCAGAAATGTTTGAAGCTACTGACTGAATGAAAGGAGCTGGCATCTCACTCTCTTTGAATCTTCTTTATCTTGTTAAGAGGAGCAGGAAAAAGCAAAAAATTTCAGAATTGCAATTTGCAATGCGGAGAAATTACTGTTTGTGCATTTACAATATTCATTGATTTTTGCCATTGAAAAACGTCCAGAAATGTTTGAAGCTACTGACTGAATGAAAGGAGCTGGCATCTCACTCTCTTTGAATCTTCTTTATCATGCTAAGAGGAGCAGGAAAAAGCAAAAAATTTCAGAATTGCACCTTGCAATGCGGAGAAATTACTGTTTGTGCATTTACAATATTCATTGATTTTTGCCATTGAAAAACGTCCAGAAATGATTGAAGCTACTGACTGAATGAAAGGAGCTGGCATCTCACTCTCTTTGAATCTTCTTTGTCATGCTAAGAGGAGCAGGAAAAAGCAAAAAATTTCAGAATTGCACCTTGCAATGCGGAGAAATTACTGTTTGTGCATTTACAATATTCATTGATTTTTGCCAATGAAAAACGTCCAGAAATGATTGAAGCTACTGACTGAATGAAAGGAGCTGGCATCTCACTCTCTTTGAATCTTCTTTATCATGCTAAGAGGAGCAGGAAAAAGCAAAAAATTTCAGAATTGCACCTTGCAATGCGGAGAAATTACTGTTTGTGCATTTACAATATTCATTGATTTTTGCCATTGAAAAACGTCCAGAAATGTTTGAAGCTACTGACTGAATGAAAGGAGCTGGCATCTCACTCTCTTTGAATCTTCTTTATCATGCTAAGAGGAGCAGGAAAAAGCAAAAAATTTCAGAATTGCACTTTGCAATGCGGAGAAATTACTGTTTGTGCATTTACAATATTCATTGATTTTTGCCATTGAAAAACGTACAGAAGTGATTGAAGCTACTGACTGAATGAAAGGAGCTGGCATCTCACTCTCTTTGAATCTTCTTTATCATGCTAAGAGGAGCAGGAAAAAGCAAAAAATTTCAGAATTGCACCTTGCAATGCGGAGAAATTACTGTTTGTGCATTTACAATATTCATTGATTTTTGCCATTGAAAAACATCATGTTATTCATATACCAGAAATGATTGAAGCTACTGACTGAATGAAAGGAGCTGGCATCTCACTCTCTTTGAATCTTCTTTATCATGCTAAGAGGAGCAGGAAAAAGCAAAACATTTCAGAATTGCACCTTGCAATGCGGAGAAATTACTGTTTGTGCATTTACAATATCCATTGATTTTTGCCATTGAAAAACGTCCAGAAATGATTGAAGCTACTGACTGAATGAAAGGAGCTGGCATCTCACTCTCTTTGAATCTTCTTTGTCATGCTAAGAGGAGCAGGAAAAAGCAAAAAATTTCAGAATTGCACCTTGCAATGCGGAGAAATTACTGTTTGTGCATTTACAATATTCATTGATTTTTGCCATTGAAAAACATCATGTTATTCATATACCAGAAATGTTTGAAGCTACTGACTGAATGAAAGGAGCTGGCATGTCACTCTCTTTGAATCTTCTTTATCATGCTAAGAGGAGCAGGAAAAAGCAAAAAAATTCAGAATTGCACCTTGCAATGCGGAGAAATTACTGTTTGTGCATTTACAATATTCATTGATTTTTGCCATTGAAAAACGTCCAGAAATGATTGAAGCTACTGACTGAATGAAAGGAGCTGGCATCTCACTCTCTTTGAATCTTCTTTATCATGCAAAGAGGAGCAGGAAAAAGCAAAAAATTTCAGAATTGCACCTTGCAATGCGGAGAAATTACTGTTTGTGCATTTACAATATTCATTGATTTTTGCCATTGAAAAACATCATGTTATTCATATACCAGAAATGTTTGAAGCTACTGACTGAATGAAAGGAGCTGACATCTCACTCTCTTTGAATCTTCTTTATCATGCTAAGAGGAGCAGGAAAAAGCAAAAAATTTCAGAATTGCACCTTGTAATGCGGAGAAATTACTGTCTGTGCATTTACAATATTCATTGATTTTTGCCATTGAAAAACGTCCAGAAATGATTGAAGCTACTGACTGAATGAAAGGAGCTGGCATCTCACTCTCTTTGATTCTTCTTTATCATGCTAAGAGGAGCAGGAAAAAGCAAAAAATTTCAGAATTGCACCTTGCAATGCGGAGAAATTACTGTTTGTGCATTTACAATATTCATTGATTTTTGCCATTGAAAAACGTCCAGAAATTATTGAAGCTACTGACTGAATGAAAGGAGCTGGTATCTCACTCTCTTTGAATCTTCTTTATCATGCTAAGAGGAGCAGGAAAAAGCAAAAAATTTCAGAATTGCACCTTGCAATGCGGAGAAATTACTGTTTGTGCATTTACAATATTCATTGATTTTTGCCATTGAAAAACGTCCAGAAATGATTGAAGCTACTGACTGAATGAAAGGAGCTGGCATCTCACTCTCTTTGAATCTTCTTTATCATGCAAAGAGGAGCAGGAAAAAGCAAAAAATTTCAGAATTGCACCTTGCAATGCGGAGAAATTACAGTTTGTGCATTTACAATATTCATTGATTTTTGCCATTGAAAAACATCATGTTATTCATATACCAGAAATGTTTGAAGCTACTGACTGAATGAAAGGAGCTGACATCTCACTCTCTTTGAATCTTCTTTATCATGCGAAGAGGAGCAGGAAAAAGCAAAAAATTTCAGAATTGCACCTTGTAATGCGGAGAAATTACTGTCTGTGCATTTACAATATTCATTGATTTTTGCCATTGAAAAACGTCCAGAAATGATTGAAGCTACTGACTGAATGAAAGGAGCTGGCATCTCACTCTCTTTGATTCTTCTTTATCATGCTAAGAGGAGCAGGAAAAAGCAAAAAATTTCAGAATTGCACCTTGCAATGCGGAGAAATTACTGTTTGTGTATTTACAATATTCATTGATTTTTGCCATTGAAAAACGTCCAGAAATGATTGAAGCTACTGACTGAATGAAAGGAGCTGGCATCTCACTCTCTTTGAATCTTCTTTATCATGCTAAGAGGAGCAGGAAAAAGCAAAAAATTTCAGAATTGCACCTTGCAATGCGGAGAAATTACTGTTTGTGCATTTACAATATTCATTGATTTTTGCCATTGAAAAACATCATGTTATTCATATACCAGAAATGTTTGAAGCTACTGACTGAATGAAAGGAGCTGGCATCTCACTCTCTTTGAATCTTCTTTATCATGCTAAGAGGAGCAGGAAAAAGCAAAAAATTTCAGAATTGCACCTTGCAATGCGGAGAAATTACTGTTTGTGCATTTACAATATTTCATTGATTTTTGCCATTGAAAAACGTCCAGAAATGATTGAAGCTACTGACTGAATGAAAGGAGCTGGCATCTCACTCTCTTTGAATCTTCTTTATCATGCTAAGAGGAGCAGGAAAAAGCAAAAAATTTCAGAATTGCACCTTGCAATGCGGAGAAATTACTGTTTGTGCATTTACAATATTCATTGATTTTTGCATTGAAAAACGTCCAGAAATGATTGAAGCTACTGACTGAATGAAAGGAGCTGGCATCTTACTCTCTTTGAATCTTCTTTATCATGCTAAGAGGAGCAGGAAAAAGCAAAAAATTTCAGAATTGCACCTTGCAATGCGGAGAAATTACTGTTTGTGCATTTACAATATACATTGATTTTTGCCATTGAAAAACATCATGTTATTCATATACCAGAAATGTTTGAAGCTACTGACTGAATGAAAGGAGCTGACATCTCACTCTCTTTGAATCTTCTTTATCATGCTAAGAGGAGCAGGAAAAAGCAAAAAATTTCAGAATTGCACCTTGCAATGCGGAGAAATTACTGTTTGTGCATTTACAATATTCATTGATTTTTGCCATTGAAAAACGTCCAGAAATGATTGAAGCTACTGACTGAATGAAAAGAGCTGGTATCTCACTCTCTTTGAATCTTCTTTATCATGCTAAGAGGAGCAGGAAAAAGTAAAAAATTTCAGAATTGCACCTTGCAATGCGGAGAAATTACTGTTTGTGCATTTAAAATATTCATTGATTTTTGCCATTGAAAAACATCATGTTATTCATATACCAGAAATGTTTGAAGCTACTGACTGAAAGAAAGGAGCTGGCATCTCACTCTCTTTGAATCTTTTTTATCATGCTAAGAGGAGCAGGAAAAAGCAAAAAATTTCAGAATTGCACCTTGCAATGCGGAGAAATTACTGTTTGTGCATTTACAATATTCATTGATTTTTGCCATTGAAAAACGTCCAGAAATGATTGAAGCTACTGACTGAATGAAAGGAGCTGGCATCTCAGTCTCTTTGAATCTTCTTTATCATGCTAAGAGGAGCAGGAAAAAGCAAAAAATTTCAGAATTGCACCTTGCAATGCGGAGAAATTACTGTTTGTGCATTTACAATATTCATTGATTTTTGCCATTGAAAAACATCATGTTATTCATATACCAGAAATGTTTGAAGCTACTGACTGAATGAAAGGAGCTGGCATCTCACTCTCTTTGAATTTTCTTTATCTTGTTAAGAGGAGCAGGAAAAAGCAAAAAATTTCAGAATTGCAATTTGCAATGCGGAGAAATTACTGTTTGTGCATTTACAATATTCATTGATTTTTGCCATTGAAAAACGTCCAGAAATGTTTGAAGCTACTGACTGAATGAAAGGAGCTGGCATCTCACTCTCTTTGAATCTTCTTAATCATGCTAAGAGGAGCAGGAAAAAGCAAAAAATTTCAGAATTGCACCTTGCAATGCGGAGAAATTACTGTTTGTGCATGTACAATATTCATTGATTTTTGCCATTGAAAAACGTCCAGAAATGATTGAAGCTACTGACTGAATGAAAGGAGCTGGCATCTCACTCTCTTTGAATCTTCTTTGTCATGCTAAGAGGAGCAGGAAAAAGCAAAAAATTTCAGAATTGCACCTTGCAATGCGGAGAAATTACTGTTTGTGCATTTACAATATTCATTGATTTTTGCCATTGAAAAACGTCCAGAAATGATTGAAGCTACTGACTGAATGAAAGGAGCTGGCATCTCACTCTCTTTGAATCTTCTTTATCATGCTAAGAGGAGCAGGAAAAAGCAAAAAATTTCAGAATTGCACCTTGCAATGCGGAGAAATTACTGTTTGTGCATTTACAATATTCATTGATTTTTGCCATTGAAAAACGTCCAGAAATGATTGAAGCTACTAACTGAATGAAAGGAGCTGGCATCTCACTCTCTTTGAATCTTCTTTATCATGCTAAGAGGAGCAGGAAAAAGCAAAAAATTTCAGAATTGCACCTTGCAATGCGGAGAAATTACTGTTTGTGCATTTACAATATTCATTGATTTTTGCCATTGAAAAACATCATGTTATTCATATACCAGAAATGTTTGAAGCTACTGACTGAATGAAAGGAGCTGACATCTCACTCTCTTTGAATCTTCTTTATCATGCTAAGAGGAGCAGGAAAAAGCAAAAAATTTCAGAATTGCACCTTCCAATGCGGAGAAATTACTGTCTGTGCATTTACAATATTCATTGATTTTTGCCATTGAAAAACATCCAGAAATGATTGAAGCTACTGACTGAATGAAAGGAGCTGGCATCTCACTCTCTTTGAATCTTCTTTATCATGCTAAGAGGAGCAGGAAAAAGCAAAAAATTTCAGAATTGCACCTTGCAATGCGGAGAAATTACTGTTTGTGCATTTACAATATTCATTGATTTTTGCCATTGAAAAACGTACAGAAGTGATTGAAGCTACTGACTGAATGAAAGGAGCTGGCATCTCACTCTCTTTGAATCTTCTTTATCATGCTAAGAGGAGCAGGAAAAAGCAAAAAATTTCAGAATTGCACCTTGCAATGCGGAGAAATTACTGTTTGTGCATTTACAATATTCATTGATTTTTGCCATTGAAAAACATCATGTTATTCATATACCAGAAATGATTGAAGCTACTGACTGAATGAAAGGAGCTGGCATCTCACTCTCTTTGAATCTTCTTTACCATGCTAAGTGGAGCAGGAAAAACTAAAAAATTTCAGAATTGCACCTTGCAATGCGGAGAAATTACTGTTTGTGCATTTACAATATTCATTGATTTTTGCCATTGAAAAACGACCAGAAATGATTGAAGCTACTGACTGAATGAAAGGAGCTGGCATCTCACTCTCTTTGAATCTTCTTTATCATGCTAAGAGGAGCAGGAAAAAGCAAAAAATTTCAGAATTGCACCTTGCAATGCGGAGAAATTACTGTTTGTGCATTTACAATATTCATTGATTTTTGCCATTGAAAAACGTCCAGAAATGATTGAAGCTACTGACTGAATGAAAGGAGCTGGCATCTCACTCTCTTTGAATCTTCTTTATCATGCTAAGAGGAGCAGGAAAAAGGAAAAAATTTCAGAATTGCACCTTGCAATGCGGAGAAATTCCTGTTTGTGCATTTACAATATTCATTGATTTTTGCCATTGAAAAACATCATGTTATTCATATACCAGAAATGTTTGAAGCTACTGACTGAATGAAAGGAGCTGGCATCTCACTCTCTTTGAATCTTCTTTAACATGCTAAGAGGAGCAGGAAAAAGCAAAAAATTTCAGAATTGCACCTTGCAATGCGGAGAAATTACTGTTTGTGCATTTACAATATTCATTGATTTTTGCCATTGAAAAACGTCCAGAAATGATTGAAGCTACTGACTGAATGAAAGGAGCTGGCATCTCAATCTCTTTGAATCTTCTTTATCATGCTAAGAGGAGCAGGAAAAAGCAAAAAATTTCAGAATTGCACCTTGCAATGCGGAGAAATTACTGTTTGTGCATTTACAATATTCATTGATTTTTGCCATTGAAAAACATCATGTTATTCATATACCAGATATGTTTGAAGCTACTGACTGAATGAAAGGAGCTGGCATCTCACTCTCTTTGAATTTTCTTTATCATGCTAAGAGTAGCAGGAAAAAGCAAAAAATTTCAGAATTGCACCTTGCAATGCGGAGAAATTACTGTTTGTGAATTTACAATATTCATTGATTTTTGCCATTGAAAAACATCATGTTATTCATATACCAGAAATGATTGAAGCTACTGACTGAATGAAAGGACCTGGCATCTCACTCTCTTTGAATCTTCTTTATCATGCTAAGAGGAGCAGGAAAAAGCAAAAAATTTCAGAATTGCACCTTGCAATGCGGAGAAATTACTGTTTGTGCATTTACAATATTCATTGATTTTTGCATTGAAAAACGTCCAGAAATGATTGAAGCTACTGACTGAATGAAAGGAGCTGGCATCTTACTCTCTTTGAATCTTCTTTATCATGCTAAGAGGAGCAGGAAAAAGCAAAAAATTTCAGAATTGCACCTTGCAATGCGGAGAAATTACTGTTTGTGCATTTACAATATACATTGATTTTTGCCATTGAAAAACATCATGTTATTCATATACCAGAAATGTTTGAAGCTACTGACTGAATGAAAGGAGCTGACATCTCACTCTCTTTGAATCTTCTTTATCATGCTAAGAGGAGCAGGAAAAAGCAAAAAATTTCAGAATTGCACCTTGCAATGCGGAGAAATTACTGTTTGTGCATTTACAATATTCATTGATTTTTGCCATTGAAAAACGTCCAGAAATGATTGAAGCTACTGACTGAATGAAAAGAGCTGGTATCTCACTCTCTTTGAATCTTCTTTATCATGCTAAGAGGAGCAGGAAAAAGTAAAAAATTTCAGAATTGCACCTTGCAATGCGGAGAAATTACTGTTTGTGCATTTAAAATATTCATTGATTTTTGCCATTGAAAAACATCATGTTATTCATATACCAGAAATGTTTGAAGCTACTGACTGAAAGAAAGGAGCTGGCATCTCACTCTCTTTGAATCTTTTTTATCATGCTAAGAGGAGCAGGAAAAAGCAAAAAATTTCAGAATTGCACCTTGCAATGCGGAGAAATTACTGTTTGTGCATTTACAATATTCATTGATTTTTGCCATTGAAAAACGTCCAGAAATGATTGAAGCTACTGACTGAATGAAAGGAGCTGGCATCTCAGTCTCTTTGAATCTTCTTTATCATGCTAAGAGGAGCAGGAAAAAGCAAAAAATTTCAGAATTGCACCTTGCAATGCGGAGAAATTACTGTTTGTGCATTTACAATATTCATTGATTTTTGCCATTGAAAAACATCATGTTATTCATATACCAGAAATGTTTGAAGCTACTGACTGAATGAAAGGAGCTGGCATCTCACTCTCTTTGAATTTTCTTTATCTTGTTAAGAGGAGCAGGAAAAAGCAAAAAATTTCAGAATTGCAATTTGCAATGCGGAGAAATTACTGTTTGTGCATTTACAATATTCATTGATTTTTGCCATTGAAAAACGTCCAGAAATGTTTGAAGCTACTGACTGAATGAAAGGAGCTGGCATCTCACTCTCTTTGAATCTTCTTTATCATGCTAAGAGGAGCAGGAAAAAGCAAAAAATTTCAGAATTGCACCTTGCAATGCGGAGAAATTACTGTTTGTGCATGTACAATATTCATTGATTTTTGCCATTGAAAAACGTCCAGAAATGATTGAAGCTACTGACTGAATGAAAGGAGCTGGCATCTCACTCTCTTTGAATCTTCTTTGTCATGCTAAGAGGAGCAGGAAAAAGCAAAAAATTTCAGAATTGCACCTTGCAATGCGGAGAAATTACTGTTTGTGCATTTACAATATTCATTGATTTTTGCCATTGAAAAACGTCCAGAAATGATTGAAGCTACTGACTGAATGAAAGGAGCTGGCATCTCACTCTCTTTGAATCTTCTTTATCATGCTAAGAGGAGCAGGAAAAAGCAAAAAATTTCAGAATTGCACCTTGCAATGCGGAGAAATTACTGTTTGTGCATTTACAATATTCATTGATTTTTGCAATTGAAAAACGTCCAGAAATGATTGAAGCTACTAACTGAATGAAAGGAGCTGGCATCTCACTCTCTTTGAATCTTCTTTATCATGCTAAGAGGAGCAGGAAAAAGCAAAAAATTTCAGAATTGCACCTTGCAATGCGGAGAAATTACTGTTTGTGCATTTACAATATTCATTGATTTTTGCCATTGAAAAACATCATGTTATTCATATACCAGAAATGTTTGAAGCTACTGACTGAATGAAAGGAGCTGACATCTCACTCTCTTTGAATCTTCTTTATCATGCTAAGAGGAGCAGGAAAAAGCAAAAAATTTCAGAATTGCACCTTCCAATGCGGAGAAATTACTGTCTGTGCATTTACAATATTCATTGATTTTTGCCATTGAAAAACATCCAGAAATGATTGAAGCTACTGACTGAATGAAAGGAGCTGGCATCTCACTCTCTTTGAATCTTCTTTATCATGCTAAGAGGAGCAGGAAAAAGCAAAAAATTTCAGAATTGCACCTTGCAATGCGGAGAAATTACTGTTTGTGCATTTACAATATTCATTGATTTTTGCCATTGAAAAACGTACAGAAGTGATTGAAGCTACTGACTGAATGAAAGGAGCTGGCATCTCACTCTCTTTGAATCTTCTTTATCATGCTAAGAGGAGCAGGAAAAAGCAAAAAATTTCAGAATTGCACCTTGCAATGCGGAGAAATTACTGTTTGTGCATTTACAATATTCATTGATTTTTGCCATTGAAAAACATCATGTTATTCATATACCAGAAATGATTGAAGCTACTGACTGAATGAAAGGAGCTGGCATCTCACTCTCTTTGAATCTTCTTTATCATGCTAAGTGGAGCAGGAAAAACTAAAAAATTTCAGAATTGCACCTTGCAATGCGGAGAAATTACTGTTTGTGCATTTACAATATTCATTGATTTTTGCCATTGAAAAACGACCAGAAATGATTGAAGCTACTGACTGAATGAAAGGAGCTGGCATCTCACTCTCTTTGAATCTTCTTTATCATGCTAAGAGGAGCAGGAAAAAGCAAAAAATTTCAGAATTGCACCTTGCAATGCGGAGAAATTACTGTTTGTGCATTTACAATATTCATTGATTTTTGCCATTGAAAAACGTCCAGAAATGATTGAAGCTACTGACTGAATGAAAGGAGCTGGCATCTCACTCTCTTTGAATCTTCTTTATCATGCTAAGAGGAGCAGGAAAAAGGAAAAAATTTCAGAATTGCACCTTGCAATGCGGAGAAATTCCTGTTTGTGCATTTACAATATTCATTGATTTTTGCCATTGAAAAACATCATGTTATTCATATACCAGAAATGTTTGAAGCTACTGACTGAATGAAAGGAGCTGGCATCTCACTCTCTTTGAATCTTCTTTAACATGCTAAGAGGAGCAGGAAAAAGCAAAAAATTTCAGAATTGCACCTTGCAATGCGGAGAAATTACTGTTTGTGCATTTACAATATTCATTGATTTTTGCCATTGAAAAACGTCCAGAAATGATTGAAGCTACTGACTGAATGAAAGGAGCTGGCATCTCAATCTCTTTGAATCTTCTTTATCATGCTAAGAGGAGCAGGAAAAAGCAAAAAATTTCAGAATTGCACCTTGCAATGCGGAGAAATTACTGTTTGTGCATTTACAATATTCATTGATTTTTGCCATTGAAAAACATCATGTTATTCATATACCAGATATGTTTGAAGCTACTGACTGAATGAAAGGAGCTGGCATCTCACTCTCTTTGAATTTTCTTTATCATGCTAAGAGTAGCAGGAAAAAGCAAAAAATTTCAGAATTGCACCTTGCAATGCGGAGAAATTACTGTTTGTGAATTTACAATATTCATTGATTTTTGCCATTGAAAAACATCATGTTATTCATATACCAGAAATGATTGAAGCTACTGACTGAATGAAAGGACCTGGCATCTCACTCTCTTTGAATCTTCTTTATCATGCTAAGAAGAGCAGGAAAAAGCAAAAAATTTCAGAATTGCACCTTGCAATGCGGAGAAATTACTGTTTGTGCATTTACAATATTCATTGATTTTTGCCATTGAAAAACGTCCAGAAATGATTGAAGCTACTGACTGAATGAAAGGAGCTGGCATCTCACTCTCTTTGAATCTTCTTTATCATGCTAAGAGAAGCAGGAAAAAGCAAAAAAATTCAGAATTGCACCTTGCAATGCGGAGAAATTACTGTTTGTGCATTTACAATATTCATTGATTTTTGCCATTGAAAAACATCATGTTATTCATATACCAGAAATGTTTGAAGCTACTGACTGAATGAAAGGAGCTGGCATCTCACTCTCTTTGAATCTTCTTTATCATGCTAAGAGGAGCACTAAAAAGCAAAAAATTTCAGAATTGCACCTTGCAATGCGGAGAAATTACTGTTTCTGCATTTACAATATTCATTGATTTTTGCCATTGAAAAACATCATGTTATTCATATACCAGAAATGATTGAAGCTACTGACTGAATGAAAGGAACTGGCATCTCACTCTCTTTGAATCTTCTTTATCATGCTAAGAGGAGCAGGAAAAAGCAAAAAATTTCAGAATTGCACCTTGCAATGCGGAGAAATTACTGTTTGTGCATTTACAATATTCATTGATTTTTGCCATTGAAAAACATCATGTTATTCATATACCAGAAATGATTGAAGCTACTGACTGAATGAAAGGAGCTGGCATCTCACTCTCTTTGAATCTTCTTTATCATGCTAAAAGGAGCAGGAAAAAGCAAAAAATTTCAGAATTGCACCTTGCAATGCGGAGAAATTACTGTTTGTGCATTTACAATATTCATTGATTTTTGCCATTGAAAAACGTCCAGAAATGATTGAAACTACTGACTGAATGAAAGAAGCTGGCATCTCACTCTCTTTGAATCTTCTTTATCATGCTAAGAGGAGCAGGAAAAAGCAAAAAATTTCAGAATTGCACCTTGCAATGCAGAGAAATTACTGTTTGTGCATTTACAATATTCATTGATTTTTGCCATTGAAAAACATCATGTTATTCATATACCAGAAATGTTTGAAGCTACTGACTGAATGAAAGGAGCTGGCATCTCACTCTCTTTGAATCTTCTTTATCATGCTAAAAGGAGCAGGAAAAAGCAAAAAATTTCAGAATTGCACCTTGCAATGCGGAGAAATTACTGTTTGTGCATTTACAATATTCATTGATTTTTGCCATTGAAAAACGTCCAGAAATGATTGAAGCTACTGACTGAATGAAAGGAGCTGGCATCTCACTCTCTTTGAATCTTCTTTATCATGCTAAGAGGAGCAGGAAAAAGCAAAAAATTTCAGAATTGCACCTTGCAATGCGGAGAAATTCCTGTTTGTGCATTTACAATATTCATTGATTTTTGCCATTGAAAAATGTCCAGAAATGATTGAAGCTACTGACTGAATGAAAGGAGCTGGCATCTCACTCTCTTTGAATCTTCTTTATCATGCTAAGAGGAGCAGGAAAAAGCAAAAAATTTCAGAATTGCACCTTGCAATGCGGAGAAATTCCTGTTTGTGCATTTACAATATTCATTGATTTTTGCCATTGAAAAACATCATGTTATTCATATACCAGAAATGTTTGAAGCTACTGACTGAATGAAAGGAGCTGGCATCTCACTCTCTTTGAATCTTCTTTATCATGCTAAGAGGAGCAGGAAAAAGCAAAAAATTTCAGAATTGCACCTTGCAATGCGGAGAAATTACTGTTTGTGCATTTACAATATTCATTGATTTTTGCCATTGAAAAACGTCCAGAAATGATTGAAGCTACTGACTGAATGAAAGGAGCTGGCATCTCACTCTCTTTGAATCTTCTTTATCATGCTAAGAGGAGCAGGAAAAAGCAAAAAATTTCAGAATTGCACCTTGCAATGCGGACAAATTACTGTTTGTGCATTTACAATATTCATTGATTTTTGCCATTGAAAAACATCATGTTATTCATATACCAGAAATGTTTGAAGCTACTGACTGAATGAAAGGAGCTGGCATCTCAATCTCTTTGAATCTTCTTTATCATGCTAAGAGGAGCAGGAAAAAGCAAAAAATTTCAGAATTGCACCTTGCAATGCGGAGAAATTACTGTTTGTGCATTTACAATATTCATTGATTTTTGCCATTGAAAAACATCATGTTATTCATATACCAGATATGTTTGAAGCTACTGACTGAATGAAAGGAGCTGGCATCTCACTCTCTTTGAATTTTCTTTATCATGCTAAGAGTAGCAGGAAAAAGCAAAAAATTTCAGAATTGCACCTTGCAATGCGGAGAAATTACTGTTTGTGAATTTACAATATTCATTGATTTTTGCCATTGAAAAACATCATGTTATTCATATACCAGAAATGATTGAAGCTACTGACTGAATGAAAGGACCTGGCATCTCACTCTCTTTGAATCTTCTTTATCATGCTAAGAGGAGCAGGAAAAAGCAAAAAATTTCAGAATTGCACCTTGCAATGCGGAGAAATTACTGTTTGTGCATTTACAATATTCATTGATTTTTGCCATTGAAAAACGTCCAGAAATGATTGAAGCTACTGACTGAATGAAAGGAGCTGGCATCTCACTCTCTTTGAATCTTCTTTATCATGCTAAGAGAAGCAGGAAAAAGCAAAAAAATTCAGAATTGCACCTTGCAATGCGGAGAAATTACTGTTTGTGCATTTACAATATTCATTGATTTTTGCCATTGAAAAACATCATGTTATTCATATACCAGAAATGTTTGAAGCTACTGACTGAATGAAAGGAGCTGGCATCTCACTCTCTTTGAATCTTCTTTATCATGCTAAGAGGAGCACTAAAAAGCAAAAAATTTCAGAATTGCACCTTGCAATGCGGAGAAATTACTGTTTCTGCATTTACAATATTCATTGATTTTTGCCATTGAAAAACATCATGTTATTCATATACCAGAAATGATTGAAGCTACTGACTGAATGAAAGGAACTGGCATCTCACTCTCTTTGAATCTTCTTTATCATGCTAAGAGGAGCAGGAAAAAGCAAAAAATTTCAGAATTGCACCTTGCAATGCGGAGAAATTACTGTTTGTGCATTTACAATATTCATTGATTTTTGCCATTGAAAAACATCATGTTATTCATATACCAGAAATGATTGAAGCTACTGACTGAATGAAAGGAGCTGGCATCTCACTCTCTTTGAATCTTCTTTATCATGCTAAAAGGAGCAGGAAAAAGCAAAAAATTTCAGAATTGCACCTTGCAATGCGGAGAAATTACTGTTTGTGCATTTACAATATTCATTGATTTTTGCCATTGAAAAACGTCCAGAAATGATTGAAACTACTGACTGAATGAAAGAAGCTGGCATCTCACTCTCTTTGAATCTTCTTTATCATGCTAAGAGGAGCAGGAAAAAGCAAAAAATTTCAGAATTGCACCTTGCAATGCAGAGAAATTACTGTTTGTGCATTTACAATATTCATTGATTTTTGCCATTGAAAAACATCATGTTATTCATATACCAGAAATGTTTGAAGCTACTGACTGAATGAAAGGAGCTGGCATCTCACTCTCTTTGAATCTTCTTTATCATGCTAAAAGGAGCAGGAAAAAGCAAAAAATTTCAGAATTGCACCTTGCAATGCGGAGAAATTACTGTTTGTGCATTTACAATATTCATTGATTTTTGCCATTGAAAAACGTCCAGAAATGATTGAAGCTACTGACTGAATGAAAGGAGCTGGCATCTCACTCTCTTTGAATCTTCTTTATCATGCTAAGAGGAGCAGGAAAAAGCAAAAAATTTCAGAATTGCACCTTGCAATGCGGAGAAATTCCTGTTTGTGCATTTACAATATTCATTGATTTTTGCCATTGAAAAATGTCCAGAAATGATTGAAGCTACTGACTGAATGAAAGGAGCTGGCATCTCACTCTCTTTGAATCTTCTTTATCATGCTAAGAGGAGCAGGAAAAAGCAAAAAATTTCAGAATTGCACCTTGCAATGCGGAGAAATTCCTGTTTGTGCATTTACAATATTCATTGATTTTTGCCATTGAAAAACATCATGTTATTCATATACCAGAAATGTTTGAAGCTACTGACTGAATGAAAGGAGCTGGCATCTCACTCTCTTTGAATCTTCTTTATCATGCTAAGAGGAGCAGGAAAAAGCAAAAAATTTCAGAATTGCACCTTGCAATGCGGAGAAATTACTGTTTGTGCATTCTCAATATTCATTGATTTTTGCCATTGAAAAACGTCCAGAAATGATTGAAGCTACTGACTGAATGAAAGGAGCTGGCATCTCACTCTCTTTGAATCTTCTTTATCATGCTAAGAGGAGCAGGAAAAAGCAAAAAATTTCAGAATTGCACCTTGCAATGCGGAGAAATTCCTGTTTGTGCATTTACAATATTCATTGATTTTTGCCATTGAAAAACATCATGTTATTCATATACCAGAAATGTTTGAAGCTACTGACTGAATGAAAGGAGCTGGCATCTCACTCTCTTTGAATCTTCTTTATCATGCTAAGAGGAGCAGGAAAAAGCAAAAAATTTCAGAATTGCACTTTGCAATGCGGAGAAATTACTGTTTGTGCATTTACAATATTCATTGATTTTTGCCATTGAAAAACGTCCAGAAATGATTGAAGCTACTGACTGAATGAAAGGAGCTGGCATCTCAATCTCTTTGAATCTTCTTTATCATGCTAAGAGGAGCAGGAAAAAGCAAAAAATTTCAGAATTGCACTTTGCAATGCGGAGAAATTACTGTTTGTGCATTTACAATATTCATTGATTTTTGCCATTGAAAAACGTCCAGAAATGATTGAAGCTACTGACTGAATGAAAGGAGCTGGCATCTCACTCTCTTTGAATCTTCTTTATCATGCTAAGAGGAGCAGGAAAAAGCAAAAAATTTCAGAATTGCACCTTGCAATGCGGAGAAATTACTGTTTGTGCATTTACAATATTCATTGATTTTTGCCATTGAAAAACATCATGTTATTCATATACCAGAAATGTTTGAAGCTACTGACTGAATGAAAGGAGCTGGCATCTCACTCTCTTTGAATCTTCTTTATCATGCTAAGAGGAGCAGGAAAAAGCAAAAAATTTCAGAATTGCACCTTGCAATGCGGAGAAATTACTGTTTGTGCATTTACAATATTCATTGATTTTTGCCTTTGAAAAACGTCCAGAAATGATTGAAGCTACTGACTGAATGAAAGGAGCTGGCATCTCACTCTCTTTGAATCTTCTTTATCATGCTAAGAGGAGCAGGAAAAAGCAAAAAATTTCAGAATTGCACCTTGCAATGCGGAGAAATTACTGTTTGTGCATTTACAATATTCATTGATTTTTGCCATTGAAAAACATCATGTTATTCATATTCCAGAAATGATTGAAGCTACTGACTGAATGAAAGGAGCTGGCATCTCACTCTCTTTGAATCTTCTTTATCATGCTAAGAGGAGCATTAAAAAGCAAAAATTTTCAGAATTGCACCTTGCAATGCGGAGAAATTACTGTTTGTGCATTTACAATATTCATTGATTTTTGCCATTGAAAAACCTCATGTTATTCATATTCCAGAAATGATTGAAGCTACTGACTGAATGAAAGGGGCTGGCATCTCACTCTCTTTGAATCTTCTTTATCATGCTAAGAGGAGCAGGAAAAAGCAAAAAATTTCAGAATTGCACCTTGCAATGCGGAGAAATTACTGTTTGTGCATTTACAATATTCATTGATTTTTGCCATTGAAAAACATCATGTTATTCATATACCAGAAATGATTGAAGCTACTGACTGAATGAAAGGAGCTGGCATCTCACTCTCTTTGAATCTTCTTTATCATGCTAAGAGGAGCAGGAAAAACTAAAACATTTCAGAATTGCACCTTGCAATGCGGAGAAATTCCTGTTTGTGCATTTACAATATTCATTGATTTTTGCCATTGAAAAACGACCAGAAATGATTGAAGCTACTGACTGGATGAAAGGAGCTGGCATCTCACTCTCTTTGAATCTTCTTTATCATGCTAAGAGGAGCAGGAAAAAGCAAAAAATTTCAGAATTGCACCTTGCAATGCGGAGAAATTACTGTTTGTGCATTCTCAATATTCATTGATTTTTGCCATTGAAAAACGTCCAGAAATGATTGAAGCTACTGACTGAATGAAAGGAGCTGGCATCTCACTCTCTTTGAATCTTCTTTATCATGCTAAGAGGAGCAGGAAAAAGCAAAAAATTTCAGAATTGCACCTTGCAATGCGGAGAAATTCCTGTTTGTGCATTTACAATATTCATTGATTTTTGCCATTGAAAAACATCATGTTATTCATATACCAGAAATGTTTGAAGCTACTGACTGAATGAAAGGAGCTGGCATCTCACTCTCTTTGAATCTTCTTTATCATGCTAAGAGGAGCAGGAAAAAGCAAAAAATTTCAGAATTGCACCTTGCAATGCGGAGAAATTACTGTTTGTGCATTTACAATATTCATTGATTTTTGCCATTGAAAAACGTCCAGAAATGATTGAAGCTACTGACTGAATGAAAGGAGCTGGCATCTCAATCTCTTTGAATCTTCTTTATCGTGCTAAGAGGAGCAGGAAAAAGCAAAAAATTTCAGAATTGCACATTGCAATGCGGAGAAATTACTGTTTGTGCATTTACAATATTCATTGATTTTTGCCATTGAAAAACGTCCAGAAATGATTGAAGCTACTGACTGAATGAAAGGAGCTGGCATCTCACTCTCTTTGAATCTTCTTTATCATGCTAAGAGGAGCAGGAAAAAGCAAAAAATTTCAGAATTGCACCTTGCAATGCGGAGAAATTACTGTTTGTGCATTTACAATATTCATTGATTTTTGCCATTGAAAAACATCATGTTATTCATATACCAGAAATGTTTGAAGCTACTGACTGAATGAAAGGAGCTGGCATCTCACTCTCTTTGAATCTTCTTTATCATGCTAAGAGGAGCAGGAAAAAGCAAAAAATTTCAGAATTGCACCTTGCAATGCGGAGAAATTCCTGTTTGTGCATTTACAATATTCATTGATTTTTGCCATTGAAAAACATCATGTTATTCATATACCAGAAATGTTTGAAGCTACTGACTGAATGAAAGGAGCTGGCATCTCACTCTCTTTGAATCTTCTTTATCATGCTAAGAGGAGCAGGAAAAAGCAAAAAATTTCAGAATTGCACATTGCAATGCGGAGAAATTACTGTTTGTGCATTTACAATATTCATTGATTTTTGCCATTGAAAAACATCCAGAAATGATTGAAGCTACTGACTGAATGAAAGGAGCTGGCATCTCACTCTCTTTGAATCTTCTTTATCATGCTAAGAGGAGCAGGAAAAAGCAAAAAATTTCAGAATTGCACCTTGCAATGCGGAGAAATTACTGTTTGTGCATTTACAATATTCATTGATTTTTGCCATTGAAAAACATCATGTTATTCATATACCAGAAATGTTTGAAGCTACTGACTGAATGAAAGGAGCTGGCATCTCACTCTCTTTGAATCTTCTTTATCATGCTAAGAGGAGCAGGAAAAAGCAAAAAATTTCAGAATTGCACCTTGCAATGCGGAGAAATTACTGTTTGTGCATTTACAATATTCATTGATTTTTGCCATTGAAAAACGTCCAGAAATGATTGAAGCTACTGACTGAATGAAAGGAGCTGGCATCTCACTCTCTTTGAATCTTCTTTATCATGCTAAGAGGAGCAGGAAAAAGCAAAAAATTTCAGAATTGCACCTTGCAATGCGGAGAAATTACTGTTTGTGCATTTACAATATTCATTGATTTTTGCCATTGAAAAACATCATGTTATTCATATACCAGAAATGTTTGAAGCTACTGACTGAATGAAAGGAGCTGGCATCTCACTCTCTTTGAATCTTCTTTATCATGCTAAGAGGAGCAGGAAAAAGCAAAAAATTTCAGAATTGCACCTTGCAATGCGGAGAAATTACTGTTTGTGCATTTACAATATTCATTGATTTTTGCCATTGAAAAACATCATGTTATTCATATTCCAGAAATGATTGAAGCTACTGACTGAATGAAAGGAGCTGGCATCTCACTCTCTTTGAATCTTCTTTATCATGCTAAGAGGAGCAGGAAAAAGCAAAAAATTTCAGAATTGCACCTTGCAATGCGGAGAAATTACTGTTTGTGCATTTACAATATTCATTGATTTTTGCCATTGAAAAACATCATGTTATTCATATACCAGAAATGATTGAAGCTACTGACTGAATGAAAGGAGCTGGCATCTCACTCTCTTTGAATCTTCTTTATCATGCTAAGAGGAGCAGGAAAAAGCAAAAAATTTCAGAATTGCACCTTGCAATGCGGAGAAATTACTGTTTGTGCATTTACAATATTCATTGATTTTTGCCATTGAAAAACGTCCAGAAATGATTGAAGCTACTGACTGAATGAAAGGAGCTGGCATCTCACTCTCTTTGAATCTTCTTTATCATGCTAAGAGGAGCAGGAAATAGCATAAAATTTCAGAATTGCACCTTGCAATGCAGAGAAATTACTGTTTGTGCATTTACAATATTCATTGATTTTTGCCATTGAAAAACATCATGTTATTCATATACCAGAAATGTTTGAAGCTACTGACTGAATGAAAGGAGCTGGCATCTCACTCTCTTTGAATCTTCTTTATCATGCTAAGAGGAGCAGGAAAAACTAAAAAATTTCAGAATTGCACCTTGCAATGCGGAGAAATTACTGTTTGTGCATTTACAATATTCATTGATTTTTGCCATTGAAAAACGACCAGAAATGATTGAAGCTACTGACTGGATGAAAGGAGCTGGCATCTCACTCTCTTTGAATCTTCTTTATCATGCTAAGAGGAGCAGGAAAAAGCAAAAAAATTCAGAATTGCACCTTGCAATGCGGAGAAATTACTGTTTGTGCATTCTCAATGTTCATTGATTTTTGCCATTGAAAAACGTCCAGAAATGATTGAAGCTACTGACTGAATGAAAGGAGCTGGCATCTCACTCTCTTTGAATCTTCTTTATCATGCTAAGAGGAGCAGGAAAAAGCAAAAAATTTCAGAATTGCACCTTGCAATGCGGAGAAATTACTGTTTGTGCATTTACAATATTCATTGATTTTTGCCATTGAAAAACGTCCAGAAATGATTGAAGCTACTGACTGAATGAAAGGAGCTGGCATCTCAATCTCTTTGAATCTTCTTTATCATGCTAAGAGGAGCAGGAAAAAGCAAAAAATTTCAGAATTGCACATTGCAATGCGGAGAAATTACTGTTTGTGCATTTACAATATTCATTGATTTTTGCCATTGAAAAACGTCCAGAAATGATTGAAGCTACTGACTGAATGAAAGGAGCTGGCATCTCACTCTCTTTGAATCTTCTTTATCATGCTAAGAGGAGCAGGAAAAAGCAAAAAATTTCAGAATTGCACCTTGCAATGCGGAGAAATTACTGTTTGTGCATTTACAATATTCATTGATTTTTGCCATTGAAAAACATCATGTTATTCATATACCAGAAATGTTTGAAGCTACTGACTGAATGAAAGGAGCTGGCATCTAACTCTCTTTGAATCTTCTTTATCATGCTAAGAGGAGCAGGAAAAAGCAAAAAATTTCAGAATTGCACCTTGCAATGCGGAGAAATTACTGTTTGTGCATTTACAATATTCATTGATTTTTGCCATTGAAAAACATCCAGAAATGATTGAAGCTACTGACTGAATGAAAGGAGCTGGCATCTCACTCTCTTTGAATCTTCTTTATCATGCTAAGAGGAGCAGGAAAAAGCAAAAAATTTCAGAATTGCACCTTGCAATGCGGAGAAATTACTGTTTGTGCATTTACAATATTCATTGATTTTTGCCATTGAAAAACATCATGTTATTCATATACCAGAAATGTTTGAAGCTACTGACTGAATGAAAGGAGCTGGCATCTCACTCTCTTTGAATCTTCTTTATCATGCTAAGAGGAGCACTAAAAAGCAAAAATTTTCAGAATTGCACATTGCAATGCGGAGAAATTACTGTTTGTGCATTTACAATATTCATTGATTTTTGCCATTGAAAAACATCATGTTATTCATATTCCAGAAATGATTGAAGCTACTGACTGAATGAAAGGAGCTGGCATCTCACTCTCTTTGAATCTTCTTTATCATGCTAAGAGGAGCAGGAAAAAGCAAAAAATTTCAGAATTGCACCTTGCAATGCGGAGAAATTACTGTTTGTGCATTTACAATATTCATTGATTTTTGCCATTGAAAAACATCATGTTATTCATATACCAGAAATGATTGAAGCTACTGACTGAATGAAAGGAGCTGGCATCTCACTCTCTTTGAATCTTCTTTATCATGCTAAGAGGAGCAGGAAAAACTAAAAAATTTCAGAATTGCACCTTGCAATGCGGAGAAATTCCTGTTTGTGCATTTACAATATTCATTGATTTTTGCCATTGAAAAACGACCAGAAATGATTGAAGCTACTGACTGGATGAAAGGAGCTGGCATCTCACTCTCTTTGAATCTTCTTTATCATGCTAAGAGGAGCAGGAAAAAGCAAAAAATTTCAGAATTGCACCTTGCAATGCGGAGAAATTACTGTTTGTGCATTCTCAATATTCATTGATTTTTGCCATTGAAAAACATCATGTTATTCATATACCAGAAATGTTTGAAGCTACTGACTGAATGAAAGGAGCTGGCATCTCACTCTCTTTGAATCTTCTTTATCATGCTAAGAGGAGCAGGAAAAAGCAAAAAATTTCAGAATTGCACCTTGCAATGCGGAGAAATTACTGTTTGTGCATTTACAATATTCATTGATTTTTGCCATTGAAAAACGTCCAGAAATGATTGAAGCTACTGACTGAATGAAAGGAGCTGGCATCTCACTCTCTTTGAATCTTCTTTATCATGCTAAGAGGAGCAGGAAAAAGCAAAAAATTTCAGAATTGCACCTTGCAATGCGGAGAAATTACTGTTTGTGCATTTACAATATTCATTGATTTTTGCCATTGAAAAACATCATGTTATTCATATACCAGAAATGTTTGAAGCTACTGACTGAATGAAAGGAGCTGGCATCTCACTCTCTTTGAATCTTCTTTATCATGCTAAGAGGAGCACTAAAAAGCAAAAAATTTCAGAATTGCACCTTGCAATGCGGAGAAATTACTGTTTGTGCATTTACAATATTCATTGATTTTTGCCATTGAAAAACATCATGTTATTCATATTCCAGAAATGATTGAAGCTACTGACTGAATGAAAGGAGCTGGCATCTCACTCTCTTTGAATCTTCTTTATCATGCTAAGAGGAGCAGGAAAAAGCAAAAAATTTCAGAATTGCACCTTGCAATGCGGAGAAATTACTGTTTGTGCATTTACAATATTCATTGATTTTTGCCATTGAAAAACATCATGTTATTCATATACCAGAAATGATTGAAGCTACTGACTGAATGAAAGGAGCTGGCATCTCACTCTCTTTGAATCTTCTTTATCATGCTAAGAGGAGCAGGAAAAAGCAAAAAATTTCAGAATTGCACCTTGCAATGCGGAGAAATTACTGTTTGTGCATTTACAATATTCATTGATTTTTGCCATTGAAAAACGTCCAGAAATGATTGAAGCTACTGACTGAATGAAAGGAGCTGGCATCTCACTCTCTTTGAATCTTCTTTATCATGCTAAGAGGAGCAGGAAATAGCATAAAATTTCAGAATTGCACCTTGCAATGCAGAGAAATTACTGTTTGTGCATTTACAATATTCATTGATTTTTGCCATTGAAAAACATCATGTTATTCATATACCAGAAATGTTTGAAGCTACTGACTGAATGAAAGGAGCTGGCATCTCACTCTCTTTGAATCTTCTTTATCATGCTAAGAGGAGCAGGAAAAACTAAAAAATTTCAGAATTGCACCTTGCAATGCGGAGAAATTACTGTTTGTGCATTTACAATATTCATTGATTTTTGCCATTGAAAAACGACCAGAAATGATTGAAGCTACTGACTGGATGAAAGGAGCTGGCATCTCACTCTCTTTGAATCTTCTTTATCATGCTAAGAGGAGCAGGAAAAAGCAAAAAATTTCAGAATTGCACCTTGCAATGCGGAGAAATTACTGTTTGTGCATTCTCAATATTCATTGATTTTTGCCATTGAAAAACGTCCAGAAATGATTGAAGCTACTGACTGAATGAAAGGAGCTGGCATCTCACTCTCTTTGAATCTTCTTTATCATGCTAACAGGAGCAGGAAAAAGCAAAAAATTTCAGAATTGCACCTTGCAATGCGGAGAAATTCCTGTTTGTGCATTTACAATATTCATTGATTTTTGCCATTGAAAAACATCATGTTATTCATATACCAGAAATGTTTGAAGCTACTGACTGAATGAAAGGAGCTGGCATCTCACTCTCTTTGAATCTTCTTTATCATGCTAAGAGGAGCAGGAAAAAGCAAAAAATTTCAGAATTGCACCTTGCAATGCGGAGAAATTACTGTTTGTGCATTTACAATATTCATTGATTTTTGCCATTGAAAAACGTCCAGAAATGATTGAAGCTACTGACTGAATGAAAGGAGCTGGCATCTCAATCTCTTTGAATCTTCTTTATCATGCTAAGAGGAGCAGGAAAAAGCAAAAAATTTCAGAATTGCACATTGCAATGCGGAGAAATTACTGTTTGTGCATTTACAATATTCATTGATTTTTGCCATTGAAAAACGTCCAGAAATGATTGAAGCTACTGACTGAATGAAAGGAGCTGGCATCTCAATCTCTTTGAATCTTCTTTATCATGCTAAGAGGAGCAGGAAAAAGCAAAAAATTTCAGAATTGCACCTTGCAATGCGGAGAAATTACTGTTTGTGCAATTACAATATTCATTGATTTTTGCCATTGAAAAACATCATGTTATTCATATACCAGATATGTTTGAAGCTACTGACTGAATGAAAGGAGCTGGCATCTCACTCTCTTTGAATCTTCTTTATCATGCTAAGAGGAGCAGGAAAAAGCAAAAAATTTCAGAATTGCACCTTGCAATGCGGAGAAATTACTGTTTGTGCATTTACAATATTCATTGATTTTTGCCATTGAAAAACATCATGTTATTCATATACCAGAAATGATTGAAGCTACTGACTGAATGAAAGGACCTGGCATCTCACTCTCTTTGAATCTTCTTTATCATGCTAAGAGGAGCAGGAAAAAGCAAAAAATTTCAGAATTGCACCTTGCAATGCGGAGAAATTACTGTTTGTGCATTTACAATATTCATTGATTTTTGCCATTGAAAAACGTCCAGAAATGATTGAAGCTACTGACTGAATGAAAGGAGCTGGCATCTCACTCTCTTTGAATCTTCTTTATCATGCTCAGAGGAGCAGGAAAAACAAAAAATTTCAGAATTGCACCTTGCAATGCAGAGAAATTACTGTTTGTGCATTTACAATATTCATTGATTTTTGCCATTGAAAAACATCATGTTATTCATATACCAGAAATGTTTGAAGCTACTGACTGAATGAAAGGAGCTGGCATCTCACTCTCTTTGAATCTTTTTTATCATGCTAAGAGGAGCACTAAAAAGCAAAAAATTTCAGAATTGCACCTTGCAATGCGGAGAAATTACTGTTTGTGCATTTACAATATTCATTGATTTTTGCCATTGAAAAACATCATGTTATTCATATACCAGAAATGTTTGAAGCTACTGACTGAATGAAAGGAGCTGGCATCTCACTCTCTTTGAATCTTCTTTATCATGCTAAGAGGAGCAGGAAAAGCAAAAAATTTCAGAATTGCACCTTGCAATGCGGAGAAATTACTGTTTGTGCATTTACAATATTCATTGATTTTTGCCATTGAAAAACATCATGTTATTCATATACCAGAAATGATTGAAGCTACTGACTGAATGAAAGGACCTGGCATCTCACTGTCTTTGAATCTTCTTTATCATGCTAAGAGGAGCAGGAAAAAGCAAAAAATTTCAGAATTGCACCTTGCAATGCGGAGAAATTACTGTTTGTGCATTTACAATATTCATTGATTTTTGCCATTGAAAAACGTCCAGAAATGATTGAAGCTACTGACTGAATGAAAGGAGCTGGCATCTCACTCTCTTTGAATCTTCTTTATCATGCTAAGAGGAGCAGGAAAAAGCAAAAAATTTCAGAATTGCACCTTGCAATGCGGAGAAATTACTGTTTGTGCATTTACAATATTCATTGATTTTTGCCATTGAAAAACATCATGTTATTCATATACCAGAAATGTTTGAAGCTACTGACTGAATGAAAGGAGCTGGCATCTCACTCTCTTTGAATCTTCTTTATCATGCTAAGAGGAGCACTAAAAAGCAAAAAATTTCAGAATTGCACCTTGCAATGCGGAGAAATTACTGTTTGTGCATTTACAATATTCATTGATTTTTGCCATTGAAAAACATCATGTTATTCATATACCAGAAATGATTGAAGCTACTGACTGAATGAAAGGAGCTGGCATCTCACTCTCTTTGAATCTTCTTTATCATGCTAAGAGGAGCAGGAAAAAGCAAAAAATTTCAGAATTGCACCTTGCAATGCGGAGAAATTACTGTTTGTGCATTTACAATATTCATTGATTTTTACCATTGAAAAACATCATGTTATTCATATACCAGAAATGATTGAAGCTACTGACTGAATGAAAGGAGCTGGCATCTCACTCTCTTTGAATCTTCTTTATCATGCTAAGAGGAGCAGGAAAAAGCAAAAAATTTCAGAATTGCACTTTGCAATGCGGAGAAATTACTGTTTGTGCATTTACAATATTCATTGATTTTTGCCATTGAAAAACGTCCAGAAATGATTGAAGCTACTGACTGAATGAAAGGAGCTGGCATCTCAATCTCTTTGAATCTTCTTTATCATGCTAAGAAGAGCAGGAAAAAGCAAAAAATTTCAGAATTGCACCTTGCAATGCGGAGAAATTACTGTTTGTGCATTTACAATATTCATTGATTTTTGCCATTGAAAAACATCATGTTATTCATATACCAGATATGTTTGAAGCTACTGACTGAATGAAAGGAGCTGGCATCTCACTTTCTTTGAATCTTCTTTATCATGCTAAGAGGAGCAGGAAAAAGCAAAAAATTTCAGAATTGCACCTTGCAATGTGGAGAAATTACTGTTTGTGCATTTACAATATTCATTGATTTTTGCCATTGAAAAACATCATGTTATTCATATACCAGAAATGATTGAAGCTACTGACTGAATGAAAGGACCTGGCATCTCACTCTTTTAGAATCTTCTTTATCATGCTAAGAGGAGCAGGAAAAAGCAAAAAATTTCAGAATTGCACCTTGCAATGCGGAGAAATTACTGTTTGTGCATTTACAATATTCATTGATTTTTGCCATTGAAAAACGTCCAGAAATGATTGAAGCTACTGACTGAATGAAAGGAGCTGGCATCTCACTCTCTTTGAATCTTCTTTATCATGCTAAGAGGAGCAGGAAAAAGCAAAAAATTTCAGAATTGCACCTTGCAATGCGGAGAAATTACTGTTTGTGCATTTACAATATTCATTGATTTTTGCCATTGAAAAACATCATGTTATGCATATACCAGAAATGTTTGAAGCTACTGACTGAATGAAAGGAGCTGGCATCTCACTCTCTTTGAATCTTCTTTATCATGCTAAGAGGAGCACTAAAAAGCAAAAAATTTCAGAATTGCACCTTGCAATGCGGAGAAATTACTGTTTGTGCATTTACAATATTCATTGATTTTTGCCATTGAAAAACATCATGTTATTCATATACCAGAAATGATTGAAGCTACTGACTGAATGAAAGGAGCTGGCATCTCACTCTCTTTGAATCTTCTTTATCATGCTAAGAGGAGCAGGAAAAGCAAAAAATTTCAGAATTGCACCTTGCAATGCGGAGAAATTACTGTTTGTGCATTTACAATATTCATTGATTTTTGCCATTGAAAAACATCATGTTATTCATATACCAGAAAAGATTGAAGCTACTGACTGAATGAAAGGAGCTGGCATCTCACTCTCTTTGAATCTTCTTTATCATGCTAAGAGGAGCAGGAAAAAGCAAAAAATTTCAGAATTGCACCTTGCAATGCGGAGAAATTACTGTTTGTGCATTTACAATATTCATTGATTTTTGCCATTGAAAAACGTCCAGAAATGATTGAAGCTACTGACTGAATGAAAGGAGCTGGCATCTCACTCTCTTTGAATCTTCTTTATCATGCTAAGAGGAGCAGGAAAAAGCAAAAAATTTCAGAATTGCACCTTGCAATGCAGAGAAATTACTGTTTGTGCATTTACAATATTCATTGATTTTTGCCATTGAAAAACATCATGTTATTCATATACCAGAAATGTTTGAAGCTACTGACTGAATGAAAGGAGCTGGCATCTCACTCTCTTTGAATCTTCTTTATCATGCTAAGAGGAGCAGGAAAAAGCAAAAAAATTCAGAATTGCACCTTGCAATGCGGAGAAATTACTGTTTGTGCATTTACAATATTCATTGATTTTTGCCATTGAAAAACGTCCAGAAATGATTGAAGCTACTGACTGAATGAAAGGAGCTGGCATCTCACTCTCTTTGAATCTTCTTTATCATGCTAAGAGGAGCAGGAAAAAGCAAAAAATTTCAGAATTGCACCTTGCAATACTGAGAAATTACTGTTTGTGCATTTACAATATTCATTGATTTTTGCCATTGAAAAACATCATGTTATTCATATACCAGAAATGTTTGAAGCTACTGACTGAATGAAAGGAGCTGGCATCTCACTCTCTTTGAATCTTCTTTATCATGCTAAAAGGAGCAGGAAAAAGAAAAAAATTTCAGAATTGCACCTTGCAATGCGGAGAAATTACTGTTTGTGCATTTACAATATTCATTGATTTTTGCCATTGAAAAACGTCCAGAAATGATTGAAGCTACTGACTGAATGAAAGGAGCTGGCATCTCACTCTCTTTGAATCTTCTTTATCATGCTAAGAGGAGCAGGAAAAAGCAAAAAATTTCAGAATTGCACCTTGCAATGCGGAGAAATTACTGTTTGTGCATTTACAATATTCATTGATTTTTGCCATTGAAAAACGTCCAGAAATGATTGAAGCTACTGACTGAATGAAAGGAGCTGGCATCTCACTCTCTTTGAATCTTCTTTATCATGCTAAGAGGAGCAGGAAAAAGCAAAAAATTTCAGAATTGCACCTTGCAATGCGGAGAAATTACTGTTTGTGCATTTACAATATTCATTGATTTTTGCCATTGAAAAACATCCAGAAATGATTGAAGCTACTGACTGAATGAAAGGAGCTGGCATCTCACTCTCTTTGAATCTTCTTTATCATGCTAAGAGGAGCAGGAAAAAGCAAAAAATTTCAGAATTGCACCTTGCAATGCGGAGAAATTACTGTTTGTGCATTTACAATATTCATTGATTTTTGCCATTGAAAAACATCATGTTATTCATATACCAGAAATGATTGAAGCTACTGACTGAATGAAAGGACCTGGCATCTCACTCTCTTTGAATCTTCTTTATCATGCTAAGAGGAGCAGGAAAAAGCAAAAAATTTCAGAATTGCACCTTGCAATGCGGAGAAATTACTGTTTGTGCATTTACAATATTCATTGATTTTTGCCATTGAAAAACGTCCAGAAATGATTGAAGCTACTGACTGAATGAAAGGAGCTGGCATCTCACTCTCTTTGAATCTTCTTTATAATGCTAAGAGGAGCAGGAAAAAGCAAAAAATTTCAGAATTGCACCTTGCAATGCGGAGAAATTACTGTTTGTGCATTTACAATATTCATTGATTTTTGCCATTGAAAAACATCATGTTATTCATATACCAGAAATGTTTGAAGCTACTGACTGAATGAAAGGAGCTGGCATCTCACTCTCTTTGAATCTTCTTTATCATGCTAAGAGGAGCACTAAAAAGCAAAAAATTTCAGAATTGCACCTTGCAATGCGGAGAAATTACTGTTTATGCATTTACAATATTCATTGATTTTTGCCATTGAAAAACATCATGTTATTCATATACCAGAAATGATTGAAGCTACTGACTGAATGAAAGGAGCTGGCATCTCACTCTCTTTGAATCTTCTTTATCATGCTAAGAGGAGCAGGAAAAGCAAAAAATTTCAGAATTGCACCTTGCAATGCGGAGAAATTACTGTTTGTGCATTTACAATATTCATTGATTTTTGCCATTGAAAAACATCATGTTATTCATATACCAGAAATGATTGAAGCTACTGACTGAATGAAAGGAGCTGGCATCTCACTCTCTTTGAATCTTCTTTATCATGCTAAGAGGAGCAGGAAAAAGCAAAAAATTTCAGAATTGCACCTTGCAATGCGGAGAAATTACTGTTTGTGCATTTACAATATTCATTGATTTTTGCCATTGAAAAACGTCCAGAAATGATTGAAGCTACTGACTGAATGAAAGGAGCTGGCATCTCACTCTCTTTGAATCTTCTTTATCATGCTAAGAGGAGCAGGAAAAAGCAAAAAATTTTAGAATTGCACCTTGCAATGCAGAGAAATTACTGTTTGTGCATTTACAATATTCATTGATTTTTGCCATTGAAAAACATCATGTTATTCATATACCAGAAATGTTTGAAGCTACTGACTGAATGAAAGGAGCTGGCATCTCACTCTCTTTGAATCTTCTTTATCATGCTAAGAGGAGCACTAAAAAGCAAAAAATTTCAGAATTGCACCTTGCAATGCGGAGAAATTACTGTTTGTGCATTTACAATATTCATTGATTTTTGCCATTGAAAAACGTCCAGAAATGATTGAAGCTACTGACTGAATGAAAGGAGCTGGCATCTCACTCTCTTTGAATCTTCTTTATCATGCTAAGAGGAGCAGGAAAAAGCAAAAAATTTCAGAATTGCACCTTGCAATGCGGAGAAATTACTGTTTGTGCATTTACAATATTCATTGATTTTTGCCATTGAAAAACATCATGTTATTCATATACCAGAAATGTTTGAAGCTACTGACTGAATGAAAGGAGCTGGCATCTCACTCTCTTTGAATCTTCTTTATCATGCTAAGAGGAGCACTAAAAAGCAAAAAATTTCAGAATTGCACCTTGCAATGCGGAGAAATTACTGTTTGTGCATTTACAATATTCATTGATTTTTGCCATTGAAAAACATCATGTTATTCATATACCAGAAATGATTGAAGCTACTGACTGAATGAAAGGAGCTGGCATCTCACTCTCTTTGAATCTTCTTTATCATGCTAAGAGGAGCAGGAAAAAGCAAAAAATTTCAGAATTGCACCTTGCAATGCGGAGAAATTACTGTTTGTGCATTTACAATATTCATTGATTTTTACCATTGAAAAACATCATGTTATTCATATACCAGAAATGATTGAAGCTACTGACTGAATGAAAGGAGGTGGCATCTCACTCTCTTTGAATCTTCTTTATCATGCTAAGAGGAGCAGGAAAAAGCAAAAAATTTCAGAATTGCACCTTGCAATGCGGAGAAATTACTGTTTGTGCATTTACAATATTCATTGATTTTTGCCATTGAAAAACGTCCAGAAATGATTGAAGCTACTGACTGAATGAAAGGAGCTGGCATCTCACTCTCTTTGAATCTTCTTTATCATGCTAAGAGGAGCAGGAAATAGCAAAAAATTTCAGAATTGCACCTTGCAATGCAGAGAAATTCCTGTTTGTGCATTTACAATATTCATTGATTTTTGCCATTGAAAAACATCATGTTATTCATATAACAGAAATGTTTGAAGCTACTGACTGAATTAAAGGAGCTGGCATCTCACTCTCTTTGAATCTTCTTTATCATGCTAAGAGGAGCAGGAAAAAGCAAAAAATTTCAGAATTGCACCTTGCAATGCGGAGAAATTACTGTTTGTGCATTTACAATATTCATTGATTTTTGCCATTGAAAAACGTCCAGAAATGATTGAAGCTACTGACTGAATGAAAGGAGCTGGCATCTCACTCTCTTTGAATCTTCTTTATCATGCTAAGAGGAGCAGGAAAAAGCAAAAAATTTCAGAATTGCACCTTGCAATGCGGAGAAATTACTGTTTGTGCATTTACAATATTCATTGATTTTTGCCATTGAAAAACATCATGTTATTCATATACCAGAAATGTTTGAAGCTACTGACTGAATGAAAGGAGCTGGCATCTCACTCTCTTTGAATCTTCTTTATCATGCTAAGAGGAGCACTAAAAAGCAAAAAATTTCAGAATTGCACCTTGCAATGCGGAGAAATTACTGTTTGTGCATTTACAATATTCATTGATTTTTGCCATTGAAAAACATCATGTTATTCATATACCAGAAATGATTGAAGCTACTGACTGAATGAAAGGAGCTGGCATCTCACTCTCTTTGAATCTTCTTTATCATGCTAAGAGGAGCAGGAAAAGCAAAAAATTTCAGAATTGCACCTTGCAATGCGGAGAAATTACTGTTTGTGCATTTACAATATTCATTGATTTTTGCCATTGAAAAACATCATGTTATTCATATACCAGAAATGATTGAAGCTACTGACTGAATGAAAGGAGCTGGCATCTCACTCTCTTTGAATCTTCTTTATCATGCTAAGAGGAGCAGGAAAAAGCAAAAAATTTCAGAATTGCACCTTGCAATGCGGAGAAATTACTGTTTGTGCATTTACAATATTCATTGATTTTTGCCATTGAAAAACGTCCAGAAATGATTGAAGCTACTGACTGAATGAAAGGAGCTGGCATCTCACTCTCTTTGAATCTTCTTTATCATGCTAAGAGGAGCAGGAAAAAGCAAAAAATTTCAGAATTGCACCTTGCAATGCAGAGAAATTACTGTTTGTGCATTTACAATATTCATTGATTTTTGCCATTGAAAAACATCATGTTATTCATATACCAGAAATGTTTGAAGCTACTGACTGAATGAAAGGAGCTGGCATCTCACTCTCTTTGAATCTTCTTTATCATGCTAAGAGGAGCACTAAAAAGCAAAAAATTTCAGAATTGCACCTTGCAATGCGGAGAAATTACTGTTTGTGCATTTACAATATTCATTGATTTTTGCCATTGAAAAACATCATGTTATTCATATACCAGAAATGATTGAAGCTACTGACTGAATGAAAGGAGCTGGCATCTCACTCTCTTTGAATCTTCTTTATCATGCTAAGAGGAGCAGTAAAAAGCAAAAAATTTCAGAATTGCACCTTGCAATGCGGAGAAATTACTGTTTGTGCATTTACAATATTCATTGATTTTTACCATTGAAAAACATCATGTTATTCATATACCAGAAATGATTGAAGCTACTGACTGAATGAAAGGAGGTGGCATCTCACTCTCTTTGAATCTTCTTTATCATGCTAAGAGGAGCAGGAAAAAGCAAAAAATTTCAGAATTGCACCTTGCAATGCGGAGAAATTACTGTTTGTGCATTTACAATATTCATTGATTTTTGCCATTGAAAAACGTCCAGAAATGATTGAAGCTACTGACTGAATGAAAGGAGCTGGCATCTCACTCTCTTTGAATCTTCTTTATCATGCTAAGAGGAGCAGGAAATAGCAAAAAATTTCAGAATTGCACCTTGCAATGCGGAGAAATTACTGTTTGTGCATTTACAATATTCATTGATTTTTGCCATTGAAAAACATCATGTTATTCATATACCAGAAATGTTTGAAGCTACTGACTGAATGAAAGGAGCTGGCATCTCACTCTCTTTGAATCTTCTTTATCATGCTAAGAGGAGCACTAAAAAGCAAAAAATTTCAGAATTGCACCTTGCAATGCGGAGAAATTACTGTTTGTGCATTTACAATATTCATTGATTTTTGCCATTGAAAAACATCATGTTATTCATATACCAGAAATGATTGAAGCTACTGACTGAATGAAAGGAGCTGGCATCTCACTCTCTTTGAATCTTCTTTATCATGCTAAGAGGAGCAGTAAAAAGCAAAAAATTTCAGAATTGCACCTTGCAATGCGGAGAAATTACTGTTTGTGCATTTACAATATTCATTGATTTTTACCATTGAAAAACATCATGTTATTCATATACCAGAAATGATTGAAGCTACTGACTGAATGAAAGGAGGTGGCATCTCACTCTCTTTGAATCTTCTTTATCATGCTAAGAGGAGCAGGAAAAAGCAAAAAATTTCAGAATTGCACCTTGCAATGCGGAGAAATTACTGTTTGTGCATTTACAATATTCATTGATTTTTGCCATTGAAAAACGTCCAGAAATGATTGAAGCTACTGACTGAATGAAAGGAGCTGGCATCTCACTCTCTTTGAATCTTCTTTATCATGCTAAGAGGAGCAGGAAATAGCAAAAAATTTCAGAATTGCACCTTGCAATGCAGAGAAATTCCTGTTTGTGCATTTACAATATTCATTGATTTTTGCCATTGAAAAACATCATGTTATTCATATACCAGAAATGTTTGAAGCTACTGACTGAATTAAAGGAGCTGGCATCTCACTCTCTTTGAATCTTCTTTATCATGCTAAGAGGAGCAGGAAAAAGCAAAAAATTTCAGAATTGCACCTTGCAATGCGGAGAAATTACTGTTTGTGCATTTACAATATTCATTGATTTTTGCCATTGAAAAACGTCCAGAAATGATTGAAGCTACTGACTGAATGAAAGGAGCTGGCATCTCACTCTCTTTGAATCTTCTTTATCATGCTAAGAGGAGCAGGAAAAAGCAAAAAATTTCAGAATTGCACCTTGCAATGCGGAGAAATTACTGTTTGTGCATTTACAATATTCATTGATTTTTGCCATTGAAAAACATCATGTTATTCATATACCAGAAATGTTTGAAGCTACTGACTGAATGAAAGGAGCTGGCATCTCACTCTCTTTGAATCTTCTTTATCATGCTAAGAGGAGCACTAAAAAGCAAAAAATTTCAGAATTGCACCTTGCAATGCGGAGAAATTACTGTTTGTGCATTTACAATATTCATTGATTTTTGCCATTGAAAAACATTGTGTTATTCATATACCAGAAATGATTGAAGCTACTGACTGAATGAAAGGAGCTGGCATCTCACTCTCTTTGAATCTTCTTTATCATGCTAAGAGGAGCAGGAAAAAGCAAAAAATTTCAGAATTGCACCTTGCAATGCGGAGAAATTACTGTTTGTGCATTTACAATATTCATTGATTTTTGCCATTGAAAAACATCATGTTATTCATATACCAGAAATGTTTGAAGCTACTGACTGAATGAAAGGAGCTGGCATCTCACTCTCTTTGAATCTTCTTTATCATGCTAAAAGGAGCAGGAAAAAGAAAAAAATTTCAGAATTGCACCTTGCAATGCGGAGAAATTACTGTTTGTGCATTTACAATATTCATTGATTTTTGCCATTGAAAAACGTCCAGAAATGATTGAAGCTACTGACTGAATGAAAGGAGCTGGCATCTCACTCTCTTTGAATCTTCTTTATCATGCTAAGAGGAGCAGGAAAAAGCAAAAAATTTCAGAATTGCACCTTGCAATGCGGAGAAATTACTGTTTGTGCATTTACAATATTCATTGATTTTTGCCATTGAAAAACGTCCAGAAATGATTGAAGCTACTGACTGAATGAAAGGAGCTGGCATCTCACTCTCTTTGAATCTTCTTTATCATGCTAAGAGGAGCAGGAAAAAGCAAAAAATTTCAGAATTGCACCTTGCAATGCGGAGAAATTACTGTTTGTGCATTTACAATATTCATTGATTTTTGCCATTGAAAAACGTCCAGAAATGATTGAAGCTACTGACTGAATGAAAGGAGCTGGCATCTCACTCTCTTTGAATCTTCTTTATCATGCTAAGAGGAGCAGGAAAAAGCAAAAAATTTCAGAATTGCACCTTGCAATGCGGAGAAATTACTGTTTGTGCATTTACAATATTCATTGATTTTTGCCATTGAAAAACATCATGTTATTCATATACCAGAAATGATTGAAGCTACTGACTGAATGAAAGGACCTGGCATCTCACTCTCTTTGAATCTTCTTTATCATGCTAAGAGGAGCAGGAAAAAGCAAAAAATTTCAGAATTGCACCTTGCAATGCGGAGAAATTACTGTTTGTGCATTTACAATATTCATTGATTTTTGCCATTGAAAAACGTCCAGAAATGATTGAAGCTACTGACTGAATGAAAGGAGCTGGCATCTCACTCTCTTTGAATCTTCTTTATAATGCTAAGAGGAGCAGGAAAAAGCAAAAAATTTCAGAATTGCACCTTGCAATGCGGAGAAATTACTGTTTGTGCATTTACAATATTCATTGATTTTTGCCATTGAAAAACATCATGTTATTCATATACCAGAAATGTTTGAAGCTACTGACTGAATGAAAGGAGCTGGCATCTCACTCTCTTTGAATCTTCTTTATCATGCTAAGAGGAGCACTAAAAAGCAAAAAATTTCAGTATTGCACCTTGCAATGCGGAGAAATTACTGTTTATGCATTTACAATATTCATTGATTTTTGCCATTGAAAAACATCATGTTATTCATATACCAGAAATGATTGAAGCTACTGACTGAATGAAAGGAGCTGGCATCTCACTCTCTTTGAATCTTCTTTATCATGCTAAGAGGAGCAGGAAAAAGCAAAAAATTTCAGAATTGCACCTTGCAATGCGGAGAAATTACTGTTTGTGCATTTACAATATTCATTGATTTTTGCCATTGAAAAACATCATGTTATTCATATACCAGAAATGTTTGAAGCTACTGACTGAATGAAAGGAGCTGGCATCTCACTCTCTTTGAATCTTCTTTATCATGCTAAGAGGAGCACTAAAAAGCAAAAAATTTCAGAATTGCACCTTGCAATGCGGAGAAATTACTGTTTGTGCATTTACAATATTCATTGATTTTTGCCATTGAAAAACATCATGTTATTCATATACCAGAAATGATTGAAGCTACTGACTGAATGAAAGGAGCTGGCATCTCACTCTCTTTGAATCTTCTTTATCATGCTAAGAGGAGCAGGAAAAAGCAAAAAATTTCAGAATTGCACCTTGCAATGCGGAGAAATTACTGTTTGTGCATTTACAATATTCATTGATTTTTACCATTGAAAAACATCATGTTATTCATATACCAGAAATGATTGAAGCTACTGATTGAATGAAAGGAGGTGGCATCTCACTCTCTTTGAATCTTCTTTATCATGCTAAGAGGAGCAGGAAAAAGCAAAAAATTTCAGAATTGCACCTTGCAATGCGGAGAAATTACTGTTTGTGCATTTACAATATTCATTGATTTTTGCCATTGAAAAACGTCCAGAAATGATTGAAGCTACTGACTGAATGAAAGGAGCTGGCATCTCACTCTCTTTGAATCTTCTTTATCATGCTAAGAGGAGCAGGAAATAGCAAAAAATTTCAGAATTGCACCTTGCAATGCAGAGAAATTCCTGTTTGTGCATTTACAATATTCATTGATTTTTGCCATTGAAAAACATCATGTTATTCATATACCAGAAATGTTTGAAGCTACTGACTGAATTAAAGGAGCTGGCATCTCACTCTCTTTGAATCTTCTTTATCATGCTAAGAGGAGCAGGAAAAAGCAAAAAATTTCAGAATTGCACCTTGCAATGCGGAGAAATTACTGTTTGTGCATTTACAATATTCATTGATTTTTGCCATTGAAAAACGTCCAGAAATGTTTGAAGCTACTGACTGAATGAAAGGAGCTGGCATCTCACTCTCTTTGAATCTTCTTTATCATGCTAAGAGGAGCAGGAAAAAGCAAAAAATTTCAGAATTGCACCTTGCAATGCGGAGAAATTACTGTTTGTGCATTTACAATATTCATTGATTTTTGCCATTGAAAAACATCATGTTATTCATATACCAGAAATGATTGAAGCTACTGACTGAATGAAAGGAGCTGGCATCTCACTCTCTTTGAATCTTCTTTATCATGCTAAGAGGAGCAGGAAAAAGCAAAAAATTTCAGAATTGCACCTTGCAATGCGGAGAAATTACTGTTTGTGCATTTACAATATTCATTGATTTTTGCCATTGAAAAACATCATGTTATTCATATACCAGAAATGATTGAAGCTACTGACTGAATGAAAGGAGCTGGCATCTCACTCTCTTTGAATCTTCTTTATCATGCTAAGAGGAGCAGGAAAAAGCAAAAAATTTCAGAATTGCACCTTGCAATGCGGAGAAATTACTGTTTGTGCATTTACAATATTCATTGATTTTTACCATTGAAAAACATCATGTTATTCATATACCAGAAATGATTGAAGCTACTGACTGAATGAAAGGAGGTGGCATCTCACTCTCTTTGAATCTTCTTTATCATGCTAAGAGGAGCAGGAAAAAGCAAAAAATTTCAGAATTGCACCTTGCAATGCGGAGAAATTACTGTTTGTGCATTTACAATATTCATTGATTTTTGCCATTGAAAAACGTCCAGAAATGATTGAAGCTACTGACTGAATGAAAGGAGCTGGCATCTCACTCTCTTTGAATCTTCTTTATCATGCTAAGAGGAGCAGGAAATAGCAAAAAATTTCAGAATTGCACCTTGCAATGCAGAGAAATTCCTGTTTGTGCATTTACAATATTCATTGATTTTTGCCATTGAAAAACATCATGTTATTCATATACCAGAAATGTTTGAAGCTACTGACTGAATTAAAGGAGCTGGCATCTCACTCTCTTTGAATCTTCTTTATCATGCTAAGAGGAGCAGGAAAAAGCAAAAAATTTCAGAATTGCACCTTGCAATGCGGAGAAATTACTGTTTGTGCATTTACAATATTCATTGATTTTTGCCATTGAAAAACGTCCAGAAATGATTGAAGCTACTGACTGAATGAAAGGAGCTGGCATCTCACTCTCTTTGAATCTTCTTTATCATGCTAAGAGGAGCAGGAAAAAGCAAAAAATTTCAGAATTGCACCTTGCAATGCGGAGAAATTACTGTTTGTGCATTTACAACATTCATTGATTTTTGCCATTGAAAAACATCATGTTATTCATATACCAGAAATGTTTGAAGCTACTGACTGAATGAAAGGAGCTGGCATCTCACTCTCTTTGAATCTTCTTTATCATGCTAAGAGGAGCACTAAAAAGCAAAAAATTTCAGAATTGCACCTTGCAATGCGGAGAAATTACTGTTTGTGCATTTACAATATTCATTGATTTTTGCCATTGAAAAACATTGTGTTATTCATATACCAGAAATGATTGAAGCTACTGACTGAATGAAAGGAGCTGGCATCTCACTCTCTTTGAATCTTCTTTATCATGCTAAGAGGAGCAGGAAAAAGCAAAAAATTTCAGAATTGCACCTTGCAATGCGGAGAAATTACTGTTTGTGCATTTACAATATTCATTGATTTTTACCATTGAAAAACATCATGTTATTCATATACCAGAAATGATTGAAGCTACTGACTGAATGAAAGGAGCTGGCATCTCACTCTCTTTAAATCTTCTTTATCATGCTAAGAGGAGCAAGAAAAAGCAAAAAATTTCAGAATTGCACCTTGCAATGCGGAGAAATTACTGTTTGTGCATTTACAATATTCATTGATTTTTGCCATTGAAAAACGTCCAGAAATGATTGAAGCTACTGACTGAATGAAAGGAGCTGGCATCTCACTCTCTTTGAATCTTCTTTATCATGCTAAGAGGAGCAGGAAATAGCAAACAATTTCAGAATTGCACCTTGCAATGCAGAGAAATTCCTGTTTGTGCATTTACAATATTCATTGATTTTTGCCATTGAAAAACATCATGTTATTCATATACCAGAAATGTTTGAAGCTACTGACTGAATTAAAGGAGCTGGCATCTCACTCTCTTTGAATCTTCTTTATCATGCTAAGAGGAGCAGGAAAAAGCAAAAAAATTCAGAATTGCACCTTGCAATGCGGAGAAATTACTGTTTGTGCATTTACAATATTCATTGATTTTTGCCATTGAAAAACGTCCAGAAATGATTGAAGCTACTGACTGAATGAAAGGAGCTGGCATCTCAATCTCTTTGAATCTTCTTTATCATGCTAAGAGGAGCAGGAAAAAGCAAAAAATTTCAGAATTGCACCTTGCAATGCGGAGAAATTACTGTTTGTGCATTTACAATATTCATTGATTTTTGCCATTGAAAAACATCATGTTATTCATATACCAGATATGTTTGAAGCTACTGACTGAATGAAAGGAGCTGGCATCTCACTCTCTTTGAATCTTCTTTATCATGCTAAGAGGAGCAGGAAAAAGCAAAAAATTTCAGAATTGCACCTTGCAATGCGGAGAAATTACTGTTTGTGCATTTACAATATTCATTGATTTTTGCCATTGAAAAACATCATGTTATTCATATACCAGAAATGTTTGAAGCTACTGACTGAATGAAAGGAGCTGGCATCTCACTCTCTTTGAATCTTCTTTATCATCCTAAGAGGAGCACTAAAAAGCAAAAAATTTCAGAATTGCACCTTGCAATGCGGAGAAATTACTGTTTGTGCATTTACAATATTCATTGATTTTTGCCATTGAAAAACATCATGTTATTCATATACCAGAAATGATTGAAGCTACTGACTGAATGAAAGGAGCTGGCATCTCACTCTCTTTGAATCTTCTTTATCATGCTAAGAGGAGCAGGAAAAGCAAAAAATTTCAGAATTGCACCTTGCAATGCGGAGAAATTACTGTTTGTGCATTTACAATATTCATTGATTTTTGCCATTGAAAAACATCATGTTATTCATATACCAGAAATGATTGAAGCTACTGACTGAATGAAAGGAGCTGGCATCTCACTCTCTTTGAATCTTCTTTATCATGCTAAGAGGAGCAGGAAAAAGCAAAAAATTTCAGAATTGCACCTTGCAATGCGGAGAAATTACTGTTTGTGCATTTACAATATTCATTGATTTTTGCCATTGAAAAACGTCCAGAAATGATTGAAGCTACTGAGTGAATGAAAGGAGCTGGCATCTCACTCTCTTTGAATCTTCTTTATAATGCTAAGAGGAGCAGGAAAAAGCAAAACATTTCAGAATTGCACCTTGCAATGCAGAGAAATTACTGTTTGTGCATTTACAATATTCATTGATTTTTGCCATTGAAAAACATCATGTTATTCATATACCAGAAATGTTTAAAGCTACTGACTGAATGAAAGGACCTGGCATCTCACTCTCTTTGAATCTTCTTTATCATGCTAAGAGGAGCAGGAAAAAGCAAAAAATTTCAGAATTGCACCTTGCAATGCGGAGAAATTACTGTTTGTGCATTTACAATATTCATTGATTTTTGCCATTGAAAAACGTCCAGAAATGATTGAAGCTACTGACTGAATGAAAGGAGCTGGCATCTCACTCTCTTTGAATCTTCTTTATCATGCTAAGAGGAGCAGGAAAAAGCAAAAAATTTCAGAATTGCACCTTGCAATGCGGAGAAATTACTGTTTGTGCATTTACAATATTCATTGATTTTTGCCATTGAAAAACATCATGTTATTCATATACCAGCAATGTTTGAAGCTACTGACTGAATGAAAGGAGCTGGCATCTCACTCTCTTTGAATCTTCTTTATCATGCTAAGAGGAGCACTAAAAAGCAAAAAATTTCAGAATTGCACCTTGCAATGCGGAGAAATTACTGTTTGTGCATTTACAATATTCATTGATTTTTGCCATTGAAAAACATCATGTTATTCATATACCAGAAATGATTGAAGCTACTGACTGAATGAAAGGAGCTGGCATCTCACTCTCTTTGAATCTTCTTTATCATGCTAAGAGGAGCAGGAAAAGCAAAAAATTTCAGAATTGCACCTTGCAATGCGGAGAAATTACTGTTTGTGCATTTACAATATTCATTGATTTTTGCCATTGAAAAACATCATGTTATTCATAAACCAGAAATGATTGAAGCTACTGACTGAATGAAAGGAGCTGGCATCTCACTCTCTTTGAATCTTCTTTATCATGCTAAGAGGAGCAGGAAAAAGCAAAAAATTTCAGAATTGCACCTTGCAATGCGGAGAAATTACTGTTTGTGCATTTACAATATTCATTGATTTTTGCCATTGAAAAACGTCCAGAAATGATTGAAGCTACTGACTGAATGAAAGGAGCTGGCATCTCACTCTCTTTGAATCTTCTTTATCATGCTAAGAGGAGCAGGAAAAAGCAAAAAATTTCAGAATTGCACCTTGCAATGCAGAGAAATTACTGTTTGTGCATTTACAATATTCATTGATTTTTGCCATTGAAAAACATCATGTTATTCATATACCAGAAATGTTTGAAGCTACTGACTGAATGAAAGGAGCTGGCATCTCAATCTCTTTGAATCTTCTTTATCATGCTAAGAGGAGCAGGAAAAAGCAAAAAAATTCAGAATTGCACCTTGCAATGCTGAGAAATTACTGTTTGTGCATTTACAATATTCATTGATTTTTGCCATTGAAAAACGTCCAGAAATGATTGAAGCTACTGACTGAATGAAAGGAGCTGGCATCTCACTCTCTTTGAATCTTCTTTATCATGCTAAGAGGAGCAGGAAAAAGCAAAAAATTTCAGAATTGCACCTTGCAATACTGAGAAATTACTGTTTGTGCATTTACAATATTCATTGATTTTTGCCATTGAAAAACATCATGTTATTCATATACCAGAAATGTTTGAAGCTACTGACTGAATGAAAGGAGCTGGCATCTCACTCTCTTTGAATCTTCTTTATCATGCTAAGAGGAGCAGGAAAAAGCAAAAAATTTCAGAATTGCACCTTGCAATGCGGAGAAATTACTGTTTGTGCATTTACAATATTCATTGATTTTTGCCATTGAAAAACGTCCAGAAATGATTGAAGCTACTGACTGAATGAAAGGAGCTGGCATCTCACTCTCTTTGAATCTTCTTTATCATGCTAAGAGGAGCAGGAAAAAGCAAAAAATTTCAGAATTGCACCTTGCAATGCGGAGAAATTACTGTTTGTGCATTTACAATATTCATTGATTTTTGCCATTGAAAAACATCATGTTATTCATATACCAGAAATGATTGAAGCTACTGACTGAATGAAAGGAGCTGGCATCTCACTCTCTTTGAATCTTCTTTATCATGCTAAGAGGAGCAGGAAAAGCAAAAAATTTCAGAATTGCACCTTGCAATGCGGAGAAATTACTGTTTGTGCATTTACAATATTCATTGATTTTTGCCATTGAAAAACATCATGTTATTCATATACCATAAATGATTGAAGCTACTGACTGAATGAAAGGAGCTGGCATCTCACTCTCTTTGAATCTTCTTTATCATGCTAAGAGGAGCAGGAAAAAGCAAAAAATTTCAGAATTGCACCTTGCAATGCGGAGAAATTACTGTTTGTGCATTTACAATATTCATTGATTTTTGCCATTGAAAAACGTCCAGAAATGATTGAAGCTACTGACTGAATGAAAGGAGCTGGCATCTCACTCTCTTTGAATCTTCTTTATCATGCTAAGAGGAGCAGGAAAAAGCAAAAAATTTCAGAATTGCACCTTGCAATGCAGAGAAATTACTGTTTGTGCATTTACAATATTCATTGATTTTTGCCATTGAAAAACATCATGTTATTCATATACCAGAAATGTTTGAAGCTACTGACTGAATGAAAGGAGCTGGCATCTCACTCTCTTTGAATCTTCTTTATCATGCTAAGAGGAGCACTAAAAAGCAAAAAATTTCAGAATTGCACCTTGCAATGCGGAGAAATTACTGTTTGTGCATTTACAATATTCATTGATTTTTGCCATTGAAAAACATTGTGTTATTCATATACCAGAAATGATTGAAGCTACTGACTGAATGAAAGGAGCTGGCATCTCACTCTCTTTGAATCTTCTTTATCATGCTAAGAGGAGCAGGAAAAAGCAAAAAATTTCAGAATTGCACCTTGCAATGCGGAGAAATTACTGTTTGTGCATTTACAATATTCATTGATTTTTACCATTGAAAAACATCATGTTATTCATATACCAGAAATGATTGAAGCTACTGACTGAATGAAAGGAGCTGGCATCTCACTCTCTTTAAATCTTCTTTATCATGCTAAGAGGAGCAAGAAAAAGCAAAAAATTTCAGAATTGCACCTTGCAATGCGGAGAAATTACTGTTTGTGCATTTACAATATTCATTGATTTTTGCCATTGAAAAACGTCCAGAAATGATTGAAGCTACTGACTGAATGAAAGGAGCTGGCATCTCACTCTCTTTGAATCTTCTTTATCATGCTAAGAGGAGCAGGAAATAGCAAACAATTTCAGAATTGCACCTTGCAATGCAGAGAAATTCCTGTTTGTGCATTTACAATATTCATTGATTTTTGCCATTGAAAAACATCATGTTATTCATATACCAGAAATGTTTGAAGCTACTGACTGAATTAAAGGAGCTGGCATCTCACTCTCTTTGAATCTTCTTTATCATGCTAAGAGGAGCAGGAAAAAGCAAAAAAATTCAGAATTGCACCTTGCAATGCGGAGAAATTACTGTTTGTGCATTTACAATATTCATTGATTTTTGCCATTGAAAAACGTCCAGAAATGATTGAAGCTACTGACTGAATGAAAGGAGCTGGCATCTCAATCTCTTTGAATCTTCTTTATCATGCTAAGAGGAGCAGGAAAAAGCAAAAAATTTCAGAATTGCACCTTGCAATGCGGAGAAATTACTGTTTGTGCATTTACAATATTCATTGATTTTTGCCATTGAAAAACATCATGTTATTCATATACCAGATATGTTTGAAGCTACTGACTGAATGAAAGGAGCTGGCATCTCACTCTCTTTGAATCTTCTTTATCATGCTAAGAGGAGCAGGAAAAAGCAAAAAATTTCAGAATTGCACCTTGCAATGCGGAGAAATTACTGTTTGTGCATTTACAATATTCATTGATTTTTGCCATTGAAAAACATCATGTTATTCATATACCAGAAATGTTTGAAGCTACTGACTGAATGAAAGGAGCTGGCATCTCACTCTCTTTGAATCTTCTTTATCATCCTAAGAGGAGCACTAAAAAGCAAAAAATTTCAGAATTGCACCTTGCAATGCGGAGAAATTACTGTTTGTGCATTTACAATATTCATTGATTTTTGCCATTGAAAAACATCATGTTATTCATATACCAGAAATGATTGAAGCTACTGACTGAATGAAAGGAGCTGGCATCTCACTCTCTTTGAATCTTCTTTATCATGCTAAGAGGAGCAGGAAAAGCAAAAAATTTCAGAATTGCACCTTGCAATGCGGAGAAATTACTGTTTGTGCATTTACAATATTCATTGATTTTTGCCATTGAAAAACATCATGTTATTCATATACCAGAAATGATTGAAGCTACTGACTGAATGAAAGGAGCTGGCATCTCACTCTCTTTGAATCTTCTTTATCATGCTAAGAGGAGCAGGAAAAAGCAAAAAATTTCAGAATTGCACCTTGCAATGCGGAGAAATTACTGTTTGTGCATTTACAATATTCATTGATTTTTGCCATTGAAAAACGTCCAGAAATGATTGAAGCTACTGAGTGAATGAAAGGAGCTGGCATCTCACTCTCTTTGAATCTTCTTTATCATGCTAAGAGGAGCAGGAAAAAGCAAAACATTTCAGAATTGCACCTTGCAATGCAGAGAAATTACTGTTTGTGCATTTACAATATTCATTGATTTTTGCCATTGAAAAACATCATGTTATTCATATACCAGAAATGTTTAAAGCTACTGACTGAATGAAAGGACCTGGCATCTCACTCTCTTTGAATCTTCTTTATCATGCTAAGAGGAGCAGGAAAAAGCAAAAAATTTCAGAATTGCACCTTGCAATGCGGAGAAATTACTGTTTGTGCATTTACAATATTCATTGATTTTTGCCATTGAAAAACGTCCAGAAATGATTGAAGCTACTGACTGAATGAAAGGAGCTGGCATCTCACTCTCTTTGAATCTTCTTTATCATGCTAAGAGGAGCAGGAAAAAGCAAAAAATTTCAGAATTGCACCTTGCAATGCGGAGAAATTACTGTTTGTGCATTTACAATATTCATTGATTTTTGCCATTGAAAAACATCATGTTATTCATATACCAGAAATGTTTGAAGCTACTGACTGAATGAAAGGAGCTGGCATCTCACTCTCTTTGAATCTTCTTTATCATGCTAAGAGGAGCACTAAAAAGCAAAAAATTTCAGAATTGCACCTTGCAATGCGGAGAAATTACTGTTTGTGCATTTACAATATTCATTGATTTTTGCCATTGAAAAACATCATGTTATTCATATACCAGAAATGATTGAAGCTACTGACTGAATGAAAGGAGCTGGCATCTCACTCTCTTTGAATCTTCTTTATCATGCTAAGAGGAGCAGGAAAAGCAAAAAATTTCAGAATTGCACCTTGCAATGCGGAGAAATTACTGTTTGTGCATTTACAATATTCATTGATTTTTGCCATTGAAAAACATCATGTTATTCATAAACCAGAAATGATTGAAGCTACTGACTGAATGAAAGGAGCTGGCATCTCACTCTCTTTGAATCTTCTTTATCATGCTAAGAGGAGCAGGAAAAAGCAAAAAATTTCAGAATTGCACCTTGCAATGCGGAGAAATTACTGTTTGTGCATTTACAATATTCATTGATTTTTGCCATTGAAAAACGTCCAGAAATGATTGAAGCTACTGACTGAATGAAAGGAGCTGGCATCTCACTCTCTTTGAATCTTCTTTATCATGCTAAGAGGAGCAGGAAAAAGCAAAAAATTTCAGAATTGCACCTTGCAATGCAGAGAAATTACTGTTTGTGCATTTACAATATTCATTGATTTTTGCCATTGAAAAACATCATGTTATTCATATACCAGAAATGTTTGAAGCTACTGACTGAATGAAAGGAGCTGGCATCTCAATCTCTTTGAATCTTCTTTATCATGCTAAGAGGAGCAGGAAAAAGCAAAAAAATTCAGAATTGCACCTTGCAATGCTGAGAAATTACTGTTTGTGCATTTACAATATTCATTGATTTTTGCCATTGAAAAACGTCCAGAAATGATTGAAGCTACTGACTGAATGAAAGGAGCTGGCATCTCACTCTCTTTGAATCTTCTTTATCATGCTAAGAGGAGCAGGAAAAAGCAAAAAATTTCAGAATTGCACCTTGCAATACTGAGAAATTACTGTTTGTGCATTTACAATATTCATTGATTTTTGCCATTGAAAAACATCATGTTATTCATATACCAGAAATGTTTGAAGCTACTGACTGAATGAAAGGAGCTGGCATCTCACTCTCTTTGAATCTTCTTTATCATGCTAAGAGGAGCAGGAAAAAGCAAAAAATTTCAGAATTGCACCTTGCAATGCGGAGAAATTACTGTTTGTGCATTTACAATATTCATTGATTTTTGCCATTGAAAAACGTCCAGAAATGATTGAAGCTACTGACTGAATGAAAGGAGCTGGCATCTCACTCTCTTTGAATCTTCTTTATCATGCTAAGAGGAGCAGGAAAAAGCAAAAAATTTCAGAATTGCACCTTGCAATGCGGAGAAATTACTGTTTGTGCATTTACAATATTCATTGATTTTTGCCATTGAAAAACATCATGTTATTCATATACCAGAAATGATTGAAGCTACTGACTGAATGAAAGGAGCTGGCATCTCACTCTCTTTGAATCTTCTTTATCATGCTAAGAGGAGCAGGAAAAGCAAAAAATTTCAGAATTGCACCTTGCAATGCGGAGAAATTACTGTTTGTGCATTTACAATATTCATTGATTTTTGCCATTGAAAAACATCATGTTATTCATATACCATAAATGATTGAAGCTACTGACTGAATGAAAGGAGCTGGCATCTCACTCTCTTTGAATCTTCTTTATCATGCTAAGAGGAGCAGGAAAAAGCAAAAAATTTCAGAATTGCACCTTGCAATGCGGAGAAATTACTGTTTGTGCATTTACAATATTCATTGATTTTTGCCATTGAAAAACGTCCAGAAATGATTGAAGCTACTGACTGAATGAAAGGAGCTGGCATCTCACTCTCTTTGAATCTTCTTTATCATGCTAAGAGGAGCAGGAAAAAGCAAAAAATTTCAGAATTGCACCTTGCAATGCAGAGAAATTACTGTTTGTGCATTTACAATATTCATTGATTTTTGCCATTGAAAAACATCATGTTATTCATATACCAGAAATGTTTGAAGCTACTGACTGAATGAAAGGAGCTGGCATCTCACTCTCTTTGAATCTTCTTTATCATGCTAAGAGGAGCAGGAAAAAGCAAAAAAATTCAGAATTGCACCTTGCAATGCGGAGAAATTACTGTTTGTGCATTTACAATATTCATTGATTTTTGCCATTGAAAAACGTCCAGAAATGATTGAAGCTACTGACTGAATGAAAGGAGCTGGCATCTCACTCTCTTTGAATCTTCTTTATCATGCTAAGAGGAGCAGGAAAAAGCAAAAAATTTCAGAATTGCACCTTGCAATACTGAGAAATTACTGTTTGTGCATTTACAATATTCATTGATTTTTGCCATTGAAAAACATCATGTTATTCATATACCAGAAATGTTTGAAGCTACTGACTGAATGAAAGGAGCTGGCATCTCACTCTCTTTGAATCTTCTTTATCATGCTAAGAGGAGCAGGAAAAAGCAAAAAATTTCAGAATTGCACCTTGCAATGCGGAGAAATTACTGTTTGTGCATTTACAATATTCATTGATTTTTGCCATTGAAAAACGTCCAGAAATGATTGAAGCTACTGACTGAATGAAAGGAGCTGGCATCTCACTCTCTTTGAATCTTCTTTATCATGCTAAGAGGAGCAGGAAAAAGCAAAAAATTTCAGAATTGCACCTTGCAATGCGGAGAAATTACTATTTTTGCATTTACAATATTCATTGATTTTTGCCATTGAAAAACGTCCAGAAATGATTGAAGCTACTGACTGAATGAAAGGAGCTGGCATCTCACTCTCTTTGAATCTTCTTTATCATGCTAAGAGGAGCAGGAAAAAGCAAAAAATTTCAGAATTGCACCTTGCAATGCGGAGAAATTACTGTTTGTGCATTTACAATATTCATTGATTTTTGCCATTGAAAAACGTCCAGAAATGATTGAAGCTACTGACTGAATGAAAGGAGCTGGCATCTCACTCTCTTTGAATCTTCTTTATCATGCTAAGAGGAGCAGGAAAAAGCAAAAAATTTCAGAATTGCACCTTGCAATGCGGAGAAATTACTGTTTGTGCATTTACAATATTCATTGATTTTTGCCATTGAAAAACATCATGTTATTCATATACCAGAAATGTTTGAAGCTACTGACTGAATGAAAGGAGCTGGCATCTCACTCTCTTTGAATCTTCTTTATCATGCTAAGAGGAGCAGGAAAAAGCAAAAAATTTCAGAATTGCACCTTGCAATGCGGAGAAATTACTGTTTGTGCATTTACAATATTCATTGATTTTTGCCATTGAAAAACATCATGTTATTCATATACCAGAAATGATTGAAGCCCACTGACTGAATGAAAGGAGCTGGCATATCACTCTCTTTGAATCTTCTTTATCATGCTAAGAGGAGCAGGAAAAAGCAAAAAATTTCAGAATTGCACCTTGCAATGCGGAGAAATTACTGTTTGTGCATTTACAATATTCATTGATTTTTGCCATTGAAAAACGTCCAGAAATGATTGAAGCTACTGACTGAATGAAAGGAGCTGGCATCTCCCTCTCTTTGAATCTTCTTTATCATGCTAAGCGGAGCAGGAAAAAGCAAAAAATTTCAGAATTGCACCTTGCAATGCGGAGAAATTACTGTTTGTGCATTTACAATATTCATTGATTTTTGCCATTGAAAAACGTCCAGAAATGATTGAAGCTACTGACTGAATGAAAGGAGCTGGCATCTCACTCTCTTTGAATCTTCTTTATCATGCTAAGAGGAGCAGGAAAAAGCAAAAAATTTCAGAATTGCACCTTGCAATGCGCAGAAATTACTGTTTGTGCATTTACAATATTCATTGATTTTTGCCATTGAAAAACATCATGTTATTCATATACCAGAAATGTTTGAAGCTACTGACTGAATGAAAGGAGCTGGCATCTCACTCTCTTTGAATCTTCTTTATCATGCTAAGAGGAGCACTAAAAAGCAAAAAATTTCAGAATTGCACCTTGCAATGCGGAGAAATTACTGTTTGTGCATTTACAATATTCATTGATTTTTGCCATTGAAAAACATCATGTTATTCATATACCAGAAATGTTTGAAGCTACTGACTGAATGAAAGGAGCTGGCATCTCAATCTCTTTGAATCTTCTTTATCATGCTAAGAGGAGCAGGAAAAAGCAAAAAAATTCAGAATTGCACCTTGCAATGCGGAGAAATTACTGTTTGTGCATTTACAATATTCATTGATTTTTGCCATTGAAAAACGTCCAGAAATGATTGAAGCTACTGACTGAATGAAAGGAGCTGGCATCTCACTCTCTTTGAATCTTCTTTATCATGCTAAGAGGAGCAGGAAAAAGCAAAAAATTTCAGAATTGCACCTTGCAATACTGAGAAATTACTGTTTGTGCATTTACAATATTCATTGATTTTTGCCATTGAAAAACATCATGTTATTCATATACCAGAAATGTTTGAAGCTACTGACTGAATGAAAGGAGCTGGTATCTCACTCTCTTTGAATCTTCTTTATCATGCTAAGAGGAGCAGGAAAAAGCAAAAAATTTCAGAATTGCACCTTGCAATGCGGAGAAATTACTGTTTGTGCATTTACAATATTCATTGATTTTTGCCATTGAAAAACGTCCAGAAATGATTGAAGCTACTGACTGAATGAAAGGAGCTGGCATCTCACTCTCTTTGAATCTTCTTTATCATGCTAAGAGGAGCGGGAAAAAGCAAAAAATTTCAGAATTGCACCTTGCAATGCGGAGAAATTACTGTTTGTGCATTTACAATATTCATTGATTTTTGCCATTGAAAAACGTCCAGAAATGATTGAAGCTACTGACTGAATGAAAGGAGCTGGCATCTCACTCTCTTTGAATCTTCTTTATCATGCTAAGAGGAGCAGGAAAAAGCAAAAAATTTCAGAATTGCACCTTGCAATGCGGAGAAATTACTGTTTGTGCATTTACAATATTCATTGATTTTTGCCATTGAAAAACATCATGTTATTCATATACCAGAAATGATTGAAGCTACTGACTGAATGAAAGGAGCTGGCATCTCACTCTCTTTGAATCTTCTTTATCATGCTAAGAGGAGCAGGAAAAAGCAAAAAATTTCAGAATTGCACCTTGCAATGCGGAGAAATTACTGTTTGTGCATTTACAATATTCATTGATTTTTGCCATTGAAAAACGTCCAGAAATGATTGAAGCTACTGACTGAATGAAAGGAGCTGGCATCTCACTCTCTTTGAATCTTCTTTATCATGCTAAGAGGAGCAGGAAAAAGCAAAAAATTTCAGAATTGCACCTTGCAATGCGGAGAAATTACTGTTTGTGCATTTACAATATTCATTGATTTTTGCCATTGAAAAACATCATGTTATTCATATACCAGAAATGATTGAAGCTACTGACTGAATGAAAGGAGCTGGCATCTCACTCTCTTTGAATCTTCTTTATCATGCTAAGAGGAGCAGGAAAAGCAAAAAATTTCAGAATTGCACCTTGCAATGCGGAGAAATTACTGTTTGTGCATTTACAATATTCATTGATTTTTGCCATTGAAAAACATCATGTTATTCATATACCAGAAATGATTGAAGCTACTGACTGAATGAAAGGAGCTGGCATCTCACTCTCTTTGAATCTTCTTTATCATGCTAAGAGGAGCAGGAAAAAGCAAAAAATTTCAGAATTGCACCTTGCAATGCGGAGAAATTACTGTTTGTGCATTTACAATATTCATTGATTTTTGCCATTGAAAAACGTCCAGAAATGATTGAAGCTACTGACTGAATGAAAGGAGCTGGCATCTCACTCTCTTTGAATCTTCTTTATCATGCTAAGAGGAGCAGGAAAAAGCAAAAAATTTCAGAATTGCACCTTGCAATGCAGAGAAATTACTGTTTGTGCATTTACAATATTCATTGATTTTTGCCATTGAAAAACATCATGTTATTCATATACCAGAAATGTTTGAAGCTACTGACTGAATGAAAGGAGCTGGCATCTCACTCTCTTTGAATCTTCTTTATCATGCTAAGAGGAGCAGGAAAAAGCAAAAAAATTCAGAATTGCACCTTGCAATGCGGAGAAATTACTGTTTGTGCATTTACAATATTCATTGATTTTTGCCATTGAAAAACGTCCAGAAATGATTGAAGCTACTGACTGAATGAAAGGAGCTGGCATCTCACTCTCTTTGAATCTTCTTTATCATGCTAAGAGGAGCAGGAAAAAGCAAAAAATTTCAGAATTGCACCTTGCAATACTGAGAAATTACTGTTTGTGCATTTACAATATTCATTGATTTTTGCAATTGAAAAACATCATGTTATTCATATACCAGAAATGTTTGAAGCTACTGACTGAATGAAAGGAGCTGGCATCTCACTCTCTTTGAATCTTCTTTATCATGCTAAGAGGAGCAGGAAAAAGCAAAAAATTTCAGAATTGCACCTTGCAATGCGGAGAAATTACTGTTTGTGCATTTACAATATTCATTGATTTTTGCCATTGAAAAACGTCCAGAAATGATTGAAGCTACTGACTGAATGAAAGGAGCTGGCATCTCACTCTCTTTGAATCTTCTTTATCATGCTAAGAGGAGCAGGAAAAAGCTAAAAATTTCAGAATTGCACCTTGCAATGCGGAGAAATTACTGTTTGTGCATTTACAATATTCATTGATTTTTGCCATTGAAAAACGTCCAGAAATGATTGAAGCTACTGACTGAATGAAAGGAGCTGGCATCTCACTCTCTTTGTATCTTCTTTATCATGCTATGAGGAGCAGGAAAAAGCAAAAAATTTCAGAATTGCACCTTGCAATGCGGAGAAATTACTGTTTGTGCATTTACAATATTCATTGATTTTTGCCATTGAAAAACATCATGTTATTCATATACCAGAAATGTTTGAAGCTACTGACTGAATGAAAGGAGCTGGCATCTCACTCTCTTTGAATCTTCTTTATCATGCTAAGAGGAGCAGGAAAAAGCAAAAAATTTCAGAATTGCACCTTGCAATGCGGAGAAATTACTGTTTGTGCATTTACAATATTCATTGATTTTTGCCATTGAAAAACATCATGTTATTCATATACCAGAAATGATTGAAGCTACTGACTGAATGAAAGGAGCTGACATATCACTCTCTTTGAATCTTCTTTACCATGCTAAGAGGAGCAGGAAAAAGCAAAAAATTTCAGAATTGCACCTTGCAATGCGGAGAAATTACTGTTTGTGCATTTACAATATTCATTGATTTTTGCAATTGAAAAACGTCCAGAAATGATTGAAGCTACTGACTGAATGAAAGGAGCTGGCATCTCACTCTCTTTGAATCTTCTTTATCATGCTAAGAGGAGCAGGAAAAGCAAAAAATTTCAGAATTGCACCTTGCAATGCGGAGAAATTACTGTTTGTGCATTTACAATATTCATTGATTTTTGCCATTGAAAAACATCATGTTATTCATATACCAGAAATGATTGAAGCTACTGACTGAATGAAAGGAGCTGGCATCTCACTCTCTTTGAATCTTCTTTATCATGCTAAGAGGAGCAGGAAAAAGCAAAAAATTTCAGAATTGCACCTTGCAATGCGGAGAAATTACTGTTTGTGCATTTACAATATTCATTGATTTTTGCCATTGAAAAACATCATGTTATTCATATACCAGAAATGATTGAAGCTACTGACTGAATGAAAGGAGCTGGCATCTCACTCTCTTTGAATCTTCTTTATCATGCTAAGAGGAGCAGGAAAAGCAAAAAATTTCAGAATTGCACCTTGCAATGCGGAGAAATTACTGTTTGTGCATTTACAATATTCATTGATTTTTGCCATTGAAAAACATCATGTTATTCATATACCAGAAATGATTGAAGCTACTGACTGAATGAAAGGAGCTGGCATCTCACTCTCTTTGAATCTTCTTTATCATGCTAAGAGGAGCAGGAAAAAGCAAAAAATTTCAGAATTGCACCTTGCAATGCGGAGAAATTACTGTTTGTGCATTTACAATATTCATTGATTTTTGCCATTGAAAAACGTCCAGAAATGATTGAAGCTACTGACTGAATGAAAGGAGCTGGCATCTCACTCTCTTTGAATCTTCTTTATCATGCTAAGAGGAGCAGGAAAAAGCAAAAAATTTCAGAATTGCACCTTGCAATGCAGAGAAATTACTGTTTGTGCATTTACAATATTCATTGATTTTTGCCATTGAAAAACATCATGTTATTCATATACCAGAAATGTTTGAAGCTACTGACTGAATGAAAGGAGCTGGCATCTCACTCTCTTTGAATCTTCTTTATCATGCTAAGAGGAGCAGGAAAAAGCAAAAAAATTCAGAATTGCACCTTGCAATGCGGAGAAATTACTGTTTGTGCATTTACAATATTCATTGATTTTTGCCATTGAAAAACGTCCAGAAATGATTGAAGCTACTGACTGAATGAAAGGAGCTGGCATCTCACTCTCTTTGAATCTTCTTTATCATGCTAAGAGGAGCAGGAAAAAGCAAAAAATTTCAGAATTGCACCTTGCAATACTGAGAAATTACTGTTTGTGCATTTACAATATTCATTGATTTTTGCAATTGAAAAACATCATGTTATTCATATACCAGAAATGTTTGAAGCTACTGACTGAATGAAAGGAGCTGGCATCTCACTCTCTTTGAATCTTCTTTATCATGCTAAGAGGAGCAGGAAAAAGCAAAAAATTTCAGAATTGCACCTTGCAATGCGGAGAAATTACTGTTTGTGCATTTACAATATTCATTGATTTTTGCCATTGAAAAACGTCCAGAAATGATTGAAGCTACTGACTGAATGAAAGGAGCTGGCATCTCACTCTCTTTGAATCTTCTTTATCATGCTAAGAGGAGCAGGAAAAAGCTAAAAATTTCAGAATTGCACCTTGCAATGCGGAGAAATTACTGTTTGTGCATTTACAATATTCATTGATTTTTGCCATTGAAAAACGTCCAGAAATGATTGAAGCTACTGACTGAATGAAAGGAGCTGGCATCTCACTCTCTTTGTATCTTCTTTATCATGCTATGAGGAGCAGGAAAAAGCAAAAAATTTCAGAATTGCACCTTGCAATGCGGAGAAATTACTGTTTGTGCATTTACAATATTCATTGATTTTTGCCATTGAAAAACATCATGTTATTCATATACCAGAAATGTTTGAAGCTACTGACTGAATGAAAGGAGCTGGCATCTCACTCTCTTTGAATCTTCTTTATCATGCTAAGAGGAGCAGGAAAAAGCAAAAAATTTCAGAATTGCACCTTGCAATGCGGAGAAATTACTGTTTGTGCATTTACAATATTCATTGATTTTTGCCATTGAAAAACATCATGTTATTCATATACCAGAAATGATTGAAGCTACTGACTGAATGAAAGGAGCTGACATATCACTCTCTTTGAATCTTCTTTACCATGCTAAGAGGAGCAGGAAAAAGCAAAAAATTTCAGAATTGCACCTTGCAATGCGGAGAAATTACTGTTTGTGCATTTACAATATTCATTGATTTTTGCAATTGAAAAACGTCCAGAAATGATTGAAGCTACTGACTGAATGAAAGGAGCTGGCATCTCACTCTCTTTGAATCTTCTTTATCATGCTAAGAGGAGCAGGAAAAGCAAAAAATTTCAGAATTGCACCTTGCAATGCGGAGAAATTACTGTTTGTGCATTTACAATATTCATTGATTTTTGCCATTGAAAAACATCATGTTATTCATATACCAGAAATGATTGAAGCTACTGACTGAATGAAAGGAGCTGGCATCTCACTCTCTTTGAATCTTCTTTATCATGCTAAGAGGAGCAGGAAAAAGCAAAAAATTTCAGAATTGCACCTTGCAATGCGGAGAAATTACTGTTTGTGCATTTACAATATTCATTGATTTTTGCCATTGAAAAACGTCCAGAAATGATTGAAGCTACTGACTGAATGAAAGGAGCTGGCATCTCACTCTCTTTGAATCTTCTTTATCATGCTAAGAGGAGCAGGAAAAAGCAAAAAATTTCAGAATTGCACCTTGCAATGCAGAGAAATTACTGTTTGTGCATTTACAATATTCATTGATTTTTGCCATTGAATAACATCATGTTATTCATATACCAGAAATGTTTGAAGCTACTGACTGAATGAAAGGAGCTGGCATCTCACTCTCTTTGAATCTTCTTTATCATGCTAAGAGGAGCAGGAAAAAGCAAAAAAATTCAGAATTGCACCTTGCAATGCGGAGAAATTACTGTTTGTGCATTTACAATATTCATTGATTTTTGCCATTGAAAAACGTCCAGAAATGATTGAAGCTACTGACTGAATGAAAGGAGCTGGCATCTCACTCTCTTTGAATCTTCTTTATCATGCTAAGAGGAGCAGGAAAAAGCAAAAAATTTCAGAATTGCACCTTGCAATACTGAGAAATTACTGTTTGTGCATTTACAATATTCATTGATTTTTGCAATTGAAAAACATCATGTTATTCATATACCAGAAATGTTTGAAGCTACTGACTGAATGAAAGGAGCTGGCATCTCACTCTCTTTGAATCTTCTTTATCATGCTAAGAGGAGCAGGAAAAAGCAAAAAATTTCAGAATTGCACCTTGCAATGCGGAGAAATTACTGTTTGTGCATTTACAATATTCATTGATTTTTGCCATTGAAAAACGTCCAGAAATGATTGAAGCTACTGACTGAATGAAAGGAGCTGGCATCTCACTCTCTTTGAATCTTCTTTATCATGCTAAGAGGAGCAGGAAAAAGCTAAAAATTTCAGAATTGCACCTTGCAATGCGGAGAAATTACTGTTTGTGCATTTACAATATTCATTGATTTTTGCCATTGAAAAACGTCCAGAAATGATTGAAGCTACTGACTGAATGAAAGGAGCTGGCATCTCACTCTCTTTGTATCTTCTTTATCATGCTATGAGGAGCAGGAAAAAGCAAAAAATTTCAGAATTGCACCTTGCAATGCGGAGAAATTACTGTTTGTGCATTTACAATATTCATTGATTTTTGCCATTGAAAAACATCATGTTATTCATATACCAGAAATGTTTGAAGCTACTGACTGAATGAAAGGAGCTGGCATCTCACTCTCTTTGAATCTTCTTTATCATGCTAAGAGGAGCAGGAAAAAGCAAAAAATTTCAGAATTGCACCTTGCAATGCGGAGAAATTACTGTTTGTGCATTTACAATATTCATTGATTTTTGCCATTGAAAAACATCATGTTATTCATATACCAGAAATGATTGAAGCTACTGACTGAATGAAAGGAGCTGACATATCACTCTCTTTGAATCTTCTTTACCATGCTAAGAGGAGCAGGAAAAAGCAAAAAATTTCAGAATTGCACCTTGCAATGCGGAGAAATTACTGTTTGTGCATTTACAATATTCATTGATTTTTGCAATTGAAAAACGTCCAGAAATGATTGAAGCTACTGACTGAATGAAAGGAGCTGGCATCTCCCTCTCTTTGAATCTTCTTTATCATGCTAAGAGGAGCAGGAAAAAGCAAAAAATTTCAGAATTGCACCTTGCAATGCGGAGAAATTACTGTTTGTGCATTTACAATATTCATTGATTTTTGCCATTGAAAAACGTCCAGAAATGATTGAAGCTACTGACTGAATGAAAGGAGCTGGCATCTCACTCTCTTTGAATCTTCTTTATCATGCTAAGAGGAGCAGGAAAAAGCAAAAAATTTCAGAATTGCACCTTGCAATGCGGAGAAATTACTGTTTGTGCATTTACAATATTCATTGATTTTTGCCATTGAAAAACATCATGTTATTCATATACCAGAAATGTTTGAAGCTACTGACTGAATTAAAGGAGCTGGCATCTCAGTCTCTTTGACTCTTCTTTATCATGCTAAGAGGAGCACTAAAAAGCAAAAAATTTCAGAATTGCACCTTGCAATGCGGAGAAATTACTGTTTGTGCATTTACAATATTCATTGATTTTTGCCATTGAAAAACATCATGTTATTCATATACCAGAAATGATTGAAGCTACTGACTGAATGAAAGGAGCTGGCATCTCACTCTCTTTGAATCTTCTTTATCATGCTAAGAGGAGCAGGAAAAGCAAAAAATTTCAGAATTGCACCTTGCAATGCGGAGAAATTACTGTTTGTGCATTTACAATATTCATTGATTTTTGCCATTGAAAAACATCATGTTATTCATATACCAGAAATGATTGAAGCTACTGACTGAATGAAAGGAGCTGGCATCTCACTCTCTTTGAATCTTCTTTATCATGCTAAGAGGAGCAGGAAAAAGCAAAAAATTTCAGAATTGCACCTTGCAATGCGGAGAAATTACTGTTTGTGCATTTACAATATTCATTGATTTTTGCCATTGAAAAACGTCCAGAAATGATTGAAGCTACTGACTGAATGAAAGGAGCTGGCATCTCACTCTCTTTGAATCTTCTTTATCATGCTAAGAGGAGCAGGAAAAAGCAAAAAATTTCAGAATTGCACCTTGCAATACTGAGAAATTACTGTTTGTGCATTTACAATATTCATTGATTTTTGCCATTGAAAAACATCATGTTATTCATATACCAGAAATGTTTGAAGCTACTGACTTAATGAAAGGAGCTGGCATCTCACTCTCTTTGAATCTTCTTTATCATGCTAAGAGGAGCAGGAAAAAGCAAAAAATTTCAGAATTGCACCTTGCAATGCGGAGAAATTACTGTTTGTGCATTTACAATATTCATTGATTTTTGCCATTGAAAAACGTCCAGAAATGATTGAAGCTACTGACTGAATGAAAGGAGCTGGCATCTCACTCTCTTTGAATCTTCTTTATCATGCTAAGAGGAGCAGGAAAAAGCAAAAAATTTCAGAATTGCACCTTGCAATGCGGAGAAATTACTGTTTGTGCATTTACAATATTCATTGATTTTTGCCATTGAAAAACGTCCAGAAATGAGTGAAGCTACTGACTGAATGAAAGAAGCTGGCATCTCACTCTCTTTGAATCTTCTTTATCATGCTAAGAGGAGCAGGAAAAAGCAAAAAATTTCAGAATTGCACCTTGAAATACTGAGAAATTACTGTTTGTGCATTTACAATATTCATTGATTTTTGCCATTGAAAAACATCATGTTATTCATATACCAGAAATGTTTGAAGCTACTGACTGAATGAAAGGAGCTGGCATCTCACTCTCTTTGAATCTTCTTTATCATGCTAAGAGGAGCAGGAAAAAGCAAAAAATTTCAGAATTGCACCTTGCAATGCGGAGAAATTACTGTTTGTGCATTTACAATATTCATTGATTTTTGCCATTGAAAAACGTCCAGAAATGATTGAAGCTACTGACTGAATGAAAGGAGCTGGCATCTCACTCTCTTTGAATCTTCTTTATCATGCTAAGAGGAGCAGGAAAAAGCAAAAAATTTCAGAATTGCACCTTGCAATGCGGAGAAATTACTGTTTGTGCATTTACAATATTCATTGATTTTTGCCATTGAAAAACGTCCAGAAATGATTGAAGCTACTGACTGAATGAAAGGAGCTGGCATGTCACTCTCTTTGAATCTTCTTTATCATGCTAAGAGGAGCAGGAAAAAGCAAAAAATTTCAGAATTGCACCTTGCAATGCGGAGAAATTACTGTTTGTGCATTTACAATATTCATTGATTTTTGCCATTGAAAAACGTCCAGAAATGATTGAAGCTACTGACTGAATGAAAGGAGCTGGCATCTCACTCTCTTTGAATCTTCTTTATCATGCTAAGAGGAGCAGGAAAAAGCAAAAAATTTCAGAATTGCACCTTGCAATACTGAGAAATTACTGTTTGTGCATTTACAATATTCATTGATTTTTGCCATTGAAAAACATCATGTTATTCATATACCAGAAATGTTTGAAGCTACTGACTGAATGAAAGGAGCTGGCATCTCACTCTCTTTGAATCTTCTTTGTCATGCTAAGTGGAGCAGGAAAAAGCAAAAAATTTCAGAATTGCACCTTGCAATGCGGAGAAATTACTGTTTGTGCATTTACAATATTCATTGATTTTTGCCATTGAAAAACGTCCAGAAATGATTGAAGCTACTGACTGAATGAAAGGAGCTGGCATCTCACTCTCTTTGAATCTTCTTTATCATGCTAAGAGGAGCAGGAAAAAGCAAAAAATTTCAGAATTGCACCTTGCAATGCGGAGAAATTACTGTTTGTGCATTTACAATATTCATTGATTTTTGCCATTGAAAAACGTCCAGAAATGATTGAAGCTACTGACTGAATGAAAGGAGCTGGCATCTCACTCTCTTTGAATCTTCTTTATCATGCTAAGAGGAGCAGGAAAAAGCAAAAAATTTCAGAATTGCACCTTGCAATGCGGAGAAATTACTGTTTGTGCATTTACAATATTCATTGATTTTTGCCATTGAAAAACATCATGTTATTCATATACCAGAAATGATTGAAGCTACTGACTGAATGAAAGGAGCTGGCATATCACTCTCTTTGAATCTTCTTTATCATGCTAAGAGGAGCAGGAAAAAGCAAAAAATTTCAGAATTGCACCTTGCAATGCGGAGAAATTACTGTTTGTGCATTTACAATATTCATTGATTTTTGCCATTGAAAAACGTCCAGAAATGATTGAAGCTACTGACTGAATGAAAGGAGCTGGCATCTCCCTCTCTTTGAATCTTCTTTATCATGCTAAGAGGAGCAGGAAAAAGCAAAAAATTTCAGAATTGCACCTTGCAATGCGGAGAAATTACTGTTTGTGCATTTACAACATTCATTGATTTTTGCCATTGAAAAACGTCCAGAAATGATTGAAGCTACTGACTGAATGAAAGGAGCTGGCATCTCACTCTCTTTGAATATTCTTTATCATGCTAAGAGGAGCAGGAAAAAGCAAAAAATTTCAGAATTACACCTTGCAATGCGGAGAAATTACTGTTTGTGCATTTACAATATTCATTGATTTTTGCCATTGAAAAACATCATGTTATTCATATACCAGAAATGTTTGAAGCTACTGACTGAATGAAAGGAGCTGGCATCTCAGTCTCTTTGACTCTTCTTTATCATGCTAAGAGGAGCACTAAAAAGCAAAAAATTTCAGAATTGCACCTTGCAATGCGGAGAAATTACTGTTTGTGCATTTACAATATTCATTGATTTTTGCCATTGAAAAACATCATGTTATTCATATACCAGAAATGATTGAAGCTACTGACTGAATGAAAGGAGCTGGCATCTCACTCTCTTTGAATCTTCTTTATCATGCTAAGAGGAGCAGGAAAAGCAAAAAATTTCAGAATTGCACCTTGCAATGCGGAGAAATTACTGTTTGTGCATTTACAATATTCATTGATTTTTGCCATTGAAAAACATCATGTTATTCATATACCAGAAATGATTGAAGCTACTGACTGAATGAAAGGAGCTGGCATCTCACTCTCTTTGAATCTTCTTTATCATGCTAAGAGGAGCAGGAAAAAGCAAAAAATTTCAGAATTGCACCTTGCAATGCGGAGAAATTACTGTTTGTGCATTTACAATATTCATTGATTTTTGCCATTGAAAAACGTCCAGAAATGATTGAAGCTACTGACTGAATGAAAGGAGCTGGCATCTCACTCTCTTTGAATCTTCTTTATCATGCTAAGAGGAGCAGGAAAAAGCAAAAAATTTCAGAATTGCACCTTGCAATGCAGAGAAATTACTGTTTGTGCATTTACAATATTCATTGATTTTTGCCATTGAAAAACATCATGTTATTCATATACCAGAAATGTTTGAAGCTACTGACTGAATGAAAGGAGCTGGCATCTCACTCTCTTTGAATCTTCTTTATCATGCTAAGAGGAGCAGGAAAAAGCAAAAAAATTCAGAATTGCACCTTGCAATGCGGAGAAATTACTGTTTGTGCATTTACAATATTCATTGATTTTTGCCATTGAAAAACGTCCAGAAATGATTGAAGCTACTGACTGAATGAAAGGAGCTGGCATCTCACTCTCTTTGAATCTTCTTTATCATGCTAAGAGGAGCAGGAAAAAGCAAAAAATTTCAGAATTGCACCTTGCAATACTGAGAAATTACTGTTTGTGCATTTACAATATTCATTGATTTTTGCCATTGAAAAACATCATGTTATTCATATACCAGAAATGTTTGAAGCTACTGACTTAATGAAAGGAGCTGGCATCTCACTCTCTTTGAATCTTCTTTATCATGCTAAGAGGAGCAGGAAAAAGCAAAAAATTTCAGAATTGCACCTTGCAATGCGGAGAAATTACTGTTTGTGCATTTACAATATTCATTGATTTTTGCCATTGAAAAACGTCCAGAAATGATTGAAGCTACTGACTGAATGAAAGGAGCTGGCATCTCACTCTCTTTGAATCTTCTTTATCATGCTAAGAGGAGCAGGAAAAAGCAAAAAATTTCAGAATTGCACCTTGCAATGCGGAGAAATTACTGTTTGTGCATTTACAATATTCATTGATTTTTGCCATTGAAAAACGTCCAGAAATGATTGAAGCTACTGACTGAATGAAAGGAGCTGGCATCTCACTCTCTTTGAATCTTCTTTATCATGCTAAGAGGAGCAGGAAAAAGCAAAAAATTTCAGAATTGCACCTTGCAATGCGGAGAAATTACTGTTTGTGCATTTACAATATTCATTGATTTTTGCCAATTGAAAAACATCATGTTATTCATATACCAGAAATGTTTGAAGCTACTGACTGAATGAAAGGAGCTGGCATCTCACTCTCTTTGAATCTTCTTTATCATGCTAAGAGGAGCAGGAAAAAGCAAAAAATTTCAGAATTGCACCTTGCAATGCGGAGAAATTACTGTTTGTGCATTTACAATATTCATTGATTTTTGCCATTGAAAAACATCATGTTATTCATATACCAGAAATGATTGAAGCTACTGACTGAATGAAAGGAGCTGGCATATCACTCTCTTTGAATCTTCTTTATCATGCTAAGAGGAGCAGGAAAAAGCAAAAAATTTCAGAATTGCACCTTGCAATGCGGAGAAATTACTGTTTGCGCATTTACAATATTCATTGATTTTTGCCATTGAAAAACGTCCAGAAATGATTGAAGCTACTGACTGAATGAAAGGAGCAGGCATCTCACTCTCTTTGAATCTTCTTTATCATGCTAAGAGGAGCAGGAAAAAGCAAAAAATTTCAGAATTGCACCTTGCAATGCAGAGAAATTACTGTTTGTGCATTTACAATATTCATTGATTTTTGCCATTGAAAAACATCATGTTATTCATATACCAGAAATGTTTGAAGCTACTGACTGAATGAAAGGAGCTGGCATCTCACTCTCTTTGAATCTTCTTTATCATGCTAAGAGGAGCAGGAAAAAGCAAAAAATTTCAGAATTGCACCTTGCAATGCGGAGAAATTACTGTTTGTGCATTTACAATATTCATTGATTTTTTCCATTGAAAAACGTCCAGAAATGATTGAAGCTACTGACTGAATGAAAGGAGCTGGCATCTCACTCTCTTTGAATCTTCTTTATCATGCTAAGAGGAGCAGGAAAAAGCAAAAAATTTCAGAATTGCCCCTTGCAATACTGAGAAATTACTGTTTGTGCATTTACAATATTCATTGATTTTTGCCATTGAAAAACATCATGTTATTCATATACCAGAAATGTTTGAAGCTACTGACTGAATGAAAGGAGCTGGCATCTCACTCTCTTTGAATCTTCTTTATCATGCTAAGAGGAGCAGGAAAAAGCAAAAAATTTCAGAATTGCACCTTGCAATGCGGAGAAATTACTGTTTGTGCATTTACAATATTCATTGATTTTTGCCATTGAAAAACGTCCAGAAATGATTGAAGCTACTGACTGAATGAAAGGAGCTGGCATCTCACTCTCTTTGAATCTTCTTTATCATGCTAAGAGGAGCAGGAAAAAGCAAAAAATTTCAGAATTGCACCTTGCAATGCGGAGAAATTACTGTTTGTGCATTTACAATATTCATTGATTTTTGCCATTGAAAAACGTCCAGAAATGATTGAAGCTACTGACTGAATGAAAGGAGCTGGCATCTCACTCTCTTTGAATCTTCTTTATCATGCTAAGAGGAGCAGGAAAAAGCAAAAAATTTCAGAATTGCACCTTGCAATGCGGAGAAATTACTGTTTGTGCATTTACAATATTCATTGATTTTTGCCATTGAAAAACATCATGTTATTCATATACCAGAAATGTTTGAAGCTACTGACTGAATGAAAGGAGCTGGCATCTCACTCTCTTTGAATCTTCTTTATCATGCTAAGAGGAGCAGGAAAAAGCAAAAAATTTCAGAATTGCACATTGCAATGCGGAGAAATTACTGTTTGTGCATTTACAATATTCATTGATTTTTGCCATTGAAAAACGTCCAGAAATGTTTGAAGCTACTGACTGAATGAAAGGAGCTGGCATCTCACTCTCTTTGAATCTTCTTTATCATGCTATGAGGAGCAGGAAAAAGCAAAAAATTTCAGAATTGCACCTTGCAATGCGGAGAAATTACTGTTTGTGCATTTACAATATTCATTGATTTTTGCCATTGAAAAACGTCCAGAAATGATTGAAGCTACTGACTGAATGAAAAGAGCTGGCATCTCACTCTCTTTGAATCTTCTTTATCATGCTAAGAGGAGCAGGAAAAAGCAAAAAATTTCAGAATTGCACATTGCAATGCGGAGAAATTACTGTTTGTGCATTTACAATATTCATTGATTTTTGCCATTGAAAAACGTCCAGAAATGTTTGAAGCTACTGACTGAATGAAAGGAGCTGGCATCTCACTCTCTTTGAATCTTCTTTATCATGCTATGAGGAGCAGGAAAAAGCAAAAAATTTCAGAATTGCACCTTGCAATGCGGAGAAATTACTGTTTGTGCATTTACAATATTCATTGATTTTTGCCATTGAAAAACGTCCAGAAATGATTGAAGCTACTGACTGAATGAAAGGAGCTGGCATCTCACTCTCTTTGAATCTTCTTTATCATGCTAAGAGGAGCAGGAAAAAGCAAAAAATTTCAGAATTGCACCTTGCAATGCAGAGAAATTACTGTTTGTGCATTTACAATATTCATTGATTTTTGCCATTGAAAAACATCATGTTATTCATATACCAGAAATGTTTGAAGCTACTGACTGAATGAAAGGAGCTGGCATCTCACTCTCTTTGAATCTTCTTTATCATGCTAAGAGGAGCAGGAAAAAGCAAAAAATTTCAGAATTGCACCTTGCAATGCGGAGAAATTACTGTTTGTGCATTTACAATATTCATTGATTTTTGCCAATTGAAAAACATCATGTTATTCATATACCAGAAATGTTTGAAGCTACTGACTGAATGAAAGGAGCTGGCATCTCACTCTCTTTGAATCTTCTTTATCATGCTAAGAGGAGCAGGAAAAAGCAAAAAATTTCAGAATTGCACCTTGCAATGCGGAGAAATTACTGTTTGTGCATTTACAATATTCATTGATTTTTGCCATTGAAAAACATCATGTTATTCATATACCAGAAATGATTGAAGCTACTGACTGAATGAAAGGAGCTGGCATATCACTCTCTTTGAATCTTCTTTATCATGCTAAGAGGAGCAGGAAAAAGCAAAAAATTTCAGAATTGCACCTTGCAATGCGGAGAAATTACTGTTTGTGCATTTACAATATTCATTGATTTTTGCCATTGAAAAACGTCCAGAAATGATTGAAGCTACTGACTGAATGAAAGGAGCAGGCATCTCACTCTCTTTGAATCTTCTTTATCATGCTAAGAGGAGCAGGAAAAAGCAAAAAATTTCAGAATTGCACCTTGCAATGCAGAGAAATTACTGTTTGTGCATTTACAATATTCATTGATTTTTGCCATTGAAAAACATCATGTTATTCATATACCAGAAATGTTTGAAGCTACTGACTGAATGAAAGGAGCTGGCATCTCACTCTCTTTGAATCTTCTTTATCATGCTAAGAGGAGCAGGAAAAAGCAAAAAATTTCAGAATTGCACCTTGCAATGCGGAGAAATTACTGTTTGTGCATTTACAATATTCATTGATTTTTGCCATTGAAAAACGTCCAGAAATGATTGAAGCTACTGACTGAATGAAAGGAGCTGGCATCTCACTCTCTTTGAATCTTCTTTATCATGCTAAGAGGAGCAGGAAAAAGCAAAAAATTTCAGAATTGCACCTTGCAATACTGAGAAATTACTGTTTGTGCATTTACAATATTCATTGATTTTTGCCATTGAAAAACATCATGTTATTCATATACCAGAAATGTTTGAAGCTACTGACTGAATGAAAGGAGCTGGCATCTCACTCTCTTTGAATCTTCTTTATCATGCTAAGAGGAGCAGGAAAAAGCAAAAAATTTCAGAATTGCACCTTGCAATGCGGAGAAATTACTGTTTGTGCATTTACAATATTCATTGATTTTTGCCATTGAAAAACGTCCAGAAATGATTGAAGCTACTGACTGAATGAAAGGAGCTGGCATCTCACTCTCTTTGAATCTTCTTTAACATGCTAAGAGGAGCAGGAAAAAGCAAAAAATTTCGGAATTGCACCTTGCAATGCGGAGAAATTACTGTTTGTGCATTTACAATATTCATTGATTTTTGCCATTGAAAAACGTCCAGAAATGATTGAAGCTACTGACTGAATGAAAGGAGCTGGCATCTCACTCTCTTTGAATCTTCTTTATCATGCTAAGAGGAGCAGGAAAAAGCAAAAAATTTCAGAATTGCACCTTGCAATGCGGAGAAATTACTGTTTGTGCATTTACAATATTCATTGATTTTTGCCATTGAAAAACATCATGTTATTCATATACCAGAAATGTTTGAAGCTACTGACTGAATGAAAGGAGCTGGCATCTCACTCTCTTTGAATCTTCTTTATCATGCTAAGAGGAGCAGGAAAAAGCAAAAAATTTCAGAATTGCACATTGCAATGCGGAGAAATTACTGTTTGTGCATTTACAATATTCATTGATTTTTGCCATTGAAAAACGTCCAGAAATGTTTGAAGCTACTGACTGAATGAAAGGAGCTGGCATCTCACTCTCTTTGAATCTTCTTTATCATGCTATGAGGAGCAGGAAAAAGCAAAAAATTTCAGAATTGCACCTTGCAATGCGGAGAAATTACTGTTTGTGCATTTACAATATTCATTGATTTTTGCCATTGAAAAACGTCCAGAAATGATTGAAGCTACTGACTGAATGAAAAGAGCTGGCATCTCACTCTCTTTGAATCTTCTTTATCATGCTAAGAGGAGCAGGAAAAAGCAAAAAATTTCAGAATTGCACATTGCAATGCGGAGAAATTACTGTTTGTGCATTTACAATATTCATTGATTTTTGCCATTGAAAAACGTCCAGAAATGTTTGAAGCTACTGACTGAATGAAAGGAGCTGGCATCTCACTCTCTTTGAATCTTCTTTATCATGCTATGTGGAGCAGGAAAAAGCAAAAAATTTCAGAATTGCACCTTGCAATGCGGAGAAATTACTGTTTGTGCATTTACAATATTCATTGATTTTTGCCATTGAAAAACGTCCAGAAATGATTGAAGCTACTGACTGAATGAAAGGAGCTGGCATCTCACTCTCTTTGAATCTACTTTATCATGCTAAGAGGAGCAGGAAAAAGCAAAAAATTTCAGAATTGCACCTTGCAATGCAGAGAAATTACTGTTTGTGCATTTACAATATTCATTGATTTTTGCCATTGAAAAACATCATGTTATTCATATACCAGAAATGTTTGAAGCTACTGACTGAATGAAAGGAGCTGGCATCTCACTCTCTTTGAATCTTCTTTATCATGATAAGAGGAGCAGGAAAAAGCAAAAAATTTCAGAATTGCACCTTGCAATGCGGAGAAATTACTGTTTGTGCATTTACAATATTCATTGATTTTTGCCATTGAAAAACGTCCAGAAATGATTGAAGCTACTGACTGAATGAAAGGAGCTGGCATCTCACTCTCTTTGAATCTTCTTTATCATGCTAAGAGGAGCAGGAAAAAGCAAAAAATTTCAGAATTGCACCTTGCAATACTGAGAAATTACTGTTTGTGCATTTACAATATTCATTGATTTTTGCCATTGAAAAACATCATGTTATTCATATACCAGAAATGTTTGAAGCTACTGACTGAATGAAAGGAGCTGGCATCTCACTCTCTTTGAATCTTCTTTATCATGCTAAGAGGAGCAGGAAAAAGCAAAAAATTTCAGAATTGCACCTTGCAATGCGGAGAAATTACTGTTTGTGCATTTACATTATTCATTGATTTTTGCCATTGAAAAACATCATGTTATTCATATACCAGAAATGATTGAAGCTACTGACTGAATGAAAGGAGCTGGCATATCACTCTCTTTGAATCTTCTTTATCATGCTAAGAGGAGCAGGAAAAAGCAAAAAATTTCAGAATTGCACCTTGCAATGCGGAGAAATTACTGTTTGTGCATTTACAATATTCATTGATTTTTGCCATTGAAAAACGTCCAGAAATGATTGAAGCTACTGACTGAATGAAAGGAGCTGGCATCTCACTCTCTTTGAATCTTCTTTATCATGCTAAGAGGAGCAGGAAAAAGCAAAAAATTTCAGAATTGCACCTTGCAATGCGGAGAAATTACTGTTTGTGCATTTACAATATTCATTGATTTTTGCCATTGAAAAACGTCCAGAAATGATTGAAGCTACTGACTGAATGAAAGGAGCTGGCATCTCACTCTCTTTGAATCTTCTTTATCATGCTAAGAGGAGCAGGAAAAAGCAAAAAATTTCAGAATTGCACCTTGCAATGCGGAGAAATTACTGTTTGTGCATTTACAATATTCATTGATTTTTGCCATTGAAAAACATCATGTTATTCATATACCAGAAATGTTTGAAGCTACTGACTGAATGAAAGGAGCTGGCATCTCACTCTCTTTGAATCTTCTTTATCATGCTAAGAGGAGCAGGAAAAAGCAAAAAATTTCAGAATTGCACCTTGCAATGCGGAGAAATTACTGTTTGTGCATTTACAATATTCATTGATTTTTGCCATTGAAAAACGTCCAGAAATGATTGAAGCTACTGACTGAATGAAAGGAGCTGGCATCTCACTCTCTTTGAATCTTCTTTATCATGCTAAGAGGAGCAGGAAAAAGCAAAAAATTTCAGAATTGCACCTTGCAATGCGGAGAAATTACTGTTTGTGCATTTACAATATTCATTGATTTTTGCCATTGAAAAACATCATGTTATTCATATACCAGAAATGTTTGAAGCTACTGACTGAATGAAAGGAGCTGGCATCTCACTCTCTTTGAATCTTCTTTATCATGCTAAGAGGAGCAGGAAAAAGCAAAAAATTTCAGAATTGCACATTGCAATGCGGAGAAATTACTGTTTGTGCATTTACAATATTCATTGATTTTTGTCATTGAAAAACGTCCAGAAATGTTTGAAGCTACTGACTGAATGAAAGGAGCTGGCATCTCACTCTCTTTGAATCTTCTTTATCATGCTATGAGGAGCAGGAAAAAGCAAAAAATTTCAGAATTGCACCTTGCAATGCGGAGAAATTACTGTTTGTGCATTTACAATATTCATTGATTTTTGCCATTGAAAAACGTCCAGAAATGATTGAAGCTACTGACTGAATGAAAGGAGCTGGCATCTCACTCTCTTTGAATCTTCTTTATCATGCTAAGAGGAGCAGGAAAAAGCAAAAAATTTCAGAATTGCACCTTGCAATGCAGAGAAATTACTGTTTGTGCATTTACAATATTCATTGATTTTTGCCATTGAAAAACATCATGTTATTCATATACCAGAAATGTTTGAAGCTACTGACTGAATGAAAGGAGCTGGCATCTCACTCTCTTTGAATCTTCTTTATCATGATAAGAGGAGCAGGAAAAAGCAAAAAATTTCAGAATTGCACCTTGCAATGCGGAGAAATTACTGTTTGTGCATTTACAATATTCATTGATTTTTGCCATTGAAAAACATCATGTTATTCATATACCAGAAATGTTTGAAGCTACTGACTGAATGAAAGGAGCTGGCATCTCACTCTCTTTGAATCTTCTTTATCATGCTAAGAGGAGCAGGAAAAAGCAAAAAATTTCAGAATTGCACCTTGCAATGCGGAGAAATTACTGTTTGTGCATTTACAATATTCATTGATTTTTGCCATTGAAAAACGTCCAGAAATGATTGAAGCTACTGACTGAATGAAAGGAGCTGGCATCTCACTCTCTTTGAATCTTCTTTATCATGCTAAGAGGAGCAGGAAAAAGCAAAAAATTTCAGAATTGCACCTTGCAATGCGGAGAAATTACTGTTTGTGCATTTACAATATTCATTGATTTTTGCCATTGAAAAACATCATGTTATTCATATACCAGAAATGTTTGAAGCTACTGACTGAATGAAAGGAGCTGGCATCTCACTCTCTTTGAATCTTCTTTATCATGCTAAGAGGAGCAGGAAAAAGCAAAAAATTTCAGAATTGCACATTGCAATGCGGAGAAATTACTGTTTGTGCATTTACAATATTCATTGATTTTTGCCATTGAAAAACGTCCAGAAATGTTTGAAGCTACTGACTGAATGAAAGGAGCTGGCATCTCACTCTCTTTGAATCTTCTTTATCATGCTATGAGGAGCAGGAAAAAGCAAAAAATTTCAGAATATCACCTTGCAATGCGGAGAAATTACTGTTTGTGCATTTACAATATTCATTGATTTTTGCCATTGAAAAACGTCCAGAAATGATTGAAGCTACTGACTGAATGAAAGGAGCTGGCATCTCACTCTCTTTGAATCTTCTTTATCATGCTAAGAGGAGCAGGAAAAAGCAAAAAATTTCAGAATTGCACCTTGCAATGCAGAGAAATTACTGTTTGTGCATTTACAATATTCATTGATTTTTGCCATTGAAAAACATCATGTTATTCATATACCAGAAATGTTTGAAGCTACTGACTGAATGAAAGGAGCTGGCATCTCACTCTCTTTGAATCTTCTTTATCATGATAAGAGGAGCAGGAAAAAGCAAAAAATTTCAGAATTGCACCTTGCAATGCGGAGAAATTACTGTTTGTGCATTTACAATATTCATTGATTTTTGCCCTTGAAAAACGTCCAGAAATGATTGAAGCTACTGACTGAATGAAAGGAGCTGGCATCTCACTCTCTTTGAATCTTCTTTATCATGCTAAGAGGAGCAGGAAAAAGCAAAAAATTTCAGAATTGCACCTTGCAATACTGAGAAATTACTGTTTGTGCATTTACAATATTCATTGATTTTTGCCATTGAAAAACATCATGTTATTCATATACCAGAAATGTTTGAAGCTACTGACTGAATGAAAGGAGCTGGCATCTCACTCTCTTTGAATCTTCTTTATCATGCTAAGAGGAGCAGGAAAAAGCAAAAAATTTCAGAATTGCACCTTGCAATGCGGAGAAATTACTGTTTGTGCATTTACAATATTCATTGATTTTTGCCATTGAAAAACGTCCAGAAATGATTGAAGCTACTGACTGAATGAAAGGAGCTGGCATCTCACTCTCTTTGAATCTTCTTTATCATGCTAAGAGGAGCAGGAAAAAGCAAAACATTTCAGAATTGCACCTTGCAATGCGGAGAAATTACTGTTTGTGCATTTACAATATTCATTGATTTTTGCCATTGAAAAACGTCCAGAAATGATTGAAGCTACTGACTGAATGAAAGGAGCTGGCATCTCACTCTCTTTGAATCTTCTTTATCATGCTAAGAATAGCAGGAAAAAGCAAAAAATTTCAGAATTGCGCCTTGCAATGCGGAGAAATTACTGTTTGTGCATTTACAATATTCATTGATTTTTGCCATTGAAAAACATCATGTTATTCATATACCAGAAATGTTTGAAGCTACTGACTGAATGAAAGGAGCTGGCATCTCACTCTCTTTGAATCTTCTTTATCATGCTAAGAGGAGCAGGAAAAAGCAAACAATTTCAGAATTGCACCTTGCAATGCGGAGAAATTACTGTTTGTGCATTTACAATATTCATTGATTTTTGCCATTGAAAAACGTCCAGAAATGATTGAAGCTACTGACTGAATGAAAGGAGCTGGCATCTCACTCTCTTTGAATCTTCTTTATCATGCTAAGAGGAGCAGGAAAAAGCAAAAAATTTCAGAATTGCACCTTGCAATGCGGAGAAATTACTGTTTGTGCATTTACAATATTCATTGATTTTTGCCATTGAAAAACATCATGTTATTCATATACCAGAAATGTTTGAAGCTACTGACTGAATGAAAGGAGCTGGCATCTCACTCTCTTTGAATCTTCTTTATCATGCTAAGAGGAGCAGGAAAAAGCAAAAAATTTCAGAATTGCACCTTGCAATGCGGAGAAATTACTGTTTGTGCATTTACAATATTCATTGATTTTTGCCATTGAAAAACTTCCAGAAATGATTGAAGCTACTGACTGAATGAAAGGAGCGGGCATCTCACTCTCTTTGAATCTTCTTTATCATGCTAAGAGGAGCAGGAAAAAGCAAAAAATTTCAGATTTGCACCTTGCAATGCGGAGAAATTACTGTTTGTGCATTTACAATATTCATTGATTTTTGCCATTGAAAAACGTCCAGAAATGATTGAAGCTACTGACTGAATGAAAGGAGCTGGCATCTCACTCTCTTTGAATCTTCTTTATCATGCTAAGAGGAGCAGGAAAAAGCAAAAAATTTCAGAATTGCACCTTGCAATGCGGAGAAATTACTGTTTGTGCATTTACAATATTCATTGATTTTTGCCATTGAAAAACGTCCAGAAATGATTGAAGCTACTGACTGAATGAAAGGAGCTGGCATCTCACTCTCTTTGAATCTTCTTTATCATGCTAAGAGGAGCAAGAAAAAGCAAAAAATTTCAGAATTGCACCTTGCAATGCGGAGAAATTACTGTTTGTGCATTTACAATATTCATTGATTTTTGCCATTGAAAAACATCATGTTATTCATATACCAGAAATGTTTGAAGCTACTGACTGAATGAAAGGAGCTGGCATCTCACTCTCTTTGAATCTTCTTTATCATGCTAAGAGGAGCAGGAAAAAGCAAAAAATTTCAGAATTGCACCTTGCAATGCGGAGAAATTACTGTTTGTGCATTTACAATATTCATTGATTTTTGCCATTGAAAAACGTCCAGAAATGATTGAAGCTACTGACTGAATGAAAGGAGCTGGCATCTCACTCTCTTTGAATCTTCTTTATCATGCTAAGAGGAGCAGGAAAAAGCAAAAAATTTCAGAATTGCACCTTGCAATGCGGAGAAATTACTGTTTGTGCATTTACAATATTCATTGATTTTTGCCATTGAAAAACATCATGTTATTCATATACCAGAAATGTTTGAAGCTACTGACTGAATGAAAGGAGCTGGCATCTCACTCTCTTTGAATCTTCTTTATCATGCTAAGAGGAGCAGGAAAAAGCAAAAAATTTCAGAATTGCACCTTGCAATGCGGAGAAATTACTGTTTGTGCATTTACAATATTCATTGATTTTTGCCATTGAAAAACATCATGTTATTCATATACCAGAAATGTTTGAAGCTACTGACTGAATGAAAGGAGCTGGCATCTCACTCTCTTTGAATCTTCTTTATCATGATAAGAGGAGCAGGAAAAAGCAAAAAATTTCAGAATTGCACCTTGCAATGCGGAGAAATTACTGTTTGTGCATTTACAATATTCATTGATTTTTGCCCTTGAAAAACGTCCAGAAATGATTGAAGCTACTGACTGAATGAAAGGAGCTGGCATCTCACTCTCTTTGAATCTTCTTTATCATGCTAAGAGGAGCAGGAAAAAGCAAAAAATTTCAGAATTGCACCTTGCAATACTGAGAAATTACTGTTTGTGCATTTACAATATTCATTGATTTTTGCCATTGAAAAACATCATGTTATTCATATACCAGAAATGTTTGAAGCTACTGACTGAATGAAAGGAGCTGGCATCTCACTCTCTTTGAATCTTCTTTATCATGCTAAGAGGAGCAGGAAAAAGCAAAAAATTTCAGAATTGCACCTTGCAATGCGGAGAAATTACTGTTTGTGCATTTACAATATTCATTGATTTTTGCCATTGAAAAACGTCCAGAAATGATTGAAGCTACTGACTGAATGAAAGGAGCTGGCATCTCACTCTCTTTGAATCTTCTTTATCATGCTAAGAGGAGCAGGAAAAAGCAAAACATTTCAGAATTGCACCTTGCAATGCGGAGAAATTACTGTTTGTGCATTTACAATATTCATTGATTTTTGCCATTGAAAAACGTCCAGAAATGATTGAAGCTACTGACTGAATGAAAGGAGCTGGCATCTCACTCTCTTTGAATCTTCTTTATCATGCTAAGAATAGCAGGAAAAAGCAAAAAATTTCAGAATTGCGCCTTGCAATGCGGAGAAATTACTGTTTGTGCATTTACAATATTCATTGATTTTTGCCATTGAAAAACATCATGTTATTCATATACCAGAAATGTTTGAAGCTACTGACTGAATGAAAGGAGCTGGCATCTCACTCTCTTTGAATCTTCTTTATCATGCTAAGAGGAGCAGGAAAAAGCAAACAATTTCAGAATTGCACCTTGCAATGCGGAGAAATTACTGTTTGTGCATTTACAATATTCATTGATTTTTGCCATTGAAAAACGTCCAGAAATGATTGAAGCTACTGACTGAATGAAAGGAGCTGGCATCTCACTCTCTTTGAATCTTCTTTATCATGCTAAGAGGAGCAGGAAAAAGCAAAAAATTTCAGAATTGCACCTTGCAATGCGGAGAAATTACTGTTTGTGCATTTACAATATTCATTGATTTTTGCCATTGAAAAACATCATGTTATTCATATACCAGAAATGTTTGAAGCTACTGACTGAATGAAAGGAGCTGGCATCTCACTCTCTTTGAATCTTCTTTATCATGCTAAGAGGAGCAGGAAAAAGCAAAAAATTTCAGAATTGCACCTTGCAATGCGGAGAAATTACTGTTTGTGCATTTACAATATTCATTGATTTTTGCCATTGAAAAACTTCCAGAAATGATTGAAGCTACTGACTGAATGAAAGGAGCGGGCATCTCACTCTCTTTGAATCTTCTTTATCATGCTAAGAGGAGCAGGAAAAAGCAAAAAATTTCAGATTTGCACCTTGCAATGCGGAGAAATTACTGTTTGTGCATTTACAATATTCATTGATTTTTGCCATTGAAAAACGTCCAGAAATGATTGAAGCTACTGACTGAATGAAAGGAGCTGGCATCTCACTCTCTTTGAATCTTCTTTATCATGCTAAGAGGAGCAGGAAAAAGCAAAAAATTTCAGAATTGCACCTTGCAATGCGGAGAAATTACTGTTTGTGCATTTACAATATTCATTGATTTTTGCCATTGAAAAACGTCCAGAAATGATTGAAGCTACTGACTGAATGAAAGGAGCTGGCATCTCACTCTCTTTGAATCTTCTTTATCATGCTAAGAGGAGCAAGAAAAAGCAAAAAATTTCAGAATTGCACCTTGCAATGCGGAGAAATTACTGTTTGTGCATTTACAATATTCATTGATTTTTGCCATTGAAAAACATCATGTTATTCATATACCAGAAATGTTTGAAGCTACTGACTGAATGAAAGGAGCTGGCATCTCACTCTCTTTGAATCTTCTTTATCATGCTAAGAGGAGCAGGAAAAAGCAAAAAATTTCAGAATTGCACCTTGCAATGCGGAGAAATTACTGTTTGTGCATTTACAATATTCATTGATTTTTGCCATTGAAAAACGTCCAGAAATGATTGAAGCTACTGACTGAATGAAAGGAGCTGGCATCTCACTCTCTTTGAATCTTCTTTATCATGCTAAGAGGAGCAGGAAAAAGCAAAAAATTTCAGAATTGCACCTTGCAATGCGGAGAAATTACTGTTTGTGCATTTACAATATTCATTGATTTTTGCCATTGAAAAACATCATGTTATTCATATACCAGAAATGTTTGAAGCTACTGACTGAATGAAAGGAGCTGGCATCTCACTCTCTTTGAATCTTCTTTATCATGCTAAGAGGAGCAGGAAAAAGCAAAAAATTTCAGAATTGCACCTTGCAATGCGGAGAAATTACTGTTTGTGCATTTACAATATTCATTGATTTTTGCCATTGAAAAACTTCCAGAAATGATTGAAGCTACTGACTGAATGAAAGGAGCTGGAATCTCACTCTCTTTGAATCTTCTTTATCATGCTAAGAGGAGCAGGAAAAAGCAAAAAATTTCAGAATTGCACCTTGCAATGCGGAGAAATTACTGTTTGTGCATTTACAATATTCATTGATTTTTGCCATTGAAAAACGTCCAGAAATGATTGAAGCTACTGACTGAATGAAAGGAGCTGGCATCTCACTCTCTTTGAATCTTCTTTATCATGCTAAGAGGAGCAGGAAAAAGCAAAAAATTTCAGATTTGCACCTTGCAATGCGGAGAAATTACTGTTTGTGCATTTACAATATTCATTGATTTTTGCCATTGAAAAACGTCCAGAAATGATTGAAGCTACTGACTGAATGAAAGGAGCTGGCATCTCACTCTCTTTGAATCTTCTTTATCATGCTAAGAGGAGCAGGAAAAAGCAAAAAATTTCAGAATTGCACCTTGCAATGCGGAGAAATTAGTTTGTGCATTTACAATATTCATTGATTTTTGCCATTGAAAAACATCATGTTATTCATATACCAGAAATGTTTGAAGCTACTGACTGAATGAAAGGAGCTGGCATCTCACTCTCTTTGAATCTTCTTTATCATGCTAAGAGGAGCAGGAAAAAGCAAAAAAATTCAGAATTGCACCTTGCAATGCGGAGAAATTACTGTTTGTGCATTTACAATATTCATTGATTTTTGCCATTGAAAAACATCATGTTATTCATATACCAGAAATGATTGAAGCTACTGACTGAATGAAAGGAGCTGGCATCTCACTCTCTTTGAATCTTCTTTATCATGCTAAGAGGAGCAGGAAAAAGCAAAAAATTTCAGAATTGCACCTTGCAATGCGGAGAAATTACTGTTTGTGCATTTACAATATTCAATGATTTTTGCCATTGAAAAACATCATGTTATTCATATACCAGAAATGATTGAAGCTACTGACTGAATGAAAGGAGCTGGCATCTCACTCTCTTTGAATATTCTTTATCATGCTAAGAGGAGCAGGAAAAAGCAAAAAATTTCAGAATTGCACCTTGCAATGCGGAGAAATTACTGTTTGTGCATTTACAATATTCATTGATTTTTGCCATTGAAAAACGTCCAGAAATGATTGAAGCTACTGACTGAATGAAAGGAGCTGGCATCTCACTCTCTGAATCTTCTTTATCATGCTAAGAGGAGCAGGAAAAAGCAAAAAATTTCAGAATTGCACCTTGCAATGCGGAGAAATTACTGTTTGTGCATTTACAATATTCATTGATTTTTGCCATTGAAAAACATCATGTTATTCATATACCAGAAATGATTGAAGCTACTGACTGAATGAAAGGAGCTGGCATCTCACTCTCTTTGAATCTTCTTTATCATGCTAAGAGGAGCAGGAAAAAGCAAAAAATTTCAGAATTGCACCTTGCAATGCGGAGAAATTACTGTTTGTGCATTTACAATATTCATTGATTTTTGCCATTGAAAAACATCATGTTATTCATATACCAGAAATGTTTGAAGCTACTGACTGAATGAAAGGAGCTAGCATCTCACTCTCTTTGAATCTTCTTTATCATGCTAAGAGGAGCAGGAAAAAGCAAAAAATTTCAGAATTGCACCTTGCAATGCGGAGAAATTACTGTTTGTGCATTTACAATATTCATTGATTTTTGCCATTGAAAAACGTCCAGAAATGATTGAAGCTACTGACTGAATGAAAGGAGCTGGCATCTCACTCTCTTTGAATCTTCTTTATCATGCTAAGAGGAGCAGGAAAAAGCAAAAAATTTCAGAATTGCACCTTGCAATGCGGAGAAATTACTGTTTGTGCATTTACAATATTCATTGATTTTTGCCATTGAAAAACATCATGTTATTCATATACCAGAAATGTTTGAAGCTACTGACTGAATGAAAGGAGCTGGCATCTCACTCTCTTTGAATCTTCTTTATCATGCTAAGAGGAGCAGGAAAAAGCAAAAAATTTCAGAATTGCACCTTGCAATGCGGAGAAATTACTGTTTGTGCATTTACAATATTCATTGATTTTTGCCATTGAAAAACATCATGTTATTCATATACCAGAAATGTTTGAAGCTACTGACTGAATGAAAGGAGCTGGCATCTCACTCTCTTTGAATCTTCTTTATCATGCTAAGAGGAGCAGGAAAAAGCAAAAAATTTCAGAATTGCACCTTGCAATGCGGAGAAATTACTGTTTGTGCATTTACAATATTCATTGATTTTTGCCATTGAAAAACGTCCAGAAATGATTGAAGCTACTGACTGAATGAAAGGAGCTGGCATCTCACTCTCTTTGAATCTTCTTTATCATGCTAAGAGGAGCAGGAAAAAGCAAAAAATTTCAGAATTGCACCTTGCAATGCGGAGAAATTACTGTTTGTGCATTTACAATATTCATTGATTTTTGCCATTGAAAAACGTCCAGAAATGATTGAAGCTACTGACTGAATGAAAGGAGCTGGCATCTCACTCTCTTTGAATCTTCTTTATCATGCTAAGAGGAGCAGGAAAAAGCAAAAAATTTCAGAATTGCACCTTGCAATGCGGAGAAATTAGTTTGTGCATTTACAATATTCATTGATTTTTGCCATTGAAAAACATCATGTTATTCATATACCAGAAATGTTTGAAGCTACTGACTGAATGAAAGGAGCTGGCATCTCACTCTCTTTGAATCTTCTTTATCATGCTAAGAGGAGCAGGAAAAAGCAAAAAATTTCAGAATTGCACCTTGCAATGCGGAGAAATTACTGTTTGTGCATTTACAATATTCATTGATTTTTGCCATTGAAAAACGTCCAGAAATGATTGAAGCTACTGACTGAATGAAAGGAGCTGGCATCTCACTCTCTTTGAATCTTCTTTATCATGCTAAGAGGAGCAGGAAAAAGCAAAAAATTTCAGAATTGCACCTTGCAATGCGGAGAAATTACTGTTTGTGCATTTACAATATTCATTGATTTTTGCCATTGAAAAACATCATGTTATTCATATACCAGAAATGTTTGAAGCTACTGACTGAATGAAAGGAGCTGGCATCTCACTCTCTTTGAATCTTCTTTATCATGCTAAGAGGAGCAGGAAAAAGCAAAAAATTTCAGAATTGCACCTTGCAATGCGGAGAAATTACTGTTTGTGCATTTACAATATTCATTGATTTTTGCCATTGAAAAACTTCCAGAAATGATTGAAGCTACTGACTGAATGAAAGGAGCTGGAATCTCACTCTCTTTGAATCTTCTTTATCATGCTAAGAGGAGCAGGAAAAAGCAAAAAATTTCAGAATTGCACCTTGCAATGCGGAGAAATTACTGTTTGTGCATTTACAATATTCATTGATTTTTGCCATTGAAAAACGTCCAGAAATGATTGAAGCTACTGACTGAATGAAAGGAGCTGGCATCTCACTCTCTTTGAATCTTCTTTATCATGCTAAGAGGAGCAGGAAAAAGCAAAAAATTTCAGATTTGCACCTTGCAATGCGGAGAAATTACTGTTTGTGCATTTACAATATTCATTGATTTTTGCCATTGAAAAACGTCCAGAAATGATTGAAGCTACTGACTGAATGAAAGGAGCTGGCATCTCACTCTCTTTGAATCTTCTTTATCATGCTAAGAGGAGCAGGAAAAAGCAAAAAATTTCAGAATTGCACCTAGCAATGCGGAGAAATTACTGTTTGTGCATTTACAATATTCATTGATTTTTGCCATTGAAAAACGTCCAGAAATGATTGAAGCTACTGACTGAATGAAAGGAGCTGGCATCTCACTCTCTTTGAATCTTCTTTATCATGCTAAGAGGAGCAGGAAAAAGCAAAAAATTTCAGAATTGCACCTTGCAATGCGGAGAAATTAGTTTGTGCATTTACAATATTCATTGATTTTTGCCATTGAAAAACATCATGTTATTCATATACCAGAAATGTTTGAAGCTACTGACTGAATGAAAGGAGCTGGCATCTCACTCTCTTTGAATCTTCTTTATCATGCTAAGAGGAGCAGGAAAAAGCAAAAAAATTCAGAATTGCACCTTGCAATGCGGAGAAATTACTGTTTGTGCATTTACAATATTCATTGATTTTTGCCATTGAAAAACATCATGTTATTCATATACCAGAAATGATTGAAGCTACTGACTGAATGAAAGGAGCTGGCATCTCACTCTCTTTGAATCTTCTTTATCATGCTAAGAGGAGCAGGAAAAAGCAAAAAATTTCAGAATTGCACCTTGCAATGCGGAGAAATTACTGTTTGTGCATTTACAATATTCATTGATTTTTGCCATTGAAAAACGTCCAGAAATGATTGAAGCTACTGACTGAATGAAAGGAGCTGGCATCTCACTCTCTGAATCTTCTTTATCATGCTAAGAGGAGCAGGAAAAAGCAAAAAATTTCAGAATTGCACCTTGCAATGCGGAGAAATTACTGTTTGTGCATTTACAATATTCATTGATTTTTGCCATTGAAAAACGTCCAGAAATGATTGAAGCTACTGACTGAATGAAAGGAGCTGGCATCTCACTCTCTTTGAATCTTCTTTATCATGCTAAGAGGAGCAGGAAAAAGCAAAAAATTTCAGAATTGCACCTTGCAATGCGAAGAAATTACTGTATGTGCATTTACAATATTCATTGATTTTTGCCATTGAAAAACGTCCAGAAATGATTGAAGCTACTGACTGAATGAAAGGAGCTGGCATCTCACTCTCTTTGAATCTTCTTTATCATGCTAAGAGGAGCAGGAAAAAGCAAAAAATTTCAGAATTGCACCTTGCAATGCGGAGAAATTACTGTTTGTGCATTTACAATATTCATTGATTTTTGCCATTGAAAAACATCATGTTATTCATATACCAGAAATGTTTGAAGCTACTGACTGAATGAAAGGAGCTGGCATCTCACTCTCTTTGAATCTTCTTTATCATGCTAAGAGGAGCAGGAAAAAGCAAAAAATTTCAGAATTGCACCTTGCAATGCGGAGAAATTACTGTTTGTGCATTTACAATATTCATTGATTTTTGCCATTGAAAAACATCATGTTATTCATATACCAGAAATGTTTGAAGCTACTGACTGAATGAAAGGAGCTGGCATCTCACTCTCTTTGAATCTTCTTTATCATGCTAAGAGGAGCAGGAAAAAGCAAAAAATTTCAGAATTGCACCTTGCAATGCGGAGAAATTACTGTTTGTGCATTTACAATATTCATTGATTTTTGCCATTGAAAAACGTCCAGAAATGATTGAAGCTACTGACTGAATGAAAGGAGCTGGCATCTTACTCTCTTTGAATCTTCTTTATCATGCTAAGAGGAGCAGGAAAAAGCAAAAAATTTCAGAATTGCACCTTGCAATGCGAAGAAATTACTGTATGTGCATTTACAATATTCATTGATTTTTGCCATTGAAAAACGTCCAGAAATGATTGAAGCTACTGACTGAATGAAAGGAGCTGGCATCTCACTCTCTTTGAATCTTCTTTATCATGCTAAGAGGAGCAGGAAAAAGCAAAAAATTTCAGAATTGCACCTTGCAATGCGGAGAAATTACTGTTTGTGCATTTACAATATTCATTGATTTTTGCCATTGAAAAACATCATGTTATTCATATACCAGAAATGTTTGAAGCTACTGACTGAATGAAAGGAGCTGGCATCTCACTCTCTTTGAATCTTCTTTATCATGCTAAGAGGAGCAGGAAAAAGCAAAAAATTTCAGAATTGCACCTTGCAATGCGGAGAAATTACTGTTTGTGCATTTACAATATTCATTGATTTTTGCCATTGAAAAACAACATGTTATTCATATACCAGAAATGTTTGAAGCTACTGACTGAATGAAAGGAGCTGGCATCTCACTCTCTTTGAATATTCTTTATCATGCTAAGAGGAGCAGGAAAAAGCAAAAAATTTCAGAATTGCACCTTGCAATGCGGAGAAATTACTGTTTGTGCATTTACAATATTCATTGATTTTTGCCATTGAAAAACGTCCAGAAATCATTGAAGCTACTGACTGAATGAAAGGAGCTGGCATCTAAATCTCTTTGAATCTTCTTTATCATGCTAAGAGGAGCAGGAAAAAGCAAAAAATTTCAGAATTGCACCTTGCAATGCGGAGAAATTACTGTTTGTGCATTTACAATATTCATTGATTTTTGCCATTGAAAAACATCATGTTATTCATATACCAGAAATGATTGAAGCTACTGACTGAATGAAAGGAGCTGGCATCTCACTCTCTTTGAATCTTCTTTATCATGCTAAGAGGAGCAGGAAAAAGCAAAAAAAATCAGAATTGCACCTTGCAATGCGGAGAAATTACTGTTTGTGCATTTACAATATTCATTGATTTTTGCCATTGAAAAACGTCCAGAAATGATTGAAGCTACTGACTGAATGAAAGGAGCTGGCATCTCACTCTCTTTGAATCTTCTTTATCATGCTAAGAGGAGCAGGAAAAAGCAAAAAATTTCAGAATTGCACCTTGCAATGCGAAGAAATTACTGTATGTGCATTTACAATATTCATTGATTTTTGCCATTGAAAAACGTCCAGAAATGATTGAAGCTACTGACTGAATGAAAGGAGCTGGCATCTCACTCTCTTTGAATCTTCTTTATCATGCTAAGAGGAGCAGGAAAAAGCAAAAAATTTCAGAATTGCACCTTGCAATGCGGAGAAATTACTGTTTGTGCATTTACAATATTCATTGATTTTTGCCATTGAAAAACATCATGTTATTCATATACCAGAAATGTTTGAAGCTACTGACTGAATGAAAGGAGCTGGCATCTCACTCTCTTTGAATCTTCTTTATCATGCTAAGAGGAGCAGGAAAAAGCAAAAAATTTCAGAATTGCACCTTGCAATGCGGAGAAATTACTGTTTGTGCATTTACAATATTCATTGATTTTTGCCATTGAAAAACATCATGTTATTCATATACCAGAAATGTTTGAAGCTACTGACTGAATGAAAGGAGCTGGCATCTCACTCTCTTTGAATCTTCTTTATCATGATAAGAGGAGCAGGAAACAGCAAAAAATTTCAGAATTGCACCTTGCAATGCGGAGAAATTACTGTTTGTGCATTTACAATATTCATTGATTTTTGCCATTGAAAAACATCATGTTATTCATATACCAGAAATGTTTGAAGCTACTGACTGAATGAAAGGAGCTGGCATCTCACTCTCTTTGAATCTTCTTTATCATGCTAAGAGGAGCAGGAAAAAGCAAAAAAATTCAGAATTGCACCTTGCAATGCGGAGAAATTACTGTTTGTGCATTTACAATATTCATTGATTTTTGCCATTGAAAAACGTCCAGAAATGATTGAAGCTACTGACTGAATGAAAGGAGCTGGCATCTCACTCTCTTTGAATCTTCTTTATCATGCTAATAGTAGCAGGAAAAAGCAAAAAATTTCAGAATTGCACCTTGCAATGTGGAGAAATTACTGTTTGTGCATTTACAATATTCATTGATTTTTGCCATTGAAAAACATCCAGAAATGATTGAAGCTACTGACTGAATGAAAGGAGCTGGCATCTCACTCTCTTTGAATCTTCTTTATCATGCTAAGAGGAGCAGGAAAAAGCAAAAAATTTCAGAATTGCACCTTGCAATGCGGAGAAATTACTGTTTGTGCATTTACAATATTCATTGATTTTTGCCATTGAAAAACGTCCAGAAATGATTGAAGCTACTGACTGAATGAAAGGAGCTGGCATCTCACTCTCTTTGAATCTTCTTTATCATGCTAAGAGGAGCAGGAAAAAGCAAAAAATTTCAGAATTGCACCTTGCAATGCGGAGAAATTACTGTTTGTGCATTTACAATATTCATTGATTTTTGCCATTGAAAAACATCATGTTATTCATATACCAGAAATGTTTGAAGCTACTGACTGAATGAAAGGAGCTGGCATCTCACTCTCTTTGAATCTTCTTTATCATGCTAAGAGGAGCAGGAAAAAGCCAAAAATTTCAGAATTGCACCTTGCAATGCGGAGAAATTACTGTTTGTGCATTTACAATATTCATTGATTTTTGCCATTGAAAAACATCATGTTATTCATATACCAGAAATGTTTGAAGCTACTGACTGAATGAAAGGAGCTGGCATCTCACTCTCTTTGAATATTCTTTATCATGCTAAGAGGAGCAGGAAAAAGCAAAAAATTTCAGAATTGCACCTTGCAATGCGGAGAAATTACTGTTTGTGCATTTACAATATTCATTGATTTTTGCCATTGAAAAACGTCCAGAAATCATTGAAGCTACTGACTGAATGAAAGGAGCTGGCATCTAAATCTCTTTGAATCTTCTTTATCATGCTAAGAGGAGCAGGAAAAAGCAAAAAATTTCAGAATTGCACCTTGCAATGCGGAGAAATTACTGTTTGTGCATTTACAATATTCATTGATTTTTGCCATTGAAAAACATCATGTTATTCATATACCAGAAATGATTGAAGCTACTGACTGAATGAAAGGAGCTGGCATCTCACTCTCTTTGAATCTTCTTTATCATGCTAAGAGGAGCAGGAAAAAGCAAAAAACATCAGAATTGCACCTTGCAATGCGGAGAAATTACTGTTTGTGCATTTACAATATTCATTGATTTTTGCCATTGAAAAACGTCCAGAAATGATTGAAGCTACTGACTGAATGAAAGGAGCTGGCATCTCACTCTCTTTGAATCTTCTTTATCATGCTAAGAGGAGCAGGAAAAAGCAAAAAATTTCAGAATTGCACCTTGCAATGCGGAGAAATTAGTTTGTGCATTTACAATATTCATTGATTTTTGCCATTGAAAAACATCATGTTATTCATATACCAGAAATGTTTGAAGCTACTGACTGAATGAAAGGAGCTGGCATCTCACTCTCTTTGAATCTTCTTTATCATGCTAAGAGGAGCAGGAAAAAGCAAAAAATTTCAGAATTGCACCTTGCAATGCGGAGAAATTACTGTTTGTGCATTTACAATATTCAATGATTTTTGCCATTGAAAAACATCATGTTATTCATATACCAGAAATGATTGAAGCTACTGACTGAATGAAAGGAGCTGGTATCTCACTCTCTTTGAATATTCTTTATCATGCTAAGAGGAGCAGGAAAAAGCAAAAAATTTCAGAATTGCACCTTGCAATGCGGAGAAATTACTGTTTGTGCACTTACAATATTCATTGATTTTTGCCATTGAAAAACGTCCAGAAATGATTGAAGCTACTGACTGAATGAAAGGAGCTGGCATCTCACTCTCTTTGAATCTTCTTTATCATGCTAAGAGGAGCAGGAAAAAGCAAAAAATTTCAGAATTGCACCTTGCAATGCGGAGAAATTACTGTTTGTGCATTTACAATATTCATTGATTTTTGCCATTGAAAAACGTCCAGAAATGATTGAAGCTACTGACTGAATGAAAGGAGCTGGCATCTCACTCTCTTTGAATCTTCTTTATCATGCTAAGAGGAGCAGGAAAAAGCAAAAAATTTCAGAATTGCACCTTGCAATGCGAAGAAATTACTGTATGTGCATTTACAATATTCATTGATTTTTGCCATTGAAAAACGTCCAGAAATGATTGAAGCTACTGACTGAATGAAAGGAGCTGACATCTCACTCTCTTTGAATCTTCTTTATCATGCTAAGAGGAGCAGGAAAAAGCAAAAAATTTCAGAATTGCACCTTGCAATGCGGAGAAATTACTGTTTGTGCATTTACAATATTCATTGATTTTTGCCATTGAAAAACATCATGTTATTCATATACCAGAAATGTTTGAAGCTACTGACTGAATGAAAGGAGCTGGCATCTCACTCTCTTTGAATCTTCTTTATCATGCTAAGAGGAGCAGGAAAAAGCAAAAAATTTCAGAATTGCACCTTGCAATGCGGAGAAATTACTGTTTGTGCATTTACAATATTCATTGATTTTTGCCATTGAAAAACATCATGTTATTCATATACCAGAAATGTTTGAAGCTACTGACTGAATGAAAGGAGCTGGCATCTCACTCTCTTTGAATATTCTTTATCATGCTAAGAGGAGCAGGAAAAAGCAAAAAATTTCAGAATTGCACCTTGCAATGCGGAGAAATTACTGTTTGTGCATTTACAATATTCATTGATTTTTGCCATTGAAAAACGTCCAGAAATGATTGAAGCTACTGACTGAATGAAAGGAGCTGGCATCTAAATCTCTTTGAATCTTCTTTATCATGCTAAGAGGAGCAGGAAAAAGCAAAAAATTTCAGAATTGCACCTTGCAATGCGGAGAAATTACTGTTTGTGCATTTACAATATTCATTGATTTTTGCCATTGAAAAACATCATGTTATTCATATACCAGAAATGTTTGAAGCTACTGACTGAATGAAAGGAGCTGGCATCTCACTCTCTTTGAATCTTCTTTATCATGCTAAGAGGAGCAGGAAAAAGCAAAAAATTTCAGAATTGCACCTTGCAATGCGGAGAAATTACTGTTTGTGCATTTACAATATTCATTGATTTTTGCCCTTTAAAAACGTCCAGAAATGCTTGAAGCTACTGACTGAATGAAAGGAGCTGGCATCTCACTCTCTTTGAATCTTGTTTATCATGCTAATAGGAGCAGGAAAAAGCAAAAAATTTCAGAATTGCACCTTGCAATGCGGAGAAATTACTGTTTGTGCATTTACAATATTCATTGATTTTTGCCATTGAAAAACGTCCAGAAATGATTGAAGCTACTGACTGAATGAAAGGAGCTGGCATCTCACTCTCTTTGAATCTTCTTTATCATGCTAAGAGGAGCAGGAAAAAGCAAAAAATTTCAGAATTGCACCTTGCAATGCGGAGAAATTACTGTTTGTGCATTTACAATATTCATTGATTTTTGCCCTTGAAAAACGTCCAGAAATGATTGAAGCTACTGACTGAATGAAAGGAGCTGGCATCTCACTCTCTTTGAATCTTGTTTATCTTGCTAAGAGGAGCAGGAAAAAGCAAAAAATTTCAGAATTGCACCTTGCAATGCGGAGAAATTACTGTTTGTGCATTTACAATATTCAATGATTTTTGCCATTGAAAAACGTCCAGAAATGATTGAAGCTACTGACTGAATGAAAGGAGCTGGCATCTCACTCTCTTTGAATCTTCTTTATCATGCTAAGAGGAGCAGGAAAAAGCAAAAAATTTCAGAATTGCACCTTGCAATGCGGAGAAATTACTGTTTGTGCATTTACAATATTCATTGATTTTTGCCATTGAAAAACATCATGTTATTCATATACCAGAAATGTTTGAAGCTACTGACTGAATGAAAGGAGCTGGCATCTAACTCTCTTTGAATCTTCTTTAACATGCTAAGAGGAGCAGGAAAAAGCAAAAAAATTCAGAATTGCACCTTGCAATGCGGAGAAATTACTGTTTGTGCATTTACAATATTCATTGATTTTTGCCATTGAAAAACGTCCAGAAATGATTGAAGCTACTAACTGAATGAAAGGAGCTGGCATCTCACTCTCTTTGAATCTTCTTTATCATGCTAAGAGGAGCAGGAAAAAGCAAAAAATTTCAGAATTGCACCTTGCAATGTGGAGAAATTACTGTTTGTGCATTTACAATATTCATTGATTTTTGCCATTGAAAAACATCATGTTATTCATATACCAGAAATGTTTGAAGCTAATGACTGAATGAAAGGAGCTGGCATCTCACTCTCTTTGAATCTACTTTATCATGCTAAGAGGAGCAGGAAAAAGCAAAAAATTTCAGAATTGCACCTTGCAATGCGGAGAAATTACTGTCTGTGCAATTACAATATTCATTGATTTTTGCCATTGAAAAACGTCCAGAAATGATTGAAGCTACTGACTGAATGAAAGGAGCTGGCATCTCACTCTCTTTGAATCTTCTTTATCATGCTAAGAGGAGCAGGAAAAAGCAAAAAATTTCAGAATTACACCTTGCAATGCGGAGAAATTACTGTTTGTGCATTTACAATATTCATTGATTTTTGCCATTGAAAAACGTCCAGAAATGATTGAAGCTACTGACTGAATGAAAGGAGCTGGCATCTCACTCTCTTTGAATCTTGTTTATCATGCTAAGAGGAGCAGGAAAAAGTAAAAAATTTCATAATTGCACCTTGCAATGCGGAGAAATTACTGTTTGTGCATTTACAATATTCATTGATTTTTGCCATTGAAAAACGTCCAGAAATGATTGAAGCTACTGACTGAATGAAAGGAGCTGGCATCTCACTCTCTTTGAATCTTCTTTATCATGCTAAGAGGAGCAGGAAAAAGCAAAAAATTTCAGAATTGCACCTTGCAATGCGGAGAAATTACTGTTTGTGCATCTACAATATTCATTGATTTTTGCCATTGAAAAACATCATGTTATTCATATACCAGAAATGATTGAAGCTACTGACTGAATGAAAGGAGCTGGCATCTCATTCTCTTTGAATCTTCTTTATCATGCTAAGAGGAGCAGGAAAAAGCAAAAAATTTCAGAATTGCACCTTGCAATGCGGAGAAATTACTGTTTGTGCATTTACAATGTTCATTGATTTTTGCCATTGAAAAACGTCCAGAAATGATTGAAGCTACTGACTGAATGAAAGGAGCTGGCATCTCACTCTCTTTGAATCTTCTTTATCATGCTAAGAGGAGCAGGAAAAAGCAAAAAATTTCAGAATTGCACCTTGCAATGCGGAGAAATTTCTGTTTGTGCATTTACAATATTCATTGATTTTTGCCATTGAAAAACGTCCAGAAATGATTGAAGCTACTGACTGAATGAAAGGAGCTGGCATCTCACTCTCTTTGAATCTTCTTTATCATGCTAAGAGGAGCAGGAAAAAGCAAAAAATTTCAGAATTGCACCTTGCAATGCGGAGAAATTATTGTTTGTGCATTTACAATATTCATTGATTTTTGCCATTGAAAAACATCATGTTATTCATATACCAGAAATGTTTGAAGCTACTGACTGAATGAAAGGAGCTGGCATCTCACGCTCTTTGAATCTTCTTTATCATGCTAAGAGGAGCAGGAAAAAGCAAAAAATTTCAGAATTGCACCTTGCAATGCGGAGAAATTACTGTTTGTGCATTTACAATATTCATTGATTTTTGCCATTGAAAAACGTCCAGAAATGATTGAAGCTACTGACTGAATGAAAGGAGCTGGCATCTCACTCTCTTTGAATCTTCTTTATCATGCTAAGAGGAGCAGGAAAAAGCAAAAAATTTCAGAATTGCACCTTGCAATGCGGAGAAATTACTGTTTGTGCATTTACAATATTCATTGATTTTTGCCATTGAAAAACATCATGTTATTCATATACCAGAAATGTTTGAAGCTACTGACTGAATGAAAGGAGCTGGCATCTCACTCTCTTTGAATCTTCTTTATCATGCTAAGAGGAGCAGGAAAAAGCAAAAAATTTCAGAATTGCACCTTGCAATGCGGAGAAATTACTGTTTGTGCATTTACAATATTCATTGATTTTTGCCATTGAAAAACGTCCAGAAATGATTGAAGCTACTGACTGAATGAAAGGAGCTGGCATCTCACTCTCTTTGAATCTTCTTTATCATGCTAAGAGGAGCAGGAAAAAGCAAAAAATTTCAGAATTGCACCTTGCAATGCGGAGAAATTACTGTTTGTGCATTTACAATATTCATTGATTTTTGCCATTGAAAAACGTCCAGAAATGATTGAAGCAACTGACTGAATGAAAGGAGCTGGCATCTCACTCTCTTTGAATCTTCTTTATCATGCTAAGAGGAGCAGGAAAAAGCAAAAAATTTCAGAATTGCACCTTGCAATGCGGAGAAATTACTGTTTGTGCATTTACAATATTCATTGATTTTTGCCATTGAAAAACATCATGTTATTCATATACCAGAAATGTTTGAAGCTACTGACTGAATGAAAGGAGCTGGCATCTCACTCTCTTTGAATCTTCTTTATCATGCTAAGAGGAGCAGGAAAAAGCAAAAAATTTCAGAATTGCACCTTGCAATGCGGAGAAATTACTGTTTGTGCATTTACAATATTCATTGATTTTTGCCATTGAAAAATGTCCAGAAATGATTGAAGCTACTGACTGAATGAAAGGAGCTGGCATCTCACTCTCTTTGAATCTTGTTTATCATGCTAATAGGAGCAGGAAAAAGCAAAAAATTTCAGAATTGCACCTTGCAATGCGGAGAAATTACTGTTTGTGCATTTACAATATTCATTGATTTTTGCCATTGAAAAACGTCCAGAAATGATTGAAGCTACTGACTGAATGAAAGGAGCTGGCATCTCACTCTCTTTGAATCTTCTTTATCATGCTAAGAGGAGCAGGAAAAATTAAAAAATTTCAGAATTGCACCTTGCAATGCGGAGAAATTACTGTTTGTGCATTTACAATATTCATTGATTTTTGCCATTGAAAAACGTCCAGAAATGATTGAAGCTACTGACTGAATGAAAGGAGCTGGCATCTCACTCTCTTTGAATCTTGTTTATCATGCTAAGAGGAGCAGGAAAAAGCAAAAAATTTCAGAATTGCATCTTGCAATGCGGAGAAATTACTGTTTGTGCATTTACAATATTCAATGATTTTTGCCATTGAAAAACGTCCAGAAATGATTGAAGCTACTGACTGAATGAAAGGAGCTGGCATCTCACTCTCTTTGAATCTTCTTTATCATGCTAAGAGGAGCAGGAAAAAGCAAAAAATTTCAGAATTGCACCTTGCAATGCGGAGAAATTACTGTTTGTGCATTTACAATATTCATTGATTTTTGCCATTGAAAAACATCATGTTATTCATATACCAGAAATGATTGAAGCTACTGACTGAATGAAAGGAGCTGGCATCTCACTCTCTTTGAATCTTCTTTATCATGATAAGAGGAGCAGGAAAAAGCAAAAAATTTCAGAATTGCCCCTTGCAATGCGGAGAAATTACTGTTTGTGCATTTACAATATTCATTGATTTTTGCCATTGAAAAACATCATGTTATTCATATACCAGAAATGTTTGAAGCTACTGACTGAATGAAAGGAGCTGGCATCTCACTCTCTTTGAATCTTCTTTATCATGATAAGAGGAGCAGGAAAAAGCAAAAAATTTCAGAATTGCACCTTGCAATGCGGAGAAATTACTGTTTGTGCATTTACAATATTCAATGATTTTTGCCATTGAAAAACGTCCAGAAATGATTGAAGCTACTGACTGAATGAAAGGAGCTGGCATCTCACTCTCTTTGAATCTTCTTTATCATGCTAAGAGGAGCAGGAAAAAGCAAAAAATTTCAGAATTGCACCTTGCAATGCGGAGAAATTACTGTTTGTGCATTTACAATATTCATTGATTTTTGCCATTGAAAAACATCATGTTATTCATATACCAGAAATGATTGAAGCTACTGACTGAATGAAAGGAGCTGGCATCTCACTCTCTTTGAATCTTCTTTATCATGCTAAGAGGAGCAGGAAAAAGCAAAAAATTTCAGAATTGCACCTTGCAATGCAGAGAAATTACTGTTTGTGCATTTACAATATTCATTGATTTTTGCCATTGAAAAACATCATGTTATTCATATACCAGAAATGTTTGAAGCTACTGACTGAATGAAAGGAGCTGGCATCTCACTCTCTTTGAATCTTGTTTATCATGCTAATAGGAGCAGGAAAAAGCAAAAAATTTCAGAATTGCACCTTGCAATGCGGAGAAATTACTGTTTGTGCATTTACAATATTCATTGATTTTTGCCATTGAAAAACGTCCAGAAATGATTGAAGCTACTGACTGAATGAAAGGAGCTGGCATCTCACTCTCTTTGAATCTTCTTTATCATGCTAAGAGGAGCAGGAAAAATTAAAAAATTTCAGAATTGCACCTTGCAATGCGGAGAAATTACTGTTTGTGCATTTACAATATTCATTGATTTTTGCCATTGAAAAACGTCCAGAAATGATTGAAGCTACTGACTGAATGAAAGGAGCTGGCATCTCACTCTCTTTGAATCTTGTTTATCATGCTAAGAGGAGCAGGAAAAAGCAAAAAATTTCAGAATTGCATCTTGCAATGCGGAGAAATTACTGTTTGTGCATTTACAATATTCAATGATTTTTGCCATTGAAAAACGTCCAGAAATGATTGAAGCTACTGACTGAATGAAAGGAGCTGGCATCTCACTCTCTTTGAATCTTCTTTATCATGCTAAGAGGAGCAGGAAAAAGCAAAAAATTTCAGAATTGCACCTTGCAATGCGGAGAAATTACTGTTTGTGCATTTACAATATTCATTGATTTTTGCCATTGAAAAACATCATGTTATTCATATACCAGAAATGATTGAAGCTACTGACTGAATGAAAGGAGCTGGCATCTCACTCTCTTTGAATCTTCTTTATCATGATAAGAGGAGCAGGAAAAAGCAAAAAATTTCAGAATTGCCCCTTGCAATGCGGAGAAATTACTGTTTGTGCATTTACAATATTCATTGATTTTTGCCATTGAAAAACATCATGTTATTCATATACCAGAAATGTTTGAAGCTACTGACTGAATGAAAGGAGCTGGCATCTCACTCTCTTTGAATCTTCTTTATCATGATAAGAGGAGCAGGAAAAAGCAAAAAATTTCAGAATTGCACCTTGCAATGCGGAGAAATTACTGTTTGTGCATTTACAATATTCAATGATTTTTGCCATTGAAAAACGTCCAGAAATGATTGAAGCTACTGACTGAATGAAAGGAGCTGGCATCTCACTCTCTTTGAATCTTCTTTATCATGCTAAGAGGAGCAGGAAAAAGCAAAAAATTTCAGAATTGCACCTTGCAATGCGGAGAAATTACTGTTTGTGCATTTACAATATTCATTGATTTTTGCCATTGAAAAACATCATGTTATTCATATACCAGAAATGATTGAAGCTACTGACTGAATGAAAGGAGCTGGCATCTCACTCTCTTTGAATCTTCTTTATCATGCTAAGAGGAGCAGGAAAAAGCAAAAAATTTCAGAATTGCACCTTGCAATGCAGAGAAATTACTGTTTGTGCATTTACAATATTCATTGATTTTTGCCATTGAAAAACATCATGTTATTCATATACCAGAAATGTTTGAAGCTACTGACTGAATGAAAGGAGCTGGCATCTCACTCTCTTTGAATCTTCTTTATCATGCTAGGATTAGCAGGAAAAAGCAAAAAATTTCAGAATTGCACCTTGCAATGTGGAGAAATTACTGTTTGTGCATTTACAATATTCATTGATTTTTGCCATTGCCATTGTCATTTCTGGACGTTTTTCAATGGCAAAAATCAATGAATATTGTAAATGCACATACAGTAATTTCTTCGCATTGCAAGGTGCAATTCTGAAATTTTTTGCTTTTTCCTGCTCCTCTTAGCATGATAAAGAAGATTCAAAGAGAGTGAGATGCCAGCTCCTTTCATTCAGTCAGTAGCTTCAATCATTTCTGGACATTTTTCAATGGCAAAAATCAATGAATATTGTAAATGCACAAACAGTAATTTCTCCGCATTGCAAGGTGCAATTCTGAAATTTTTTGCTTTTTCCTGCTCCTCTTAGCATGATAAAGAAGATTCAAAGAGAGTGAGATGCCAGCTCCTTTCATTCAGTCAGTAGCTTCAATCATTTCTGGACGTTTTTCAATGGCAAAAATCAATGAATATTGTAATTGCACAAACAGTAATTTCTCCGCATTGCAAGGTGCAATTCTGAATTTTTTTGCTTTTTCCTGCTCCTCTTAGCATGATAAAGAAGATTCAAAGAGAGTGAGATGCCAGCTCCTTTCAGAATTGCACCTTGCAATGCGGAGAAATTACTGTTTGTGCATTTACAATATTCATTGATTTTTGCCATTGAAAAACGTCCAGAAATGATTGAAGCTACTGACTGAATGAAAGGAGCTGGCATCTCACTCTCTTTGAATCTTGTTTATCATGCTTAGAGGAGCAGGAAAAAGCAAAAGATTTCAGAATTGCACCTTGCAATGCGGAGAAATTACTGTTTGTGCATTTACAATATTCATTGATTTTTGCCATTGAAAAACATCATGTTATTCATATACCAGAAATGATTTAAGCTACTGACTGAATGAAAGGAGCTGGCATCTCACTCTCTTTGAATCTTCTTTATCATGCAAAGAGGAGCAGGAAAAAGCAAAAAATTTCAGAATTGCACCTTGCAATGCGGAGAAATTACTCTTTGTGCATTTACAATATTCAATGATTTTTGCCATTGAAAAACGTCCAGAAATGATTGAAGCTACTGACTGAATGAAAGGAGCTGGCATCTCACTCTCTTTGAATATTCTTTATCATGCTAAGAGGAGCAGGAAAAAGCAAAAAATTTCAGAATTGCACCTTGCAATGCGGAGAAATTACTGTTTGTGCATTTACAATATTCATTGATTTTTGCCATTGAAAAACATCATGTTATTCATATACCAGAAATGTTTGAAGCTACTGACTGAATGAAAGGAGCTGGCATCTCACTCTCTTTGAATCTTCTTTATCATGCTAAGAGGAGCAGGAAAAAGCAAAAAATTTCAGAATTGCACCTTGCAATGCGGAGAAATTACTGTTTGTGCATTTACAATATTCATTGATTTTTGCCATTGAAAAACGTCCAGAAATGATTGAAGCTACTGACTGAATGAAAGGAGCTGGCATCTCACTCTCTTTGAATCTTCTTTATCATGCTAAGAGGAGCAGGAAAAAGCAAAAAATTTCAGAATTGCACCTTGCAATGCGGAGAAATTACTGTTTGTGCATTTACAATATTCATTGATTTTTGCCATTGAAAAACGTCCAGAAATGATTGAAGCTACTGACTGAATGAAAGGAGCTGGCATCTCACTCTCTTTGAATCTTCTTTATCATGCTAAGAGGAGCAGGAAAAAGCAAAAAATTTCAGAATTGCACCTTGCAATGCGAAGAAATTACTGTATGTGCATTTACAATATTCATTGATTTTTGCCATTGAAAAACGTCCAGAAATGATTGAAGCTACTGACTGAATGAAAGGAGCTGGCATCTCACTCTCATTGAATCTTCTTTATCATGCTAAGAGGAGCAGGAAAAAGCAAAAAATTTCAGAATTGCACCTTGCAATGCGGAGAAATTCCTGTTTGTGCATTTACAATATTCATTGATTTTTGCCATTGAAAAACATCATGTTATTCATATACCAGAAATGATTGAAGCTACTGACTGAATGAAAGGAGCTGGCATCTCACTCTCTTTGAATCTTCTTTATCATGCTAAGAGGAGCAGGAAAAAGCAAAAAATTTCAGAATTGCACCTTGCAATGCAGAGAAATTACTGTTTGTGCATTTACAATATTCATTGATTTTTGCCATTGAAAAACATCATGTTATTCATATACCAGAAATGTTTGAAGCTACTGACTGAATGAAAGGAGCTGGCATCTCACTCTCTTTGAATCTTGTTTATCATGCTAATAGGAGCAGGAAAAAGCAAAAAATTTCAGAATTGCACCTTGCAATGCGGAGAAATTACTGTTTGTGCATTTACAATATTCATTGATTTTTGCCATTGAAAAACGTCCAGAAATGATTGAAGCTACTGACTGAATGAAAGGATCTGGCATCTCACTCTCTTTGAATCTTCTTTATCATGCTAAGAGGAGCAGGAAAAATTAAAAAATTTCAGAATTGCACCTTGCAATGCGGAGAAATTACTGTTTGTGCATTTACAATATTCATTGATTTTTGCCATTGAAAAACGTCCAGAAATGATTGAAGCTACTGACTGAATGAAAGGAGCTGGCATCTCACTCTCTTTGAATCTTGTTTATCATGCTAAGAGGAGCAGGAAAAAGCAAAAAATTTCAGAATTGCATCTTGCAATGCGGAGAAATTACTGTTTGTGCATTTACAATATTCAATGATTTTTGCCATTGAAAAACGTCCAGAAATGATTGAAGCTACTGACTGAATGAAAGGAGCTGGCATCTCACTCTCTTTGAATCTTCTTTATCATGCTAAGAGGAGCAGGAAAAAGCAAAAAATTTCAGAATTGCACCTTGCAATGCGGAGAAATTACTGTTTGTGCATTTACAATATTCATTGATTTTTGCCATTGAAAAACATCATGTTATTCATATACCAGAAATGATTGAAGCTACTGACTGAATGAAAGGAGCTGGCATCTCACTCTCTTTGAATCTTCTTTATCATGATAAGAGGAGCAGGAAAAAGCAAAAAATTTCAGAATTGCCCCTTGCAATGCGGAGAAATTACTGTTTGTGCATTTACAATATTCATTGATTTTTGCCATTGAAAAACATCATGTTATTCATATACCAGAAATGTTTGAAGCTACTGACTGAATGAAAGGAGCTGGCATCTCACTCTCTTTGAATCTTCTTTATCATGATAAGAGGAGCAGGAAAAAGCAAAAAATTTCAGAATTGCACCTTGCAATGCGGAGAAATTACTGTTTGTGCATTTACAATATTCAATGATTTTTGCCATTGAAAAACGTCCAGAAATGATTGAAGCTACTGACTGAATGAAAGGAGCTGGCATCTCACTCTCTTTGAATCTTCTTTATCATGCTAAGAGGAGCAGGAAAAAGCAAAAAATTTCAGAATTGCACCTTGCAATGCGGAGAAATTACTGTTTGTGCATTTACAATATTCATTGATTTTTGCCATTGAAAAACATCATGTTATTCATATACCAGAAATGATTGAAGCTACTGACTGAATGAAAGGAGCTGGCATCTCACTCTCTTTGAATCTTCTTTATCATGCTAAGAGGAGCAGGAAAAAGCAAAAAAATTCAGAATTGCACCTTGCAATGTGGAGAAATTACTGTTTGTGCATTTACAATATTCATTGATTTTTGCCTTTGCCATTGTCATTTCTGGACGTTTTTCAATGGCAAAAATCAATGAATATTGTAAATGCACATACAGTAATTTCTTCGCATTGCAAGGTGCAATTCTGAAATTTTTTGCTTTTTCCTGCTCCTCTTAGCATGATAAAGAAGATTCAAAGAGAGTGAGATGCCAGCTCCTTTCATTCAGTCAGTAGCTTCAATCATTTCTGGACATTTTTCAATGGCAAAAATCAATGAATATTGTAAATGCACAAACAGTAATTTCTCCGCATTGCAAGGTGCAATTCTGAAATTTTTTGCTTTTTCCTGCTCCTCTTAGCATGATAAAGAAGATTCAAAGAGAGTGAGATGCCAGCTCCTTTCATTCAGTCAGTAGCTTCAATCATTTCTGGACGTTTTTCAATGGCAAAAATCAATGAATATTGTAATTGCACAAACAGTAATTTCTCCGCATTGCAAGGTGCAATTCTGAAATTTTATGCTTTTTCCTGCTCCTCTTAGCATGATAAAGAAGATTCAAAGAGAGTGAGATGCCAGCTCCTTTCAGAATTGCACCTTGCAATGCGGAGAAATTACTGTTTGTGCATTTACAATATTCATTGATTTTTGCCATTGAAAAACGTCCAGAAATGATTGAAGCTACTGACTGAATGAAAGGAGCTGGCATCTCACTCTCTTTGAATCTTGTTTATCATGCTAAGAGGAGCAGGAAAAAGCAAAAAATTTCAGAATTGCACCTTGCAATGCGGAGAAATTACTGTTTGTGCATTTACAATATTCATTGATTTTTGCCATTGAAAAACGTCCAGAAATGATTGAAGCTACTGACTGAATGAAAGGAGCTGGCATCTCACTCTCTTTGAATCTTCTTTATCATGCTTAGAGGAGCAGGAAAAAGCAAAAGATTTCAGAATTTCACCTTGCAATGCGGAGAAATTACTGTTTGTGCATTTACAATATTCATTGATTTTTGCCATTGAAAAACATCATGTTATTCATATACCAGAAATGATTTAAGCTACTGACTGAATGAAAGGAGCTGGCATCTCACTCTCTTTGAATCTTCTTTATCATGCAAAGAGGAGCAGGAAAAAGCAAAAAATTTCAGAATTGCACCTTGCAATGCGGAGAAATTACTCTTTGTGCATTTACAATATTCAATGATTTTTGCCATTGAAAAACGTCCAGAAATGATTGAAGCTACTGACTGAATGAAAGGAGCTGGCATCTCACTCTCTTTGAATCTTCTTTATCATGCTAAGAGGAGCAGGAAAAAGCAAAAAATTTCAGAATTGCACCTTGCAATGCGGAGAAATTACTGTTTGTGCATTTACAATATTCATTGATTTTTGCCATTGAAAAACATCATGTTATTCATATACCAGAAATGTTTGAAGCTACTGACTGAATGAAAGGAGCTGGCATCTCACTCTCTTTGAATCTTCTTTATCATGCTAAGAGGAGCAGGAAAAAGCAAAAAATTTCAGAATTGCACCTTGCAATGCGGAGAAATTACTGTTTGTGCATTTACAATATTCATTGATTTTTGCCATTGAAAAACGTCCAGAAATGATTGAAGCTACTGACTGAATGAAAGGAGCTGGCATCTCACTCTCTTTGAATCTTCTTTATCATGCTAAGAGGAGCAGGAAAAAGCAAAAAATTTCAGAATTGCACCTTGCAATGCGGAGAAATTACTGTTTGTGCATTTACAATATTCATTGATTTTTGCCATTGAAAAACGTCCAGAAATGATTGAAGCTACTGACTGAATGAAAGGAGCTGGCATCTCACTCTCTTTGAATCTTCTTTATCATGCTAAGAGGAGCAGGAAAAAGCAAAAAATTTCAGAATTGCACCTTGCAATGCGAAGAAATTACTGTATGTGCATTTACAATATTCATTGATTTTTGCCATTGAAAAACGTCCAGAAATGATTGAAGCTACTGACTGAATGAAAGGAGCTGGCATCTCACTCTCATTGAATCTTCTTTATCATGCTAAGAGGAGCAGGAAAAAGCAAAAAATTTCAGAATTGCACCTTGCAATGCGGAGAAATTACTGTTTGTGCATTTACAATATTCATTGATTTTTGCCATTGAAAAACATCATGTTATTCATATACCAGAAATGTTTGAAGCTACTGACTGAATGAAAGGAGCTGGCATCTCACTCTCTTTGAATCTTGTTTATCATGCTAAGAGGAGCAGGAAAAAGCAAAAAATTTCAGAATTGCACCTTGCAATGCGGAGAAATTACTGTTTGTGCATTTACAATATTTATTGATTTTTGCCATTGAAAAACATCATGTTATTCATATACCAGAAATGTTTGAAGCTACTGACTGAATGAAAGGAGCTGGCATCTCACTCTCTTTGAATATTCTTTATCATGCTAAGAGGAGCAGGAAAAAGCAAAAAATTTCAGAATTGCACCTTGCAATGCGGAGAAATTACTGTTTGTGCATTTACAATATTCATTGATTTTTGCCATTGAAAAACGTCCAGAAATGATTGAAGCTACTGACTGAATGAAAGGAGCTGGCATCTAAATCTCTTTGAATCTTCTTTATCATGCTAAGAGGAGCAGGAAAAAGCAAAAAATTTCAGAATTGCACCTTGCAATGCGGAGAAATTACTGTTTGTGCATTTACAATATTCATTGATTTTTGCCATTGAAAAACGTCCAGAAATGATTGAAGCTACTGACTGAATGAAAGGAGCTGGCATCTCACTCTCTTTGAATCTTCTTTATCATGCTAAGAGGAGCAGGAAAAAGCAAAAAATTTCAGAATTGCACCTTGCAATGCGGAGAAATTAGTTTGTGCATTTACAATATTCATTGATTTTTGCCATTGAAAAACATCATGTTATTCATATACCAGAAATGTTTGAAGCTACTGACTGAATGAAAGGAGCTGGCATCTCACTCTCTTTGAATCTTCTTTATCATGCTAAGAGGAGCAGGAAAAACAAAAAAATTCAGAATTGCACCTTGCAATGCGGAGAAATTACTGTTTGTGCATTTACAGTATTCATTGATTTTTGCCATTGAAAAACATCATGTTATTCATATACCAGAAATGATTGAAGCTACTGACTGAATGAAAGGAGCTGGCATCTCACTCTCTTTGAATCTTGTTTATCATGCTAAGAGGAGCAGGAAAAAGCAAAAAATTTCAGAATTGCACCTTGCAATGCGGAGAAATTACTGTTTGTGCATTTACGATATTCATTGATTTTTGCCATTGAAAAACATCATGTTATTCATATACCAGAAATGTTTGAAGCTACTGACTGAATGAAAGGAGCTGGCATCTCACTCTCTTTGAATATTCTTTATCATGCTAAGAGGAGCAGGAAAAAGCAAAAAATTTCAGAATTGCACCTTGCAATGCGGAGAAATTACTGTTTGTGCATTTACAATATTCATTGATTTTTGCCATTGAAAAACGTCCAGAAATGATTGAAGCTACTGACTGAATGAAAGGAGCTGGCATCTAAATCTCTTTGAATCTTCTTTATCATGCTAAGAGGAGCAGGAAAAAGCAAAAAATTTCAGAATTGCACCTTGCAATGCGGAGAAATTACTGTTTGTGCATTTACAATATTCATTGATTTTTGCCATTGAAAAACGTCCAGAAATGATTGAAGCTACTGACTGAATGAAAGGAGCTGGCATCTCACTCTCTTTGAATCTTCTTTATCATGCTAAGAGGAGCAGGAAAAAGCAAAAAATTTCAGAATTGCACCTTGCAATGCGGAGAAATTACTGTTTGTGCATTTACAATATTCATTGATTTTTGCCATTGAAAAACGTCCAGAAATGATTGAAGCTACTGACTGAATGAAAGGAGCTGGCATCTCACTCTCTTTGAATCTTCTTTATCATGCTAAGAGGAGCAGGAAAAAGCAAAAAATTTCAGAATTGCACCTTGCAATGCGGAGAAATTACTGTTTGTGCATTTACAATATTCATTGATTTTTGCCATTGAAAAACGTCCAGAAATGATTGAAGCTACTGACTGAATGAAAGGAGCTGGCATCTCACTCTCTTTGAATCTTCTTTATCATGCTAAGAGGAGCAGGAAAAAGCAAAAAATTTCAGAATTGCACCTTGCAATGCGGAGAAATTAGTTTGTGCATTTACAATATTCATTGATTTTTGCCATTGAAAAACATCATGTTATTCATATACCAGAAATGTTTGAAGCTACTGACTGAATGAAAGGAGCTGGCATCTCACTCTCTTTGAATCTTCTTTATCATGCTAAGAGGAGCAGGAAAAACAAAAAAATTCAGAATTGCACCTTGCAATGCGGAGAAATTACTGTTTGTGCATTTACAGTATTCATTGATTTTTGCCATTGAAAAACATCATGTTATTCATATACCAGAAATGATTGAAGCTACTGACTGAATGAAAGGAGCTGGCATCTCACTCTCTTTGAATCTTGTTTATCATGCTAAGAGGAGCAGGAAAAAGCAAAAAATTTCAGAATTGCACCTTGCAATGCGGAGAAATTACTGTTTGTGCATTTACGATATTCATTGATTTTTGCCATTGAAAAACATCATGTTATTCATATACCAGAAATGTTTGAAGCTACTGACTGAATGAAAGGAGCTGGCATCTCACTCTCTTTGAATATTCTTTATCATGCTAAGAGGAGCAGGAAAAAGCAAAAAATTTCAGAATTGCACCTTGCAATGCGGAGAAATTACTGTTTGTGCATTTACAATATTCATTGATTTTTGCCATTGAAAAACGTCCAGAAATGATTGAAGCTACTGACTGAATGAAAGGAGCTGGCATCTAAATCTCTTTGAATCTTCTTTATCATGCTAAGAGGAGCAGGAAAAAGCAAAAAATTTCAGAATTGCACCTTGCAATGCGGAGAAATTACTGTTTGTGCATTTACAATATTCATTGATTTTTGCCATTGAAAAACGTCCAGAAATGATTGAAGCTACTGACTGAATGAAAGGAGCTGGCATCTCACTCTCTTTGAATCTTCTTTATCATGCTAAGAGGAGCAGGAAAAAGCAAAAAATTTCAGAATTGCACCTTGCAATGCGGAGAAATTACTGTTTGTGCATTTACAATATTCATTGATTTTTGCCATTGAAAAACGTCCAGAAATGATTGAAGCTACTGACTGAATGAAAGGAGCTGGCATCTCACTCTCTTTGAATCTTCTTTATCATGCTAAGAGGAGCAGGAAAAAGCAAAAAATTTCAGAATTGCACCTTGCAATGCGGAGAAATTACTGTTTGTGCATTTACAATATTCATTGATTTTTGCCATTGAAAAACGTCCAGAAATGATTGAAGCTACTGACTGAATGAAAGGAGCTGGCATCTCACTCTCTTTGAATCTTCTTTATCATGCTAAGAGGAGCAGGAAAAAGCAAAAAATTTCAGAATTGCACCTTGCAATGCGAAGAAATTACTGTATGTGCATTTACAATATTCATTGATTTTTGCCATTGAAAAACGTCCAGAAATGATTGAAGCTACTGACTGAATGAAAGGAGCTGGCATCTCACTCTCATTGAATCTTCTTTATCATGCTAAGAGGAGCAGGAAAAAGCAAAAAATTTCAGAATTGCACCTTGCAATGCGGAGAAATTCCTGTTTGTGCATTTACAATATTCATTGATTTTTGCCATTGAAAAACATCATGTTATTCATATACCAGAAATGATTGAAGCTACTGACTGAATGAAAGGAGCTGGCATCTCACTCTCTTTGAATCTTCTTTATCATGCTAAGAGGAGCAGGAAAAAGCAAAAAATTTCAGAATTGCACCTTGCAATGCAGAGAAATTACTGTTTGTGCATTTACAATATTCATTGATTTTTGCCATTGAAAAACATCATGTTATTCATATACCAGAAATGTTTGAAGCTACTGACTGAATGAAAGGAGCTGGCATCTCACTCTCTTTGAATCTTGTTTATCATGCTAATAGGAGCAGGAAAAAGCAAAAAATTTCAGAATTGCACCTTGCAATGCGGAGAAATTACTGTTTGTGCATTTACAATATTCATTGATTTTTGCCATTGAAAAACGTCCAGAAATGATTGAAGCTACTGACTGAATGAAAGGAGCTGGCATCTCACTCTCTTTGAATCTTCTTTATCATGCTAAGAGGAGCAGGAAAAATTAAAAAATTTCAGAATTGCACCTTGCAATGCGGAGAAATTACTGTTTGTGCATTTACAATATTCATTGATTTTTGCCATTGAAAAACGTCCAGAAATGATTGAAGCTACTGACTGAATGAAAGGAGCTGGCATCTCACTCTCTTTGAATCTTGTTTATCATGCTAAGAGGAGCAGGAAAAAGCAAAAAATTTCAGAATTGCATCTTGCAATGCGGAGAAATTACTGTTTGTGCATTTACAATATTCAATGATTTTTGCCATTGAAAAACGTCCAGAAATGATTGAAGCTACTGACTGAATGAAAGGAGCTGGCATCTCACTCTCTTTGAATCTTCTTTATCATGCTAAGAGGAGCAGGAAAAAGCAAAAAATTTCAGAATTGCACCTTGCAATGCGGAGAAATTACTGTTTGAGCATTTACAATATTCATTGATTTTTGCCATTGAAAAACATCATGTTATTCATATACCAGAAATGATTGAAGCTACTGACTGAATGAAAGGAGCTGGCATCTCACTCTCTTTGAATCTTCTTTATCATGATAAGAGGAGCAGGAAAAAGCAAAAAATTTCAGAATTGCCCCTTGCAATGCGGAGAAATTACTGTTTGTGCATTTACAATATTCATTGATTTTTGCCATTGAAAAACATCATGTTATTCATATACCAGAAATGTTTGAAGCTACTGACTGAATGAAAGGAGCTGGCATCTCACTCTCTTTGAATCTTCTTTATCATGATAAGAGGAGCAGGAAAAAGCAAAAAATTTCAGAATTGCACCTTGCAATGCGGAGAAATTACTGTTTGTGCATTTACAATATTCAATGATTTTTGCCATTGAAAAACGTCCAGAAATGATTGAAGCTACTGACTGAATGAAAGGAGCTGGCATCTCACTCTCTTTGAATCTTCTTTATCATGCTAAGAGGAGCAGGAAAAAGCAAAAAATTTCAGAATTGCACCTTGCAATGCGGAGAAATTACTGTTTGTGCATTTACAATATTCATTGATTTTTGCCATTGAAAAACATCATGTTATTCATATACCAGAAATGATTGAAGCTACTGACTGAATGAAAGGAGCTGGCATCTCACTCTCTTTGAATCTTCTTTATCATGCTAAGAGGAGCAGGAAAAAGCAAAAAATTTCAGAATTGCACCTTGCAATGCAGAGAAATTACTGTTTGTGCATTTACAATATTCATTGATTTTTGCCATTGAAAAACATCATGTTATTCATATACCAGAAATGTTTGAAGCTACTGACTGAATGAAAGGAGCTGGCATCTCACTCTCTTTGAATCTTCTTTATCATGCTAGGATTAGCAGGAAAAAGCAAAAAAATTCAGAATTGCACCTTGCAATGTGGAGAAATTACTGTTTGTGCATTTACAATATTCATTGATTTTTGCCTTTGCCATTGTCATTTCTGGACGTTTTTCAATGGCAAAAATCAATGAATATTGTAAATGCACATACAGTAATTTCTTCGCATTGCAAGGTGCAATTCTGAAATTTTTTGCTTTTTCCTGCTCCTCTTAGCATGATAAAGAAGATTCAAAGAGAGTGAGATGCCAGCTCCTTTCATTCAGTCAGTAGCTTCAATCATTTCTGGACATTTTTCAATGGCAAAAATCAATGAATATTGTAAATGCACAAACAGTAATTTCTCCGCATTGCAAGGTGCAATTCTGAAATTTTTTGCTTTTTCCTGCTCCTCTTAGCATGATAAAGAAGATTCAAAGAGAGTGAGATGCCAGCTCCTTTCATTCAGTCAGTAGCTTCAATCATTTCTGGACGTTTTTCAATGGCAAAAATCAATGAATATTGTAATTGCACAAACAGTAATTTCTCCGCATTGCAAGGTGCAATTCTGAAATTTTATGCTTTTTCCTGCTCCTCTTAGGATGATAAAGAAGATTCAAAGAGAGTGAGATGCCAGCTCCTTTCAGAATTGCACCTTGCAATGCGGAGAAATTACTGTTTGTGCATTTACAATATTCATTGATTTTTGCCATTGAAAAACGTCCAGAAATGATTGAAGCTACTGACTGAATGAAAGGAGCTGGCATCTCACTCTCTTTGAATCTTGTTTATCATGCTAAGAGGAGCAGGAAAAAGCAAAAAATTTCAGAATTGCACCTTGCAATGCGGAGAAATTACTGTTTGTGCATTTACAATATTCATTGATTTTTGCCATTGAAAAACGTCCAGAAATGATTGAAGCTACTGACTGAATGAAAGGAGCTGGCATCTCACTCTCTTTGAATCTTCTTTATCATGCTTAGAGGAGCAGGAAAAAGCAAAAGATTTCAGAATTTCACCTTGCAATGCGGAGAAATTACTGTTTGTGCTTTTACAATATTCATTGATTTTTGCCATTGAAAAACATCATGTTATTCATATACCAGAAATGATTTAAGCTACTGACTGAATGAAAGGAGCTGGCATCTCACTCTCTTTGAATCTTCTTTATCATGCAAAGAGGAGCAGGAAAAAGCAAAAAATTTCAGAATTGCACCTTGCAATGCGGAGAAATTACTCTTTGTGCATTTACAATATTCAATGATTTTTGCCATTGAAAAACGTCCAGAAATGATTGAAGCTACTGACTGAATGAAAGGAGCTGGCATCTCACTCTCTTTGAATCTTCTTTATCATGCTAAGAGGAGCAGGAAAAAGCAAAAAATTTCAGAATTGCACCTTGCAATGCGGAGAAATTACTGTTTGTGCATTTACAATATTCATTGATTTTTGCCATTGAAAAACATCATGTTATTCATATACCAGAAATGTTTGAAGCTACTGACTGAATGAAAGGAGCTGGCATCTCACTCTCTTTGAATCTTCTTTATCATGCTAAGAGGAGCAGGAAAAAGCAAAAAATTTCAGAATTGCACCTTGCAATGCGGAGAAATTACTGTTTGTGCATTTACAATATTCATTGATTTTTGCCATTGAAAAACGTCCAGAAATGATTGAAGCTACTGACTGAATGAAAGGAGCTGGCATCTCACTCTCTTTGAATCTTCTTTATCATGCTAAGAGGAGCAGGAAAAAGCAAAAAATTTCAGAATTGCACCTTGCAATGCGGAGAAATTACTGTTTGTGCATTTACAATATTCATTGATTTTTGCCATTGAAAAACGTCCAGAAATGATTGAAGCTACTGACTGAATGAAAGGAGCTGGCATCTCACTCTCTTTGAATCTTCTTTATCATGCTAAGAGGAGCAGGAAAAAGCAAAAAATTTCAGAATTGCACCTTGCAATGCGAAGAAATTACTGTATGTGCATTTACAATATTCATTGATTTTTGCCATTGAAAAACGTCCAGAAATGATTGAAGCTACTGACTGAATGAAAGGAGCTGGCATCTCACTCTCATTGAATCTTCTTTATCATGCTAAGAGGAGCAGGAAAAAGCAAAAAATTTCAGAATTGCACCTTGCAATGCGGAGAAATTACTGTTTGTGCATTTACAATATTCATTGATTTTTGCCATTGAAAAACATCATGTTATTCATATACCAGAAATGTTTGAAGCTACTGACTGAATGAAAGGAGCTGGCATCTCACTCTCTTTGAATCTTGTTTATCATGCTAAGAGGAGCAGGAAAAAGCAAAAAATTTCAGAATTGCACCTTGCAATGCGGAGAAATTACTGTTTGTGCATTTACAATATTCATTGATTTTTGCCATTGAAAAACATCATGTTATTCATATACCAGAAATGTTTGAAGCTACTGACTGAATGAAAGGAGCTGGCATCTCACTCTCTTTGAATATTCTTTATCATGCTAAGAGGAGCAGGAAAAAGCAAAAAATTTCAGAATTGCACCTTGCAATGCGGAGAAATTACTGTTTGTGCATTTACAATATTCATTGATTTTTGCCATTGAAAAACGTCCAGAAATGATTGAAGCTACTGACTGAATGAAAGGAGCTGGCATCTAAATCTCTTTGAATCTTCTTTATCATGCTAAGAGGAGCAGGAAAAAGCAAAAAATTTCAGAATTGCACCTTGCAATGCGGAGAAATTACTGTTTGTGCATTTACAATATTCATTGATTTTTGCCATTGAAAAACGTCCAGAAATGATTGAAGCTACTGACTGAATGAAAGGAGCTGGCATCTCACTCTCTTTGAATCTTCTTTATCATGCTAAGAGGAGCAGGAAAAAGCAAAAAATTTCAGAATTGCACCTTGCAATGCGGAGAAATTAGTTTGTGCATTTACAATATTCATTGATTTTTGCCATTGAAAAACATCATGTTATTCATATACCAGAAATGTTTGAAGCTACTGACTGAATGAAAGGAGCTGGCATCTCACTCTCTTTGAATCTTCTTTATCATGCTAAGAGGAGCAGGAAAAACAAAAAAATTCAGAATTGCACCTTGCAATGCGGAGAAATTACTGTTTGTGCATTTACAGTATTCATTGATTTTTGCCATTGAAAAACATCATGTTATTCATATACCAGAAATGATTGAAGCTACTGACTGAATGAAAGGAGCTGGCATCTCACTCTCTTTGAATCTTGTTTATCATGCTAAGAGGAGCAGGAAAAAGCAAAAAATTTCAGAATTGCACCTTGCAATGCGGAGAAATTACTGTTTGTGCATTTACGATATTCATTGATTTTTGCCATTGAAAAACATCATGTTATTCATATACCAGAAATGTTTGAAGCTACTGACTGAATGAAAGGAGCTGGCATCTCACTCTCTTTGAATATTCTTTATCATGCTAAGAGGAGCAGGAAAAAGCAAAAAATTTCAGAATTGCACCTTGCAATGCGGAGAAATTACTGTTTGTGCATTTACAATATTCATTGATTTTTGCCATTGAAAAACGTCCAGAAATGATTGAAGCTACTGACTGAATGAAAGGAGCTGGCATCTAAATCTCTTTGAATCTTCTTTATCATGCTAAGAGGAGCAGGAAAAAGCAAAAAATTTCAGAATTGCACCTTGCAATGCGGAGAAATTACTGTTTGTGCATTTACAATATTCATTGATTTTTGCCATTGAAAAACGTCCAGAAATGATTGAAGCTACTGACTGAATGAAAGGAGCTGGCATCTCACTCTCTTTGAATCTTCTTTATCATGCTAAGAGGAGCAGGAAAAAGCAAAAAAATTCAGAATTGCACCTTGCAATGCGGAGAAATTACTGTTTGTGCATTTACAATATTCATTGATTTTTGCCATTGAAAAACATCATGTTATTCATATACCAGAAATGATTGAAGCTACTGACTGAATGAAAGGAGCTGGCATCTCACTCTCTTTGAATCTTCTTTATCATGCTAAGAGGAGCAGGAAAAAGCAAAAAATTTCAGAATTGCACCTTGCAATGCGGAGAAATTACTGTTTGTGCATTTACAATATTCATTGATTTTTGCCATTGAAAAACATCATGTTATTCATATACCAGAAATGTTTGAAGCTACTGACTGAATGAAAGGAGCTGGCATCTCACTCTCTTTGAATCTTCTTTATCATGCTAAGAGGAGCAGGAAAAAGCAAAAAATTTCAGAATTGCACCTTGCAATGCGGAGAAATTACTGTTTGTGCATTTACAATATTCATTGATTTTTGCCATTGAAAAACGTCCAGAAATGATTGAGGCTACTGACTGAATGAAAGGAGCTGGCATCTCACTCTCTTTGAATCTTCTTTATCATGCTAAGAGGAGCAGGAAAAAGCAAAAAATTTCAGAATTGCACCTTGCAATGCGGAGAAATTACTGTTTGTGCATTTACAATATTCATTGATTTTTGCCATTGAAAAACGTCCAGAAATGATTGAAGCTACTGACTGAATGAAAGGAGCTGGCATCTCACTCTCTTTGAATCTTCTTTATCATGCTAAGAGGAGCAGGAAAAAGCAAAAAATTTCAGAATTGCACCTTGCAATGCGAAGAAATTACTGTATGTGCATTTACAATATTCATTGATTTTTGCCATTGAAAAACGTCCAGAAATGATTGAAGCTACTGACTGAATGAAAGGAGCTGGCATCTCACTCTCTTTGAATCTTCTTTATCATGCTAAGAGGAGCAGGAAAAAGCAAAAAATTTCAGAATTGCACCTTGCAATGCGGAGAAATTACTGTTTGTGCATTTACAATATTCATTGATTTTTGCCATTGAAAAACATCATGTTATTCATATACCAGAAATGTTTGAAGCTACTAACTGAATGAAAGGAGCTGGCATCTCACTCTCTTTGAATCTTGTTTATCATGCTAAGAGGAGCAGGAAAAAGCAAAAAATTTCAGAATTGCACCTTGCAATGCGGAGAAATTACTGTTTGTGCATTTACAATATTCATTGATTTTTGCCATTGAAAAACATCATGTTATTCATATACCAGAAATGTTTGAAGCTACTGACTGAATGAAAGGAGCTGGCATCTCACTCTCTTTGAATATTCTTTATCATGCTAAGAGGAGCAGGAAAAAGCAAAAAATTTCAGAATTGCACCTTGCAATGCGGAGAAATTACTGTTTGTGCATTTACAATATTCATTGATTTTTGCCATTGAAAAACATCCAGAAATGATTGAAGCTACTGACTGAATGAAAGGAGCTGGCATCTAAATCTCTTTGAATCTTCTTTATCATGCTAAGAGGAGCAGGAAAAAGCAAAAAATTTAAGACTTGCACCTTGCAATGCGGAGAAATTACTGTTTGTGCATTTACAATATTCATTGATTTTTGCCATTGAAAAACGTCCAGAAATGATTGAAGCTACTGACTGAATGAAAGGAGCTGGCATCTCACTCTCTTTGAATCTTCTTTATCATGCTAAGAGGAGCAGGAAAAAGCAAAAAATTTCAGAATTGCATATTGCAATGCGGAGAAATTAGTTTGTGCATTTACAATATTCATTGATTTTTGCCATTGAAAAACATCATATTATTCATATACCAGAAATGTTTGAAGCTACTGACTGAATGAAAGGAGCTGGCATCTCACTCTCTTTGAATCTTCTTTATCATGCTAAGAGGAGCAGGAAAAAGCAAAAAAATTCAGAATTGCACCTTGCAATGCGGAGAAATTACTGTTTGTGCATTTACAATATTCATTGATTTTTGCCATTGAAAAACATCATGTTATTCATATACCAGAAATGATTGAAGCTACTGACTGAATGAAAGGAGCTGGCATCTAAATCTCTTTGAATCTTCTTTATCATGCTAAGAGGAGCAGGAAAAAGCAAAAAATTTCAGAATTGCACCTTGCAATGCGGAGAAATTACTGTTTGTGCATTTACAATATTCATTGATTTTTGCCATTGAAAAACGTCCAGAAATGATTGAAGCTACTGACTGAATGAAAGGAGCTGGCATCTCACTCTCTTTGAATCTTCTTTATCATGCTAAGAGGAGCAGGAAAAAGCAAAAAATTTCAGAATTGCACCTTGCAATGCGGAGAAATTAGTTTGTGCATTTACAATATTCATTGATTTTTGCCATTGAAAAACATCATGTTATTCATATACCAGAAATGTTTGAAGCTACTGACTGAATGAAAGGAGCTGGCATCTCACTCTCTTTGAATCTTCTTTATCATGCTAAGAGGAGCAGGAAAAACAAAAAAATTCAGAATTGCACCTTGCAATGCGGAGAAATTACTGTTTGTGCATTTACAGTATTCATTGATTTTTGCCATTGAAAAACATCATGTTATTCATATACCAGAAATGATTGAAGCTACTGACTGAATGAAAGGAGCTGGCATCTCACTCTCTTTGAATCTTCTTTATCATGCTAAAAGGAGCAGGAAAAAGCAAAAAATTTCAGAATTGCACCTTGCAATGCGGAGAAATTACTGTTTGTGCATTTACAATATTCAATGATTTTTGCCATTGAAAAACATCATGTTATTCATATACCAGAAATGATTGAAGCTACTGACTGAATGAAAGGAGCTGGCATCTCACTCTCTTTGAATATTCTTTATCATGCTAAGAGGAGCAGGAAAAAGCAAAAAATTTCAGAATTGCACCTTGCAATGCGGAGAAATTACTGTTTGTGCATTTACAATATTCATTGATTTTTGCCATTGAAAAACGTCCAGAAATGATTGAAGCTACTGACTGAATGAAAGGAGCTGGCATCTCACTCTCTTTGAATCTTCTTTATCATGCTAAGAGGAGCAGGAAAAAGCAAAAAATTTCAGAATTGCACCTTGCAATGCGGAGAAATTACTGTTTGTGCATTTACAATATTCATTGATTTTTGCCATTGAAAAACGTCCAGAAATGATTGAAGCTACTGACTGAATGAAAGGAGCTGGCATCTCACTCTCTTTGAATCTTCTTTATCATGCTAAGAGGAGCAGGAAAAAGCAAAAAATTTCAGAATTGCACCTTGCAATGCGAAGAAATTACTGTATGTGCTTTTACAATATTCATTGATTTTTGCCATTGAAAAACGTCCAGAAATGATTGAAGCTACTGACTGAATGAAAGGAGCTGGCATCTCACTCTCTTTGAATCTTCTTTATCATGCTAAGAGGAGCAGGAAAAAGCAAAAAATTTCAGAATTGCACCTTGCAATGCGGAGAAATTACTGTTTGTGCATTTACAATATTCATTGATTTTTGCCATTGAAAAACATCATGTTATTCATATACCAGAAATGTTTGAAGCTACTGACTGAATGAAAGGAGCTGGCATCTCACTCTCTTTGAATCTTCTTTATCATGCTAATAGGAGCAGGAAAAAGCAAAAAAATTCAGAATTGCACCTTGCAATGCGGAGAAATTACTGTTTGTGCATTTACAATATTCATTGATTTTTGCCATTGAAAAACATCATGTTATTCATATACCAGAAATGATTGAAGCTACTGACTGAATGAAAGGAGCTGGCATCTCACTCTCTTTGAATCTTCTTTATCATGCTAAGAGGAGCAGGAAAAAGCAAAAAATTTCAGAATTGCACCTTGCAATGCGGAGAAATTACTGTTTGTGCATTTACAATATTCATTGATTTTTGCCATTGAAAAACATCATGTTATTCATATACCAGAAATGTTTGAAGCTACTGACTGAATGAAAGGAGCTGGCATCTCACTCTCTTTGAATCTTCTTTATCATGCTAAGAGGAGCAGGAAAAAGCAAAAAATTTCAGAATTGCACCTTGCAATGCGGAGAAATTACTGTTTGTGCATTTACAATATTCATTGATTTTTGCCATTGAAAAACGTCCAGAAATGATTGAAGCTACTGACTGAATGAAAGGAGCTGGCATCTCACTCTCTTTGAATCTTCTTTATCATGCTAAGAGGAGCAGGAAAAAGCAAAAAATTTCAGAATTGCACCTTGCAATGCGGAGAAATTACTGTTTGTGCATTTACAATATTCATTGATTTTTGCCATTGAAAAACGTCCAGAAATGATTGAAGCTACTGACTGAATGAAAGGAGCTGGCATCTCACTCTCTTTGAATCTTCTTTATCATGCTAAGAGGAGCAGGAAAAAGCAAAAAATTTCAGAATTGCACCTTGCAATGCGGAGAAATTACTGTTTGTGCATTTACAATATTCATTGATTTTTGCCATTGAAAAACGTCCAGAAATGATTGAAGCTACTGACTGAATGAAAGGAGCTGGCATCTCACTCTCTTTGAATCTTCTTTATCATGCTAAGAGGAGCAGGAAAAAGCAAAAAATTTCAGAATTGCACCTTGCAATGCGAAGAAATTACTGTATGTGCATTTACAATATTCATTGATTTTTGCCATTGAAAAACGTCCAGAAATGATTGAAGCTACTGACTGAATGAAAGGAGCTGGCATCTCACTCTCTTTGAATCTTCTTTATCATGCTAAGAGGAGCAGGAAAAAGCAAAAAATTTCAGAATTGCACCTTGCAATGCGGAGAAATTACTGTTTGTGCATTTACAATATTCATTGATTTTTGCCATTGAAAAACATCATGTTATTCATATACCAGAAATGATTGAAGCTACTGACTGAATGAAAGGAGCTGGCATCTCACTCTCTTTGAATCTTCTTTATCATGCTAAGAGGAGCAGGAAAAAGCAAAAAAATTCAGAATTGCACCTTGCAATGCGGAGAAATTACTGTTTGTGCATTTACAATATTCATTGATTTTTGCCATTGAAAAACATCATGTTATTCATATACCAGAAATGATTGAAGCTACTGACTGAATGAAAGGAGCTGGCATCTAAATCTCTTTGAATCTTCTTTATCATGCTAAGAGGAGCAGGAAAAAGCAAAAAATTTCAGAATTGCACCTTGCAATGCGGAGAAATTACTGTTTGTGCATTTACAATATTCATTGATTTTTGCCATTGAAAAACGTCCAGAAATGATTGAAGCTACTGACTGAATGAAAGGAGCTGGCATCTCACTCTCTTTGAATCTTCTTTATCATGCTAAGAGGAGCAGGAAAAAGCAAAAAATTTCAGAATTGCACCTTGCAATGCGGAGAAATTAGTTTGTGCATTTACAATATTCATTGATTTTTGCCATTGAAAAACATCATGTTATTCATATACCAGAAATGTTTGAAGCTACTGACTGAATGAAAGGAGCTGGCATCTCACTCTCTTTGAATCTTCTTTATCATGCTAAAAGGAGCAGGAAAAAGCAAAAAATTTCAGAATTGCACCTTGCAATGCGGAGAAATTACTGTTTGTGCATTTACAATATTCAATGATTTTTGCCATTGAAAAACATCATGTTATTCATATACCAGAAATGATTGAAGCTACTGACTGAATGAAAGGAGCTGGCATCTCACTCTCTTTGAATATTCTTTATCATGCTAAGAGGAGCAGGAAAAAGCAAAAAATTTCAGAATTGCACCTTGCAATGCGGAGAAATTACTGTTTGTGCATTTACAATATTCATTGATTTTTGCCATTGAAAAACGTCCAGAAATGATTGAAGCTACTGACTGAATGAAAGGAGCTGGCATCTCACTCTCTTTGAATCTTCTTTATCATGCTAAGAGGAGCAGGAAAAAGCAAAAAATTTCAGAATTGCACCTTGCAATGCGGAGAAATTACTGTTTGTGCATTTACAATATTCATTGATTTTTGCCATTGAAAAACGTCCAGAAATGATTGAAGCTACTGACTGAATGAAAGGAGCTGGCATCTCACTCTCTTTGAATCTTCTTTATCATGCTAAGAGGAGCAGGAAAAAGCAAAAAATTTCAGAATTGCACCTTGCAATGCGAAGAAATTACTGTATGTGCATTTACAATATTCATTGATTTTTGCCATTGAAAAACGTCCAGAAATGATTGAAGCTACTGACTGAATGAAAGGAGCTGGCATCTCACTCTCTTTGAATCTTCTTTATCATGCTAAGAGGAGCAGGAAAAAGCAAAAAATTTCAGAATTGCACCTTGCAATGCGGAGAAATTACTGTTTGTGCATTTACAATATTCATTGATTTTTGCCATTGAAAAACATCATGTTATTCATATACCAGAAATGTTTGAAGCTACTGACTGAATGAAAGGAGCTGGCATCTCACTCTCTTTGAATCTTCTTTATCATGCTAATAGGAGCAGGAAAAAGCAAAAAAATTCAGAATTGCACCTTGCAATGCGGAGAAATTACTGTTTGTGCATTTACAATATTCATTGATTTTTGCCATTGAAAAACATCATGTTATTCATATACCAGAAATGATTGAAGCTACTGACTGAATGAAAGGAGCTGGCATCTCACTCTCTTTGAATCTTCTTTATCATGCTAAGAGGAGCAGGAAAAAGCAAAAAATTTCAGAATTGCACCTTGCAATGCGGAGAAATTACTGTTTGTGCATTTACAATATTCATTGATTTTTGCCATTGAAAAACGTCCAGAAATGATTGAAGCTACTGACTGAATGAAAGGAGCTGGCATCTCACTCTCTTTGAATCTTCTTTATCATGCTAAGAGGAGCAGGAAAAAGCAAAAAATTTCAGAATTGCACCTTGCAATGCGGAGAAATTACTGTTTGTGCATTTACAATATTCATTGATTTTTGCCATCGAAAAACGTCCAGAAATGATTGAAGCTACTGACTGAATGAAAGGAGCTGGCATCTCACTCTCTTTGAATCTTCTTTATCATGCTAAGAGGAGCAGGAAAAAGCAAAAAATTTCAGAATTGCACCTTGCAATGCGGAGAAATTACTGTTTGTGCATTTACAATATTCATTGATTTTTGCCATTGAAAAACGTCCAGAAATGATTGAAGCTACTGACTGAATGAAAGGAGCTGGCATCTCACTCTCTTTGAATCTTCTTTATCATGCTAAGAGGAGCAGGAAAAAGCAAAAAATTTCAGAATTGCACCTTGCAATGCGAAGAAATTACTGTATGTGCATTTACAATATTCATTGATTTTTGCCATTGAAAAACGTCCAGAAATGATTGAAGCTACTGACTGAATGAAAGGAGCTGGCATCTCACTCTCTTTGAATCTTCTTTATCATGCTAAGAGGAGCAGGAAAAAGCAAAAAATTTCAGAATTGCACCTTGCAATGCGGAGAAATTACTGTTTGTGCATTTACAATATTCATTGATTTTTGCCATTGAAAAACATCATGTTATTCATATACCAGAAATGTTTGAAGCTACTAACTGAATGAAAGGAGCTGGCATCTCACTCTCTTTGAATCTTGTTTATCATGCTAAGAGGAGCAGGAAAAAGCAAAAAATTTCAGAATTGCACCTTGCAATGCGGAGAAATTACTGTTTGTGCATTTACAATATTCATTGATTTTTGCCATTGAAAAACATCATGTTATTCATATACCAGAAATGTTTGAAGCTACTGACTGAATGAAAGGAGCTGGCATCTCACTCTCTTTGAATATTCTTTATCATGCTAAGAGGAGCAGGAAAAAGCAAAAAATTTCAGAATTGCACCTTGCAATGCGGAGAAATTACTGTTTGTGCATTTACAATATTCATTGATTTTTGCCATTGAAAAACATCCAGAAATGATTGAAGCTACTGACTGAATGAAAGGAGCTGGCATCTAAATCTCTTTGAATCTTCTTTATCATGCTAAGAGGAGCAGGAAAAAGCAAAAAATTTCAGACTTGCACCTTGCAATGCGGAGAAATTACTGTTTGTGCATTTACAATATTCATTGATTTTTGCCATTGAAAAACGTCCAGAAATGATTGAAGCTACTGACTGAATGAAAGGAGCTGGCATCTCACTCTCTTTGAATCTTCTTTATCATGCTAAGAGGAGCAGGAAAAAGCAAAAAATTTCAGAATTGCATATTGCAATGCGGAGAAATTAGTTTGTGCATTTACAATATTCATTGATTTTTGCCATTGAAAAACATCATGTTATTCATATACCAGAAATGTTTGAAGCTACTGACTGAATGAAAGGAGCTGGCATCTCACTCTCTTTGAATATTCTTTATCATGCTAAGAGGAGCAGGAAAAAGCAAAAAATTTCAGAATTGCACCTTGCAATGCGGAGAAATTACTGTTTGTGCATTTACAATATTCATTGATTTTTGCCATTGAAAAACATCATGTTATTCATATACCAGAAATGTTTGAAGCTACTGACTGAATGAAAGGAGCTGGCATCTCACTCTCTTTGAATCTTCTTTATCATGCTAAGAGAAGCAGGAAAAAGCAAAAAATTTCAGACTTGCACCTTGCAATTCGGAGAAATTACTGTTTGTGCATTTACAATATTCATTGATTTTTGCCATTGAAAAACGTCCAGAAATGATTGAAGCTACTGACTGAATGAAAGGAGCTGGCATCTCACTCTCTTTGAATCTTCTTTATCATGCTAAGAGGAGCAGGAAAAAGCAAAAAATATCAGAATTGCATATTGCAATGCGGAGAAATTAGTTTGTGCATTTACAATATTCATTGATTTTTGCCATTGAAAAACATCATGTTATTCATATACCAGAAATGTTTGAAGCTACTGACTGAATGAAAGGAGCTGGCATCTCACTCTCTTTGAATCTTCTTTATCATGCTAAGAGGAGCAGGAAAAAGCAAAAAATTTCAGAATTGCACCTTGCAATGCGGAGAAATTACTGTTTGTGCATTTACAATATTCAATGATTTTTGCCATTGAAAAACATCATGTTATTCATATACCAGAAATGATTGAAGCTACTGACTGAATGAAAGGAGCTGGCATCTCACTCTCTTTGAATATTCTTTATCATGCTAAGAGGAGCAGGAAAAAGCAAAAAATTTCAGAATTGCACCTTGCAATGCGGAGAAATTACTGTTTGTGCATTTACAATATTCATTGATTTTTGCCATTGAAAAACGTCCAGAAATGATTGAAGCTACTGACTGAATGAAAGGAGCTGGCATCTCACTCTCTTTGAATCTTCTTTATCATGCTAAGAGGAGCAGGAAAAAGCAAAAAATTTCAGAATTGCACCTTGCAATGCGGAGAAATTACTGTTTGTGCATTTACAATATTCATTGATTTTTGCCATTGAAAAACGTCCAGAAATGATTGAAGCTACTGACTGAATGAAAGGAGCTGGCATCTCACTCTCTTTGAATCTTCTTTATCATGCTAAGAGGAGCAGGAAAAAGCAAAAAATTTCAGAATTGCACCTTGCAATGCGAAGAAATTACTGTATGTGCATTTACAATATTCATTGATTTTTGCCATTGAAAAACGTCCAGAAATGATTGAAGCTACTGACTGAATGAAAGGAGCTGGCATCTCACTCTCTTTGAATCTTCTTTATCATGCTAAGAGGAGCAGGAAAAAGCAAAAAATTTCAGAATTGCACCTTGCAATGCGGAGAAATTACTGTTTGTGCATTTACAATATTCATTGATTTTTGCCATTGAAAAACATCATGTTATTCATATACCAGAAATGTTTGAAGCTACTGACTGAATGAAAGTAGCTGGCATCTCACTCTCTTTGAATCTTCTTTATCATGCTAAGAGGAGCAGGAAAAAGCAAAAAAATTCAGAATTGCACCTTGCAATGCGGAGAAATTACTGTTTGTGCATTTACAATATTCATTGATTTTTGCCATTGAAAAACATCATGTTATTCATATACCAGAAATGTTTGAAGCTACTGACTGAATGAAAGGAGCTGGCATCTCACTCTCTTTGAATCTTCTTTATCATGCTAAGAGGAGCAGGAAAAAGCAAAAAAATTCAGAATTGCACCTTGCAATGCGGAGAAATTACTGTTTGTGCATTTACAATATTCATTGATTTTTGCCATTGAAAAACATCATGTTATTCATATACAGAAATGATTGAAGCTACTGACTGAATGAAAGGAGCTGGCATCTCACTCTCTTTGAATCTTCTTTATCATGCAAAGAGGAGCAGGAAAAAGCAAAAAATTTCAGAATTGCACCTTGCAATGCGGAGAAATTACTGTTTGTGCATTTACAATATTCATTGATTTTTGCCATTGAAAAACATCATGTTATTCATATACCAGAAATGATTGAAGCTACTGACTGAATGAAAGGAGCTGGCATCTCACTCTCTTTGAATCTTCTTTATCATGCTAAGAGGAGCAGGAAAAAGTAAAAAATTTCAGAATTGCACCTTGCAATGCGGAGAAATTACTGTTTGTGCATTTACAATATTCATTGATTTTTGCCATTGAAAAACGTCCAGAAATGATTGAAGCTACTGACTGAATGAAAGGAGCTGGCATCTCACTCTCTTTGAATCTTCTTTATCATGCTAAGAGGAGCAGGAAAAAGCAAAAAATTTCAGAATTGCACCTTGCAATGCGAAGAAATTACTGTATGTGCATTTACAATATTCATTGATTTTTGCCATTGAAAAACGTCCAGAAATGATTGAAGCTACTGACTGAATGAAAGGAGCTGGCATCTCACTCTCTTTGAATCTTCTTTATCATGCTAAGAGGAGCAGGAAAAAGCAAAACATTTCAGAATTGCACCTTGCAATGCGGAGAAATTACTGTTTGTGCATTTACAATATTCATTGATTTTTGCCATTGAAAAACATCATGTTATTCATATACCAGAAATGTTTGAAGCTACTGACTGAATGAAAGGAGCTGGCTTCTCACTCTCTTTGAATCTTCTTTATCATGCTAAGAGGAGCAGGAAAAAGCAAAAAATTTCAGAATTGCACCTTGCATTGCGGAGAAATTACTGTTTGTGCATTTACAATATTCATTGATTTTTGCCATTGAAAAACATCATGTTATTCATATACCAGAAATGTTTGAAGCTACTGACTGAATGAAAGGAGCTGGCATCTCACTCTCTTTGAATATTCTTTATCATGCTAAGAGGAGCAGGAAAAAGCAAAAAAATTTCAGAATTGCACCTTGCAATGCGGAGAAATTACTGTTTGTGCATTTACAATATTCATTGATTTTTGCCATTGAAAAACGTCCAGAAATGATTGAAGATACTGACTGAATGAAAGGAGCTGGCATCTCACTCTCTTTGAATCTTCTTTATCATGCTAAGAGGAGCAGGAAAAAGCAAAAAATTTCAGAATTGCACCTTGCAATGCGGAGAAATTACTGTTTGTGCATTTACAATATTCATTGATTTTTGCCATTGAAAAACATCATGTTATTCATATACCAGAAATGTTTGAAGCTACTGACTGAATGAAAGGAGCTGGCATCTCACTCTCTTTGAATCTTCTTTATCATGCTAAGAGGAGCAGGAAAAAGCAAAAAAATTCAGAATTGCACCTTGCAATGCGGAGAAATTACTGTTTGTGCATTTACAATATTCATTGATTTTTGCCATTGAAAAACATCATGTTATTCATATACCAGAAATGTTTGAAGCTACTGACTGAATGAAAGGAGCTGGCATCTCACTCTCTTTGAATCTTCTTTATCATGCTAAGAGGAGCAGGAAAAAGCAAAAAAATTCAGAATTGCACCTTGCAGTGCGGAGAAATTACTGTTTGTGCATTTACAATATTCATTGATTTTTGCCATTGAAAAACATCATGTTATTCATATACCAGAAATGATTGAAGCTACTGACTGAATGAAAGGAGCTGGCATTTCACTCTCTTTGAATCTTCTTTATCATGCTAAGAGGAGCAGGAAAAAGCAAAAAATTTCAGAATTGCACCTTGCAATGCGGAGAAATTACTGTTTGTGCATTTACAATATTCATTGATTTTTGCCATTGAAAAACGTCCAGAAATGATTGAAGCTACTGACTGAATGAAAGGAGCTGGCATCTCACTCTCTTTGAATCTTCTTTATCATGCTAAGAGGAGCAGGAAAAAGCAAAAAATTTCAGAATTGCACCTTGCAATGCGAAGAAATTACTGTATGTGCATTTACAATATTCATTGATTTTTGCCATTGAAAAACGTCCAGAAATGATTGAAGCTACTGACTGAATGAAAGGAGCTGGCATCTCACTCTCTTTGAATCTTCTTTATCATGCTAAGCGGAGCAGGAAAAAGCAAAACATTTCAGAATTGCACCTTGCAATGCGGAGAAATTACTGTTTGTGCATTTACAATATTCATTGATTTTTGCCATTGAAAAACATCATGTTATTCATATACCAGAAATGTTTGAAGCTACTGACTGAATGAAAGGAGCTGGCTTCTCACTCTCTTTGAATCTTCTTTATCATGCTAAGAGGAGCAGGAAAAAGCAAAAAATTTCAGAATTGCACCTTGCATTGCGGAGAAATTACTGTTTGTGCATTTACAATATTCATTGATTTTTGCCATTGAAAAACATCATGTTATTCATATACCAGAAATGTTTGAAGCTACTGACTGAATGAAAGGAGCTGGCATCTCACTCTCTTTGAATATTCTTTATCATGCTAAGAGGAGCAGGAAAAAGCAAAAAATTTCAGAATTGCACCTTGCAATGCGGAGAAATTACTGTTTGTGCATTTACAATATTCATTGATTTTTGCCATTGAAAAACGTCCAGAAATGATTGAAGCTACTGACTGAATGAAAGGAGCTGGCATCTAAATCTCTTTGAATCTTCTTTATCATGCTAAGAGGAGCAGGAAAAAGCAAAAAATTTCAGAATTGCACCTTGCAATGCGGAGAAATTACTGTTTGTGCATTTACAATATTCATTGATTTTTGCCATTGAAAAACATCATGTTATTCATATACCAGAAATGTTTGAAGCTACTGACTGAATGAAAGGAGCTGGCATCTCACTCTCTTTGAATCTTCTTTATCATGCTAAGAGGAGCAGGAAAAAGCAAAAAAATTCAGAATTGCACCTTGCAATGCGGAGAAATTACTGTTTGTGCATTTACAATATTCATTGAATTTTGCCATTGAAAAACATCATGTTATTCATATACCAGAAATGATTGAAGCTACTGACTGAATGAAAGGAGCTGGCATCTCACTCTCTTTGAATCTTCTTTATCATGCTAAGAGGAGCAGGAAAAAGCAAAAAATTTCAGAATTGCACCTTGCAATGCGGAGAAATTACTGTTTGTGCATTTACAATATTCATTGATTTTTGCCATTGAAAAACATCATGTTATTCATATACCAGAAATGATTGAAGCTACTGACTGAAGGAAAGGAGCTGGCATCTCACTCTCTTTGAATATTCTTTATCATGCTAAGAGGAGCAGGAAAAAGCAAAAAATTTCAGAATTGCACCTTGCAATGCGGAGAAATTACTGTTTGTGCATTTACAATATTCATTGATTTTTGCCATTGAAAAACGTCCAGAAATGATTGAAGCTACTGACTGAATGAAAGGAGCTGGCATGTCACTCTCTTTGAATCTCCTATATCATGCTAAGAGGAGCAGGAAAAAGCAAAAAATTTTAGAATTGCACCTTGCAATGCGGAGAAATTACTGTTTGTGCATTTACAATATTCATTGATTTTTGCCATTGAAAAACATCATGTTATTCATATACCAGAAATGTTTGAAGCTACTGACTGAATGAAAGGAGCTGGCATCTCACTCTCTTTGAATCTTCTTTATCATGCTAAGAGGAGCAGGAAAAAGCAAAAAATTTCAGAATTGCACCTTGCAATGCGGAGAAATTACTATTTGTGCATTTACAATATTCATTGATTTTTGCCATTGAAAAACGTCCAGAAATGATTGAAGCTACTGACTGAATGAAAGGAGCTGGCATCTCACTCTCTTTGAATCTTCTTTATCATGCTAAGAGGAGCAGGAAAAAGCAAAAAATTTCAGAATTGCACCTTGCAATGCGGAGAAATTACTGTTTGTGCATTTACAATATTCATTGATTTTTGCCATTGAAAAACATCATGTTATTCATATACCAGAAATGTTTGAAGCTACTGACTGAATGAAAGGAGCTGGCATCTCACTCTCTTTGAATCTTCTTTATCATGCTAAGAGGAGCAGGAAAAAGCAAAAAATTTCAGAATTGCACCTTGCAATGCGGAGAAATTACTGTTTGTGCATTTACAATATTCATTGATTTTTGCCATTGAAAAACGTCCAGAAATGATTGAAGCTACTGACTGAATGAAAGGAGCTGGCATCTCACTCTCTTTGAATCTTCTTTATCATGCTAAGAGGGGCAGGAAAAAGCAAAAAATTTCAGAATTGCACCTTGCAATGCCGAGAAATTACTGTTAGTGCATTTACAATATTCATTGATTTTTTGCCATTGAAAAACATCATGTTATTCATATACCAGAAATGTTTGAAGCTACTGACTGAATGAAAGGAGCTGGCATCTCACTCTCTTTGAATCTTCTTTATCATGCTAAGAGGAGCAGGAAAAAGCAAAAAATTTCAGAATTGCACCTTGCAATGCGGAGAAATTACTGTTTGTGCATTTACAATATTCATTGATTTTTGCCATTGAAAAACATCCAGAAATGATTGAAGCTACTGACTGAATGAAAGGAGCTGGCATCTCACTCTCTTTGAATCTTGTTTATCATGCTAAGAGGAGCAGGAAAAAGCAAAAAATTTCAGAATTGCACCTTGCAATGCGGAGAAATTACTGTTTGTGCATTTACAATATTCATTGATTTTTGCCATTGAAAAACGTCCAGAAATGATTGAAGCTACTGACTGAATGAAAGGAGCTGGCATCTCACTCTCTTTGAATCTTCTTTATCATGCTAAGAGGAGCAGGAAAAAGCAAAAACTTTCAGAATTGCACCTTGCAATGCGGAGAAATTACTGTTTGTGCATTTACAATATTCATTGATTTTTGCCATTGAAAAACATCATGTTATTCATATACCAGAATGATTGAAGCTACTGACTGAATGAAAGGAGCTGGCATCTCACTCTCTTTGAATCTTCTTTATCATGCTAAGAGGAGCAGGAAAAAGCAAAAAATTTCAGAATTGCACCTTGCAATGCGGAGAAATTACTGTTTGTGCATTTACAATATTCATTGATTTTTGCCATTGAAAAAAATCATGTTATTCATATACCAGAAATGTTTGAAGCTACTGACTGAATGAAAGGAGCTGGCATCTCACTCTCTTTGAATCTTCTTTATCATGCTAAGAGGAGCAGGAAAAAGCAAAAAATTTCAGAATTGCACCTTGCAATGCGGAGAAATTACTGTTTGTGCATTTACAATATTCATTGATTTTTGCCATTGAAAAACGTCCAGAAATGATTGAAGCTACTGACTGAATGAAAGGAGCTGGCATCTCACTCTCTTAGAATCTTGTTTATCATGCTAAGAGGAGCAGGAAAAAGCAAAAAATTTCAGAATTGCACCTTGCAATGCGGAGAAATTACTGTTTGTGCATTTACAATATTCATTGATTTTTGCCATTGAAAAACGTCCAGAAATGATTGAAGCTACTGACTGAATGAAAGGAACTGGCATCTCACTCTCTTTGAATCTTCTTTATCATGCTAAGAGGAGCAGGAAAAAGCAAAAAATTTCAGAATTGCACCTTGCAATGCGGAGAAATTACTGTTTGTGCATTTACAATATTCATTGATTTTTGCCATTGAAAAACGTCCAGAAATGATTGAAGCTACTGACTGAATGAAAGGAGCTGGCATCTCACTCTCTTTGAATCTTGTTTATCATGCTAAGAGGAGCAGGAAAAAGCAAAAAATTTCAGAATTGCACCTTGCAATGCGGAGAAATTACTGTTTGTGCATTTACAATATTCATTGATTTTTGCCATTGAAAAACGTCCAGAAATGATTGAAGCTACTGACTGAATGAAAGGAGCTGGCATCTCACTCTCTTTGAATCTTCTTTATCATGCTAAGAGGAGCAGGAAAAAGCAAAAAATTTCAGAATTGCACCTTGCAATGCGGAGAAATTACTGTTTGTGCATTTACAATATTCATTGATTTTTGCCATTGAAAAACATCATGTTATTCATATACCAGAAATGTTTGAAGCTACTGACTGAATGAAAGGAGCTGGCATCTCACTCTCTTTGAATCTTCTTTATCATGCTAAGAGGAGCAGGAAAAAGCAAAAAATTTCAGAATTGCACCTTGCAATGCGGAGAAATTACTGTTTGTGCATTTACAATATTCATTGATTTTTGCCATTGAAAAACATCATGTTATTCATATACCAGAAATGATTGAAGCTACTGACTGAATGAAAGGAGCTGGCATCTCACTCTCCTTGAATCTTGTTTATCATGCTAAGAGGAGCAGGAAAAAGCAAAAAATTTCAGAATTGCACCTTGCAATGCGGAGAAATTACTGTTTGTGCATTTACAATATTCAATGATTTTTGCCATTGAAAAACGTCCAGAAATGATTGAAGCTACTGACTGAATGAAAGGAGCTGGCATCTCACTCTCTTTGAATCTTCTTTATCATGCTAAGAGGAGCAGGAAAAAGCAAAAAATTTCAGAATTGCACTTTGCAATGCGGAGAAATTACTGTTTGTGCATTTACAATATTCATTGATTTTTGCCATTGAAAAACATCATGTTATTCATATACCAGAAATGTTTGAAGCTACTGACTGAATGAAAGGAGCTGGCATCTCACTCTCTTTGAATCTTCTTTATCATGCTAAGAGGAGCAGGAAAAAGCAAAAAATTTCAGAATTGCACCTTGCAATGCGGAGAAATTACTCTTTGTGCATTTACAATATTCATTGATTTTTGCCATTGAAAAACGTCCAGAAATGATTGAAGCTACTGACTGAATGAAAGGAGCTGGCATCTCACTCTCTTTGAATCTTCTTTATCATGCTAAGAGGAGCAGGAAAAAGCAAAAAATTTCAGAATTGCACCTTGCAATGCGAAGAAATTACTGTATGTGCATTTACAATATTCATTGATTTTTGCCATTGAAAAACGTCCAGAAATGATTGAAGCTACTGACTGAATGAAAGGAGCTGGCATCTCACTCTCTTTGAATCTTCTTTATCATGCTAAGCGGAGCAGGAAAAAGCAAAACATTTCAGAATTGCACCTTGCAATGCGGAGAAATTACTGTTTGTGCATTTACAATATTCATTGATTTTTGCCATTGAAAAACATCATGTTATTCATATACCAGAAATGTTTGAAGCTACTGACTGAATGAAAGGAGCTGGCTTCTCACTCTCTTTGAATCTTCTTTATCATGCTAAGAGGAGCAGGAAAAAGCAAAAAATTTCAGAATTGCACCTTGCATTGCGGAGAAATTACTGTTTGTGCATTTACAATATTCATTGATTTTTGCCATTGAAAAACATCATGTTATTCATATACCAGAAATGTTTGAAGCTACTGACTGAATGAAAGGAGCTGGCATCTCACTCTCTTTGAATATTCTTTATCATGCTAAGAGGAGCAGGAAAAAGCAAAAAATTTCAGAATTGCACCTTGCAATGCGGAGAAATTACTGTTTGTGCATTTACAATATTCATTGATTTTTGCCATTGAAAAACGTCCAGAAATGATTGAAGCTACTGACTGAATGAAAGGAGCTGGCATCTAAATCTCTTTGAATCTTCTTTATCATGCTAAGAGGAGCAGGAAAAAGCAAAAAATTTCAGAATTGCACCTTGCAATGCGGAGAAATTACTGTTTGTGCATTTACAATATTCATTGATTTTTGCCATTGAAAAACATCATGTTATTCATATACCAGAAATGTTTGAAGCTACTGACTGAATGAAAGGAGCTGGCATCTCACTCTCTTTGAATCTTCTTTATCATGCTAAGAGGAGCAGGAAAAAGCAAAAAAATTCAGAATTGCACCTTGCAATGCGGAGAAATTACTGTTTGTGCATTTACAATATTCATTGATTTTTGCCATTGAAAAACATCATGTTATTCATATACCAGAAATGATTGAAGCTACTGACTGAATGTAAGGAGCTGGCATCTCACTCTCTTTGAATCTTCTTTATCATGCTAAGAGGAGCAGGAAAAAGCAAAAAATTTCAGAATTGCACCTTGCAATGCGGAGAAATTACTGTTTGTGCATTTACAATATTCATTGATTTTTGCCATTGAAAAACATCATGTTATTCATATACCAGAAATGATTGAAGCTACTGACTGAAGGAAAGGAGCTGGCATCTCACTCTCTTTGAATATTCTTTATCATGCTAAGAGGAGCAGGAAAAAGCAAAAAATTTCAGAATTGCACCTTGCAATGCGGAGAAATTACTGTTTGTGCATTTACAATATTCATTGATTTTTGCCATTGAAAAACATCATGTTATTCATATACCAGAAATGTTTGAAGCTACTGACTGAATGAAAGGAGCTGGCATCTCACTCTCTTTGAATCTTCTTTATCATGCTAAGAGGAGCAGGAAAAAGCAAAAAATTTCAGAATTGCACCTTGCAATGCGGAGAAATTACTATTTGTGCATTTACAATATTCATTGATTTTTGCCATTGAAAAACGTCCAGAAATGATTGAAGCTACTGACTGAATGAAAGGAGCTGGCATCTCACTCTCTTTGAATCTTCTTTATCATGCTAAGAGGAGCAGGAAAAAGCAAAAAATTTCAGAATTGCACCTTGCATTGCGGAGAAATTACTGTTTGTGCATTTACAATATTCATTGATTTTTGCCATTGAAAAACATCATGTTATTCATATACCAGAAATGTTTGAAGCTACTGACTGAATGAAAGGAGCTGGCATCTCACTCTCTTTGAATCTTCTTTATCATGCTAAGAGGAGCAGGAAAAAGCAAAAAATTTCAGAATTGCACCTTGCAATGCGGAGAAATTACTGTTTGTGCATTTACAATATTCATTGATTTTTGCCATTGAAAAACGTCCAGAAATGATTGAAGCTACTGACTGAATGAAAGGAGCTGGCATCTCACTCTCTTTGAATCTTCTTTATCATGCTAAGAGGGGCAGGAAAAAGCAAAAAATTTCAGAATTGCACCTTGCAATGCCGAGAAATTACTGTTAGTGCATTTACAAAATTCATTGATTTTTTGCCATTGAAAAACATCATGTTATTCATATACCAGAAATGTTTGAAGCTACTGACTGAATGAAAGGAGCTGGCATCTCACTCTCTTTGAATCTTCTTTATCATGCTAAGAGGAGCAGGAAAAAGCAAAAAATTTCAGAATTGCACCTTGCAATGCGGAGAAATTACTGTTTGTGCATTTACAATATTCATTGATTTTTGCCATTGAAAAACGTCCAGAAATGATTGAAGCTACTGACTGAATGAAAGGAGCTGGCATCTCACTCTCTTTGAATCTTCTTTATCATGCTAAGAGGAGCAGGAAAAAGCAAAAACTTTCAGAATTGCACCTTGCAATGCGGAGAAATTACTGTTTGTGCATTTACAATATTCATTGATTTTTGCCATTGAAAAACATCATGTTATTCATATACCAGAAATGATTGAAGCTACTGACTGAATGAAAGGAGCTGGCATCTCACTCTCTTTGAATCTTCTTTATCATGCTAAGAGGAGCAGGAAAAAGCAAAAAATTTCAGAATTGCACCTTGCAATGCGGAGAAATTACTGTTTGTGCATTTACAATATTCATTGATTTTTGCCATTGAAAAAAATCATGTTATTCATATACCAGAAATGTTTGAAGCTACTGACTGAATGAAAGGAGCTGGCATCTCACTCTCTTTGAATCTTCTTTATCATGCTAAGAGGAGCAGGAAAAAGCAAAAAATTTCAGAATTGCACCTTGCAATGCGGAGAAATTACTGTTTGTGCATTTACAATATTCATTGATTTTTGCCATTGAAAAACGTCCAGAAATGATTGAAGCTACTGACTGAATGAAAGGAGCTGGCATCTCACTCTCTTAGAATCTTGTTTATCATGCTAAGAGGAGCAGGAAAAAGCAAAAAATTTCAGAATTGCACCTTGCAATGCGGAGAAATTACTGTTTGTGCATTTACAATATTCATTGATTTTTGCCATTGAAAAACGTCCAGAAATGATTGAAGCTACTGACTGAATGAAAGGAACTGGCATCTCACTCTCTTTGAATCTTCTTTATCATGCTAAGAGGAGCAGGAAAAAGCAAAAAATTTCAGAATTGCACCTTGCAATGCGGAGAAATTACTGTTTGTGCATTTACAATATTCATTGATTTTTGCCATTGAAAAACGTCCAGAAATGATTGAAGCTACTGACTGAATGAAAGGAGCTGGCATCTCACTCTCTTTGAATCTTGTTTATCATGCTAAGAGGAGCAGGAAAAAGCAAAAAATTTCAGAATTGCACCTTGCAATGCGGAGAAATTACTGTTTGTGCATTTACAATATTCATTGATTTTTGCCATTGAAAAACGTCCAGAAATGATTGAAGCTACTGACTGAATGAAAGGAGCTGGCATCTCACTCTCTTTGAATCTTCTTTATCATGCTAAGAGGAGCAGGAAAAAGCAAAAAATTTCAGAATTGCACCTTGCAATGCGGAGAAATTACTGTTTGTGCATTTACAATATTCATTGATTTTTGCCATTGAAAAACATCATGTTATTCATATACCAGAAATGTTTGAAGCTACTGACTGAATGAAAGGAGCTGGCATCTCACTCTCTTTGAATCTTCTTTATCATGCTAAGAGGAGCAGGAAAAAGCAAAAAATTTCAGAATTGCACCTTGCAATGCGGAGAAATTACTGTTTGTGCATTTACAATATTCATTGATTTTTGCCATTGAAAAACATCATGTTATTCATATACCAGAAATGATTGAAGCTACTGACTGAATGAAAGGAGCTGGCATCTCACTCTCTTTGAATCTTGTTTATCATGCTAAGAGGAGCAGGAAAAAGCAAAAAATTTCAGAATTGCACCTTGCAATGCGGAGAAATTACTGTTTGTGCATTTACAATATTCAATGATTTTTGCCATTGAAAAACGTCCAGAAATGATTGAAGCTACTGACTGAATGAAAGGAGCTGGCATCTCACTCTCATTGAATCTTCTTTATCATGCTAAGAGGAGCAGGAAAAAGCAAAAAATTTCAGAATTGCATTTTGCAATGCGGAGAAATTACTGTTTGTGCATTTACAATATTCATTGATTTTTGCCATTGAAAAACATCATGTTATTCATATACCAGAAATGTTTGAAGCTACTGACTGAATGAAAGGAGCTGGCATCTCACTCTCTTTGAATCTTCTTTATCATGCTAAGAGGAGCAGGAAAAAGCAAAAAATTTCAGAATTGCACCTTGCAATGCGGAGAAATTACTGTTTGTGCATTTACAATATTCATTGATTTTTGCCATTGAAAAACGTCCAGAAATGATTGAAGCTACTGACTGAATGAAAGGAGCTGGCATCTCACTCTCTTTGAATCTTCTTTATCATGCTAAGAGGAGCAGGAAAAAGCAAAAAATTTCAGAATTGCACCTTGCAATGCGGAGAAATTACTGTTTGTGCATTTACAATATTCATTGATTTTTGCCATTGAAAAACGTCCAGAAATGATTGAAGCTACTGACTGAATGAAAGGAGCTGGCATCTCACTCTCTTTGAATCTTCTTTATCATGCTAAGAGGAGCAGGAAAAAGCAAAACATTTCATAATTGCACCTTGCAATGCGGAGAAATTACTGTTTGTGCATTTACAATATTCATTGATTTTTGCCATTGAAAAACATCATGTTATTCATATACCAGAAATGTTTGAAGCTACTGACTGAATGAAAGGAGCTGGCTTCTCACTCTCTTTGAATCTTCTTTATCATGCTAAGAGGAGCAGGAAAAAGCAAAAAATTTCAGAATTGCACCTTGCATTGCGGAGAAATTACTGTTTGTGCATTTACAATATTCATTGATTTTTGCCATTGAAAAACATCATGTTATTCATATACCAGAAATGTTTGAAGCTACTGACTGAATGAAAGGAGCTGGCATCTCACTCTCTTTGAATATTCTTTATCATGCTAAGAGGAGCAGGAAAAAGCAAAAAATTTCAGAATTGCACCTTGCAATGCGGAGAAATTACTGTTTGTGCATTTACAATATTCATTGATTTTTGCCATTGAAAAACGTCCAGAAATGATTGAAGCTACTGACTGAATGAAAGGAGCTGGCATCTAAATCTCTTTGAATCTTCTTTATCATGCTAAGAGGAGCAGGAAAAAGCAAAAAATTTCAGAATTGCACCTTGCAATGCGGAGAAATTACTGTTTGTGCATTTACAATATTCATTGATTTTTGCCATTGAAAAACATCATGTTATTCATATACCAGAAATGTTTGAAGCTACTGACTGAATGAAAGGAGCTGGCATCTCACTCTCTTTGAATCTTCTTTATCATGCTAAGAGGAGCAGGAAAAAGCAAAAAAATTCAGAATTGCACCTTGCAATGCGGAGAAATTACTGTTTGTGCATTTACAATATTCATTGATTTTTGCCATTGAAAAACATCATGTTATTCATATACCAGAAATGATTGAAGCTACTGACTGAATGAAAGGAGCTGGCATCTCACTCTCTTTGAATCTTCTTTATCATGCTAAGAGGAGCAGGAAAAAGCAAAAAATTTCAGAATTGCACCTTGCAATGCGGAGAAATTACTGTTTGTGCATTTACAATATTCATTGATTTTTGCCATTGAAAAACGTCCAGAAATGATTGAAGCTACTGACTGAATGAAAGGAGCTGGCATCTCACTCTCTTTGAATCTTCTTTATCATGCTAAGAGGAGCAGGAAAAAGCAAAAAATTTCAGAATTGCACCTTGCAATGCCGAGAAATTACTGTTAGTGCATTTACAATATTCATTGATTTTTTGCCATTGAAAAACATCATGTTATTCATATACCAGAAATGTTTGAAGCTACTGACTGAATGAAAGGAGCTGGCATCTCACTCTCTTTGAATCTTCTTTATCATGCTAAGAGGAGCAGGAAAAAGCAAAAAATTTCAGAATTGCACCTTGCAATGCGGAGAAATTACTGTTTGTGCATTTACAATATTCATTGATTTTTGCCATTGAAAAACATCCAGAAATGATTGAAGCTACTGACTGAATGAAAGGAGCTGGCATCTCACTCTCTTTGAATCTTGTTTATCATGCTAAGCGGAGCAGGAAAAAGCAAAAAATTTCAGAATTGCACCTTGCAATGCGGAGAAATTACTGTTTGTGCATTTACAATATTCATTGATTTTTGCCATTGAAAAACGTCCAGAAATGATTGAAGCTACTGACTGAATGAAAGGAGCTGGCATCTCACTCTCTTTGAATCTTCTTTATCATGCTAAGAGGAGCAGGAAAAAGCAAAAACTTTCAGAATTGCACCTTGCAATGCGGAGAAATTACTGTTTGTGCATTTACAATATTCATTGATTTTTGCCATTGAAAAACATCATGTTATTCATATACCAGAAATGATTGAAGCTACTGACTGAATGAAAGGAGCTGGCATCTCACTCTCTTTGAATCTTCTTTATCATGCTAAGAGGAGCAGGAAAAAGCAAAAAATTTCAGAATTGCACCTTGCAATGCGGAGAAATTACTGTTTGTGCATTTACAATATTCATTGATTTTTGCCATTGAAAAACATCATGTTATTCATATACCAGAAATGTTTGAAGCTACTGACTGAATGAAAGGAGCTGGCATCTCACTCTCTTTGAATCTTCTTTATCATGCTAAGAGGAGCAGGAAAAAGCAAAAAATTTCAGAATTGCACCTTGCAATGCGGAGAAATTACTGTTTGTGCATTTACAATATTCATTGATTTTTGCCATTGAAAAACGTCCAGAAATGATTGAAGCTACTGACTGAATGAAAGGAGCTGGCATCTCACTCTCTTTGAATCTTCTTTATCATGCTAAGAGGAGCAGGAAAAAGCAAAAAATTTCAGAATTGCACCTTGCAATGCGGAGAAATTACTGTTTGTGCATTTACAATATTCATTGATTTTTGCCATTGAAAAACGTCCAGAAATGATTGAAGCTACTGACTGAATGAAAGGAGCTGGCATCTCACTCTCTTTGAATCTTGTTTATCATGCTAAGAGGAGCAGGAAAAAGCAAAAAATTTCAGAATTGCACCTTGCAATGCGGAGAAATTACTGTTTGTGCATTTACAATATTCATTGATTTTTGCCATTGAAAAACGTCCAGAAATGATTGAAGCTACTGACTGAATGAAAGGAGCTGGCATCTCACTCTCTTTGAATCTTCTTTATCATGCTAAGAGGAGCAGGAAAAAGCAAAAAATTTCAGAATTGCACCTTGCAATGCGGAGAAATTACTGTTTGTGCATTTACAATATTCATTGATTTTTGCCATTGAAAAACATCATGTTATTCATATACCAGAAATGTTTGAAGCTACTGACTGAATTAAAGGAGCTGGCATCTCACTCTCTTTGAATCTTCTTTATCATGCTAAGAGGAGCAGGAAAAAGCAAAAAATTTCAGAATTGCACCTTGCAATGCGGAGAAATTACTGTTTGTGCATTTACAATATTCATTGATTTTTGCCATTGAAAAACATCATATTATTCATATACCAGAAATGATTGAAGCTACTGACTGAATGAAAGGAGCTGGCATCTCACTCTCTTTGAATCTTGTTTATCATGCTAAGAGGAGCAGGAAAAAGCAAAAAATTTCAGAATTGCACCTTGCAATGCGGAGAAATTACTGTTTGTGCATTTACAATATTCAATGATTTTTGCCATTGAAAAACGTCCAGAAATGATTGAAGCTACTGACTGAATGAAAGGAGCTGGCATCTCACTCTCTTTGAATCTTCTTTATCATGCTAAGAGGAGCAGGAAAAAGCAAAAAATTTCAGAATTGCACCTTGCAATGCGGAGAAATTACTGTTTGTGCATTTACAATATTCATTGATTTTTGCCATTGAAAAACATCATGTTATTCATATACCAGAAATGTTTGAAGCTACTGACTGAATGAAAGGAGCTGGCATCTCACTCTCTTTGAATCTTCTTTATCATGCTAAGAGGAGCAGGAAAAAGCAAAAAATTTCAGAATTGCACCTTGCAATGCGGAGAAATTACTCTTTGTGCATTTACAATATTCATTGATTTTTGCCATTGAAAAACGTCCAGAAATGATTGAAGCTACTGACTGAATGAAAGGAGCTGGCATCTCACTCTCTTTGAATCTTCTTTATCATGCTAAGAGGAGCAGGAAAAAGCAAAAAATTTCAGAATTGCACCTTGCAATGCGGAGAAATTACTGTTTGTGCATTTACAATATTCATTGATTTTTGCCATTGAAAAACGTCCAGAAATGATTGAAGCTACTGACTGAATGAAAGGAGCTGGCATCTCACTCTCTTTGAATCTTCTTTATCATGCTAAGAGGAGCAGGAAAAAGCAAAAAATTTCAGAATTGCATCTTGCAATGCGGAGAAATTACTGTTTGTGCATTTACAATATTCATTGATTTTTGCCATTGAAAAACGTCCAGAAATGATTGAAGCTACTGACTGAATGAACGGAGCTGGCATCTAAATCTCTTTGAATCTTCTTTATCATGCTAAGAGGAGCAGGAAAAAGCAAAAAATTTCAGAATTGCACCTTGCAATGCGGAGAAATTACTGTTTGTGCATTTACAATATTCATTGATTTTTGCCATTGAAAAACATCATGCTATTCATATACCAGAAATGATTTAAGCTACTGACTGAATGAAAGGAGCTGGCATCTCACTCTCTTTGAATCTTCTTTATCATGCTAAGAGGAGCAGGAAAAAGCAAAAAAATTTCAGAATTGCACCTTGCAATGCGGAGAAATTACTGTTTGTGCATTTACAATATTCATTGATTTTTGCCATTGAAAAACGTCCAGAAATGATTGAAGCTACTGACTGAATGAAAGGAGCTGGCATCTCACTCTCTTTGAATCTTCTTTATCATGCTAAGAGGAGCAGGAAAAAGCAAAAAATTTCAGAATTGCACCTTGCAATGCGGAGAAATTACTGTTTGTGCATTTACAATATTCATTGATTTTTGCCATTGAAAAACAACATGTTATTCATATACCAGAAATGTTTGAAGCTACTGACTGAATGAAAGGAGCTGGCATCTCACTCTCTTTGAATCTTCTTTATCATGCTAAGAGGAGCAGGAAAAAGCAAAAAAATTCAGAATTGCACCTTGCAATGCGGAGAAATTACTGTTTGTGCATTTACAATATTCATTGATTTTTGCCATTGAAAAACATCATGTTATTCAGATACCAGAAATGATTGAAGTCACTGACTGAATGAAAGGAGCTGGCATCTCACTCTCTTTGAATCTTCTTTATCATGCTAAGAGGAGCAGGAAAAAGCAAAAAATTTCAGAATTGCACCTTGCAATGCGGAGAAGTTACTGTTTGTGCATTTACAATATTCATTGATTTTTGCCATTGAAAAACATCATGTTATTCATATACCAGAAATGATTGAAGCTACTGACTGAATGAAAGGAGCTGGCATCTCACTCTCTTTGAATATTCTTTATCATGCTAAGAGGAGCAGGAAAAAGCAAAAAATTTCAGAATTGCACCTTGCAATGCGGAGAAATTACTGTTTGTGCATTTACAATATTCATTGATTTTTGCCATTGAAAAACGTCCAGAAATGATTGAAGCTACTGACTGAATGAAAGGAGCTGGCATCTCACTCTCTTTGAATCTTCTATATCATGCTAAGAGGAGCAGGAAAAAGCAAAAAATTTTAGAATTGCACCTTGCAATGCGGAGAAATTACTGTTTGTGCATTTACAATATTCATTGATTTTTGCCATTGAAAAACATCATGTTATTCATATACCAGAAATGTTTGAAGCTACTGACTGAATGAAAGGAGCTGACATCTCACTCTCTTTGAATCTTCTTTATCATGCTAAGAGGAGCAGGAAAAAGCAAAAAATTTCAGAATTGCACCTTGCAATGCGGAGAAATTACTATTTGTGCATTTACAATATTCATTGATTTTTGCCATTGAAAAACGTCCAGAAATGATTGAAGCTACTGACTGAATGAAAGGAGCTGACATCTCACTCTCTTTGAATCTTCTTTATCATGCTAAGAGGAGCAGGAAAAAGCAAAAAATTTCAGAATTGCACCTTGCAATGCGGAGAAATTACTGTTTGTGCATTTACAATATTCATTGATTTTTGCCATTGAAAAACATCATGTTATTCATATACCAGAAATGTTTGAAGCTACTGACTGAATGAAAGGAGCTGGCATCTCACTCTCTTTGAATCTTCTTTATCATGCTAAGAGGAGCAGGAAAAAGCAAAAAATTTCAGAATTGCACCTTCCAATGCGGAGAAATTACTGTTTGTGCATTTACAATATTCATTGATTTTTGCCATTGAAAAACGTCCAGAAATGATTGAAGCTACTGACTGAATGAAAGGAGCTGGCATCTCACTCTCTTTGAATCTTCTTTATCATGCTAAGAGGAGCAGGAAAAAGCAAAAAATTTCAGAATTGCACCTTGCAATGCGGAGAAATTACTCTTTGTGCATTTACAATATTCATTGATTTTTGCCATTGAAAAACGTCCAGAAATGATTGAAGCTACTGACTGAATGAAAGGAGCTGGCATCTCACTCTCTTTGAATCTTCTTTATCATGCTAAGAGGAGCAGGAAAAAGCAAAAAATTTCAGAATTGCACCTTGCAATGCGGAGAAATTACTGTTTGTGCATTTACAATATTAATTGATTTTTGCCATTGAAAAACGTCCAGAAATGATTGAAGCTACTGACTGAATGAAAGGAGCTGGCATCTCACTCTCTTTGAATCTTCTTTATCATGCTAAGAGGAGCAGGAAAAAGCAAAAAATTTCAGAATTGCATCTTGCAATGCGGAGAAATTACTGTTTGTGCATTTACAATATTCATTGATTTTTGCCATTGAAAAACGTCCAGAAATGATTGAAGCTACTGACTGAATGAACGGAGCTGGCATCTAAATCTCTTTGAATCTTCTTTATCATGCTAAGAGGAGCAGGAAAAAGCAAAAAATTTCAGAATTGCACCTTGCAATGCGGAGAAATTACTGTTTGTGCATTTACAATATTCATTGATTTTTGCCATTGAAAAACATCATGCTATTCATATACCAGAAATGATTTAAGCTACTGACTGAATGAAAGGAGCTGGCATCTCACTCTCTTTGAATCTTCTTTATCATGCTAAGAGGAGCAGGAAAAAGCAAAAAAATTTCAGAATTGCACCTTGCAATGCGGAGAAATTACTGTTTGTGCATTTACAATATTCATTGATTTTTGCCATTGAAAAACGTCCAGAAATGATTGAAGCTACTGACTGAATGAAAGGAGCTGGCATCTCACTCTCTTTGAATCTTCTTTATCATGCTAAGAGGAGCAGGAAAAAGCAAAAAATTTCAGAATTGCACCTTGCAATGCGGAGAAATTACTGTTTGTGCATTTACAATATTCATTGATTTTTGCCATTGAAAAACAACATGTTATTCATATACCAGAAATGTTTGAAGCTACTGACTGAATGAAAGGAGCTGGCATCTCACTCTCTTTGAATCTTCTTTATCATGCTAAGAGGAGCAGGAAAAAGCAAAAAAATTCAGAATTGCACCTTGCAATGCGGAGAAATTACTGTTTGTGCATTTACAATATTCATTGATTTTTGCCATTGAAAAACATCATGTTATTCAGATACCAGAAATGATTGAAGTCACTGACTGAATGAAAGGAGCTGGCATCTCACTCTCTTTGAATCTTCTTTATCATGCTAAGAGGAGCAGGAAAAAGCAAAAAATTTCAGAATTGCACCTTGCAATGCGGAGAAGTTACTGTTTGTGCATTTACAATATTCATTGATTTTTGCCATTGAAAAACATCATGTTATTCATATACCAGAAATGATTGAAGCTACTGACTGAATGAAAGGAGCTGGCATCTCACTCTCTTTGAATATTCTTTATCATGCTAAGAGGAGCAGGAAAAAGCAAAAAATTTCAGAATTGCACCTTGCAATGCGGAGAAGTTACTGTTTGTGCATTTACAATATTCATTGATTTTTGCCATTGAAAAACATCATGTTATTCATATACCAGAAATGATTGAAGCTACTGACTGAATGAAAGGAGCTGGCATCTCACTCTCTTTGAATATTCTTTATCATGCTAAGAGGAGCAGGAAAAAGCAAAAAATTTCAGAATTGCACCTTGCAATGCGGAGAAATTACTGTTTGTGCATTTACAATATTCATTGATTTTTGCCATTGAAAAACATCCAGAAATGATTGAAGCTACTGACTGAATGAAAGGAGCTGGCATCTCACTCTCTTTGAATCTTCTATATCATGCTAAGAGGAGCAGGAAAAAGCAAAAAATTTTAGAATTGCACCTTGCAATGCGGAGAAATTACTGTTTGTGCATTTACAATATTCATTGATTTTTGCCATTGAAAAACATCATGTTATTCATATACCAGAAATGTTTGAAGCTACTGACTGAATGAAAGGAGCTGACATCTCACTCTCTTTGAATCTTCTTTATCATGCTAAGAGGAGCAGGAAAAAGCAAAAAATTTCAGAATTGCACCTTGCAATGCGGAGAAATTACTATTTGTGCATTTACAATATTCATTGATTTTTGCCATTGAAAAACGTCCAGAAATGATTGAAGCTACTGACTGAATGAAAGGAGCTGACATCTCACTCTCTTTGAATCTTCTTTATCATGCTAAGAGGAGCAGGAAAAAGCAAAAAATTTCAGAATTGCACCTTGCAATGCGGAGAAATTACTGTTTGTGCATTTACAATATTCATTGATTTTTGCCATTGAAAAACATCATGTTATTCATATACCAGAAATGTTTGAAGCTACTGACTGAATGAAAGGAGCTGGCATCTCACTCTCTTTGAATCTTCTTTATCATGCTAAGAGGAGCAGGAAAAAGCAAAAAATTTCAGAATTGCACCTTGCAATGCGGAGAAATTACTGTTTGTGCATTTACAATATTCATTGATTTTTGCCATTGAAAAACGTCCAGAAATGATTGAAGCTACTGACTGAATGAAAGGAGCTGGCATCTCACTCTCTTTGAATCTTCTTTATCATGCTAAGAGGAGCAGGAAAAAGCAAAAAATTTCAGAATTGCACCTTGCAATGCGGAGAAATTACTGTTAGCGCATTTACAATATTCATTGATTTTTTGCCATTGAAAAACATCATGTTATTCATATACCAGAAATGTTTGAAGCTACTAACTGAATGAAAGGAGCTGGCATCTCACTCTCTTTGAATCTTCTTTATCATGCTAAGAGGAGCAGGAAAAAGAAAAAAATTTCAGAATTGCACCTTGCAATGAAGAGAAATTACTGTTTGTGCATTTACAATATTCATTGATTTTTGCCATTGAAAAACATCCAGAAATGATTGAAGCTACTGACTGAATGAAAGGAGCTGGCATCTCACTCTCTTTGAATCTTGTTTATCATGCTAAGAGGGGCAGGAAAAAGCAAAAAATTTCAGAATTGCACCTTGCAATGCGGAGAAATTACTGTTTGTGCATTTACAATATTCATTGATTTTTGCCATTGAAAAACGTCCAGAAATGATTGAAGCTACTGACTGAATGAAAGGAGCTGGCATCTCACTCTCTTTGAATCTTCTTTATCATGCTAAGAGGAGCAGGAAAAAGCAAACACTTTCAGAATTGCACCTTGCAATGCGGAGAAATTACTGTTTGTGCATTTACAATATTCATTGATTTTTGCCATTGAAAAACATCATGTTATTCATATACCAGAAATGATTGAAGCTACTGACTGAATGAAAGGAGCTGGCATCTCACTCTCTTTGAATCTTCTTTATCATGCTAAGAGGAGCAGGAAAAAGCAAAAAATTTCAGAATTGCACCTTGCAATGCGGAGAAATTACTGTTTGTGCATTTACAATATTCATTGATTTTTGCCATTGAAAAACATCATGTTATTCATATACCAGAAATGTTTGAAGCTACTGACTGAATGAAAGGAGCTGGCATCTCACTCTCTTTGAATCTTCTTTATCATGCTAAGAGGAGCAGGAAAAAGCAAAAAATTTCAGAATTGCACCTTGCAATGCGGAGAAATTACTGTTTGTGCATTTACAATATTCATTGATTTTTGCCATTGAAAAACGTCCAGAAATGATTGAAGCTACTGACTGAATGAAAGGAGCTGGCATCTCACTCTCTTAGAATCTTGTTTATCATGCTAAGAGGAGCAGGAAAAAGCAAAAAATTTCAGAATTGCACCTTGCAATGCGGAGAAATTACTGTTTGTGCATTTACAATATTCATTGATTTTTGCCATTGAAAAACGTCCAGAAATGATTGAAGCTACTGACTGAATGAAAGGAACTGGCATCTCACTCTCTTTGAATCTTCTTTATCATGCTAAGAGGAGCAGTAAAAAGCAAAAAATTTCAGAATTGCACCTTGCAATGCGGAGAAATTACTGTTTGTGCATTTACAATATTCATTGATTTTTGCCATTGAAAAACGTCCAGAAATGATTGAAGCTACTGACTGAATGAAAGGAGCTGGCATCTCACTCTCTTTGAATCTTGTTTATCATGCTAAGAGGAGCAGGAAAAAGCAAAAAATTTCAGAATTGCACCTTGCAATGCGGAGAAATTACTGTTTGTGCATTTACAATATTCATTGATTTTTGCCATTGAAAAACGTCCAGAAATGATTGAAGCTACTGACTGAATGAAAGGAGCTGGCATCTCACTCTCTTTGAATCTTCTTTATCATGCTAAGAGGAGCAGGAAAAAGCAAAAAATTTCAGAATTGCACCTTGCAATGCGGAGAAATTACTGTTTGTGCATTTACAATATTCATTGATTTTTGCCATTGAAAAACATCATGTTATTCATATACCAGAAATGTTTGAAGCTACTGACTGAATGAAAGGAGCTGGCATCTCACTCTCTTTGAATCTTCTTTATCATGCTAAGAGGAGCAGGAAAAAGCAAAAAATTTCAGAATTGCACCTTGCAATGCGGAGAAATTACTGTTTGTGCATTTACAATATTCATTGATTTTTGCCATTGAAAAACGTCCAGAAATGATTGAAGCTACTGACTGAATGAAAGGAGCTGGCATATCACTCTCTTTGAATCTTGTTTATCATGCTAAGAGGAGCAGGAAAAAGCAAAAAATTTCAGAATTGCACCTTGCAATGCGGAGAAATTACTGTTTGTGCATTTACAATATTCATTGATTTTTGCCATTGAAAAACGTCCAGAAATGATTGAAGCTACTGACTGAATGAAAGGAGCTGGCATCTCACTCTCTTTGAATCTTCTTTATCATGCTAAGAGGAGCAGGAAAAAGCAAAAAATTTCAGAATTGCACCTTGCAATGAGGAGAAATTACTGTTTGTGCATTTACAATATTCATTGATTTTTGCCATTGAAAAACGTCCAGAAATGATTGAAGCTACTGACTGAATGAAAGGAGCTGGCATCTCACTCTCTTTGAATCTTCTTTATCATGCTAAGAGGAGCAGGAAAAAGCAAAAAATTTCAGAATTGCACCTTGCAATGCGGAGAAATTACTGTATATTGTAAATGCACAAACAGTAATTTCTCCGCATTGCAAGGTGCAATTCTGAAATTTTTTGCTTTTTCCTGCTCCTCTTAGCATGATAAAGAAGATTCAAAGAGAGTGAGAAGCCAGCTCCTTTCATTCAGTCAGTAGCTTCAAACATTTCTGGTATATGAATAACATGATGTTTTTCAATGGCAAAAATCAATGAATATTGTAAATGCACAAACAGTAATTTCTCCGCATTGCAAGGTGCAATTCTGAAATTTTTTGCTTTTTCCTGCTCCTCTTAGCATGATAAAGAAGATTCAAAGAGAGTGAGATGCCAGCTCCTTTCATTCAGTCAGTAGCTTCAATCTTTTCTGGTATATGAATAACATGATGTTTTTCAATGGCAAAAATCAATGAATATTGTAAATGCACAAACAGTAATTTCTCCACATTGCAAGGTGCAATTCTGAAATTTTTTGCTTTTTCCTGCTCCTCTAAGCATGATAAAGAAGATTCAAAGAGAGTGAGATGCCAGCTCCTTTCATTCAGTCAGTAGCTTCAATCATTTCTGGACGTTTTTCAATGGCAAAAAACAATGAATATTGTAAATGCACAAACAGTAATTTCTCCGCATTGCAAGGTGCAATTCTGAAATTTTTTGCTTTTTCCTGCTCCTCTTAGCATGATAAAGAAGATTCAAAGAGAGTGAGATGCCAGCTCCTTTCATTCAGTCAGTAGCTTCAATCATTTCTGGACGTTTTTCAATGGCAAAAATCAATGAATATTGTAAATGCACAAACAGTAATTTCTCCGCATTGCAAGGTGCAATTCTGAAATTTTTTGCTTTTTCCTGCTCCTCTTAGCATGATAAACAAGATTCAAAGAGAGTGAGATGCCAGCTCCTTTCATTCAGTCAGTAGCTTCAATCATTTCTGGACGTTTTTCAATGGCAAAAATCAATGAATATTGTAAATGCACAAACAGTAATTTCTCCGCATTGCAAGGTGCAATTCTGAAATTTTTTGCTTTTTCCTGCTCCTCTTAGCATGATAAAGAAGATTCAAAGAGAGTGAGATGCCAGCTCCTTTCATTCAGTCAGTAGCTTCAAACATTTCTGGTATATGAATAACATGATGTTTTTCAATGGCAAAAATCAATGAATATTGTAAATGCACAAACAGTAATTTCTTCGCATTGCAAGGTGCAATTCTGAAATTTTTTGCTTTTTCCTGCTCCTCTTAGCATGATAAAGATTCAAAGAGAGTGAGATGCCAGCTCCTTTCATTCAGTCAGTAGCTTCAATCATTTCTGGACGTTTTTCAATGGCAAAAATCAATGAATATTGTAAATGCACAAACAGTAATTTCTCCGCATTGCAAGGTGCAATTCTGAAATTTTTTGCTTTTTCCTGCTCCTCTTAGCATGATAAAGAAGATTCAAAGAGAGTGAGATGCCAGCTCCTTTCATTCAGTAAGTAGCTTCAATCATTTCTGGACGTTTTTCAATGGCAAAAATCAATGAATATTGTAAATGCACAAACTAATTTCTCCGCATTGCAAGGTGCAATTCTGAAATTTTTTGCTTTTTCCTGCTCCTCTTAGCATGATAAACAAGATTCAAAGAGAGTGAGATGCCAGCTCCTTTCATTCAGTCAGTAGCTTCAATCATTTCTGGACGTTTTTCAATGGCAAAAATCAATGAATATTGTAAATGCACAAACAGTAATTTCTCCGCATTGCAAGGTGCAATTCTGAAATTTTTTGCTTTTTCCTGCTCCTCTTAGCATGATAAAGAAGATTCAAAGAGAGTGAGATGCCAGCTCCTTTCATTCAGTCAGTAGCTTCAAACATTTCTGGTATATGAATAACATGATGTTTTTCAATGGCAAAAATCAATGAATATTGTAAATGCACAAACAGTAATTTCTCCGCATTGAAAGGTGCAATTCTGAAATTTTTTGCTTTTTCCTGCTCCTCTTAGCATGATAAAGAAGATTCAAAGAGAGTGAGATGCCAGCTCCTTTCATTCAGTCAGTAGCTTCAATCATTTCTGGACGTTTTTCAATGGCAAAAATCAATGAATATTGTAAATGCACAAACAGTAATTTCTCCGCATTGCAAGGTGCAATTCTGAAATTTTTTGCTTTTTCCTGCTCCTCTTAGCATGATAAAGAAGATTCAAAGAGAGTGAGATGCCAGCTCCTTTCATTCAGTCAGTAGCTTCAATCGTTTCTGGACGTTTTTCAATGGCAAAAATCAATGAATATTGTAAATGCACAAACAGTAATTTCTCCGCATTGCAAGGTGCAATTCTGAAATTTTTTGCTTTTTTCTGCTCCTCTTAGCATGATAAAGAAGATTCAAAGAGAGTGAGATGCCAGCTCCTTTCATTCAGTCAGTAGCTTCAAACATTTCTGGTATATGAATAACATGATGTTTTTCAATGGCAAAAATCAATGAATATTGTAAATGCACAAACAGTAATTTCTCCGCATTGCAAGGTGCAATTCTGAAATTTTTTGCTTTTTCCTGCTCCTCTTAGCATGATAAACAAGATTCAAAGAGAATGAGATGCCAGCTCCTTTCATTCAGTCAGTAGCTTCAATCATTTCTGGACGTTTTTCAATGGCAAAAATCAATGAATATTGTAAATGCACAAACAGTAATTTCTCCGCATTGCAAGGTGCAATTCTGAAATTTTTTGCTTTTTCCTGCTCCTCTTAGCATGATAAAGAAGATTCAAAGAGAGTGAGATGCCAGCTCCTTTCATTCAGTCAGTAGCTTCAAACATTTCTGGTATATGAATAACATGATGTTTTTCAATGGCAAAAATCAATGAATATTGTAAATGCACAAACAGTAATTTCTCCGCATTGCAAGGTGCAATTCTGAAATTTTTTGCTTTTTCCTGCTCCTCTTAGCATGATAAAGAAGATTCAGAGAGTGAGATGCCAGCTCCTTTCATTCAGTCAGTAGCTTCAATCATTTCTGGACGTTTTTCAATGGCAAAAATCAATGAATATTGTAAATGCACAAACAGTAATTTCTCCGCATTGCAAGATGCAATTCTGAATTTTTTTGCTTTTTCCTGCTCCTCTTAGCATGATAAAGAAGATTCAAAGAGAGTGAGATGCCAGCTCCTTTCATTCAGTCAGTAGCTTCAATCATTTCTGGATGTTTTTCAATGGCAAAAATCAATGAATATTGTAAATGCACAAACAGTAATTTCTCCGCATTGCAAGGTGCAATTCTGAAATTTTTTGCTTTTTCCTGCTCCTCTTAGCATGATAAACAAGATTCAAAGAGAGTGAGATGCCAGCTCCTTTCATTCAGTCAGTAGCTTCAATCATTTCTGGATGTTTTTCAATGGCAAAAATCAATGAATATTGTAAATGCACAAACAGTAATTTCTCCGCATTGCAAGGTGCAATTCTGAAATTTTTTGCTTTTTCCTGCTCCTCTTAGCATGATAAAGAAGATTCAAAGAGAGTGAGATGCCAGCTCCTTTCATTCAGTCAGTAGCTTCAAACATTTCTGGTATATGAATAACATGATGTTTTTCAATGGCAAAAATCAATGAATATTGTAAATGCACAAACAGTAATTTCTCCGCATTGCAAGGTGCAATTCTGAAATTTTTTGCTTTTTCCTGCTCCTCTTAGCATGATAAAGAAGATTCAAAGAGAGTGAGATGCCAGCTCCTTTCATTCAGTCAGTAGCTTCAATCATTTCTGGACGTTTTTCAATGGCAAAAATCAATGAATATTGTAAATGCACAAACAGTAATTTCTCCGCATTGCAAGGTGCAATTCTGAAATTTTTTGCTTTTTCCTGCTCCTCTTAGCATGATAAACAAGATTCAAAGAGAGTGAGATGCCAGCTCCTTTCATTCAGTCAGTAGCTTCAATCATTTCTGGACGTTTTTCAATGGCAAAAATCAATGAATATTGTAAATGCACAAACAGTAATTTCTCCGCATTGCAAGGTGCAATTCTGAAATTTTTTGCTTTTTCCTGCTCCTCTTAGCATGATAAAGAAGATTCAAAGAGAGTGAGATGCCAGCTCCTTTCATTCAGTCAGTAGCTTCAAACATTTCTGGTATATGAATAACATGATGTTTTTCAATGGCAAAAATCAATGAATATTGTAAATGCACAAACAGTAATTTCTCCGCATTGAAAGGTGCAATTCTGAAATTTTTTGCTTTTTCCTGCTCCTCTTAGCATGATAAAGAAGATTCAAAGAGAGTGAGATGCCAGCTCCTTTCATTCAGTCAGTAGCTTCAAACATTTCTGGTATATGAATAACATGATGTTTTTCAATGGCAAAAATCAATGAATATTGTAAATGCACAAACAGTAATTTCTCCGCATTGAAAGGTGCAATTCTGAAATTTTTTGCTTTTTCCTGCTCCTCTTAGCATGATAAAGAAGATTCAAAGAGAGTGAGATGCCAGCTCCTTTCATTCAGTCAGTAGCTTCAATCATTTCTGGACGTTTTTCAATGGCAAAAATCAATGAATATTGTAAATGCACAAACAGTAATTTCTCCGCATTGCAAGGTGCAATTCTGAAATTTTTTGCTTTTTCCTGCTCCTCTTAGCATGATAAACAAGATTCAAAGAGAATGAGATGCCAGCTCCTTTCATTCAGTCAGTAGCTTCAATCATTTCTGGACGTTTTTCAATGGCAAAAATCAATGAATATTGTAAATGCACAAACAGTAATTTCTCCGCATTGCAAGGTGCAATTCTGAAATTTTTTGCTTTTTCCTGCTCCTCTTAGCATGATAAAGAAGATTCAAAGAGAGTGAGATGCCAGCTCCTTTCATTCAGTCAGTAGCTTCAAACATTTCTGGTATATGAATAACATGATGTTTTTCAATGGCAAAAATCAATGAATATTGTAAATGCACAAACAGTAATTTCTCCGCATTGCAAGGTGCAATTCTGAAATTTTTTGCTTTTTCCTGCTCCTCTTAGCATGATAAAGAAGATTCAGAGAGTGAGATGCCAGCTCCTTTCATTCAGTCAGTAGCTTCAATCATTTCTGGACGTTTTTCAATGGCAAAAATCAATGAATATTGTAAATGCACAAACAGTAATTTCTCCGCATTGCAAGATGCAATTCTGAATTTTTTTGCTTTTTCCTGCTCCTCTTAGCATGATAAAGAAGATTCAAAGAGAGTGAGATGCCAGCTCCTTTCATTCAGTCAGTAGCTTCAATCATTTCTGGATGTTTTTCAATGGCAAAAATCAATGAATATTGTAAATGCACAAACAGTAATTTCTCCGCATTGCAAGGTGCAATTCTGAAATTTTTTGCTTTTTCCTGCTCCTCTTAGCATGATAAACAAGATTCAAAGAGAGTGAGATGCCAGCTCCTTTCATTCAGTCAGTAGCTTCAATCATTTCTGGATGTTTTTCAATGGCAAAAATCAATGAATATTGTAAATGCACAAACAGTAATTTCTCCGCATTGCAAGGTGCAATTCTGAAATTTTTTGCTTTTTCCTGCTCCTCTTAGCATGATAAAGAAGATTCAAAGAGAGTGAGATGCCAGCTCCTTTCATTCAGTCAGTAGCTTCAAACATTTCTGGTATATGAATAACATGATGTTTTTCAATGGCAAAAATCAATGAATATTGTAAATGCACAAACAGTAATTTCTCCGCATTGCAAGGTGCAATTCTGAAATTTTTTGCTTTTTCCTGCTCCTCTTAGCATGATAAAGAAGATTCAAAGAGAGTGAGATGCCAGCTCCTTTCATTCAGTCAGTAGCTTCAATCATTTCTGGACGTTTTTCAATGGCAAAAATCAATGAATATTGTAAATGCACAAACAGTAATTTCTCCGCATTGCAAGGTGCAATTCTGAAATTTTTTGCTTTTTCCTGCTCCTCTTAGCATGATAAACAAGATTCAAAGAGAGTGAGATGCCAGCTCCTTTCATTCAGTCAGTAGCTTCAATCATTTCTGGACGTTTTTCAATGGCAAAAATCAATGAATATTGTAAATGCACAAACAGTAATTTCTCCGCATTGCAAGGTGCAATTCTGAAATTTTTTGCTTTTTCCTGCTCCTCTTAGCATGATAAAGAAGATTCAAAGAGAGTGAGATGCCAGCTCCTTTCATTCAGTCAGTAGCTTCAAACATTTCTGGTATATGAATAACATGATGTTTTTCAATGGCAAAAATCAATGAATATTGTAAATGCACAAACAGTAATTTCTCCGCATTGAAAGGTGCAATTCTGAAATTTTTTGCTTTTTCCTGCTCCTCTTAGCATGATAAAGAAGATTCAAAGAGAGTGAGATGCCAGCTCCTTTCATTCAGTCAGTAGCTTCAAACATTTCTGGTATATGAATAACATGATGTTTTTCAATGGCAAAAATCAATGAATATTGTAAATGCACAAACAGTAATTTCTCCGCATTGAAAGGTGCAATTCTGAAATTTTTTGCTTTTTCCTGCTCCTCTTAGCATGATAAAGAAGATTCAAAGAGAGTGAGATGCCAGCTCCTTTCATTCAGTCAGTAGCTTCAATCATTTCTGGACGTTTTTCAATGGCAAAAATCAATGAATATTGTAAATGCACAAACAGTAATTTCTCCGCATTGCAAGGTGCAATTCTGAAATTTTTTGCTTTTTCCTGCTCCTCTTAGCATGATAAACAAGATTCAAAGAGAGTGAGATGCCAGCTCCTTTCATTCAGTCAGTAGCTTCAATCATTTCTGGACGTTTTTCAATGGCAAAAATCAATGAATATTGTAAATGCACAAACAGTAATTTCTCCGCATTGCAAGGTGCAATTCTGAAATTTTTTGCTTTTTTCTGCTCCTCTTAGCATGATAAAGAAGATTCAAAGAGAGTGAGATGCCAGCTCCTTTCATTCAGTCAGTAGCTTCAAACATTTCTGGTATATGAATAACATGAAGTTTTTCAATGGCAAAAATCAATGAATATTGTAAATGCACAAACAGTAATTTCTCCGCATTGCAAGGTGCAATTCTGAAATTTTTTGCTTTTTCCTGCTCCTCTTAGCATGATAAACAAGATTCAAAGAGAATGAGATGCCAGCTCCTTTCATTCAGTCAGTAGCTTCAATCATTTCTGGACGTTTTTCAATGGCAAAAATCAATGAATATTGTAAATGCACAAACAGTAATTTCTCCGCATTGCAAGGTGCAATTCTGAAATTTTTTGCTTTTTCCTGCTCCTCTTAGCATGATAAAGAAGATTCAAAGAGAGTGAGATGCCAGCTCCTTTCATTCAGTCAGTAGCTTCAAACATTTCTGGTATATGAATAACATGATGTTTTTCAATGGCAAAAATCAATGAATATTGTAAATGCACAAACAGTAATTTCTCCGCATTGCAAGGTGCAATTCTGAAATTTTTTGCTTTTTCCTGCTCCTCTTAGCATGATAAAGAAGATTCAAAGAGAGTGAGATGCCAGCTCCTTTCATTCAGTCAGTAGCTTCAATCATTTCTGGACGTTTTTCAATGGCAAAAATCAATGAATATTGTAAATGCACAAACAGTAATTTCTCCGCATTGCAAGATGCAATTCTGAATTTTTTTGCTTTTTCCTGCTCCTCTTAGCATGATAAAGAAGATTCAAAGAGAGTGAGATGCCAGCTCCTTTCATTCAGTCAGTAGCTTCAAACATTTCTGGTATATGAATAACATGATGTTTTTCAATGGCAAAAATCAATGAATATTGTAAATGCACAAACAGTAATTTCTCCGCATTGCAAGGTGCAATTTTGAAATTTTTTGCTTTTTCCTGCTCCTCTTAGCATGATAAAGAAGATTCAAAGAGAGTGAGATGCCAGCTCCTTTCATTCAGTCAGCAGCTTCAATCATTTCTGGACGTTTTTCAATGGCAAAAATCAATGAATATTGTAAATGCACAAACAGTAATTTCTCCGCATTGCAAGGTGCAATTCTGAAATTTTTTGCTTTTTCCTGCTCCTCTTAGCATGATAAACAAGATTCAAAGAGAGTGAGATGCCAGCTCCTTTCATTCAGTCAGTAGCTTCAATCATTTCTGGATGTTTTTCAATGGCAAAAATCAATGAATATTGTAAATGCACAAACAGTAATTTCTCCGCATTGCAAGGTGCAATTCTGAAATTTTTTGCTTTTTCCTGCTCCTCTTAGCATGATAAAGAAGATTAAAAGAGAGTGAGATGCCAGCTCCTTTCATTCAGTCAGTAGCTTCAAACATTTCTGGTATATGAATAACATGATGTTTTTCAATGGCAAAAATCAATGAATATTGTAAATGCACAAACAGTAATTTCTCCGCATTGCAAGGTGCAATTCTGAAATTTTTTGCTTTTTCCTGCTCCTCTTAGCATGATAAAGAAGATTCAAAGAGAGTGAGATGCCAGCTCCTTTCATTCAGTCAGTAGCTTCAATCATTTCTGGACGTTTTTCAATGGCAAAAATCAATGAATATTGTAAATGCACAAACAGTAATTTCTCCGCATTGCAAGGTGCAATTCTGAAATTTTTTGCTTTTTCCTGCTCCTCTTAGCATGATAAACAAGATTCAAAGAGAGTGAGATGCCAGCTCCTTTCATTCAGTCAGTAGCTTCAATCATTTCTGGACGTTTTTCAATGGCAAAAATCAATGAATATTGTAAATGCACAAACAGTAATTTCTCCGCATTGCAAGGTGCAATTCTGAAATTTTTTGCTTTTTCCTGCTCCTCTTAGCATGATAAAGAAGATTCAAAGAGAGTGAGATTCCAGCTCCTTTCATTCAGTCAGTAGCTTCAAACATTTCTGGTATATGAATAACATGATGTTTTTCAATGGCAAAAATCAATGAATATTGTAAATGCACAAACAGTAATTTCTCCACATTGAAAGGTGCAATTCTGAAATTTTTTGCTTTTTCCTGCTCCTCTTAGCATGATAAAGAAGATTCAAAGAGAGTGAGATGCCAGCTCCTTTCATTCAGTCAGTAGCTTCAATCATTTCTGGACGTTTTTCAATGGCAAAAATCAATGAATATTGTAAATGCACAAACAGTAATTTCTCCGCATTGCAAGGTGCAATTCTGAAATTTTTTGCTTTTTCCTGCTCTTCTTAGCATGATAAAGAAGATTCAAAGAGAGTGAGATGCCAGCTCCTTTCATTCAGTCAGTAGCTTCAATCATTTCTGGACGTTTTTCAATGGCAAAAATCAATGAATATTGTAAATGCACAAACAGTAATTTCTCCGCATTGCAAGATGCAATTCTGAATTTTTTTGCTTTTTCCTGCTCCTCTTAGCATGATAAAGAATATTCAAAGAGAGTGAGATGCCAGCTCCTTTCATTCAGTCAGTAGCTTCAAACATTTCTGGTATATGAATAACATGATGTTTTTCAATGGCAAAAATCAATGAATATTGTAAATGCACAAACAGTAATTTCTCCGCATTGCAAGGTGCAATTCTGAAATTTTTTGCTTTTTCCTGCTCCTCTTAGCATGATAAACAAGATTCAAAGAGAGTGAGATGCCAGCTCCTTTCATTCAGTCAGTAGCTTCAATCATTTCTGGATGTTTTTCAATGGCAAAAATCAATGAATATTGTAAATGCACAAACAGTAATTTCTCCGCATTGCAAGGTGCAATTCTGAAATTTTTTGCTTTTTCCTGCTCCTCTTAGCATGATAAAGAAGATTCAAAGAGAGTGAGATGCCAGCTCCTTTCATTCAGTCAGTAGCTTCAAACATTTCTGGTATATGAATAACATGATGTTTTTCAATGGCAAAAATCAATGAATATTGTAAATGCACAAACAGTAATTTCTCCGCATTGCAAGGTGCAATTCTGAAATTTTTTGCTTTTTCCTGCTCCTCTTAGCATGATAAAGAAGATTCAAAGAGAGTGAGATGCCAGCTCCTTTCATTCAGTCAGTAGCTTCAATCATTTCTGGACGTTTTTCAATGGCAAAAATCAATGAATATTGTAAATGCACAAACAGTAATTTCTCCGCATTGCAAGGTGCAATTCTGAAATTTTTTGCTTTTTCCTGCTCCTCTTAGCATGATAAACAAGATTCAAAGAGAGTGAGATGCCAGCTCCTTTCATTCAGTCAGTAGCTTCAATCATTTCTGGACGTTTTTCAATGGCAAAAATCAATGAATATTGTAAATGCACAAACAGTAATTTCTCCGCATTGCAAGGTGCAATTCTGAAATTTTTTGCTTTTTCCTGCTCCTCTTAGCATGATAAAGAAGATTCAAAGAGAGTGAGATGCCAGCTCCTTTCATTCAGTCAGTAGCTTCAAACATTTCTGGTATATGAATAACATGATGTTTTTCAATGGCAAAAATCAATGAATATTGTAAATGCACAAACAGTAATTTCTCCGCATTGAAAGGTGCAATTCTGAAATTTTTTGCTTTTTCCTGCTCCTCTTAGCATGATAAAGAAGATTCAAAGAGAGTGAGATGCCAGCTCCTTTCATTCAGTCAGTAGCTTCAATCATTTCTGGACGTTTTTCAATGGCAAAAATCAATGAATATTGTAAATGCACAAACAGTAATTTCTCCGCATTGCAAGGTGCAATTCTGAAATTTTTTGCTTTTTCCTGCTCCTCTTAGCATGATAAACAAGATTCAAAGAGAGTGAGATGCCAGCTCCTTTCATTCAGTCAGTAGCTTCAATCATTTCTGGACGTTTTTCAATGGCAAAAATCAATGAATATTGTAAATGCACAAACAGTAATTTCTCCGCATTGCAAGGTGCAATTCTGAAATTTTTTGCTTTTTTCTGCTCCTCTTAGCATGATAAAGAAGATTCAAAGAGAGTGAGATGCCAGCTCCTTTCATTCAGTCAGTAGCTTCAAACATTTCTGGTATATGAATAACATGAAGTTTTTCAATGGCAAAAATCAATGAATATTGTAAATGCACAAACAGTAATTTCTCCGCATTGCAAGGTGCAATTCTGAAATTTTTTGCTTTTTCCTGCTCCTCTTAGCATGATAAACAAGATTCAAAGAGAATGAGATGCCAGCTCCTTTCATTCAGTCAGTAGCTTCAATCATTTCTGGACGTTTTTCAATGGCAAAAATCAATGAATATTGTAAATGCACAAACAGTAATTTCTCCGCATTGCAAGGTGCAATTCTGAAATTTTTTGCTTTTTCCTGCTCCTCTTAGCATGATAAAGAAGATTCAAAGAGAGTGAGATGCCAGCTCCTTTCATTCAGTCAGTAGCTTCAAACATTTCTGGTATATGAATAACATGATGTTTTTCAATGGCAAAAATCAATGAATATTGTAAATGCACAAACAGTAATTTCTCCGCATTGCAAGGTGCAATTCTGAAATTTTTTGCTTTTTCCTGCTCCTCTTAGCATGATAAAGAAGATTCAAAGAGAGTGAGATGCCAGCTCCTTTCATTCAGTCAGTAGCTTCAATCATTTCTGGACGTTTTTCAATGGCAAAAATCAATGAATATTGTAAATGCACAAACAGTAATTTCTCCGCATTGCAAGATGCAATTCTGAATTTTTTTGCTTTTTCCTGCTCCTCTTAGCATGATAAAGAAGATTCAAAGAGAGTGAGATGCCAGCTCCTTTCATTCAGTCAGTAGCTTCAAACATTTCTGGTATATGAATAACATGATGTTTTTCAATGGCAAAAATCAATGAATATTGTAAATGCACAAACAGTAATTTCTCCGCATTGCAAGGTGCAATTTTGAAATTTTTTGCTTTTTCCTGCTCCTCTTAGCATGATAAAGAAGATTCAAAGAGAGTGAGATGCCAGCTCCTTTCATTCAGTCAGCAGCTTCAATCATTTCTGGACGTTTTTCAATGGCAAAAATCAATGAATATTGTAAATGCACAAACAGTAATTTCTCCGCATTGCAAGGTGCAATTCTGAAATTTTTTGCTTTTTCCTGCTCCTCTTAGCATGATAAAGAAGATTCAAAGAGAGTGAGATGCCAGCTCCTTTCATTCAGTCAGTAGCTTCAATCATTTCTGGATGTTTTTCAATGGCAAAAATCAATGAATATTGTAAATGCACAAACAGTAATTTCTCCGCATTGCAAGGTGCAATTCTGAAATTTTTTGCTTTTTCCTGCTCCTCTTAGCACGATAAAGAATATTCAAAGAGAGTGAGATGCCAGCTCCTTTCATTCAGTCAGTAGCTTCAATCATTTCTGGACGTTTTTCAATGGCAAAAATCAATGAATATTGTAAATGCACAAACAGTAATTTCTCCGCATTGCAAGGTGCAATTCTGAATTTTTTTGCTTTTTCTTGCTCCTCTTAGCATGATAAACAAGATTCAAAGAGAGTGAGATGCCAGCTCCTTTCATTCAGTCAGTAGCTTCAATCATTTCTGGACGTTTTTCAATGGCAAAAATCAATGAATATTGTAAATGCACAAACAGTAATTTCTCCGCATTGCAAGGTGCAATTCTGAAATTTTTTGCTTTTTCCTGCTCCTCTTAGCATGATAAAGAAGATTCAAAGAGAGTGAGATGCCAGCTCCTTTCATTCAGTCAGTAGCTTCAAACATTTCTGGTATATGAATAACATGATGTTTTTCAATGGCAAAAATCAATGAATATTGTAAATGCACAAACAGTAATTTCTCCGCATTGCAAGGTGCAATTCTGAAATTTTTTGCTTTTTCCTGCTCCTCTTAGCATGATAAAGAAGATTCAAAGAGAGTGAGATGCCAGCTCCTTTCATTCAGTCAGTAGCTTCAATCATTTCTGGACGTTTTTCAATGGCAAAAATCAATGAATATTGTAAATGCACAAACAGTAATTTCTCCGCATTGCAAGATGCAATTCTGAATTTTTTTGCTTTTTCCTGCTCCTCTTAGCATGATAAAGAAGATTCAAAGAGAGTGAGATGCCAGCTCCTTTCATTCAGTCAGTAGCTTCAAACATTTCTGGTATATGAATAACATGATGTTTTTCAATGGCAAAAATCAATGAATATTGTAAATGCACAAACAGTAATTTCTCCGCATTGCAAGGTGCAATTTTGAAATTTTTTGCTTTTTCCTGCTCCTCTTAGCATGATAAAGAAGATTCAAAGCGAGTGAGATGCCAGCTTCTTTCATTCAGTCAGCAGCTTGAATCATTTCTGGACGTTTTTCAATGGCAAAAATCAATGAATATTGTAAATGCACAAACAGTAATTTCTCCGCATTGCAAGGTGCAATTCTGAAATTTTTTGCTTTTTCCTTCTCCTCTTAGCATGATAAAGAATATTCAAAGAGAGTGAGATGCCAGCTCCTTTCATTCAGTCAGTAGCTTCAATCATTTCTGGATGTTTTTCAATGGCAAAAATCAATGAATATTGTAAATGCACAAACAGTAATTTCTCCGCATTGCAAGGTGCAATTCTGAAATTTTTTGCTTTTTCCTGCTCCTCTTAGCATGATAAAGAAGATTCAAAGAGAGTGAGATGCCAGCTCCTTTCATTCAGTCAGTAGCTTCAAACATTTCTGGTATATGAATAACATGATGTTTTTCAATGGCAAAAATCAATGAATATTGTAAATGCACAAACAGTAATTTCTCCGCATTGCAAGGTGCAATTCTGAAATTTTTTGCTTTTTCCTGCTCCTCTTAGCATGATAAAGAAGATTCAAAGAGAGTGAGATGCCAGCTCCTTTCATTCAGTCAGTAGCTTCAATCATTTCTGGACGTTTTTCAATGGCAAAAATCAATGAATATTGTAAATGCACAAACAGTAATTTCTCCGCATTGCAAGGTGCAATTCTGAAATTTTTTGCTTTTTCCTGCTCCTCTTAGCATGATAAACAAGATTCAAAGAGAGTGAGATGCCAGCTCCTTTCATTCAGTCAGTAGCTTCAATCATTTCTGGATGTTTTTCAATGGCAAAAATCAATGAATATTGTAAATGCACAAACAGTAATTTCTTCGCATTGCAAGGTGCAATTCTGAAATTTTTTGCTTTTTCCTGCTCCTCTTAGCATGATAAAGAAGATTCAAAGAGAGTGAGATGCCAGCTCCTTTCATTCAGTCAGTAGCTTCAAACATTTCTGGTATATGAATAACATGATGTTTTTCAATGGCAAAAAATCAATGAATATTGTAAATGCACAAAGAGTAATTTCTCCGCATTGCAAGGTGCAATTCTGAAATTTTTTGCTTTTTCCTGCTCCTCTTAGCATGATAAAGAAGATTCAAAGAGAGTGAGATGCCAGCTCCTTTCATTCAGTCAGTAGCTTCAATCATTTCTGGATGTTTTTCAATGGCAAAAATCAATGAATATTGTAAATGCACAAACAGTAATTTCTCCGCATTGCAAGGTGCAATTCTGAAATTTTTTGCTTTTTCCTGCTCCTCTTAGCATGATAAAGAAGATTCAAAGAGAGTGAGATGCCAGCTCCTTTCATTCAGTCAGTAGCTTCAAAGATTTCTGGTATATGAATAACATGATGTTTTTCAATGGCAAAAATCAATGAATATTGTAAATGCACAAACAGTAATTTCTCCGCTTTGCAAGGTGCAATTCTGAAATTTTTTGCTTTTTCCTGATCCTCTTAGCATGATAAAGAAGATTCAAAGAGAGTGAGATGCCAGCTCCTTTCATTCAGTCAGTAGCTTCAAACATTTCTGGTATATGAATAACATGATGTTTTTCAATGGCAAAAAATCAATGAATATTGTAAATGCACAAACAGTAATTTCTCCGCATTGCAAGGTGCAATTCTGAAATTTTTTGCTTTTTCCTGCTCCTCTTAGCATGATAAAGAAGATTCAAAGAGAGTGAGATGCCAGCTCCTTTCATTCAGTCAGTAGCTTCAATCATTTCTGGACGTTTTTCAATGGCAAAAATCAATGAATATTGTAAATGCACAAACAGTAATTTCTCCGCATTGCAAGGTGCAATTCTGAAATTTTTTGCTTTTTCCTGCTCCTCTTAGCATGATAAAGAAGATTCAAAGAGAGTGAGATGCCAGCTCCTTTCATTCAGTCAGTAGCTTCAAACATTTCTGGTATATGAATAACATGATGTTTTTCAATGGCAAAAATCAATGAATATTGTAAATGCACAAACAATAATTTCTCCGCATTGCAAGGTGCAATTCTGAAATTTTTTGCTTTTTTCTGCTCCTCTTAGCATGATAAAGAAGATTCAAAGAGAGTGAGATGCCAGCTCCTTTCATTCAGTCAGTAGCTTCAAACATTTCTGGTATATGAAAAACATGATGTTTTTCAATGGCAAAAATCAATGAATATTGTAAATGCACAAACAGTAATTTCTCCGCATTGCAAGGTGCAATTCTGAAATTTTTTGCTTTTTCCTGCTCCTCTTAGCATGATAAAGAAGATTCAAAGAGAGTGAGATGCCAGCTCCTTTCATTCAGTCAGTAGCTTCAATCATTTCTGGTATATGAATAACATGATGTTTTTCAATGGCAAAAATCAATGAATATTGTAAATGCACAAACAGTAATTTCTCCGCACTGCAAGTGCAATTCTGAAATTTTTTGCTTTTTCCTGCTCCTCTTAGCATGATAAAGAAGATTCAAAGAGAGTGAGATGCCAGCTCCTTTCATTCAGTCAGTAGCTTCAATCATTTCTGGACGTTTTTCAATGGCAAAAATCAATGAATATTGTAAATGCACAAACAGTAATTTCTCCGCATTGCAAGATGCAATTCTGAAATTTTTTGCTTTTTCCTGCTCCTCTTAGCATGATAAACAAGATTCAAAGAGAGTGAGATGACAGCTCCTTTCATTCAGTCAGTAGCTTCAATCATTTCTGGACGTTTTTCAATGGCAAAAATCAATGAATATTGTAAATGCACAAACAGTAATTTCTCCGCATTGCAAGGTGCAATTCTGAAATTTTTTGCTTTTTCCTGTTCCTATTAGCATGGTAAAGAAGATTCAAAGAGAGTGAGATGCCAGCTCCTTTCATTCAGTCAGTAGCTTCAATCATTTCTGGACGTTTTTCAATGGCAAAAATCAATGAATATTGTAAATGCACAAACAGTAATTTCTCCGCATTGCAAGGTGCAATTCTGAAATTTTTTGCTTTTTCCTGCTCCTCTTAGCATGATAAACAAGATTCAAAGAGAGTGAGATGCCAGCTCCTTTCATTCAGTCAGTAGCTTCAAACATTTCTGGTATATGAATAACATGATGTTTTTCAATGGCAAAAATCAATGAATATTGTAAATGCACAAACAGTAATTTCTCCGCACTGCAAGGTGCAATTCTGAAATTTTTTGCTTTTTCCTGCTCCTCTTAGCATGATAAAGAAGATTCAAAGAGAGTGAGATGCCAGCTCCTTTCATTCAGTCAGTAGCTTCAATCATTTCTGGACGTTTTTCAATGGCAAAAATCAATGAATATTGTAAATGCACAAACAGTAATTTCTCCGCATTGCAAGATGCAATTCTGAAATTTTTTGCTTTTTCCTGCTCCTCTTAGCATGATAAACAAGATTCAAAGAGAGTGAGATGCCAGCTCCTTTCATTCAGTCAGTAGCTTCAATCATTTCTGGACGTTTTTCAATGGCAAAAATCAATGAATATTGTAAATGCACAAACAGTAATTTCTTCGCATTGCAAGGTGCAATTCTGAAATTTTTTGCTTTTTCCTGTTCCTCTTAGCATGGTAAAGAAGATTCAAAGAGAGTGAGATGCCAGCTCCTTTCATTCAGTCAGTAGCTTCAATCATTTCTGGACGTTTTTCAATGGCAAAAATCAATGAATATTGTAAATGCACAAACAGTAATTTCTCCGCATTGCAAGGTGCAATTCTGAAATTATTTGCTTTTTCCTGCTCCTCTTAGCATGATAAAGAAGATTCAAAGAGAGTGAGATGCCAGCTCCTTTCATTCAGTCAGTAGCTTCAATCATTTCTGGACGTTTTTCAATGGCAAAAATCAATGAATATTGTAAATGCACAAACAGTAATTTCTCCGCATTGCAAGGTGCAATTCTGAAATTTTTTGCTTTTTCCTGCTCCTCTTAGCATGATAAAGAAGATTCAAAGAGAGTGAGATGCCAGCTCCTTTCATTCAGTCAGTAGCTTCAAACATTTCTGGTATATGAATAACATGATGTTTTTCAATGGCAAAAATCAATGAATATTGTAAATGCACAAACAGTAATTTCTCCGCATTGCAAGGTGCAATTCTGAATTTTTTTGCTTTTTGCTGCTCCTCTTAGCATGATAAAGAAGATTCAAAGAGAGTGAGATGCCAGCTCCTTTCATTCAGTCAGTAGCTTCAATCATTTCTGGTATATGAATAACATGATGTTTTTCAATGGCAAAAATCAATGAATATTGTAAATGCACAAACAGTAATTTCTCCGCATTGCAAGGTGCAATTCTGAAATTTTTTGCTTTTTCCTGCTCCTCTTAGCATGATAAAGAAGATTCAAAGAGAGTGAGATGCCAGCTCCTTTCATTCAGTCAGTAGCTTCAATCATTTCTGGACGTTTTTCAATGGCAAAAATCATTGAATATTGTAAATGCACAAACAGTAATTTCTCCGCATTGCAAGGTGCAATTCTGAAATTTTTTGCTTTTTCCTGCTCCTCTTAGCATGATAAACAAGATTCAAAGAGAGTGAGATGCCAGCTCCTTTCATTCAGTCAGTAGCTTCAATCATTTCTGGACGTTTTTCAATGGCAAAAATCAATGAATATTGTAAATGCACAAACAGTAATTTCTCCGCATTGCAAGGTGCAATTCTGAAATTTTTTGCTTTTTCCTGCTCCTCTTAGCATGATAAAGAAGATTCAAAGAGAGTGAGATGCCAGCTCCTTTCATTCAGTCAGTAGCTTCAATCATTTCTGGACGTTTTTCAATGGCAAAAATCAATGAATATTATAAATGCACAAACAGTAATTTCTCCGCATTGCAAGGTGCAATTCTGAAATTTTTTGCTTTTTCCTGCTCCTATTAGCATGATAAACAAGATTCAAAGAGAGTGAGATGCCAGCTCCTTTCATTCAGTCAGTAGCTTCAATCATTTCTGGACGTTTTTCAATGGCAAAAATCAATGAATATTGTAAATGCACAAACAGTAATTTCTCCGCATTGCAAGGTGCAATTCTGAAATTTTTTGCTTTTTCCTGCTCCTCTTAGCATGATAAAGAAGATTCAAAGAGAGTGAGATGCCAGCTCCTTTCATTCAGTCAGTAGCTTCAAACATTTCTGGTATATGAATAACATGATGTTTTTCAATGGCAAAAATCAATGAATATTGTAAATGCACAAACAGTAATTTCTCCGCATTGCAAGGTGCAATTCTGAAATTTTTTGCTTTTTCCTGCTCCTCTTAGCATGATAAAGAAGATTCAAAGAGAGTGAGATGCCAGCTCCTTTCATTCAGTCAGTAGCTTCAATCATTTCTGGATGTTTTTCAATGGCAAAAATCAATGAATATTGTAAATGCACAAACAGTAATTTCTCCGCATTGCAAGGTGCAATTCTGAAATTTTTTGCTTTTTCCTGCTCCTCTTAGCATGATAAAGAAGATTCAAAGAGAGTGAGATGCCAGCTCCTTTCATTCAGTCAGTAGCTTCAATCATTTCTGGACGTTTTTCAATGGCAAAAATCAATGAATATTGTAAATGCACAAACAGTAATTTCTCCGCATTGCAAGGTGCAATTCTGAAACTTTTTGCTTTTTCCTGCTCCTCTTAGCATGATAAAGAAGATTCAAAGAGAGTGAGATGCCAGCTCCTTTCATTCAGTCAGTAGCTTCAATCATTTCTGGACGTTTTTCAATGGCAAAAATCAATGAATATTATAAATGCACAAACAGTAATTTCTCCGCATTGCAAGGTGCAATTCTGAAATTTTTTGCTTTTTCCTGCTCCTATTAGCATGATAAACAAGATTCAAAGAGAGTGATATGCCAGCTCCTTTCATTCAGTCAGTAGCTTCAATCATTTCTGGACATTTTTCAATGGCAAAAATCAATGAATATTGTAAATGCACAAACAGTAATTTCTCCGCATTGCAAGGTGCAATTCTGAAATTTTTTGCTTTTTCCTGCTCCTCTTAGCATGATAAAGAAGATTCAAAGAGAGTGAGATGCCAGCTCCTTTCATTCAGTCAGTAGCTTCAAACATTTCTGGTATATGAATAACATGATGTTTTTCAATGGCAAAAATCAATGAATATTGTAAATGCACAAACAGTAATTTCTCCGCATTGCAAGGTGCAATTCTGAAATTTTTTGCTTTTTCCTGCTCCTCTTAGCATGATAAAGAAGATTCAAAGAGAGTGAGATGCCAGCTCCTTTCATTCAGTCAGTAGCTTCAATCATTTCTGGACGTTTTTCAAAGGCAAAAATCATTGAATATTGTAAATGCACAAACAGTAGCTTCTCCGCATTGCAAGGTGCAATTCTGAAATTTTTTGCTTTTTCCTGCTCCTCTTAGCATGATAAAGAAGATTCAAAGAGAGTGAGATGCCAGCTCCTTTCATTCAGTCAGTAGCTTCAATCATTTCTGGACGTTTTTCAAAGGCAAAAATCAATGAATATTGTAAATGCACAAACAGTAATTTCTCCGCATTGCAAGGTGCATTTCTGAAATTTTTTGCTCTTTCCTGCTCCTCTTAGCATGATAAACAAGATTCAAAGAGAGTGAGATGCCAGCTCCTTTCATTCAGTCAGTAGCTTCAATCATTTCTGGACGTTTTTCAATGGCAAAAATCAATGAATATTGTAAATGCACAAACAGTAATTTCTCCGCATTGCAAGGTGCAATTCTGAAATTTTTTGCTTTTTCCTGCTCCTCTTAGCATGATAAAGAAGATTCAAAGAGAGTGAGATGCCAGCTCCTTTCATTCAGTCAGTAGCTTCAAACATTTCTGGTATATGAATAACATGATGTTTTTCAATGGCAAAAATCAATGAATATTGTAAATGCACAAACAGTAATTTCTCCGCATTGCAAGGTGCAATTCTGAAATTTTTTGCTTTTTCCTGCTCCTCTTAGCATGATAAAGAAGATTCATAGAGAGTGAGATGCCAGCTCCTTTCATTCAGTCAGTAGCTTCAATCATTTCTGGACGTTTTTCAATGGCAAAAATCAATGAATATTGTAAATGCACAAACAGTAATTTCTCTGCATTGCAAGGAGCAATTCTGAAATTTTTTGCTTTTTCCTGCTCCTCTTAGCATGATAAACAAGATTCAAAGAGAGTGAGATGCCAGCTCCTTTCATTCAGTCAGTAGCTTCAATCATTTCTGGACGTTTTTCAATGGCAAAAATCAATGAATATTGTAAATGCACAAACAGTAATTTCTCCGCATTGCAAGTTGCAATTCTGAAATTTTTTGCTTTTTCCTGCTCCTCTTAGCATGATAAAGAAGATTCAAAGAGAGTGAGATGCCAGTTCCTTTCATTCAGTCAGTAGCTTCAATCATTTCTGGACGTTTTTCAATGGCAAAAATCAATGAATATTGTAAATGCACAAACAGTAATTTCTCCGCATTGCAAGGTGCAATTCTGAAATTTTTTGCTTTTTCCTGCTCCTCTTAGCATGATAAAGAAGATTCAAAGAGAGTGAGATGCCAGCTCCTTTCATTCAGTCAGTAGCTTCAAACATTTCTGGTATATGAATAACATGATGTTTTTCAATGGCAAAAATCAATGAATATTGTAAATGCACAAACAGTAATTTCTCCGCATTGCAAGGTGCAATTCTGAAATTTTTTGCTTTTTCCTGCTCCTCTTAGCATGATAAAGAAGATTCAAAGAGAGTGAGATGCCAGCTCCTTTCATTCAGTCAGTAGCTTCAATCATTTCTGGTATATGACTAACATGATGTTTTTCAATGGCAAAAATCAATGAATATTGTAAATGCACAAACAGTAATTTCTCCGCATTGCAAGGTGCAATTCTGAAATTTTTTGCTTTTTCCTGCTCCTCTTAGCATGATAAAGAAGATTCAAAGAGAGTGAGATGCCAGCTCCTTTCATTCAGTCAGTAGCTTCAATCATTTCTGGACGTTTTTTAATGGCAAAAATCAATGAATATTGTAAATGCACAAACAGTAATTTCTCCGCATTGCAAGGTGCAATTCTGAAATTTTTTGCTTTTTCCTGCTCCTCTTAGCATGATAAACAAGATTCAAAGAGAGTGAGATGCCAGCTCCTTTCATTCAGTCAGTAGCTTCAATCATTTCTGGATGTTTTTCAATGGCAAAAATCAATGAATATTGTAAATGCACAAACAGTAATTTCTCCGCATTGCAAGGTGCAATTCTGAAATTTTTTGCTTTTTCCTGCTCCTCTTAGCATGATAAAGAAGATTCAAAGAGAGTGAGATGCCAGCTCCTTTCATTCAGTCAGTAGCTTCAAACATTTCTGGTATATGAATAACATGATGTTTTTCAATGGCAAAAATCAATGAATATTGTAAATGCACCAACAGTAATTTCTCCGCACTGCAAGGTGCAATTCTGAAATTTTTTGCTTTTTCCTGCTCCTCTTAGCATGATAAAGAAGATTCAAAGAGAGTGAGATGCCAGCTCCTTTCATTCAGTCAGTAGCTTCAATCATTTCTGGACGTTTTTCAATGGCAAAAATCAATGAATATTGTAAATGCACAAACAGTAATTTCTCCGCATTGCAAGATGCAATTCTGAAATTTTTTGCTTTTTCCTGCTCCTCTTAGCATGATAAACAAGATTCAAAGAGAGTGAGATGCCAGCTCCTTTCATTCAGTCAGTAGCTTCAATCATTTCTGGACGTTTTTCAATGGCAAAAATCAATGAATATTGTAAATGCACAAACAGTAATTTCTTCGCATTGCAAGGTGCAATTCTGAAATTTTTTGCTTTTTCCTGTTCCTCTTAGCATGGTAAAGAAGATTCAAAGAGAGTGAGATGCCAGCTCCTTTCATTCAGTCAGTAGCTTCAATCATTTCTGGACGTTTTTCAATGGCAAAAATCAATGAATATTGTAAATGCACAAACAGTAATTTCTCCGCATTGCAAGGTGCAATTCTGAAATTATTTGCTTTTTCCTGCTCCTCTTAGCATGATAAAGAAGATTCAAAGAGAGTGAGATGCCAGCTCCTTTCATTCAGTCAGTAGCTTCAATCATTTCTGGACGTTTTTCAATGGCAAAAATCAATGAATATTGTAAATGCACAAACAGTAATTTCTCCGCATTGCAAGGTGCAATTCTGAAATTTTTTGCTTTTTCCTGCTCCTCTTAGCATGATAAAGAAGATTCAAAGAGAGTGAGATGCCAGCTCCTTTCATTCAGTCAGTAGCTTCAAACATTTCTGGTATATGAATAACATGATGTTTTTCAATGGCAAAAATCAATGAATATTGTAAATGCACAAACAGTAATTTCTCCGCATTGCAAGGTGCAATTCTGAAATTTTTTGCTTTTTCCTGCTCCTCTTAGCATGATAAAGAAGATTCAAAGAGAGTGAGATGCCAGCTCCTTTCATTCAGTCAGTAGCTTCAATCATTTCTGGACGTTTTTCAATGGCAAAAATCATTGAATATTGTAAATGCACAAACAGTAATTTCTCCGCATTGCAAGGTGCAATTCTGAAATTGTTTGCTTTTTCCTGCTCCTCTTAGCATGATAAACAAGATTCAAAGAGAGTGAGATGCCAGCTCCTTTCATTCAGTCAGTAGCTTCAATCATTTCTGGACGTTTTTCAATGGCAAAAATCAATGAATATTGTAAATGCACAAACAGTAATTTCTCCGCATTGCAAGGTGCAATTCTGAAATTTTTTGCTTTTTCCTGCTCCTCTTAGCATGATAAAGAAGATTCAAAGAGAGTGAGATGCCAGCTCCTTTCATTCAGTCAGTAGCTTCAATCATTTCTGGACGTTTTTCAATGGCAAAAATCAATGAATATTATAAATGCACAAACAGTAATTTCTCCGCATTGCAAGGTGCAATTCTGAAATTTTTTGCTTTTTCCTGCTCCTATTAGCATGATAAACAAGATTCAAAGAGAGTGAGATGCCAGCTCCTTTCATTCAGTCAGTAGCTTCAATCATTTCTGGACGTTTTTCAATGGCAAAAATCAATGAATATTGTAAATGCACAAACAGTAATTTCTCCGCATTGCAAGCTGCAATTCTGAAATTTTTTGCTTTTTCCTGCTCCTCTTAGCATGATAAAGAAGATTCAAAGAGAGTGAGATGCCAGCTCCTTTCATTCAGTCAGTAGCTTCAAACATTTCTGGTATATGAATAACATGATGTTTTTCAATGGCAAAAATCAATGAATATTGTAAATGCACAAACAGTAATTTCTCCGCATTGCAAGGTGCAATTCTGAAATTTTTTGCTTTTTCCTGCTCCTCTTAGCATGATAAAGAAGATTCAAAGAGAGTGAGATGCCAGCTCCTTTCATTCAGTCAGTAGCTTCAATCATTTCTGGACGTTTTTCAATGGCAAAAATCAATGAATATTGTAAATGCACAAACAGTAATTTCTCCGCATTGCAAGGTGCAATTCTGAAATTTTTTGCTTTTTCCTGCTCCTCTTAGCATGATAAAGAAGATTCAAAGAGAGTGAGATGCCAGCTCCTTTCATTCAGTCAGTAGCTTCAATCATTTCTGGACGTTTTTCAATGGCAAAATCAATGAATATTGTAAATGCACAAACAGTAATTTCTCCGCATTGCAAGGTGCAATTCTGAAACTTTTTGCTTTTTCCTGCTCCTCTTAGCATGATAAAGAAGATTCAAAGAGAGTGAGATGCCAGCTCCTTTCATTCAGTCAGTAGCTTCAATCATTTCTGGACGTTTTTCAATGGCAAAAATCAATGAATATTATAAATGCACAAACAGTAATTTCTCCGCATTGCAAGGTGCAATTCTGAAATTTTTTGCTTTTTCCTGCTCCTATTAGCATGATAAACAAGATTCAAAGAGAGTGATATGCCAGCTCCTTTCATTCAGTCAGTAGCTTCAATCATTTCTGGACGTTTTTCAATGGAAAAAACCAATGAATATTGTAAATGCACAAACAGTAATTTCTCCGCATTGCAAGGTGCAATTCTGAAATTTTTTGCTTTTTCCTGCTCCTCTTAGCATGATAAAGAAGATTCAAAGAGAGTGAGATGCCAGCTCCTTTCATTCAGTCAGTAGCTTCAAACATTTCTGGTATATGAATAACATGATGTTTTTCAATGGCAAAAATCAATGAATATTGTAAATGCACAAACAGTAATTTCTCCGCATTGCAAGGTGCAATTCTGAAATTTTTTGCTTTTTCCTGCTCCTCTTAGCATGATAAAGAAGATTCAAAGAGAGTGAGATGCCAGCTCCTTTCATTCAGTCAGTAGCTTCAATCATTTCTGGACGTTTTTCAAAGGCAAAAATCAATGAATATTGTAAATGCACAAACAGTAATTTCTCCGCATTGCAAGGTGCAATTCTGAAATTTTTTGCTTTTTCCTGCTCCTCTTAGCATGATAAAGAAGATTCAAAGAGAGTGAGATGCCAGCTCCTTTCATTCAGTCAGTAGCTTCAATCATTTCTGGACGTTTTTCAATGGCAAAAATCAATGAATATTGTAAATGCACAAACAGTAATTTCTCCGCATTGCAAGGTGCATTTCTGAAATTTTTTGCTTTTTCCTGCTCCTCTTAGCATGATAAACAAGATTCAAAGAGAGTGAGATGCCAGCTCCTTTCATTCAGTCAGTAGCTTCAATCATTTCTGGACGTTTTTCAATGGCAAAAATCAATGAATATTGTAAATGCACAAACAGTAATTTCTCCGCATTGCAAGGTGCAATTCTGAAATTTTTTGCTTTTTCCTGCTCCTCTTAGCATGATAAAGAAGATTCAAAGAGAGTGAGATGCCAGCTCCTTTCATTCAGTCAGTAGCTTCAAACATTTCTGGTATATGAATAACATGATGTTTTTAAATGGCAAAAATCAATGAATATTGTAAATGCACAAACAGTAATTTCTCCGCATTGCAAGGTGCAATTCTGAAATTTTTTGCTTTTTCCTGCTCCTCTTAGCATGATAAAGAAGATTCATAGAGAGTGAGATGCCAGCTCCTTTCATTCAGTCAGTAGCTTCAATCATTTCTGGACGTTTTTCAATGGCAAAAATCAATGAATATTGTAAATGCACAAACAGTAATTTCTCTGCATTGCAAGGTGCAATTCTGAAATTTTTTGCTTTTTCCTGCTCCTCTTAGCATGATAAACAAGATTCAAAGAGAGTGAGATGCCAGCTCCTTTCATTCAGTCAGTAGCTTCAATCATTTCTGGACGTTTTTCAATGGCAAAAATCAATGAATATTGTAAATGCACAAACAGTAATTTCTCCGCATTGCAAGGTGCAATTCTGAAATTTTTTGCTTTTTCCTGCTCCTCTTAGCATGATAAAGAAGATTCAAAGAGAGTGAGATGCCAGTTCCTTTCATTCAGTCAGTAGCTTCAATCATTTCTGGACGTTTTTCAATGGCAAAAATCAATGAATATTGTAAATGCACAAACAGTAATTTCTCCACATTGCAATGTGCAATTCTGAATTTTTTTGCATTTTCCTGCTCCTCTTAGCATGGTAAACAAGATTCAAAGAGAGTGAGATGCCAGCTCCTTTCATTCAGTCAGTAGCTTCAATCATTTCTGGACGTTTTTCAATGGCAAAAATCAATGAATATTGTAAATGCACAAACAGTAATTTCTCCGCATTGCAAGGTGCAATTCTGAAATTTTTTGCTTTTTCCTGCTCCTCTTAGCATGATAAAGAAGATTCAAAGAGAGTGAGATGCCAGCTCCTTTCATTCAGTCAGTAGCTTCAAACATTTCTGGTATATGAATAACATGATGTTTTTCAATGGCAAAAATCAATGAATATTGTAAATGCACAAACAGTAATTTCTCCGCATTGCAAGGTGCAATTCTGAAATTTTTTGCTTTTTCCTGCTCCTCTTAGCATGATAAAGAAGATTCAAAGAGAGTGAGATGCCAGCTCCTTTCATTCAGTCAGTAGCTTCAATCATTTCTGGTATATGACTAACATGATGTTTTTCAATGGCAAAAATCAATGAATATTGTAAATGCACAAACAGTAATTTCTCCGCATTGCAAGGTGCAATTCTGAAATTTTTTGCTTTTTCCTGCTCCTCTTAGCATGATAAAGAAGATTCAAAGAGAGTGAGATGCCAGCTCCTTTCATTCAGTCAGTAGCTTCAATCATTTCTGGACGTTTTTCAATGGCAAAAATCAATGAATATTGTAAATGCACAAACAGTAATTTCTCCGCATTGCAAGGTGCAATTCTGAAATTTTTTGCTTTTTCCTGCTCCTCTTAGCATGATAAACAAGATTCAAAGAGAGTGAGATGCCAGCTCCTTTCATTCAGTCAGTAGCTTCAATCATTTCTGGATGTTTTTCAATGGCAAAAATCAATGAATATTGTAAATGCACAAACAGTAATTTCTCCGCATTGCAAGGTGCAATTCTGAAATTTTTTGCTTTTTCCTGCTCCTCTTAGCATGATAAAGAAGATTCAAAGAGAGTGAGATGCCAGCTCCTTTCATTCAGTCAGTAGCTTCAAACATTTCTGGTATATGAATAACATGATGTTTTTCAATGGCAAAAAATCAATGAATATTGTAAATGCACAAACAGTAATTTCTCCGCATTGCAAGGTGCAATTTTGAAATTTTTTGCTTTTTCCTGCTCCTCTTAGCATGATAAAGAAGATTCAAAGAGAGTGAGATGCCAGCTCCTTTCATTCAGTCAGTAGCTTCAATCATTTCTGGACGTTTTCCAATGGCAAAAATCAATGAATATTGTAAATGCACAAACAGTAATTTCACCGCATTGCAAGGTGCAATTCTGAAATTTTTTGCTTTTTCCTGCTCCTCTTAGCATTATAAAGAAGATTCAAAGAGAGTGAGATGCCAGCTCCTTTCATTCAGTCAGTAGCTTCAAACATTTCTGGTATATGAATAACATGATGTTTTTCAATGGCAAAAATCAATGAATATTGTAAATGCACAAACAGTAATTTCTCCGCATTGCAAGGTGCAATTCTGAAATTTTTTGCTTTTTCCTGCTCCTCTTAGCATGATAAACAAGATTCAAAGAGAGTGAGATGCCAGCTCCTTTCATTCAGTCAGTAGCTTCAATCATTTCTGGATGTTTTTCAATGGCAAAAATCAATGAATATTGTAAATGCACAAACAGTAATTTCTCCGCATTGCAAGGTGCAATTCTGAAATTTTTTGCTTTTTCCTGCTCCTCTTAGCATGATAAAGAAGATTCAAAGAGAGTGAGATGCCAGCTCCTTTCATTCAGTCAGTAGCTTCAAACATTTCTGGTATATGAATAACATGATGTTTTTCAATGGCAAAAAATCAATGAATATTGTAAATGCACAAACAGTAATTTCTCCGCATTGCAAGGTGCAATTTTGAAATTTTTTGCTTTTTCCTGCTCCTCTTAGCATGATAAAGAAGATTCAAAGAGAGTGAGATGCCAGCTCCTTTCATTCAGTCAGTAGCTTCAATCATTTCTGGACGTTTTCCAATGGCAAAAATCAATGAATATTGTAAATGCACAAACAGTAATTTCTCCGCATTGCAAGGTGCAATTCTGAAATTTTTTGCTTTTTCCTGCTCCTCTTAGCATTATAAAGAAGATTCAAAGAGAGTGAGATGCCAGCTCCTTTCATTCAGTCAGTAGCTTCAAACATTTCTGGTATATGAATAACATGATGTTTTTCAATGGCAAAAATCAATGAATATTGTAAATGCACAAACAGTAATTTCTCCGCATTGCAAGGTGCAATTCTGAAATTTTTTGCTTTTTCCTGCTCCTCTTAGCATGATAAAGAAGATTCAAAGAGAGTGAGATGCCAGCTCCTTTCATTCAGTCAGTAGCTTCAATCATTTCTGGACGTTTTTCAATGGCAAAAATCAATGAATATTGTAAATGCACAAACAGTAATTTCTCCGCATTGCAAGTTGCAATTCTGAAATTTTTTGCTTTTTCCTGCTCCTCTTAGCATGATAAACAAGATTCAAAGAGAGTGAGATGCCAGCTCCTTTCATTCAGTCAGTAGCTTCAATCATTTCTGGACGTTTTTCAATGGCAAAAATCAATGAATATTGTAAATGCACAAACAGTAATTTCTCCGCATTGCAAGGTGCAATTCTGAAATTTTTTGCTTTTTCCTGCTCCTCTTAGCATGATAAAGAAGATTCAAAGAGAGTGAGATGCCAGCTCCTTTCATTCAGTCAGTAGCTTCAATCATTTCTGGACGTTTTTCAATGGCAAAAATCAATGAATATTGTAAATGCACAAATAGTAATTTCTCCGCATTGCAAGGTGCAATTCTGAAATTTTTTGCTTTTTCCTGCTCCTCTTAGCATGATAAAGAAGATTCAAAGAGAGTGAGATGCCAGCTCCTTTCATTCAGTCAGTAGCTTCAAACATTTCTGGTATATGAATAACATGATGTTTTTCAATGGCAAAAATCAATGAATATTGTAAATGCACAAACAGTAATTTCTCCGCATTGCAAGGTGCAATTCTGAAATTTTTTGCTTTTTCCTGCTCCTTTTAGCATGATATAGAAGATTCAAAGAGAGTGAGATGCCAGCTCCTTTCATTCAGTCAGTAGCTTCAATCATTTCTGGACGTTTTTCAATGGCAAAAATCAATGAATATTGTAAATGCACAAACAGTAATTTCTCCGCATTGCAAGGTGCAATTCTGAAATTTTTTGCTTTTTCCTGCTCCTCTTAGCATGATAAAGAAGATTCAAAGAGATTTAGATGCCAGCTCCTTTCATTCAGTCAGTAGCTTCAATCATTTCTGGACGTTTTTCAATGGCAAAAATCAATGAATATTGTAAATGCACAAACAGTAATTTCTCCGCATTGCAATGTGCAATTCTGAAATTTTTTGCTTTTTCCTGCTCCTCTTAGCATGATAAAGAATATTCAAAGAGAGTGAGATGCCAGCTCCTTTCATTCAGTCAGTAGCTTCAAACATTTCTGGAATATGAATAACATGATGTTTTTCAATGGCAAAAATCAATGAATATTGTAAATGCACAAACAGTAATTTCTCCGCATTGCAAGGTGCAATTCTGAAATTTTTTGCTTTTTCCTGCTCCTCTTAGCATGATAAAGAAGATTCAAAGAGAGTGAGATGCCAGCTCCTTTCATTCAGTCAGTAGCTTCAAACATTTCTGGTATATGAATAACATGATGTTTTTCAATGGCAAAAATCAATGAATATTGTAAATGCACAAACAGTAATTTCTCCGCATTGCAAGGTGCAATTCTGAAATTTTTTGCTTTTTCCTGCTCCTCTTAGCATGATAAACAAGATTCAAAGAGAGTGAGATGCCAGCTCCTTTCATTCAGTCAGTAGCTTCAATCATTTCTGGACGTTTTTCAATGGCAAAAATCAATGAATATTGTAAATGCACAAACAGTAATTTCTCCGCATTGCAAGGTGCAATTCTGAAATTTTTTGCTTTTTCCTGCTCCTCTTAGCATGATAAAGAAGATTCAAAGAGAGTGAGATGCCAGCTCCTTTCATTCAGTCAGTAGCTTCAATCATTTCTGGACGTTTTTCAATGGCAAAAATCAATGAATATTATAAATGCACAAACAGTAATTTCTCCGCATTGCAAGGTGCAATTCTGAAATTTTTTGCTTTTTCCTGCTCCTCTTTGCATGATAAAGAAGATTCAAAGAGAGTGAGATGCCAGCTCCTTTCATTCAGTCAGTAGCTTCAAACATTTCTGGTATATGAATAACATGATGTTTTTCAATGGCAAAAATCAATGAATATTGTAAATGCACAAACAGTAATTTCTCCGCATTGCAAGGTGCAATTCTGAAATTTTTTGCTTTTTCCTGCTCCTCTTAGCATGATAAAGAAGATTCAAAGAGAGTGAGATGCCAGATCCTTTCATTCAGTCAGTAGCTTCAATCATTTCTGGACGTTTTTCAATGGCAAAAATCAATGAATATTGTAAATGCACAAACAGTAATTTCTCCGCATTGCAAGGTGCAATTCTGAAATTTTTTGCTTTTTCCTGCTCCTCTTAGCATGATAAAGAAGATTCAAAGAGAGTGAGATGCCAGCTCCTTTCATTCAGTCAGTAGCTTCAATCATTTCTGGACGTTTTTCAATGGCAAAAATCAATGAATATTGTAAATGCACAAACAGTAATTTCTCCGCATTGCAAGGTGCAATTCTGAAACTTTTTGCTTTTTCCTGCTCCTCTTAGCATGATAAAGAAGAATCAAAGAGAGTGAGATGCCAGCTCCTTTCATTCAGTCAGTAGCTTCAATCATTTCTGGACGTTTTTCAATTTCAAAAATCAATGAATATTATAAATGCACAAACAGTAATTTCTCCGCATTGCAAGGTGCAATTCTGAAATTTTTTGCTTTTTCCTGCTCCTATTAGCATGATAAACAAGATTCAAAGAGAGTGATATGCCAGCTCCTTTCATTCAGTCAGTAGCTTCAATCATTTCTGGACGTTTTTCAATGGCAAAAATCAATGAATATTGTAAATGCACAAACAGTAATTTCTCCGCATTGCAAGGTGCAATTCTGAAATTTTTTGCTTTTTCCTGCTCCTCTTAGCATGATAAAGAAGATTCAAAGAGAGTGAGATGCCAGCTCCTTTCATTCAGTCAGTAGCTTCAAACATTTCTGGTATATGAATAACATGATGTTTTTCAATGGCAAAAATCAATGAATATTGTAAATGCACAAACAGTAATTTCTCCGCATTGCAAGGTGCAATTCTGAAATTTTTTGCTTTTTCCTGCTCCTCTTAGCATGATAAAGAAGATTCAAAGAGAGTGAGATGCCAGCTCCTTTCATTCAGTCAGTAGCTTCAATCATTTCTGGACGTTTTTCAATGGCAAAAATCAATGAATATTGTAAATGCACAAACAGTAATTTCTCCGCATTGCAAGGTGCAATTCTGAAATTATTTGCTTTTTCCTGCTCCTCTTAGCATGATAAAGAAGATTCAAAGAGAGTGAGATGCCAGCTCCTTTCATTCAGTCAGTAGCTTCAATCATTTCTGGACGTTTTTCAATGGCAAAATCAATGAATATTGTAAATGCACAAACAGTAATTTCTCCGCATTGCAAGGTGCAATTCTGAAACTTTTTGCTTTTTCCTGCTCCTCTTAGCATGATAAAGAAGATTCAAAGAGAGTTTGATGCCAGCTCCTTTCATTCAGTCAGTAGCTTCAATCATTTCTGGACGTTTTTCAATGGCAAAAATCAATGAATATTATAAATGCACAAACAGTAATTTCTCCGCATTGCAAGGTGCAATTCTGAAATTTTTTGCTTTTTCCTGCTCCTATTAGCATGATAAACAAGATTCGAAGAGAGTGATATGCCAGCTCCTTTCATTCAGTCAGTAGCTTCAATCATTTCTGGACGTTTTTCAATGGCAAAAATCAATGAATATTGTAAATGCACAAACAGTAATTTCTCCGCATTGCAAGGTGCAATTCTGAAATTTTTTGCTTTTTCCTGCTCCTCTTAGCATGATAAAGAAGATTCAAAGAGAGTGAGATGCCAGCTCCTTTCATTCAGTCAGTAGCTTCAAACATTTCTGGTATATGAATAACATGATGTTTTTCAATGGCAAAAATCAATGAATATTGTAAATGCACAAACAGTAATTTCTCCGCATTGCAAGGTGCAATTCTGAAATTTTTTGCTTATTCCTGCTCCTCTTAGCATGATAAAGAAGATTCAAAGAGAGTGAGATGCCAGCTCCTTTCATTCAGTCAGTAGCTTCAATCATTTCTGGACGTTTTTCAAAGGCAAAAATCAATGAATATTGTAAATGCACAAACAGTAATTTCTCCGCATTGCAAGGTGCAATTCTGAAATTTTTTGCTTTTTCCTGCTCCTCTTAGCATGATAAAGAAGATTCAAAGAGAGTGAGATGCCAGCTCCTTTCATTCAGTCAGTAGCTTCAATCATTTCTGGACGTTTTTCAATGGCAAAAATCAATGAATATTGTAAATGCACAAACAGTAATTTCTCCGCATTGCAAGGTGCATTTCTGAAATTTTTTGCTTTTTCCTGCTCCTCTTAGCATGATAAACAAGATTCAAAGAGAGTGAGATGCCAGCTCCTTTAATTCAGTCAGTAGCTTCAATCATTTCTGGACGTTTTTCAATGGCAAAAATCAATGAATATTGTAAATGCACAAACAGTAATTTCTCCGCATTGCAAGGTGCAATTCTGAAATTTTTTGCTTTTTCCTGCTCCTCTTAGCATGATAAAGAAGATTCAAAGAGAGTGAGATGCCAGCTCCTTTCATTCAGTCAGTAGCTTCAAACATTTCTGGTATATGAATAACATGATGTTTTTCAATGGCAAAAATCAATGAATATTGTAAATGCACAAACAGTAATTTCTCCGCATTGCAAGGTGCAATTCTGAAATTTTTTGCTTTTTCCTGCTCCTCTTAGCATGATAAAGAAGATTCATAGAGAGTGAGATGCCAGCTCCTTTCATTCAGTCAGTAGCTTCAATCATTTCTGGACGTTTTTCAATGGCAAAAATCAATGAATATTGTAAATGCACAAACAGTAATTTCTCTGCATTGCAAGGTGCAATTCTGAAATTTTTTGCTTTTTCCTGCTCCTCTTATCATGATAAACAAGATTCAAAGAGAGTGAGATGCCAGCTCCTTTCATTCAGTCAGTAGCTTCAATCATTTCTGGACGTTTTTCAATGGCAAAAATCAATGAATATTGTAAATGCACGAACAGTAATTTCTCCGCATTGCAAGGTGCAATTCTGAATTTTTTTGCATTTTCCTGCTCCTCTTAGCATGATAAACAAGATTCAAAGAGAGTGAGATGCCAGCTCCTTTCATTCAGTCAGTAGCTTCAATCATTTCTGGACGTTTTTCAATGGCAAAAATCAATGAATATTGTAAATGCACAAACAGTAATTTCTCCGCATTGCAAGGTGCAATTCTGAAATTTTTTGCTTTTTCCTGCTCCTCTTAGCATGATAAAGAAGATTCAAAGAGAGTGAGATGCCAGCTCCTTTCATTCAGTCAGTAGCTTCAAACATTTCTGGTATATGAATAACATGATGTTTTTCAATGGCAAAAATCAATGAATATTGTAAATGCACAAACAGTAATTTCTCCGCATTGCAAGGTGCAATTCTGAAATTTTTTGCTTATTCCTGCTCCTCTTAGCATGATAAAGAAGATTCAAAGAGAGTGAGATGCCAGCTCCTTTCATTCAGTCAGTAGCTTCAATCATTTCTGGACGTTTTTCAAAGGCAAAAATCAATGAATATTGTAAATGCACAAACAGTAATTTCTCCGCATTGCAAGGTGCAATTCTGAAATTTTTTGCTTTTTCCTGCTCCTCTTAGCATGATAAAGAAGATTCAAAGAGAGTGAGATGCCAGCTCCTTTCATTCAGTCAGTAGCTTCAATCATTTCTGGACGTTTTTCAATGGCAAAAATCAATGAATATTGTAAATGCACAAACAGTAATTTCTCCGCATTGCAAGGTGCATTTCTGAAATTTTTTGCTTTTTCCTGCTCCTCTTAGCATGATAAACAAGATTCAAAGAGAGTGAGATGCCAGCTCCTTTCATTCAGTCAGTAGCTTCAATCATTTCTGGACGTTTTTCAATGGCAAAAATCAATGACTATTGTAAATGCACAAACAGTAATTTCTCCGCATTGCAAGGTGCAATTCTGAAATTTTTTGCTTTTTCCTGCTCCTCTTAGCATGATAAAGAAGATTCAAAGAGAGTGAGATGCCAGCTCCTTTCATTCAGTCAGTAGCTTCAAACATTTCTGGTATATGAATAACATGATGTTTTTCAATGTCAAAAATCAATGAATATTGTAAATGCACAAACAGTAATTTCTCCGCATTGCAAGGTGCAATTCTGAAATTTTTTGCTTTTTCCTGCTCCTCTTAGCATGATAAAGAAGATTCATAGAGAGTGAGATGCCAGCTCCTTTCATTCAGTCAGTAGCTTCAATCATTTCTGGACGTTTTTCAATGGCAAAAATCAATGAATATTGTAAATGCACAAACAGTAATTTCTCTGCATTGCAAGGTGCAATTCTGAAATTTTTTGCTTTTTCCTGCTCCTCTTATCATGATAAACAAGATTCAAAGAGAGTGAGATGCCAGCTCCTTTCATTCAGTCAGTAGCTTCAATCATTTCTGGACGTTTTTCAATGGCAAAAATCAATGAATATTGTAAATGCACGAACAGTAATTTCTCCGCATTGCAAGGTGCAATTCTGAATTTTTTTGCATTTTCCTGCTCCTCTTAGCATGATAAACAAGATTCAAAGAGAGTGAGATGCCAGCTCCTTTCATTCAGTCAGTAGCTTCAATCATTTCTGGACGTTTTTCAATGGCAAAAATCAATGAATATTGTAAATGCACAAACAGTAATTTCTCCGCATTGCAAGGTGCAATTCTGAAATTTTTTGCTTTTTCCTGCTCCTCTTAGCATGATAAAGAAGATTCAAAGAGAGTGAGATGCCAGCTCCTTTCATTCAGTCAGTAGCTTCAAACATTTCTGGTATATGAATAACATGATGTTTTTCAATGGCAAAAATCAATGAATATTGTAAATGCACAAACAGTAATTTCTCCGCATTGCAAGGTGCAATTCTGAAATTTTTTGCTTTTTCCTGCTCCTCTTAGCATGATAAAGAAGATTCAAAGAGAGTGAGATGCCAGCTCCTTTCATTCAGTCAGTAGCTTCAATCATTTCTGGTATATGACTAACATGATGTTTTTCAATGGCAAAAATCAATGAATATTGTAAATGCACAAACAGTAATTTCTCCGCATTGCAAGGTGCAATTCTGAAATTTTTTGCTTTTTCCTGCTCCTCTTAGCATGATAAAGAAGATTCAAAGAGAGTGAGATGCCAGCTCCTTTCATTCAGTCAGTAGCTTCAATCATTTCTGGACGTTTTCCAATGGCAAAAATCAATGAATATTGTAAATGCACAAACAGTAATTTCTCCGCATTGCAAGGTGCAATTCTGAAATTTTTTGCTTTTTCCTGCTCCTCTTAGCATTATAAAGAAGATTCAAAGAGAGTGAGATGCCAGCTCCTTTCATTCAGTCTGTAGCTTCAAACATTTCTGGTATATGAATAACATGATGTTTTTCAATGGCAAAAATCAATGAATATTGTAAATACACAAACAGTAATTTCTCCGCATTGCAAGGTGCAATTCTGAAATTTTTTGCTTTTTCCTGCTCCTCTTAGCATGATAAAGAAGATTCAAAGAGAGTGAGATGCCAGCTCCTTTCATTCAGTCAGTAGCTTCAATCATTTCTGGACGTTTTTCAATGGCAAAAATCAATGAATATTGTAAATGCACAAACAGTAATTTCTCCGCATTGCAAGGTGCAATTCTGAAATTTTTTGCTTTTTCCTGCTCCTCTTAGCATGATAAACAAGATTCAAAGAGAGTGAGATGCCAGCTCCTTTCATTCAGTCAGTAGCTTCAATCATTTCTGGACGTTTTTCAATGGCAAAAATCAATGAATATTGTAAATGCACAAACAGTAATTTCTCCGCATTGCAAGGTGCAATTCTGAAATTTTTTGCTTTTTCCTGCTCCTCTTAGCATGATAAAGAAGATTCAAAGAGAGTGAGATGCCAGCTCCTTTCATTCAGTCAGTAGCTTCAATCATTTCTGGACGTTTTTCAATGGCAAAAATCAATGAATATTGTAAATGCACAAATAGTAATTTCTCCGCATTGCAAGGTGCAATTCTGAAATTTTTTGCTTTTTCCTGCTCCTCTTAGCATGATAAAGAAGATTCAAAGAGAGTGAGATGCCAGCTCCTTTCATTCAGTCAGTAGCTTCAAACATTTCTGGTATATGAATAACATGATGTTTTTCAATGGCAAAAATCAATGAATATTGTAAATGCACAAACAGTAATTTCTCCGCATTGCAAGGTGCAATTCTGAAATTTTTTGCTTTTTCCTGCTCCTTTTAGCATGATATAGAAGATTCAAAGAGAGTGAGATGCCAGCTCCTTTCATTCAGTCAGTAGCTTCAATCATTTCTGGACGTTTTTCAATGGCAAAAATCAATGAATATTGTAAATGCACAAACAGTAATTTCTCCGCATTGCAAGGTGCAATTCTGAAATTTTTTGCTTTTTCCTGCTCCTCTTAGCATGATAAAGAAGATTCAAAGAGATTTAGATGCCAGCTCCTTTCATTCAGTCAGTAGCTTCAATCATTTCTGGACGTTTTTCAATGGCAAAAATCAATGAATATTGTAAATGCACAAACAGTAATTTCTCCGCATTGCAATGTGCAATTCTGAAATTTTTTGCTTTTTCCTGCTCCTCTTAGCATGATAAAGAATATTCAAAGAGAGTGAGATGCTAGCTCCTTTCATTCAGTCAGTAGCTTCAAACATTTCTGGTTTATGAATAACATGATGTTTTTCAATGGCAAAAATCAATGAATATTGTAAATGCACAAACAGTAATTTCTCCGCATTGCAAGGTGCAATTCTGAATTTTTTTGCTTTTTCCTGCTCCTCTTAGCATGATAAAGAAGATTCAAAGAGAGTGAGATGCCAGCTCCTTTCATTCAGACAGTAGCTTCAAACATTTCTGGTATATGAATAACATGATGTTTTTCAATGGCAAAAATCAATGAATATTGTAAATGCACAAACAGTAATTTCTCCGCATTGCAAGGTGCAATTCTGAAATTTTTTGCTTTTTCCTGCTCCTCTTAGCATGATAAACAAGATTCAAAGAGAGTGAGATGCCAGCTCCTTTCATTCAGTCAGTAGCTTCAATCATTTCTGGACGTTTTTCAATGGCAAAAATCAATGAATATTGTAAATGCACAAACAGTAATTTCTCCGCATTGCAAGGTGCAATTCTGAAATTTTTTGCTTTTTCCTGCTCCTCTTAGCATGATAAAGAAGATTCAAAGAGAGTGAGATGCCAGCTCCTTTCATTCAGTCAGTAGCTTCAATCATTTCTGGACGTTTTTCAATGGCAAAAATCAATGAATATTATAAATGCACAAACAGTAATTTCTCCGCATTGCAAGGTGCAATTCTGAAATTTTTTGCTTTTTCCTGCTCCTCTTTGCATGATAAAGAAGATTCAAAGAGAGTGAGATGCCAGCTCCTTTCATTCAGTCAGTAGCTTCAAACATTTCTGGTATATGAATAACATGATGTTTTTCAATGGCAAAAATCAATGAATATTGTAAATGCACAAACAGTAATTTCTCCGCATTGCAAGGTGCAATTCTGAAATTTTTTGCTTTTTCCTGCTCCTCTTAGCATGATAAAGAAGATTCAAAGAGAGTGAGATGCCAGCTCCTTTCATTCAGTCAGTAGCTTCAATCATTTCTGGACGTTTTTCAATGGCAAAAATCAATGAATATTGTAAATGCACAAACAGTAATTTCTCCGCATTGCAAGGTGCAATTCTGAAATTTTTTGCTTTTTCCTGCTCCTCTTAGCATGATAAAGAAGATTCAAAGAGAGTGAGATGCCAGCTCCTTTCATTCAGTCAGTAGCTTCAATCATTTCTGGACGTTTTTCAATGGCAAAAATCAATGAATATTGTAAATGCACAAACAGTAATTTCTCCGCATTGCAAGGTGCAATTCTGAAACTTTTTGCTTTTTCCTGCTCCTCTTAGCATGATAAAGAAGAATCAAAGAGAGTGAGATGCCAGCTCCTTTCATTCAGTCAGTAGCTTCAATCATTTCTGGACGTTTTTCAATTTCAAAAATCAATGAATATTATAAATGCACAAACAGTAATTTCTCCGCATTGCAAGGTGCAATTCTGAAATTTTTTGCTTTTTCCTGCTCCTCTTAGCATGATAAAGAAGATTCAAAGAGAGTGAGATGCCAGCGCCTTTCATTCAGTCAGTAGCTTCAAACATTTCTGGTATATGAATAACATGATGTTTTTCAATGGCAAAAATCAATGAATATTGTAAATGCACAAACAGTAATTTCTCCGCATTGCAAGGTGCAATTCTGAAATTTTTTGCTTTTTCCTGCTCCTCTTAGCATGATAAAGAAGATTCAAAGAGAGTGAGATGCCAGCTCCTTTCATTCAGTCAGTAGCTTCAATCATTTCTGGACGTTTTTCAAAGGCAAAAATCAATGAATATTGTAAATGCACAAACAGTAATTTCTCCGCATTGCAAGGTGCAATTCTGAAATTTTTTGCTTTTTCCTGCTCCTCTTAGCATGATAAAGAAGATTCAAAGAGAGTGAGATGCCAGCTCCTTTCATTCAGTCAGTAGCTTCAATCATTTCTGGACGTTTTTCAATGGCAAAAATCAATGAATATTGTAAATGCACAAACAGTAATTTCTCCGCATTGCAAGGTGCATTTCTGAAATTTTTTGCTTTTTCCTGCTCCTCTTAGCATGATAAACAAGATTCAAAGAGAGTGAGATGCCAGCTCCTTTCATTCAGTCAGTAGCTTCAATCATTTCTGGACGTTTTTCAATGGCAAAAATCAATGAATATTGTAAATGCACAAACAGTAATTTCTCCGCATTGCAAGGTGCAATTCTGAAATTTTTTTGTTTTTTCCTGCTCCTCTTAGCATGATAAAGAAGATTCAAAGAGAGTGAGATGCCAGCTCCTTTCATTCAGTCAGTAGCTTCAAACATTTCTGGTATATGAATAACATGATGTTTTTCAATGGCAAAAATCAATGAATATTGTAAATGCACAAACAGTAATTTCTCCGCATTGCAAGGTGCAATTCTGAAATTTTTTGCTTTTTCCTGCTCCTCTTAGCATGATAAAGAAGATTCATAGAGAGTGAGATGCCAGCTCCTTTCATTCAGTCAGTAGCTTCAATCATTTCTGGACGTTTTTCAATGGCAAAAATCAATGAATATTGTAAATGCACAAACAGTAATTTCTCTGCATTGCAAGGTGCAATTCTGAAATTTTTTGCTTTTTCCTGCTCCTCTTAGCATGATAAACAAGATTCAAAGAGAGTGAGATGCCAGCTCCTTTCATTCAGTCAGTAGCTTCAATCATTTCTGGACGTTTTTCAATGGCAAAAATCAATGAATATTGTAAATGCACAAACAGTAATTTCTCCGCATTGCAAGGTGCAATTCTGAAATTTTTTGCTTTTTCCTGCTCCTCTTAGCATGATAAAGAAGATTCAAAGAGAGTGAGATGCCAGTTCCTTTCATTCAGTCAGTAGCTTCAATCATTTCTGGACGTTTTTCAATGGCAAAAATCAATGAATATTGTAAATGCACAAACAGTAATTTCTCCACATTGCAATGTGCAATTCTGAATTTTTTTGCATTTTCCTGCTCCTCTTAGCATGATAAACAAGATTCAAAGAGAGTGAGATGCCAGCTCCTTTCATTCAGTCAGTAGCTTCAATCATTTCTGGACGTTTTTCAATGGCAAAAATCAATGAATATTGTAAATGCACAAACAGTAATTTCTCCGCATTGCAAGGTGCAATTCTGAAATTTTTTGCTTTTTCCTGCTCCTCTTAGCATGATAAAGAAGATTCAAAGAGAGTGAGATGCCAGCTCCTTTCATTCAGTCAGTAGCTTCAAACATTTCTGGTATATGAATAACATGATGTTTTTCAATGGCAAAAATCAATGAATATTGTAAATGCACAAACAGTAATTTCTCCGCATTGCAAGGTGCAATTCTGAAATTTTTTGCTTTTTCCTGCTCCTCTTAGCATGATAAAGAAGATTCAAAGAGAGTGAGATGCCAGCTCCTTTCATTCAGTCAGTAGCTTCAATCATTTCTAATATATGACTAACATGATGTTTTTCAATGGCAAAAATCAATGAATATTGTAAATGCACAAACAGTAATTTCTCCGCATTGCAAGGTGCAATTCTGAAATTTTTTGCTTTTTCCTGCTCCTCTTAGCATGATAAACAAGATTCAAAGAGATTGAGATGCCAGCTCCTTTCATTCAGTCAGTAGCTTCAATCATTTCTGGATGTTTTTCAATGGCAAAAATCAATGAATATTGTAAATGCACAAACAGTAATTTCTCCGCATTGCAAGGTGCAATTCTGAAATTTTTTGCTTTTTCCTGCTCCTCTTAGCATGATAAAGAAGATACAAAGAGAGTGAGATGCCAGCTCCTTTCATTCAGTCAGTAGCTTCAATCATTTCTGGACGTTTTCCAATGGCAAAAATCAATGAATATTGTAAATGCACAAACAGTAATTTCTCCGCATTGCAAGGTGCAATTCTGAAATTTTTTGCTTTTTCCTGCTCCTCTTAGCATGATAAAGAAGATTCAAAGAGAGTGAGATGCCAGCTCCTTTCATTCAGTCAGTAGCTTCAAACATTTCTGGTATATGAATAACATGATGTTTTTCAATGGCAAAAATCAATGAATATTGTAAATGCACAAACAGTAATTTCTCCGCATTGCAAGGTGCAATTCTGAAATTTTTTGCTTTTTACTGCTCCTCTTAGCATGATAAAGAAGATTCAAAGAGAGTGAGATGCCAGCTCCTTTCATTCAGTCAGTAGCTTCAATCATTTCTGGACGTTTTTCAATGGCAAAAATCAATGAATATTGTAAATGCACAAACAGTAATTTCTCCGCATTGCAAGGTGCAATTCTGAAATTTTTTGCTTTTTCCTGCTACTCTTAGCATGATAAACAAGATTCAAAGAGAGTGAGATGCCAGCTCCTTTCATTCAGTCAGTAGCTTCAATCATTTCTGGACGTTTTTCAATGGCAAAAATCAATGAATATTGTAAATGCACAAACAGTAATTTCTCCGCATTGCAAGGTGCAATTCTGAAATTTTTTGCTTTTTCCTGCTCCTCTTAGCATGATAAAGAAGATTCAAAGAGAGTGAGATGCCAGCTCCTTTCATTCAGTCAGTAGCTTCAATCATTTCTGGACGTTTTTCAATGGCAAAAATCAATGAATATTGTAAATGCAAAAATAGTAATTTCTCCGCATTGCAAGGTGCAATTCTGAAATTTTTTGCTTTTTCCTGCTCCTCTTAGCGTGATAAAGAAGATTCAAAGAGAGTGAGATGCCAGCTCCTTTCATTCAGTCAGTAGCTTCAAACATTTCTGCTATATGAATAACATGATGTTTTTCAATGGCAAAAATCAATGAATATTGTAAATGCACAAACAGTAATTTCTCCACATTGCAATGTGCAATTCTGAATTTTTTTGCATTTTCCTGCTCCTCTTAGCATGATAAACAAGATTCAAAGAGAGTGAGATGCCAGCTCCTTTCATTCAGTCAGTAGCTTCAATCATTTCTGGACGTTTTTCAATGGCAAAAATCAATGAATATTGTAAATGCACAAACAGTAATTTCTCCGCATTGCAAGGTGCAATTCTGAAATTTTTTGCTTTTTCCTGCTCCTCTTAGCATGATAAAGAAGATTCAAAGAGAGTGAGATGCCAGCTCCTTTCATTCAGTCAGTAGCTTCAAACATTTCTGGTATATGAATAACATGATGTTTTTCAATGGCAAAAATCAATGAATATTGTAAATGCACAAACAGTAATTTCTCCGCATTGCAAGGTGCAATTCTGAAATTTTTTGCTTTTTCCTGCTCCTCTTAGCATGATAAAGAAGATTCAAAGAGAGTGAGATGCCAGCTCCTTTCATTCAGTCAGTAGCTTCAATCATTTCTGGTATATGACTAACATGATGTTTTTCAATGGCAAAAATCAATGAATATTGTAAATGCACAAACAGTAATTTCTCCGCATTGCAAGGTGCAATTCTGAAATTTTTTGCTTTTTCCTGCTCCTCTTAGCATGATAAACAAGTCTCAAAGAGAGTGAGATGCCAGCTCCTTTCATTCAGTCAGTAGCTTCAATCATTTCTGGATGTTTTTCAACGGCAAAAATCAATGAATATTGTAAATGCACAAACAGTAATTTCTCCGCATTGCAAGGTGCAATTCTGAAATTTTTTGCTTTTTCCTGCTCCTCTTAGCATGATAAAGAAGATTCAAAGAGAGTGAGATGCCAGCTCCTTTCATTCAGTCAGTAGCTTCAATCATTTCTGGACGTTTTCCAATGGCAAAAATCAATGAATATTGTAAATGCACAAACAGTAATTTCTCCGCATTGCAAGGTGCAATTCTGAAATTTTTTGCTTTTTCCTGCTCCTCTTAGCATGATAAAGAAGATTCAAAGAGAGTGAGATGCCAGCTCCTTTCATTCAGTCAGTAGCTTCAAACATTTCTGGTATATGAATAACATGATGTTTTTCAATGGCAAAAATCAATGAATATTGTAAATGCACAAACAGTAATTTCTTCGCATTGCAAGGTGCAATTCTGAAATTTTTTGCTTTTTCCTGCTCCTCTTAGCATGATAAAGAAGATTCAAAGAGAGTGAGATGCCAGCTCCTTTCATTCAGTCAGTAGCTTCAATCATTTCTGGACGTTTTTCAATGGCAAAAATCAATGAATATTGTAAATGCACAAACAGTAATTTCTCCGCATTGCAAGGTGCAATTCTGAAATTTTTTGCTTTTTCCTGCTACTCTTAGCATGATAAACAAGATTCAAAGAGAGTGAGATGCCAGCTCCTTTCATTCAGTCAGTAGCTTCAATCATTTCTGGACGTTTTTCAATGGCAAAAATCAATGAATATTGTAAATGCACAAACAGTAATTTCTCCGCATTGCAAGGTGCAATTCTGAAATTTTTTGCTTTTTCCTGCTCCTCTTAGCATGATAAAGAAGATTCAAAGAGAGTGAGATGCCAGCTCCTTTCATTCAGTCAGTAGCTTCAATCATTTCTGGACGTTTTTCAATGGCAAAAATCAATGAATATTGTAAATGCAAAAATAGTAATTTCTCCGCATTGCAAGGTGCAATTCTGAAATTTTTTGCTTTTTCCTGCTCCTCTTAGCATGATAAAGAAGATTCAAAGAGAGTGAGATGCCAGCTCCTTTCATTCAGTCAGTAGCTTCAAACATTTCTGGTATATGAATAACATGATGTTTTTCAATGGCAAAAATCAATGAATATTGTAAATGCACAAGCAGTACTTTCTCCGCATTGCAAGGTGCAATTCTGAAATTTTTTGCTTTTTCCTGCTCCTTTTAGCATGATATAGAAGATTCAAAGAGAGTGAGATGCCAGCTCCTTTCATTCAGTCAGTAGCTTCAATCATTTCTGGACGTTTTTCAATGGCAAAAATCAATGAATATTGTAAATGCACAAACAGTAATTTCTCCGCATTGCAAGGTGCAATTCTGAAATTTTTTGCTTTTTCCTGCTCCTCTTAGCATGATAAAGAATATTCAAAGAGAGTGAGATGCCAGCTCCTTTCATTCAGTCAGTAGCTTCAATCATTTCTGGTATATGAATAACATGATGTTTTTCAATGGCAAAAATCAATGAATATTGTAAATGGACAAACAGTAATTTCTCCGCATTGCAAGGTGCAATTCTGAAATTTTTTGCTTTTTCCTGCTCCTCTTAGCATGATAAAGAAGATTCAAAGAGAGTGAGATGCCAGCTCCTTTCATTCAGTCAGTAGCTTCAATCATTTCTGGTATATGAATAACATGATGTTTTTCAATGGCAAAAATCAATGAATATTGTAAATGCACAAACAGTAATTTCTCCGCATTGCAAGGTGCAATTCTAAATTGTTTTGCTTTTTCCTGCTCCTCTTAGCATGATAAAGAAGATTCAAAGAGAGTGAGATGCCAGCTCCTTTCATTCAGTCAGTAGCTTCAAACATTTCTGGTATATGAATAACATGATGTTTTTCAATGGCAAAAATCAATGAATATTGTAAATGCACAAACAGTAATTTCTCCGCATTGCAAGGTGCAATTCTGAAATTTTTTGCTTTTTCCTGCTCCCCTTAGCATGATAAAGAAGATTCAAAGAGAGTGAGATGCCAGCTCCTTTCATTCAGTCAGTAGCTTCAATAATTTCTGGACGTTTTTCAATGGCAAAAATCAATGAATATTGTAAATGCACAAACAGTAATTTCTCCGCATTGCAAGGTGCAATTCTGAAATTTTTTGCTTTTTCCTACTCCTCTTAGCATGATAAAGAAGATTCAAAGAGAGTGAGATGCCAGCTCCTTTCATTCAATCAGTAGCTTCAATCATTTCTGGTATATGAATAACATGATGTTTTTCAATGGCAAAAATCAATGAATATTGTAAATGCACAAACAGTAATTTCTCCGCATTGCAAGGTGCAATTCTGAAATTTTTTGCTTTTTCCTGCTCCTCTTAGCATGATAAAGAAGATTCAAAGAGATTTAGATGCCAGCTCCTTTCATTCAGTCAGTAGCTTCAATCATTTCTGGACGTTTTTCAATGGCAAAAATCAATGAATATTGTAAATGCACAAACAGTAATTTCTCCGCATTGCAATGTGCAATTCTGAAATTTTTTGCTTTTTCCTGCTCCTCTTAGCATGATAAAGAATATTCAAAGAGAGTGAGATGCCAGCTCCTTTCATTCAGTCAGTAGCTTCAAACATTTCTGGTATATGAATAACATGATGTTTTTCAATGGCAAAAATCAATGAATATTGTAAATGCACAAACAGTAATTTCTCCGCATTGCAAGGTGCAATTCTGAAATTTTTTGCTTTTTCCTGCTCCTCTTAGCATGATAAAGAAGATTCAAAGAGAGTGAGATGCCAGCTCCTTTCATTCAGTCAGTAGCTTCAAACATTTCTGGTATATGAATAACATGATGTTTTTCAATGGCAAAAATCAATGAATATTGTAAATGCACAAACAGTAATTTCTCCGCATTGCAAGGTGCAATTCTGAAATTTTTTGCTTTTTCCTGCTCCTCTTAGCATGATAAACAAGATTCAAAGAGAGTGAGATGCCAGCTCCTTTCATTCAGTCAGTAGCTTCAATCATTTCTGGATGTTTTTCAATGGCAAAAATCAATGAATATTGTAAATGCACAAACAGTAATTTCTTCGCATTGCAAGGTGCAATTCTGAAATTTTTTGCTTTTTCCTGCTCCTCTTAGCATGATAAAGAAGATTCAAAGAGAGTGAGATGCCAGCTCCTTTCATTCAGTCAGTAGCTTCAAACATTTCTTGTATATGAATAACATGATGTTTTTCAATGGCAAAAAATCAATGAATATTGTAAATGCACAAACAGTAATTTCTCCGCATTGCAAGGTGCAATTCTGAAATTTTTTGCTTTTTCCTGCTCCTCTTAGCATGATAAAGAAGATTCAAAGAGAGTGAGATGCCAGCTCCTTTCATTCAGTCAGTAGCTTCAATCATTTCTGGACGTTTTTCAATGGCAAAAATCAATGAATATTGTAAATGCACAAACAGTCATTTCTCCGCATTGCAAGGTGCAATTCTGAAATTTTTTGCTTTTTCCTGCTCCTCTTAGCATGATAAAGAAGATTCAAAGAGAGTGAGATGCCAGCTCCTTTCATTCAGTCAGTAGCTTCAAACATTTCTGGTATATGAATAACATGATGTTTTTCAATGGCAAAAATCAATGAATATTGTAAATGCACAAACAGTAATTTCTCCGCTTTGCAAGGTGCAATTCTGAAATTTTTTGCTTTTTCCTGCTCCTCTTAGCATGATAAAGAAGATTCAAAGAGAGTGAGATGCCAGCTCCTTTCATTCAGTCAGTAGCTTCAATCATTTCTGGACGTTTTTCAATGGCAAAAATCAATGAATATTGTAAATGCACAAACAGTAATTTCTCCGCATTGCAAGGTGCAATTCTGAAATTTTTTGCTTTTTCCTGCTCCTCTTAGCATGATAAAGAAGATTCAAAGAGAGTGAGATGCCAGCTCCTTTCATTCAGTCAGTAGCTTCAATCATTTCTGGTATATGACTAACATGATGTTTTTCAATGGCAAAAATCAATGAATATTGTAAATGCACAAACAGTAATTTCTCCGCATTGCAAGGTGCAATTCTGAAATTTTTTGCTTTTTCCTGCTCCTCTTAGCATGATAAACAAGATTCAAAGAGAGTGAGATGCCAGCTCCTTTCATTCAGTCAGTAGCTTCAATCATTTCTGGATGTTTTTCAATGGCAAAAATCAATGAATATTGTAAATGCACAAACAGTAATTTCTCCGCATTGCAAGGTGCAATTCTGAAATTTTTTGCTTTTTCCTGCTCCTCTTAGCATGATAAAGAAGATTCAAAGAGAGTGAGATGCCAGCTCCTTTCATTCAGTCAGTAGCTTCAAACATTTCTGGTATATGAATAACATGATGTTTTTCAATGGCAAAAATCAATGAATATTGTAAATGCACAAACAGTAATTTCTCCGCATTGCAAGGTGCAATTCTGAAATTTTTTGCTTTTTCCTGCTCCTCTTAGCATGATAAAGAAGATTCAAAGAGAGTGAGATGCCAGCTCCTTTCATTCAGTCAGTAGCTTCAATCATTTCTGGACGTTTTTCAATGGCAAAAATCAATGAATATTGTAAATGCACAAACAGTAATTTCTCCGCATTGCAAGGTGCAATTCTGAAATTTTTTGCTTTTTCCTGCTACTCTTAGCATGATAAACAAGATTCAAAGAGAGTGAGATGCCAGCTCCTTTCATTCAGTCAGTAGCTTCAATCATTTCTGGACGTTTTTCAATGGCAAAAATCAATGAATATTGTAAATGCACAAACAGTAATTTCTCCGCATTGCAAGGTGCAATTCTGAAATTTTTTGCTTTTTCCTGCTCCTCTTAGCATGATAAAGAAGATTCAAAGAGAGTGAGATGCCAGCTCCTTTCATTCAGTCAGTAGCTTCAATCATTTCTGGACGTTTTTCAATGGCAAAAATCAATGAATATTGTAAATGCAAAAATAGTAATTTCTCCGCATTGCAAGGTGCAATTCTGAAATTTTTTGCTTTTTCCTGCTCCTCTTAGCATGATAAAGAAGATTCAAAGAGAGTGAGATGCCAGCTCCTTTCATTCAGTCAGTAGCTTCAAACATTTCTGGTATATGAATAACATGATGTTTTTCAATGGCAAAAATCAATGAATATTGTAAATGCACAAACAGTAATTTCTCCGCATTGCAAGGTGCAATTCTGAAATTTTTTGCTTTTTCCTGCTCCTTTTAGCATGATATAGAAGATTCAAAGAGAGTGAGATGCCAGCTCCTTTCATTCAGTCAGTAGCTTCAATCATTTCTGGACGTTTTTCAATGGCAAAAATCAATGAATATTGTAAATGCACAAACAGTAATTTCTCCGCATTGCAAGGTGCAATTCTGAAATTTTTTGCTTTTTCCTGCTCCTCTTAGCATGATAAAGAATATTCAAAGAGAGTGAGATGCCAGCTCCTTTCATTCAGTCAGTAGCTTCAATCATTTCTGGTATATGAATAACATGATGTTTTTCAATGGCAAAAATCAATGAATATTGTAAATGGACAAACAGTAATTTCTCCGCATTGCAAGGTGCAATTCTGAAATTTTTTGCTTTTTCCTGCTCCTCTTAGCATGATAAAGAAGATTCAAAGAGAGTGAGATGCCAGCTCCTTTCATTCAGTCAGTAGCTTCAATCATTTCTGGTATATGAATAACATGATGTTTTTCAATGGCAAAAATCAATGAATATTGTAAATGCACAAACAGTAATTTCTCCGCATTGCAAGGTGCAATTCTAAATTGTTTTGCTTTTTCCTGCTCCTCTTAGCATGATAAAGAAGATTCAAAGAGAGTGAGATGCCAGCTCCTTTCATTCAGTCAGTAGCTTCAAACATTTCTGGTATATGAATAACATGATGTTTTTCAATGGCAAAAATCAATGAATATTGTAAATGCACAAACAGTAATTTCTCCGCATTGCAAGGTGCAATTCTGAAATTTTTTGCTTTTTCCTGCTCCTCTTAGCATGATAAAGAAGATTCAAAGAGAGTGAGATGCCAGCTCCTTTCATTCAGTCAGTAGCTTCAATAATTTCTGGACGTTTTTCAATGGCAAAAATCAATGAATATTGTAAATGCACAAACAGTAATTTCTCCGCATTGCAAGGTGCAATTCTGAAATTTTTTGCTTTTTCCTGCTCCTCTTAGCATGATAAAGAAGATTCAAAGAGAGTGAGATGCCAGCTCCTTTCATTCAGTCAGTAGCTTCAAACATTTCTGGTATATGAATAACATGATGTTTTTCAATGGCAAAAATCAATGAATATTGTAAATGCACAAACAGTAATTTCTCCGCTTTGCAAGGTGCAATTCTGAAATTTTTTGCTTTTTCCTGCTCCTCTTAGCATGATAAAGAAGATTCAAAGAGAGTGAGATGCCAGCTCCTTTCATTCAGTCAGTAGCTTCAATCATTTCTGGACGTTTTTCAATGGCAAAAATCAATGAATATTGTAAATGCACAAACAGTAATTTCTCCGCATTGCAAGGTGCAATTCTGAAATTTTTTGCTTTTTCCTGCTCCTCTTAGCATGATAAAGAAGATTCAAAGAGAGTGAGATGCCAGCTCCTTTCATTCAGTCAGTAGCTTCAAACATTTCTGGTATATGAATAACGTGATGTTTTTCAATGGCAAAAAATCAATGAATATTGTAAATGCACAAACAGTAATTTCTCCGCATTGCAAGGTGCAATTCTGAAATTTTTTGCTTTTTCCTGCTCCTCTTAGCATGATAAAGAAGATTCAAAGAGAGTGAGATGCCAGCTCCTTTCATTCAGTCAGTAGCTTCAATCATTTCTGGACGTTTTTCAATGGCAAAAATCAATGAATATTGTAAATGCACAAACAGTAATTTCGCCGCATTGCAAGGTGCAATTCTGAAATTTTTTGCTTTTTCCTGCTCCTCTTAGCATGATAAAGAAGATTCAAAGAGAGTGAGATGCCAGCTCCTTTCATTCAGTCAGTAGCTTCAAACATTTCTGGTATATGAATAACATGATGTTTTTCAATGGCAAAAATCAATGAATATTGTAAATGCACAAACAATAATTTCTCCGCATTGCAAGGTGCAATTCTGAAATTTTTTGCTTTTTTCTGCTCCTCTTAGCATGATAAAGAAGATTCAAAGAGAGTAAGATGCCAGCTCCTTTCATTCAGTCAGTAGCTTCAAACATTTCTGGTATATGAATAACATGATGTTTTTCAATGGCAAAAATCAATGAATATTGTAAATGCACAAACAGTAATTTCTCCGCATTGCAAGGTGCAATTCTGAAATTTTTTGCTTTTTCCTGCTCCTCTTAGCATGATAAAGAAGATTCAAAGAGAGTGAGATGCCAGCTCCTTTCATTCAGTCAGTAGCTTCAATCATTTCTGGTATATGAATAACATGATGTTTTTCAATGGCAAAAATCAATGAATATTGTAAATGCACAAACAGTAATTTCTCCGCACTGCAAGGTGCAATTCTGATATTTTTTGCTTTTTCCTGCTCCTCTTAGCATGATAAACAAGATTCAAAGAGAGTGAGATGCCAGCTCCTTTCATTCAGTCAGTAGCTTCAATCATTTCTGGACGTTTTTCAATGGCAAAAATCAATGAATATTGTAAATGCACAAACAGTAATTTCTCCGCATTGCAAGGTGCAATTCTGAAATTTTTTGCTTTTTCCTGCTCCTCTTAGCATGATAAAGAAGATTCAAAGAGAGTGAGATGCCAGTTCCTTTCATTCAGTCAGTAGCTTCAATCATTTCTGGACGTTTTTCAATGGCAAAAATCAATGAATATTGTAAATGCACAAACAGTAATTTCTCCACATTGCAATGTGCAATTCTGAATTTTTTTGCTTTTTCCTGCTCCTCTTAGCATGATAAACAAGATTCAAAGAGAGTGAGATGCCAGCTCCTTTCATTCAGTCAGTAGCTTCAATCATTTCTGGACGTTTTTCAATGGCAAAAATCAATGAATATTGTAAATGCACAAACAGTAATTTCTCCGCATTGCAAGGTGCAATTCTGAAATTTTTTGCTTTTTCCTGCTCCTCTTAGCATGATAAAGAAGATTCAAAGAGAGTGAGATGCCAGCTCCTTTCATTCAGTCAGTAGCTTCAAACATTTCTGGTATATGAATAACATGATGTTTTTCAATGGCAAAAATCAATGAATATTGTAAATGCACAAACAGTAATTTCTCCGCATTGCAAGGTGCAATTCTGAAATTTTTTGCTTTTTCCTGCTCCTCTTAGCATGATAAAGAAGATTCAAAGAGAGTGAGATGCCAGCTCCTTTCATTCAGTCAGTAGCTTCAATCATTTCTGGTATATGACTAACATGATGTTTTTCAATGGCAAAAATCAATGAATATTGTAAATGCACAAACAGTAATTTCTCCGCATTGCAAGGTGCAATTCTGAAATTTTTTGCTTTTTCCTGCTCCTCTTAGCATGATAAACAAGATTCAAAGAGAGTGAGATGCCAGCTACTTTCATTCAGTCAGTAGCTTCAATCATTTCTGGATGTTTTTCAATGGCAAAAAATCAATGAATATTGTAAATGCACAAACAGTAATTTCTCCGCATTGCAAGGTGCAATTCTGAAATTTTTTGCTTTTTCCTGCTCCTCTTAGCATGATAAAGAAGATTCAAAGAGAGTGAGATGCCAGCTCCTTTCATTCAGTCAGTAGCTTCAATCATTTCTGGACGTTTTCCAATGGCAAAAATCAATGAATATTGTAAATGCACAAACAGTAATTTCTCCGCATTGCAAGGTGCAATTCTGAAATTTTTTGCTTTTTCCTGCTCCTCTTAGCATGATAAAGAAGATTCAAAGAGAGTGAGATGCCAGCTCCTTTCATTCAGTCAGTAGCTTCAAACATTTCTGGTATATGAATAACATGATGTTTTTCAATGGCAAAAATCAATGAATATTGTAAATGCACAAACAGTAATTTCTCCGCATTGCAAGGTGCAATTCTGAAATTTTTTGCATTTTCCTGCTCCTCTTAGCATGATAAACAAGATTCAAAGAGAGTGAGATGCCAGCTCCTTTCATTCAGTCAGTAGCTTCAATCATTTCTGGACGTTTTTCAATGGCAAAAATCAATGAATATTGTAAATGCACAAACAGTAATTTCTCCGCATTGCAAGGTGCAATTCTGAAATTTTTTGCTTTTTCCTGCTCCTCTTAGCATGATAAAGAAGATTCAAAGAGAGTGAGATGCCAGCTCCTTTCATTCAGTCAGTAGCTTCAATCATTTCTGGACGTTTTTCAATGGCAAAAATCAATGAATATTGTAAATGCACAAATAGTAATTTCTCCGCATTGCAAGGTGCAATTCTGAAATTTTTTGCTTTTTCCTGCTCCTCTTAGCATGATAAAGAAGATTCAAAGAGAGTGAGATGCCAGCTCCTTTCATTCAGTCAGTAGCTTCAATCATTTCTGGTATATGAATAACATGATGTTTTTCAATGGCAAAAATCAATGAATATTGTAAATGGACAAACAGTAATTTCTCCGCATTGCAAGGTGCAATTCTGAATTTTTTTGCTTTTTCCTGCTCCTCTTAGCATGATAAAGAAGATTCAAAGAGAGTGAGATGCCAGCTCCTTTCATTCAGTCAGTAGCTTCAATCATTTCTGGTATATGAATAACATGATGTTTTTCAATGGCAAAAATCAATGAATATTGTAAATGCACAAACAGTAATTTCTCCGCATTGCAAGGTGCAATTCTGAAATTTTTTGCTTTTTCCTGCTCCTCTTAGCATGATAAAGAATATTCAAAGAGAGTGAGATGCCAGCTCCTTTCATTCAGTCAGTAGCTTCAATCATTTCTGGTATATGAATAACATGATGTTTTTCAATGGCAAAAATCAATGAATATTGTAAATGCACAAACAGTAATTTCTCCGCATTGCAAGGTGCAATTCTGAATTGTTTTGCTTTTTCCTGCTCCTCTTAGCATGATAAAGAAGATTCAAAGAGAGTGAGATGCCAGCTCCTTTCATTCAGTCAGTAGCTTCAAACATTTCTGGTATATGAATAACATGATGTTTTTCAATGGCAAAAATCAATGAATATTGTAAATGCACAAACAGTAATTTCTCCGCATTGCAAGGTGCAATTCTGAAATTTTTTGCTTTTTCCTGCTCCTCTTAGCATGATAAAGAAGATTCAAAGAGAGTGAGATGCCAGCTCCTTTCATTCAGTCAGTAGCTTCAATCATTTCTGGACGTTTTTCAATGGCAAAAATCAATGAATATTGTAAATGCACATACAGTAATTTCTTCGCATTGCAAGGTGCAATTCTGAAATTTTTTGCTTTTTCCTGCTCCTCTTAGCATGATAAAGAAGATTCAAAGAGAGTGAGATGCCAGCTCCTTTCATTCAGTCAGTAGCTTCAATCATTTCTGGACGTTTTTCAATGGCAAAAATCAATGAATATTGTAAATGCACAAACAGTAATTTCTCCGCATTGCAAGTTGCAATTCTGAAATTTTTTGCTTTTTCCTGCTCCTCTTAGCATGATAAAGAAGATTCAAAGAGAGTGAGATGCCAGCTCCTTTCATTCAGTCAGTAGCTTCAATCATTTCTGGACGTTTTTCAATGGTAAAAATCAATGAATATTGTAAATGCACAAACAGTAATTTCTCCGCATTGCAAGGTGCAATTCTGAAATTTTTTGCTTTTTCCTGCTCCTCTTAGCATGATAAAGAAGATTCAAAGAGAGTGAGATGCCATCTCCTTTCATTCAGTCAGTAGCTTCAATCATTTCTGGTATATGAATAACATGATGTTTTTCAATGGCAAAAATCAATGAATATTGTAAATGCACAAACAGTAATTTCTCCGCATTGCAAGGTGCAATTCTGAAATTTTTTGCTTTTTCCTGCTCCTCTTAGCATGATAAAGAAGATTCAAAGAGAGTGAGATGCCAGCTCCTTTCATTCAGTCAGTAGCTTCAATCATTTCTGGACGTTTTTCAATGGCAAAAATCAATGAATTGTGTAAATGCACAAACAGTAATTTCTCCGCATTGCAAGGTGCAATTCTGAAATTTTTTGCTTTTTCCTGCTCCTCTTAGCATGATAAAGAAGATTCAAAGAGAGTGAGATGCCAGCTCCTTTCATTCAGTCAGTAGCTTCAATCATTTCTGGACGTTTTTCAATGGCAAAAATCAATGAATATTGTAAATGCACAAACAGTAATTTCTCCGCATTGCAAGGTGCAATTCTGAAATTTTTTGCTTTTTCCTGCTCCTCTTAGCATGATAAAGAAGATTCAAAGAGAGTGAGATGCCAGCTCCTTTCATTCAGTCAGTAGCTTCAAACATTTCTGGTATATGAATAACATGATGTTTTTCAATGGCAAAAATCAATGAATATTGTAAATGCACAAACAGTAATTTCTCCGCATTGCAAGGTGCATTTCTGAAATTTTTTGCTTTTTCCTGCTCCTCTTAGCATGATAAAGAAGATTCAAAGAGAGTGAGATGCCAGCTCCTTTCATTCAGTCAGTAGCTTCAATCATTTCTGGACGTTTTTCAATGGCAAAAATCAATGAATATTGTAAATGCACAAACAGTAATTTCTCCGCATTGCAAGGTGTAATTCTGAAATTTTTTGCTTTTTCCTGCTCCTCTTAGCATGATAAAGAAGATTCAAAGAGAGTGAGATGCCAGCTCCTTTCATTCAGTCAGTAGCTTCAAACATTTCTGGTGTATGAATAACATGATGTTTTTCAATGGCAAAAATCAATGAATATTGTAAATGCACAAACAGTAATTTCTCCGCATTGCAAGGTGCAATTCTGAAATTTTTTGCTTTTTCCTGCTCCTCTTAGCATGATAAAGAAGATTCAAAGAGAGTGAGATGCCAGCTCCTTTCATTCAGTCAGTAGCTTCAATCATTTCTGGACGTTTTCCAATGGCAAAAATCAATGAATATTGTAAATGCACAAACAGTAATTTCTCCGCATTGCAAGGTGCAATTCTGAAATTTTTTGCTTTTTCCTGCTCCTCTTAGCATGATAAAGAAGATTCAAAGAGAGTGAGATGCCAGCTCCTTTCATTCAGTCAGTAGCTTCAAACATTTCTGGTATATGAATAACATGATGTTTTTCAAAGGCAAAAATCAATGAATATTGTAAATGCACAAACAGTAATTTCTCCGCATTGCAAGGTGCAATTCTGAAATTTTTTGCTTTTTCCTGCTCCTCTTAGCATGATAAAGAAGATTCAAAGAGAGTGAGATGCCAGCTCCTTTCATTCAGTCAGTAGCTTCAATCATTTCTGGACGTTTTTCAATGGCAAAAATCAATGAATATTGTAAATGCACAAACAGTAATTTCTCCGCATTGCAAGGTGCAATTCTGAAATTTTTTGCTTTTTCCTGCTCCTCTTAGCATGATAAACAAGATTCAAAGAGAGTGAGATGCCAGCTCCTTTCATTCAGTCAGTAGCTTCAAACATTTCTGGTATATGAATAACATGATGTTTTTCAATGGCAAAAATCAATGAATATTGTAAATGCACAAACAGTAATTTCTCCGCATTGCAAGGTGCAATTCTGAAATTTTTTGCTTTTTCCTGCTCCTTTTAGCATGATATAGAAGATTCAAAGAGTGTGAGATGCCAGCTCCTTTCAGTCAGTAGCTTCAATCATTTCTGGACGTTTTTCAATGGCAAAAATCAATGAATATTGTAAATGCACAAACAGTAATTTCTCCGCATTGCAAGGTGCAATTCTGAAATTTTTTGCTTTTTCCTGCTCCTCTTAGCATGATAAAGAATATTCAAAGAGAGTGAGATGCCAGCTCCTTTCATTCAGTCAGTAGCTTCAATCATTTCTGGTATATGAATAACATGATGTTTTTCAATGGCAAAAATCAATGAATATTGTAAATGCACAAACAGTAATTTCTCCGCATTGCAAGGTGCAATTCTGAAATTTTTTGCTTTTTCCTGCTCCTCTTAGCATGATAAAGAAGATTCAAAGAGAGTGAGATGCCAGCTCCTTTCATTCAGTCAGTAGCTTCAATAATTTCTGGTATATGAATAACATGATGTTTTTCAATGGCAAAAATCAATGAATATTGTAAATGCACAAACAGTAATTTCTCCGCATTGCAAGGTGCAATTCTGAATTGTTTTGCTTTTTCCTGCTCCTCTTAGCATGATAAAGAAGATTCAAAGAGAGTGAGATGCCAGCTCCTTTCATTCAGTCAGTAGCTTCAAACATTTCTGGTATATGAATAACATGATGTTTTTCAATGGCAAAAATCAATGAATATTGTAAATGCACAAACAGTAATTTCTCCGCATTGCAAGGTGCAATTCTGAAATTTTTTGCTTTTTCATGCTCCTCTTAGCATGATAAAGAAGATTCAAAGAGAGTGAGATGCCAGCTCCTTTCATTCAGTCAGTAGCTTCAATAATTTCTGGACGTTTTTCAATGGCAAAAATCAATGAATATTGTAAATGCACAAACAGTAATTTCTCCGCATTGCAAGGTGCAATTCTGAAATTTTTTGCTTTTTCCTACTCCTCTTAGCATGATAAAGAAGATTCAAAGAGAGTGAGATGCCAGCTCCTTTCATTCAATCAGTAGCTTCAATCATTTCTGGTATATGAATAACATGATGTTTTTCAATGGCAAAAATCAATGAATATTGTAAATGCACAAACAGTAATTTCTCCACATTGCAAGGTGCAATTCTGAAATTTTTTGCTTTTTCCTGCTCCTCTTAGCATGATAAAGAAGATTCAAAGAGATTTAGATGCCAGCTCCTTTCATTCAGTCAGTAGCTTCAATCATTTCTGGACGTTTTTCAATGGCAAAAATCAATAAATATTGTAAATGCACAAACAGTAATTTCTCCGCATTGCAATGTGCAATTCTGAAATTTTTTGCTTTTTCCTGCTCCTCTTAGCATGATAAAGAATATTCAAAGAGAGTGAGATGCCAGCTCCTTTCATTCAGTCAGTAGCTTCAAACATTTCTGGTATATGAATAACATGATGTTTTTCAATGGCAAAAATCAATGAATATTGTAAATGCACAAACAGTAATTTCTCCGCATTGCAAGGTGCAATTCTGAAATTTTTTGCTTTTTCCTGCTCCTCTTAGCATGATAAAGAAGATTCAAAGAGAGTGAGATGCCAGCTCCTTTCATTCAGTCAGTAGCTTCAAACATTTCTGGTATATGAATAACATGATGTTTTTCAATGGCAAAAATCAATGAATATTGTAAATGCACAAACAGTAATTTCTCCGCATTGCAAGGTGCAATTCTGAAATTTTTTGCTTTTTCCTGCTCCTCTTAGCATGATAAAGAAGATTCAAAGAGAGTGAGATGCCAGCTCCTTTCATTCAGTCAGTAGCTTCAATCATTTCTGGACATTTTTCAATGGCAAAAATCAATGAATATTGTAAATGCACATACAGTAATTTCTTCGCATTGCAAGGTGCAATTCTGAAATTTTTTGCTTTTTCCTGCTCCTCTTAGCATGATAAAGAAGATTCAAAGAGAGTGAGATGCCAGCTCCTTTCATTCAGTCAGTAGCTTCAATCATTTCTGGACGTTTTTCAATGGCAAAAATAAATGAATATTGTAAATGCACAAACAGTAATTTCTCCGCATTGCAAGGTGCAATTCTGAAATTTTTTGCTTTTTCCTGCTCCTCTTAGCATGATAAAGAAGATTCAAAGAGAGTGAGATGCCAGCTCCTTTCATTCAGTCAGTAGCTTCAATCATTTCTGGACGTTTTTCAATGGTAAAAATCAATGAATATTGTAAATGCACAAACAGTAATTTCTCCGCATTGCAAGGTGCAATTCTGAAATTTTTTGCTTTTTCCTGCTCCTCTTAGCATGATAAAGAAGATTCAAAGAGAGTGAGATGCCAGCTCCTTTCATTCAGTCAGTAGCTTCAATCATTTCTGGTATATGAATAACATGATGTTTTTCAATGGCAAAAATCAATGAATATTGTAAATGCACAAACAGTAATTTCTCCGCATTGCAAGGTGCAATTCTGAAATTTTTTGCTTTTTCCTGCTCCTCTTAGCATGATAAAGAAGATTCAAAGAGAGTGAGATGCCAGCTCCTTTCATTCAGTCAGTAGCTTCAATCATTTCTGGACGTTTTTCAAAGGCAAAAATCAATGAATTGTGTAAATGCACAAACAGTAATTTCTCCGCATTGCAAGGTGCAATTCTGAAATTTTTTGCTTTTTCCTGCTCCTCTTAGTATGATAAACAAGATTCAAAGAGAGTGAGATGCCAGCTCCTTTCATTCAGTCAGTAGCTTCAATCATTTCTTGACGTTTTTCAATGGCAAAAATCAATGAATATTGTAAATGCACAAACAGTAATTTCTCCGCATTGCAAGGTGCAATTCTGAAATTTTTTGCTTTTTCCTGCTCCTCTTAGCATGATAAAGAAGATTCAAAGAGAGTGAGATGCCAGCTCCTTTCATTCAGTCAGTAGCTTCAAACATTTCTGGTATATGAATAACATGATGTTTTTCAATGGCAAAAATCAATGAATATTGTAAATGCACAAACAGTAATTTCTCCGCATTGCAAGGTGCAATTCTGAAATTTTTTGCTTTTTCCTGCTCCTCTTAGCATGATAAAGAAGATTCAAAGAGAGTGAGATGCCAGCTCCTTTCATTCAGTCAGTAGCTTCAATCATTTCTGGACGTTTTTCAATGGCAAAAATCAATGAATATTGTAAATGCACAAACAGTAATTTCTCCGCATTGCAAGGTGCAATTCTGAAATTTTTTGCTTTTTCCTGCTCCTCTTAGCATGATAAAGAAGATTCAAAGAGAGTGAGATGCCAGCTCCTTTCATTCAGTCAGTAGCTTCAATCATTTCTGGTATATGAATAACATGATGTTTTTCAATGGCAAAAATCAATGAATATTGTAAATGCACAAACAGTAATTTCTCCGCATTGCAAGGTGCAATTCTGAAATTTTTTGCTTTTTCCTGCTCCTCTTAGCATGATAAAGAAGATTCAAAGAGAGTGAGATGCCAGCTCCTTTCATTCAGTCAGTAGCTTCAATCATTTCTGGTATATGAATAACATGATGTTTTTCAATGGCAAAAATCAATGAATATTGTAAATGCACAAACAGTAATTTCTCCGCATTGCAAGGTGCAATTCTGAAATTTTTTGCTTTTTCCTGCTCCTCTTAGCATGATAAAGAAGATTCAAAGAGAGTGAGATGCCAGCTCCTTTCATTCAGTCAGTAGCTTCAAACATTTCTGGTATATGAATAACATGATGTTTTTCAATGGCAAAAATCAATGAATATTGTAAATGCACAAACAGTAATTTCTCCGCATTGCAAGGTGCAATTCTGAAATTTTTTGCTTTTTCCTGCTCCTCTTAGCATGATAAAGAAGATTCAAAGAGAGTGAGATGCCAGCTCCTTTCATTCAGTCAGTAGCTTCAATCATTTCTGGACGTTTTTCAATGGCAAAAATCAATGAATATTGTAAATGTACAAACAGTAATTTCTCCGCATTGCAAGGTGCAATTCTGAAATTTTTTGCTTTTTCCTGCTAATCTTAGCATGATAAAGAAGATTCAAAGAGAGTGAGATGCCAGCTCCTTTCATTCAGTCAGTAGCTTCAAACATTTCTGGTATATGAATAACATGATGTTTTTCAATGGCAAAAATCAATGAATATTGTAAATGCACAAACAGTAATTTCTCCGCATTGCAAGGTGCAATTCTGATATTTTTTGCTTTTTCCTGCTTCTCTTAGCATGATAAAGAAGATTCAAAGAGAGTGAGATGCCAGCTCCTTTCATTCAGTCAGTAGCTTCAAACATTTCTGGTATATGAATAACATGATGTTTTTCAATGGCAAAAATCAATGAATATTGTAAATGCACAAACAGTAATTTCTCCGCATTGCAAGGTGCAATTCTGAAATTTTTTGCTTTTTCCTGCTCCTCTTATCATGATAAAGAAGATTCAAAGAGAGTGAGATGCCAGCTCCTTTCATTCAGTCAGTAGCTTCAATCATTTCTGGACGTTTTTCAATGGCAAAAATCAATGAATATTGTAAATGCACAAACAGTAATTTCTTCGCATTGCAAGGTGCAATTCTGAAATTTTTTGCTTTTTCCTGCTCCTCTTAGCATGATAAAGAAGATTCAAAGAGAGTGAGATGCCAGCTCCTTTCATTCAGTCAGTAGCTTCAATCATTTCTGGACGTTTTTCAATGGCAAAAATCAATGAATATTGTAAATGCACAAACAGTAATTTCTCCGCATTGCAAGGTGCAATTCTGAAATTTTTTGCTTTTTCCTGCTCCTCTTAGCATGATAAAGAAGATTCAAAGAGAGTGAGATGCCAGCTCCTTTCATTCAGTCAGTAGCTTCAATCATTTCTGGACGTTTTTCAATGGCAAAAATCAATGAATATTGTAAATGCACAAACAGTAATTTCTCCGCATTGCAAGGTGCAATTCTGAAATTTTTTGCTTTTTCCTGCTCCTCTTAGCATGATAAAGAAGATTCAAAGAGAGTGAGATGCCAGCTCCTTTCATTCAGTCAGTAGCTTCAATCATTTCTGGACGTTTTTCAATGGCAAAAATCAATGAATATTGTAAATGCACATACAGTAATTTCTTCGCATTGCAAGGTGCAATTCTGAAATTTTTTGCTTTTTCCTGCTCCTCTTAGCATGATAAAGAAGATTCAAAGAGAGTGAGATGCCAGCTCCTTTCATTCAGTCAGTAGCTTCAATCATTTCTGGATGTTTTTCAATGGCAAAAATCAATGAATATTGTAAATGCACAAACAGTAATTTCTCCGCATTGCAAGGTGCAATTCTGAAATTTTTTGCTTTTTCCTGCTCCTCTTAGCATGATAAAGAAGATTCAAAGAGAGTGAGATGCCAGCTCCTTTCATTCAGTCAGTAGCTTCAATCATTTCTGGACGTTTTTCAATGGTAAAAATCAATGAATATTGTAAATGTACAAACAGTAATTTCTCCGCATTGCAAGGTGCAATTCTGAAATTTTTTGCTTTTTCCTGTTCCTCTTAGCATGATAAAGAAGATTCAAAGAGAGTGAGATGCCAGCTCCTTTCATTCAGTCAGTAGCTTCAATCATTTCTGGTATATGAATAACATGATGTTTTTCAATGGCAAAAATCAATGAATATTGTAAATGCACAAACAGTAATTTCTCCGCATTGCAAGGTGCAATTCTGAAATTTTTTGCTTTTTCCTGCTCCTCTTAGCATGATAAAGAAGATTCAAAGAGAGTGAGATGCCAGCTCCTTTCTATCAGTCAGTAGCTTCAATCATTTCTGGACGTTTTTCAATGGCAAAAATCAATGAATTGTGTAAATGCACAAACAGTAATTTCTCCGCATTGCAAGGTGCAATTCTGAAATTTTTTGCTTTTTCCTGCTCCTCTTAGCATGATAAACAAGATTCAAAGAGAGTGAGATGCCAGCTCCTTTCATTCAGTCAGTAGCTTCAATCATTTCTGGACGTTTTTCAATGGCAAAAATCAATGAATATTGTAAATGCACAAACAGTAATTTCTCCGCATTGCAAGGTGCAATTCTGAAATTTTTTGCTTTTTCCTGCTCCTCTTAGCATGATAAAGAAGATTCAAAGAGAGTGAGATGCCAGCTCCTTTCATTCAGTCAGTAGCTTCAAACATTTCTGGTATATGAATAACATGATGTTTTTCAATGGCAAAAATCAATGAATATTGTAAATGCACAAACAGTAATTTCTCCGCATTGCAAGGTGCAATTCTGAAATTTTTTGCTTTTTCCTGCTCCTCTTAGCATGATAAAGAAGATTCAAAGAGAGTGAGATGCCAGCTCCTTTCATTCAGTCAGTAGCTTCAATCATTTCTGGACGTTTTTCAATGGCAAAAATCAATGAATATTGTAAATGCACAAACAGTAATTTCTCCGCATTGCAAGGTGTAATTCTGAAATTTTTTGCTTTTTCCTGCTCCTCTTAGCATGATAAAGAAGATTCAAAGAGAGTGAGATGCCAGCTCCTTTCATTCAGTCAGTAGCTTCAAACATTTCTGGTGTATGAATAACATGATGTTTTTCAATGGCAAAAATCAATGAATATTGTAAATGCACAAACAGTAATTTCTCCGCATTGCAAGGTGCAATTCTGAAATTTTTTGCTTTTTCCTGCTCCTCTTAGCATGATAAAAAAGATTCAAAGAGAGTGAGATGCCAGCTCCTTTCATTCAGTCAGTAGCTTCAATCATTTCTGGACGTTTTCCAATGGCAAAAATCAATGAATATTGTAAATGCACAAACAGTAATTTCTCCGCATTGCAAGGTGCAATTCTGAAATTTTTTGCTTTTTCCTGCTCCTCTTAGCATGATAAATAAGATTCAAAGAGAGTGAGATGCCAGCTCCTTTCATTCAGTCAGTAGCTTCAAACATTTCTGGTATATGAATAACATGATGTTTTTCAATGGCAAAAATCAATGAATATTGTAAATGCACAAACAGTAATTTCTCCGCATTGCAAGGTGCAATTCTGAAATTTTTTGCTTTTTCCTGCTCCTCTTAGCATGATAAAGAAGATTCAAAGAGAGTGAGATGCCAGCTCCTTTCATTCAGTCAGTAGCTTCAATCATTTCTGGACGTTTTTCAATGGCAAAAATCAATGAATATTGTAAATGCACAAACAGTAATTTCTCCGCATTGCAAGGTGCAATTCTGAAATTTTTTGCTTTTTCCTGCTCCTCTTAGCATGATAAACAAGATTCAAAGAGAGTGAGATGCCAGCTCCTTTCATTCAGTCAGTAGCTTCAATCATTTCTGGACGTTTTTCAATGGCAAAAATCAATGAATATTGTAAATGCACAAACAGTAATTTCTCCGCATTGCAAGGTGCAATTCTGAAATTTTTTGCTTTTTCCTGCTCCTCTTATCATGATAAAGAAGATTCAAAGAGAGTGAGATGCCAGCTCCTTTCATTCAGTCAGTAGCTTCAATCATTTCTGGACGTTTTTCAATGGCAAAAATCAATGAATATTGTAAATGCACAAATAGTAATTTCTCCGCATTGCAAGGTGCAATTCTGAAATTTTTTGCTTTTTCCTGCTCCTCTTAGCATGATAAACAAGATTCAAAGAGAGTGAGATGCCAGCTCCTTTCATTCAGTCAGTAGCTTCAAACATTTCTGGTATATGAATAACATGATGTTTTTCAATGGCAAAAATCAATGAATATTGTAAATGCACAAACAGTAATTTCTCCGCATTGCAAGGTGCAATTCTGAAATTTTTTGCTTTTTCCTGCTCCTTTTAGCATGATATAGAAGATTCAAAGACAGTGAGATGCCAGCTCCTTTCAGTCAGTAGCTTCAATCATTTCTGGACGTTTTTCAATGGCAAAAATCAATGAATATTGTAAATGCACAAACAGTAATTTCTCCGCATTGCAAGGTGCAATTCTGAAATTTTTTGCTTTTTCCTGCTCCTCTTAGCATGATAAAGAATATTCAAAGAGAGTGAGATGCCAGCTCCTTTCATTCAGTCAGTAGCTTCAATCATTTCTGGTATATGAATAACATGATGTTTTTCAATGGCAAAAATCAATGAATATTGTAAATGCACAAACAGTAATTTCTCCACATTGCAAGGTGCAATTCTGAAATTTTTTGCTTTTTCCTGCTCCTCTTAGCATGATAAAGAAGATTCAAAGAGAGTGAGATGCCAGCTCCTTTCATTCAGTCAGTAGCTTCAATCATTTCTGGTATATGAATAACATGATGTTTTTCAATGGCAAAAATCAATGAATATTGTAAATGCACAAACAGTAATTTCTCCGCATTGCAAGGTGCAATTCTGAATTGTTTTACTTTTTCCTGCTCCTCTTAGCATGATAAAGAAGATTCAAAGAGAGTGAGATGCCAGCTCCTTTCATTCAGTCAGTAGCTTCAAACATTTCTGGTATATGAATAACATGATGTTTTTCAATGGCAAAAATCAATGAATATTGTAAATGCACAAACAGTAATTTCTCCGCATTGCAAGGTGCAATTCTGAAATTTTTTGCTTTTTCCTGCTCCTCTTAGCATGATAAAGAAGATTCAAAGAGAGTGAGATGCCAGCTCCTTTCATTCAGTCAGTAGCTTCAATAATTTCTGGACGTTTTTCAATGGCAAAAATCAATGAATATTGTAAATGCACAAACAGTAATTTCTCCGCATTGCAAGGTGCAATTCTGAAATTTTTTGCTTTTTCCTACTCCTCTTAGCATGATAAAGAAGATTCAAAGAGAGTGAGATGCCAGCTCCTTTCATTCAATCAGTAGCTTCAATCATTTCTGGTATATGAATAACATGATGTTTTTCAATGGCAAAAATCAATGAATATTGTAAATGCACAAACAGTAATTTCTCCGCATTGCAAGGTGCAATTCTGAAATTTTTTGCTTTTTCCTGCTCCTCTTAGCATGATAAAGAAGATTCAAAGAGATTTAGATGCCAGCTCCTTTCATTCAGTCAGTAGCTTCAATCATTTCTGGACGTTTTTCAATGGCAAAAATCAATGAATATTGTAAATGCACAAACAGTAATTTCTCCGCATTGCAATGTGCAATTCTGAAATTTTTTGCTTTTTCCTGCTCCTCTTAGCATGATAAAGAATATTCAAAGAGAGTGAGATGCCAGCTCCTTTCATTCAGTCAGTAGCTTCAAACATTTCTGGTATATGAATAACATGATGTTTTTCAATGGCAAAAATCAATGAATATTGTAAATGCACAAACAGTAATTTCTCCGCATTGCAAGGTGCAATTCTGAAATTTTTTGCTTTTTCCTGCTCCTCTTAGCATGATAAAGAAGATTCAAAGAGAGTGAGATGCCAGCTCCTTTCATTCAGTCAGTAGCTTCAAACATTTCTGGTATATGAATAACATGATGTTTTTCAATGGCAAAAATCAATGAATATTGTAAATGCACAAACAGAAATTTCTCCGCATTGCAAGGTGCAATTCTGAAATTTTTTGCTTTTTCCTGCTCCTCTTAGCATGATAAAGAAGATTCAAAGAGAGTGAGATGCCAGCTCCTTTCATTCAGTCAGTAGCTTCAATCATTTCTGGACGTTTTTCAATGGCAAAAATCAATGAATATTGTAAATGCACATACAGTAATTTCTTCGCATTGCAAGGTGCAATTCTGAAATTTTTTGCTTTTTCCTGCTCCTCTTAGCATGATAAAGAAGATTCAAAGAGAGTGAGATGCCAGCTCCTTTCATTCAGTCAGTAGCTTCAATCATTTCTGGACGTTTTTCAATGGCAAAAATCAATGAATATTGTAAATGCACAAACAGTAATTTCTCCGCATTGCAAGGTGCAATTCTGAAATTTTTTGCTTTTTCCTGCTCCTCTTAGCATGATAAAGAAGATTCAAAGAGAGTGAGATGCCAGCTCCTTTCATTCAGTCAGTAGCTTCAATCATTTCTGGACGTTTTTCAATGGTAAAAATCAATGAATATTGTAAATGCACAAACAGTAATTTCTCCGCATTGCAAGGTGCAATTCTGAAATTTTTTGCTTTTTCCTGCTCCTCTTAGCATGATAAAGAAGATTCAAAGAGAGTGAGATGCCAGCTCCTTTCATTCAGTCAGTAGCTTCAAACATTTCTGGTATATGAATAACATGATGTTTTTCAATGGCAAAAATCAATGAATATTGTAAATGCACAAACAGTAATTTCTCCGCATTGCAAGGTGCAATTCTGAAATTTTTTGCTTTTTCCTGCTCCTCTTAGCATGATAAAGAAGATTCAAAGAGAGTGAGATGCCAGCTCCTTTCATTCAGTCAGTAGCTTCAATCATTTCTGGACGTTTTTCAATGGCAAAAATCAATGAATATTGTAAATGCACAAACAGTAATTTCTCCGCATTGCAAGGTGTAATTCTGAAATTTTTTGCTTTTTCCTGCTCCTCTTAGCATGATAAAGAAGATTCAAAGAGAGTGAGATGCCAGCTCCTTTCATTCAGTCAGTAGCTTCAAACATTTCTGGTGTATGAATAACATGATGTTTTTCAATGGCAAAAATCAATGAATATTGTAAATGCACAAACAGTAATTTCTCCGCATTGCAAGGTGCAATTCTGAAATTTTTTGCTTTTTCCTGCTCCTTTTAGCATGATATAGAAGATTCAAAGACAGTGAGATGCCAGCTCCTTTCAGTCAGTAGCTTCAATCATTTCTGGACGTTTTTCAATGGCAAAAATCAATGAATATTGTAAATGCACAAACAGTAATTTCTCCGCATTGCAAGGTGCAATTCTGAAATTTTTTGCTTTTTCCTGCTCCTCTTAGCATGATAAAGAATATTCAAAGAGAGTGAGATGCCAGCTCCTTTCATTCAGTCAGTAGCTTCAATCATTTCTGGTATATGAATAACATGATGTTTTTCAATGGCAAAAATCAATGAATATTGTAAATGCACAAACAGTAATTTCTCCGCATTGCAAGGTGCAATTCTGAAATTTTTTGCTTTTTCCTGCTCCTCTTAGCATGATAAAGAAAATTCAAAGAGAGTGAGATGCCAGCTCCTTTCATTCAGTCAGTAGCTTCAATCATTTCTGGTATATGAATAACATGATGTTTTTCAATGGCAAAAATCAATGAATATTGTAAATGCACAAACAGTAATTTCTCCGCATTGCAAGGTGCAATTCTGAATTGTTTTGCTTTTTCCTGCTCCTCTTAGCATGATAAAGAAGATTCAAACAGAGTGAGATGCCAGCTCCTTTCATTCAGTCAGTAGCTTCAAACATTTCTGGTATATGAATAACATGATGTTTTTCAATGGCAAAAATCAATGAATATTGTAAATGCACAAACAGTAATTTCTCCGCATTGCAAGGTGCAATTCTGAAATTTTTTGCTTTTTCCTGCTCCTCTTAGCATGATAAAGAAGATTCAAAGAGAGTGAGATGCCAGCTCCTTTCATTCAGTCAGTAGCTTCAATAATTTCTGGATGTTTTTCAATGGCAAAAATCAATGAATATTGTAAATGCACAAACAGTAATTTCTCCGCATTGCAAGGTGCAATTCTGAAATTTTTTGCTTTTTCCTACTCCTCTTAGCATGATAAAGAAGATTCAAAGAGAGTGAGATGCCAGCTCCTTTCATTCAATCAGTAGCTTCAATCATTTCTGGTATATGAATAACATGATGTTTTTCAATGGCAAAAATCAATGAATATTGTAAATGCACAAACAGTAATTTCTCCGCATTGCAAGGTGCAATTCTGAAATTTTTTGCTTTTTCCTGCTCCTCTTAGCATGATAAAGAAGATTCAAAGAGATTTAGATGCCAGCTCCTTTCATTCAGTCAGTAGCTTCAATCATTTCTGGACGTTTTTCAATGGCAAAAATCAATGAATATTGTAAATGCACAAACAGTAATTTCTCCGCATTGCAATGTGCAATTCTGAAATTTTTTGCTTTTTCCTGCTCCTCTTAGCATGATAAAGAAGATTCAAAGAGAGTGAGATGCCAGCTCCTTTCATTCAGTCAGTAGCTTCAAACATTTCTGGTATATGAATAACATGATGTTTTTCAATGGCAAAAATCAATGAATATTGTAAATGCACAAACAGTAATTTCTCCGCATTGCAAGGTGCAATTCTGAAATTTTTTGCTTTTTCCTGCTCCTCTTAGCATGATAAAGAAGATTCAAAGAGAGTGAGATGCCAGCTCCTTTCATTCAGTCAGTAGCTTCAATCATTTCTGGACGTTTTTCAATGGCAAAAATCAATGAATATTGTAAATGCACAAACAGTAATTTCTCCGCATTGCAAGGTGCAATTCTGAAATTTTTTGCTTTTTCCTGCTCCTCTTAGCATGATAAACAAGATTCAAAGAGAGTGAGATGCCAGCTCCTTTCATTCAGTCAGTAGCTTCAATCATTTCTGGACGTTTTTCAATGGCAAAAATCAATGAATATTGTAAATGCACAAACAGTAATTTCTCCGCATTGCAAGGTGCAATTCTGAAATTTTTTGCTTTTTCCTGCTCCTCTTATCATGATAAAGAAGATTCAAAGAGAGTGAGATGCCAGCTCCTTTCATTCAGTCAGTAGCTTCAATCATTTCTGGACGTTTTTCAATGGCAAAAATCAATGAATATTGTAAATGCACAAATAGTAATTTCTCCGCATTGCAAGGTGCAATTCTGAAATTTTTTGCTTTTTCCTGCTCCTCTTAGCATGATAAAGAAGATTCAAAGAGAGTGAGATGCCAGCTCCTTTCATTCAGTCAGTAGCTTCAAACATTTCTGGTATATGAATAACATGATGTTTTTCAATGGCAAAAATCAATGAATATTGTAAATGCACAAACAGTAATTTCTCCGCATTGCAAGGTGCAATTCTGAAATTTTTTGCTTTTTCCTGCTCCTTTTAGCATGATATAGAAGATTCAAAGACAGTGAGATGCCAGCTCCTTTCAGTCAGTAGCTTCAATCATTTCTGGACGTTTTTCAATGGCAAAAATCAATGAATATTGTAAATGCACAAACAGTAATTTCTCCGCATTGCAAGGTGCAATTCTGAAATTTTTTGCTTTTTCCTGCTCCCCTTAGCATGATAAAGAAAATTCAAAGAGAGTGAGATGCCAGCTCCTTTCATTCAGTCAGTAGCTTCAATCATTTCTGGTATATGAATAACATGATGTTTTTCAATGGCAAAAATCAATGAATATTGTAAATGCACAAACAGTAATTTCTCCGCATTGCAAGGTGCAATTCTGAAATTTTTTGCTTTTTCCTGCTCCTCTTAGCATGATAAAGAAGATTCAAAGAGAGTGAGATGCCAGCTCCTTTCATTCAGTCAGTAGCTTCAATCATTTCTGGTATATGAATAACATGATGTTTTTCAATGGCAAAAATCAATGAATATTGTAAATGCACAAACAGTAATTTCTCCGCATTGCAAGGTGCAATTCTGAATTGTTTTACTTTTTCCTGCTCCTCTTAGCATGATAAAGAAGATTCAAAGAGAGTGAGATGCCAGCTCCTTTCATTCAGTCAGTAGCTTCAAACATTTCTGGTATATGAATAACATGATGTTTTTCAATGGCAAAAATCAATGAATATTGTAAATGCACAAACAGTAATTTCTCCGCATTGCAAGGTGCAATTCTGAAATTTTTTGTTTTTTCCTGCTCCTCTTAGCATGATAAAGAAGATTCAAAGAGAGTGAGATGCCAGCTCCTTTCATTCAGTCAGTAGCTTCAATAATTTCTGGACGTTTTTCAATGGCAAAAATCAATGAATATTGTAAATGCAAAAACAGTAATTTCTCCGCATTGCAAGGTGCAATTCTGAAATTTTTTGCTCTTTCCTACTCCTCTTAGCATGATAAAGAAGATTCAAAGAGAGTGAGATGCCAGCTCCTTTCATTCAATCAGTAGCTTCAATCATTTCTGGTATATGAATAACATGATGTTTTTCAATGGCAAAAATCAATGAATATTGTAAATGCACAAACAGTAATTTCTCCGCATTGCAAGGTGCAATTCTGAAATTTTTTGCTTTTTCCTGCTCCTCTTAGCATGATAAAGAAGATTCAAAGAGATTTAGATGCCAGCTCCTTTCATTCAGTCAGTAGCTTCAATCATTTCTGGACGTTTTTCAATGGCAAAAATCAATGAATATTGTAAATGCACAAACAGTAATTTCTCCGCATTGCATTGTGCAATTCTGAAATTTTTTGCTTTTTCCTGCTCCTCTTAGCATGATAAAGAATATTCAAAGAGAGTGAGATGCCAGCTCCTTTCATTCAGTCAGTAGCTTCAAACATTTCTGGTATATGAATAACATGATGTTTTTCAATGGCAAAAATCAATGAATATTGTAAATGCACAAACAGTAATTTCTCCGCATTGCAAGGTGCAATTCTGAAATTTTTTGCTTTTTCCTGCTCCTCTTAGCATGATAAAGAAGATTCAAAGAGAGTGAGATGCCAGCTCCTTTCATTCAGTCAGTAGCTTCAAACATTTCTGGTATATGAATAACATGATGTTTTTCAATGGCAAAAATCAATGAATATTGTAAATGCACAAACAGAAATTTCTCCGCATTGCAAGGTGCAATTCTGAAATTTTTTGCTTTTTCCTGCTCCTCTTAGCATGATAAAGAAGATTCAAAGAGAGTGAGATGCCAGCTCCTTTCATTCAGTCAGTAGCTTCAATCATTTCTGGACGTTTTTCAATGGCAAAAATCAATGAATATTGTAAATGCACATACAGTAATTTCTTCGCATTGCAAGGTGCAATTCTGAAATTTTTTGCTTTTTCCTGCTCCTCTTAGCATGATAAAGAAGATTCAAAGAGAGTGAGATGCCAGCTCCTTTCATTCAGTCAGTAGCTTCAATCATTTCTGGACGTTTTTCAATGGCAAAAATCAATGAATATTGTAAATGCACAAACAGTAATTTCTCCGCATTGCAAGGTGCAATTCTGAAATTTTTTGCTTTTTCCTGCTCCTCTTAGCATGATAAAGAAGATTCAAAGAGAGTGAGATGCCAGCTCCTTTCATTCAGTCAGTAGCTTCAATCATTTCTGGACGTTTTTCAATGGTAAAAATCAATGAATATTGTAAATGCACAAACAGTAATTTCTCCGCATTGCAAGGTGCAATTCTGAAATTTTTTGCTTTTTCCTGCTCCTCTTAGCATGATAAAGAAGATTCAAAGAGAGTGAGATGCCAGCTCCTTTCATTCAGTCAGTAGCTTCAAACATTTCTGGTATATGAATAACATGATGTTTTTCAATGGCAAAAATCAATGAATATTGTAAATGCACAAACAGTAATTTCTCCGCATTGCAAGGTGCAATTCTGAAATTTTTTGCTTTTTCCTGCTCCTCTTAGCATGATAAAGAAGATTCAAAGAGAGTGAGATGCCAGCTCCTTTCATTCAGTCAGTAGCTTCAATCATTTCTGGACGTTTTTCAATGGCAAAAATCAATGAATATTGTAAATGCACAAACAGTAATTTCTCCGCATTGCAAGGTGTAATTCTGAAATTTTTTGCTTTTTCCTGCTCCTCTTAGCATGATAAAGAAGATTCAAAGAGAGTGAGATGCCAGCTCCTTTCATTCAGTCAGTAGCTTCAAACATTTCTGGTGTATGAATAACATGATGTTTTTCAATGGCAAAAATCAATGAATATTGTAAATGCACAAACAGTAATTTCTCCGCATTGCAAGGTGCAATTCTGAAATTTTTTGCTTTTTCCTGCTCCTTTTAGCATGATATAGAAGATTCAAAGACAGTGAGATGCCAGCTCCTTTCAGTCAGTAGCTTCAATCATTTCTGGACGTTTTTCAATGGCAAAAATCAATGAATATTGTAAATGCACAAACAGTAATTTCTCCGCATTGCAAGGTGCAATTCTGAAATTTTTTGCTTTTTCCTGCTCCTATTAGCATGATAAAGAATATTCAAAGAGAGTGAGATGCCAGCTCCTTTCATTCAGTCAGTAGCTTCAATCATTTCTGGTATATGAATAACATGATGTTTTTCAATGGCAAAAATCAATGAATATTGTAAATGCACAAACAGTAATTTCTCCGCATTGCAAGGTGCAATTCTGAAATTTTTTGCTTTTTCCTGCTCCTCTTAGCATGATAAAGAAAATTCAAAGAGAGTGAGATGCCAGCTCCTTTCATTCAGTCAGTAGCTTCAATCATTTCTGGTATATGAATAACATGATGTTTTTCAATGGCAAAAATCAATGAATATTGTAAATGCACAAACAGTAATTTCTCCGCATTGCAAGGTGCAATTCTGAATTGTTTTGCTTTTTCCTGCTCCTCTTAGCATGATAAAGAAGATTCAAACAGAGTGAGATGCCAGCTCCTTTCATTCAGTCAGTAGCTTCAAACATTTCTGGTATATGAATAACATGATGTTTTTCAATGGCAAAAATCAATGAATATTGTAAATGCACAAACAGTAATTTCTCCGCATTGCAAGGTGCAATTCTGAAATTTTTTGCTTTTTCCTGCTCCTCTTAGCATGATAAAGAAGATTCAAAGAGAGTGAGATGCCAGCTCCTTTCATTCAGTCAGTAGCTTCAATAATTTCTGGATGTTTTTCAATGGCAAAAATCAATGAATATTGTAAATGCACAAACAGTAATTTCTCCGCATTGCAAGGTGCAATTCTGAAATTTTTTGCTTTTTCCTACTCCTCTTAGCATGATAAAGAAGATTCAAAGAGAGTGAGATGCCAGCTCCTTTCATTCAATCAGTAGCTTCAATCATTTCTGGTATATGAATAACATGATGTTTTTCAATGGCAAAAATCAATGAATATTGTAAATGCACAAACAGTAATTTCTCCGCATTGCAAGGTGCAATTCTGAAATTTTTTGCTTTTTCCTGCTCCTCTTAGCATGATAAAGAAGATTCAAAGAGATTTAGATGCCAGCTCCTTTCATTCAGTCAGTAGCTTCAATCATTTCTGGACGTTTTTCAATGGCAAAAATCAATGAATATTGTAAATGCACAAACAGTAATTTCTCCGCATTGCAATGTGCAATTCTGAAATTTTTTGCTTTTTCCTGCTCCTCTTAGCATGATAAAGAATATTCAAAGAGAGTGAGATGCCAGCTCCTTTCATTCAGTCAGTAGCTTCAAACATTTCTGGTATATGAATAACATGATGTTTTTCAATGGCAAAAATCAATGAATATTGTAAATGCACAAACAGTAATTTCTCCGCATTGCAAGGTGCAATTCTGAAATTTTTTGCTTTTTCCTGCTCCTCTTAGCATGATAAAGAAGATTCAAAGAGAGTGAGATGCCAGCTCCTTTCATTCAGTCAGTAGCTTCAAACATTTCTGGTATATGAATAACATGATGTTTTTCAATGGCAAAAATCAATGAATATTGTAAATGCACAAACAGTAATTTCTCCGCATTGCAAGGTGCAATTCTGAAATTTTTTGCTTTTTCCTGCTCCTCTTAGCATGATAAAGAAGATTCAAAGAGAGTGAGATGCCAGCTCCTTTCATTCAGTCAGTAGCTTCAATCATTTCTGGACGTTTTTCAATGGCAAAAATCAATGAATATTGTAAATGCACATACAGTAATTTCTTCGCATTGCAAGGTGCAATTCTGAAATTTTTTGCTTTTTCCTGCTCCTCTTAGCATGATAAAGAAGATTCAAAGAGAGTGAGATGCCAGCTCCTTTCATTCAGTCAGTAGCTTCAATCATTTCTGGACGTTTTTCAATGGCAAAAATCAATGAATATTGTAAATGCACAAACAGTAATTTCTCCGCATTGCAAGGTGCAATTCTGAAATTTTTTGCTTTTTCCTGCTCCTCTTAGCATGATAAAGAAGATTCAAAGAGAGTGAGATGCCAGCTCCTTTCATTCAGTCAGTAGCTTCAATCATTTCTGGACGTTTTTCAATGGTAAAAATCAATGAATATTGTAAATGCACAAACAGTAATTTCTCCACATTGCAAGGTGCAATTCTGAAATTTTTTGCTTTTTCCTGCTCCTCTTAGCATGATAAAGAAGATTCAAAGAGAGTGAGATGCCAGCTCCTTTCATTCAGTCAGTAGCTTCAATCATTTCTGGTATATGAATAACATGATGTTTTTCAATGGCAAAAATCAATGAATATTGTAAATGCACAAACAGTAATTTCTCCGCATTGCAAGGTGCAATTCTGAAATTTTTTGCTTTTTCCTGCTCCTCTTAGCATGATAAAGAAGATTCAAAGAGAGTGAGATTCCAGCTCCTTTCATTCAGTCAGTAGCTTCAATCATTTCTGGACGTTTTTCAATGGCAAAAATCAATGAATTGTGTAAATGCACAAACAGTAATTTCTCCGCATTGCAAGGTGCAATTCTGAAATTTTTTGCTTTTTCCTGCTCCTCTTAGCATGATAAAGAAGATTCAAAGAGAGTGAGATGCCAGCTCCTTTCATTCAGTCAGTAGCTTCAAACATTTCTGGTATATGAATAACATGATGTTTTTCAATGGCAAAAATCAATGAATATTGTAAATGCACAAACAGTAATTTCTCCGCATTGCAAGGTGCAATTCTGAAATTTTTTGCTTTTTCCTGCTCCTCTTAGCATGATAAAGAAGATTCAAAGAGAGTGAGATGCCAGCTCCTTTCATTCAGTCAGTAGCTTCAATCATTTCTGGACGTTTTTCAATGGCAAAAATCAATGAATATTGTAAATGCACAAACAGTAATTTCTCCGCATTGCAAGGTGCAATTCTGAAATTTTTTGCTTTTTCCTGCTCCTCTTAGCATGATAAAGAAGATTCAAAGAGAGTGAGATGCCAGCTCCTTTCATTCAGTCAGTAGCTTCAATCATTTCTGGTATATGAATAACATGATGTTTTTCAATGGCAAAAATCAATGAATATTGTAAATGCACAAACAGTAATTTCTCCGCATTGCAAGGTGCAATTCTGAAATTTTTTGCTTTTTCCTGCTCCTCTTAGCATGATAAAGAAGATTCAAAGAGAGTGAGATGCCAGCTCCTTTCATTCAGTCAGTAGCTTCAATCATTTCTGGTATATGAATAACATGATGTTTTTCAATGGCAAAAATCAATGAATATTGTAAATGCACAAACAGTAATTTCTCCGCATTGCAAGGTGCAATTCTGTAATTTTTTGCTTTTTCCTGCTCCTCTTAGCATGATAAAGAAGATTCAAAGAGAGTGAGATGCCAGCTCCTTTCATTCAGTCAGTAGCTTCAATCATTTCTGGACGTTTTTCAATGGCAAAAATCAATGAATATTGTAAATGTACAAACAGTAATTTCTCCGCATTGCAAGGTGCAATTCTGAAATTTTTTGCTTTTTCCTGCTAATCTTAGCATGATAAAGAAGATTCAAAGAGAGTGAGATGCCAGCTCCTTTCATTCAGTCAGTAGCTTCAAACATTTCTGGTATATGAATAACATGATGTTTTTCAATGGCAAAAATCAATGAATATTGTAAATGCACAAACAGTAATTTCTCCGCATTGCAAGGTGCAATTCTGATATTTTTTGCTTTTTCCTGCTTCTCTTAGCATGATAAAGAAGATTCAAAGAGAGTGAGATGCCAGCTCCTTTCATTCAGTCAGTAGCTTCAAACATTTCTGGTATATGAATAACATGATGTTTTTCAATGGCAAAAATCAATGAATATTGTAAATGCACAAACAGTAATTTCTCCGCATTGCAAGGTGCAATTCTGAAATTTTTTGCTTTTTCCTGCTCCTCTTAGCATGATAAAGAAGATTCAAAGAGAGTGAGATGCCAGCTCCTTTCATTCAGTCAGTAGCTTCAATCATTTCTGGACGTTTTTCAATGGCAAAAATCAATGAATATTGTAAATGCACAAACAGTAATTTCTTCGCATTGCAAGGTGCAATTCTGAAATTTTTTGCTTTTTCCTGCTCCTCTTAGCATGATAAAGAAGATTCAAAGAGAGTGAGATGCCAGCTCCTTTCATTCAGTCAGTAGCTTCAATCATTTCTGGACGTTTTTCAATGGCAAAAATCAATGAATATTGTAAATGCACAAACAGTAATTTCTCCGCATTGCAAGGTGCAATTCTGAAATTTTTTGCTTTTTCCTGCTCCTCTTAGCATGATAAAGAAGATTCAAAGAGTGAGATGCCAGCTCCTTTCATTCAGTCAGTAGCTTCAATCATTTCTGGACGTTTTTCAATGGCAAAAATCAATGAATATTGTAAATGCACAAACAGTAATTTCTCCGCATTGCAAGGTGCAATTCTGAAATTTTTTGCTTTTTCCTGCTCCTCTTAGCATGATAAAGAAGATTCAAAGAGAGTGAGATGCCAGCTCCTTTCATTCAGTCAGTAGCTTCAATCATTTCTGGACGTTTTTCAATGGCAAAAATCAATGAATATTGTAAATGCACAAACAGTAATTTCTCCGCATTGCAAGGTGCAATTCTGAAATTTTTTGCTTTTTCCTGCTCCTCTTAGCATGATAAAAAAGATTCAAAGAGAGTGAGATGCCAGCTCCTTTCATTCAGTCAGTAGCTTCAAACATTTCTGGTATATGAATAACATGATGTTTTTCAATGGCAAAAATCAATGAATATTGTAAATGCACAAACAGTAATTTCTCCGCATTGCAAGGTGCAATTCTGAAATTTTTTGCTTTTTCCTGCTCCTCTTAGCATGATAAAGAAGATTCAAAGAGAGTGAGATGCCAGCTCCTTTCATTCAGTCAGTAGCTTCAATCATTTCTGGACGTTTTTCAATGGCAAAAATCAATGAATATTGTAAATGCACAAACAGTAATTTCTCCGCATTGCAAGGTGCAATTCTGAAATTTTTTGCTTTTTCCTGCTCCTCTTAGCATGATAAAGAAGATTCAAAGAGAGTGAGATGCCAGCTCCTTTCATTCAGTCAGTAGCTTCAATCATTTCTGGTATATGAATAACATGATGTTTTTCAATGTCAAAAATCAATGAATATTGTAAATGCACAAACAGTAATTTCTCCACATTGCAAGGTGCAATTCTGAAATTTTTTGCTTTTTCCTGCTCCTCTTAGCATGATAAAGAAGATTCAAAGAGAGTGAGATGCCAGCTCCTTTCATTCAGTCAGTAGCTTCAATCATTTCTGGTATATGAATAACATGATGTTTTTCAATGGCAAAAATCAATGAATATTGTAAATGCACAAACAGTAATTTCTCCGCATTGCAAGGTGCAATTCTGAAATTTTTTGCTTTTTCCTGCTCCTCTTAGCATGATAAAGAAGATTCAAAGAGAGTGAGATTCCAGCTCCTTTCATTCAGTCAGTAGCTTCAATCATTTCTGGACGTTTTTCAATGGCAAAAATCAATGAATTGTGTAAATGCACAAACAGTAATTTCTCCGCATTGCAAGGTGCAATTCTGAAATTTTTTGCTTTTTCCTGCTCCTCTTAGCATGATAAAGAAGATTCAAAGAGAGTGAGATGCCAGCTCCTTTCATTCAGTCAGTAGCTTCAAACATTTCTGGTATATGAATAACATGATGTTTTTCAATGGCAAAAATCAATGAATATTGTAAATGCACAAACAGTAATTTCTCCGCATTGCAAGGTGCAATTCTGAAATTTTTTGCTTTTTCCTGCTCCTCTTAGCATGATAAAGAAGATTCAAAGAGAGTGAGATGCCAGCTCCTTTCATTCAGTCAGTAGCTTCAATCATTTCTGGACGTTTTTCAATGGCAAAAATCAATGAATATTGTAAATGCACAAACAGTAATTTCTCCGCATTGCAAGGTGCAATTCTGAAATTTTTTGCTTTTTCCTGCTCCTCTTAGCATGATAAAGAAGATTCAAAGAGAGTGAGATGCCAGCTCCTTTCATTCAGTCAGTAGCTTCAATCATTTCTGGTATATGAATAACATGATGTTTTTCAATGGCAAAAATCAATGAATATTGTAAATGCACAAACAGTAATTTCTCCGCATTGCAAGGTGCAATTCTGAAATTTTTTGCTTTTTCCTGCTCCTCTTAGCATGATAAAGAAGATTCAAAGAGAGTGAGATGCCAGCTCCTTTCATTCAGTCAGTAGCTTCAATCATTTCTGGTATATGAATAACATGATGTTTTTCAATGGCAAAAATCAATGAATATTGTAAATGCACAAACAGTAATTTCTCCGCATTGCAAGGTGCAATTCTGTAATTTTTTGCTTTTTCCTGCTCCTCTTAGCATGATAAAGAAGATTCAAAGAGAGTGAGATGCCAGCTCCTTTCATTCAGTCAGTAGCTTCAATCATTTCTGGACGTTTTTCAATGGCAAAAATCAATGAATATTGTAAATGTACAAACAGTAATTTCTCCGCATTGCAAGGTGCAATTCTGAAATTTTTTGCTTTTTCCTGCTAATCTTAGCATGATAAAGAAGATTCAAAGAGAGTGAGATGCCAGCTCCTTTCATTCAGTCAGTAGCTTCAAACATTTCTGGTATATGAATAACATGATGTTTTTCAATGGCAAAAATCAATGAATATTGTAAATGCACAAACAGTAATTTCTCCGCATTGCAAGGTGCAATTCTGATATTTTTTGCTTTTTCCTGCTTCTCTTAGCATGATAAAGAAGATTCAAAGAGAGTGAGATGCCAGCTCCTTTCATTCAGTCAGTAGCTTCAAACATTTCTGGTATATGAATAACATGATGTTTTTCAATGGCAAAAATCAATGAATATTGTAAATGCACAAACAGTAATTTCTCCGCATTGCAAGGTGCAATTCTGAAATTTTTTGCTTTTTCCTGCTCCTCTTAGCATGATAAAGAAGATTCAAAGAGAGTGAGATGCCAGCTCCTTTCATTCAGTCAGTAGCTTCAATCATTTCTGGACGTTTTTCAATGGCAAAAATCAATGAATATTGTAAATGCACAAACAGTAATTTCTTCGCATTGCAAGGTGCAATTCTGAAATTTTTTGCTTTTTCCTGCTCCTCTTAGCATGATAAAGAAGATTCAAAGAGAGTGAGATGCCAGCTCCTTTCATTCAGTCAGTAGCTTCAATCATTTCTGGACGTTTTTCAATGGCAAAAATCAATGAATATTGTAAATGCACAAACAGTAATTTCTCCGCATTGCAAGGTGCAATTCTGAAATTTTTTGCTTTTTCCTGCTCCTCTTAGCATGATAAAGAAGATTCAAAGAGTGAGATGCCAGCTCCTTTCATTCAGTCAGTAGCTTCAATCATTTCTGGACGTTTTTCAATGGCAAAAATCAATGAATATTGTAAATGCACAAACAGTAATTTCTCCGCATTGCAAGGTGCAATTCTGAAATTTTTTGCTTTTTCCTGCTCCTCTTAGCATGATAAAGAAGATTCAAAGAGAGTGAGATGCCAGCTCCTTTCATTCAGTCAGTAGCTTCAATCATTTCTGGACGTTTTTCAATGGCAAAAATCAATGAATATTGTAAATGCACAAACAGTAATTTCTCCGCATTGCAAGGTGCAATTCTGAAATTTTTTGCTTTTTCCTGCTCCTCTTAGCATGATAAAAAAGATTCAAAGAGAGTGAGATGCCAGCTCCTTTCATTCAGTCAGTAGCTTCAAACATTTCTGGTATATGAATAACATGATGTTTTTCAATGGCAAAAATCAATGAATATTGTAAATGCACAAACAGTAATTTCTCCGCATTGCAAGGTGCAATTCTGAAATTTTTTGCTTTTTCCTGCTCCTCTTAGCATGATAAAGAAGATTCAAAGAGAGTGAGATGCCAGCTCCTTTCATTCAGTCAGTAGCTTCAATCATTTCTGGACGTTTTTCAATGGCAAAAATCAATGAATATTGTAAATGCACAAACAGTAATTTCTCCGCATTGCAAGGTGCAATTCTGAAATTTTTTGCTTTTTCCTGCTCCTCTTAGCATGATAAAGAAGATTCAAAGAGAGTGAGATGCCAGCTCCTTTCATTCAGTCAGTAGCTTCAATCATTTCTGGTATATGAATAACATGATGTTTTTCAATGTCAAAAATCAATGAATATTGTAAATGCACAAACAGTAATTTCTCCACATTGCAAGGTGCAATTCTGAAATTTTTTGCTTTTTCCTGCTCCTCTTAGCATGATAAAGAAGATTCAAAGAGAGTGAGATGCCAGCTCCTTTCATTCAGTCAGTAGCTTCAATCATTTCTGGTATATGAATAACATGATGTTTTTCAATGGCAAAAATCAATGAATATTGTAAATGCACAAACAGTAATTTCTCCGCATTGCAAGGTGCAATTCTGTAATTTTTTGCTTTTTCCTGCTCCTCTTAGCATGATAAAGAAGATTCAAAGAGAGTGAGATGCCAGCTCCTTTCATTCAGTCAGTAGCTTCAATCATTTCTGGACGTTTTTCAATGGCAAAAATCAATGAATATTGTAAATGTACAAACAGTAATTTCTCCGCATTGCAAGGTGCAATTCTGAAATTTTTTGCTTTTTCCTGCTAATCTTAGCATGATAAAGAAGATTCAAAGAGAGTGAGATGCCAGCTCCTTTCATTCAGTCAGTAGCTTCAAACATTTCTGGTATATGAATAACATGATGTTTTTCAAAGGCAAAAATCAATGAATATTGTAAATGCACAAACAGTAATTTCTCCGCATTGCAAGGTGCAATTCTGATATTTTTTGCTTTTTCCTGCTTCTCTTAGCATGATAAAGAAGATTCAAAGAGAGTGAGATGCCAGCTCCTTTCATTCAGTCAGTAGCTTCAAACATTTCTGGTATATGAATAACATGATGTTTTTCAATGGCAAAAATCAATGAATATTGTAAATGCACAAACAGTAATTTCTCCGCATTGCAAGGTGCAATTCTGAAATTTTTTGCTTTTTCCTGCTCCTCTTAGCATGATAAAGAAGATTCAAAGAGAGTGAGATGCCAGCTCCTTTCATTCAGTCAGTAGCTTCAATCATTTCTGGACGTTTTTCAATGGCAAAAATCAATGAATATTGTAAATGCACAAACAGTAATTTCTTCGCATTGCAAGGTGCAATTCTGAAATTTTTTGCTTTTTCCTGCTCCTCTTAGCATGATAAAGAAGATTCAAAGAGAGTGAGATGCCAGCTCCTTTCATTCAGTCAGTAGCTTCAATCATTTCTGGACGTTTTTCAATGGCAAAAATCAATGAATATTGTAAATGCACAAACAGTAATTTCTCCGCATTGCAAGGTGCAATTCTGAAATTTTTTGCTTTTTCCTGCTCCTCTTAGCATGATAAAGAAGATTCAAAGAGTGAGATGCCAGCTCCTTTCATTCAGTCAGTAGCTTCAATCATTTCTGGACGTTTTTCAATGGCAAAAATCAATGAATATTGTAAATGCACAAACAGTAATTTCTCCGCATTGCAAGGTGCAATTCTGAAATTTTTTGCTTTTTCCTGCTCCTCTTAGCATGATAAAGAAGATTCAAAGAGAGTGAGATGCCAGCTCCTTTCATTCAGTCAGTAGCTTCAATCATTTCTGGACGTTTTTCAATGGCAAAAATCAATGAATATTGTAAATGCACAAACAGTAATTTCTCTGCATTGCAAGGTGCAATTCTGAAATTTTTTGCTTTTTCCTGCTCCTCTTAGCATGATAAAAAAGATTCAAAGAGAGTGAGATGCCAGCTCCTTTCATTCAGTCAGTAGCTTCAAACATTTCTGGTATATGAATAACATGATGTTTTTCAATGGCAAAAATCAATGAATATTGTAAATGCACAAACAGTAATTTCTCCGCATTGCAAGGTGCAATTCTGAAATTTTTTGCTTTTTCCTGCTCCTCTTAGCATGATAAAGAAGATTCAAAGAGAGTGAGATGCCAGCTCCTTTCATTCAGTCAGTAGCTTCAATCATTTCTGGACGTTTTTCAATGGCAAAAATCAATGAATATTGTAAATGCACAAACAGTAATTTCTCCGCATTGCAAGGTGCAATTCTGAAATTTTTTGCTTTTTCCTGCTCCTCTTAGCATGATAAAGAAGATTCAAAGAGAGTGAGATGCCAGCTCCTTTCATTCAGTCAGTAGCTTCAATCATTTCTGGATGTTTTTCAATGGCAAAAATCAATGAATATTGTAAATGCACAAACAGTAATTTCTCCGCATTGCAAGGTGCAATTCTGAAATTTTTTGCTTTTTCCTGCTCCTCTTAGCATGATAAAGAAGATTCAAGGAGAGTGAGATGCCAGCTCCTTTCATTCAGTCAGTAGCTTCAATCATTTCTGGACGTTTTTCAATGGCAAAAATCAATGAATATTGTAAATGCACAAACAGTAATTTCTCCGCATTGCAAGGTGCAATTCTGAAATTTTTTGCTTTTTCCTGCTCCTCTTAGCATGATAAAGAAGATTCAAAGAGAGTGAGATGCCAGCTCCTTTCATTCAGTCAGTAGCTTCAAACATTTCTGGTATATGAATAACATGATGTTTTTCAATGGCAAAAATCAATGAATATTGTAAATGCACAAACAGCAATTTCTCCGCATTGCAAGGTGCAATTCTGAAATTTTTTGCTTTTTCCTGCTCCTCTTAGCATGATAAAGAAGCTTCAAAGAGAGTGAGATGCCAGCTCCTTTCATTCAGTCAGTAGCTTCAAACATTTCTGGTATATGAATAACATGTTTTTCAATGGCAAAAATCAATGAACATTGTAAATGCACAAACAGTAATTTCTCCGCATTGCAAGGTGCAATTCTGAAATTTTTTGCTTTTTCCTGCTCCTCTTAGCATGATAAAGAAGATTCAAAGAGAGTGAGATGCCAGCTCCTTTCATTCAGTCAGTAGCTTCAATCATTTCTGGACGTTTTTCAATGGCAAAAATCAATGAATATTGTAAATGGCTGGATGTCCTTAAGGACAAAAATGTCCAGGAAGGATGGGAAATTTTTAAAAATGAGATTCTCAAAGCACAATCGTTAACAATCCCGAAAAGTAGGAAGAATGGGAAGCATTTAAGGAAACCAGGATGGATGAACACAGAACTTAAACACATGCTAAAAAGAAAGAAAGAAATGTTTATTAAATGGAAAGAGGGAGGCATATCTAAAGAAGATTATAATGCAGTCTGCAGTTCCTGCAGGACACGTATCAGGGTAGCTAAAGCTGACAATGAATTAAGGCTTGCAAGAGATGTCAAAAGCAATAAAAAAGGATTTTGGGGGTATGTCAAAAGTAAGAAAAGTCAAAGATGCTATAGGATTTTTACAGGATGAAAATGGAGAAATGGTAAGAGAGGATGTTGAGAAGGCCGAACTTTTTAATTCCTATTTTGCATCTGTTTTCTCTCAGAAAGAAAATGTAACATCAACTGATCTTCACTGTCCTTTTAAAGGAATAGAGGAATCCAAGTTATCTGTAAACAGAAAGATTGTGAGGGAATATTTAGCTAACATAAAAGAGTTCAAGTCTCCAGGTCCAGATGAATTACACCCCAGAGTACTGAAGGAGATCGTAGAAGAAATTTTAGAACCACTGTCCATAATCTTTGAAAATTCTTGGAGAACAGGAGAAGTCCCAGAAGACTGGAGAAGAGCAAATGTTGTTCCTATCTTCAAAAAGGGGAAGAAGGTGGACCCAGGGAACTATAGGCCGGTGAGTCTGACTTCTATACCAGGAGAGATCTTTGAACAAATTATTAAACAACATGTATGTAAGTACATGGATAAGAATGAAGTGATTAACCAGAGTCAGCATGGGTTTGTAACTAACAAGTCATGTCAGACTAACTTAATTTCCTTCTATGACAGAATCACTGACTGGGTGGATCAGGGAAATGCTGTAGATATAGTATATCTTGACTTCAGCAAAGCATTTGACAAAGTATCTCACACCATCCTTATTGAAAAAATGACCAAGTTTGCAATGGACCAGGCAACTGTTAGGTGGATTCATAACTGGCTTAGTGATCGGACTCAAAGGGTGGTTGTAAATGGCTTCACATCCAGCTGGATGAATGTCTCAAGTGGGGTACTACAGGGCTCCGTCCTGGGACCTGTATTGTTCAACATCTTTATCAATGATTTAGATGAAGGAATTGAGGGTAAACTGATTAAATTTGCTGATGACACAAAGCTAGGAGGGATAGCTAATACTAAAGAGAGAGAGAGGATTCAAAAAGACCTAAATAAACTGGAGCAGTGGGCAGCAACCAACAGAATGGTTTTTAACAGGGAAAAATGCAAAGTACTACATCTGGGCAATAAAAATGAAAAAAGCATATACAGAATGGGAGGAAAAGAGCTAAGCAACAGTACATGTGAAAAAGACTTAGGTATACTAATAGATCATAGACTGAACATGAGTCAACAGTGTGATGCAGCAGCAAAAAAGGCAAATACAATTCTGGGATGTATTAACAGAAGCATACAGTCTAGATCACGTGAAGTCATTATCGGTCTTTACTCCTCTTTGGTCAGACCTCATCTGGAATACTGTGTACAGTTTTGGGCACCACATTTTAAAAAAGACATAGACAAACTGGAGCAAGTTCAGAGAAGAGCGACCAGAATGGTGACTGGTCTGCAAACCATGTCCTATGAGGAACGGTTGCAGGATTTGGGAATGTTTAGCTTGCAAAAAAGAAGACTGAGAGGAGACTTAATAGCTGTCTACAAATATGTCAAGGGCTGTCACATTGTAGAAGGATCATCTTTATTCTCATTTTCACAAGGAAAGACTAGAAGCAATGGGATGAAACTAAATGGGAGGAGACACAGATTAGATATTAGAAAAAACTTTTTGACAGTTAGGGTGATTAATGAGTGGAACAGGCTGCCACGAGAGGTGGTGAGTTCCCCTTCAATGGACGTCTTCAAACAGAGGCTGGACAGACATCTGTCTGAGATGATCTAGTGAATCCTGCTTTGAGCAGGGGGTTGGACGAGATGACCCAGGAGGTCCCTTCCAACTCTACCATTCTATGATTCTATGAAATGCACAAACAGTAATTTCTCCGCATTGCAAGGTGCAATTCTGAAATTTTTTGCTTTTTCCTGCTCCTCTTAGCATGATAAAGAAGATTCAAAGAGAGTGAGATGCCAGCTCCTTTCATTCAGTCAGTAGCTTCAAACATTTCTGGTATATGAATAACATGATGTTTTTCAATGGCAAAAATCAATGAATATTGTAAATGCACAAACAGTAATTTCTCCGCATTGCAAGGTGCAATTCTGAAATTTTTTGCTTTTTCCTGCTCCTCTTAGCATGATAAAGAAGATTCAAAGAGAGTGAGATGCCAGCTCCTTTCATTCAGTCAGTAGCTTCAATCATTTCTGGACGTTTTTCAATGGCAAAAATCAATGAATATTGTAAATGCACAAACAGTAATTTCTCCGCATTGCAAGGTGCAATTCTGAAATTTTTTGCTTTTTCCTGCCCCTCTTAGCATGATAAAGAAGATTCAAAGAGAGTGAGATGCCTGCTCCTTTCATTCAGTCAGTAGCTTCAAACATTTCTGGTATATGAATAACATGATGTTTTTCAATGGCAAAAATCAATGAATATTGTAAATGCACAAACAGTAATTTCTCCGCATTGCAAGGTGCAATTCTGAAATTTTTTGCTTTTTCCTGCTCCTCTTAGCATGATAAAGAAGATTCAAAGAGAGTGAGATGCCAGCTCCTTTCATTCAGTCAGTAGCTTCAAACATTTCTGGTATATGAATAACATGTTTTTCAATGGCAAAAGTCAATGAATATTGTAAATGCACAAACAGTAATTTCTCCGCATTGCAAGGTGCAATTCTGAAATTTTTTGCTTTTTCCTGCTCCTCTTAGCATGATAAAGAAGATTCAAAGAGAGTGAGATGCCAGCTCCTTTCATTCAGTCAGTAGCTTCAATCATTTCTGGACATTTTTCAATGGCAAAAATCAATGAATATTGTAAATGCACAAACAGTAATTTCTCCGCATTGCAAGGTGCAATTCTGAAATTTTTTGCTTTTTCCTGCTCCTCTTAGCATGATAAAGAAGATTCAAAGAGAGTGAGATGCCAGCTCCTTTCATTCAGTCAGTAGCTTCAAACATTTCTGGTATATGAATAACATGATGTTTTTCAATGGCAAAAATCAATGAATATTGTAAATGCACAAACAGTAATTTCTCCGCATTGCAAGGTGCAATTCTGAAATTTTTTGCTTTTTCCTGCTCCTCTTAGCATGATAAAGAAGATTCAAAGAGAGTGAGATGCCAGCTCCTTTAATTCAGTCAGTAGGTTCAATCATTTCTGGACATTTTTCAATGGCAAAAATCAATGAATATTGTAAATGCACAAACAGTAATTTCTACGCATTGCAAGGTGCAATTCTGAAATTTTTTGCTTTTTCCTGCTCCTCTTAGCATGATAAAGAAGATTCAAAGAGAGTGAGATGCCAGCTCCTTTCATTCAGTCAGTAGCTTCAATCATTTCTGGACGTTTTTCAATGGCAAAAAATCAATGAATATTGTAAATGCACAAACAGTAATTTCTCCGCATTGCAAGGTGCAATTCTGAAATTTTTTGCTTTTTCCTGCTCCTCTTAGCATGATAAAGAAGATTCAAAGAGAGTGAGATGCCTGCTCCTTTCATTCAGTCAGTAGCTTCAAACATTTCTGGTATATGAATAACATGATGTTTTTCAATGGCAAAAATCAATGAATATTGTAAATGCACAAACAGTAATTTCTCCGCATTGCAAGGTGCAATTCTGAAATTTTTTGCTTTTTCCTGCTCCTCTTAGCATGATAAAGAAGATTCAAAGAGAGTGAGATGCCAGCTCCTTTCATTCAGTCAGTAGCTTCAATCATTTCTGGACGTTTTTCAATGGCAAAAATCAATGAATATTGTAAATGCACAAACAGTAATTTCTCCGCATTGCAAGGTGCAATTCTGAAATTTTTTGCTTTTTCCTGCTCCTCTTAGCATGATAAAGAAGATTCAAAGAGAGTGAGATGCCAGCTCCTTTCAATCAGTCAGTAGCTTCAATCATTTCTGGACGTTTTTCAATGTCAAAAATCAATGAATATTGTAAATGCACAAACAGTAATTTCTCCGCATTGCAAGGTGCAATTCTGAAATTTTTTGCTTTTTTCTGCTCCTCTTAGCATGATAAAGAAGATTCAAAGAGAGTGAGATGCCAGCTCCTTTCATTTAGTCAGTAGCTTCAATCATTTCTGGTATATGAATAACATGATGTTTTTCAATGGCAAAAATCAATGAATATTGTAAATGCACAAACAGTAATTTCTCCGCATTGCAAGGTGCAATTCTGAAATTTTTTGCTTTTTCCTGCTCCTCTTAGCATGATAAAGAAGATTCAAAGAGAGTGAGATGCCAGCTCCTTTCATTCAGTCAGTAGCTTCAATCATTTCTGGACGTTTTTCAATGGCAAAAATCAATGAATATTGTAAATGCACAAACAGTAATTTCTCCGCATTGCAAGGTGCAATTCTGAAATTTTTTGCTTTTTCCTGCTCCTCTTAGCATGATAAAGAAGATTCAAAGAGTGAGATGCCAGCTCCTTTCATTCAGTCAGTAGCTTCAATCATTTCTGGACGTTTTTCAATGGCAAAAATCAATGAATATTGTAAATGCACAAACAGTAATTTCTCCGCATTGCAAGGTGCAATTCTGAAATTTTTTGCTTTTTCCTGCTCCTCTTAGCATGATAAAGAAGATTCAAAGAGAGTGAGATGCCAGCTCCTTTCATTCAGTCAGTAGCTTCAATCATTTCTGGACGTTTTTCAATGGCAAAAATCAATGAATATTGTAAATGCACAAACAGTAATTTCTCCGCATTGCAAGGTGCAATTCTGAAATTTTTTGCTTTTTCCTGCTCCTCTTAGCATGATAAAGAAGATTCAAAGAGAGTGAGAAGCCAACTCCTTTCATTCTGTCAGTAGCTTCAAACATTTCTGGTATATGAATAACATGATGTTTTTCAATGGCAAAAATCAATGAATATTGTAAATGCACAAACAGTAATTCCTCCGCATTGCAAGGTGCAATTCTGAAATTTTTTGCTTTCTCCTGCTCCTCTTAGCATGATAAAGAAAATTCAAAGAGAGTGAGATGCCAGCTCCTTTCATTCAGTCAGTAGCTTCAATCATTTCTGGACGTTTTTCAATGGCAAAAATCAATGAATATTGTAAATGTACAAACAGTAATTTCTCCGCATTGCAAGGTGCAATTCTGAAATTTTTTGCTTTTTCCTGCTCCTCTTAGCATGATAAAGAAGATTCAAAGAGAGTGAGATGCCAGCTCCTTTCATTCAGTCAGTAGCTTCAATCATTTCTGGACGTTTTTCAATGGCAAAAATCAATGAATATTGTAAATGCACAAACAGTAATTTCTCCGCATTGCAACGTGCAATTCTGAAATTTTTTGCTTTTTCCTGCTCCTCTTAGCATGATAAAGAAGATTCAAAGAGAGTGAGATGCCAGCTCCTTTCATTCAGTCAGTAGCTTCAAACATTTCTGGTATATGAATAACATGATGTTTTTCAATGGCAAAAATCAATGAATATTGTAAATGCACAAACAGTAATTTCTCCGCATTGCAAGGTGCAATTCTGAAATTTTTTGCTTTTTCCTGCTCCTCTTAGCATGATAAAGAAGATTCAAAGAGAGTGAGATGCCAGCTCCTTTCATTCAGTCAGTAGCTTCAATCATTTCTGGACGTTTTTCAATGGCAAAAATCAATGAATATTGTAAATGCACAAACAGTAATTTCTCCGCATTGCAAGGTGCAATTCTGAAATTTTTTGCTTTTTCCTGCTCCTCTTAGCATGATAAAGAAGATTCAAAGAGAGTGAGATGCCAGCTCCTTTCATTCAGTAAGTAGCTTCAATCATTTCTGGACGTTTTTCAATGGCAAAAATCAATGAATATTGTGAATGCACAAACAGTAATTTCTCCGCATTGCAAGGTGCAATTCTGAAATTTTTTGCTTTTTCCTGCTCCTCTTAGCATGATAAAGAAGATTCAAAGAGAGTGAGATGCCAGCTCCTTTCATTCAGTCAGTAGCTTCAATCATTTCTGGACGTTTTTCAATGGCAAAAATCAATGAATATTGTAAATGCACAAACAGTAATTTCTCCGCATTGCAAGGTGCAATTCTGAAATTTTTTGCTTTTTCCTGCTCCTCTTAGCATGATAAAGAAGATTCAAAGAGAGTGAGATGCCTGCTCCTTTCATTCAGTCAGTAGCTTCAAACATTTCTGGTATATGAATAACATGATGTTTTTCAATGGCAAAAATCAATGAATATTGTAAATGCACAAACAGTAATTTCTCCGCATTGCAAGGTGCAATTCTGAAATTTTTTGCTTTTTCCTGCTCCTCTTAGCATGATAAAGAAGATTCAAAGAGAGTGAGATGCCAGCTCCTTTCATTCAGTCAGTAGCTTCAAACATTTCTGGTATATGAATAACATGTTTTTCAATGGCAAAAGTCAATGAATATTGTAAATGCACAAACAGTAATTTCTCCGCATTGCAAGGTGCAATTCTGAAATTTTTTGCTTTTTCCTGCTCCTCTTAGCATGATAAAGAAGATTCAAAGAGAGTGAGATGCCAGCTCCTTTCATTCAGTCAGTAGCTTCAATCATTTCTGGACATTTTTCAATGGCAAAAATCAATGAATATTGTAAATGCACAAACAGTAATTTCTCCGCATTGCAAGGTGCAATTCTGAAATTTTTTGCTTTTTCCTGCTCCTCTTAGCATGATAAAGAAGATTCAAAGAGAGTGAGATGCCAGCTCCTTTCATTCAGTCAGTAGCTTCAAACATTTCTGGTATATGAATAACATGATGTTTTTCAATGGCAAAAATCAATGAATATTGTAAATGCACAAACAGTAATTTCTCCGCATTGCAAGGTGCAATTCTGAAATTTTTTGCTTTTTCCTGCTCCTCTTAGCATGATAAAGAAGATTCAAAGAGAGTGAGATGCCAGCTCCTTTAATTCAGTCAGTAGGTTCAATCATTTCTGGACATTTTTCAATGGCAAAAATCAATGAATATTGTAAATGCACAAACAGTAATTTCTACGCATTGCAAGGTGCAATTCTGAAATTTTTTGCTTTTTCCTGCTCCTCTTAGCATGATAAAGAAGATTCAAAGAGAGTGAGATGCCAGCTCCTTTCATTCAGTCAGTAGCTTCAATCATTTCTGGACGTTTTTCAATGGCAAAAAATCAATGAATATTGTAAATGCACAAACAGTAATTTCTCCGCATTGCAAGGTGCAATTCTGAAATTTTTTGCTTTTTCCTGCTCCTCTTAGCATGATAAAGAAGATTCAAAGAGAGTGAGATGCCTGCTCCTTTCATTCAGTCAGTAGCTTCAAACATTTCTGGTATATGAATAACATGATGTTTTTCAATGGCAAAAATCAATGAATATTGTAAATGCACAAACAGTAATTTCTCCGCATTGCAAGGTGCAATTCTGAAATTTTTTGCTTTTTCCTGCTCCTCTTAGCATGATAAAGAAGATTCAAAGAGAGTGAGATGCCAGCTCCTTTCATTCAGTCAGTAGCTTCAATCATTTCTGGACGTTTTTCAATGGCAAAAATCAATGAATATTGTAAATGCACAAACAGTAATTTCTCCGCATTGCAAGGTGCAATTCTGAAATTTTTTGCTTTTTCCTGCTCCTCTTAGCATGATAAAGAAGATTCAAAGAGAGTGAGATGCCAGCTCCTTTCAATCAGTCAGTAGCTTCAATCATTTCTGGACGTTTTTCAATGTCAAAAATCAATGAATATTGTAAATGCACAAACAGTAATTTCTCCGCATTGCAAGGTGCAATTCTGAAATTTTTTGCTTTTTCCTGCTCCTCTTAGCATGATAAAGAAGATTCAAAGAGAGTGAGATGCCAGCTCCTTTCATTTAGTCAGTAGCTTCAATCATTTCTGGTATATGAATAACATGATGTTTTTCAATGGCAAAAATCAATGAATATTGTAAATGCACAAACAGTAATTTCTCCGCATTGCAAGGTGCAATTCTGAAATTTTTTGCTTTTTCCTGCTCCTCTTAGCATGATAAAGAAGATTCAAAGAGAGTGAGATGCCAGCTCCTTTCATTCAGTCAGTAGCTTCAATCATTTCTGGACGTTTTTCAATGGCAAAAATCAATGAATATTGTAAATGCACAAACAGTAATTTCTCCGCATTGCAAGGTGCAATTCTGAAATTTTTTGCTTTTTCCTGCTCCTCTTAGCATGATAAAGAAGATTCAAAGAGTGAGATGCCAGCTCCTTTCATTCAGTCAGTAGCTTCAATCATTTCTGGACGTTTTTCAATGGCAAAAATCAATGAATATTGTAAATGCACAAACAGTAATTTCTCCGCATTGCAAGGTGCAATTCTGAAATTTTTTGCTTTTTCCTGCTCCTCTTAGCATGATAAAGAAGATTCAAAGAGAGTGAGATGCCAGCTCCTTTTATTCAGTCAGTAGCTTCAATCATTTCTGGACGTTTTTCAATGGCAAAAATCAATGAATATTGTAAATGCACAAACAGTAATTTCTCCGCATTGCAAGGTGCAATTCTGAAATTTTTTGCTTTTTCCTGCTCCTCTTAGCATGATAAAGAAGATTCAAAGAGAGTGAGAAGCCAACTCCTTTCATTCTGTCAGTAGCTTCAAACATTTCTGGTATATGAATAACATGATGTTTTTCAATGGCAAAAATCAATGAATATTGTAAATGCACAAACAGTAATTTCTCCGCATTGCAAGGTGCAATTCTGAAATTTTTTGCTTTCTCCTGCTCCTCTTAGCATGATAAAGAAAATTCAAAGAGAGTGAGATGCCAGCTCCTTTCATTCAGTCAGTAGCTTCAATCATTTCTGGACGTTTTTCAATGGCAAAAATCAATGAATATTGTAAATGCACAAACAGTAATTTCTCCGCATTGCAAGGTGCAATTCTGAAATTTTTTGCTTTTTCCTGCTCCTCTTAGCATGATAAAGAAGATTCAAAGAGAGTGAGATGCCAGCTCCTTTCATTCAGTCAGTAGCTTCAATCATTTCTGGACGTTTTTCAATGGCAAAAATCAATGAATATTGTAAATGCACAAACAGTAATTTCTCCGCATTGCAACGTGCAATTCTGAAATTTTTTGCTTTTTCCTGCTCCTCTTAGCATGATAAAGAAGATTCAAAGAGAGTGAGATGCCAGCTCCTTTCATTCAGTCAGTAGCTTCAAACATTTCTGGTATATGAATAACATGATGTTTTTCAATGGCAAAAATCAATGAATATTGTAAATGCACAAACAGTAATTTCTCCGCATTGCAAGGTGCAATTCTGAAATTTTTTGCTTTTTCCTGCTCCTCTTAGCATGATAAAGAAGATTCAAAGAGAGTGAGATGCCAGCTCCTTTCATTCAGTCAGTAGCTTCAATCATTTCTGGACGTTTTTCAATGGCAAAAATCAATGAATATTGTAAATGCACAAACAGTAATTTCTCCGCATTGCAAGGTGCAATTCTGAAATTTTTTGCTTTTTCCTGCTCCTCTTAGCATGATAAAGAAGATTCAAAGAGAGTGAGATGCCAGCTCCTTTCATTCAGTAAGTAGCTTCAATCATTTCTGGACGTTTTTCAATGGCAAAAATCAATGAATATTGTAAATGCACAAACAGTAATTTCTCCGCATTGCAAGATGCAATTCTGAAATTTTTTGCTTTTTCCTGCTCCTCTTAGCATGATAAAGAAGATTCAAAGAGAGTGAGATGCCAGCTCCTTTCATTCAGTCAGTAGCTTCAATCATTTCTGGACGTTTTTCAATGGCAAAAATCAATGAATATTGTAAATGCACAAACAGTAATTTCTCCGCATTGCAAGGTGCAATTCTGAAATTTTTTGCTTTTTCCTGCTCCTCTTAGCATGATAAAGAACATTCAAAGAGAGTGAGATGCCAGCTCCTTTCATTCAGTCAGTAGCTTCAAACATTTCTAGTATATGAATAACATGATGTTTTTCAATGGCAAAAATCAATGAATATTGTAAATGCACAAACAGTAATTTCTCCGCATTGCAAGGTGCAATTCTGAAATTTTTTGCTTTTTCCTGCTCCTCTTAGCATGATAAAGAAGATTCAAAGAGAGTGAGATGCCAGCTCCTTTCATTCAGTCAGTAGCTTGAAACATTTCTGGTATATGAATAACATGTTTTTCAATGGCAAAAATCAATGAATATTGTAAATGCACAAACAGTAATTTCTCCGCATTGCAAGGTGCAATTCTGAAATTTTTTGCTTTTTCCTGCTCCTCTTAGCATGATAAAGAAGATTCAAAGAGAGTGAGATTCCAGCTCCTTTCATTCAGTCAGTAGCTTCAAACATTTCTGGTATATGAATAACATGATGTTTTTCAATGGCAAAAATCAATGAATATTGTAAATGCACAAACAGTAATTTCTCCGCATTGCAAGGTGCAATTCTGAAATTTTTTGCTTTTTCCTGCTCCTCTTAGCATGGTAAAGAAGATTCAAAGAGAGTGAGATGCCAGCTCCTTTCATTCAGTCAGTAGCTTCAATCATTTCTGGACGTTTTTCAATGGCAAAAATCAATGAATATTGTAAATGCACAAACAGTAATTTCTCCGCATTGCAAGGTGCAATTCTGAAATTTTTTGCTTTTTCCTGCTCCTCTTAGCATGATAAAGAAGATTCAAAGAGAGTGAGATGCCAGCTCCTTTCATTCAGTCAGTAGCTTCAATCATTTCTGGACGTTTTTCAATGGCAAAAATCAATGAATATTGTAAATGCACAAACAGTAATTTCTCCGCATTGCACGGTGCAATTCTGAAATTTTTTGCTTTTTCCTGCTCCTCTTAGCATGATAAAGAAGATTCAAAGAGAGTGAGATGCCAGCTCCTTTCATTCAGTCAGTAGCTTCAATCATTTCTGGACGTTTTTCAATGGCAAAAATCAATGAATATTGTAAATGCACAAACAGTAATTTCTCCGCATTGCAAGATGCAATTCTGAAATTTTTTGCTTTTTCCTGCTCCTCTTAGCATGATAAAGAAGATTCAAAGAGAGTGAGATGCCAGCTCCTTTCATTCAGTCAGTAGCTTCAATCATTTCTGGACGTTTTTCAATGGCAAAAATCAATGAATATTGTAAATGCACAAAGAGTAATTTCTCCGCATTGCAAGATGCAATTCTGAAATTTTTTGCTTTTTCCTGCTCCTCTTAGCATGATAAAGAAGATTCAAAGAGAGTGAGATGCCAGCTCCTTTCATTCAGTCAGTAGCTTCAAACATTTCTGGTATATGAATAACATGATGTTTTTCAATGGCAAAAATCAATGAATATTGTAAATGCACAAACAGTAATTTCTCCGCAATGCAAGGTGCAATTCTGAAATTTTTTGCTTTTTCCTGCTCCTCTTAGCATGATAAAGAAGATTCAAAGAGAGTGAGATGCCAGCTCCTTTCATTCAGTCAGTAGCTTCAATCATTTCTGGACGTTTTTCAATGGCAAAAATCAATGAATATTGTAAATGCACAAACAGTAATTTCTCCGCATTGCAAGGTGTAATTCTGAAATTTTTTGCTTTTTCCTGCTCCTCTTAGCATGATAAAGATTCAAAGAGAGTGAGATGCCAGCTCCTTTCATTCAGTCAGTAGCTTCAAACATTTCTGGTGTATGAATAACATGATGTTTTTCAATGGCAAAAATCAATGAATATTGTAAATGCACAAACAGTAATTTCTCCGCATTGCAAGGTGCAATTCTGAAATTTTTTGCTTTTTCCTGCTCCCCTTAGCATGGTAAAGAAGATTCAAAGAGAGTGAGATGCCAGCTCCTTTCATTCAGTCAGTAGCTTCAATCATTTCTGGACGTTTTTCAATGGCAAAAATCAATGAATATTGTAAATGCACAAACAGTAATTTCTCCGCATTGCAAGGTGCAATTCTGAAATTTTTTGCTTTTTCCTGCTCCTCTTAGCATGATAAAGAAGATTCAAAGAGAGTGAGATGCCAGCTCCTTTCATTCAGTCAGTAGCTTCAATCATTTCTGGACGTTTTTCAATGGCAAAAATCAATGAATATTGTAAATGCACAAACAGTAATTTCTCCGCATTGCAAGATGCAATTCTGAAATTTTTTGCTTTTTCCTGCTCCTCTTAGCATGATAAAGAAGATTCAAAGAGAGTGAGATGCCAGCTCCTTTCATTCAGTCAGTAGCTTCAATCATTTCTGGACGTTTTTCAATGGCAAAAATCAATGAATATTGTAAATGCACAAAGAGTAATTTCTCCGCATTGCAAGATGCAATTCTGAAATTTTTTGCTTTTTCCTGCTCCTCTTAGCATGATAAAGAAGATTCAAAGAGAGTGAGATGCCAGCTCCTTTCATTCAGTCAGTAGCTTCAAACATTTCTGGTATATGAATAACATGATGTTTTTCAATGGCAAAAATCAATGAATATTGTAAATGCACAAACAGTAATTTCTCCGCAATGCAAGGAGCAATTCTGAAATTTTTTGCTTTTTCCTGCTCCTCTTAGCATGATAAAGAAGATTCAAAGAGAGTGAGATGCCAGCTCCTTTCATTCAGTCAGTAGCTTCAATCATTTCTGGACGTTTTTCAATGGCAAAAATCAATGAATATTGTAAATGCACAAACAGTAATTTCTCCGCATTGCAAGGTGTAATTCTGAAATTTTTTGCTTTTTCCTGCTCCTCTTAGCATGATAAAGATTCAAAGAGAGTGAGATGCCAGCTCCTTTCATTCAGTCAGTAGCTTCAAACATTTCTGGTGTATGAATAACATGATGTTTTTCAATGGCAAAAATCAATGAATATTGTAAATGCACAAACAGTAATTTCTCCGCATTGCAAGGTGCAATTCTGAAATTTTTTGCTTTTTCCTGCTCCCCTTAGCATGGTAAAGAAGATTCAAAGAGAGTGAGATGCCAGCTCCTTTCATTCAGTCAGTAGCTTCAATCATTTCTGGACGTTTTTCAATGGCAAAAATCAATGAATATTGTAAATGCACAAACAGTAATTTCTCCGCATTGCAAGGTGCAATTCTGAAATTTTTTGCTTTTTCCTGCTCCTCTTAGCATGATAAAGAAGATTCAAAGAGAGTGAGATGCCAGCTCCTTTCATTCAGTCAGTAGCTTCAATCATTTCTGGACGTTTTTCAATGGCAAAAATCAATGAATATTGTAAATGCACAAACAGTAATTTCTCCGCATTGCACGGTGCAATTCTGAAATTTTTTGCTTTTTCCTGCTCCTCTTAGCATGATAAAGAAGATTCAAAGAGAGTGAGATGCCAGCTCCTTTCATTCAGTCAGTAGCTTCAATCATTTCTGGACGTTTTTCAATGGCAAAAATCAATGAATATTGTAAATGCACAAACAGTAATTTCTCCGCATTGCAAGATGCAATTCTGAAATTTTTTGCTTTTTCCTGCTCCTCTTAGCATGATAAAGAAGATTCAAAGAGAGTGAGATGCCAGCTCCTTTCATTCAGTCAGTAGCTTCAATCATTTCTGGACGTTTTTCAATGGCAAAAATCAATGAATATTGTAAATGCACAAAGAGTAATTTCTCCGCATTGCAAGATGCAATTCTGAAATTTTTTGCTTTTTCCTGCTCCTCTTAGCATGATAAAGAAGATTCAAAGAGAGTGAGATGCCAGCTCCTTTCATTCAGTCAGTAGCTTCAAACATTTCTGGTATATGAATAACATGATGTTTTTCAATGGCAAAAATCAATGAATATTGTAAATGCACAAACAGTAATTTCTCCGCAATGCAAGGTGCAATTCTGAAATTTTTTGCTTTTTCCTGCTCCTCTTAGCATGATAAAGAAGATTCAAAGAGAGTGAGATGCCAGCTCCTTTCATTCAGTCAGTAGCTTCAATCATTTCTGGACGTTTTTCAATGGCAAAAATCAATGAATATTGTAAATGCACAAACAGTAATTTCTCCGCATTGCAAGGTGTAATTCTGAAATTTTTTGCTTTTTCCTGCTCCTCTTAGCATGATAAAGATTCAAAGAGAGTGAGATGCCAGCTCCTTTCATTCAGTCAGTAGCTTCAAACATTTCTGGTGTATGAATAACATGATGTTTTTCAATGGCAAAAATCAATGAATATTGTAAATGCACAAACAGTAATTTCTCCGCATTGCAAGGTGCAATTCTGAAATTTTTTGCTTTTTCCTGCTCCTCTTAGCATGATAAAGAAGATTCAAAAAGAGTGAGATGCCAGCTCCTTTCATTCAGTCAGTAGCTTCAATCATTTCTGGACGTTTTTCAATGGCAAAAATCAATGAATATTGTAAATGCACAAACAGTAATTTCTCCGCATTGCAAGGTGCAATTCTGAAATTTTTTGCTTTTTCCTGCTCCTCTTAGCATGATAAAGAAGATTCAAAGAGAGTGAGATGCCAGCTCCTTTCATTCAGTCAGTAGCTTCAATCATTTCTGGTATATGAATAACATGATGTTTTTCAATGGCAAAAATCAATGAATATTGTAAATGCACAAACAGTAATTTCTCCGCATTGCAAGGTGCAATTCTGAAATTTTTTGCTTTTTCCTGCTCCTCTTAGCATGATAAAGAAGATTCAAAGAGAGTGAGATGCCAGCTCCTTTCATTCAGTCAGTATCTTCAATCATTTCTGGTATATGAATAACATTATGTTTTTCAATGGCCAAAACCAATGAATATTGTAAATGCACAAACAGTAATTTCTCCGCATTGCAAGGTGCAATTCTGAAATTTTTTGCTTTTTCCTGCTCCTCTTAGCATGATAAAGAAGATTCAAAGAGAGTGAGATGCCAGCTCCTTTCATTCAGTCAGTAGCTTCAATCATTTCTGGACGTTTTTCAATGGCAAAAATCAATGAATATTGTAAATGCACAAACAGTAATTTCTCCGCATTGCAAGGTGCAATTCTGAAATTTTTTGCTTTTTCCTGCTCCTCTTAGCATGATAAAGAACATTCAAAGAGAGTGAGATGCCAGCTCCTTTCATTCAGTCAGTAGCTTCAAACATTTCTAGTATATGAATAACATGATGTTTTTCAATGGCAAAAATCAATGAATATTGTAAATGCACAAACAGTAATTTCTCCGCATTGCAAGGTGCAATTCTGAAATTTTTTGCTTTTTCCTGCTCCTCTTAGCATGATAAAGAAGATTCAAAGAGAGTGAGATGCCAGCTCCTTTCATTCAGTCAGTAGCTTGAAACATTTCTGGTATATGAATAACATGTTTTTCAATGGCAAAAATCAATGAATATTGTAAATGCACAAACAGTAATTTCTCCGCATTGCAAGGTGCAATTCTGAAATTTTTTGCTTTTTCCTGCTCCTCTTAGCATGATAAAGAAGATTCAAAGAGAGTGAGATTCCAGCTCCTTTCATTCAGTCAGTAGCTTCAAACATTTCTGGTATATGAATAACATGATGTTTTTCAATGGCAAAAATCAATGAATATTGTAAATGCACAAACAGTAATTTCTCCGCATTGCAAGGTGCAATTCTGAAATTTTTTGCTTTTTCCTGCTCCTCTTAGCATGGTAAAGAAGATTCAAAGAGAGTGAGATGCCAGCTCCTTTCATTCAGTCAGTAGCTTCAATCATTTCTGGACGTTTTTCACTGGCAAAAATCAATGAATATTGTAAATGCACAAACAGTAATTTCTCCGCATTGCAAGGTGCAATTCTGAAATTTTTTGCTTTTTCCTGCTCCTCTTAGCATGATAAAGAAGATTCAAAGAGAGTGAGATGCCAGCTCCTTTCATTCAGTCAGTAGCTTCAATCATTTCTGGACGTTTTTCAATGGCAAAAATCAATGAATATTGTAAATGCACAAACAGTAATTTCTCCGCATTGCACGGTGCAATTCTGAAATTTTTTGCTTTTTCCTGCTCCTCTTAGCATGATAAAGAAGATTCAAAGAGAGTGAGATGCCAGCTCCTTTCATTCAGTCAGTAGCTTCAATCATTTCTGGACGTTTTTCAATGGCAAAAATCAATGAATATTGTAAATGCACAAACAGTAATTTCTCCGCATTGCAAGATGCAATTCTGAAATTTTTTGCTTTTTCCTGCTCCTCTTAGCATGATAAAGAAGATTCAAAGAGAGTGAGATGCCAGCTCCTTTCATTCAGTCAGTAGCTTCAATCATTTCTGGACGTTTTTCAATGGCAAAAATCAATGAATATTGTAAATGCACAAAGAGTAATTTCTCCGCATTGCAAGATGCAATTCTGAAATTTTTTGCTTTTTCCTGCTCCTCTTAGCATGATAAAGAAGATTCAAAGAGAGTGAGATGCCAGCTCCTTTCATTCAGTCAGTAGCTTCAAACATTTCTGGTATATGAATAACATGATGTTTTTCAATGGCAAAAATCAATGAATATTGTAAATGCACAAACAGTAATTTCTCCGCAATGCAAGGTGCAATTCTGAAATTTTTTGCTTTTTCCTGCTCCTCTTAGCATGATAAAGAAGATTCAAAGAGAGTGAGATGCCAGCTCCTTTCATTCAGTCAGTAGCTTCAATCATTTCTGGACGTTTTTCAATGGCAAAAATCAATGAATATTGTAAATGCACAAACAGTAATTTCTCCGCATTGCAAGGTGTAATTCTGAAATTTTTTGCTTTTTCCTGCTCCTCTTAGCATGATAAAGATTCAAAGAGAGTGAGATGCCAGCTCCTTTCATTCAGTCAGTAGCTTCAAACATTTCTGGTGTATGAATAACATGATGTTTTTCAATGGCAAAAATCAATGAATATTGTAAATGCACAAACAGTAATTTCTCCGCATTGCAAGGTGCAATTCTGAAATTTTTTGCTTTTTCCTGCTCCCCTTAGCATGGTAAAGAAGATTCAAAGAGAGTGAGATGCCAGCTCCTTTCATTCAGTCAGTAGCTTCAATCATTTCTGGACGTTTTTCAATGGCAAAAATCAATGAATATTGTAAATGCACAAACAGTAATTTCTCCGCATTGCAAGGTGCAATTCTGAAATTTTTTGCTTTTTCCTGCTCCTCTTAGCATGATAAAGAAGATTCAAAGAGAGTGAGATGCCAGCTCCTTTCATTCAGTCAGTAGCTTCAATCATTTCTGGACGTTTTTCAATGGCAAAAATCAATGAATATTGTAAATGCACAAACAGTAATTTCTCCGCATTGCAAGATGCAATTCTGAAATTTTTTGCTTTTTCCTGCTCCTCTTAGCATGATAAAGAAGATTCAAAGAGAGTGAGATGCCAGCTCCTTTCATTCAGTCAGTAGCTTCAATCATTTCTGGACGTTTTTCAATGGCAAAAATCAATGAATATTGTAAATGCACAAAGAGTAATTTCTCCGCATTGCAAGATGCAATTCTGAAATTTTTTGCTTTTTCCTGCTCCTCTTAGCATGATAAAGAAGATTCAAAGAGAGTGAGATGCCAGCTCCTTTCATTCAGTCAGTAGCTTCAAACATTTCTGGTATATGAATAACATGATGTTTTTCAATGGCAAAAATCAATGAATATTGTAAATGCACAAACAGTAATTTCTCCGCAATGCAAGGAGCAATTCTGAAATTTTTTGCTTTTTCCTGCTCCTCTTAGCATGATAAAGAAGATTCAAAGAGAGTGAGATGCCAGCTCCTTTCATTCAGTCAGTAGCTTCAATCATTTCTGGACGTTTTTCAATGGCAAAAATCAATGAATATTGTAAATGCACAAACAGTAATTTCTCCGCATTGCAAGGTGTAATTCCGAAATTTTTTGCTTTTTCCTGCTCCTCTTAGCATGATAAAGATTCAAAGAGAGTGAGATGCCAGCTCCTTTCATTCAGTCAGTAGCTTCAAACATTTCTGGTGTATGAATAACATGATGTTTTTCAATGGCAAAAATCAATGAATATTGTAAATGCACAAACAGTAATTTCTCCGCATTGCAAGGTGCAATTCTGAAATTTTTTGCTTTTTCCTGCTCCCCTTAGCATGGTAAAGAAGATTCAAAGAGAGTGAGATGCCAGCTCCTTTCATTCAGTCAGTAGCTTCAATCATTTCTGGACGTTTTTCAATGGCAAAAATCAATGAATATTGTAAATGCACAAACAGTAATTTCTCCGCATTGCAAGGTGCAATTCTGAAATTTTTTGCTTTTTCCTGCTCCTCTTAGCATGATAAAGAAGATTCAAAGAGAGTGAGATGCCAGCTCCTTTCATTCAGTCAGTAGCTTCAATCATTTCTGGACGTTTTTCAATGGCAAAAATCAATGAATATTGTAAATGCACAAACAGTAATTTCTCCGCATTGCACGGTGCAATTCTGAAATTTTTTGCTTTTTCCTGCTCCTCTTAGCATGATAAAGAAGATTCAAAGAGAGTGAGATGCCAGCTCCTTTCATTCAGTCAGTAGCTTCAATCATTTCTGGACGTTTTTCAATGGCAAAAATCAATGAATATTGTAAATGCACAAACAGTAATTTCTCCGCATTGCAAGATGCAATTCTGAAATTTTTTGCTTTTTCCTGCTCCTCTTAGCATGATAAAGAAGATTCAAAGAGAGTGAGATGCCAGCTCCTTTCATTCAGTCAGTAGCTTCAATCATTTCTGGACGTTTTTCAATGGCAAAAATCAATGAATATTGTAAATGCACAAAGAGTAATTTCTCCGCATTGCAAGATGCAATTCTGAAATTTTTTGCTTTTTCCTGCTCCTCTTAGCATGATAAAGAAGATTCAAAGAGAGTGAGATGCCAGCTCCTTTCATTCAGTCAGTAGCTTCAAACATTTCTGGTATATGAATAACATGATGTTTTTCAATGGCAAAAATCAATGAATATTGTAAATGCACAAACAGTAATTTCTCCGCAATGCAAGGTGCAATTCTGAAATTTTTTGCTTTTTCCTGCTCCTCTTAGCATGATAAAGAAGATTCAAAGAGAGTGAGATGCCAGCTCCTTTCATTCAGTCAGTAGCTTCAATCATTTCTGGACGTTTTTCAATGGCAAAAATCAATGAATATTGTAAATGCACAAACAGTAATTTCTCCGCATTGCAAGGTGTAATTCTGAAATTTTTTGCTTTTTCCTGCTCCTCTTAGCATGATAAAGATTCAAAGAGAGTGAGATGCCAGCTCCTTTCATTCAGTCAGTAGCTTCAAACATTTCTGGTGTATGAATAACATGATGTTTTTCAATGGCAAAAATCAATGAATATTGTAAATGCACAAACAGTAATTTCTCCGCATTGCAAGGTGCAATTCTGAAATTTTTTGCTTTTTCCTGCTCCTCTTAGCATGATAAAGAAGATTCAAAAAGAGTGAGATGCCAGCTCCTTTCATTCAGTCAGTAGCTTCAATCATTTCTGGACGTTTTTCAATGGCAAAAATCAATGAATATTGTAAATGCACAAACAGTAATTTCTCCGCATTGCAAGGTGCAATTCTGAAATTTTTTGCTTTTTCCTGCTCCTCTTAGCATGATAAAGAAGATTCAAAGAGAGTGAGATGCCAGCTCCTTTCATTCAGTCAGTAGCTTCAATCATTTCTGGTATATGAATAACATGATGTTTTTCAATGGCAAAAATCAATGAATATTGTAAATGCACAAACAGTAATTTCTCCGCATTGCAAGGTGCAATTCTGAAATTTTTTGCTTTTTCCTGCTCCTCTTAGCATGATAAAGAAGATTCAAAGAGAGTGAGATGCCAGCTCCTTTCATTCAGTCAGTATCTTCAATCATTTCTGGTATATGAATAACATTATGTTTTTCAATGGCCAAAACCAATGAATATTGTAAATGCACAAACAGTAATTTCTCCGCATTGCAAGGTGCAATTCTGAAATTTTTTGCTTTTTCCTGCTCCTCTTAGCATGATAAAGAAGATTCAAAGAGAGTGAGATGCCAGCTCCTTTCATTCAGTCAGTAGCTTCAAACATTTCTGGTATATGAATAACATGATGTTTTTCAATGGCAAAAATCAATGAATATTGTAAATGCACAAACAGTAATTTCTCCGCATTGCAAGGTGCAATTCTGAATTTTTTTTCTTTTTCCTGCTCCTCTTAGCATGATAAAGAAGATTCAAAGAGAGTGAGATGCCAGCTCCTTTCATTCAGTCAGTAGCTTCAATCATTTCTGGACGTTTTTCAATTGCAAAAATCAATGAATATTGTAAATGCACAAACAGTAATTTCTCCGCATTACAAGGTGCAATTCAGAAATTTTTTGCTTTTTCCTGCTCCTCTTAGCATGATAAAGAAGATTCAAAGAGATTTAGATGCCAGCTCCTTTCATTCAGTCAGTAGCTTCACTCATTTCTGGACGTTTTTCAATGGCAAAAATCAATGAATATTGTAAATGCACAAACAGTAATTTCTCCGCATTGCAAGGTGCAATTCTGAAATTTTTTGCTTTTTCCTGCTCCTCTTAGCATGATAAAGAAGATTCAAAGAGAGTGAGATGCCAGCTCCTTTCATTCAGTCAGTAGCTTCAATCATTTCTGGATGTTTTTCAATGGCAAAAATCAATGAATATTGTAAATGCACAAACAGTAATTTCTCCGCATTGCAAGGTGTAATTGTGAAATTTTTTGCTTTTTCCTGCTCCTCTTAGCATGATAAAGATTCAAAGAGAGTGAGATGCCAGCTCCTTTCATTCAGTCAGTAGCTTCAAACATTTCTGGTGTATGAATAACATGATGTTTTTCAATGGCAAAAATCAATGAATATTGTAAATGCACAAACAGTAATTTCTCCGCATTGCAAGGTGCAATTCTGAAATTTTTTGCTTTTTCCTGCTCCTCTTAGCATGATAAAGAACATTCAAAGAGAGTGAGATGCCAGCTCCTTTCATTCAGTCAGTAGCTTCAATCATTTCTGGTATATGAATAACATGATGTTTTTCAATGGCAAAAATCAATGAATATTGTAAATGCACAAACAGTAATTTCTCCGCATTGCAAGGTGCAATTCTGAAATTTTTTGCTTTTTCCTGCTCCTCTTAGCATGATAAAGAAGATTCAAAGAGAGAGAGATGCCAGCTCCTTTCATTCAGTCAGTAGCTTCAATCATTTCTGGTATATGAATAACATGATGTTTTTCAATGGCAAAAATCAATGAATATTGTAAATGCACAAACAGTAATTTCTCCGCATTGCAAGGTGCAATTCTGAAATTTTTTGCTTTTTCCTGCTCCTCTTAGCATGATAAAGAAGATTCAAAGAGAGTGAGATGCCAGCTCCTTTCATTCAGTCAGTAGCTTCAAACATTTCTGGTATATGAATAACATGATGTTTTTCAATGGCAAAAATCAATGAATATTGTAAATGCACAAACAGTAATTTCTCCGCATTGCAAGGTGCAATTCTGAAATTTTTTGCTTTTTCCTGCTCCTCTTAGCATGATAAAGAAGATTCAAAGAGAGTGAGATGCCAGCTCCTTTCATTCAGTCAGTAGCTTCAATCATTTCTGGACGTTTTTCAATGGCAAAAATCAATGAATATTGTAAATGCACAAACAGTAATTTCTCCGCATTGCAAGGTGAAATTCTGAAATTTTTTGCTTTTTCCTGCTCCTCTTAGCATGATAAAGAAGATTCAAAGAGATTTAGATGCCAGCTCCTTTCATTCAGTCAGTAGCTTCACTCATTTCTGGACGTTTTCAATGGCAAAAATCAATGAATATTGTAAATGCACAAACAGTAATTTCTCCGCATTGCAAGGTGCAATTCTGAAATTTTTTGCTTTTTCCTGCTCCTCTTAGCATGATAAAGAAGATTCAAAGAGAGTGAGATGCCAGCTCCTTTCATTCAGTCAGTAGCTTCAATCATTTCTGGACGTTTTTCAATGGCAAAAATCAATGAATATTGTAAATGCACAAACAGTAATTTCTTCGCATTGCAAGGTGCAATTCTGAAATTTTTTGCTTTTTCCTGCTCCTCTTAGCATGATAAAGAAGATTCAAAGAGAGTGAGATGCCAGCTCCTTTCATTCAGTCAGTAGCTTCAATCATTTCTGGACGTTTTTCAATGGGAAAAATCAATGAATATTGTAAATGCACAAACAGTAATTTCTCCGCATTGCAAGGTGCAATTCTGAAATTTTTTGCTTTTTCCTGCTCCTCTTAGCATGATAAAGATTCAAAGAGTGAGATGCCAGCTCCTTTCATTCAGTCAGTAGCTTCAATCATTTCTGGACGTTTTTCAATGGCAAAAATCAATGAATATTGTAAATGCACAAACAGTAATTTCTCCGCATTGCAAGGTGTAATTCTGAAATTTTTTGCTTTTTCCTGCTCCTCTTAGCATGATAAAGATTCAAAGAGAGTGAGATGCCAGCTCCTTTTATTCAGTCAGTAGCTTCAAACATTTCTGGTGTATGAATTACATGATGTTTTTCAATGGCAAAAATCAATGAATATTGTAAATGCACAAACAGTAATTTCTCCGCATTGCAAGGTGCAATTCTGAAATTTTTTGCTTTTTCCTGCTCCTCTTAGCATGATAAAGAAGATTCAAAAAGAGTGAGATGCCAGCTCCTTTCATTCAGTCAGTAGCTTCAATCATTTCTGGACGTTTTTCAATGGCAAAAATCAATGAATATTGTAAATGCACAAACAGTAATTTCTCCGCATTGCAAGGTGCAATTCTGAAATTTTTTGCTTTTTCCTGCTCCTCTTAGCATGATAAAGAAGATTCAAAGAGAGTGAGATGCCAGCTCCTTTCATTCAGTCAGTAGCTTCAATCATTTCTGGTATATGAATAACATGATGTTTTTCAATGGCAAAAATCAATGAATATTGTAAATGCACAAACAGTAATTTCTCCGCATTGCAAGGTGCAATTCTGAAATTTTTTGCTTTTTCCTGCTCCTCTTAGCATGATAAAGAAGATTCAAAGAGAGTGAGATGCCAGCTCCTTTCATTCAGTCAGTATCTTCAATCATTTCTGGTATATGAATAACATTATGTTTTTCAATGGCCAAAATCAATGAATATTGTAAATGCACAAACAGTAATTTCTCCGCATTGCAAGGTGCAATTCTGAAATTTTTTGCTTTTTCCTGCTCCTCTTAGCATGATAAAGAAGATTCAAAGAGAGTGAGATGCCAGCTCCTTTCATTCAGTCAGTAGCTTCAAACATTTCTGGTATATGAATAACATGATGTTTTTCAATGGCAAAAATCAATGAATATTGTAAATGCACAAACAGTAATTTCTCCGCATTGCAAGGTGCAATTCTGAATTTTTTTTCTTTTTCCTGCTCCTCTTAGCATGATAAAGAAGATTCAAAGAGAGTGAGATGCCAGCTCCTTTCATTCAGTCAGTAGCTTCAATCATTTCTGGACGTTTTTCAATGGCAAAAATCAATGAATATTGTAAATGCACAAACAGTAATTTCTCCGCATTGCAAGGTGTAATTCTGAAATTTTTTGCTTTTTCCTGCTCCTCTTAGCATGATAAAGATTCAAAGAGAGTGAGATGCCAGCTCCTTTTATTCAGTCAGTAGCTTCAAACATTTCTGGTGTATGAATTACATGATGTTTTTCAATGGCAAAAATCAATGAATATTGTAAATGCACAAACAGTAATTTCTCCGCATTGCAAGGTGCAATTCTGAAATTTTTTGCTTTTTCCTGCTCCTCTTAGCATGATAAAGAAGATTCAAAGAGAGTGAGATGCCAGCTCCTTTCATTCAGTCAGTATCTTCAATCATTTCTGGTATATGAATAACATTATGTTTTTCAATGGCCAAAATCAATGAATATTGTAAATGCACAAACAGTAATTTCTCCGCATTGCAAGGTGCAATTCTGAAATTTTTTGCTTTTTCCTGCTCCTCTTAGCATGATAAAGAAGATTCAAAGAGAGTGAGATGCCAGCTCCTTTCATTCAGTCAGTAGCTTCAAACATTTCTGGTATATGAATAACATGATGTTTTTCAATGGCAAAAATCAATGAATATTGTAAATGCACAAACAGTAATTTCTCCGCATTGCAAGGTGCAATTCTGAATTTTTTTTCTTTTTCCTGCTCCTCTTAGCATGATAAAGAAGATTCAAAGAGAGTGAGATGCCAGCTCCTTTCATTCAGTCAGTAGCTTCAATCATTTCTGGACGTTTTTCAATGGCAAAAATCAATGAATATTGTAAATGCACAAACAGTAATTTCTCCGCATTGCAAGGTGTAATTCTGAAATTTTTTGCTTTTTCCTGCTCCTCTTAGCATGATAAAGAAGATTCAAAAAGAGTGAGATGCCAGCTCCTTTCATTCAGTCAGTAGCTTCAATCATTTCTGGACGTTTTTCAATGGCAAAAATCAATGAATATTGTAAATGCACAAACAGTAATTTCTCCGCATTGCAAGGTGCAATTCTGAAATTTTTTGCTTTTTCCTGCTCCTCTTAGCATGATAAAGAAGATTCAAAGAGAGTGAGATGCCAGCTCCTTTCATTCAGTCAGTAGCTTCAATCATTTCTGGTATATGAATAACATGATGTTTTTCAATGGCAAAAATCAATGAATATTGTAAATGCACAAACAGTAATTTCTCCGCATTGCAAGGTGCAATTCTGAAATTTTTTGCTTTTTCCTGCTCCTCTTAGCATGATAAAGAAGATTCAAAGAGAGTGAGATGCCAGCTCCTTTCATTCAGTCAGTATCTTCAATCATTTCTGGTATATGAATAACATTATGTTTTTCAATGGCCAAAATCAATGAATATTGTAAATGCACAAACAGTAATTTCTCCGCATTGCAAGGTGCAATTCTGAAATTTTTTGCTTTTTCCTGCTCCTCTTAGCATGATAAAGAAGATTCAAAGAGAGTGAGATGCCAGCTCCTTTCATTCAGTCAGTAGCTTCAAACATTTCTGGTATATGAATAACATGATGTTTTTCAATGGCAAAAATCAATGAATATTGTAAATGCACAAACAGTAATTTCTCCGCATTGCAAGGTGCAATTCTGAATTTTTTTTCTTTTTCCTGCTCCTCTTAGCATGATAAAGAAGATTCAAAGAGAGTGAGATGCCAGCTCCTTTCATTCAGTCAGTAGCTTCAATCATTTCTGGACGTTTTTCAATGGCAAAAATCAATGAATATTGTAAATGCACAAACAGTAATTTCTCCGCATTACAAGGTGCAATTCAGAAATTTTTTGCTTTTTCCTGCTCCTCTTAGCATGATAAAGAAGATTCAAACAGATTTAGATGCCAGCTCCTTTCATTCAGTCAGTAGCTTCACTCATTTCTGGACGTTTTCAATGGCAAAAATCAATGAATATTGTAAATGCACAAACAGTAATTTCTCCGCATTGCAAGGTGCAATTCTGAAATTTTTTGCTTTTTCCTGCTCCTCTTAGCATGATAAAGAAGATTCAAAGAGAGTGAGATGCCAGCTCCTTTCATTCAGTCAGTAGCTTCAATCATTTCTGGACGTTTTTCAATGGCAAAAATCAATGAATATTGTAAATGCACAAACAGTAATTTCTTCGCATTGCAAGGTGCAATTCTGAAATTTTTTGCTTTTTCCTGCTCCTCTTAGCATGATAAAGAAGATTCAAAGAGAGTGAGATGCCAGCTCCTTTCATTCAGTCAGTAGCTTCAATCATTTCTGGACGTTTTTCAATGGGAAAAATCAATGAATATTGTAAATGCACAAACAGTAATTTCTCCGCATTGCAAGGTGCAATTCTGAAATTTTTTGCTTTTTCCTGCTCCTCTTAGCATGATAAAGAAGATTCAAAGAGAGTGAGATGCCAGCTCCTTTCATTCAGTCAGTAGCTTCAATCATTTCTGGACGTTTTTCAATGGCAAAAATCAATGAATATTGTAAATGCACAAACAGTAATTTCTCCGCATTGCAAGGTGAAATTCTGAAATTTTTTGCTTTTTCCTGCTCCTCTTAGCATGATAAAGAAGATTCAAAGAGATTTAGATGCCAGCTCCTTTCATTCAGTCAGTAGCTTCACTCATTTCTGGACGTTTTCAATGGCAAAAATCAATGAATATTGTAAATGCACAAACAGTAATTTCTCCGCATTGCAAGGTGCAATTCTGAAATTTTTTGCTTTTTCCTGCTCCTCTTAGCATGATAAAGAACATTCAAAGAGAGTGAGATGCCAGCTCCTTTCATTCAGTCAGTAGCTTCAATCATTTCTGGACGTTTTTCAATGGCAAAAATCAATGAATATTGTAAATGCACAAACAGTAATTTCTTCGCATTGCAAGGTGCAATTCTGAAATTTTTTGCTTTTTCCTGCTCCTCTTAGCATGATAAAGAAGATTCAAAGAGAGTGAGATGCCAGCTCCTTTCATTCAGTCAGTAGCTTCAATCATTTCTGGACGTTTTTCAATGGGAAAAATCAATGAATATTGTAAATGCACAAACAGTAATTTCTCCGCATTGCAAGGTGCAATTCTGAAATTTTTTGCTTTTTCCTGCTCCTCTTAGCATGATAAAGATTCAAAGAGTGAGATGCCAGCTCCTTTCATTCAGTCAGTAGCTTCAATCATTTCTGGACGTTTTTCAATGGCAAAAATCAATGAATATTGTAAATGCACAAACAGTAATTTCTCCGCATTGCAAAGTGCAATTCTGAAATATTTTGCTTTTTCCTGCTCCTCTTAGCATGATAAAGAAGATTCAAAGAGAGTGAGATGCCAGCTCCTTTCATTCAGTCAGTAGCTTCAATCATTTCTGGACGTTTTTCAATGGCAAAAATCAATGAATATTGTAAATGCACAAACAGTAATTTCTCCGCATTGCAAGGTGTAATTCTGAAATTTTTTGCTTTTTCCTGCTCCTCTTAGCATGATAAAGATTCAAAGAGAGTGAGATGCCAGCTCCTTTTATTCAGTCAGTAGCTTCAAACATTTCTGGTGTATGAATAACATGATGTTTTTCAATGGCAAAAATCAATGAATATTGTAAATGCACAAACAGTAATTTCTCCGCATTGCAAGGTGCAATTCTGAAATTTTTTGCTTTTTCCTGCTCCTCTTAGCATGATAAAGAAGATTCAAAGAGAGTGAGATGCCAGCTCCTTTCATTCAGTCAGTAGCTTCAATCATTTCTGGTATATGAATAACATGATGTTTTTCAATGGCAAAAATCAATGAATATTGTAAATGCACAAACAGTAATTTCTCCGCATTGCAAGGTGCAATTCTGAAATTTTTTGCTTTTTCCTGCTCCTCTTAGCATGATAAAGAAGATTCAAAGAGAGTGAGATGCCAGCTCCTTTCATTCAGTCAGTAGCTTCAATCATTTCTGGACGTTTTTCAATGGCAAAAATCAATGAATATTGTAAATGCACAAACAGTAATTTCTCCGCATTGCAAGGTGCAATTCTGAAATTTTTTGCTTTTTCCTGCTCCTCTTAGCATGATAAAGAAGATTCAAAGAGATTTAGATGCCAGCTCCTTTCATTCAGTCAGTAGCTTCACTCATTTCTGGACGTTTTTCAATGGCAAAAATCAATGAATATTGTAAATGCACAAACAGTAATTTCTCCGCATTGCAAGGTGCAATTCTGAAATTTTTTGCTTTTTCCTGCTCCTCTTAGCATGATAAAGAAGATTCAAAGAGAGTGAGATGCCAGCTCCTTTCATTCAGTCAGTAGCTTCAAACATTTCTGGTATATGAATAACATGATGTTTTTCAATGGCAAAAATCAATGAATATTGTAAATGCACAAACAGTAATTTCTCCGCATTGCAAGGTGCAATTCTGATATTTTTTGCTTTTTCCTGCTCCTCTTAGCATGATAAAGAAGATTCAAAGAGAGTGAGATGCCAGCTCCTTTCATTCAATCAGTAGCTTCAAACAATTCTGGTATATGAATAACATGATGTTTTTCAATGGCAAAAATCAATGAATATTGTAGATGCACAAACAGTAATTTCTCCGCATTGCAAGGTGCAATTCTGAAATTTTTTGCTTTTTCCTGCTCCTCTTAGCATGATAAAGAAGATTCAAAGAGAGTGAGATGCCAGCTCCTTTCATTCAGTCAGTAGCTTCAATCATTTCTGGACGTTTTTCAATGGCAAAAATCAATGAATATTGTAAATGCACAAACAGTAATTTCTCCGCATTGCAAGGTGCAATTCTGAAATTTTTTGCTTTTTCCTGCTCCTCTTAGCATGATAAAGATTCAAAGAGTGAGATGCCAGCTCCTTTCATTCAGTCAGTAGCTTCAATCATTTCTGGACGTTTTTCAATGGCAAAAATCAATGAATATTGTAAATGCACAAACAGTAATTTCTCCGCATTGCAAGGTGCAATTCTGAAATTTTTTGCTTTTTCCTGCTCCTCTTAGCATGATAAAGAAGATTCAAAGAGAGTGAGATGCCAGCTCCTTTCATTCAGTCAGTAGCTTCAATCATTTCTGGACGTTTTTCAATGGCAAAAATCAATGAATATTGTAAATGCACAAACAGTAATTTCTCCGCATTGCAAGGTGCAATTCTGAAATTTTTTGCTTTTTCCTGCTCCTCTTAGCATGATAAAAAAGATTCAAAGAGAGTGAGATGCCAGCTCTTTTCATTCAGTCAGTAGCTTCAAACATTTCTGGTATATGAATAACATGATGTTTTTCAATGGCAAAAATCAATGAATATTGTAAATGCACAAACAGTAATTTCTCCGCATTGCAAGGTGCAATTCTGAAATTTTTTGCTTTCTCCTGCTCCTCTTAGCATGATAAAGAAGATTCAAAGAGAGTGAGATGCCAGCTCCTTTCATTCAGTCAGTAGCTTCAATCATTTCTGGACGTTTTTCAATGTCAAAAATCAATGAATATTGTAAATGCACAAACAGTAATTTCTCCGCATTGCAAGGTGTAATTCTGAAATTTTTTGCTTTTTCCTGCTCCTCTTAGCATGATAAAGAAGATTCAAAGAGAGTGAGATGCCAGCTCCTTTCATTCAGTCAGTAGCTTCAATCATTTCTGGACGTTTTTCAATGGCAAAAATCAATGAATATTGTAAATGCACAAACAGTAATTTCTCCGCATTGCAAGGTGCAATTCTGAAATTTTTTGCTTTTTCCTGCTCCTCTTAGCATGATAAAGAAGATTCAAAGAGTGAGATGCCAGCTCCTTTCATTCAGTCAGTAGCTTCAAACATTTCTGGTATATGAATAACAATGTTTTTCAATGGCAAAAATCAATGAATATTGTAAATGCACAAACAGTAATTTCTCCGCATTGCAAGGTGCAATTCTGAAATTTTTTGCTTTTTCCTGCTCATCTTAGCATGATAAAGAAGATTCAAAGAGAGTGAGATGCCAGCTCCTTTCATTCAGTCAGTAGCTTCAATCATTTCTGGACGTTTTTCAATGGCAAAAATCAATGAATATTGTAAATGCACAAACAGTAATTTCTCCGCATTGCAAGGTGCAATTCTGAAATTTTTTGCTTTTTCCTGCTCCTCTTAGCATGATAAAGAAGATTCAAAGAGAGTGAGATGCCAGCTCCTTTCATTCAGTCAGTAGCTTCAATCATTTCTGGACGTTTTTCAATGGCAAAAATCAATGAATATTGTAAATGCACAAACAGTAATTTCTCCGCATTGCAAGATGCAATTCTGAAATTTTTTGCTTTTTCCTGCTCCTCTTAGCATGATAAAGAAGATTCAAAGAGAGTGAGATGCCAGCTCCTTTCATTCAGTCAGTAGCTTCAATCATTTCTGGACGTTTTTCAATGGCAAAAATCTATGAATATTGTAAATGCACAAACAGTAATTTCTCCGCATTGCAAGGTGCAATTCTGAAATTTTTTGCTTTTTCCTGCTCCTCTTAGCATGATAAAGAAGATTCAAAGAGAGTGAGATGCCAGCTCCTTTCATTCAGTCAGTAGCTTCAAACATTTCTGGTATATGAATAACATGATGTTTTTCAATGGCAAAAATCAATGAATATTGTAAATGCACAAACAGTAATTTCTCCGCATTGCAAGGTGCAATTCTGAAATTTTTTGCTTTTTCCTGCTCCTCTTAGCATGATAAAGAAGATTCAAAGAGAGTGAGATGCCAGCTCCTTTCATTCAGTCAGTAGCTTCAAACATTTCTGGTATATGAATAACATGTTTTTCAATGGCAAAAATCAATGAATATTGTAAATGCACAAACAGTAATTTCTCCGCATTGCAAGGTGCAATTCTGAAATTTTTTGCTTTTTCCTGCTCCTCTTAGCATGATAAAGAAGATTCAAAGAGAGTGAGATGCCAGCTCCTTTCATTCAGTCAGTAGCTTCAATCACTTCTGGACGTTTTTCAATGGCAAAAATCAATGAATATTGTAAAAGCACAAACAGTAATTTCTCCGCATTGCAAGGTGCAATTCTGAAATTTTTTGCTTTTTCCTGCTCCTCTTAGCATGATAAAGAAGATTCAAAGAGAGTGAGATGCCAGCTCCTTTCATTCAGTCAGTAGCTTCAAACATTTCTGGTATATGAATAACATGATGTTTTTCAATGGCAAAAATCAATGAATATTGTAAATGCACAAACAGTAATTTCTCCGCATTGCAAGGTGCAATTCTGAAATTTTTTGCTTTTTCCTGCTCCTCTTAGCATTATGAAGATTCAAAGAGAGTGAGATGCCAGCTCCTTTCATTCAGTCAGTAGCTTCAATCATTTCTGGACGTTTTTCAATGGCAAAAATCAATGAATATTGTAAATGCACAAACAGTAATTTCTCCGCATTGCAAGGTGCAATTCTGAAATTTTTTGCTTTTTCCTGCTCCTCTTAGCATGATAAAGAAGATTCAAAGAGAGTGAGATGCCTGCTCCTTTCATTCAGTCAGTAGCTTCAAACATTTCTGGTATATGAATAACATGATGTTTTTCAATGGCAAAAATCAATGAATATTGTAAATGCACAAACAGTAATTTCTCCGCATTGCAACGTGCAATTCTGAAATTTTTTGCTTTTTCCTGCACCTCTTAGCATGATAAAGAAGATTCAAAGAGAGTGAGATGCCAGCTCCTTTCATTCAGTCAGTAGCTTCAAACATTTCTGGTATATGAATAACATGTTTTTCAATGGCAAAAGTCAATGAATATTGTAAATGCACAAACAGTAATTTCTCCGCATTGCAAGGTGCAATTCTGAAATTTTTTCTTTTTCCTGCTCCTCTTAGCATGATAAAGAAGATTCAAAGAGAGTGAGATGCCAGCTCCTTTCATTCAGTCAGTAGCTTCAATCATTTCTGGACATTTTTCAATGGCAAAAATCAATGAATATTGTAAATGCACAAACAGTAATTTCTCCGCATTGCAAGGTGCAATTCTGAAATTTTTTGCTTTTTCCTGCTTCTCTTAGCATGATAAAGAAGATTCAAAGAGAGTGAGATGCCAGCTCCTTTCATTCAGTCAGTAGCTTCAAACATTTCTGGTATATGAATAACATTATGTTTTTCAATGGCAAAAATCAATGAATATTGTAAATGCACAAACAGTAATTTCTCCGCATTGCAAGGTGCAATTCTGAAATTTTTTGCTTTTTCCTGCTCCTCTTAGCATGATAAATAATATTCAAAGAGAGTGAGATGCCAGCTCCTTTAATTCAGTCAGTAGGTTCAATCATTTCTGGACATTTTTCGATGGCAAAAATCAATGAATATTGTAAATGCACAAACAATAATTTCTATGCATTGCAAGGTGCAATTCTGAAATTTTTTGCTTTTTCCTGCTCCTCTTAGCATGATAAAGAAGATTCAAAGAGAGTGAGATGCCAGCTCCTTTCATTCAGTCAGTAGCTTCAATCATTTCTGGATGTTTTTCAATGGCAAAAATCAATGAATATTGTAAATGCACAAACAGTAATTTCTCCGCATTGCAAGGTGCAATTCTGAAATTTTTTGCTTTTTCCTGCTCCTCTTAGCATGATAAAGAAGATTCAAAGAGAGTGAGATGCCTGCTCCTTTCATTCAGTCAGTAGCTTCAAACATTTCTGGTATATGAATAACATGATGTTTTTCAATGGCAAAAATCAATGAATATTGTAAATGCACAAACAGTAATTTCTCCGCATTGCAAGGTGCAATTCTGAAATTTTTTGCTTTTTCCTGCTCCTCTTAGCATGATAAAGAAGATTCAAAGAGAGTGAGATGCCAGCTCCTTTCATTCAGTCAGTAGCTTCAATCATTTCTGGACGTTTTTCAATGTCAAAAATCAATGAATATTGTAAATGCACAAACAGTAATTTCTCCGCATTGCAAGGTGCAATTCTGAAATTTTTTGCTTTTTCCTGCTCCTCTTAGCATGATAAAGAAGATTCAAAGAGAGTGAGATGCCAGCTCCTTTCATTTAGTCAGTAGCTTCAATCATTTCTGGTATATGAATAACTTGATGTTTTTCAATGGCAAAAATCAATGAATATTGTAAATGCACAAACAGTAATTTCTCCGCATTGCAAGGTGCAATTCTGAAATTTTTTGCTTTTTCCTGCTCCTCTTAGCATGATAAAGAAGATTCAAAGAGAGTGAGATGCCAGCTCCTTTCATTCAGTCAGTAACTTCAATCATTTCTGGACGTTTTTCAATGGCAAAAATCAATGAATATTGTAAATGCACAAACAGTAATTTCTCCGCATTGCAAGGTGCAATTCTGAAATTTTTTGCTTTTTCCTGCTCCTCTTAGCATGATAAAGAAGATTCAAAGAGTGAGATGCCAGCTCCTTTCATTCAGTCAGTAGCTTCAATCATTTCTGGACGTTTTTCAATGGCAAAAATCAATGAATATTGTAAATGCACAAACAGTTATTTCTCCGCATTGCAAGGTGCAATTCTGAAATTTTTTGCTTTTTCCTGCTCCTCTTAGCATGATAAAGAAGATTCAAAGAGAGTGAGATGCCAGCTCCTTTCATTCAGTCAGTAGCTTCAAACATTTCTGGTATATGAATAACATGTTTTTCAATGGCAAAAGTCAATGAATATTGTAAATGCACAAACAGTAATTTCTCCGCATTGCAAGGTGCAATTCTGAAATTTTTTGCTTTTTCCTGCTCCTCTTAGCATGATAAAGAAGATTCAAAGAGAGTGAGATGCCAGCTCCTTTCATTCAGTCAGTAGCTTCAATCATTTCTGGACATTTTTCAATGGCAAAAATCAATGAATATTGTAAATGCACAAACAGTAATTTCTATGCATTGCAAGGTGCAATTCTGAAATTTTTTGCTTTTTCCTGCTCCTCTTAGCATGATAAAGAAGATTCAAAGAGAGTGAGATGCCAGCTCCTTTCATTCAGTCAGTAGCTTCAATCATTTCTGGACTTTTTTCAATGGCAAAAATCAATGAATATTGTAAATGCACAAACAGTAATTTCTCCGCATTGCAAGGTGCAATTCTGAAATTTTTTGCTTTTTCCTGCTCCTCTTAGCATGATAAAGAAGATTCAAAGAGAGTGAGATGCCTGCTCCTTTCATTCAGTCAGTAGCTTCAAACATTTCTGGTATATGAATAACATGATGTTTTTCAATGGCAAAAATCAATGAATATTGTAAATGCACAAACAGTAATTTCTCCGCATTGCAAGGTGCAATTCTGAAATTTTTTGCTTTTTCCTGCTCCTCTTAGCATGATAAAGAAGATTCAAAGAGAGTGAGATGCCAGCTCCTTTCATTCAGTCAGTAGCTTCAATCATTTCTGGACGTTTTTCAATGGCAAAAATCAATGAATATTGTAAATGCACAAACAGTAATTTCTCCGCATTGCAAGGTGCAATTCTGAAATTTTTTGCTTTTTTCTGCTCCTCTTAGCATGATAAACAAGATTCAAAGAGAGTGAGATGCCAGCTCCTTTCATTCAGTCAGTAGCTTCAATCATTTCTGGACGTTTTTCAATGTCAAAAATCAATGAATATTGTAAATGCACAAACAGTAATTTCTCCGCATTGCAAGGTGCAATTCTGAAATTTTTTGCTTTTTCCTGCTCCTCTTAGCATGATAAAGAAGATTCAAAGAGAGTGAGATGCCAGCTCCTTTCATTTAGTCAGTAGCGTCAATCATTTCTGGTATATGAATAACATGATGTTTTTCAATGGCAAAAATCAATGAATATTGTAAATGCACAAACAGTAATTTCTCCGCATTGCAAGGTGCAATTCTGAAATTTTTTGCTTTTTCCTGCTCCTCTTAGCATGATAAAGAAGATTCAAAGAGAGTGAGATGCCAGCTCCTTTCATTCAGTCAGTAACTTCAATCATTTCTGGACGTTTTTCAATGGCAAAAATCAATGAATATTGTAAATGCACAAACAGTAATTTCTCCGCATTGCAAGGTGCAATTCTGAAATTTTTTGCTTTTTCCTGCTCCTCTTAGCATGATAAAGAAGATTCAAAGAGTGAGATGCCAGCTCCTTTCATTCAGTCAGTAGCTTCAATCATTTCTGGACGTTTTTCAATGGCAAAAATCAATGAATATTGTAAATGCACAAACAGTAATTTCACCGCATTGCAAGGTGCAATTCTGAAATTTTTTGCTTTTTCCTGCTCCTCTTAGCATGATAAAGAAGATTCAAAGAGAGTGAGATGCCAGCTCCTTTCATTCAGTCAGTAGCTTCAATCATTTCTGGACGTTTTTCAATGGCAAAAATCAATGAATATTGTAAATGCACAAACAGTAATTTCTCCGCATTGCAAGTTGCAATTCTGAAATTTTTTGCTTTTTCCTGCTCCTCTTAGCATGGTAAAGAAGATTCAAAGAGAGTGAGATGCCAGCTCCTTTCATTCAGTCAGTAGCTTCAAACATTTCTGGTATATGAATAACATGATGTTTTTCAATGGCAAAAATCAATGAATATTGTAAATGCACAAACAGTAATTTCTCCGCATTGCAAGGTGCAATTCTGAAATTTTTTGCTTTTTCCTGCTCCTCTTAGCATGATAAAGAAGATTCAAAGAGAGTGAGATGCCAGCTCCTTTCATTCAGTCAGTAGCTTCAATCATTTCTGGACGTTTTTCAATGGCAAAAATCAATGAATATTGTAAATGCACAAACAGTAATTTCTCCGCATTGCAAGGTGCAATTCTGAAATTTTTTGCTTTTTCCTGCTCCTCTTAGCATGATAAAGAAGATTCAAAGAGAGTGAGATGCCAGCTCCTTTCATTCAGTCAGTAGCTTCAATCATTTCTGGACATTTTTCAATGGCAAAAATCAATGAATATTGTAAATGCACAAACAGTAATTTCTCCGCATTGCAAGATGCAATTCTGAATTTTTTTGCTTTTTCCTGCTTCTCTTAGCATGATAAAGAAGATTCAAAGAGAGTGAGATGCCAGCTCCTTTCATTCAGTCAGTAGCTTCAATCATTTCTGGACGTTTTTCAATGGCAAAAATCAATGAATATTGTAAATGCACAAACAGTAATTTCTCCGCATTGCAAGGTGCAATTCTGAAATTTTTTGCTTTTTCCTGCTCCTCTTAGCATGATAAAGAAGATTCAAAGAGAGTGAGATTCCAGCTCCTTTCATTCAGTCAGTAGCTTCAAACATTTCTGGAATATGAATAACATGTTTTTCAATGGCAAAAATCAATGAATATTGTAAATGCACAAACAGTAATTTCTCCGCATTGCAAGGTGCAATTCTGAAATTTTTTGCTTTTTCCTGCTCCTCTTAGCATGATAAAGAAGATTCAAAGAGAGTGAGATGCCAGCTCCTTTCATTCAGTCAGTAGCTTCAATCACTTCTGGACGTTTTTCAATGGCAAAAATCAATGAATATTGTAAAAGCACAAACAGTAATTTCTCCGCATTGCAAGGTGCAATTCTGAAATTTTTTGCTTTTTCCTGCTCCTCTTAGCATGATAAAGAAGATTCAAAGAGAGTGAGATGCCAGCTCCTTTCATTCAGTCAGTAGCTTCAAACATTTCTGGTATATGAATAACATGATGTTTTTCAATGGCAAAAATCAATGAATATTGTAAATGCACAAACAGTAATTTCTCCGCATTGCAAGGTGCAATTCTGAAATTTTTTGCTTTTTCCTGCTCCTCTTAGCATGATGAAGATTCAAAGAGAGTGAGATGCCAGCTCCTTTCATTCAGTCAGTAGCTTCAATCATTTCTGGACGTTTTTCAATGGCAAAAATCAATGAATATTGTAAATGCACAAACAGTAATTTCTCCGCATTGCAAGGTGCAATTCTGAAATTTTTTGCTTTTTCCTGCTCCTCTTAGCATGATAAAGAAGATTCAAAGCGAGTGAGATGCCTGTTCCTTTCATTCAGTCAGTAGCTTCAAACATTTCTGGTATATGAATAACATGATGTTTTTCAATGGCAAAAATCAATGAATATTGTAAATGCACAAACAGTAATTTCTCCGCATTGCAAGGTGCAATTCTGAAATTTTTTGCTTTTTCCTGCTCCTATTAGCATGATAAAGAAGATTCAAAGAGAGTGAGATGCCAGCTCCTTTCATTCAGTCAGTAGCTTCAAACATTTCTGGTATATGAATAACATGTTTTTCAATGGCAAAAGTCAATGAATATTGTAAATGCACAAACAGTAATTTCTCCGCATTGCAAGGTGCAATTCTGAAATTTTTTGCTTTTTCCTGCTCCTCTTAGCATGATAAAGAAGATTCAAAGAGAGTGAGATGCCAGCTCCTTTCATTCAGTCAGTAGCTTCAATCATTTCTGGACATTTTTCAATGGCAAAAATCAATGAATATTGTAAATGCAAAAACAGTAATTTCTATGCATTGCAAGGTGCAATTCTGAAATTTTTTGCTTTTTCCTGCTCCTCTTAGCATGATAAAGAAGATTCAAAGAGAGTGAGATGCCAGCTCCTTTCATTCAGTCAGTAGCTTCAATCATTTCTGGACGTTTTTCAATGGCAAAAATCAATGAATATTGTAAATGCACAAACAGTAATTTCTCCGCATTGCAAGGTGCAATTCTGAAATTTTTTGCTTTTTCCTGCTCCTCTTAGCATGATAAAGAAGATTCAAAGAGAGTGAGATGCCAGCTCCTTTCATTCAGTCAGTAGCTTCAATCATTTCTGGACGTTTTTCAATGGCAAAAATCAATGAATATTGTAAATGCACAAACAGTAATTTCTCCGCATTGCAAGGTGCAATTCTGAAATTTTTTGCTTTTTCCTGCTCCTCTTAGCATGATAAAGAAGATTCAAAGAGAGTGAGATGCCTGCTCCTTTCATTCAGTCAGTAGCTTCAAACATTTCTGGTATATGAATAACATGATGTTTTTCAATGGCAAAAATCAATGAATATTGTAAATGCACAAACAGTTATTTCTCCGCATTGCAAGGTGCAATTCTGAAATTTTTTGCTTTTTCCTGCTCCTCTTAGCATGATAAAGAAGATTCAAAGAGAGTGAGATGCCAGCTCCTTTCATTCAGTCAGTAGCTTCAAACATTTCTGGTATATGAATAACATGTTTTTCAATGGCAAAAGTCAATGAATATTGTAAATGCACAAACAGTAATTTCTCCGCATTGCAAGGTGCAATTCTGAAATTTTTTGCTTTTTCCTGCTCCTCTTAGCATGATAAAGAAGATTCAAAGAGAGTGAGATGCCAGCTCCTTTCATTCAGTCAGTAGCTTCAATCATTTCTGGACATTTTTCAATGGCAAAAATCAATGAATATTGTAAATGCACAAACAGTAATTTCTATGCATTGCAAGGTGCAATTCTGAAATTTTTTGCTTTTTCCTGCTCCTCTTAGCATGATAAAGAAGATTCAAAGAGAGTGAGATGCCAGCTCCTTTCATTCAGTCAGTAGCTTCAATCATTTCTGGACTTTTTTCAATGGCAAAAATCAATGAATATTGTAAATGCACAAACAGTAATTTCTCCGCATTGCAAGGTGCAATTCTGAAATTTTTTGCTTTTTCCTGCTCCTCTTAGCATGATAAAGAAGATTCAAAGAGAGTGAGATGCCTGCTCCTTTCATTCAGTCAGTAGCTTCAAACATTTCTGGTATATGAATAACATGATGTTTTTCAATGGCAAAAATCAATGAATATTGTAAATGCACAAACAGTAATTTCTCCGCATTGCAAGGTGCAATTCTGAAATTTTTTGCTTTTTCCTGCTCCTCTTAGCATGATAAAGAAGATTCAAAGAGAGTGAGATGCCAGCTCCTTTCATTCAGTCAGTAGCTTCAATCATTTCTGGACGTTTTTCAATGGCAAAAATCAATGAATATTGTAAATGCACAAACAGTAATTTCTCCGCATTGCAAGGTGCAATTCTGAAATTTTTTGCTTTTTTCTGCTCCTCTTAGCATGATAAACAAGATTCAAAGAGAGTGAGATGCCAGCTCCTTTCATTCAGTCAGTAGCTTCAATCATTTCTGGACGTTTTTCAATGTCAAAAATCAATGAATATTGTAAATGCACAAACAGTAATTTCTCCGCATTGCAAGGTGCAATTCTGAAATTTTTTGCTTTTTCCTGCTCCTCTTAGCATGATAAAGAAGATTCAAAGAGAGTGAGATGCCAGCTCCTTTCATTTAGTCAGTAGCGTCAATCATTTCTGGTATATGAATAACATGATGTTTTTCAATGGCAAAAATCAATGAATATTGTAAATGCACAAACAGTAATTTCTCCGCATTGCAAGGTGCAATTCTGAAATTTTTTGCTTTTTCCTGCTCCTCTTAGCATGATAAAGAAGATTCAAAGAGAGTGAGATGCCAGCTCCTTTCATTCAGTCAGTAACTTCAATCATTTCTGGACGTTTTTCAATGGCAAAAATCAATGAATATTGTAAATGCACAAACAGTAATTTCTCCGCATTGCAAGGTGCAATTCTGAAATTTTTTGCTTTTTCCTGCTCCTCTTAGCATGATAAAGAAGATTCAAAGAGTGAGATGCCAGCTCCTTTCATTCAGTCAGTAGCTTCAATCATTTCTGGACGTTTTTCAATGGCAAAAATCAATGAATATTGTAAATGCACAAACAGTAATTTCACCGCATTGCAAGGTGCAATTCTGAAATTTTTTGCTTTTTCCTGCTCCTCTTAGCATGATAAAGAAGATTCAAAGAGAGTGAGATGCCAGCTCCTTTCATTCAGTCAGTAGCTTCAATCATTTCTGGACGTTTTTCAATGGCAAAAATCAATGAATATTGTAAATGCACAAACAGTAATTTCTCCGCATTGCAAGTTGCAATTCTGAAATTTTTTGCTTTTTCCTGCTCCTCTTAGCATGGTAAAGAAGATTCAAAGAGAGTGAGATGCCAGCTCCTTTCATTCAGTCAGTAGCTTCAAACATTTCTGGTATATGAATAACATGATGTTTTTCAATGGCAAAAATCAATGAATATTGTAAATGCACAAACAGTAATTTCTCCGCATTGCAAGGTGCAATTCTGAAATTTTTTGCTTTTTCCTGCTCCTCTTAGCATGATAAAGAAGATTCAAAGAGAGTGAGATGCCAGCTCCTTTCATTCAGTCAGTAGCTTCAATCATTTCTGGACGTTTTTCAATGGCAAAAATCAATGAATATTGTAAATGCACAAACAGTAATTTCTCCGCATTGCAAGGTGCAATTCTGAAATTTTTTGCTTTTTCCTGCTCCTCTTAGCATGATAAAGAAGATTCAAAGAGAGTGAGATGCCAGCTCCTTTCATTCAGTCAGTAGCTTCAATAATTTCTGGACATTTTTCAATGGCAAAAATCAATGAATATTGTAAATGCACAAACAGTAATTTCTCCGCATTGCAAGATGCAATTCTGAATTTTTTTGCTTTTTCCTGCTTCTCTTAGCATGATAAAGAAGATTCAAAGAGAGTGAGATGCCAGCTCCTTTCATTCAGTCAGTAGCTTCAATCATTTCTGGACGTTTTTCAATGGCAAAAATCAATGAATATTGTAAATGCACAAACAGTAATTTCTCCGCATTGCAAGGTGCAATTCTGAAATTTTTTGCTTTTTCCTGCTCCTCTTAGCATGATAAAGAAGATTCAAAGAGAGTGAGATTCCAGCTCCTTTCATTCAGTCAGTAGCTTCAAACATTTCTGGAATATGAATAACATGTTTTTCAATGGCAAAAATCAATGAATATTGTAAATGCACAAACAGTAATTTCTCCGCATTGCAAGGTGCAATTCTGAAATTTTTTGCTTTTTCCTGCTCCTCTTAGCATGATAAAGAAGATTCAAAGAGAGTGAGATGCCAGCTCCTTTCATTCAGTCAGTAGCTTCAATCACTTCTGGACGTTTTTCAATGGCAAAAATCAATGAATATTGTAAAAGCACAAACAGTAATTTCTCCGCATTGCAAGGTGCAATTCTGAAATTTTTTGCTTTTTCCTGCTCCTCTTAGCATGATAAAGAAGATTCAAAGAGAGTGAGATGCCAGCTCCTTTCATTCAGTCAGTAGCTTCAAACATTTCTGGTATATGAATAACATGATGTTTTTCAATGGCAAAAATCAATGAATATTGTAAATGCACAAACAGTAATTTCTCCGCATTGCAAGGTGCAATTCTGAAATTTTTTGCTTTTTCCTGCTCCTCTTAGCATGATGAAGATTCAAAGAGAGTGAGATGCCAGCTCCTTTCATTCAGTCAGTAGCTTCAATCATTTCTGGACGTTTTTCAATGGCAAAAATCAATGAATATTGTAAATGCACAAACAGTAATTTCTCCGCATTGCAAGGTGCAATTCTGAAATTTTTTGCTTTTTCCTGCTCCTCTTAGCATGATAAAGAAGATTCAAAGAGAGTGAGATGCCTGTTCCTTTCATTCAGTCAGTAGCTTCAAACATTTCTGGTATATGAATAACATGATGTTTTTCAATGGCAAAAATCAATGAATATTGTAAATGCACAAACAGTAATTTCTCCGCATTGCAAGGTGCAATTCTGAAATTTTTTGCTTTTTCCTGCTCCTATTAGCATGATAAAGAAGATTCAAAGAGAGTGAGATGCCAGCTCCTTTCATTCAGTCAGTAGCTTCAAACATTTCTGGTATATGAATAACATGTTTTTCAATGGCAAAAGTCAATGAATATTGTAAATGCACAAACAGTAATTTCTCCGCATTGCAAGGTGCAATTCTGAAATTTTTTGCTTTTTCCTGCTCCTCTTAGCATGATAAAGAAGATTCAAAGAGAGTGAGATGCCAGCTCCTTTCATTCAGTCAGTAGCTTCAATCATTTCTGGACATTTTTCAATGGCAAAAATCAATGAATATTGTAAATGCAAAAACAGTAATTTCTATGCATTGCAAGGTGCAATTCTGAAATTTTTTGCTTTTTCCTGCTCCTCTTAGCATGATAAAGAAGATTCAAAGAGAGTGAGATGCCAGCTCCTTTCATTCAGTCAGTAGCTTCAATCATTTCTGGACGTTTTTCAATGGCAAAAATCAATGAATATTGTAAATGCACAAACAGTAATTTCTCCGCATTGCAAGGTGCAATTCTGAAATGTTTTGCTTTTTCCTGCTCCTCTTAGCATGATAAAGAAGATTCAAAGAGAGTGAGATGCCTGCTCCTTTCATTCAGTCAGTAGCTTCAAACATTTCTGGTATATGAATAACATGATGTTTTTCAATGGCAAAAATCAATGAATATTGTAAATGCACAAACAGTAATTTCTCCGCATTGCAAGGTGCAATTCTGAAATTTTTTGCTTTTTCCTGCTCCTCTTAGCATGATAAAGAAGATTCAAAGAGAGTGAGATGCCAGCTCCTTTCATTCAGTCAGTAGCTTCAATCATTTCTGGACGTTTTTCAATGGCAAAAATCAATGAATATTGTAAATGCACAAACAGTAATTTCTCCGCATTGCAAGGTGCAATTCTGAAATTTTTTGCTTTTTTCTGCTCCTCTTAGCATGATAAACAAGATTCAAAGAGAGTGAGATGCCAGCTCCTTTCATTCAGTCAGTAGCTTCAATCATTTCTGGACGTTTTTCAATGTCAAAAATCAATGAATATTGTAAATGCACAAACAGTAATTTCTCCGCATTGCAAGGTGCAATTCTGAAATTTTTTGCTTTTTCCTGCTCCTCTTAGCATGATAAAGAAGATTCAAAGAGAGTGAGATGCCTGCTCCTTTCATTCAGTCAGTAGCTTCAAGCATTTCTGGTATATGAATAACATGATGTTTTTCAATGGCAAAAATCAATGAATATTGTAAATGCACAAACAGTAATTTCTCCGCATTGCAAGGTGCAATTCTGAAATTTTTTGCTTTTTCCTGCTCCTATTAGCATGATAAAGAAGATTCAAAGAGAGTGAGATGCCAGCTCCTTTCATTCAGTCAGTAGCTTCAAACATTTCTGGTATATGAATAACATGTTTTTCAATGGCAAAAGTCAATGAATATTGTAAATGCACAAACAGTAATTTCTCCGCATTGCAAGGTGCAATTCTGAAATTTTTTGCTTTTTCCTGCTCCTCTTAGCATGATAAAGAAGATTCAAAGAGAGTGAGATGCCAGCTCCTTTCATTCAGTCAGTAGCTTCAATCATTTCTGGACATTTTTCAATGGCAAAAATCAATGAATATTGTAAATGCACAAACAGTAATTTCTCCGCATTGCAAGGTGCAATTCTGAATTTTTTTGCTTTTTCCTGCTTCTCTTAGCATGATAAAGAAGATTCAAAGAGAGTGAGATGCCAGCTCCTTTCATTCAGTCAGTAGCTTCAAACATTTCTGGTATATGAATAACATGATGTTTTTCAATGGCAAAAATCAATGAATATTGTAAATGCACAAACAGTAATTTCTCCGCATTGCAAGGTGCAATTCTGAAATTTTTTGCTTTTTCCTGCTCCTCTTAGCATGATAAAGAAGATTCAAAGAGAGTGAGATGCCAGCTCCTTTAATTCAGTCAGTAGGTTCAATCATTTCTGGACATTTTTCAATGGCAAAAATCAATGAATATTGTAAATGCACAAACAGTAATTTCTATGCATTGCAAGGTGCAATTCTGAAATTTTTTGCTTTTTCCTGCTCCTCTTAGCATGATAAAGAAGATTCAAAGAGAGTGAGATGCCAGCTCCTTTCATTCAGTCAGTAGCTTCAATCATTTCTGGACGTTTTTCAATGGCAAAAATCAATGAATATTGTAAATGCACAAACAGTAATTTCTTCGCATTGCAAGGTGCAATTCTGAAATTTTTTGCTTTTTCCTGCTCCTCTTAGCATGATAAAGAAGATTCAAAGAGAGTGAGATGCCAGCTCCTTTCATTTAGTCAGTAGCTTCAATCATTTCTGGTATATGAATAACATGATGTTTTTCAATGGCAAAAATCAATGAATATTGTAAATGCACAAACAGTAATTTCTCCGCATTGCAAGGTGCAATTCTGAAATTTTTTGCTTTTTCCTGCTCCTCTTAGCATGATAAAGAAGATTCAAAGAGAGTGAGATGCCAGCTCCTTTCATTCAGTCAGTAACTTCAATCATTTCTGGACGTTTTTCAATGGCAAAAATCAATGAATATTGTAAATGCACAAACAGTAATTTCTCCGCATTGCAAGGTGCAATTCTGAAATTTTTTGATTTTTCCTGCTCCTCTTAGCATGATAAAGAAGATTCAAAGAGTGAGATGCCAGCTCCTTTCATTCAGTCAGTAGCTTCAATCATTTCTGGACGTTTTTCAATGGCAAAAATCAATGAATATTGTAAATGCACAAACAGTAATTTCTCCGCATTGCAAGGTGCAATTCTGAATTTTTTTGCTTTTTCCTGCTCCTCTTAGCATGATAAAGAAGATTCAAAGAGAGTGAGATGCCAGCTCCTTTCATTCAGTCAGTAGCTTCAATCATTTCTGGACGTTTTTCAATGGCAAAAATCAATGAATATTGTAAATGCACAAACAGTAATTTCTCCGCATTGCAAGGTGCAATTCTGAAATTTTTTGCTTTTTCCTGCTCCTCTTAGCATGATAAAGAAGATTCAAAGAGAGTGAGATGCCAGCTCCTTTCATTCAGTCAGTAGCTTCAATCATTTCTGGACGTTTTTCAATGGCAAAAATCAATGAATATTGTAAATGCACAAACAGTAATTTCTCCGCATTGCAAGGTGCAATTCTGAAATTTTTTGCTTTTTCCTGCTCCTCTTAGCATGATAAAGAAGATTCAAAGAGAGTGAGATGCCAGCTCCTTTCATTCAGTCAGTAGCTTCAATCATTTCTGGACGTTTTTCAATGGCAAAAATCAATGAATATTGTAAATGCACAAACAGTAATTTCTCCGCATTGCAAGATGCAATTCTGAAATTTTTTGCTTTTTCCTGCTCCTCTTAGCATGATAAAGAAGATTCAAAGAGAGTGAGATGCCAGCTCCTTTCATTCAGTCAGTAGCTTCAATCATTTCTGGACGTTTTTCAATGGCAAAAATCAATGAATATTGTAAATGCACAAACAGTAATTTCTCCGCATTGCAAGGTGCAATTCTGAAATTTTTTGCTTTTTCCTGCTCCTCTTAGCATGATAAAGAAGATTCAAAGACAGTGAGATGCCAGCTCCTTTCATTCAGTCAGTAGCTTCAAACATTTCTGGTATATGAATAACATGATGTTTTTCAATGGCAAAAATCAATGAATATTGTAAATGCACAAACAGTAATTTCTCCGCATTGCAAGGTGCAATTCTGAATTTTTTTGCTTTTTCCTGCTCCTCTTAGCATGATAAAGAAGATTCAAAGAGAGTGAGATGCCAGCTCCTTTCATTCAGTCAGTAGCTTCAAACATTTCTGGTATATGAATAACATGTTTTTCAATGGCAAAAATCAATGAATATTGTAAATGCACAAACAGTAATTTCTCCGCATTGCAAGGTGCAATTCTGAAATTTTTTGCTTTTTCCTGCTCCTCTTAGCATGATAAAGAAGATTCAAAGAGAGTGAGATGCCAGCTCCTTTAATTCAGTCAGTAGGTTCAATCATTTCTGGACATTTTTCAATGGCAAAAATCAATGAATATTGTAAATGCACAAACAGTAATTTCTATGCATTGCAAGGTGCAATTCTGAAATTTTTTGCTTTTTCCTGCTCCTCTTAGCATGATAAAGAAGATTCAAAGAGAGTGAGATGCCAGCTCCTTTCATTCAGTCAGTAGCTTCAATCATTTCTGGACGTTTTTCAATGGCAAAAATCAATGAATATTGTAAATGCACAAACAGTAATTTCTTCGCATTGCAAGGTGCAATTCTGAAATTTTTTGCTTTTTCCTGCTCCTCTTAGCATGATAAAGAAGATTCAAAGAGAGTGAGATGCCAGCTCCTTTCATTTAGTCAGTAGCTTCAATCATTTCTGGTATATGAATAACATGATGTTTTTCAATGGCAAAAATCAATGAATATTGTAAATGCACAAACAGTAATTTCTCCGCATTGCAAGGTGCAATTCTGAAATTTTTTGCTTTTTCCTGCTCCTCTTAGCATGATAAAGAAGATTCAAAGAGAGTGAGATGCCAGCTCCTTTCATTCAGTCAGTAACTTCAATCATTTCTGGACGTTTTTCAATGGCAAAAATCAATGAATATTGTAAATGCACAAACAGTAATTTCTCCGCATTGCAAGGTGCAATTCTGAAATTTTTTGATTTTTCCTGCTCCTCTTAGCATGATAAAGAAGATTCAAAGAGTGAGATGCCAGCTCCTTTCATTCAGTCAGTAGCTTCAATCATTTCTGGACGTTTTTCAATGGCAAAAATCAATGAATATTGTAAATGCACAAACAGTAATTTCTCCGCATTGCAAGGTGCAATTCTGAATTTTTTTGCTTTTTCCTGCTCCTCTTAGCATGATAAAGAAGATTCAAAGAGAGTGAGATGCCAGCTCCTTTCATTCAGTCAGTAGCTTCAATCATTTCTGGACGTTTTTCAATGGCAAAAATCAATGAATATTGTAAATGCACAAACAGTAATTTCTCCGCATTGCAAGGTGCAATTCTGAAATTTTTTGCTTTTTCCTGCTCCTCTTAGCATGATAAAGAAGATTCAAAGAGAGTGAGATGCCAGCTCCTTTCATTCAGTCAGTAGCTTCAATCATTTCTGGACGTTTTTCAATGGCAAAAATCAATGAATATTGTAAATGCACAAACAGTAATTTCTCCGCATTGCAAGGTGCAATTCTGAAATTTTTTGCTTTTTCCTGCTCCTCTTAGCATGATAAAGAAGATTCAAAGAGAGTGAGATGCCAGCTCCTTTCATTCAGTCAGTAGCTTCAATCATTTCTGGACGTTTTTCAATGGCAAAAATCAATGAATATTGTAAATGCACAAACAGTAATTTCTCCGCATTGCAAGATGCAATTCTGAAATTTTTTGCTTTTTCCTGCTCCTCTTAGCATGATAAAGAAGATTCAAAGAGAGTGAGATGCCAGCTCCTTTCATTCAGTCAGTAGCTTCAATCATTTCTGGACGTTTTTCAATGGCAAAAATCAATGAATATTGTAAATGCACAAACAGTAATTTCTCCGCATTGCAAGGTGCAATTCTGAAATTTTTTGCTTTTTCCTGCTCCTCTTAGCATGATAAAGAAGATTCAAAGACAGTGAGATGCCAGCTCCTTTCATTCAGTCAGTAGCTTCAAACATTTCTGGTATATGAATAACATGATGTTTTTCAATGGCAAAAATCAATGAATATTGTAAATGCACAAACAGTAATTTCTCCGCATTGCAAGGTGCAATTCTGAATTTTTTTGCTTTTTCCTGCTCCTCTTAGCATGATAAAGAAGATTCAAAGAGAGTGAGATGCCAGCTCCTTTCATTCAGTCAGTAGCTTCAAACATTTCTGGTATATGAATAACATGTTTTTCAATGGCAAAAATCAATGAATATTGTAAATGCACAAACAGTAATTTCTCCGCATTGCAAGGTGCAATTCTGAAATTTTTTGCTTTTTCCTGCTCCTCTTAGCATGATAAAGAAGATTCAAAGAGAGTGAGATGCCAGCTCCTTTCATTCAGTCAGTAGCTTCAAACATTTCTGGTATATGAATAACATGATGTTTTTCAATGGCAAAAATCAATGAATATTGTAAATGCACAAACAGTAATATCTCCACATTGCAAGGTGCAATTCTGAAATTTTTTGCTTTTTCCTGCTAATCCTAGCATGATAAAGAAGATTCAAAGAGAGTGAGATGCCAGCTCCTTTCATTCAGTCAGTAGCTTCAAACATTTCTGGACGTTTTTCAATGGCAAAAATCAATGAATATTGTAAATGCACAAACAGTAATATCTCCACATTGCAAGGTGCAATTCTGAAATTTTTTGCTTTTTACTGCTAATCCTAGCATGATAAAGAATATTCAAAGAGAGTGAGATGCCAGCTCCTTTCATTCAGTCAGTAGCTTCAAACATTTCTGGTATATGAATAACGATGTTTTTCAATGGCAAAAATCAATGAATATTGTAAATGCACAAACAGTAATATCTCCACATTGCAAGGTGCAATTCTGAAATTTTTTGCTTTTTCCTGCTAATCCTAGCATGATAAAGAAGATTCAAAGAGAGTGAGATGCCAGCTCCTTTCATTCAGTCAGTAGCTTCAATCATTTCTGGACATTTTTCAATGGCAAAAATCAATGAATATTGTAAATGCACAAACAGTAATTTCTCCGCATTGCAAGGTGCAATTCTGAATTTTTTTGCTTTTTCCTGCTTCTCTTAGCATGATAAAGAAGATTCAAAGAGAGTGAGATGCCAGCTCCTTTCATTCAGTCAGTAGCTTCAAACATTTCTGGTATATGAATAACATGATGTTTTTCAATGGCAAAAATCAATGAATATTGTAAATGCACAAACAGTAATTTCTCCGCATTGCAAGGTGCAATTCTGAAATTTTTTGCTTTTTCCTGCTCCTCTTAGCATGATAAAGAAGATTCAAAGAGAGTGAGATGCCAGCTCCTTTAATTCAGTCAGTAGGTTCAATCATTTCTGGACATTTTTCAATTGCAAAAATCTATGAATATTGTAAATGCACAAACAGTAATTTCTATGCATTGCAAGGTGCAATTCTGAAATTTTTTGCTTTTTCCTGCTCCTCTTAGCATGATAAAGAAGATTCAAAGAGAGTGAGATGCCAGCTCCTTTCATTCAGTCAGTAGCTTCAATCATTTCTGGACGTTTTTCAATGGCAAAAATCAATGAATATTGTAAATGCACAAACAGTAATTTCTCCGCATTGCAAGGTGCAATTCTGAAATTTTTTGCTTTTTCCTGCTCCTCTTAGCATGATAAAGAAGATTCAAAGAGAGTGAGATGCCTGCTCCTTTCATTCAGTCAGTAGCTTCAAACATTTCTGGTATATGAATAACATGATGTTTTTCAATGGCAAAAATCAATGAATATTGTAAATGCACAAACAGTAATTTCTCCGCATTGCAAGGTGCAATTCTGAAATTTTTTGCTTTTTCCTGCTCCTCTTAGCATGATAAAGAAGATTCAAAGAGAGTGAGATGCCAGCTCCTTTCATTCAGTCAGTAGCTTCAATCATTTCTGGACGTTTTTCAATGGCAAAAATCAATGAATATTGTAAATGCACAAGCAGTAATTTCTCCGCATTGCAAGGTGCAATTCTGAAATTTTTTGCTTTTTTCTGCTCCTCTTAGCATGATAAACAAGATTCAAAGAGAGTGAGATGCCAGCTCCTTTCATTCAGTCAGTAGCTTCAATCATTTCTGGACGTTTTTCAATGTCAAAAATCAATGAATATTGTAAATGCACAAACAGTAATTTCTCCGCATTGCAAGGTGCAATTCTGAAATTTTTTGCTTTATCCTGCTCCTCTTAGCATGATAAAGAAGATTCAAAGAGAGTGAGATGCCAGCTCCTTTCATTTAGTCAGTAGCTTCAATCATTTCTGGTATATGAATAACATGATGTTTTTCAATGGCAAAAATCAATGAATATTGTAAATGCACAAACAGTAATTTCTCCGCATTGCAAGGTGCAATTCTGAAATTTTTTGCTTTTTCCTGCTCCTCTTAGCATGATAAAGAAGATTCAAAGAGATTGAGATGCCAGCTTCTTTCATTCAGTCAGTAACTTCAATCATTTCTGGATGTTTTTCAATGGCAAAAATCAATGAATATTGTAAATGCACAAACAGTAATTTCTCCGCATTGCAAGGTGCAATTCTGAAATTTTTTGCTTTTTCCTGCTCCTCTTAGCATGATAAAGAAGATTCAAAGAGTGAGATGCCAGCTCCTTTCATTCAGTCAGTAGCTTCAATCATTTCTGGACGTTTTTCAATGGCAAAAATCAATGAATATTGTAAATGCACAAACAGTAATTTCTCCGCATTGCAAGGTGCAATTCTGAAATTATTTGCTTTTTCCTGCTCCTCTTAGCATGATAAAGAAGATTAAACGAGAGTGAGATGCCAGCTCCTTTCATTCAGTCAGTAGCTTCAATCATTTCTGGATGTTTTTCAATGGCAAAAATCAATGAATATTGTAAATGCACAAACAGTAATTTCTCCGCATTGCAAGGTGCAATTCTGAAATTTTTTGCTTTTTCCTGCTCCTCTTAGCATGATAAAAAAGATTCAAAGAGAGTGAGATGCCAGCTCCTTTCATTCAGTCAGTAGCTTCAAACATTTGTGGTATATGAATAACATGATGTTTTTCAATGGCAAAAATCAATGAATATTGTAAATGCACAAACAGTAATTTCTCTGCATTGCAAGGTGCAATTCTGAAATTTTTTGCTTTTTCCTGCTCCTCTTAGCATGATAAAGAAGATTCAAAGAGAGTGAGATGCCAGCTCCTTTCATTCAGTCAGTAGCTTCAATCATTTCTGGATGTTTTTCAATGGCAAAAATCAATGAATATTGTAAATGCACAAACAGTAATTTCTCCGCATTGCAAGGTGCAATTCTGAAATTTTTTGCTTTTTCCTGCTCCTCTTAGCATGATAAAGAAGATTCAAAGAGAGTGAGATGCCAGCTCCTTTCATTCAGTCAGTAGCTTCAATCATTTCTGGACGTTTTTCAATGGCAAAAATCAATGAATATTGTAAATGCACAAACAGTAATTTCTTCGCATTGCAAGATGCAATTCTGAAATTTTTTGCTTTTTCCTGCTCCTCTTAGCATGATAAAGAAGATTCAAAGAGAGTGAGATGCCAGCTCCTTTCATTCAGTCAGTAGCTTCAATCATTTCTGGACGTTTTTCAATGGCAAAAATCAATGAATATTGTAAATGCACAAACAGTAATTTCTCCGCATTGCAAGGTGCAATTCTGAAATTTTTTGCTTTTTCCTGCTCCTCTTAGCATGATAAAGAAGATTCAAAGACAGTGAGATGCCAGCTCCTTTCATTCAGTCAGTAGCTTCAAACATTTCTGGTATATGAATAACATGATGTTTTTCAATGGCAAAAATCAATGAATATTGTAAATGCACAAACAGTAATTTCTCCGCATTGCAAGGTGCAATTCTGAAATTTTTTGCTTTTTCCTGCTCCTCTTAGCATGATAAAGAAGATTCAAAGAGAGTGAGATGCCAGCTCCTTTCATTCAGTCAGTAGCTTCAAACATTTCTGGTATATGAATAACATGTTTTTCAATGGCAAAAATCAATGAATATTGTAAATGCACAAAGAGTAATTTCTCCGCATTGCAAGGTGCAATTCTGAAATTTTTTGCTTTTTCCTGCTACTCTTAGCATGATAAAGAAGATTCAAAGAGAGTGAGATGCCAGCTCCTTTCATTCAGTCAGTAGCTTCAAACATTTCTGGTATATGAATAACATGATGTTTTTCAATGGCAAAAATCAATGAATATTGTAAATGCACAAACAGTAATATCTCCACATTGCAAGGTGCAATTCTGAATTTTTTTGCTTTTTCCTGCTCCTCTTAGCATGGTAAAGAACATTCAAAGAGAGTGAGATGCCAGCTCCTTTCATTTAGTCAGTAGCTTCAATCATTTCTGGACGTTTTTCAATGGCAAAAATCAATGAATATTGTAAATGCACAAAGAGTAATTTCTCCGCATTGCAAGGTGCAATTCTGAAATTTTTTGCTTTTTACTGCTAATCCTAGCATGATAAAGAATATTCCAAGAGAGTGAGATGCCATCTCCTTTCATTCAGTCAGTAGCTTCAAACATTTCTGGTATATGAATAACGATGTTTTTCAATGGCAAAAATCAATGAATATTGTAAATGCACAAACAGTAATATCTCCACATTGCAAGGTGCAATTCTGAAATTTTTTGCTTTTTCCTGCTAATCCTAGCATGATAAAGAAGATTCAAAGAGAGTGAGATGCCAGCTCCTTTCATTCAGTCAGTAGCTTCAAACATTTCTGGACGTTTTTCAATGGCAAAAATCAATGAATATTGTAAATGCACAAACAGTAATATCTCCACATTGCAAGGTGCAATTCTGAAATTTTTTGCTTTTTCCAGCTAATCCTAGCATGATAAAGATTCAAAGAGAGTGAGATGCCAGCTCCTTTCATTCAGTCAGTAGCTTCAAACATTTCTGGACGTTTTTCAATGGCAAAAATCAATGAATATTGTAAATGCACAAACAGTAATATCTCCACATTGCAAGGTGCAATTCTGAAATTTTTTGCTTTTTCCTGCTAATCCTAGCATGATAAAGAAGATTCAAAGAGAGTGAGATGCCAGCTCCTTTCATTCAGTCAGTAGCTTCAAACATTTCTGGACGTTTTTCAATGGCAAAAATCAATGTATATTGTAAATGCACAAACAGTAATATCTCCACATTGCAAGGTGCAATTCTGAAATTTTTTGCTTTTTACTGCTAATCCTAGCATGATAAAGAATATTCAAAGAGAGTGAGATGCCAGCTCCTTTCATTCAGTCAGTAGCTTCAAACATTTCTGGTATATGAATAACATGATGTTTTTCAAAGGCAAAAATCAATGAATATTGTAAATGCACAAACAGTAATATCTCCACATTGCAAAGTGCAATTCTGAATTTTTTTGCTTTTTCCTGCTAATCCTAGCATGATAAAGAAGATTCAAAGAGAGTGAGATGCCAGCTCCTTTCATTCAGTCAGTAGCTTCAAACATTTCTGGACGTTTTTCAATGGCAAAAATCAATGAATATTGTAAATGCACAAACAGTAATATCTCCACATTGCAAGGTGCAATTCTGAAATTTTTTGCTTTTTACTGCTAATCCTAGCATGATAAAGAATATTCAAAGAGAGTGAGATGCCAGCTCCTTTCATTCAGTCAGTAGCTTCAAACATTTCTGGTATATGAATAACATGATGTTTTTCAATGGCAAAAATCAATGAATATTGTAAATGCACAAACAGTAATATCTCCACATTGCAAGGTGCAATTCTGAAATTTTTTGCTTTTTCCTGCTAATCCTAGCATGATAAAGAAGATTCAAAGAGAGTGAGATGCCAGCTCCTTTCATTCAGTCAGTAGCTTCAAACATTTCTGGACGTTTTTCAATGGCAAAAATCAATGAATATTGTAAATGCACAAACAGTAATATCTCCACATTGCAAGGTGCAATTCTGAAATTTTTTGCTTTTTCCTGCTAATCCTAGCATGATAAAGATTCAAAGAGAGTGAGATGCCAGGTCCTTTCATTCAGTCAGTAGCTTCAAACATTTCTGGACGTTTTTCAATGGCAAAAATCAATGAATATTGTAAATGCACAAACAGTAATATCTCCACATTGCAAGGTGCAATTCTGAAATTTTTTGCTTTTTCCTGCTAATCCTAGCATGATAAAGAAGATTCAAAGAGAGTGAGATGCCAGCTCCTTTCATTCAGTCAGTAGCTTCAAACATTTCTGGACGTTTTTCAATGGCAAAAATCAATGAATATTGTAAATGCACAAACAGTAATATCTCCACATTGCAAGGTGCAATTCTGAAATTTTTTGCTTTTTACTGCTAATCCTAGCATGATAAAGAATATTCAAAGAGAGTGAGATGCCAGCTCCTTTCATTCAGTCAGTAGCTTCAAACATTTCTGGTATATGAATAACATGATGTTTTTCAATGGCAAAAATCAATGAATATTGTAAATGCACAAACAGTAATATCTCCACATTGCAAGGTGCAATTCTGAAATTTTTTGCTTTTTCCTGCTGATCCTAGCATGATAAAGAAGATTCAAAGAGAGTGAGATGCCAGCTCCTTTCATTCAGTCAGTAGCTTCAAACATTTCTGGACGTTTTTCAATGGCAAAAATCAATGAATATTGTAAATGCACAAACAGTAATATCTCCACATTGCAAGGTGCAATTCTGAAATTTTTTGCTTTTTCCTGCTAATCCTAGCATGATAAAGATTCAAAGAGAGTGAGATGCCAGCTCCTTTCATTCAGTCAGTAGCTTCAAACATTTCTGGACGTTTTTCAATGGCAAAAATCAATGAATATTGTAAATGCACAAACAGTAATATCTCCACATTGCAAGGTGCAATTCTGAAATTTTTTGCTTTTTCCTGCTAATCCTAGCATGATAAAGAAGATTCAAAGAGAGTGAGATGCCAGCTCCTTTCATTCAGTCAGTAGCTTCAATCATTTCTGGACGTTTTTCAATGGCAAAAATCAATGAATATTGTAAATGCACAAACAGTAATTTCTCCGCATTGCAAGGTGCAATTCTGAAATTTTTTGCTTTTTTCTGCTCCTCTTAGCATGATAAACAAGATTCAAAGAGAGTGAGATGCCAGCTCCTTTCATTCAGTCAGTAGCTTCAATCATTTCTGGACGTTTTTCAATGTCAAAAATCAATGAATATTGTAAATGCACAAACAGTAATTTCTCCGCATTGCAAGGTGCAATTCTGAAATTTTTTGCTTTTTCCTGCTCCTCTTAGCATGATAAAGAAGATTCAAAGAGAGTGAGATGCCAGCTCCTTTCATTTAGTCAGTAGCTTCAATCATTTCTGGTATATGAATAACATGATGTTTTTCAATGGCAAAAATCAATGAATATTGTAAATGCACAAACAGTAATTTCTCCGCATTGCAAGGTGCAATTCTGAAATTTTTTGCTTTTTCCTGCTCCTCTTAGCATGATAAAGAAGATTCAAAGAGAGTGAGATGCCAGCTCCTTTCATTCAGTCAGTAACTTCAATCATTTCTGGACGTTTTTCAATGGCAAAAATCAATGAATATTGTAAATGCACAAACAGTAATTTCTCCGCATTGCAAGGTGCAATTCTGAAATTTTTTGCTTTTTCCTGCTCCTCTTAGCATGATAAAGAAGATTCAAAGAGTGAGATGCCAGCTCCTTTCATTCAATCAGTAGCTTCAATCATTTCTGGACGTTTTTCAATGGCAAAAATCAATGAATATTGTAAATGCACAAACAGTAATTTCTCCGCATTGCAAGGTGCAATTCTGAAATTTTTTGCTTTTTCCTGCTCCTCTTAGCATGATAAAGAAGATTAAACGAGAGTGAGATGCCAGCTCCTTTCATTCAGTCAGTAGCTTCAATCATTTCTGGACGTTTTTCAATGGCAAAAATCAATGAATATTGTAAATGCACAAACAGTAATTTCTCCGCATTGCAAGGTGCAATTCTGAAATTTTTTGCTTTTTCCTGCTCCTCTTAGCATGATAAAGAAGATTCAAAGAGAGTGAGATGCCAGCTCCTTTCATTCAGTCAGTAGCTTCAAACATTTCTGGTATATGAATAACATGATGTTTTTCAATGGCAAAAATCAATGAATATTGTAAATGCACAAACAGTAATTTCTCTGCATTGCAAGGTGCAATTCTGAAATTTTTTGCTTTTTCCTGCTCCTCTTAGCATGATAAAGAAGATTCAAAGAGAGTGAGATGCCAGCTCCTTTCATTCAGTCAGTAGCTTCAATCATTTCTGGACGTTTTTCAATGGCAAAAATCAATGAATATTGTAAATGCACAAACAGTAATTTCTCCGCATTGCAAGGTGCAATTCTGAAATTTTTTGCTTTTTCCTGCTCCTCTTAGCATGATAAAGAAGATTCAAAGAGAGTGAGATGCCAGCTCCTTTCATTCAGTCAGTAGCTTCAATCATTTCTGGACGTTTTTCAATGGCAAAAATCAATGAATATTGTAAATGCACAAACAGTAATTTCTCCGCATTGCAAGATGCAATTCTGAAATTTTTTGCTTTTTCCTGCTCCTCTTAGCATGATAAAGAAGATTCAAAGAGAGTGAGATGCCAGCTCCTTTCATTCAGTCAGTAGCTTCAATCATTTCTGGACGTTTTTCAATGGCAAAAATCAATGAATATTGTAAATGCACAAACAGTAATTTCTCCGCATTGCAAGGTGCAATTCTGAAATTTTTTGCTTTTTCCTGCTCCTCTTAGCATGATAAAGAAGATTCAAAGACAGTGAGATGCCAGCTCCTTTCATTCAGTCAGTAGCTTCAAACATTTCTGGTATATGAATAACATGATGTTTTTCAATGGCAAAAATCAATGAATATTGTAAATGCACAAACAGTAATTTCTCCGCATTGCAAGGTGCAATTCTGAAATTTTTTGCTTTTTCCTGCTCCTCTTAGCATGATAAAGAAGATTCAAAGAGAGTGAGATGCCAGCTCCTTTCATTCAGTCAGTAGCTTCAAACATTTCTGGTATATGAATAACATGTTTTTCAATGGCAAAAATCAATGAATATTGTAAATGCACAAACAGTAATTTCTCCGCATTGCAAGGTGCAATTCTGAAATTTTTTGCTTTTTCCTGCTCCTCTTAGCATGATAAAGAAGATTCAAAGAGAATGAGATGCCAGCTCCTTTCATTCAGTCAGTAGCTTCAAACATTTCTGGTATATGAATAACATGATGTTTTTCAATGGCAAAAATCAATGAATATTGTAAATGCACAAACAGTAATTTCTCCGCATTGCAAGGTGTAATTCTGAAATTTTTTGCTTTTTCCTGCTCCTCTTAGCATGGTAAAGAACATTCAAAGAGAGTGAGATGCCAGCTCCTTTCATTTAGTCAGTAGCTTCAATCATTTCTGGACGTTTTTCAATGGCAAAAATCAATGAATATTGTAAATGCACAAACAGTAATATCTCCACATTGCAAGGTGCAATTCTGAAATTTTTTGCTTTTTACTGCTAATCCTAGCATGATAAAGAATATTCCAAGAGAGTGAGATGCCATCTCCTTTCATTCAGTCAGTAGCTTCAAACATTTCTGGTATATGAATAACGATGTTTTTCAATGGCAAAAATCAATGAATATTGTAAATGCACAAACAGTAATATCTCCACATTGCAAGGTGCAATTCTGAAATTTTTTGCTTTTTCCTGCTAATCCTAGCATGATAAAGAAGATTCAAAGAGAGTGAGATGCCAGCTCCTTTCATTCAGTCAGTAGCTTCAAACATTTCTGGACGTTTTTCAATGGCAAAAATCAATGAATATTGTAAATGCACAAACAGTAATATCTCCACATTGCAAGGTGCAATTCTGAAATTTTTTGCTTTTTCCTGCTAATCCTAGCATGATAAAGATTCAAAGAGAGTGAGATGCCAGCTCCTTTCATTCAGTCAGTAGCTTCAAACATTTCTGGACGTTTTTCAATGGCAAAAATCAATGAATATTGTAAATGCACAAACTAATATCTCCACATTGCAAGGTGCAATTCTGAAATTTTTTGCTTTTTCCTGCTAATCCTAGCATGATAAAGAAGATTCAAAGAGAGTGAGATGCCAGCTCCTTTCATTCAGTCAGTAGCTTCAAACATTTCTGGACGTTTTTCAATGGCAAAAATCAATGAATATTGTAAATGCACAAACAGTAATATCTCCACATTGCAAGGTGCAATTCTGAAATTTTTTGCTTTTTCCTGCTAATCCTAGCATGATAAAGAAGATTCAAAGAGAGTGAGATGCCAGCTCCTTTCATTCAGTCAGTAGCTTCAAACATTTCTGGACGTTTTTCAATGGCAAAAATCAATGAATATTGTAAATGCACAAACAGTAATATCTCCACATTGCAAGGTGCAATTCTGAAATTTTTTGCTTTTTACTGCTAATCCTAGCATGATAAAGAATATTCAAAGAGAGTGAGATGCCAGCTCCTTTCATTCAGTCAGTAGCTTCAAACATTTCTGGTATATGAATAACATGATGTTTTTCAATGGCAAAAATCAATGAATATTGTAAATGCACAAACAGTAATATCTCCACATTGCAAGGTGCAATTCTGAAATTTTTTGCTTTTTCCTGCTGATCCTAGCATGATAAAGAAGATTCAAAGAGAGTGAGATGCCAGCTCCTTTCATTCAGTCAGTAGCTTCAAACATTTCTGGACGTTTTTCAATGGCAAAAATCAATGAATATTGTAAATGCACAAACAGTAATATCTCCACATTGCAAGGTGCAATTCTGAAATTTTTTGCTTTTTCCTGCTAATCCTAGCATGATAAAGATTCAAAGAGAGTGAGATGCCAGCTCCTTTCATTCAGTCAGTAGCTTCAAACATTTCTGGACGTTTTTCAATGGCAAAAATCAATGAATATTGTAAATGCACAAACAGTAATATCTCCACATTGCAAGGTGCAATTCTGAAATTTTTTGCTTTTTCCTGCTAATCCTAGCATGATAAAGAAGATTCAAAGAGAGTGAGATGCCAGCTCCTTTCATTCAGTCAGTAGCTTCAATCATTTCTGGACGTTTTTCAATGGCAAAAATCAATGAATATTGTAAATGCACAAACAGTAATTTCTCCGCATTGCAAGGTGCAATTCTGAAATTTTTTGCTTTTTTCTGCTCCTCTTAGCATGATAAACAAGATTCAAAGAGAGTGAGATGCCAGCTCCTTTCATTCAGTCAGTAGCTTCAATCATTTCTGGACGTTTTTCAATGTCAAAAATCAATGAATATTGTAAATGCACAAACAGTAATTTCTCCGCATTGCAAGGTGCAATTCTGAAATTTTTTGCTTTTTCCTGCTCCTCTTAGCATGATAAAGAAGATTCAAAGAGAGTGAGATGCCAGCTCCTTTCATTTAGTCAGTAGCTTCAATCATTTCTGGTATATGAATAACATGATGTTTTTCAATGGCAAAAATCAATGAATATTGTAAATGCACAAACAGTAATTTCTCCGCATTGCAAGGTGCAATTCTGAAATTTTTTGCTTTTTCCTGCTCCTCTTAGCATGATAAAGAAGATTCAAAGAGAGTGAGATGCCAGCTCCTTTCATTCAGTCAGTAACTTCAATCATTTCTGGACGTTTTTCAATGGCAAAAATCAATGAATATTGTAAATGCACAAACAGTAATTTCTCCGCATTGCAAGGTGCAATTCTGAAATTTTTTGCTTTTTCCTGCTCCTCTTAGCATGATAAAGAAGATTCAAAGAGTGAGGTGCCAGCTCCTTTCATTCAGTCAGTAGCTTCAATCATTTCTGGACGTTTTTCAATGGCAAAAATCAATGCATATTGTAAATGCACAAACAGTAATTTCTCCGCATTGCAAGGTGCAATTCTGAAATTTTTTGCTTTTTCCTGCTCCTCTTAGCATGATAAAGAAGATTAAACGAGAGTGAGATGCCAGCTCCTTTCATTCAGTCAGTAGCTTCAATCATTTCTGGACGTTTTTCAATGGCAAAAATCAATGAATATTGTAAATGCACAAACAGTAATTTCTCCGCATTGCAAGGTGCAATTCTGAAATTTTTTGCTTTTTCCTGCTCCTCTTAGCATGATAAAGAAGATTCAAAGAGAGTGAGATGCCAGCTCCTTTCATTCAGTCAGTAGCTTCAAACATTTCTGGTATATGAATAACATGATGTTTTTCAATGGCAAAAATCAATGAATATTGTAAATGCACAAACAGTAATTTCTCTGCATTGCAAGGTGCAATTCTGAAATTTTTTGATTTTTCCTGCTCCTCTTAGCATGATAAAGAAGATTCAAAGAGAGTGAGATGCCAGCTCCTTTCATTCAGTCAGTAGCTTCAATCATTTCTGGACGTTTTTCAATGGCAAAAATCAATGAATATTGTAAATGCACAAACAGTAATTTCTCCGCATTGCAAGGTGCAATTCTGAAATTTTTTGCTTTTTCCTGCTCCTCTTAGCATGATAAAGAAGATTCAAAGAGAGTGAGATGCCAGCTCCTTTCATTCAGTCAGTAGCTTCAATCATTTCTGGACGTTTTTCAATGGCAAAAATCAATGAATATTGTAAATGCACAAACAGTAATTTCTCCGCATTGCAAGATGCAATTCTGAAATTTTTTGCTTTTTCCTGCTCCTCTTAGCATGATAAAGAAGATTCAAAGAGAGTGAGATGCCAGCTCCTTTCATTCAGTCAGTAGCTTCAATCATTTCTGGACGTTTTTCAATGGCAAAAATCAATGAATATTGTAAATGCACAAACAGTAATTTCTCCGCATTGCAAGGTGCAATTCTGAAATTTTTTGCTTTTTCCTGCTCCTCTTAGCATGATAAAGAAGATTCAAAGAGAGTGAGATGCCAGCTCCTTTCATTCAGTCAGTAGCTTCAAACATTTCTGGTATATGAATAACATGATGTTTTTCAATGGCAAAAATCAATGAATATTGTAAATGCACAAACAGTAATTTCTCTGCATTGCAAGGTGCAATTCTGAAATTTTTTGCTTTTTCCTGCTCCTCTTAGCATGATAAAGAAGATTCAAAGAGAGTGAGATGCCAGCTCCTTTCATTCAGTCAGTAGCTTCAATCATTTCTGGACGTTTTTCAATGGCAAAAATCAATGAATATTGTAAATGCACAAACAGTAATTTCTCCGCATTGCAAGGTGCAATTCTGAAATTTTTTGCTTTTTCCTGCTCCTCTTAGCATGATAAAGAAGATTCAAAGAGAGTGAGATGCCAGCTCCTTTCATTCAGTCAGTAGCTTCAATCATTTCTGGACGTTTTTCAATGGCAAAAATCAATGAATATTGTAAATGCACAAACAGTAATTTCTCCGCATTGCAAGATGCAATTCTGAAATTTTTTGCTTTTTCCTGCTCCTCTTAGCATGATAAAGAAGATTCAAAGAGAGTGAGATGCCAGCTCCTTTCATTCAGTCAGTAGCTTCAATCATTTCTGGACGTTTTTCAATGGCAAAAATCAATGAATATTGTAAATGCACAAACAGTAATTTCTCCGCATTGCAAGGTGCAATTCTGAAATTTTTTGCTTTTTCCTGCTCCTCTTAGCATGATAAAGAAGATTCAAAGACAGTGAGATGCCAGCTCCTTTCATTCAGTCAGTAGCTTCAAACATTTCTGGTATATGAATAACATGATGTTTTTCAATGGCAAAAATCAATGAATATTGTAAATGCACAAACAGTAATTTCTCCGCATTGCAAGGTGCAATTCTGAAATTTTTTGCTTTTTCCTGCTCCTCTTAGCATGATAAAGAAGATTCAAAGAGAGTGAGATGCCAGCTCCTTTCATTCAGTCAGTAGCTTCAAACATTTCTGGTATATGAATAACATGTTTTTCAATGGCAAAAATCAATGAATATTGTAAATGCACAAACAGTAATTTCTCCGCATTGCAAGGTGCAATTCTGAAATTTTTTGCTTTTTCCTGCTCCTCTTAGCATGATAAAGAAGATTCAAAGAGAATGAGATGCCAGCTCCTTTCATTCAGTCAGTAGCTTCAAACATTTCTGGTATATGAATAACATGATGTTTTTCAATGGCAAAAATCAATGAATATTGTAAATGCACAAACAGTAATTTCTCCGCATTGCAAGGTGTAATTCTGAAATTTTTTGCTTTTTCCTGCTCCTCTTAGCATGGTAAAGAACATTCAAAGAGAGTGAGATGCCAGCTCCTTTCATTTAGTCAGTAGCTTCAATCATTTCTGGACGTTTTTCAATGGCAAAAATCAATGAATATTGTAAATGCACAAACAGTAATATCTCCACATTGCAAGGTGCAATTCTGAAATTTTTTGCTTTTTACTGCTAATCCTAGCATGATAAAGAATATTCCAAGAGAGTGAGATGCCATCTCCTTTCATTCAGTCAGTAGCTTCAAACATTTCTGGTATATGAATAACGATGTTTTTCAATGGCAAAAATCAATGAATATTGTAAATGCACAAACAGTAATATCTCCACATTGCAAGGTGCAATTCTGAAATTTTTTGCTTTTTCCTGCTAATCCTAGCATGATAAAGAAGATTCAAAGAGAGTGAGATGCCAGCTCCTTTCATTCAGTCAGTAGCTTCAAACATTTCTGGACGTTTTTCAATGGCAAAAATCAATGAATATTGTAAATGCACAAACAGTAATATCTCCACATTGCAAGGTGCAATTCTGAAATTTTTTGCTTTTTCCTGCCAATCCTAGCATGATAAAGATTCAAAGAGAGTGAGATGCCAGCTCCTTTCATTCAGTCAGTAGCTTCAAACATTTCTGGACGTTTTTCAATGGCAAAAATCAATGAATATTGTAAATGCACAAACAGTAATATCTCCACATTGCAAGGTGCAATTCTGAAATTTTTTGCTTTTTCCTGCTAATCCTAGCATGATAAAGAAGATTCAAAGAGAGTGAGATGCCAGCTCCTTTCATTCAGTCAGTAGCTTCAAACATTTCTGGACGTTTTTCAATGGCAAAAATCAATGAATATTGTAAATGCACAAACAGTAATATCTCCACATTGCAAGGTGCAATTCTGAAATTTTTTGCTTTTTACTGCTCATCCTAGCATGATAAAGAATATTCCAAGAGAGTGAGATGCCATCTCCTTTCATTCAGTCAGTAGCTTCAAACATTTCTGGTATATGAATAACGATGTTTTTCAATGGCAAAAATCAATGAATATTGTAAATGCACAAACAGTAATTTCTCCGCATTGCAAGGTGTAATTCTGAAATTTTTTGCTTTTTCCTGCTCCTCTTAGCATGGTAAAGAACATTCAAAGAGAGTGAGATGCCAGCTCCTTTCATTTAGTCAGTAGCTTCAATCATTTCTGGACGTTTTTCAATGGCAAAAATCAATGAATATTGTAAATGCACAAACAGTAATATCTCCACATTGCAAGGTGCAATTCTGAAATTTTTTGCTTTTTACTGCTAATCCTAGCATGATAAAGAATATTCCAAGAGAGTGAGATGCCATCTCCTTTCATTCAGTCAGTAGCTTCAAACATTTCTGGTATATGAATAACGATGTTTTTCAATGGCAAAAATCAATGAATATTGTAAATGCACAAACAGTAATATCTCCACATTGCAAGGTGCAATTCTGAAATTTTTTGCTTTTTCCTGCTAATCCTAGCATGATAAAGAAGATTCAAAGAGAGTGAGATGCCAGCTCCTTTCATTCAGTCAGTAGCTTCAAACATTTCTGGTATATGAATAACATGATGTTTTTCAATGGCAAAAATCAATGAATATTGTAAATGCACAAACAGTAATATCTCCACATTGCAAAGTGCAATTCTGAAATTTTTTGCTTTTTCCTGCTAATCCTAGCATGATAAAGAAAATTCAAAGAGAGTGAGATGCCAGCTCCTTTCATTCAGTCAGTAGCTTCAAACATTTCTGGACGTTTTTCAATGGCAAAAATCAATGAATATTGTAAATGCACAAACAGTAATATCTCCACATTGCAAGGTGCAATTCTGAAATTTTTTGCTTTTTCCTGCTAATCCTAGCATGATAAAGAAGATTCAAAGAGAGTGAGATGCCAGCTCCTTTCATTCAGTCAGTAGCTTCAAACATTTCTGGTATATGAATAACATGATGTTTTTCAATGGCAAAAATCAATGAATATTGTAAATGCACAAACAGTAATATCTCCACATTGCAAAGTGCAATTCTGAAATTTTTTGCTTTTTCCTGCTAATCCTAGCATGATAAAGAAGATTCAAAGAGAGTGAGATGCCAGCTCCTTTCATTCAGTCAGTAGCTTCAAACATTTCTGGACGTTTTTCAATGGCAAAAATCAATGAATATTGTAAATGCACAAACAGTAATATCTCCACATTGCAAGGTGCAATTCTGAAATTTTTTGCTTTTTCCTGCTAATCCTAGCATGATAAAGATTCAAAGAGAGTGAGATGCCAGCTCCTTTCATTCAGTCAGTAGCTTCAAACATTTCTGGACGTTTTTCAATGGCAAAAATCAATGAATATTGTAAATGCACAAACAGTAATATCTCCACATTGCAAGGTGCAATTCTGAAATTTTTTGCTTTTTCCTGCTAATCCTAGCATGATAAAGAAGATTCAAAGAGAGTGAGATGCCAGCTCCTTTCATTCAGTCAGTAGCTTCAAACATTTCTGGACGTTTTTCAATGGCAAAAATCAATGAATATTGTAAATGCACAAACAGTAATATCTCCACATTGCAAGGTGCAATTCTGAAATTTTTTGCTTTTTACTGCTCATCCTAGCATGATAAAGAATATTCCAAGAGAGTGAGATGCCATCTCCTTTCATTCAGTCAGTAGCTTCAAACATTTCTGGTATATGAATAACGATGTTTTTCAATGGCAAAAATCAATGAATATTGTAAATGCACAAACAGTAATTTCTCCGCATTGCAAGGTGTAATTCTGAAATTTTTTGCTTTTTCCTGCTCCTCTTAGCATGGTAAAGAACATTCAAAGAGAGTGAGATGCCAGCTCCTTTCATTTAGTCAGTAGCTTCAATCATTTCTGGACGTTTTTCAATGGCAAAAATCAATGAATATTGTAAATGCACAAACAGTAATATCTCCACATTGCAAGGTGCAATTCTGAAATTTTTTGCTTTTTACTGCTAATCCTAGCATGATAAAGAATATTCCAAGAGAGTGAGATGCCATCTCCTTTCATTCAGTCAGTAGCTTCAAACATTTCTGGTATATGAATAACGATGTTTTTCAATGGCAAAAATCAATGAATATTGTAAATGCACAAACAGTAATATCTCCACATTGCAAGGTGCAATTCTGAAATTTTTTGCTTTTTCCTGCTAATCCTAGCATGATAAAGAAGATTCAAAGAGAGTGAGATGCCAGCTCCTTTCATTCAGTCAGTAGCTTCAAACATTTCTGGACGTTTTTCAATGGCAAAAATCAATGAATATTGTAAATGCACAAACAGTAATATCTCCACATTGCAAGGTGCAATTCTGAAATTTTTTGCTTTTTCCTGCTAATCCTAGCATGATAAAGATTCAAAGAGAGTGAGATGCCAGCTCCTTTCATTCAGTCAGTAGCTTCAAACATTTCTGGACGTTTTTCAATGGCAAAAATCAATGAATATTGTAAATGCACAAACAGTAATATCTCCACATTGCAAGGTGCAATTCTGAAATTTTTTGCTTTTTCCTGCTAATCCTAGCATGATAAAGAAGATTCAAAGAGAGTGAGATGCCAGCTCCTTTCATTCAGTCAGTAGCTTCAAACATTTAGGGTATATGAATAACATGATGTTTTTCAATGGCAAAAATCAATGAATATTGTAAATGCACAAACAGTAATATCTCCACGGTGCAAAGTGCAATTCTGAAATTTTTTGCTTTTTCCTGCTAATCCTAGCATGATAAAGAAGATTCAAAGAGAGTGAGATGCCAGCTCCTTTCATTCAGTCAGTAGCTTCAAACATTTCTGGACGTTTTTCAATGGCAAAAATCAATGAATTTTGTAAATGCACAAACAGTAATATCTCCACATTGCAAGGTGCAATTCTGAAATTTTTTGCTTTTTCCTGCTAATCCTAGCATGATAAAGAAGATTCAAAGAGAGTGAGATGCCAGCTCCTTTCATTCAGTCAGTAGCTTCAAACATTTCTGGACGTTTTTCAATGGCAAAAATCAATGAATATTGTAAATGCACAAACAGTAATATCTCCACATTGCAAGGTGCAATTCTGAATTTTTTTGCTTTTTCCTGCTAATCCTAGCATGATAAAGATTCAAAGAGAGTGAGATGCCAGCTCCTTTCATTCAGTCAGTAGCTTCAAACATTTCTGGACGTTTTTCAATGGCAAAAATCAATGAATATTGTAAATGCACAAACTAATATCTCCACATTGCAAGGTGCAATTCTGAAATTTTTTGCTTTTTCCTGCTAATCCTAGCATGATAAAGAAGATTCAAAGAGAGTGAGATGCCAGCTCCTTTCATTCAGTCAGTAGCTTCAAACATTTCTGGACGTTTTTCAATGGCAAAAATCAATGAATATTGTAAATGCACAAACAGTAATATCTCCACATTGCAAGGTGCAATTCTGAAATTTTTTGCTTTTTCCTGCTAATCCTAGCATGATAAAGAAGATTCAAAGAGAGTGAGATGCCAGCTCCTTTCATTCAGTCAGTAGCTTCAAACATTTCTGGACGTTTTTCAATGGCAAAAATCAATGAATATTGTAAATGCACAAACAGTAATATCTCCACATTGCAAGGTGCAATTCTGAAATTTTTTGCTTTTTACTGCTAATCCTAGCATGATAAAGAATATTCAAAGAGAGTGAGATGCCAGCTCCTTTCATTCAGTCAGTAGCTTCAAACTTTTCTGGTATATGAATAACATGATGTTTTTCAATGGCAGAAATCAATGAATATTGTAAATGCACAAACAGTAATATCTCCACATTGCAAGGTGCAATTCTGAAATTTTTTGCTTTTTCCTGCTAATCCTAGCATGATAAAGAAGATTCAAAGAGAGTGAGATGCCAGCTCCTTTCATTCAGTCAGTAGCTTCAAACATTTCTGGACGTTTTTCAATGGCAAAAATCAATGAATATTGTAAATGCACAAACAGTAATATCTCCACATTGCAAGGTGCAATTCTGAAATTTTTTGCTTTTTCCTGCTAATCCTAGCATGATAAAGATTCAAAGAGAGTGAGATGCCAGCTCCTTTCATTCAGTCAGTAGCTTCAAACATTTCTGGACGTTTTTCAATGGCAAAAATCAATGAATATTGTAAATGCACAAACTAATATCTCCACATTGCAAGGTGCAATTCTGAAATTTTTTGCTTTTTCCTGCTAATCCTAGCATGATAAAGATTCAAAGAGAGTGAGATGCCATCTCCTTTCATTCAGTCAGTAGCTTCAAACATTTCTGGTATATGAATAACGATGTTTTTCAATGGCAAAAATCAATGAATATTGTAAATGCACAAACAGTAATATCTCCACATTGCAAGGTGCAATTCTGAAATTTTTTGCTTTTTCCTGCTAATCCTAGCATGATAAAGAAGATTCAAAGAGAGTGAGATGCCAGCTCCTTTCATTCAGTCAGTAGCTTCAAACATTTCTGGACGTTTTTCAATGGCAAAAATCAATGAATATTGTAAATGCACAAACAGTAATATCTCCACATTGCAAGGTGCAATTCAGAAATTTTTTGCTTTTTCCTGCTAATCCTAGCATGATAAAGATTCAAAGAGAGTGAGATGCCAGCTCCTTTCATTCAGTCAGTAGCTTCAAACATTTCTGGACGTTTTTCAATGGCAAAAATCAATGAATATTGTAAATGCACAAACAGTAATATCTCCACATTGCAAGGTGCAATTCTGAAATTTTTTGCTTTTTCCTGCTAATCCTAGCATGATAAAGAAGATTCAAAGAGAGTGAGATGCCAGCTCCTTTCATTCAGTCAGTAGCTTCAAACATTTCTGGTATATGAATAACATGATGTTTTTCAATGGCAAAAATCAATGAATATTGTAAATGCACAAACAGTAATATCTCCACATTGCAAAGTGCAATTCTGAAATTTTTTGCTTTTTCCTGCTAATCCTAGCATGATAAAGAAGATTCAAAGAGAGTGAGATGCCAGCTCCTTTCATTCAGTCAGTAGCTTCAAACATTTCTGGACGTTTTTCAATGGCAAAAATCAATGAATTTTGTAAATGCACAAACAGTAATATCTCCACATTGCAAGGTGCAATTCTGAAATTTTTTGCTTTTTCCTGCTAATCCTAGCATGATAAAGAAGATTCAAAGAGAGTGAGATGCCAGCTCCTTTCATTCAGTCAGTAGCTTCAAACATTTCTGGACGTTTTTCAATGGCAAAAATCAATGAATATTGTAAATGCACAAACAGTAATATCTCCACATTGCAAGGTGCAATTCTGAATTTTTTTGCTTTTTCCTGCTAATCCTAGCATGATAAAGATTCAAAGAGAGTGAGATGCCAGCTCCTTTCATTCAGTCAGTAGCTTCAAACATTTCTGGACGTTTTTCAATGGCAAAAATCAATGAATATTGTAAATGCACAAACTAATATCTCCACATTGCAAGGTGCAATTCTGAAATTTTTTGCTTTTTCCTGCTAATCCTAGCATGATAAAGAAGATTCAAAGAGAGTGAGATGCCAGCTCCTTTCATTCAGTCAGTAGCTTCAAACATTTCTGGACGTTTTTCAATGGCAAAAATCAATGAATATTGTAAATGCACAAACAGTAATATCTCCACATTGCAAGGTGCAATTCTGAAATTTTTTGCTTTTTCCTGCTAATCCTAGCATGATAAAGAAGATTCAAAGAGAGTGAGATGCCAGCTCCTTTCATTCAGTCAGTAGCTTCAAACATTTCTGGACGTTTTTCAATGGCAAAAATCAATGAATATTGTAAATGCACAAACAGTAATATCTCCACATTGCAAGGTGCAATTCTGAAATTTTTTGCTTTTTACTGCTAATCCTAGCATGATAAAGAATATTCAAAGAGAGTGAGATGCCAGCTCCTTTCATTCAGTCAGTAGCTTCAAACATTTCTGGTATATGAATAACATGATGTTTTTCAATGGCAGAAATCAATGAATATTGTAAATGCACAAACAGTAATATCTCCACATTGCAAGGTGCAATTCTGAAATTTTTTGCTTTTTCCTGCTAATCCTAGCATGATAAAGAAGATTCAAAGAGAGTGAGATGCCAGCTCCTTTCATTCAGTCAGTAGCTTCAAACATTTCTGGACGTTTTTCAATGGCAAAAATCAATGAATATTGTAAATGCACAAACAGTAATATCTCCACATTGCAAGGTGCAATTCTGAAATTTTTTGCTTTTTCCTGCTAATCCTAGCATGATAAAGATTCAAAGAGAGTGAGATGCCAGCTCCTTTCATTCAGTCAGTAGCTTCAAACATTTCTGGACGTTTTTCAATGGCAAAAATCAATGAATATTGTAAATGCACAAACTAATATCTCCACATTGCAAGGTGCAATTCTGAAATTTTTTGCTTTTTCCTGCTAATCCTAGCATGATAAAGAAGATTCAAAGAGAGTGAGATGCCAGCTCCTTTCATTCAGTCAGTAGCTTCAAACATTTCTGGACGTTTTTCAATGGCAAAAATCAATGAATATTGTAAATGCACAAACAGTAATATCTCCACATTGCAAGGTGCAATTCTGAAATTTTTTGCTTTTTCCTGCTAATCCTAGCATGATAAAGAAGATTCAAAGAGAGTGAGATGCCAGCTCCTTTCATTCAGTCAGTAGCTTCAAACATTTCTGGACGTTTTTCAATGGCAAAAATCAATGAATATTGTAAATGCACAAACAGTAATATCTCCACATTGCAAGGTGCAATTCTGAAATTTTTTGCTTTTTACTGCTAATCCTAGCATGATAAAGAATATTCAAAGAGAGTGAGATGCCAGCTCCTTTCATTCAGTCAGTAGCTTCAAACATTTCTGGTATATGAATAACATGATGTTTTTCAATGGCAGAAATCAATGAATATTGTAAATGCACAAACAGTAATATCTCCACATTGCAAGGTGCAATTCTGAAATTTTTTGCTTTTTCCTGCTAATCCTAGCATGATAAAGATTCAAAGAGAGTGAGATGCCAGCTACTTTCATTCAGTCAGTAGCTTCAAACATTTCTGGACGTTTTTCAATGGCAAAAATCAATGAATATTGTAAATGCACAAACTAATATCTCCACATTGCAAGGTGCAATTCTGAAATTTTTTGCTTTTTCCTGCTAATCCTAGCATGATAAAGAAGATTCAAAGAGAGTGAGATGCCAGCTCCTTTCATTCAGTCAGTAGCTTCAAACATTTCTGGACGTTTTTCAATGGCAAAAATCAATGAATATTGTAAATGCACAAACAGTAATATCTCCACATTGCAAGGTGCAATTCTGAAATTTTTTGCTTTTTCCTGCTAATCCTAGCATGATAAAGAAGATTCAAAGAGAGTGAGATGCCAGCTCCTTTCATTCAGTCAGTAGCTTCAAACATTTCTGGACGTTTTTCAATGGCAAAAATCAATGAATATTGTAAATGCACAAACAGTAATATCTCCACATTGCAAGGTGCAATTCTGAAATTTTTTGCTTTTTCCTGCTAATCCTAGCATGATAAAGATTCAAAGAGAGTGAGATGCCAGCTCCTTTCATTCAGTCAGTAGCTTCAAACATTTCTGGACGTTTTTCAATGGCAAAAATCAATGAATATTGTAAATGCACAAACAGTAATATCTCCGCATTGCAAGGTGCAATTCTGAAATTTTTTGCTTTTTCCTGCTAATCCTAGCATGATAAAGAAGATTCAATAGAGTGAGATGCCAGCTCCTTTCATTCAGTCAGTAGCTTCAAACATTTCTGGACGTTTTTCAATGGCAAAAATCAATGAATATTGTAAATGCACAAACAGTAATATCTCCACATTGAAAGGTGCAATTCTGAATTTTTTTGCTTTTTCCTGCTAATCCTAGCATGATAAAGATTCAAAGAGAGTGAGATGCCAGCTCCTTTCATTCAGTCAGTAGCTTCAAACATTTCTGGTATATGAATAACATGATGTTTTTCAATGGCAAAAATCAATGAATATTGTAAATGCACAAACAGTAATATCTCCACATTGCAAGGTGCAATTCTGAAATTTTTTGCTTTTTCCTGCTAATCCTAGCATGATAAAGAAGATTCAAAGAGAGTGAGATGCCAGCTCCTTTCATTCAGTCAGTAGCTTCAAACATTTCTGGACGTTTTTCAATGGCAAAAATCAATGAATATTGTAAATGCACAAACAGTAATATCTCCACATTGCAAGGTGCAATTCTGAAATTTTTTGCTTTTTCCTGCTAATCCTAGCATGATAAAGATTCAAAGAGAGTGAGATGCCAGCTCCTTTCATTCAGTCAGTAGCTTCAAACATTTCTGGACGTTTTTCAATGGCAAAAATCAATGAATATTGTAAATGCACAAACTAATATCTCCACATTGCAAGGTGCAATTCTGAAATTTTTTGCTTTTTCCTGCTAATCCTAGCATGATAAAGAAGATTCAAAGAGAGTGAGATGCCAGCTCCTTTCATTCAGTCAGTAGCTTCAAACATTTCTGGACGTTTTTCAATGGCAAAAATCAATGAATATTGTAAATGCACAAACAGTAATATCTCCACATTGCAAGGTGCAATTCTGAAATTTTTTGCTTTTTCCTGCTAATCCTAGCATGATAAAGATTCAAAGAGAGTGAGATGCCAGCTCCTTTCATTCAGTCAGTAGCTTCAAACATTTCTGGACGTTTTTCAATGGCAAAAATCAATGAATATTGTAAATGCACAAACAGTAATATCTCCACATTGCAACGTGCAATTCTGAAATTTTTTGCTTTTTCCTGCTAATCCTAGCATGATAAAGAAGATTCAAAGAGAGTGAGATGCCAGCTCCTTTCATTCAGTCAGTAGCTTCAAACATTTCTGGACGTTTTTCAATGGCAAAAATCAATGAATATTGTAAATGCACAAACAGTAATATCTCCACATTGCAAGGTGCAATTCTGAAATTTTTTGCTTTTTCCTGCTAATCCTAGCATGATAAAGAAGATTCAAAGAGAGTGAGATGCCAGCTCCTTTCATTCAGTCAGTAGCTTCAATCATTTCTGGTATATGAATAACATGTTTTTCAATGGCAAAAATCAATGAATATTGTAAATGCACAAACAGTAATTTCTCCGCATTGCAAGGTGCAATTCTGAAATTTTTTGCTTTTTCCTGCTCCTCTTAGCATGATAAAGAAGATTCAAAGAGAGTGAGATGCCAGCTCCTTTCATTTAGTCAGTAGCTTCAAACATTTCTGGTATATGAATAACATGATGTTTTTCAATGGCAAAAATCAATGAATATTGTAAATGCACAAACAGTAATTTCTCCGCATTGCAAGGTGCAATTCTGAAATTTTTTGCTTTTTCCTGCTCCTCTTAGCATGATAAAGAAGATTCAAAGAGACTGAGATGCCAGCTCCTTTCATTCAGTCAGTAGCTTCAATCATTTCTGGACGTTTTTCAATGGCAAAAATCATTGAATATTGTAAATGCACAAACAGTAATTTCTCCGCATTGCAAGGTGCAATTCTGAAATTTTTTGCTTTTTCCTGCTCCTCTTAGCATGATAAAGAAGATTCAAAGAGAGTGAGATGCCAGCTCCTTTCATTCAGTCAGTAGCTTCAATCATTTCTGGTATATGAATAACATGATGTTTTTCAATGGCAAAAATCAATGAATATTGTAAATGCACAAACAGTAATTTCTCCCCATTGCAAGGTGCAATTCTGAAATTTTTTGCTTTTTCCTGCTCCTCTTAGCATGATAAAGAAGATTCAAAGAGAGTGAGATGCCAGCTCCTTTCATTCAGTCAGTAGCTTCAATCATTTCAGGACGTTTTTCAATGGCAAAAATCAATGAATATTGTAAATGCACAAACAGTAATTTCTCCCATTGCAAGGTGCAATTCTGAAATTTTTTGCTTTTTCCTGCTCCTCTTAGCATGATAAACAAGATTCAAAGAGAGTGAGATGCCAGCTCCTTTCATTCAGTCAGTAGCTTCAATCATTTCTGGACGTTTTTCAATGGCAAAAATCAATGAATATTGTAAATGCACAAACAGTAATTTCTCCGCATTGCAAGGTGCAATTCTGAAATTTTTTGCTTTTTCCTGCTCCTCTTAGCATGATAAAGAAGATTCAAAGAGAGTGAGATGCCAGCTCCTTTCATTCAGTCAGTAGCTTCAAACATTTCTGGTATATGAATAACATGATGTTTTTCAATGGCAAAAATCAATGAATATTGTAAATGCACAAACAGTAATTTCTCCGCATTGCAAGGTGCAATTCTGAAATTTTTTGCTTTTTCCTGCTCCTCTTAGCATGATAAAGAAGATTCAAAGAGAGTGAGATGCCAGCTCCTTTCATTCAGTCAGTAGCTTCAATCATTTCTGGACGTTTTTCAATGGCAAAAATCAATGAATATTGTAAATGCACAAACAGTAATTTCTCCGCATTGCAAGGTGCAATTCTGAAATTTTTTGCTTTTTCCTGCTCCTCTTAGCATGATAAAGAAGATTCAAAGAGAGTGAGATGCCAGCTCCTTTCATTCAGTCAGTAGCTTCAATCATTTCTGGACGTTTTTCAATGGCAAAAATCAATGAATATTGTAAATGCACAAAGAGTAATTTCTCCGCATTGCAAGGTGCAATTCTGAAATTTTTTGCTTTTTCCTGCTCCTCTTAGCATGATAAAGAAGATTCAAAGAGAGTGAGATGCCAGCTCCTTTCATTCAGTCAGTAGCTTCAAACATTTCTGGTATATGAATAACATGATGTTTTTCAATGGCAAAATTCAATGAATATTGTAAATGCACAAACAGTAATTTCTCCGCATTGCAAGGTGCAATTCTGAAATTTTTTGCTTTTTCCTGCTCCTCTTAGCATGATAAAGAATATTCAAAGAGAGTGAGATGCCAGCTCCTTTCATTCAGTCAGTAGCTTCAATCATTTCTGGACGTTTTTCAATGGCAAAAATCATTGAATATTGTAAATGCACAAACAGTAATTTCTCCGCATTGCAAGGTGCAATTCTGAAATTTTTTGCTTTTTCCTGCTCCTCTTAGCATGATAAAGAAGATTCAAAGAGAGTGAGATGCCAGCTCCTTTCATTCAGTCAGTAGCTTCAATCATTTCTGGTATATGAATAACATGATGTTTTTCAATGGCAAAAATCAATGAATATTGTAAATGCACAAACAGTAATTTCTCCGCATTGCAAGGTGCAATTCTGAAATTTTTTGCTTTTTCCTGCTCCTCTAAGCATGATAAAGAAGATTCAAAGAGAGTGAGATGCCAGCTCCTTTCATTCAGTCAGTAGCTTCAATCATTTCTGGACATTTTTCAATGGCAAAAATCAATGAATATTGTAAATGCACAAACAGTAATTTCTCCGCATTGCAAGGGGCAATTCTGAAATTTTTTGCTTTTTCCTGCTCCTCTTAGCATGATAAACAAGATTCAAAGAAAGTGAGATGCCAGCTCCTTTCATTCAGTCAGTAGCTTCAATCATTTCTGGACGTTTTTCAATGGCAAAAATCAATGAATATTGTAAATGCACAAACAGTAATTTCTCCGCATTGCAAGGTGCAATTCTGAAATTTTTTGCTTTTTCCTGCTCCTCTTAGCATGATAAAGAAGATTCAAAAAGAGTGAGATGCCAGCTCCTTTCATTCAGTCAGTAGCTTCAAACATTTCTGGTATATGAATAACATGATGTTTTTCAATGGCAAAAATCAATGAATATTGTAAATGCACAAACAGTAATTTCTCCGCATTGCAAGGTGCAATTCTGAAATTTTTTGCTTTTTCCTGCTCCTCTTAGCATGATAAAGAAGATTCAAAGAGAGTGAGATGCCAGCTCCTTTCATTCAGTCAGTAGCTTCAATCATTTCTGGACGTTTTTCAATGGCAAAAATCAATGAATATTGTAAATGCACAAACAGTAATTTCTCCGCATTGCAAGGTGCAATTCTGAAATTTTTTGCTTTTTCCTGCTCCTCTTAGCAAGATAAAGAAGATTCAAAGAGAGTGAGATGCCAGCTCCTTTCATTCAGTCAGTAGCTTCAAACATTTCTGGTATATGAATAACATGATGTTTTTCAATGGCAAAAATCAATGAATATTGTAAATGCACAAACAGTAATTTCTCCGCATTGCAAGGTGCAATTCTGAAATTTTTTGCTTTTTCCTGCTCCTCTTAGCATGATAAAGAAGATTCAAAGAGAGTGAGATGACAGCTCCTTTCATTCAGTCAGTAGCTTCAATCATTTCTGGACGTTTTTCAATGACAAAAATCAATGAATATTGTAAATGCACAAACAGTAATTTCTCCGCATTGCAAGGTGCAATTCTGAAATTTTTTGCTTTTTCCTGCTCCTCTTAGCATGATAAACAAGATTCAAAGAGAGTGAGATGCCAGCTCCTTTCATTCAGTCAGTAGCTTCAATCATTTCTGGACGTTTTTCAATGGCAAAAATCAATGAATATTGTAAATGCACAAACAGTAATTTCTCCTCATTGCAAGGTGCAATTCTGAAATTTTTTGCTTTTTCCTGCTCCTCTTAGCATGATAAAGAAGATTCAAAGAGAGTGAGATGCCAGCTCCTTTCATTCAGTCAGTAGCTTCAAACATTTCTGGTATATGAATAACATGATGTTTTTCAATGGCAAAAATCAATGAATATTGTAAATGCACAAACAGTAATTTCTCCGCATTGCAAGGTGCAATTCTGAAATTTTTTGCTTTTTCCTGCTCCTCTTAGCATGATAAAGAAGATTCAAAGAGAGTGAGATGCCAGCTCCTTTCATTCAGTCAGTAGCTTCAATCATTTCTGGACCTTTTTCAATGGCAAAAATCAATGAATATTGTAAATGCACAAACAGTAATTTCTCCGCATTGCAAGGTGCAATTCTGAAATTTTTTGCTTTTTTCTGCTCCTCTTAGCATGATAAAGAAGATTCAAAGAGAGTGAGATGCCAGCTCCATTCATTCAGTCAGTAGCTTCGAACATTTCTGGTATATGAATAACATGATGTTTTTCAATGGCAAAAATCAATGAATATTGTAAATGCACAAACAGTAATTTCTCCGCATTGCAAGGTGCAATTCTGAAATTTTTTGCTTTTTCCTGCTCCTCTTAGCATGATAAAGAAGATTCAAAGAGAGTGAGATGCCAGCTCCTTTCATTCAGTCAGTAGCTTCAATCATTTCTTGACGTTTTTCAATGGCAAAAATCAATTAATATTGTAAATGTACAAACAGTAATTTCTCCGCATTGCAAGGTGCAATTCTGAAATTTTTTGCTTTTTCCTGCTCCTCTTAGCATGATAAACAAGATTCAAAGAGAGTGAGATGCCAGCTCCTTTCATTCAGTCAGTAGCTTCAATCATTTCTGGATGTTTTTCAATGGCAAAAATCAATGAATATTGTAAATGCACAAACAATAATTTCTCCGCATTGCAAGGTGCAATTCTGAAATTTTTTGCTTTTTTCTGCTCCTCTTAGCATGATAAAGAAGATTCAAAGAGAGTGAGATGCCAGCTCCTTTCATTCAGTCAGTAGCTTCAAACATTTCTGGTATATGAAAAACATGATGTTTTTCAATGGCAAAAATCAATGAATATTGTAAATGCACAAACAGTAATTTCTCCGCATTGCAAGGTGCAATTCTGAAATTTTTTGCTTTTTCCTGCTCCTCTTAGCATGATAAAGAAGATTCAAAGAGAGTGAGATGCCAGCTCCTTTCATTCAGTCAGTAGCTTCAATCATTTCTGGACGTTTTTCAATGGCAAAAATCAATGAATATTGTAAATGCACAAACAGTAATTTCTCCGCATTGCAAGGTGCAATTCTGAAATTTTTTGCTTTTTCCTGCTCCTCTTAGCATGATAAACAAGATTCAAAGAGAGTGAGATGCCAGCTCCTTTCATTCAGTCAGTAGCTTCAATCATTTCTGGATGTTTTTCAATGGCAAAAATCAATGAATATTGTAAATGCACAAACAGTAATTTCTCCGCATTGCAAGGTGCAATTCTGAATTTTTTTGCTTTTTCCTGCTCCTCTTAGCATGATAAAGAAGATTCAAATAGAGTGAGATGCCAGCTCATTTCATTCAGTCAGTAGCTTCAATCATTTCTGGACGTTTTTCAATGGCAAAAATCAATGAATATTGTAAATGCACAAACAGTAATTTCTCCGCATTGCAAGGTGCAATTCTGAAATTTTTTGCTTTTTCCTGCTCCTCTTAGCATGATAAAGAAGATTCAAAGAGAGTGAGATGCCAGCTCCTTTCATTCAGTCAGTAGCTTCAAACATTTCTGGTATATGAATAACATGATGTTTTTCAATGGCAAAAATCAATGAATATTGTAAATGCACAAACAGTAATTTCTCCGCATTGCAAGGTGCAATTCTGAAATTTTTTGTTTTTCCTGCTCCTCTTAGCATGATAAAGATGATTCAAAGAGAGTGAGATGCCAGCTCCTTTCATTCAGTCAGTAGCTTCAATCATTTCTGGACATTTTTCAATGGCAAAAATCATTGAATATTGTAAATGCACAAACAGTAATTTCTCCGCATTGCAAGGTGCAATTCTGAAATTTTTTGCTTTTTCCTGCTCCTCTTAGCATGATAAAGAAGATTCAAAGAGAGTGAGATACCAGCTCCTTTCATTCAGTCAGTAGCTTCAATCATTTCTGGTATATGAATAACATGATGTTTTTCAATGGCAAAAATCAATGAATATTGTAAATGCACAAACAGTAATTTCTCCGCATTGCAAGGTGCAATTCTGAAATTTTTTGCTTTTTCCTGCTCCTATTAGCATGATAAACAAGATTCAAAGAGAGATGCCAGCTCCTTTCATTCAGTCAGTAGCTTCAATCATTTCTGGACTTTTTCAATGGCAAAAATCAATGAATATTGTAAATGCACAAAGAGTAATTTCTCCGCATTGCAAGGTGCAATTCTGAAATTTTTTGCTTTTTCCTGCTCCTCTTAGCATGATAAAGAAGATTCAAAGAGATTGAGATGCCAGCTCCTTTCATTCAGTCAGTAGCTTCAAACATTTCTGGTATATGAATAACATGATGTTTTTCAATGGCAAAAATCAATGAATATTGTAAATGCACAAACAGTAATTTCTCCGCATTGCAAGGTGCAATTCTGAAATTTTTTGCTTTTTCCTGCTCCTCTTAGCGTGATAAAGAAGATTCAAAGAGAGTGAGATGCCAGCTCCTTTCATTCAGTCAGTAGCTTCAAACATTTCTGGTATATGAATAACATGATGTTTTTCAATGGCAAAAATCAATGAATATTGTAAATGCACAAACAGTAATTTCTCCGCATTGCAAGGTGCAATTCTGAAATTTTTTGCTTTTTCCTGCTCCTCTTAGCATGATAAAGAAGATTCAAAGAGAGTGAGATGCCAGCTCCTTTCATTCAGTCAGTAGCTTCAATCATTTCTGGACGTTTTTCAATGGCAAAAATCAATGAATATTGTAAATGCACAAACAGTAATTTCTCCGCATTGCAAGGTGCAATTCTGAAATTTTTTGCTTTTTCCTGCTCCTCTTAGCATGATAAAGAAGATTCAAAGAGAGTGAGATGCCAGCTCCTTTCATTCAGTCAGTAGCTTCAATCATTTCTGGACGTTTTTCAATGGCAAAGATCAATGAATATTGTAAATGTACAAACAGTAATTTCTCCGCATTGCAAGGTGCAATTCTGAAATTTTTTGCTTTTTCCTGCTCCTCTTAGCATGATAAAGAAGATTCAAAGAGAGTGAGATGCCAGCTCCTTTCATTCAGTCAGTAGCTTCAAACATTTCTGGTATATCAATAACATGATGTTTTTTTTCCATGGCAAAAATCAATGAATATTGTAAATGCACAAACAGTAATTTCTCCGCATTGCAAGGTGCAATTCTGAAATTTTTTGCTTTTTCCTGCTCCTCTTAGCATGATAAAGAAGATTCAAAGAGAGTGAGATGCCAGCTCCTTTCATTCAGTCAGTAGCTTCAATCATTTCTGGACGTTTTTCAATGGCAAAAATCATTGAATATTGTAAATGCACAAACAGTAATTTCTCCGCATTGAAAGGTGCAATTCTGAAATTTTTTGCTTTTTCCTGCTCCTCTTAGCATGATAAAGAAGATTCAAAGAGAGTGAGATGCCAGCTCCTTTCATTCAGTCAGTAGCTTCAATCATTTCTGGTATATGAATAACATGATGTTTTTCAATGGCAAAAATCAATGAATATTGTAAATGCACAAACAGTAATTTCTCCGCATTGCAAGGTGCAATTCTGAAATTTTTTGCTTTTTCCTGCTCCTCTAAGCATGATAAAGAAGATTCAAAGAGAGTGAGATGCCAGCTCCTTTCATTCAGTCAGTAGCTTCAATCATTTCTGGACATTTTTCAATGGCAAAAATCAATGAATATTGTAAATGCACAAACAGTAATTTCTCCGCATTGCAAGGTGCAATTCTGAAATTTTTTGCTTTTTCCTGCTCCTCTTAGCATGATAAACAAGATTCAAAGAAAGTGAGATGCCAGCTCCTTTCATTCAGTCAGTAGCTTCAATCATTTCTGGACGTTTTTCAATGGCAAAAATCAATGAATATTGTAAATGCACAAACAGTAATTTCTCCGCATTGCAAGGTGCAATTCTGAAATTTTTTGCTTTTTCCTGCTCCTCTTAGCATGATAAAGAAGATTCAAAGAGAGTGAGATGCCAGCTCCTTTCATTCAGTCAGTAGCTTCAATCATTTCTGGACGTTTTTCAATGGCAAAAATCAATGAATATTGTAAATGCACAAACAGTAATTTCTCCGCATTGCAAGGTGCAATTCTGAAATTTTTTGCTTTTTCCTGCTCCTCTTAGCAAGATAAAGAAGATTCAAAGAGAGTGAGATGCCAGCTCCTTTCATTCAGTCAGTAGCTTCAAACATTTCTGGTATATGAATAACATGATGTTTTTCAATGGCAAAAATCAATGAATATTGTAAATGCACAAACAGTAATTTCTCCGCATTGCAAGGTGCAATTCTGAAATTTTTTGCTTTTTCCTGCTCCTCTTAGCATGATAAAGAAGATTCAAAGTGAGTGAGATGACAGCTCCTTTCATTCAGTCAGTAGCTTCAATTATTTCTGGACGTTTTTCAATGACAAAAATCAATGAATATTGTAAATGCACAAACAGTAATTTCTCCGCATTGCAAGGTGCAATTCTGAAATTTTTTGCTTTTTCCTGCTCCTCTTAGCATGATAAACAAGATTCAAAGAGAGTGAGATGCCAGCTCCTTTCATTCAGTCAGTAGCTTCAATCATTTCTGGACGTTTTTCAATGGCAAAAATCAATGAATATTGTAAATGCACAAACAGTAATTTCTCCGCATTGCAAGGTGCAATTCTGAAATTTTTTGCTTTTTCCTGCTCCTCTTAGCATGATAAAGAAGATTCAAAGAGAGTGAGATGCCAGCTCCTTTCATTCAGTCAGTAGCTTCAAACATTTCTGGTATATGAATAACATGATGTTTTTCAATGGCAAAAATCAATGAATATTGTAAATGCACAAACAGTAATTTCTCCGCATTGCAAGGTGCAATTCTGAAATTTTTTGCTTTTTTCTGCTCCTCTTAGCTTGATAAAGAAGATTCAAAGAGAGTGAGATGCCAGCTCCTTTCATTCAGTCAGTAGCTTCGAACATTTCTGGTATATGAATAACATGATGTTTTTCAATGGCAAAAATCAATGAATATTGTAAATGCACAAACAGTAATTTCTCCGCATTGCAAGGTGCAATTCTGAAATTTTTTGCTTTTTCCTGCTCCTCTTAGCATGATAAAGAAGATTCAAAGAGAGTGAGATGCCAGCTCCTTTCATTCAGTCAGTAGCTTCAATCATTTCTGGACGTTTTTCGATGGCAAAAATCAATGAATATTGTAAATGCACAAACAGTAATTTCTCCGCATTGCAAGGTGCAATTCTGAAATTTTTTGCTTTTTCCTGCTCCTCTTAGCAAGATAAACAAGATTCAAAGAGAGTGAGATGCCAGCTCCTTTCATTCAGTCAGTAGCTTCAATCATTTCTGGACTTTTTTCAATGGCAAAAATCAATGAATATTGTAAATGCACAAACAGTAATTTCTCCGCATTGCAAAGTGCAATTCTGAAATTTTTTGCTTTTTCCTGCTCCTCTTAGCATGATAAACAAGATTCAAAGAGAATGAGATGCCAGCTCCTTTCATTCAGTCAGTAGCTTCAATCATTTCTGGACATTTTTCAATGGCAAAAATCAATGAATATTGTAAATGCACAAACAGTAATTTCTCCGCATTGCAAGGTGCAATTCTGAAATTTTTTGCTTTTTCCTGCTCCTCTTAGCATGATAAAGAAGATTCAAAGAGAGTGAGATGCCAGCTCCTTTCATTCAGTCAGTAGCTTCAAACATTTCTGGTATATGAATAACATGATGTTTTTCAATGGCAAAAATCAATGAATATTGTAAATGCACAAACAGTAATTTCTCCGCATTGCAATGTGCAATTCTGAAATTTTTTGCTTTTTCCTGCTCCTCTTAGCATGATAAAGAAGATTCAAAGAGAGTGAGATGCCAGCTCCTTTCATTCAGTCAGTAGCTTCAATCATTTCTGGACGTTTTTCAATGGCAAAAATCAATGAATATTGTAAGTGCACAAACAGTAATTTCTCCGCATTGCAAGGTGCAATTCTGAATTTTTTTGCTTTTTCCTGCTCCTCTTAGCATGATAAAGAAGATTCAAAGAGAGTGAGATGCCAGCTCCTTTCATTCAGTCAGTAGCTTCAAACATTTCTGGTATATGAATAACATGATATTTTTCAATGGCAAAAATCAATGAATATTGTAAATGCACAAACAGTAATTTCTCCGCATTGCAAGGTGCAATTTTGAAATTTTTTGCTTTTTCCTGCTCCTCTTAGCATGATAAAGAAGATTCAAAGAGAGTGAGATGCCAGCTCCTTTCATTCAGTCAGTAGCTTCAATCATTTCTTGACGTTTTTCAATGGCAAAAATCAATTAATATTGTAAATGCACAAACAGTAATTTCTCTGCATTGCAAGGTGCAATTCTGAAATTTTTTGCTTTTTCCTGCTCCTCTTAGCATGATAAACAAGATTCAAAGAGAGTGAGATGCCAGCTCCTTTCATTCAGTCAGTAGCTTCAATCATTTCTGGATGTTTTTCAATGGCAAAAATCAATGAATATTGTAAATGCACAACCAGTAATTTCTCCGCATTGCAAGGTGCAATTCTGAAATTTTTTACTTTTTTCTGCTCCTCTTAGCATGATAAAGAAGATTCAAAGAGAGTGAGATGCCAGCTCCTTTCATTCAGTCAGTAGCTTCAAACATTTCTGGTATATGAATAACATGATGTTTTTCAATGGCAAAAATCAATGAATATTGTAAATGCACAAACAGTAATTTCTCCGCATTGCAAGGTGCAATTCTGAAATTTTTTGCTTTTTCCTGCTCCTCTTAGCATGATAAAGAAGATTCAAACAGAGTGAGATGCCAGCTCCTTTCATTCAGTCAGTAGCTTCAATCATTTCTGGACGTTTTTCAATGGCAAAAATCAATGAATATTGTAAATGCACAAACAGTAATTTCTCCGCATTGCAAGGTGCAATTCTGAAATTTTTTGCTTTTTCCTGCTCCTCTTAGCATGATAAACAAGATTCAAAGAGAGTGAGATGCCAGCTCCTTTCATTCAGTCAGTAGCTTCAATCATTTCTGGATGTTTTTCAATGGCAAAAATCAATGAATATTGTAAATGCACAAACAGTAATTTCTCCGCATTGCAAGGTGCAATTCTGAAATTTTTTGCTTTTTCCTGCTCCTCTTAGCATGATAAAGAAGATTCAAAGAGAGTGAGATGCCAGCTCCTTTCATTCAGTCAGTAGCTTCAATCATTTCTGGACGTTTTTCAATGGCAAAAATCAATGAATATTGTAAATGCACAAACAGTAATTTCTCCGCATTGCAAGGTGCAATTCTGAAATTTTTTGCTTTTTCCTGCTCCTCTTAGCATGATAAAGAAGATTCAAAGAGAGTGAGATGCCAGCTCCTTTCATTCAGTCAGTAGCTTCAAACATTTCTGGTATATGAATAACATGATGTTTTTCAATGGCAAAAATCAATGAATATTGTAAATGCACAAACAGTAATTTCTCCGCATTGCAAGGTGCAATTCTGAAATTTTTTGTTTTTCCTGCTCCTCTTAGCATGATAAAGAAGATTCAAAGAGAGTGAGATGCCAGCTCCTTTCATTCAGTCAGTAGCTTCAATCATTTCTGGACGTTTTTCAATGGCAAAAATCATTGAATATTGTAAATGCACAAACAGTAATTTCTCCGCATTGCAAGGTGCAATTCTGAAATTTTTTGCTTTTTCCTGCTCCTCTTAGCATGATAAAGAAGATTCAAAGAGAGTGAGATGCCAGCTCCTTTCATTCAGTCAGTAGCTTCAATCATTTCTGGTATATGAATAACATGATGTTTTTCAATGGCAAAAATCAATGAATATTGTAAATGCACAAACAGTAATTTCTCCGCATTGCAAGGTGCAATTCTGAAATTTTTTGCTTTTTCCTGCTCCTATTAGCATGATAAACAAGATTCAAAGAGAGATGCCAGCTCCTTTCATTCAGTCAGTAGCTTCAATCATTTCTGGACTTTTTCAATGGCAAAAATCAATGAATATTGTAAATGCACAAACAGTAATTTCTCCGCATTGCAAGGTGCAATTCTGAAATTTTTTGCTTTTTCCTGCTCCTCTTAGCATGATAAAGAAGATTCAAAGAGAGTGAGATGCCAGCTCCTTTCATTCAGTCAGTAGCTTCAAACATTTCTGGTATATGAATAACATGATGTTTTTCAATGGCAAAAATCAATGAATATTGTAAATGCACAAACAGTAATTTCTCCGCATTGCAAGGTGCAATTCTGAAATTTTTTGCTTTTTCCTGCTCCTCTTAGCATGATAAAGAAGATTCAAAGAGAGTGAGATGCCAGCTCCTTTCATTCAGTCAGTAGCTTCAAACATTTCTGGTATATGAATAACGATGTTTTTCAATGGCAAAAATCAATGAATATTGTAAATGCACAAACAGTAATTTCTCCGCATTGCAAGGTGCAATTCTGAAATTTTTTGCTTTTTCCTGCTCCTCTTAGCATGATAAAGAAGATTCAAAGAGAGTGAGATGCCAGCTCCTTTCATTCAGTCAGTAGCTTCAATCATTTCTGGACGTTTTTCAATGGCAAAAATCAATGAATATTGTAAATGCACAAACAGTAATTTCTCCACATTGCAAGGTGCAATTCTGAAATTTTTTGCTTTTTCCTGCTCCTCTTAGCATGATAAAGAAGATTCAAAGAGAGTGAGATGCCAGCTCCTTTCATTCAGTCAGTAGCTTCAATCATTTCTGGACGTTTTTCAATGGCAAAAATCAATGAATATTGTAAATGCACAAACAGTAATTTCTCCGCATTGCAAGGTGCAATTCTGAAATTTTTTGCTTTTTCCTGCTCCTCTTAGCATGATAAAGAAGATTCAAAGAGAGTGAGATGCCAGCTCCTTTCATTCAGTCAGTAGCTTCAAACATTTCTGGTATATGAATAACATGATGTTTTTCAATGGCAAAAATCAATGAATATTGTAAATGCACAAACAGTAATTTCTCCGCATTGCAAGGTGCAATTCTGAAATTTTTTGCTTTTTCCTGCTCCTCTTAGCATGATAAAGAAGATTCAAAGAGAGTGAGATGCCAGCTCCTTTCATTCAGTCAGTAGCTTCAATCATTTCTGGACGTTTTTCAATGGCAAAAATCAATGAATATTGTAAATGCACAAACAGAAATTTCTCCGCATTGCAAGGTGCAATTCTGAAATTTTTTGCTTTTTCCTGCTCCTCTTAGCATGATAAAGAAGATTCAAAGAGAGTGAGATGCCAGCTCCTTTCATTCAGTCAGTAGCTTCAAACATTTCTGGTATATGAATAACATGTTTTTCAATGGCAAAAATCAATGAATATTGTAAATGCACAAACAGTAATTTCTCCGCATTGCAATGTGCAATTCTGAAATTTTTTGCTTTTTCCTGCTCCTCTTAGCATGATAAAGAAGATTCAAAGAGAGTGAGATGCCAGCTCCTTTCATTCAGTCAGTAGCTTCAATCATTTCTGGACTTTTTCAATGGCAAAAATCAATGAATATTGTAAATGCACAAACAGTAATTTCTCCGCATTGCAAGGTGCAATTCTGAAATTTTTTGCTTTTTCCTGCTCCTCTTAGCATGATAAAGAAGATTCAAAGAGAGTGAGATGCCAGCTCCTTTCATTCAGTCAGTAGCTTCAAACATTTCTGGTATATGAATAACATGATGTTTTTCAATGGCAAAAATCAATGAATATTGTAAATGCACAAACAGTAATTTCTCCGCATTGCAAGGTGCAATTCTGAAATTTTTTGCTTTTTCCTGCTCCTCTTAGCAAGATAAAGAAGATTCAAAGAGAGTGAGATGCCAGCTCCTTTCATTCAGTCAGTAGCTTCAAACATTTCTGGTATATGAATAACATGATGTTTTTCAATGGCAAAAATCAATGAATATTGTAAATGCACAAACAGTAATTTCTCCGCATTGCAAGGTGCAATTCTGAAATTTTTTGCTTTTTCCTGCTCCTCTTAGCATGATAAAGAAGATTCAAAGAGAGTGAGATGCCAGCTCCTTTCATTCAGTCAGTAGCTTCAATCATTTCTGGACGTTTTTCAATGGCAAAAATCAATGAATATTGTAAATGCACAAACAGAAATTTCTCCGCATTGCAAGGTGCAATTCTGAAATTTTTTGCTTTTTCCTGCTCCTCTTAGCATGATAAAGAAGATTCAAAGAGATTGAGATGCCAGATCCTTTCATTCAGTCAGTAGCTTCAATCATTTCTGGACGTTTTTCAATGGCAAAGATCAATGAATATTGTAAATGTACAAACAGTAATTTCTCCGCATTGCAAGGTGCAATTCTGAAATTTTTTGCTTTTTCCTGCTCCTCTTAGCATGATAAAGAAGATTCAAAGAGAGTGAGATGCCAGCTCCTTTCATTCAGTCAGTAGCTTCAAACATTTCTGGTATATGAATAACATGATGTTTTTCAATGGCAAAAATCAATGAATATTGTAAATGCACAAACAGTAATTTCTCCGCATTGCAAGGTGCAATTCTGAAATTTTTTGCTTTTTCCTGCTCCTCTTAGCATGATAAAGAAGATGCAAAGAGAGTGAGATGCCAGCTCCTTTAATTCAGTCAGTAGCTTCAAACATTTCTGGTATATGAATAACGATGTTTTTCAATGGCAAAAATCAATGAATATTGTAAATGCACAAACAGTAATTTCTCCGCATTGCAAGGTGCAATTCTGAAATTTTTTGCTTTTTCCTGCTCCTCTTAGCATGATAAAGAAGATTCAAAGAGAGTGAGATGCCAGCTCCTTTCATTCAGTCAGTAGCTTCAATCATTTCTGGACGTTTTTCAATGGCAAAAATCAAGGAATATTGTAAATGCACAAACAGTAATTTCTCCACATTGCAAGGTGCAATTCTGAAATTTTTTGCTTTTTCCTGCTCCTCTTAGCATGATAAAGAAGATTCAAAGAGAGTGAGATGCCAGCTCCTTTCATTCAGTCAGTAGCTTCAATCATTTCTGGACGTTTTTCAATGGCAAAAATCAATGAATATTGTAAATGCACAAACAGTAATTTCTCCGCATTGCAAGGTGCAATTCTGAAATTTTTTGCTTTTTCCTGCTCCTCTTAGCATGATAAAGAAGATTCAAAGAGAGTGAGATGCCAGCTCCTTTCATTCAGTCAGTAGCTTCAAACATTTCTGGTATATGAATAACATGATGTTTTTCAATGGCAAAAATCAATGAATATTGTAAATGCACAAACAGTAATTTCTCCGCATTGCAAGGTGCAATTCTGAAATTTTTTGCTTTTTCCTGCTCCTCTTAGCATGATAAGGAAGATTCAAAGAGAGTGAGATGCCAGCTCCTTTCATTCAGTCAGTAGCTTCAATCATTTCTGGACGTTTTTCAATGGCAAAAATCAATGAATATTGTAAATGCACAAACAGAAATTTCTCCGCATTGCAAGGTGCAATTCTGAAATTTTTTGCTTTTTCCTGCTCCTCTTAGCATGATAAAGAAGATTCAAAGAGAGTGAGATGCCAGCTCCTTTCATTCAGTCAGTAGCTTCAAACATTTCTGGTATATGAATAACATGTTTTTCAATGGCAAAAATCAATGAATATTGTAAATGCACAAACAGTAATTTCTCCGCATTGCAAGGTGCAATTCTGAAATTTTTTGCTTTTTCCTGCTCCTCTTAGCATGATAAAGAAGATTCAAAGAGATTGAGATGCCAGATCCTTTCATTCAGTCAGTAGCTTCAATCATTTCTGGACGTTTTTCAATGGCAAAGATCAATGAATATTGTAAATGTACAAACAGTAATTTCTCCGCATTGCAAGGTGCAATTCTGAAATTTTTTGCTTTTTCCTGCTCCTCTTAGCATGATAAAGAAGATTCAAAGAGAGTGAGATGCCAGCTCCTTTCATTCAGTCAGTAGTTTCAAACATTTCTGGTATATGAATAACATGATGTTTTTCAATGGCAAAAATCAATGAATATTGTAAATGCACAAACAGTAATTTCTCCGCATTGCAAGGTGCAATTCTGAAATTTTTTGCTTTTTCCTGCTCCTCTTAGCATGATAAAGAAGATTCAAAGAGAGTGAGATGCCAGCTCCTTTAATTCAGTCAGTAGCTTCAAACATTTCTGGTATATGAATAACGATGTTTTTCAATGGCAAAAATCAATGAATATTGTAAATGCACAAACAGTAATTTCTCCGCATTGCAAGGTGCAATTCTGAAATTTTTTGCTTTTTCCTGCTCCTCTTAGCATGATAAAGAAGATTCAAAGAGAGTGAGATGCCAGCTCCTTTCATTCAGTCAGTAGCTTCAATCATTTCTGGACGTTTTTCAATGGCAAAAATCAATGAATATTGTAAATGCACAAACAGTAATTTCTCCACATTGCAAGGTGCAATTCTGAAATTTTTTGCTTTTTCCTGCTCCTCTTAGCATGATAAAGAAGATTCAAAGAGAGTGAGATGCCAGCTCCTTTCATTCAGTCAGTAGCTTCAATCATTTCTGGACGTTTTTCAATGGCAAAAATCAATGAATATTGTAAATGCACAAACAGTAATTTCTCCGCATTGCAAGGTGCAATTCTGAAATTTTTTGCTTTTTCCTGCTCCTCTTAGCATGATAAAGAAGATTCAAAGAGAGTGAGATGCCAGCTCCTTTCATTCAGTCAGTAGCTTCAAACATTTCTGGTATATGAATAACATGATGTTTTTCAATGGCAAAAATCAATGAATATTGTAAATGCACAAACAGCAATTTCTCCGCATTGCAAGGTGCAATTCTGAAATTTTTTGCTTTTTCCTGCTCCTCTTAGCATGATAAAGAAGATTCAAAGAGAGTGAGATGCCAGCTCCTTTCATTCAGTCAGTAGCTTCAATCATTTCTGGACGTTTTTCAATGGCAAAAATCAATGAATATTGTAAATGCACAAACAGAAATTTCTCCGCATTGCAAGGTGCAATTCTGAAATTTTTTGCTTTTTCCTGCTCCTCTTAGCATGATAAAGAAGATTCAAAGAGAGTGAGATGCCAGCTCCTTTCATTCAGTCAGTAGCTTCAAACATTTCTGGTATATGAATAACATGTTTTTCAATGGCAAAAATCAATGAATATTGTAAATGCACAAACAGTAATTTCTCCGCATTGCAAGGTGCAATTCTGAAATTTTTTGCTTTTTCCTGCTCCTCTTAGCATGATAAAGAAGATTCAAAGAGAGTGAGATGCCAGCTCCTTTCATTCAGTCAGTAGCTTCAATCATTTCTGGACGTTTTTCAATGGCAAAAATCATTGAACATTGTAAATGCACAAACAGTAATTTCTCTGCATTGCAAGGTGCAATTCTGAAATTTTTTGCTTTTTCCTGCTCCTCTTAGCATGATAAAGAAGATTCAAAGAGAATGAGATGCCAGCTCCTTTCATTCAGTCAGTAGCTTCAATCATTTCTGGTATATGAATAACATGATGTTTTTCAATGGCAAAAATCAATGAATATTGTAAATGTACAAACAGTAATTTCTCCGCATTGCAAGGTGCAATTCTGAAATTTTTTGTTTTTCCTGCTCCTCTTAGCATGATAAAGAAGATTCAAAGAGAGTGAGATGCCAGCTCCTTTCATTCAGTCAGTAGCTTCAATCATTTCTGGACGTTTTTCAATGGCAAAAATCAATGAATATTGTAAATGCACAAACAGTAATTTCTCCGCATTGCAAGGTGCAATTATGAAATTTTTTACTTTTTCCTGCTCCTCTTAGCATGATAAACAAGATTCAAAGAGAGTGAGATGCCAGCTCCTTTCATTCAGTCAGTAGCTTCAATCATTTCTGGACGTTTTTCAATGGCAAAAATCAATGAATATTGTAAATGCACAAACAGTAATTTCTCCGCATTGCAAGGTGCAATTCTGAAATTTTTTGCTTTTTCCTGCTCCTCTTAGCATGATAAAGAAGATTCAAAGAGAGTGAGATGCCAGCTCCTTTCATTCAGTCAGTAGCTTCAAACATTTCTGGTATATGAATAACATGATGTTTTTCAATGGCAAAAATCAATGAATATTGTAAATGCACAAACAGTAATTTCTCCGCATTGCAAGGTGCAATTCTGAAATTTTTTGCTTTTTCCTGCTCCTCTTAGCATGATAAAGAAGATTCAAAGAGAGTGAGATGCCAGCTCCTTTCATTCAGTCAGTAGCTTCAATCATTTCTGGACGTTTTTCAATGGCAAAAATCAATGAATATTGTAAATGCACAAACAGTAATTTCTCCACATTGCAAGGTGCAATTCTGAAATTTTTTGCTTTTTCCTGCTCCTCTTAGCATGATAAAGAAGAATCAAAGAGAGTGAGATGCCAGCTCCTTTCATTCAGTCAGTAGCTTCAATCATTTCTGGACGTTTTTCAATGGCAAAAATCAATGAATATTGTAAATGCAAAGACAGTAATTTCTCCGCATTGCAAGGTGCAATTCTGAAATTTTTTGCTTTTTCCTGCTCCTCTTAGCATGATAAAGAAGATTCAAAGAGAGTGAGATGCCAGCTCCTTTCATTCAGTCAGTAGCTTCAAACATTTCTGGTATATGAATAACATGATGTTTTTCAATGGCAAAAATCAATGAATATTGTAAATGCACAAACAGTAATTTCTCCACATTGCAAGGTGCAATTCTGAAATTTTTTGCTTTTTCCTGCTCCTCTTAGCATGATAAAGAAGATTCAAAGAGAGTGAGATTCCAGCTCCTTTCATTCAGTCAGTAGCTTCAATCATTTCTGGACGTTTTTCAATGGCAAAAATCAATGAATATTGTAAATGCACAAACAGTAATTTCTCCGCATTGCAAGGTGCAATTCTGAATTTTTTTGCTTTTTCCTGCTCCTCTTAGCATGATAAAGAAGATTCAAAGAGAGTGAGATGCCAGCTCCTTTCATTCAGTCAGTAGCTTCAAACATTTCTGGTGTATGAATAACATGATGTTTTTCAATGGCAAAAATCAATGAATATTGTAAATGCACAAACAGTAATTTCTCCGCATTGCAAGGTGCAATTCTGAAATTTTTTGCTTTTTCCTGCTCCTCTTAGCATGATAAAGAAGATTGAAAGAGAGAGAGATGCCAGCTCCTTTCATTCAGTCAGTAGCTTCAATCATTTCTGGACGTTTTTCAATGGCAAAAATCAATGAATATTGTAAATGCACAAACAGTAATTTCTCCGCATTGCAAGGTGCAATTATGAAATTTTTTACTTTTTCCTGCTCCTCTTAGCATGATAAACAAGATTCAAAGAGAGTGAGATGCCAGCTCCTTTCATTCAGTCAGTAGCTTCAATCATTTCTGGACGTTTTTCAATGGCAAAAATCAATGAATATTGTAAATGCACAAACAGTAATTTCTCCGCATTGCAAGGTGCAATTCTGAAATTTTTTGCTTTTTCCTGCTCCTCTTAGCATGATAAAGAAGATTCAAAGAGAGTGAGATGCCAGCTCCTTTCATTCAGTCAGTAGCTTCAAATATTTCTGGTATATGAATAACATGATGTTTTTCAATGGCAAAAATCAATGAATATTGTAAATGCACAAACAGTAATTTCTCCGCATTGCAACGTGCAATTCTGAAATTTTTTGCTTTTTCCTGCTCCTCTTAGCATGATAAAGAAGATTCAAAGAGAGTGAGATGCCAGCTCCTTTCATTCAGTCAGTAGCTTCAATCATTTCTGGACGTTTTTCAATGGCAAAAATCAATGAATATTGTAAATGCACAAACAGTAATTTCTCCACATTGCAAGGTGCAATTCTGAAATTTTTTGCTTTTTCCTGCTCCTCTTAGCATGATAAAGAAGAATCAAAGAGAGTGAGATGCCAGCTCCTTTCATTCAGTCAGTAGCTTCAATCATTTCTGGACGTTTTTCAATGGCAAAAATCAATGAATATTGTAAATGCAAAGACAGTAATTTCTCCGCATTGCAAGGTGCAATTCTGAAATTTTTTGCTTTTTCCTGCTCCTCTTAGCATGATAAAGAAGATTCAAAGAGAGTGAGATGCCAGCTCCTTTCATTCAGTCAGTAGCTTCAAACATTTCTGGTATATGAATAACATGATGTTTTTCAATGGCAAAAATCAATGAATATTGTAAATGCACAAACAGTAATTTCTCCGCATTGCAAGGTGCAATTCTGAAATTTTTTGCTTTTTCCTGCTCCTCTTAGCATGATAAAGAAGATTCAAAGAGAGTGAGATGCCAGCTCCTTTCATTCAGTCAGTAGCTTCAATCATTTCTGGACGTTTTTCAATGGCAAAAATCAATGAATATTGTAAATGCACAAACAGAAATTTCTCCGCATTGCAAGGTGCAATTCTGAAATTTTTTGCTTTTTCCTGCTCCTCTTAGCATGATAAAGAAGATTCAAAGAGAGTGAGATGCCAGCTCCTTTCATTCAGTCAGTAGCTTCAAACATTTCTGGTATATGAATAACATGTTTTTCAATGGCAAAAATCAATGAATATTGTAAATGCACAAACAGTAATTTCTCCGCATTGCAAGGTGCAATTCTGAAATTTTTTGCTTTTTCCTGCTCCTCTTAGCATGATAAAGAAGATTCAAAGAGAGTGAGATGCCAGCTCCTTTCATTCAGTCAGTAGCTTCAATCATTTCTGGACGTTTTTCAATGGCAAAAATCATTGAACATTGTAAATGCACAAACAGTAATTTCTCCGCATTGCAAGGTGCAATTCTGAAATTTTTTGCTTTTTCCTGCTCCTCTTAGCATGATAAAGAAGATTCAAAGAGAATGAGATGCCAGCTCCTTTCATTCAGTCAGTAGCTTCAATCATTTCTGGTATATGAATAACATGATGTTTTTCAATGGCAAAAATCAATGAATATTGTAAATGCACAAACAGTAATTTCTCCGCATTGCAAGGTGCAATTCTGAAATTTTTTGCTTTTTCCTGCTCCTCTTAGCATGATAAAGAAGATTCAAAGAGAGTGAGATGCCAGCTCCTTTCATTCAGTCAGTAGCTTCAATCATTTCTGGACGTTTTTCAATGGCAAAAATCAATGAATATTGTAAATGCACAAACAGTAATTTCTCCGCATTGCAAGGTGCAATTATGAAATTTTTTACTTTTTCCTGCTCCTCTTAGCATGATAAACAAGATTCAAAGAGAGTGAGATGCCAGCTCCTTTCATTCAGTCAGTAGCTTCAATCATTTCTGGACGTTTTTCAATGGCAAAAATCAATGAATATTGTAAATGCACAAACAGTAATTTCTCCGCATTGCAAGGTGCAATTCTGAAATTTTTTGCTTTTTCCTGCTCCTCTTAGCATGATAAAGAAGATTCAAAGAGAGTGAGATGCCAGCTCCTTTCATTCAGTCAGTAGCTTCAAACATTTCTGGTATATGAATAACATGATGTTTTTCAATGGCAAAAATCAATGAATATTGTAAATGCACAAACAGTAATTTCTCCGCATTGCAAGGTGCAATTCTGAAATTTTTTGCTTTTTCCTGCTCCTCTTAGCATGATAAAGAAGATTCAAAGAGAGTGAGATGCCAGCTCCTTTCATTCAGTCAGTAGCTTCAATCATTTCTGGACGTTTTTCAATGGCAAAAATCAATGAATATTGTAAATGCACAAACAGTAATTTCTCCACATTGCAAGGTGCAATTCTGAAATTTTTTGCTTTTTCCTGCTCCTCTTAGCATGATAAAGAAGAATCAAAGAGAGTGAGATGCCAGCTCCTTTCATTCAGTCAGTAGCTTCAATCATTTCTGGACGTTTTTCAATGGCAAAAATCAATGAATATTGTAAATGCAAAGACAGTAATTTCTCCGCATTGCAAGGTGCAATTCTGAAATTTTTTGCTTTTTCCTGCTCCTCTTAGCATGATAAAGAAGATTCAAAGAGAGTGAGATGCCAGCTCCTTTCATTCAGTCAGTAGCTTCAAACATTTCTGGTATATGAATAACATGATGTTTTTCAATGGCAAAAATCAATGAATATTGTAAATGCACAAACAGTAATTTCTCCACATTGCAAGGTGCAATTCTGAAATTTTTTGCTTTTTCCTGCTCCTCTTAGCATGATAAAGAAGATTCAAAGAGAGTGAGATTCCAGCTCCTTTCATTCAGTCAGTAGCTTCAATCATTTCTGGACGTTTTTCAATGGCAAAAATCAATGAATATTGTAAATGCACAAACAGTAATTTCTCCGCATTGCAAGGTGCAATTCTGAATTTTTTTGCTTTTTCCTGCTCCTCTTAGCATGATAAAGAAGATTCAAAGAGAGTGAGATGCCAGCTCCTTTCATTCAGTCAGTAGCTTCAAACATTTCTGGTATATGAATAACATGATGTTTTTCAATGGCAAAAATCAATGAATATTGTAAATGCACAAACAGTAATTTCTCCGCATTGCAAGGTGCAATTCTGAAATTTTTTGCTTTTTCCTGCTACTCTTAGCATGATAAAGAAGATTCAAAGAGAGAGAGATGCCAGCTCCTTTCATTCAGTCAGTAGCTTCAATCATTTCTGGACGTTTTTCAATGGCAAAAATCAATGAATATTGTAAATGCACAAACAGTAATTTCTCCGCATTGCAAGGTGCAATTATGAAATTTTTTACTTTTTCCTGCTCCTCTTAGCATGATAAACAAGATTCAAAGAGAGTGAGATGCCAGCTCCTTTCATTCAGTCAGTAGCTTCAATCATTTCTGGACGTTTTTCAATGGCAAAAATCAATGAATATTGTAAATGCACAAACAGTAATTTCTCCGCATTGCAAGGTGCAATTCTGAAATTTTTTGCTTTTTCCTGCTCCTCTTAGCATGATAAAGAAGATTCAAAGAGAGTGAGATGCCAGCTCCTTTCATTCAGTCAGTAGCTTCAAATATTTCTGGTATATGAATAACATGATGTTTTTCAATGGCAAAAATCAATGAATATTGTAAATGCACAAACAGTAATTTCTCCGCATTGCAAGGTGCAATTCTGAAATTTTTTGCTTTTTCCTGCTCCTCTTAGCATGATAAAGAAGATTCAAAGAGAGTGAGATGCCAGCTCCTTTCATTCAGTCAGTAGCTTCAATCATTTCTGGACGTTTTTCAATGGCAAAAATCAATGAATATTGTAAATGCAAAGACAGTAATTTCTCCGCATTGCAAGGTGCAATTCTGAAATTTTTTGCTTTTTCCTGCTCCTCTTAGCATGATAAAGAAGATTCAAAGAGAGTGAGATGCCAGCTCCTTTCATTCAGTCAGTAGCTTCAAACATTTCTGGTATATGAATAACATGATATTTTTCAATGGCAAAAATCAATGAATATTGTAAATGCACAAACAGTAATTTCTCCACATTGCAAGGTGCAATTCTGAAATTTTTTGCTTTTTCCTGCTCCTCTTAGCATGATAAAGAAGATTCAAAGAGAGTGAGATGCCAGCTCCTTTCATTCAGTCAGTAGCTTCAATCATTTCTGGACGTTTTTCAATGGCAAAAATCAATGAATATTGTAAATGCACAAACAGTAATTTCTCCGCATTGCAAGGTGCAATTCTGAATTTTTTTGCTTTTTCCTGCTCCTCTTAGCATGATAAAGAAGATTCAAAGAGAGTGAGATGCCAGCTCCTTTCATTCAGTCAGTAGCTTCAAACATTTCTGGTATATGAATAACATGATGTTTTTCATTGGCAAAAATCAATGAATATTGTAAATGCACAAACAGTAATTTCTCCGCATTGCAAGGTGCAATTCTGAAATTTTTTGCTTTTTCCTGCTCCTCTTAGCATGATAAAGAAGATTCAAAGAGAGTGAGATGCCAGCTCCTTTCATTCAGTCAGTAGCTTCAATCATTTCTGGACGTTTTTCAATGGCAAAAATCATTGAATATTGTAAATGCACAAACAGTAATTTCTCCGCATTGCAAGGTGCAATTCTGAATTTTTTTGCTTTTTCCTGCTCCTCTTAGCATGATAAAGAAGATTCAAAGAGAGTGAGATGCCAGCTCCTTTCATTCAGTCAGTAGCTTCAATCATTTCTGGTATATGAATAACATGATGTTTTTCAAAGGCAAAAATCAATGAATATTGTAAATGCACAAACAGTAATTTCTCCTCATTGCAAGGTGCAATTCTGAAATTTTTTGCTTTTTCCTGCTCCTCTTAGCATGATAAAGAAGATGCAAAGAGAGTGAGATGCCAGCTCCTTTCATTCAGTCAGTAGCTTCAATCATTTCTGGACGTTTTTCAATGGCAAAAATCAATGAATATTGTAAATGCACAAACAGTAATTTCTCCGCATTGCAAGGTGCAATTCTGAAATTTTTTGCTTTTTACTGCTCCTCTTAGCATGATAAACAAGATTCAAAGAGAGTGAGATGCCAGCTCCTTTCATTCAGTCAGTAGCTTCAATCATTTCTGGACGTTTTTCAATGGCAAAAATCAATGAATATTGTAAATGCACAAACAGTAATTTCTCCGCATTGCAAGGTGCAATTCTGAAATTTTTTGCTTTTTCCTGCTCCTCTTAGCATGATAAAGAAGATTCAAAGAGAGTGAGATGCCAGCTCCTTTCATTCAGTCAGTAGCTTCAAACATTTCTGGTATATGAATAACATGATGTTTTTCAATGGCAAAAATCAATGAATATTGTAAATGCACAAACAGTAATTTCTCCGCATTGCAAGGTGCAATTCTGAAATTTTTTCTTTTTCCTGCTCCTCTTAGCATGATAAAGAAGATTCAAAGAGAGTGAGATGCCAGCTCCTTTCATTCAGTCAGTAGCTTCAATCATTTCTGGACGTTTTTCAATGGCAAAAATCAATGAATATTGTAAATGCACAAACAGTAATTTCTCCGCATTGCAAGGTGCAATTCTGAAATTTTTTGCTTTTTCCTGCTCCTCTTAGCATGATAAAGAAGATTCAAAGAGAGTGAGATGCCAGCTCCTTTCATTCAGTCAGTAGCTTCAATCATTTCTGGACGTTTTTCAATGGCAAAAATCAATGAATATTGTAAATGCACAAAGAGTAATTTCTCCGCATTGCAAGGTGCAATTCTGAAATTTTTTGCTTTTTCCTGCTCCTCTTAGCATGATAAAGAAGATTCAAAGAGAGTGAGATGCCAGCTCCTTTCATTCAGTCAGTAGCTTCAAACATTTCTGGTATATGAATAACATGATGTTTTTCAATGGCAAAAATCAATGAATATTGTAAATGCACAAACAGTAATTTCTCCGCATTGCAAGGTGCAATTCTGAAATTTTTTGCTTTTTCCTGCTCCTCTTAGCATGATAAAGAAGATTCAAAGAGAGTGAGATGCCAGCTCCTTTCATTCAGTCAGTAGCTTCAATCATTTCTGGACGTTTTTCAATGGCAAAAATCATTGAATATTGTAAATGCACAAACAGTAATTTCTCCGCATTGCAAGGTGCAATTCTGAAATTTTTTGCTTTTTCCTGCTCCTCTTAGCATGATAAAGAAGATTCAAAGAGAGTGAGATGCCAGCTCCTTTCATTCAGTCAGTAGCTTCAATCATTTCTGGTATATGAATAACATGATGTTTTTCAATGGCAAAAATCAATGAATATTGTAAATGCACAAACAGTAATTTCTCCGCATTGCAAGGTGCAATTCTGAAATTTTTTGCTTTTTCCTGCTCCTCTAAGCATGATAAAGAAGATTCAAAGAGAGTGAGATGCCAGCTCCTTTCATTCAGTCAGTAGCTTCAATCATTTCTGGACATTTTTCAATGGCAAAAATCAATGAATATTGTAAATGCACAAACAGTAATTTCTCCGCATTGCAAGGTGCAATTCTGAAATTTTTTGCTTTTTCCTGCTCCTCTTAGCATGATAAACAAGATTCAAAGAGAGTGAGATGCCAGCTCCTTTCATTCAGTCAGTAGCTTCAATCATTTCTGGACGTTTTTCAATGGCAAAAATCAATGAATATTGTAAATGCACAAACAGTAATTTCTCCGCATTGCAAGGTGCAATTCTGAAATTTTTTGCTTTTTTCTGCTCCTCTTAGCATGATAAAGAAGATTCAAAGAGAGTGAGATGCCAGCTCCTTTCATTCAGTCAGTAGCTTCAAACATTTCTGGTATATGAATAACATGATGTTTTTCAATGGCAAAAATCAATGAATATTGTAAATGCACAAACAGTAATTTCTCCGCATTGCAAGGTGCAATTCTGAAATTTTTTGCTTTTTCCTGCTCCTCTTAGCATGATAAAGAAGATTCAAAGAGAGTGAGATGCCAGCTCCTTTCATTCAGTCAGTAGCTTCAATCATTTCTGGACGTTTTTCAATGGCAAAAATCAATGAATATTGTAAATGCACAAACAGTAATTTCTCCGCATTGCAAGGTGCAATTCTGAAATTTTTTGCTTTTTCCTGCTCCTCTTAGCATGATAAACAAGATTCAAAGAGAGTGAGATGCCAGCTCCTTTCATTCAGTCAGTAGCTTCAATCATTTCTGGACGTTTTTCAATGGCAAAAATCAATGAATATTGTAAATGCACAAACAGTAATTTCTCCGCATTGCAAGGTGCAATTCTGAAATTTTTTGCTTTTTCCTGCTCCTCTTAGCATGATAAAGAAGATTCAAAGAGAGTGAGATGCCAGCTCCTTTCATTCAGTCAGTAGCTTCAAACATTTCTGGTATATGAATAACATGATGTTTTTCAATGGCAAAAATCAATGAATATTGTAAATGCACAAACAGTAATTTCTCCGCATTGAAAGGTGCAATTCTGAAATTTTTTGCTTTTTCATGCTCCTCTTAGCATGATAAAGAAGATTCAAAGCGAGTGAGATGCCAGCTCCTTTCATTCAGTCAGTAGCTTCAATCATTTCTGGACGTTTTTCAATGGCAAAAATCAATGAATATTGTAAATGCACAAACAGTAATTTCTCCGCATTGCAAGGTGCAATTCTGAAATTTTTTGCTTTTTCCTGCTCCTCTTAGCATGATAAACAAGATTCAAAGAGAGTGAGATGCCAGCTCCTTTCATTCAGTCAGTAGCTTCAATCATTTCTGGACGTTTTTCAATGGCAAAAATCAATGAATATTGTAAATGCACAAACAGTAATTTCTCCGCATTGCAAGGTGCAATTCTGAAATTTTTTGCTTTTTTCTGCTCCTCTTAGCATGATAAAGAAGATTCAAAGAGAGTGAGATGCTAGCTCCTTTCATTCAGTCAGTAGCTTCGAACATTTCTGGTATATGAATAACATGATGTTTTTCAATGGCAAAAATCAATGAATATTGTAAATGCACAAACAGTAATTTCTCCGCATTGCAAGGTGCAATTCTGAAATTTTTTGCTTTTTCCTGCTCCTCTTAGCATGTTAAAGAAGATTCAAAGAGAGTGAGATGCCAGCTCCTTTCATTCAGTCAGTAGCTTCAATCATTTCTGGACGTTTTTCAATGGCAAAAATCAATGAATATTGTAAATGCACAAACAGTAATTTCTCCGCATTGCAAGGTGCAATTCTGAAATTTTTTGCTTTTTCCTGCTCCTCTTAGCAAGATAAACAAGATTCAAAGAGAGTGAGATGCCAGCTCCTTTCATTCAGTCAGTAGCTTCTATCATTTCTGGACGTTTTTCAATGGCAAAAATCAATGAATATTGTAAATGCACAAACAGTAATTTCTCCGCATTGCAAGGTGCAATTCTGAAATTTTTTGCTTTTTCCTGCTCCTCTTAGCATGATAAACAAGATTCAAAGAGAATGAGATGCCAGCTCCTTTCATTCAGTCAGTAGCTTCAATCATTTCTGGACGTTTTTCAATGGCAAAAATCAATGAATATTGTAAATGCACAAACAGTAATTTCTCCGCATTGCAAGGTGCAATTCTGAAATTTTTTGCTTTTTCCTGCTCCTCTTAGCATGATAAAGAAGATTCAAAGAGAGTGAGATGCCAGCTCCTTTCATTCAGTCAGTAGCTTCAAACATTTCTGGTATATGAATAACATGATGTTTTTCAATGGCAAAAATCAATGAATATTGTAAATGCACAAACAGTAATTTCTCCGCATTGCAAGGTGCAATTCTGAAATTTTTTGCTTTTTTCTGCTCCTCTTAGCATGATAAAGAAGATTCACAGAGAGTGAGATGCCAGCTCCTTTCATTCAGTCAGTAGCTTCAAACATTTCTGGTATATGAATAACATGATGTTTTTCAATGGTAAAAATCAATGAATATTGTAAATGCACAAACAGTAATTTCTCCACATTGCAAGGTGCAATTCTGAAATTTTTTGCTTTTTCCTGCTCCTCTTAGCATGATAAAGAAGATTCAAAGAGAGTGAGATGCCAGCTCCTTTCATTCAGTCAGTAGCTTCAATCATTTCTGGACGTTTTTCAATGGCAAAAATCAATGAATATTGTAAATGCACAAAGAGTAATTTCTCCGCATTGCAAGGTGCAATTCTGAAATTTTTTGCTTTTTCCTGCTCCTCTTAGCATGATAAACAAGATTCAAAGAGAGTGAGATGCCAGCTCCTTTCATTCAGTCAGTAGCTTCAATCATTTCTGGACGTTTTTCAATGGCAAAAATCAATGAATATTGTAAATGCACAAACAGTAATTTCTCCGCATTGCAAGGTGCAATTCTGAAATTTTTTGCTTTTTCCTGCTCCTCTTAGCATGATAAAGAAGATTCAAAGAGAGTGAGATGCCAGCTCCTTTCATTCAGTCAGTAGCTTCAAACATTTCTGGTATATGAATAACATGATGTTTTTCAATGGCAAAAATCAATGAATATTGTAAATGCACAAACAGTAATTTCTCCGCATTGAAAGGTGCAATTCTGAAATTTTTTGCTTTTTCCTGCTCCTCTTAGCATGATAAAGAAGATTCAAAGAGAGTGAGATGCCAGCTCCTTTCATTCAGTCAGTAGCTTCAATCATTTCTGGACGTTTTTCAATGGCAAAAATCAATGAATATTGTAAATGCACAAACAGTAATTTCTCCGCATTGCAAGGTGCAATTCTGAAATTTTTTGCTTTTTCCTGCTCCTCTTAGCATGATAAACAAGATTCAAAGAGAGTGAGATGCCAGCTCCTTTCATTCAGTCAGTAGCTTCAATCATTTCTGGACGTTTTTCAATGGCAAAAATCAATGAATATTGTAAATGCACAAACAGTAATTTCTCCGCATTGCAAGGTGCAATTCTGAAATTTTTTGCTTTTTTCTGCTCCTCTTAGCATGATAAAGAAGATTCAAAGAGAGTGAGATGCCAGCTCCTTTCATTCAGTCAGTAGCTTCGAACATTTCTGGTATATGAATAACATGATGTTTTTCAATGGCAAAAATCAATGAATATTGTAAATGCACAAACAGTAATTTCTCCGCATTGCAAGGTGCAATTCTGAAATTTTTTGCTTTTTCCTGCTCCTCTTAGCATGATAAAGAAGATTCAAAGAGAGTGAGATACCAGCTCCTTTCATTCAGTCAGTAGCTTCAATCATTTCTGGACGTTTTTCAATGGCAAAAATCAATGAATATTGTAAATTCACAAACAGTAATTTCTCCGCATTGCAAGGTGCAATTCTGAAATTTTTTGCTTTTTCCTGCTCCTCTTAGCAAGATAAACAAGATTCAAAGAGAGTGAGATGCCAGCTCCTTTCATTCAGTCAGTAGCTTCAATCATTTCTGGACGTTTTTCAATGGCAAAAATCAATGAATATTGTAAATGCACAAACAGTAATTTCTCCGCATTGCAAGGTGCAATTCTGAAATTTTTTGCTTTTTCCTGCTCCTCTTAGCATGATAAACAAGATTCAAAGAGAATGAGATGCCAGCTCCTTTCATTCAGTCAGTAGCTTCAATCATTTCTGGACGTTTTTCAATGGCAAAAATCAATGAATATTGTAAATGCACAAACAGTAATTTCTCCGCATTGCAAGGTGCAATTCTGAAATTTTTTGCTTTTTCCTGCTCCTCTTAGCATGATAAAGAAGATTCAAAGAGAGTGAGATGCCAGCTCCTTTCATTCAGTCAGTAGCTTCAAACATTTCTGGTATATGAATAACATGATGTTTTTCAATGGCAAAAATCAATGAATATTGTAAATGCACAAACAGTAATTTCTCCGCATTGCAAGGTGCAATTCTGAAATTTTTTGCTTTTTCCTGCTCCTCTTAGCATGATAAAGAAGATTCAAAGAGAGTGAGATGCCAGCTCCTTTCATTCAGTCAGTAGCTTCAATCATTTCTGGACGTTTTTCAATGGCAAAAATCAATGAATATTGTAAATGCACAAACAGTAATTTCTCCGCATTGCAAGGTGCAATTTTGAAATTTTTTGCTTTTTCCTGCTCCTCTTAGCATGATAAAGAAGATTCAAAGAGAGTGAGATGCCAGCTCCTTTCATTCAGTCAGTAGCTTCAATCATTTCTTGACGTTTTTCAATGGCAAAAATCAATGAATATTGTAAATGCACAAACAGTAATTTCTCCGCATTGCAAGGTGCAATTCTGAAATTTTTTGCTTTTTCCTGCTCCTCTTAGCATGATAAAGAAGATTCAAAGAGAGTGAGATGCCAGCTCCTTTCATTCAGTCAGTAGCTTCAATCATTTCTGGACGTTTTTCAATGGCAAAAATCAATGAATATTGTAAATGCACAAACAGTAATTTCTCCGCATTGCAAGGTGCAATTCTGAAATTTTTTGCTTTTTCCTGCTCCTCTTAGCATGATAAACAAGATTCAAAGAGAGTGAGATGCCAGCTCCTTTCATTCAGTCAGTAGCTTCAATCATTTCTGGATGTTTTTCAATGGCAAAAATCAATGAATATTGTAAATGCACAAACAGTAATTTCTCCGCATTGCAAGGTGCAATTCTGAAATTTTTTGCTTTTTCCTGCTCCTCTTAGCATGATAAAGAAGATTCAAAGAGAGTGAGATGCCAGCTCTTTTCATTCAGTCAGTAGCTTCAATCATTTCTGGACGTTTTTCAATGGCAAAAATCAATGAATATTGTAAATGCACAAACAGTAATTTCTCCGCATTGCAAGGTGCAATTCTGAAATTTTTTGCTTTTTCCTGCTCCTCTTAGCATGATAAAGAAGATTCAAAGAGAGTGAGATGCCAGCTCCTTTCATTCAGTCAGTAGCTTCAAACATTTCTGGTATATGAATAACATGATGTTTTTCAATGGCAAAAATCAATGAATATTGTAAATGCACAAACAGTAATTTCTCCGCATTGCAAGGTGCAATTCTGAAATTTTTTGTTTTTCCTGCTCCTCTTAGCATGATAAAGAAGATTCAAAGAGAGTGAGATGCCAGCTCCTTTCATTCAGTCAGTAGCTTCAATCATTTCTGGACGTTTTTCAATGGCAAAAATCATTGAATATTGTAAATGCACAAACAGTAATTTCTCCGCATTGCAAGGTGCAATTCTGAAATTTTTTGCTTTTTCCTGCTCCTCTTAGCATGATAAAGAAGATTCAAAGAGAGTGAGATGCCAGCTCCTTTCATTCAGTCAGTAGCTTCAATCATTTCTGGTATATGAATAACATGATGTTTTTCAATGGCAAAAATCAATTAATATTGTAAATGCACAAACAGTAATTTCTCCGCATTGCAAGGTGCAATTCTGAAATTTTTTGCTTTTTCCTGCTCCTATTAGCATGATAAACAAGATTCAAAGAGAGATGCCAGCTCCTTTCATATAGTCAGTAGCTTCAATCATTTATGGACGTTTTTCAATGGCAAAAATCATTGAATATTGTAAATGCACAAACAGTAATTTCTCCGCATTACAAGGTGCAATTCTGAAATTTTTTGCTTTTTCCTGCTCCTCTTAGCATGATAAAGAATATTCAAAGAGAGTGAGATGCCAGCTCCTTTCATTCAGTCAGTAGCTTCAATCATTTCTGGTATATGAATAACATGATGTTTTTCAATGGCAAAAATCAATGAATATTGTAAATGCACAAACAGTAATTTCTCCGCATTGCAAGGTGCAATTCTGAAATTTTTTGCTTTTTCCTGCTCCTCTTAGCATGATAAAGAAGATTCAAAGAGAGTGAGATGCCAGCTCCTTTCATTCAGTCAGTAGCTTCAATCATTTCTGGACGTTTTTCAATGGCAAAAATCAATGAATATTGTAAATGCACAAACAGTAATTTCTCCGCATTGCAAGGTGCAATTCTGAAATTTTTTGCTTTTTCCTGCTCCTCTTAGCATGATAAAGAAGATTCAAAGAGAGTGAGATGCCAGCTCCTTTCATTCAGTCAGTAGCTTCAATCATTTCTGGACGTTTTTCAATGGCAAAAATCATTGAATATTGTAAATGCACAAACAGTAATTTCTCCGCATTGCAAGGTGCAATTCTGAAATTTTTTGCTTTTTCCTGCTCCTCTTAGTATGATAAAGAAGATTCAAAGAGAGTGAGATGCCAGCTCCTTTCATTCAGTCAGTAGCTTCAATCATTTCTGGTATATGAATAACATGATGTTTTTCAATGGCAAAAATCAATGAATATTGTAAATGCACAAACAGTAATTTCTCCGTATTGCAAGGTGCAATTCTGAAATTTTTTGCTTTTTCCTGCTCCTCTTAGCATGATAAAGAAGATTCAAAGAGAGTGAGATGCCAGCTCCTTTCATTCAGTCAGTAGCTTCAATCATTTCTGGTATATGAATAACATGATGTTTTTCAATGGCAAAAATCAATGAATATTGTAAATGCACAAACAGTAATTTCTCCGCATTGCAAGGTGCAATTCTGAAATTTTTTGCTTTTTCCTGCTCCTCTTAGCATGATAAAGAAGATTCAAAGAGAGTGAGATGCCAGCTCCTTTCATTCAGTCAGTAGCTTCAATCATTTCTGGACGTTTTTCAATGGCAAAAATCAATGAATATTGTAAATGCACAAACAGTAATTTCTCCGCATTGCAAGGTGCAATTCTGAAATTTTTTGCTTTTTCCTGCTCCTCTTAGCATGATAAAGAAGATTCAAAGAGAGTGAGATGCCAGCTCCTTTCATTCAGTCAGTAGCTTCAAACATTTCTGGTATATGAATAACATGATGATTTTCAATGGCAAAAATCAATGAATATTGTAAATGCACAAACAGTAATTTCTCCGCATTGCAAGGTGCAATTCTGAAATTTTTTGCTTTTTTCCTGCTCCTCTTAGCATGATAAAGAAGATTCAAAGAGAGTGAGATGCCAGCTCCTTTCATTCAGTCAGTAGCTTCAAACATTTCTGGTATATGAATAACATGATGTTTTTCAATGGCAAAAATCAATGAATATTGTAAATGCAAAAACAGTAATTTCTCCGAATTGCAAGGTGCAATTCTGAAATTTCTTGCTTTTTCCTGCTCCTCTTAGCATGATAAAGAAGATTCAAAGAGAGTGAGATGCCAGCTCCTTTCATTCAGTCAGTAGCTTCAATCATTTCTGGACGTTTTTCAATGGCAAAAATCATTGAATATTGTAAATGCACAAACAGTAATTTCTCCGCATTGCAAGGTGCAATTCTGAAATTTTTTGCTTTTTCCTGCTCCTCTTAGCATGATAAAGAATATTCAAAGAGAGTGAGATGCCAGCTCCTTTCATTCAGTCAGTAGCTTCAATCATTTCTGGTATATGAATAACATGATGTTTTTCAATGGCAAAAATCAATGAATATTGTAAATGCACAAACAGTAATTTCTCCGCATTGCAAGGTGCAATTCTGAAATTTTTTGCTTTTTCCTGCTCCTCTTAGCATGATAAAGAAGATTCAAAGAGAGTGAGATGCCAGCTCCTTTCATTCAGTCAGTAGCTTCAATCATTTCTGGACGTTTTTCAATGGCAAAAATCAATGAATATTGTAAATGCACAAACAGTAATTTCTCCGCATTGCAAGGTGCAATTCTGAAATTTTTTGCTTTTTCCTGCTCCTCTTAGCATGATAAAGAAGATTCAAAGAGAGTGAGATGCCAGCTCCTTTCATTCAGTCAGTAGCTTCAATCATTTCTGGACGTTTTTCAATGGCAAAAATCATTGAATATTGTAAATGCACAAACAGTAATTTCTCCGCATTGCAAGGTGCAATTCTGAAATTTTTTGCTTTTTCCTGCTCCTCTTAGTATGATAAAGAAGATTCAAAGAGAGTGAGATGCCAGCTCCTTTCATTCAGTCAGTAGCTTCAATCATTTCTGGAATATGAATAACATGATGTTTTTCAATGGCAAAAATCAATGAATATTGTAAATGCACAAACAGTAATTTCTCCGCATTGCAAGGTGCAATTCTGAAATTTTTTGCTTTTTCCTGCTCCTCTTAGCATGATAAAGAAGATTCAAAGAGAGTGAGATGCCAGCTCCTTTCATTCAGTCAGTAGCTTCAATCATTTCTAGACGTTTTTCAATGGCAAAAATCAATGAATATTGTAAATGCACAAACAGTAATTTCTCCGCATTGCAAGGTGCAATTCTGAAATTTTTTGCTTTTTCCTGCTCCTCTTATCATGATAAAGAAGATTCAAAGAGAGTGAGATGCCAGCTCCTTTCATTCAGTCAGTAGCTTCAATCATTTCTGGACGTTTTTCAATGGCAAAAATCAATGAATATTGTAAATGCACAAACAGTAATTTCTCCGCATTGCAAGGTGCAATTCTGAAATTTTTTGCTTTTTCCTGCTCCTCTTAGCATGATAAAGAAGATTCAAAGAGAGTGAGATGCCAGCTCCTTTCATTCAGTCAGTAGCTTCAAACATTTCTGGTATATGAATAACATGATGTTTTTCAATGGCAAAAATCAATGAATATTGTAAATGCACAAACAGTAATTTCTCCGCATTGCAAGGTGCAATTCTGAAATTTTTTGCTTTTTCCTGCTCCTCTTAGCATGATAAAGAAGATTCAAAGAGAGTGAGATGCCAGCTCCTTTCATTTAGTCAGTAGCTTCAATCATTTCTGGACGTTTTTCAATGGCAAAAATCAATGAATATTGTAAATGCACAAACAGTAATTTCTCCGCATTGCAAGGTGCAATTCTGAAATTTTTTGCTTTTTCCTGCTCCTCTTAGCATGATAAACAAGATTCAAAGAGAGTGAGATGCCAGCTCCTTTCATTCAGTCAGTAGCTTCAATCATTTCTGGACGTTTTTCAATGGCAAAAATCAATGAATATTGTAAATGCACAAACAGTAATTTCTCCGCATTGCAAGGTGCAATTCTGAAATTTTTTGCTTTATCCTGCTCCTCTTAGCATGATAAAGAAGATTCAAAGAGAGTGAGATGCCAGCTCCTTTCATTCAGTCAGTAGCTTCAAACATTTCTGGTATATGAATAACATGATGTTTTTCAATGGCAAAAATCAATGAATATTGTAAATGCAAAAACAGTAATTTCTCCGCATTGCAAGGTGCAATTCTGAAATTTCTTGCTTTTTCCTGCTCCTCTTAGCATGATAAAGAAGATTCAAAGAGAGTGAGATGCCAGCTCCTTTCATTCAGTCAGTAGCTTCAATCATTTATGGACGTTTTTCAATGGCAAAAATCATTGAATATTGTAAATGCACAAACAGTAATTTCTCCGCTTTACAAGGTGCAATTCTGAAATTTTTTGCTTTTTCCTGCTCCTCTTAGCATGATAAAGAATATTCAAAGAGAGTGAGATGCCAGCTCCTTTCATTCAGTCAGTAGCTTCAATCATTTCTGGTATATGAATAACATGATGTTTTTCAATGGCAAAAATCAATGAATATTGTAAATGCACAAACAGTAATTTCTCCGCATTGCAAGGTGCAATTCTGAAATTTTTTGCTTTTTCCTGCTCCTCTTAGCATGATAAAGAAGATTCAAAGAGAGTGAGATGCCAGCTCCTTTCATTCAGTCAGTAGCTTCAATCATTTCTGGACGTTTTTCAATGGCAAAAATCAATGAATATTGTAAATGCACAAACAGTAATTTCTCCGCATTGCAAGGTGCAATTCTGAAATTTTTTGCTTTTTCCTGCTCCTCTTAGCATGATAAAGAAGATTCAAAGAGAGTGAGATGCCAGCTCCTTTCATTCAGTCAGTAGCTTCAATCATTTCTGGACGTTTTTCAATGGCAAAAATCATTGAATATTGTAAATGCACAAACAGTAATTTCTCCGCATTGCAAGGTGCAATTCTGAAATTTTTTGCTTTTTCCTGCTCCTCTTAGTATGATAAAGAAGATTCAAAGAGAGTGAGATGCCAGCTCCTTTCATTCAGTCAGTAGCTTCAATCATTTCTGGTATATGAATAACATGATGTTTTTCAATGGCAAAAATCAATGAATATTGTAAATGCACAAACAGTAATTTCTCCGCATTGCAAGGTGCAATTCTGAAATTTTTTGCTTTTTCCTGCTCCTCTTAGCATGATAAAGAAGATTCAAAGAGAGTGAGATGCCAGCTCCTTTCATTCAGTCAGTAGCTTCAATCATTTCTGGTATATGAATAACATGATGTTTTTCAATGGCAAAAATCAATGAATATTGTAAATGCACAAACAGTAATTTCTCCGCATTGCAAGGTGCAATTCTGAAATTTTTTGCTTTTTCCTGCTCCTCTTAGCATGATAAAGAAGATTCAAAGAGAGTGAGATGCCAGCTCCTTTCATTCAGTCAGTAGCTTCAATCATTTCTGGACGTTTTTCAATGGCAAAAATCAATGAATATTGTAAATGCACAAACAGTAATTTCTCCGCATTGCAAGGTGCAATTCTGAAATTTTTTGCTTTTTCCTGCTCCTCTTAGCATGATAAAGAAGATTCAAAGAGAGTGAGATGCCAGCTCCTTTCATTCAGTCAGTAGCTTCAAACATTTCTGGTATATGAATAACATGATGATTTTCAATGGCAAAAATCAATGAATATTGTAAATGCACAAACAGTAATTTCTCCGCATTGCAAGGTGCAATTCTGAAATTTTTTGCTTTTTCCTGCTCCTCTTAGCATGATAAAGAAGATTCAAAGAGAGTGAGATGCCAGCTCCTTTCATTCAGTCAGTAGCTTCAAACATTTCTGGTATATGAATAACATGATGTTTTTCAATGGCAAAAATCAATGAATATTGTAAATGCAAAAACAGTAATTTCTCCGCATTGCAAGGTGCAATTCTGAAATTTCTTGCTTTTTCCTGCTCCTCTTAGCATGATAAAGAAGATTCAAAGAGAGTGAGATGCCAGCTCCTTTCATTCAGTCAGTAGCTTCAATCATTTCTGGACGTTTTTCAATGGCAAAAATCATTGAATATTGTAAATGCACAAACAGTAATTTCTCCGCATTGCAAGGTGCAATTCTGAAATTTTTTGCTTTTTCCTGCTCCTCTTAGCATGATAAAGAATATTCAAAGAGAGTGAGATGCCAGCTCCTTTCATTCAGTCAGTAGCTTCAATCATTTCTGGTATATGAATAACATGATGTTTTTCAATGGCAAAAATCAATGAATATTGTAAATGCACAAACAGTAATTTCTCCGCATTGCAAGGTGCAATTCTGAAATTTTTTGCTTTTTCCTGCTCCTCTTAGCATGATAAAGAAGATTCAAAGAGAGTGAGATGCCAGCTCCTTTCATTCAGTCAGTAGCTTCAATCATTTCTGGACGTTTTTCAATGGCAAAAATCAATGAATATTGTAAATGCACAAACAGTAATTTCTCCGCATTGCAAGGTGCAATTCTGAAATTTTTTGCTTTTTCCTGCTCCTCTTAGCATGATAAAGAAGATTCAAAGAGAGTGAGATGCCAGCTCCTTTCATTCAGTCAGTAGCTTCAATCATTTCTGGACGTTTTTCAATGGCAAAAATCATTGAATATTGTAAATGCACAAACAGTAATTTCTCCGCATTGCAAGGTGCAATTCTGAAATTTTTTGCTTTTTCCTGCTCCTCTTAGTATGATAAAGAAGATTCAAAGAGAGTGAGATGCCAGCTCCTTTCATTCAGTCAGTAGCTTCAATCATTTCTGGAATATGAATAACATGATGTTTTTCAATGGCAAAAATCAATGAATATTGTAAATGCACAAACAGTAATTTCTCCGCATTGCAAGGTGCAATTCTGAAATTTTTTGCTTTTTCCTGCTCCTCTTAGCATGATAAAGAAGATTCAAAGAGAGTGAGATGCCAGCTCCTTTCATTCAGTCAGTAGCTTCAATCATTTCTGGACGTTTTTCAATGGCAAAAATCAATGAATATTGTAAATGCACAAACAGTAATTTCTCCGCATTGCAAGGTGCAATTCTGAAATTTTTTGCTTTTTCCTGCTCCTCTTATCATGATAAAGAAGATTCAAAGAGAGTGAGATGCCAGCTCCTTTCATTCAGTCAGTAGCTTCAATCATTTCTGGACGTTTTTCAATGGCAAAAATCAATGAATATTGTAAATGCACAAACAGTAATTTCTCCGCATTGCAAGGTGCAATTCTGAAATTTTTTGCTTTTTCCTGCTCCTCTTAGCATGATAAAGAAGATTCAAAGAGAGTGAGATGCCAGCTCCTTTCATTCAGTCAGTAGCTTCAAACATTTCTGGTATATGAATAACATGATGTTTTTCAATGGCAAAAATCAATGAATATTGTAAATGCACAAACAGTAATTTCTCCGCATTGCAAGGTGCAATTCTGAAATTTTTTGCTTTTTCCTGCTCCTCTTAGCATGATAAAGAAGATTCAAAGAGAGTGAGATGCCAGCTCCTTTCATTTAGTCAGTAGCTTCAATCATTTCTGGACGTTTTTCAATGGCAAAAATCAATGAATATTGTAAATGCACAAACAGTAATTTCTCCGCATTGCAAGGTGCAATTCTGAAATTTTTTGCTTTTTCCTGCTCCTCTTAGCATGATAAACAAGATTCAAAGAGAGTGAGATGCCAGCTCCTTTCATTCAGTCAGTAGCTTCAATCATTTCTGGACGTTTTTCAATGGCAAAAATCAATGAATATTGTAAATGCACAAACAGTAATTTCTCCGCATTGCAAGGTGCAATTCTGAAATTTTTTGCTTTATCCTGCTCCTCTTAGCATGATAAAGAAGATTCAAAGAGAGTGAGATGCCAGCTCCTTTCATTCAGTCAGTAGCTTCAAACATTTCTGGTATATGAATAACATGATGTTTTTCAATGGCAAAAATCAATGAATATTGTAAATGCAAAAACAGTAATTTCTCCGCATTGCAAGGTGCAATTCTGAAATTTCTTGCTTTTTCCTGCTCCTCTTAGCATGATAAAGAAGATTCAAAGAGAGTGAGATGCCAGCTCCTTTCATTCAGTCAGTAGCTTCAATCATTTATGGACGTTTTTCAATGGCAAAAATCATTGAATATTGTAAATGCACAAACAGTAATTTCTCCGCATTACAAGGTGCAATTCTGAAATTTTTTGCTTTTTCCTGCTCCTCTTAGCATGATAAAGAATATTCAAAGAGAGTGAGATGCCAGCTCCTTTCATTCAGTCAGTAGCTTCAATCATTTCTGGTATATGAATAACATGATGTTTTTCAATGGCAAAAATCAATGAATATTGTAAATGCACAAACAGTAATTTCTCCGCATTGCAAGGTGCAATTCTGAATTTTTTTGCTTTTTCCTGCTCCTCTTAGCATGATAAAGAAGATTCAAAGAGAGTGAGATGCCAGCTCCTTTCATTCAGTCAGTAGCTTCAATCATTTCTGGACGTTTTTCAATGGCAAAAATCAATGAATATTGTAAATGCACAAACAGTAATTTCTCCGCATTGCAAGGTGCAATTCTGAAATTTTTTGCTTTTTCCTGCTCCTCTTAGCATGATAAAGAAGATTCAAAGAGAGTGAGATGCCAGCTCCTTTCATTCAGTCAGTAGCTTCAATCATTTCTGGACGTTTTTCAATGGCAAAAATCATTGAATATTGTAAATGCACAAACAGTAATTTCTCCGCATTGCAAGGTGCAATTCTGAAATTTTTTGCTTTTTCCTGCTCCTCTTAGTATGATAAAGAAGATTCAAAGAGAGTGAGATGCCAGCTCCTTTCATTCAGTCAGTAGCTTCAATCATTTCTGGTATATGAATAACATGATGTTTTTCAATGGCAAAAATCAATGAATATTGTAAATGCACAAACAGTAATTTCTCCGCATTGCAAGGTGCAATTCTGAAATTTTTTGCTTTTTCCTGCTCCTCTTAGCATGATAAAGAAGATTCATAGAGAGTGAGATGCCAGCTCCTTTCATTCAGTCAGTAGCTTCAATCATTTCTGGACGTTTTTCAATGGCAAAAATCAATGAATATTGTAAATGCACAAACAGTAATTTCTCCGCATTGCAAGGTGCAATTCTGAAATTTTTTGCTTTTTCCTGCTCCTCTTAGCATGATAAAGAAGATTCAAAGAGAGTGAGATGCCAGCTCCTTTCATTCAGTCAGTAGCTTCAAACATTTCTGGTATATGAATAACATGATGTTTTTCAATGGCAAAAATCAATGAATATTGTAAATGCACAAACAGTAATTTCTCCGCATTGCAAGGTGCAATTCTGAAATTTTTTGCTTTTTCCTGCTCCTCTTAGCATGATAAAGAAGATTCAAAGAGAGTGAGATGCCAGCTCCTTTCATTCAGTCAGTAGCTTCAATCATTTCTGGACGTTTTTCAATGGCAAAAATCAATGAATATTGTAAATGCACAAACAGTAATTTCTCCGCATTGCAAGGTGCAATTCTGAAATTTTTTGCTTTTTCCTGCTCCTCTTAGCATGATAAACAAGATTCAAAGAGAGTGAGATGCCAGCTCCTTTCATTCAGTCAGTAGCTTCAATCATTTCTGGACGTTTTTCAATGGCAAAAATCAATGAATATTGTAAATGCACAAACAGTAATTTTTCCGCATTGCAAGGTGCAATTCTGAAATTTTTTGCTTTTTCCTGCTCCTCTTAGCATGATAAAGAAGATTCAAAGAGAGTGAGATGCCAGCTCCTTTCATTCAGTCAGTAGCTTCAATCATTTCTGGACGTTTTTCAATGGCAAAAATCAATGAATATTGTAAATGCACAAACAGTAATTTCTCCGCATTGCAAGGTGCAATTCTGAAATTTTTTGCATTTTCCTGCTCCTCTTAGCATGATAAAGAAGATTCAAAGAGAGTGAGATGCCAGCTCCTTTCATTCAGTCAGTAGCTTCAATCATTTCTGGTATATGAATAACATGATGTTTTTCAATGGCAAAAATCAATGAATTTTGTAAATGCACAAACAGTAATTTCTCCGCATTGCAAGGTGCAATTCTGAAATTTTTTGCTTTTTCCTGCTCCTCTTAGCATGATAAAGAAGATTCAAAGAGAGTGAGATGCCAGCTCCTTTCATTCAGTCAGTAGCTTCAATCATTTCTGGACGTTTTTCAATGGCAAAAATCAATGAATATTGTAAATGCACAAACAGTAATTTCTCCGCATTGCAAGGTGCAATTCTGAAATTTTTTGCTTTTTCCTGCTCCTCTTAGCATGATAAACAAGATTCAAAGAGAGTGAGATGCCAGCTCCTTTCATTCAGTCAGTAGCTTCAATCATTTCTGGACGTTTTTCAATGGCAAAAATCAATGAATATTGTAAATGCACAAACAGTAATTTCTCCGCATTGCAAGGTGCAATTCTGAAATTTTTTGCTTTTTCCTGCTCCTCTTAGCATGATAAAGAAGATTCAAAGAGAGTGAGATGCCAGCTCCTTTCATTCAGTCAGTAGCTTCAAACATTTCTGGTATATGAATAACATGATGTTTTTCAATGGCAAAAATCAATGAATATTGTAAATGCACAAACAGTAATTTCTCCGCATTGCAAGGTGCAATTCTGAAATTTTTTGCTTTTTCCTGCTCCTCTTAGCATGATAAAGAAGATTCAAAGAGAGTGAGATGCCAGCTCCTTTTATTCAGTCAGTAGCTTCAATCATTTCTGGACGTTTTTCAATGGCAAAAATCAATGAATATTGTAAATGCACAAACAGTAATTTCTCCGCATTGCAAGGTGCAATTCTGAAATTTTTTGCTTTTTCCTGCTCCTCTTAGCATGTTAAACAAGATTCAAAGAGAGTGAGATGCCAGCTCCTTTCATTCAGTCAGTAGCTTCAATCATTTCTGGACGTTTTTCAATGGCAAAAATCAATGAATATTGTAAATGCACAAACAGTAATTTCTCTGCATTGCAAGGTGCAATTCTGAAATTTTTTGCTTTTTCCTGCTCCTCTTAGCATGATAAAGAAGATTCAAAGAGAGTGAGATGCCAGCTCCTTTCATTCAGTCAGTAGCTTCAATCATTTCTGGACGTTTTTCAATGGCAAAAATCAATGAATATTGTAAATGCACAAACAGTAATTTCTCCGCATTGCAAGGTGCAATTCTGAAATTTTTTGCATTTTCCTGCTCCTCTTAGCATGATAAAGAAGATTCAAAGAGAGTGAGATGCCAGCTCCTTTCATTCAGTCAGTAGCTTCAAACATTTCTGGTATATGAATAACATGATGTTTTTCAATGGCAAAAATCAATGAATATTGTAAATGCACAAACAGTAATTTCTCCGCATTGCAAGGTGCAATTCTGAAATTTTTTGGTTTTTCCTGCTCCTCTTAGCATTATAAAGAAGATTCAAAGAGAGTGAGATGCCAGCTCCTTTCATTCAGTCAGTAGCTTCAATCATTTCTGGACGTTTTTCAATGGCAAAAATCATTGAATATTGTAAATGCACAAACAGTAATTTCTCCGCATTGCAAGGTGCAATTCTGAAATTTTTTGCTTTTTCCTGCTCCTCTTAGCATGATAAAGAAGATTCAAAGAGAGTGAGATGCCAGCTCCTTTCATTCAGTCAGTAGCTTCAATCATTTCTGGTATATGAATAACATGATGTTTTTCAATGGCAAAAATCAATGAATTTTGTAAATGCACAAACAGTAATTTCTCCGCATTGCAAGGTGCAATTCTGAAATTTTTTGCTTTTTCCTGCCCCTCTTAGCATGATAAAGAAGATTCAAAGAGAGTGAGATGCCAGCTCCTTTCATTCAGTCAGTAGCTTCAATCATTTCTGGACGTTTTTCAATGGCAAAAATCAATGAATATTGTAAATGCACAAACAGTAATTTCTCCGCATTGCAAGGTGCAATTCTGAAATTTTTTGCTTTTTCCTGCTCCTCTTAGCATGATAAACAAGATTCAAAGAGAGTGAGATGCCAGCTCCTTTCATTCAGTCAGTAGCTTCAATCATTTCTGGACGTTTTTCAATGGCAAAAATCAATGAATATTGTAAATGCACAAACAGTAATTTCTCCGCATTGCAAGGTGCAATTCTGAAATTTTTTGCTTTTTCCTGCTCCTCTTAGCATGATAAAGAAGATTCAAAGAGAGTGAGATGCCAGCTCCTTTCATTCAGTCAGTAGCTTCAAACATTTCTGGTATATGAATAACATGATGTTTTTCAATGGCAAAAATCAATGAATATTGTAAATGCACAAACAGTAATTTCTCCGCATTGCAAGGTGCAATTCTGAAATTTTTTGCTTTTTCCTGCTCCTCTTAGCATGATAAAGAAGATTCAAAGAGAGTGAGATGCCAGCTCCTTTCATTCAGTCAGTAGCTTCAATCATTTCTGGACGTATTTCAATGGCAAAAATCAATGAATATTGTAAATGCACAAACAGTAATTTCTCCGCATTGCAAGGTGCAATTCTGAAATTTTTTGCTTTTTCCTGCTCCTCTTAGCATGATAAAGAAGATTCAAAGAGAGTGAGATGCCAGCTCCTTTCATTCAGTCAGTAGCTTCAATCATTTCTGGACGTTTTTCAATGGCAAAAATCAATGAATATTGTAAATGCACAAACAGTAATTTCTCCGCATTGCAAGGTGCAATTCTGAAATTTTTTGCTTTTTCCTGCTCCTCCTAGCATGATAAAGAAGATTCAAAGAGAGTGAGATGCCAGCTCCTTTCATTCAGTCAGTAGCTTCAATCATTTCTGGTATATGAATAACATGATGTTTTTCAATGGCAAAAATCAATGAATATTGTAAATGTACAAACAGTAATTTCTCCGCATTGCAAGGTGCAATTCCGAAATTTTTTGCTTTTTCCTGCTCCTCTTAGCATGATAAAGAAGATTCAAAGAGAGTGAGATGCCAGCTCCTTTCATTCAGTCAGTAGCTTCAATCATTTCTGGATGTTTTTCAATGGCAAAAATCATTGAATATTGTAAATGCACAAACAGTAATTTCTCCGCATTGCAAGGTGCAATTCTGAAATTTTTTGCTTTTTCCTGCTCCTCTTAGCATGCTAAACAAGATTCAAAGAGAGTGAGATGCCAGCTCCTTTCATTCAGTCAGTAGCTTCAATCATTTCTGGACGTTTTTCAATGGCAAAAATCAATGAATATTGTAAATGCACAAACAGTAATTTCTCCGCATTGCAAGGTGCAATTCTGAAATTTTTTGCTTTTTCCTGCTCCTCTTAGCATGATAAAGAAGATTCAAAGAGAGTGAGATGCCAGCTCCTTTCATTCAGTCAGTAGCTTCAATCATTTCTGGACGTTTTTCAATGGCAAAAATCAATGAATATTGTAAATGCACAAACAGTAATTTCTCCGCATTGCAAGGTGCAATTCTGAAATTTTTTGCTTTTTCCTGCTCCTCTTAGCATGATAAACAAGATTCAAAGAGAGTGAGATGCCAGCTCCTTTCATTCAGTCAGTAGCTTCAATCATTTCTGGACGTTTTTCAATGGCAAAAATCAATGAATATTGTAAATGCACAAACAGTAATTTCTCCGCATTGCAAGGTGCAATTCTGAAATTTTTTGCTTTTTCCTGCTCCTCTTAGCATGATAAAGAAGATTCAAAGAGAGTGAGATGCCAACTCCTTTCATTCAGTCAGTGGCTTCAAACATTTCTGGTATATGAATAACATGATGTTTTTCAATGGCAAAAATCAATGAATATTGTAAATGCACAAACAGTAATTTCTCCGCATTGCAAGGTGCAATTCTGAAATTTTTTACTTTTTCCTGCTCCTCTTAGCATGATAAAGAAGATTCAAAGAGAGTGAGATGCCAGCTCCTTTCATTCAGTCAGTAGCTTCAATCATTTCTGGACGTTTTTCAATGGCAAAAATCAATGAATATTGTAAATGCACAAACAGTAATTTCTCCGCATTGCAAGGTGCAATTCTGAAATTTTTAGCTTTTTCCTGCTCCTCTTAGCATGATAAAGAAGATTCAAAGAGAGTGAGATGCCAGCTCCTTTCATTCAGTCAGTAGCTTCAATCATTTCTGGACGTTTTTCAATGGCAAAAATCAATGAATATTGTAAATGCACAAACAGTAATTTCTCCGCATTGCAAGGTGCAATTCTGAAATTTTTTGCTTTTTCCTGCTCCTCTTAGCATGATAAAGAAGATTCAAAGAGAGTGAGATGCCAGCTCCTTTCATTCAGTCAGTAGCTTCAATCATTTCTGTACGTTTTTCAATGGCAAAAATCAATGAATATTGTAAATGCACAAACAGTATTTTTTCCGCATTGCAATGTGAAATTCTGAAATTTTTTTCTTTTTCCTGCTCCTCTTAGCATGATAAAGAAGATTCAAAGAGAGTGAGATGCCAGCTACTTTCATTCAGTCAGTAGCTTCAAACATTTCTGGTATATGAATAACATGATGTTTTTCAATGGCAAAAATCAATGAATATTGTAAATGCACAAACAGTAATTTCTCCGCATTGCAAGGTGCAATTCTGAAATTTTTTGCTTTTTCCTGCTCCTCTTAGCATGATAAAGAAGATTCAAAGAGAGTGAGATGCCAGCTCCTTTCATTCAGTCAGTAGCTTCAATCATTTCTGGTATATGAATAACATGATGTTTTTCAATGGCAAAAATCAATGAATTTTGTAAATGCACAAACAGTAATTTCTCCGCATTGCAAGGTGCAATTCTGAAATTTTTTGCTTTTTCCTGCTCCTCTTAGCATGATAAAGAAGATTCAAAGAGAGTGAGATGCCAGCTCCTTTCATTCAGTCAGTAGCTTCAATCATTTCTGGACGTTTTTCAATGGCAAAAATCAATGAATATTGTAAATGCACAAACAGTAATTTCTCCGCATTGCAAGGTGCAATTCTGAAATTTTTTGCTTTTTCCTGCTCCTCTTAGCATGATAAACAAGATTCAAAGAGAGTGAGATGCCAGCTCCTTTCATTCAGTCAGTAGCTTCAATCATTTCTGGACGTTTTTCAATGGCAAAAATCAATGAATATTGTAAATGCACAAACAGTAATTTCTCCGCATTGCAAGGTGCAATTCTGAAATTTTTTGCTTTTTCCTGCTCCTCTTAGCATGATAAAGAAGATTCAAAGAGAGTGAGATGCCAGCTCCTTTCATTCAGTCAGTAGCTTCAAACATTTCTGGTATATGAATAACATGATGTTTTTCAATGGCAAAAATCAATGAATATTGTAAATGCACAAACAGTAATTTCTCCGCATTGCAAGGTGCAATTCTGAAATTTTTTGCTTTTTCCTGCTCCTCTTAGCATGATAAAGAAGATTCAAAGAGAGTGAGATGCCAGCTCCTTTTATTCAGTCAGTAGCTTCAATCATTTCTGGACGTTTTTCAATGGCAAAAATCAATGAATATTGTAAATGCACAAACAGTAATTTCTCCGCATTGCAAGGTGCAATTCTGAAATTTTTTGCTTTTTCCTGCTCCTCTTAGCATGTTAAACAAGATTCAAAGAGAGTGAGATGCCAGCTCCTTTCATTCAGTCAGTAGCTTCAATCATTTCTGGACGTTTTTCAATGGCAAAAATCAATGAATATTGTAAATGCACAAACAGTAATTTCTCTGCATTGCAAGGTGCAATTCTGAAATTTTTTGCTTTTTCCTGCTCCTCTTAGCATGATAAAGAAGATTCAAAGAGAGTGAGATGCCAGCTCCTTTCATTCAGTCAGTAGCTTCAATCATTTCTGGACGTTTTTCAATGGCAAAAATCAATGAATATTGTAAATGCACAAACAGTAATTTCTCCGCATTGCAAGGTGCAATTCTGAAATTTTTTGCATTTTCCTGCTCCTCTTAGCATGATAAAGAAGATTCAAAGAGAGTGAGATGCCAGCTCCTTTCATTCAGTCAGTAGCTTCAAACATTTCTGGTATATGAATAACATGATGTTTTTCAATGGCAAAAATCAATGAATATTGTAAATGCACAAACAGTAATTTCTCCGCATTGCAAGGTGCAATTCTGAAATTTTTTGGTTTTTCCTGCTCCTCTTAGCATTATAAAGAAGATTCAAAGAGAGTGAGATGCCAGCTCCTTTCATTCAGTCAGTAGCTTCAATCATTTCTGGACGTTTTTCAATGGCAAAAATCATTGAATATTGTAAATGCACAAACAGTAATTTCTCCGCATTGCAAGGTGCAATTCTGAAATTTTTTGCTTTTTCCTGCTCCTCTTAGCATGATAAAGAAGATTCAAAGAGAGTGAGATGCCAGCTCCTTTCATTCAGTCAGTAGCTTCAATCATTTCTGGTATATGAATAACATGATGTTTTTCAATGGCAAAAATCAATGAATTTTGTAAATGCACAAACAGTAATTTCTCCGCATTGCAAGGTGCAATTCTGAAATTTTTTGCTTTTTCCTGCCCCTCTTAGCATGATAAAGAAGATTCAAAGAGAGTGAGATGCCAGCTCCTTTCATTCAGTCAGTAGCTTCAATCATTTCTGGACGTTTTTCAATGGCAAAAATCAATGAATATTGTAAATGCACAAACAGTAATTTCTCCGCATTGCAAGGTGCAATTCTGAAATTTTTTGCTTTTTCCTGCTCCTCTTAGCATGATAAACAAGATTCAAAGAGAGTGAGATGCCAGCTCCTTTCATTCAGTCAGTAGCTTCAATCATTTCTGGACGTTTTTCAATGGCAAAAATCAATGAATATTGTAAATGCACAAACAGTAATTTCTCCGCATTGCAAGGTGCAATTCTGAAATTTTTTGCTTTTTCCTGCTCCTCTTAGCATGATAAAGAAGATTCAAAGAGAGTGAGATGCCAGCTCCTTTCATTCAGTCAGTAGCTTCAAACATTTCTGGTATATGAATAACATGATGTTTTTCAATGGCAAAAATCAATGAATATTGTAAATGCACAAACAGTAATTTCTCCGCATTGCAAGGTGCAATTCTGAAATTTTTTGCTTTTTCCTGCTCCTCTTAGCATGATAAAGAAGATTCAAAGAGAGTGAGATGCCAGCTCCTTTCATTCAGTCAGTAGCTTCAATCATTTCTGGACGTATTTCAATGGCAAAAATCAATGAATATTGTAAATGCACAAACAGTAATTTCTCCGCATTGCAAGGTGCAATTCTGAAATTTTTTGCTTTTTCCTGCTCCTCTTAGCATGATAAAGAAGATTCAAAGAGAGTGAGATGCCAGCTCCTTTCATTCAGTCAGTAGCTTCAATCATTTCTGGACGTTTTTCAATGGCAAAAATCAATGAATATTGTAAATGCACAAACAGTAATTTCTCCGCATTGCAAGGTGCAATTCTGAAATTTTTTGCTTTTTCCTGCTCCTCCTAGCATGATAAAGAAGATTCAAAGAGAGTGAGATGCCAGCTCCTTTCATTCAGTCAGTAGCTTCAATCATTTCTGGTATATGAATAACATGATGTTTTTCAATGGCAAAAATCAATGAATATTGTAAATGTACAAACAGTAATTTCTCCGCATTGCAAGGTGCAATTCCGAAATTTTTTGCTTTTTCCTGCTCCTCTTAGCATGATAAAGAAGATTCAAAGAGAGTGAGATGCCAGCTCCTTTCATTCAGTCAGTAGCTTCAATCATTTCTGGATGTTTTTCAATGGCAAAAATCATTGAATATTGTAAATGCACAAACAGTAATTTCTCCGCATTGCAAGGTGCAATTCTGAAATTTTTTGCTTTTTCCTGCTCCTCTTAGCATGCTAAACAAGATTCAAAGAGAGTGAGATGCCAGCTCCTTTCATTCAGTCAGTAGCTTCAATCATTTCTGGACGTTTTTCAATGGCAAAAATCAATGAATATTGTAAATGCACAAACAGTAATTTCTCCGCATTGCAAGGTGCAATTCTGAAATTTTTTGCTTTTTCCTGCTCCTCTTAGCATGATAAAGAAGATTCAAAGAGAGTGAGATGCCAGCTCCTTTCATTCAGTCAGTAGCTTCAATCATTTCTGGACGTTTTTCAATGGCAAAAATCAATGAATATTGTAAATGCACAAACAGTAATTTCTCCGCATTGCAAGGTGCAATTCTGAAATTTTTTGCTTTTTCCTGCTCCTCTTAGCATGATAAACAAGATTCAAAGAGAGTGAGATGCCAGCTCCTTTCATTCAGTCAGTAGCTTCAATCATTTCTGGACGTTTTTCAATGGCAAAAATCAATGAATATTGTAAATGCACAAACAGTAATTTCTCCGCATTGCAAGGTGCAATTCTGAAATTTTTTGCTTTTTCCTGCTCCTCTTAGCATGATAAAGAAGATTCAAAGAGAGTGAGATGCCAACTCCTTTCATTCAGTCAGTGGCTTCAAACATTTCTGGTATATGAATAACATGATGTTTTTCAATGGCAAAAATCAATGAATATTGTAAATGCACAAACAGTAATTTCTCCGCATTGCAAGGTGCAATTCTGAAATTTTTTACTTTTTCCTGCTCCTCTTAGCATGATAAAGAAGATTCAAAGAGAGTGAGATGCCAGCTCCTTTCATTCAGTCAGTAGCTTCAATCATTTCTGGACGTTTTTCAATGGCAAAAATCAATGAATATTGTAAATGCACAAACAGTAATTTCTCCGCATTGCAAGGTGCAATTCTGAAATTTTTAGCTTTTTCCTGCTCCTCTTAGCATGATAAAGAAGATTCAAAGAGAGTGAGATGCCAGCTCCTTTCATTCAGTCAGTAGCTTCAATCATTTCTGGACGTTTTTCAATGGCAAAAATCAATGAATATTGTAAATGCACAAACAGTAATTTCTCCGCATTGCAAGGTGCAATTCTGAAATTTTTTGCTTTTTCCTGCTCCTCTTAGCATGATAAAGAAGATTCAAAGAGAGTGAGATGCCAGCTCCTTTCATTCAGTCAGTAGCTTCAATCATTTCTGTACGTTTTTCAATGGCAAAAATCAATGAATATTGTAAATGCACAAACAGTATTTTTTCCGCATTGCAATGTGAAATTCTGAAATTTTTTTCTTTTTCCTGCTCCTCTTAGCATGATAAAGAAGATTCAAAGAGAGTGAGATGCCAGCTACTTTCATTCAGTCAGTAGCTTCAAACATTTCTGGTATATGAATAACATGATGTTTTTCAATGGCAAAAATCAATGAATATTGTAAATGCACAAACAGTAATTTCTCCGCATTGCAAGGTGCAATTCTGAAATTTTTTGCTTTTTCCTGCTCCTCTTAGCATGATAAAGAAGATTCAAAGAGAGTGAGATGCCAGCTCCTTTCATTCAGTCAGTAGCTTCAATCATTTCTGGACGTTTTTCAATGGCAAAAATCAACAAATATTGTAAATGCACAAACAGAAATTTCTCCGCATTGCAAGGTGCAATTCTGAAATTTTTTGCTTTTTCCTGCTCCTCTTAGCATGATAAAGAAGATTCAAAGAGAGTGAGATGCCAGCTCCTTTCATTCAGTCAGTAGCTTCAAACATTTCTGGTATATGAATAACATGATGTTTTTCAATGGCAAAAATCAATGAATATTGTAAATGCACAAACAGTAATTTCTCCGCATTGCAAGGTGCAATTCTGAAATTTTATGGTTTTTCCTGCTCCTCTTAGCATGATAAAGAAGATTCAAAGAGAGTGAGATGCCAGCTCCTTTCATTCAGTCAGTAGCTTCAATCATTTCTGGACGTTTTTCAATGGCAAAAATCAATGAATATTGTAAATGCACAAACAGTAATTTCTCCGCATTGCAAGGTGCAATTCTGAAATTTTTTGCTTTTTCCTGCTCCTCTTAGCATGATAAAGAAGATTCAAAGAGAGTGAGATGCCAGCTCCTTTCATTCAGTCAGTAGCTTCAAACATTTCTGGTATATGAATAACATGATGTTTTTCAATGGCAAAAATCAATGAATATTGTAAATGCACAAACAGTAATTTCTCCGCATTGCAAGGTGCAATTCTGAAATTTTTTGCTTTTTCCTGCTCCTCTTAGCATGATAAAGAAGATTCAAAGAGAGTGAGATGCCAGCTCCTTTCATTCAGTCAGTAGCTTCAATCATTTCTGGACGTATTTCAATGGCAAAAATCAATGAATATTGTAAATGCACAAACAGTAATTTCTCCGCATTGCAAGGTGCAATTCTGAAATTTTTTGCTTTTTCCTGCTCCTCTTAGCATGATAAAGAAGATTCAAAGAGAGTGAGATGCCAGCTCCTTTCATTCAGTCAGTAGCTTCAATCATTTCTGGACGTTTTTCAATGGCAAAAATCAATGAATATTGTAAATGCACAAACAGTAATTTCTCCGCATTGCAAGGTGCAATTCTGAAATTTTTTGCTTTTTCCTGCTCCTCCTAGCATGATAAAGAAGATTCAAAGAGAGTGAGATGCCAGCTCCTTTCATTCAGTCAGTAGCTTCAATCATTTCTGGTATATGAATAACATGATGTTTTTCAATGGCAAAAATCAATGAATATTGTAAATGTACAAACAGTAATTTCTCCGCATTGCAAGGTGCAATTCCGAAATTTTTTGCTTTTTCCTGCTCCTCTTAGCATGATAAAGAAGATTCAAAGAGAGTGAGATGCCAGCTCCTTTCATTCAGTCAGTAGCTTCAATCATTTCTGGATGTTTTTCAATGGCAAAAATCATTGAATATTGTAAATGCACAAACAGTAATTTCTCCGCATTGCAAGGTGCAATTCTGAAATTTTTTGCTTTTTCCTGCTCCTCTTAGCATGCTAAACAAGATTCAAAGAGAGTGAGATGCCAGCTCCTTTCATTCAGTCAGTAGCTTCAATCATTTCTGGACGTTTTTCAATGGCAAAAATCAATGAATATTGTAAATGCACAAACAGTAATTTCTCCGCATTGCAAGGTGCAATTCTGAAATTTTTAGCTTTTTCCTGCTCCTCTTAGCATGATAAAGAAGATTCAAAGAGAGTGAGATGCCAGCTCCTTTCATTCAGTCAGTAGCTTCAATCATTTCTGGACGTTTTTCAATGGCAAAAATCAATGAATATTGTAAATGCACAAACAGTAATTTCTCCGCATTGCAAGGTGCAATTCTGAAATTTTTTGCTTTTTCCTGCTCCTCTTAGCATGATAAAGAAGATTCAAAGAGAGTGAGATGCCAGCTCCTTTCATTCAGTCAGTAGCTTCAATCATTTCTGTACGTTTTTCAATGGCAAAAATCAATGAATATTGTAAATGCACAAACAGTATTTTTTCCGCATTGCAATGTGAAATTCTGAAATTTTTTTCTTTTTCCTGCTCCTCTTAGCATGATAAAGAAGATTCAAAGAGAGTGAGATGCCAGCTACTTTCATTCAGTCAGTAGCTTCAAACATTTCTGGTATATGAATAACATGATGTTTTTCAATGGCAAAAATCAATGAATATTGTAAATGCACAAACAGTAATTTCTCCGCATTGCAAGGTGCAATTCTGAAATTTTTTGCTTTTTCCTGCTCCTCTTAGCATGATAAAGAAGATTCAAAGAGAGTGAGATGCCAGCTCCTTTCATTCAGTCAGTAGCTTCAATCATTTCTGGACGTTTTTCAATGGCAAAAATCAACAAATATTGTAAATGCACAAACAGAAATTTCTCCGCATTGCAAGGTGCAATTCTGAAATTTTTTGCTTTTTCCTGCTCCTCTTAGCATGATAAAGAAGATTCAAAGAGAGTGAGATGCCAGCTCCTTTCATTCAGTCAGTAGCTTCAAACATTTCTGGTATATGAATAACATGATGTTTTTCAATGGCAAAAATCATTGAATATTGTAAATGCACAAACAGTAATTTCTCCGCATTGCAAGGTGCAATTCTGAAATTTTTTGCTTTTTCCTGCTCCTCTTAGCATGCTAAACAAGATTCAAAGAGAGTGAGATGCCAGCTCCTTTCATTCAGTCAGTAGCTTCAATCATTTCTGGACGTTTTTCAATGGCAAAAATCAATGAATATTGTAAATGCACAAACAGTAATTTCTCCGCATTGCAAGGTGCAATTCTGAAATTTTTAGCTTTTTCCTGCTCCTCTTAGCATGATAAAGAAGATTCAAAGAGAGTGAGATGCCAGCTCCTTTCATTCAGTCAGTAGCTTCAATCATTTCTGGACGTTTTTCAATGGCAAAAATCAATGAATATTGTAAATGCACAAACAGTAATTTCTCCGCATTGCAAGGTGCAATTCTGAAATTTTTTGCTTTTTCCTGCTCCTCTTAGCATGATAAAGAAGATTCAAAGAGAGTGAGATGCCAGCTCCTTTCATTCAGTCAGTAGCTTCAATCATTTCTGTACGTTTTTCAATGGCAAAAATCAATGAATATTGTAAATGCACAAACAGTATTTTTTCCGCATTGCAATGTGAAATTCTGAAATTTTTTTCTTTTTCCTGCTCCTCTTAGCATGATAAAGAAGATTCAAAGAGAGTGAGATGCCAGCTACTTTCATTCAGTCAGTAGCTTCAAACATTTCTGGTATATGAATAACATGATGTTTTTCAATGGCAAAAATCAATGAATATTGTAAATGCACAAACAGTAATTTCTCCGCATTGCAAGGTGCAATTCTGAAATTTTTTGCTTTTTCCTGCTCCTCTTAGCATGATAAAGAAGATTCAAAGAGAGTGAGATGCCAGCTCCTTTCATTCAGTCAGTAGCTTCAATCATTTCTGGACGTTTTTCAATGGCAAAAATCAACAAATATTGTAAATGCACAAACAGAAATTTCTCCGCATTGCAAGGTGCAATTCTGAAATTTTTTGCTTTTTCCTGCTCCTCTTAGCATGATAAAGAAGATTCAAAGAGAGTGAGATGCCAGCTCCTTTCATTCAGTCAGTAGCTTCAAACATTTCTGGTATATGAATAACATGATGTTTTTCAATGGCAAAAATCAATGAATATTGTAAATGCACAAACAGTAATTTCTCCGCATTGCAAGGTGCAATTCTGAAATTTTATGGTTTTTCCTGCTCCTCTTAGCATGATAAAGAAGATTCAAAGAGAGTGAGATGCCAGCTCCTTTCATTCAGTCAGTAGCTTCAATCATTTCTGGACGTTTTTCAATGGCAAAAATCAATGAATATTGTAAATGCACAAACAGTAATTTCTCCGCATTGCAAGGTGCAATTCTGAAATTTTTTGCTTTTTCCTGCTCCTCTTAGCATGATAAAGAAGATTCAAAGAGAGTGAGATGCCAGCTCCTTTCATTCAGTCAGTAGCTTCAAACATTTCTGGTATATGAATAACATGATGTTTTTCAATGGCAAAAATCAATGAATATTGTAAATGCACAAACAGTAATTTCTCCGCATTGCAAGGTGCAATTCTGAAATTTTTTGCTTTTTCCTGCTCCTCTTAGCATGATAAAGAAGATTCAAAGAGAGTGAGATGCCAGCTCCTTTCATTCAGTCAGTAGCTTCAATCATTTCTGGACGTATTTCAATGGCAAAAATCAATGAATATTGTAAATGCACAAACAGTAATTTCTCCGCATTGCAAGGTGCAATTCTGAAATTTTTTGCTTTTTCCTGCTCCTCTTAGCATGATAAAGAAGATTCAAAGAGAGTGAGATGCCAGCTCCTTTCATTCAGTCAGTAGCTTCAATCATTTCTGGACGTTTTTCAATGGCAAAAATCAATGAATATTGTAAATGCACAAACAGTAATTTCTCCGCATTGCAAGGTGCAATTCTGAAATTTTTTGCTTTTTCCTGCTCCTCCTAGCATGATAAAGAAGATTCAAAGAGAGTGAGATGCCAGCTCCTTTCATTCAGTCAGTAGCTTCAATCATTTCTGGTATATGAATAACATGATGTTTTTCAATGGCAAAAATCAATGAATATTGTAAATGTACAAACAGTAATTTCTCCGCATTGCAAGGTGCAATTCCGAAATTTTTTGCTTTTTCCTGCTCCTCTTAGCATGATAAAGAAGATTCAAAGAGAGTGAGATGCCAGCTCCTTTCATTCAGTCAGTAGCTTCAATCATTTCTGGATGTTTTTCAATGGCAAAAATCATTGAATATTGTAAATGCACAAACAGTAATTTCTCCGCATTGCAAGGTGCAATTCTGAAATTTTTTGCTTTTTCCTGCTCCTCTTAGCATGCTAAACAAGATTCAAAGAGAGTGAGATGCCAGCTCCTTTCATTCAGTCAGTAGCTTCAATCATTTCTGGACGTTTTTCAATGGCAAAAATCAATGAATATTGTAAATGCACAAACAGTAATTTCTCCGCATTGCAAGGTGCAATTCTGAAATTTTTTGCTTTTTCCTGCTCCTCTTAGCATGATAAAGAAGATTCAAAGAGAGTGAGATGCCAGCTCCTTTCATTCAGTCAGTAGCTTCAATCATTTCTGGACGTTTTTCAATGGCAAAAATCAATGAATATTGTAAATGCACAAACAGTAATTTCTCCGCATTGCAAGGTGCAATTCTGAAATTTTTTGCTTTTTCCTGCTCCTCTTAGCATGATAAACAAGATTCAAAGAGAGTGAGATGCCAGCTCCTTTCATTCAGTCAGTAGCTTCAATCATTTCTGGACGTTTTTCAATGGCAAAAATCAATGAATATTGTAAATGCACAAACAGTAATTTCTCCGCATTGCAAGGTGCAATTCTGAAATTTTTTGCTTTTTCCTGCTCCTCTTAGCATGATAAAGAAGATTCAAAGAGAGTGAGATGCCAACTCCTTTCATTCAGTCAGTGGCTTCAAACATTTCTGGTATATGAATAACATGATGTTTTTCAATGGCAAAAATCAATGAATATTGTAAATGCACAAACAGTAATTTCTCCGCATTGCAAGGTGCAATTCTGAAATTTTTTACTTTTTCCTGCTCCTCTTAGCATGATAAAGAAGATTCAAAGAGAGTGAGATGCCAGCTCCTTTCATTCAGTCAGTAGCTTCAATCATTTCTGGACGTTTTTCAATGGCAAAAATCAATGAATATTGTAAATGCACAAACAGTAATTTCTCCGCATTGCAAGGTGCAATTCTGAAATTTTTAGCTTTTTCCTGCTCCTCTTAGCATGATAAAGAAGATTCAAAGAGAGTGAGATGCCAGCTCCTTTCATTCAGTCAGTAGCTTCAATCATTTCTGGACGTTTTTCAATGGCAAAAATCAATGAATATTGTAAATGCACAAACAGTAATTTCTCCGCATTGCAAGGTGCAATTCTGAAATTTTTTGCTTTTTCCTGCTCCTCTTAGCATGATAAAGAAGATTCAAAGAGAGTGAGATGCCAGCTCCTTTCATTCAGTCAGTAGCTTCAATCATTTCTGTACGTTTTTCAATGGCAAAAATCAATGAATATTGTAAATGCACAAACAGTATTTTTTCCGCATTGCAATGTGAAATTCTGAAATTTTTTTCTTTTTCCTGCTCCTCTTAGCATGATAAAGAAGATTCAAAGAGAGTGAGATGCCAGCTACTTTCATTCAGTCAGTAGCTTCAAACATTTCTGGTATATGAATAACATGATGTTTTTCAATGGCAAAAATCAATGAATATTGTAAATGCACAAACAGTAATTTCTCCGCATTGCAAGGTGCAATTCTGAAATTTTTTGCTTTTTCCTGCTCCTCTTAGCATGATAAAGAAGATTCAAAGAGAGTGAGATGCCAGCTCCTTTCATTCAGTCAGTAGCTTCAATCATTTCTGGACGTTTTTCAATGGCAAAAATCAACAAATATTGTAAATGCACAAACAGAAATTTCTCCGCATTGCAAGGTGCAATTCTGAAATTTTTTGCTTTTTCCTGCTCCTCTTAGCATGATAAAGAAGATTCAAAGAGAGTGAGATGCCAGCTCCTTTCATTCAGTCAGTAGCTTCAAACATTTCTGGTATATGAATAACATGATGTTTTTCAATGGCAAAAATCAATGAATATTGTAAATGCACAAACAGTAATTTCTCCGCATTGCAAGGTGCAATTCTGAAATTTTATGGTTTTTCCTGCTCCTCTTAGCATGATAAAGAAGATTCAAAGAGAGTGAGATGCCAGCTCCTTTCATTCAGTCAGTAGCTTCAATCATTTCTGGACGTTTTTCAATGGCAAAAATCATTGAATATTGTAAATGCACAAACAGTAATTTCTCCGCATTGCAAGGTGCAATTCTGAAATTTTTTGCTTTTTCCTGCTCCTCTTAGCATGATAAAGAAGATTCAAAGAGAGTGAGATGCCAGCTCCTTTCATTCAGTCAGTAGCTTCAATCATTTCTGGTATATGAATAACATGATGTTTTTCAATGGCAAAAATCAATGAATTTTGTAAATGCACAAACAGTAATTTCTCCGCATTGCAAGGTGCAATTCTGAAATTTTTTGCTTTTTCCTGCTCCTCTTAGCATGATAAAGAAGATTCAAAGAGAGTGAGATGCCAGCTCCTTTCATTCAGTCAGTAGCTTCAATCATTTCTGGACGTTTTTCAATGGCAAAAATCAATGAATATTGTAAATGCACAAACAGTAATTTCTCCGCATTGCAAGGTGCAATTCTGAAATTTTTTGCTTTTTCCTGCTCCTCTTAGCATGATTAACAAGATTCAAAGAGAGTGAGATGCCAGCTCCTTTCATTCAGTCAGTAGCTTCAATCATTTCTGGACGTTTTTCAATGGCAAAAATCAATGAATATTGTAAATGCACAAACAGTAATTTCTCCGCATTGCAAGGTGCAATTCTGAAATTTTTTGCTTTTTCCTGCTCCTCTTAGCATGATAAAGAAGATTCAAAGAGAGTGAGATGCCAGCTCCTTTCATTCAGTCAGTAGCTTCAATCATTTCTGGACGTTTTTCAATGGCAAAAATCAATGAATATTGTAAATGCACAAACAGTAATTTCTCCGCATTGCAAGGTGCAATTCTGAAATTTTTTGCTTTTTCCTGCTCCTCTTAGCATGATAAAGAAGATTCAAAGAGAGTGAGATGCCAGCTCCTTTCATTCAGTCAGTAGCTTCAATCATTTCTGGACGTTTTTCAATGGCAAAAATCAATGAATATTGTAAATGCACAAACAGTAATTTCTCCGCATTGCAAGGTGCAATTCTGAAATTTTTTGCTTTTTCCTGCTCCTCCTAGCATGATAAAGAAGATTCAAAGAGAGTGAGATGCCAGCTCCTTTCATTCAGTCAGTAGCTTCAATCATTTCTGGTATATGAATAACATGATGTTTTTCAATGGCAAAAATCAATGAATATTGTAAATGCACAAGCAGTAATTTCTCCGCATTGCAAGGTGCAATTCCGAAATTTTTTGCTTTTTCCTGCTCCTCTTAGCATGATAAAGAAGATTCAAAGAGAGTGAGATGCCAGCTCCTTTCATTCAGTCAGTAGCTTCAATCATTTCTGTACGTTTTTCAATGGCAAAAATCAATGAATATTGTAAATGCACAAACAGTATTTTTTCCGCATTGCAATGTGAAATTCTGAAATTTTTTGCTTTTTCCTGCTCCTCTTAGCATGATAAACAAGATTCAAAGAGAGTGAGATGCCAGCTCCTTTCATTCAGTCAGTAGCTTCAATCATTTCTGGACGTTTTTCAATGGCAAAAATCAATGAATATTGTAAATGCACAAACAGTAATTTCTCCGCATTGCAAGGTGCAATTCTGAAATTTTTTGCTTTTTCCTGCTCCTCTTAGCATGATTAACAAGATTCAAAGAGAGTGAGATGCCAGCTCCTTTCATTCAGTCAGTAGCTTCAATCATTTCTGGACGTTTTTCAATGGCAAAAATCAATGAATATTGTAAATGCACAAACAGTAATTTCTCCGCATTGCAAGGTGCAATTCTGAAATTTTTTGCTTTTTCCTGCTCCTCTTAGCATGATAAAGAAGATTCAAAGAGAGTGAGATGCCAGCTCCTTTCATTCAGTCAGTAGCTTCAATCATTTCTGGACGTTTTTCAATGGCAAAAATCAATGAATATTGTAAATGCACAAACAGTAATTTCTCCGCATTGCAAGGTGCAATTCTGAAATTTTTTGCTTTTTCCTGCTCCTCTTAGCATGATAAAGAAGATTCAAAGAGAGTGAGATGCCAGCTCCTTTTATTCAGTCAGTAGCTTCAATCATTTCTGGACGTTTTTCAATGGCAAAAATCAATGAATATTGTAAATGCACAAACAGTAATTTCTCCGCATTGCAAGGTGCAATTCTGAAATTTTTTGCTTTTTCCTGCTCCTCCTAGCATGATAAAGAAGATTCAAAGAGAGTGAGATGCCAGCTCCTTTCATTCAGTCAGTAGCTTCAATCATTTCTGGTATATGAATAACATGATGTTTTTCAATGGCAAAAATCAATGAATATTGTAAATGCACAAGCAGTAATTTCTCCGCATTGCAAGGTGCAATTCCGAAATTTTTTGCTTTTTCCTGCTCCTCTTAGCATGATAAAGAAGATTCAAAGAGAGTGAGATGCCAGCTCCTTTCATTCAGTCAGTAGCTTCAATCATTTCTGTACGTTTTTCAATGGCAAAAATCAATGAATATTGTAAATGCACAAACAGTATTTTTTCCGCATTGCAATGTGAAATTCTGAAATTTTTTGCTTTTTCCTGCTCCTCTTAGCATGATAAACAAGATTCAAAGAGAGTGAGATGCCAGCTCCTTTCATTCAGTCAGTAGCTTCAATCATTTCTGGACGTTTTTCAATGGCAAAAATCAATGAATATTGTAAATGCACAAACAGTAATTTCTCCGCATTGCAAGGTGCAATTCTGAAATTTTTTGCTTTTTCCTGCTCCTCTTAGCATGATAAAGAAGATTCAAAGAGAGTGAGATGCCAGCTCCTTTCATTCAGTCAGTAGCTTCAAACATTTCTGGTATATGAATAACATGATGTTTTTCAATGGCAAAAATCAATGAATATTGTAAATGCACAAACAGTAATTTCTCCGCATTGCAAGGTGCAATTCTGAAATTTTTTGCTTTTTCCTGCTCCTCTTAGCATGATAAAGAAGATTCAAAGAGAGTGAGATGCCAGCTCCTTTCATTCAGTCAGTAGCTTCAATCATTTCTGGACGTTTTTCAATGGCAAAAATCAACAAATATTGTAAATGCACAAACAGTAATTTCTCCGCATTGCAAGGTGCAATTCTGAAATTTTTTGCTTTTTCCTGCTCCTCTTAGCATGATAAAGAAGATTCAAAGAGAGTGAGATGCCAGCTCCTTTCATTCAGTCAGTAGCTTCAAACATTTCTGGTATATGAATAACATGATGTTTTTCAATGGCAAAAATCAATGAATATTGTAAATGCACAAACAGTAATTTCTCCGCATTGCAAGGTGCAATTCTGAAATTTTTTGCTTTTTCCTGCTCCTCTTAGCATGATAAAGAAGATTCAAAGAGAGTGAGATGCCAGCTCCTTTCATTCAGTCAGTAGCTTCAATCATTTCTGGACGTTTTTCAATGGCAAAGATCAATGAATATTGTAAATGTACAAACAGTAATTTCTCCGCATTGCAAGGTGCAATTCTGAAATTTTTTGCTTTTTCCTGCTCCTCTTAGCATGATAAAGAAGATTCAAAGAGAGTGAGATGCCAGCTCCTTTCATTCAGTCAGTAGCTTCAAACATTTCTGGTATATGAATAACATGATGTTTTTCAATGGCAAAAATCAATGAATATTGTAAATGCACAAACAGTAATTTCTCCGCATTGCAAGGTGCAATTCTGAAATTTTTTGCTTTTTCCTGCTCCTCTTAGCATGATAAAGAAGATTCAAAGAGAGTGAGATGCCAGCTCCTTTCATTCAGTCAGTAGCTTCAATCATTTCTGGACGTTTTTCAATGGCAAAAATCAATGAATAATGTAAATGCACAAACAGTAATTTCTCCTCATTGCAAGGTGCAATTCTGAAATTTTTTGCTTTTTCCTGCTCCTCTTAGCATGATAAAGAAGATTCAAAGAGAGTGAGATGCCAGCTCCTTTCATTCAGTCAGTAGCTTCAATCATTTCTGGACGTTTTTCAATGGCAAAAATCAATGAATATTGTAAATGCACAAACAGTAATTTCTCCGCATTGCAAGGTGCAATTCTGAAATTTTTTGCTTTTTCCTGCTCCTCTTAGCATGATAAAGAAGATTCAAAGAGAGTGAGATGCCAGCTCCTTTCATTCAGTCAGTAGCTTCAAACATTTCTGGTATATGAATAACATGATGTTTTTCAATGGCAAAAATCAATGAATATTGTAAATGCACAAACAGTAATTTCTCCGCATTGCAAGGTGCAATTCTGAAATTTTTTGCTTTTTCCTGCTCCTCTTAGCATGATAAAGAAGATTCAAAGAGAGTGAGATGCCAGCTCCTTTCATTCAGTCAGTAGCTTCAATCATTTCTGGACGTTTTTCAATGGCAAAAATCATTGAACATTGTAAATGCACAAACAGTAATTTCTCCGCATTGCAAGGTGCAATTCTGAAATTTTTTGCTTTTTCCTGCTCCTCTTAGCATGATAAAGAAGATTCAAAGAGAGTGAGATGCCAGCTCCTTTCATTCAGTCAGTAGCTTCAAACATTTCTGGTATATGAATAACATGATGTTTTTCAATGGCAAAAATCAATGAATATTGTAAATGCACAAACAGTAATTTCTCCGCATTGCAAGGTGCAATTCTGAAATTTTTTGCTTTTTCCTGCTCCTCTTAGCATGATAAAGAAGATTCAAAGAGAGTGAGATGCCAGCTCCTTTCATTCAGTCAGTAGCTTCAATCATTTCTGGTATATGAATAACATGATGTTTTTCAATGGCAAAAATCAATGAATATTGTAAATGCACAAACAGTAATTTCTCCGCATTGCAAGGTGCAATTCTGAAATTTTTTGCTTTTTCCTGCTCCTCTTAGCATGATAAAGAATATTCAAAGAGAGTGAGATGCCAGCTCCTTTCATTCAGTCAGTAGCTTCAATCATTTCTGGACGTTTTTCAATGGCAAAAATCATTGAATATTGTAAATGCACAAAGAGTAATTTCTCCGCATTGCAAGGTGCAATTCTGAAATTTTTTGCTTTTTCCTGCTCCTCTTAGCATGATAAACAAGATTCAAAGAGAGTGAGATGCCAGCTCCTTTCATTCAGTCAGTAGCTTCAATCATTTCTGGACGTTTTTCAATGGCAAAAATCAATGAATATTGTAAATGCACAAACAGTAATTTCTCCGCATTGCAAGGTGCAATTCTGAAATTTTTTGCTTTTTCCTGCTCCTCTTAGCATGATAAAGAAGATTCAAAGAGAGTGAGATGCCAGCTCCTTTCATTCAGTCAGTAGCTTCAATCATTTCTGGACGTTTTTCAATGGCAAAAATCAATGAATATTGTAAATGCACAAACAGTAATTTCTCCGCATTGCAAGGTGCAATTCTGAAATTTTTTGCTTTTTCCTGCTCCTATTAGCATGATAAACAAGATTCAAAGAGAGTGAGATGCCAGCTCCTTTCATTCAGTCAGTAGCTTCAATCATTTCTGGACGTTTTTCAAAGGCAAAAATCAATGAATATTGTAAGTGCACAAACAGTAATTTCTCCGCATTGCAAGGTGCAATTCTGAAATTTTTTGCTTTTTCCTGCTCCTCTTAGCATGATAAAGAAGATTCAAAGAGAGTGAGATGCCAGCTCCTTTCATTCAGTCAGTAGCTTCAAACATTTCTGGTATATGAATAACATGATGTTTTTCAATGGCAAAAATCAATGAATATTGTAAATGCACAAACAGTAATTTCTCCGCATTGCAAGGTGCAATTCTGAATTTTTTTGCTTTTTCCTGCTCCTCTAAGCATGATAAAGAAGATTCAAAGAGAGTGAGATGCCAGCTCCTTTCATTCAGTCAGTAGCTTCAATCATTTCTGGACATTTTTCAATGGCAAAAATCAATGAATATTGTAAATGCACAAACAGTAATTTCTCCGCATTGCAAGGTGCAATTCTGAAATTTTTTGCTTTTTCCTGCTCCTCTTAGCATGATAAACAAGATTCAAAGAGAATGAGATGCCAGCTCCTTTCATTCAGTCAGTAGCTTCAATCATTTCTGGACGTTTTTCAATGGAAAAATCAATGAATATTGTAAATGCACAAACAGTAATTTCTCCGCATTGCAAGGTGCAATTCTGAAATTTTTTGATTTTTCCTGCTCCTCTTAGCATGATAAAGAAGATTCAAAGAGAGTGAGATGCCAGCTCCTTTCATTCAGTCAGTAGCTTCAAACATTTCTGGTATATGAATAACATGATGTTTTTCAATGGCAAAAATCAATGAATATTGTAAATGCACAAACAGTAATTTCTCCGCATTGCAAGGTGCAATTCTGAAATTTTTTGCTTTTTCCTGCTCCTCTTAGCATGATAAAGAAGATTCAAAGAGAGTGAGATGCCAGCTCCTTTCATTCAGTCAGTAGCTTCAATCATTTCTGGATGTTTTTCAATGGCAAAAATCAATGAATATTGTAAATGCACAAACAGTAATTTCTCCGCATTGCAAGGTGCAATTCTGAAATTTTTTGCTTTTTCCTGCTCCTCTTAGCATGATAAAGAAGATTCAAAGAGAGTGAGATGCCAGCTCCTTTCATTCAGTCAGTAGCTTCAATCATTTCTGGATGTTTTTCAATGGCAAAAATCAATGAATATTGTAAATGCACAAACAGTAATTTCTCCGCATTGCAAGGTGCAATTCTGAAATTTTTTGCTTTTTCCTGCTCCTCTTAGCATGATAAAGAAGATTCAAAGAGAGTGAGATGCCAGCTCCTTTCATTCAGTCAGTAGCTTCAAACATTTCTGGTATATGAATAACATGATGTTTTTCAATGGCAAAAATCAATGAATATTGTAAATGCACAAACAGTAATTTCTCCGCATTGCAAGGTGCAATTCTGAAATTTTTTGTTTTTCCTGCTCCTCTTAGCATGATAAAGAAGATTCAAATAGAGTGAGATGCCAGCTCCTTTCATTCAGTCAGTAGCTTCAAACATTTCTGGTATATGAATAACATGATGTTTTTCAATGGCAAAAATCAATGAATATTGTAAATGCACAAACAGTAATTTCTCCGCATTGCAAGGTGCAATTTTGAAATTTTTTGCTTTTTCCTGCTCCTCTTAGCATGATAAAGAAGATTCAAAGAGAGTGAGATGCCAGCTCCTTTCATTCAGTCAGTAGCTTCAAACATTTCTGGTATATGAATAACATGATGTTTTTCAATGGCAAAAATCAATGAATATTGTAAATGCACAAACAGTAATTTCTCCGCATTGCAAGGTGCAATTCTGAAATTTTTTGTTTTTCCTGCTCCTCTTAGCATGATAAAGAAGATTCAAAGAGAGTGAGATGCCAGCTCCTTTCATTCAGTCAGTAGCTTCAAACATTTCTGGTATATGAATAACATGATGTTTTTCAATGGCAAAAATCAATGAATATTGTAAATGCACAAACAGTAATTTCTCCGCATTGCAAGGTGCAATTTTGAAATTTTTTGCTTTTTCCTGCTCCTCTTAGCATGATAAAGAAGATTCAAAGAGAGTGAGATGCCAGCTCCTTTCATTCAGTCAGTAGCTTCAATCATTTCTGGACGTTTTTCAATGGCAAAAATCAATGAATATTGTAAATGCACAAACAGTAATTTCTCCGCATTGCAAGGTGCAATTCTGAAATTTTTTGCTTTTTCCTGCTCCTCTTAGCATGATAAAGAAGATTCAAAGAGAGTGAGATGCCAGCTCCTTTCATTCAGTCAGTAGCTTCAAACATTTCTGGTATATGAATAACATGATGTTTTTCAATGGCAAAAATCAATGAATATTGTAAATGCACAAACAGTAATTTCTCCGCATTGCAAGGTGCAATTTTGAAATTTTTTGCTTTTTCCTGCTCCTCTTAGCATGATAAAGAAGATTCAAAGAGAGTGAGATGCCAGCTCCTTTCATTCAGTCAGTAGCTTCAATCATTTCTGGACGTTTTTCAATGGCAAAAATCAATGAATATTGTAAATGCACAAACAGTAATTTCTCCGCATTGCAAGGTGCAATTCTGAAATTTTTTGCTTTTTCCTGCTCCTCTTAGCATGATAAACAAGATTCAAAGAGAGTGAGATGCCAGCTCCTTTCATTCAGTCAGTAGCTTCAATCATTTCTGGATGTTTTTCAATGGCAAAAATCAATGAATATTGTAAATGCACAAACAGTAATTTCTCCGCATTGCAAGGTGCAATTCTGAAATTTTTTGCTTTTTTCTGCTCCTCTTAGCATGATAAAAAAGATTCAAAGAGAGTGAGATGCCAGCTCCTTTCATTCAGTCAGTAGCTTCAAACATTTCTGGTATATGAAAAACATGATGTTTTTCAATAGCAAAAATCAATGAATATTGTAAATGCACAAACAGTAATTTCTCCGCATTGCAAGGTGCAATTCTGAAATTTTTTGCTTTTTCCTGCTCATCTTAGCATGATAAAGAAGATTCAAAGAGAGTGAGATGCCAGCTCCTTTCATTCAGTCAGTAGCTTCAATCATTTCTGGACGTTTTTCAATGGCAAAAATCAATGAATATTGTAAATGCACAAACAGTAATTTCTCCGCATTGCAAGGTGCAATTCTGAAATTTTTTGCTTTTTCCTGCTCCTCTTAGCATGATAAACAAGATTCAAAGAGAGTGAGATGCCAGCTCCTTTCATTCAGTCAGTAGCTTCAATCATTTCTGGACGTTTTTCAATGGAAAAATCAATGAATATTGTAAATGCACAAACAGTAATTTCTCCGCATTGCAAGGTGCAATTCTGAAATTTTTTGATTTTTCCTGCTCCTCTTAGCATGATAAAGAAGATTCAAAGAGAGTGAGATGCCAGCTCCTTTCATTCAGTCAGTAGCTTCAAACATTTCTGGTATATGAATAACATGATGTTTTTCAATGGCAAAAATCAATGAATATTGTAAATGCACAAACAGTAATTTCTCCGCATTGCAAGGTGCAATTCTGAAATTTTTTGCTTTTTCCTGCTCCTCTTAGCATGATAAAGAAGATTCAAAGAGAGTGAGATGCCAGCTCCTTTCATTCAGTCAGTAGCTTCAATCATTTCTGGATGTTTTTCAATGGCAAAAATCAATGAATATTGTAAATGCACAAACAGTAATTTCTCCGCATTGCAAGGTGCAATTCTGAAATTTTTTGCTTTTTCCTGCTCCTCTTAGCATGATAAAGAAGATTCAAAGAGAGTGAGATGCCAGCTCCTTTCATTCAGTCAGTAGCTTCAATCATTTCTGGATGTTTTTCAATGGCAAAAATCAATGAATATTGTAAATGCACAAACAGTAATTTCTCCGCATTGCAAGGTGCAATTCTGAAATTTTTTGCTTTTTCCTGCTCCTCTTAGCATGATAAAGAAGATTCAAAGAGAGTGAGATGCCAGCTCCTTTCATTCAGTCAGTAGCTTCAAACATTTCTGGTATATGAATAACATGATGTTTTTCAATGGCAAAAATCAATGAATATTGTAAATGCACAAACAGTAATTTCTCCGCATTGCAAGGTGCAATTCTGAAATTTTTTGTTTTTCCTGCTCCTCTTAGCATGATAAAGAAGATTCAAAGAGAGTGAGATGCCAGCTCCTTTCATTCAGTCAGTAGCTTCAAACATTTCTGGTATATGAATAACATGATGTTTTTCAATGGCAAAAATCAATGAATATTGTAAATGCACAAACAGTAATTTCTCCGCATTGCAAGGTGCAATTTTGAAATTTTTTGCTTTTTCCTGCTCCTCTTAGCATGATAAAGAAGATTCAAAGAGAGTGAGATGCCAGCTCCTTTCATTCAGTCAGTAGCTTCAAACATTTCTGGTATATGAATAACATGATGTTTTTCAATGGCAAAAATCAATGAATATTGTAAATGCACAAACAGTAATTTCTCCGCATTGCAAGGTGCAATTCTGAAATTTTTTGTTTTTCCTGCTCCTCTTAGCATGATAAAGAAGATTCAAAGAGAGTGAGATGCCAGCTCCTTTCATTCAGTCAGTAGCTTCAAACATTTCTGGTATATGAATAACATGATGTTTTTCAATGGCAAAAATCAATGAATATTGTAAATGCACAAACAGTAATTTCTCCGCATTGCAAGGTGCAATTTTGAAATTTTTTGCTTTTTCCTGCTCCTCTTAGCATGATAAAGAAGATTCAAAGAGAGTGAGATGCCAGCTCCTTTCATTCAGTCAGTAGCTTCAATCATTTCTGGACGTTTTTCAATGGCAAAAATCAATGAATATTGTAAATGCACAAACAGTAATTTCTCCGCATTGCAAGGTGCAATTCTGAAATTTTTTGCTTTTTCCTGCTCCTCTTAGCATGATAAAGAAGATTCAAAGAGAGTGAGATGCCAGCTCCTTTCATTCAGTCAGTAGCTTCAAACATTTCTGGTATATGAATAACATGATGTTTTTCAATGGCAAAAATCAATGAATATTGTAAATGCACAAACAGTAATTTCTCCGCATTGCAAGGTGCAATTTTGAAATTTTTTGCTTTTTCCTGCTCCGCTTAGCATGATAAAGAAGATTCAAAGAGAGTGAGATGCCAGCTCCTTTCATTCAGTCAGTAGCTTCAATCATTTCTGGACGTTTTTCAATGGCAAAAATCAATGAATATTGTAAATGCACAAACAGTAATTTCTCCGCATTGCAAGGTGCAATTCTGAAATTTTTTGCTTTTTCCTGCTCCTCTTAGCATGATAAACAAGATTCAAAGAGAGTGAGATGCCAGCTCCTTTCATTCAGTCAGTAGCTTCAATCATTTCTGGATGTTTTTCAATGGCAAAAATCAATGAATATTGTAAATGCACAAACAGTAATTTCTCCGCATTGCAAGGTGCAATTCTGAAATTTTTTGCTTTTTTCTGCTCCTCTTAGCATGATAAAAAAGATTCAAAGAGAGTGAGATGCCAGCTCCTTTCATTCAGTCAGTAGCTTCAAACATTTCTGGTATATGAAAAACATGATGTTTTTCAATAGCAAAAATCAATGAATATTGTAAATGCACAAACAGTAATTTCTCCGCATTGCAAGGTGCAATTCTGAAATTTTTTGCTTTTTCCTGCTCATCTTAGCATGATAAAGAAGATTCAAAGAGAGTGAGATGCCAGCTCCTTTCATTCAGTCAGTAGCTTCAATCATTTCTGGACGTTTTTCAATGGCAAAAATCAATGAATATTGTAAATGCACAAACAGTAATTTCTCCGCATTGCAAGGTGCAATTCTGAAATTTTTTGCTTTTTCCTGCTCCTCTTAGCATGATAAACAAGATTCAAAGAGAGTGAGATGCCAGCTCCTTTCATTCAGTCAGTAGCTTCAATCATTTCTGGATGTTTTTCAATGGCAAAAATCAATGAATATTGTAAATGCACAAACAGTAATTTCTCCGCATTGCAAGGTGCAATTCTGAAATTTTTTGCTTTTTCCTGCTCCTCTTAGCATGATAAAGAAGATTCAAAGAGAGTGAGATGCCAGCTCCTTTCATTCAGTCAGTAGCTTCAATCATTTCTGGATGTTTTTCAATGGCAAAAATCAATGAATATTGTAAATGCACAAACAGTAATTTCTCCGCATTGCAAGGTGCAATTCTGAAATTTTTTGCTTTTTCCTGCTCCTCTTAGCATGATAAAGAAGATTCAAAGAGAGTGAGATGCCAGCTCCTTTCATTCAGTCAGTAGCTTCAATCATTTCTGGATGTTTTTCAATGGCAAAAATCAATGAATATTGTAAATGCACAAACAGTAATTTCTCCGCATTGCAAGGTGCAATTCTGAAATTTTTTGCTTTTTCCTGCTCCTCTTAGCATGATAAAGAAGATTCAAAGAGAGTGAGATGCCAGCTCCTTTCATTCAGTCAGTAGCTTCAAACATTTCTGGTATATGAATAACATGATGTTTTTCAATGGCAAAAATCAATGAATATTGTAAATGCACAAGCAGTAATTTCTCCGCATTGCAAGGTGCAATTCTGAAATTTTTTGTTTTTCCTGCTCCTCTTAGCATGATAAAGAAGATTCAAAGAGAGTGAGATGCCAGCTCCTTTCATTCAGTCAGTAGCTTCAAACATTTCTGGTATATGAATAACATGATGTTTTTCAATGGCAAAAATCAATGAATATTGTAAATGCACAAACAGTAATTTCTCCGCATTGCAAGGTGCAATTCTGAAATTTTTTGTTTTTCCTGCTCCTCTTAGCATGATAAAGAAGATTCAAAGAGAGTGAGATGCCAGCTCCTTTCATTCAGTCAGTAGCTTCAAACATTTCTGGTATATGAATAACATGATGTTTTTCAATGGCAAAAATCAATGAATATTGTAAATGCACAAACAGTAATTTCTCCACATTGCAAGGTGCAATTTTGAAATTTTTTGCTTTTTCCTGCTCCTCTTAGCATGATAAAGAAGATTCAAAGAGAGTGAGATGCCAGCTCCTTTCATTCAGTCAGTAGCTTCAATCATTTCTGGACGTTTTTCAATGGCAAAAATCAATGAATATTGTAAATGCACAAACAGTAATTTCTCCGCATTGCAAGGTGCAATTCTGAAATTTTTTGCTTTTTCCTGCTCCTCTTAGCATGATAAACAAGATTCAAAGAGAGTGAGATGCCAGCTCCTTTCATTCAGTCAGTAGCTTCAATCATTTCTGGATGTTTTTCAATGGCAAAAATCAATGAATATTGTAAATGCACAAACAGTAATTTCTCCGCATTGCAAGGTGCAATTCTGAAATTTTTTGCTTTTTTCTGCTCCTCTTAGCATGATAAAAAAGATTCAAAGAGAGTGAGATGCCAGCTCCTTTCATTCAGTCAGTAGCTTCAAACATTTCTGGTATATGAATAACATGATGTTTTTCAATGGCAAAAATCAATGAATATTGTAAATGCACAAACAGTAATTTCTCCGCATTGCAAGGTGCAATTCTGAAATTTTTTGCTTTTTCCTGCTCCTCTTAGCATGATAAAGAAGATTCAAAGAGAGTGAGATGCCAGCTCCTTTCATTCAGTCAGTAGCTTCAATCATTTCTGGACGTTTTTCAATGGCAAAAATCAATGAATATTGTAAATGCACAAACAGTAATTTCTCCGCATTGCAAGGTGCAATTCTGAAATTTTTTGCTTTTTCCTGCTCCTCTTAGCATGATAAACAAGATTCAAAGAGAGTGAGATGCCAGCTCCTTTCATTCAGTCAGTAGCTTCAATCATTTCTGGATGTTTTTCAATGGCAAAAATCAATGAATATTGTAAATGCACAAACAGTAATTTCTCCGCATTGCAAGGTGCAATTCTGAAATTTTTTGCTTTTTCCTGCTCCTCTTAGCATGATAAAGAAGATTCAAAGAGAGTGAGATGCCAGCTCCTTTCATTCAGTCAGTAGCTTCAATCATTTCTGGATGTTTTTCAATGGCAAAAATCAATGAATATTGTAAATGCACAAACAGTAATTTCTCCGCATTGCAAGGTGCAATTCTGAAATTTTTTGCTTTTTTCTGCTCCTCTTAGCATGATAAAAAAGATTCAAAGAGAGTGAGATGCCAGCTCCTTTCATTCAGTCAGTAGCTTCAAACATTTCTGGTATATGAATAACATGATGTTTTTCAATGGCAAAAATCAATGAATATTGAAAATGCACAAACAGTAATTTCTCCGCATTGCAAGGTGCAATTCTGAAATTTTTTGCTTTTTCCTGCTCATCTTAGCATGATAAAGAAGATTCAAAGAGAGTGAGATGCCAGCTCCTTTCATTCAGTCAGTAGCTTCAATCATTTCTGGACGTTTTTCAATGGCAAAAATCAATGAATATTGTAAATGCACAAACAGTAATTTCTCCGCATTGCAAGGTGCAATTCTGAAATTTTTTGCTTTTTCCTGCTCCTCTTAGCATGATAAACAAGATTCAAAGAGAGTGAGATGCCAGCTCCTTTCATTCAGTCAGTAGCTTCAATCATTTCTGGATGTTTTTCAATGGCAAAAATCAATGAATATTGTAAATGCACAAACAGTAATTTCTCCGCATTGCAAGGTGCAATTCTGAAATTTTTTGCTTTTTCCTGCTCCTCTTAGCATGATAAAGAAGATTCAAAGAGAGTGAGATGCCAGCTCCTTTCATTCAGTCAGTAGCTTCAATCATTTCTGGATGTTTTTCAATGGCAAAAATCAATGAATATTGTAAATGCACAAACAGTAATTTCTCCGCATTGCAAGGTGCAATTCTGAAATTTTTTGCTTTTTTCTGCTCCTCTTAGCATGATAAAAAAGATTCAAAGAGAGTGAGATGCCAGCTCCTTTCATTCAGTCAGTAGCTTCAAACATTTCTGGTATATGAATAACATGATGTTTTTCAATGGCAAAAATCAATGAATATTGTAAATGCACAAACAGTAATTTCTCCGCATTGCAAGGTGCAATTCTGAAATTTTTTGCTTTTTCCTGCTCATCTTAGCATGATAAAGAAGATTCAAAGAGAGTGAGATGCCAGCTCCTTTCATTCAGTCAGTAGCTTCAATCATTTCTGGACGTTTTTCAATGGCAAAAATCAATGAATATTGTAAATGCACAAACAGTAATTTCTCCGCATTGCAAGGTGCAATTCTGAAATTTTTTGCTTTTTCCTGCTCCTCTTAGCATGATAAACAAGATTCAAAGAGAGTGAGATGCCAGCTCCTTTCATTCAGTCAGTAGCTTCAATCATTTCTTGATGTTTTTCAATGGCAAAAATCAATGAATATTGTAAATGCACAAACAGTAATTTCTCCGCATTGCAAGGTGCAATTCTGAAATTTTTTGCTTTTTCCTGCTCCTCTTAGCATGATAAAGAAGATTCAAAGAGAGTGAGATGCCAGCTCCTTTCATTCAGTCAGTAGCTTCAATCATTTCTGGATGTTTTTCAATGGCAAAAATCAATGAATATTGTAAATGCACAAACAGTAATTTCTCCGCATTGCAAGGTGCAATTCTGAAATTTTTTGCTTTTTCCTGCTCCTCTTAGCATGATAAAGAAGATTCAAAGAGATTGAGATGCCAGCTCCTTTCATTCAGTCAGTAGCTTCAATCATTTCTGGATGTTTTTCAATGGCAAAAATCAATGAATATTGTAAATGCACAAACAGTAATTTCTCCGCATTGCAAGGTGCAATTCTGAAATTTTTTGCTTTTTCCTGCTCCTCTTAGCATGATAAAGAAGATTCAAAGAGAGTGAGATGCCAGCTCCTTTCATTCAGTCAGTAGCTTCAAACATTTCTGGTATATGAATAACATGATGTTTTTCATTGGCAAAAATCAATGAATATTGTAAATGCACAAACAGTAATTTCTCCGCATTGCAAGGTGCAATTCTGAAATTTTTTGTTTTTCCTGCTCCTCTTAGCATGATAAAGAAGATTCAAAGAGAGTGAGATGCCAGCTCCTTTCATTCAGTCAGTAGCTTCAAACATTTCTGGTATATGAATAACATGATGTTTTTCAATGGCAAAAATCAATGAATATTGTAAATGCACAAACAGTAATTTCTCCGCATTGCAAGGTGCAATTTTGAAATTTTTTGCTTTTTCCTGCTCCTCTTAGCATGATAAAGAAGATTCAAAGAGAGTGAGATGCCAGCTCCTTTCATTCAGTCAGTAGCTTCAAACATTTCTGGTATATGAATAACATGATGTTTTTCAATGGCAAAAATCAATGAATATTGTAAATGCACAAACAGTAATTTCTCCGCATTGCAAGGTGCAATTCTGAAATTTTTTGTTTTTCCTGCTCCTCTTAGCATGATAAAGAAGATTCAAAGAGAGTGAGATGCCAGCTCCTTTCATTCAGTCAGTAGCTTCAAACATTTCTGGTATATGAATAACATGATGTTTTTCAATGGCAAAAATCAATGAATATTGTAAATGCACAAACAGTAATTTCTCCGCATTGCAAGGTGCAATTTTGAAATTTTTTGCTTTTTCCTGCTCCTCTTAGCATGATAAAGAAGATTCAAAGAGAGTGAGATGCCAGCTCCTTTCATTCAGTCAGTAGCTTCAATCATTTCTGGACGTTTTTCAATGGCAAAAATCAATGAATATTGTAAATGCACAAACAGTAATTTCTGCGCATTGCAAGGTGCAATTCTGAAATTTTTTGCTTTTTCCTGCTCCTCTTAGCATGATAAACAAGATTCAAAGAGAGTGAGATGCCAGCTCCTTTCATTCAGTCAGTAGCTTCAATCATTTCTGGATGTTTTTCAATGGCAAAAATCAATGAATATTGTAAATGCACAAACAGTAATTTCTCCGCATTGCAAGGTGCAATTCTGAAATTTTTTGCTTTTTCCTGCTCCTCTTAGCATGATAAAGAAGATTCAAAGAGAGTGAGATGCCAGCTCCTTTCATTCAGTCAGTAGCTTCAATCATTTCTGGATGTTTTTCAATGGCAAAAATCAATGAATATTGTAAATGCACAAACAGTAATTTCTCCGCATTGCAAGGTGCAATTCTGAAATTTTTTGCTTTTTCCTGCTCCTCTTAGCATGATAAACAAGATTCAAAGAGAGTGAGATGCCAGCTCCTTTCATTCAGTCAGTAGCTTCAATCATTTCTGGATGTTTTTCAATGGCAAAAATCAATGAATATTGTAAATGCACAAACAGTAATTTCTCCGCATTGCAAGGTGCAATTCTGAAATTTTTTGCTTTTTCCTGCTCCTCTTAGCATGATAAAGAAGATTCAAAGAGAGTGAGATGCCAGCTCCTTTCATTCAGTCAGTAGCTTCAATCATTTCTGGATGTTTTTCAATGGCAAAAATCAATGAATATTGTAAATGCACAAACAGTAATTTCTCCGCATTGCAAGGTGCAATTCTGAAATTTTTTGCTTTTTCCTGCTCCTCTTAGCATGATAAAGAAGATTCAAAGAGATTGAGATGCCAGCTCCTTTCATTCAGTCAGTAGCTTCAATCATTTCTGGATGTTTTTCAATGGCAAAAATCAATGAATATTGTAAATGCACAAACAGTAATTTCTCCGCATTGCAAGGTGCAATTCTGAAATTTTTTGCTTTTTCCTGCTCCTCTTAGCATGATAAAGAAGATTCAAAGAGAGTGAGATGCCAGCTCCTTTCATTCAGTCAGTAGCTTCAAACATTTCTGGTATATGAATAACATGATGTTTTTCATTGGCAAAAATCAATGAATATTGTAAATGCACAAACAGTAATTTCTCCGCATTGCAAGGTGCAATTCTGAAATTTTTTGTTTTTCCTGCTCCTCTTAGCATGATAAAGAAGATTCAAAGAGAGTGAGATGCCAGCTCCTTTCATTCAGTCAGTAGCTTCAAACATTTCTGGTATATGAATAACATGATGTTTTTCAATGGCAAAAATCAATGAATATTGTAAATGCACAAACAGTAATTTCTCCGCATTGCAAGGTGCAATTTTGAAATTTTTTGCTTTTTCCTGCTCCTCTTAGCATGATAAAGAAGATTCAAAGAGAGTGAGATGCCAGCTCCTTTCATTCAGTCAGTAGCTTCAAACATTTCTGGTATATGAATAACATGATGTTTTTCAATGGCAAAAATCAATGAATATTGTAAATGCACAAACAGTAATTTCTCCGCATTGCAAGGTGCAATTCTGAAATTTTATGTTTTTCCTGCTCCTCTTAGCATGATAAAGAAGATTCAAAGAGAGTGAGATGCCAGCTCCTTTCATTCAGTCAGTAGCTTCAAACATTTCTGGTATATGAATAACATGATGTTTTTCAATGGCAAAAATCAATGAATATTGTAAATGCACAAACAGTAATTTCTCCGCATTGCAAGGTGCAATTTTGAAATTTTTTGCTTTTTCCTGCTCCTCTTAGCATGATAAAGAAGATTCAAAGAGAGTGAGATGCCAGCTCCTTTCATTCAGTCAGTAGCTTCAATCATTTCTGGACGTTTTTCAATGGCAAAAATCAATGAATATTGTAAATGCACAAACAGTAATTTCTGCGCATTGCAAGGTGCAATTCTGAAATTTTTTGCTTTTTCCTGCTCCTCTTAGCATGATAAACAAGATTCAAAGAGAGTGAGATGCCAGCTCCTTTCATTCAGTCAGTAGCTTCAATCATTTCTGGATGTTTTTCAATGGCAAAAATCAATGAATATTGTAAATGCACAAACAGTAATTTCTCCGCATTGCAAGGTGCAATTCTGAAATTTTTTGCTTTTTCCTGCTCCTCTTAGCATGATAAAGAAGATTCAAAGAGAGTGAGATGCCAGCTCCTTTCATTCAGTCAGTAGCTTCAATCATTTCTGGATGTTTTTCAATGGCAAAAATCAATGAATATTGTAAATGCACAAACAGTAATTTCTCCGCATTGCAAGGTGCAATTCTGAAATTTTTTGCTTTTTCCTGCTCCTCTTAGCATGATAAAGAAGATTCAAAGAGAGTGAGATGCCAGCTCCTTTCATTCAGTCAGTAGCTTCAATCATTTCTGGATGTTTTTCAATGGCAAAAATCAATGAATATTGTAAATGCACAAACAGTAATTTCTCCGCATTGCAAGGTGCAATTCTGAATTTTTTTGCTTTTTCCTGCTCCTCTTAGCATGATAAAGAAGATTCAAAGAGAGTGAGATGCCAGCTCCTTTCATTCAGTCAGTAGCTTCAAACATTTCTGGTATATGAATAACATGATGTTTTTCAATGGCAAAAATCAATGAATATTGTAAATGCACAAACAGTAATTTCTCCGCATTGCAAGGTGCAATTCTGAAATTTTTTGTTTTTCCTGCTCCTCTTAGCATGATAAAGAAGATTCAAAGAGAGTGAGATGCCAGCTCCTTTCATTCAGTCAGTAGCTTCAAACATTTCTGGTATATGAATAACGATGTTTTTCAATGGCAAAAATCAATGAATATTGTAAATGCACAAACAGTAATTTCTCCGCATTGCAAGGTGCAATTTTGAAATGTTTTGCTTTTTCCTGCTCCTCTTAGCATGATAAAGAAGATTCAAAGAGAGTGAGATGCCAGCTCCTTTCATTCAGTCAGTAGCTTCAAACATTTCTGGTATATGAATAACATGATGTTTTTCAATGGCAAAAATCAATGAATATTGTAAATGCACAAACAGTAATTTCTCCGCATTGCAAGGTGCAATTCTGAAATTTTTTGTTTTTCCTGCTCCTCTTAGCATGATAAACAAGATTCAAAGAGAGTGAGATGCCAGCTCCTTTCATTCAGTCAGTAACTTCAATCATTTCTTGACGTTTTTCAATGGCAAAAATCAATGAATATTGTAAATGCACAAACAGTAATTTCTCCGCATTGCAAGGTGCAATTCTGAAATTTTTTGCTTTTTCCTGCTCCTCTTAGCATGATAAACAAGATTCAAAGAGAGTGAGATGCCAGCTCCTTTCATTCAGTCAGTAGCTTCAATCATTTCTGGACGTTTTTCAATGGCAAAAATCAATGAATATTGTAAATGCACAAAGAGTAATTTCTCCGCATTGCAAGGTGCAATTCTGAAATTTTTTGCTTTTTTCTGCTCCTCTTAGCATGATAAAAAAGATTCAAAGAGAGTGAGATGCCAGCTCCTTTCATTCAGTCAGTAGCTTCAAACATTTCTGGTATATGAATAACATGATGTTTTTCAATGGCAAAAATCAATGAATATTGTAAATGCACAAACAGTAATTTCTCCGCATTGCAAGGTGCAATTCTGAAATTTTTTGCTTTTTCCTGCTCCTCTTAGCATGATAAAGAAGATTCAAAGAGAGTGAGATGCCAGCTCCTTTCATTCAGTCAGTAGCTTCAATCATTTCTGGACGTTTTTCAATGGCAAAAATCAATGAATATTGTAAATGCACAAACAGTAATTTCTCCGCATTGCAAGGTGCAATTCTGAAATTTTTTGCTTTTTCCTGCTCCTCTTAGCATGATAAACAAGATTCAAAGAGAGTGAGATGCCAGCTCCTTTCATTCAGTCAGTAGCTTCAATCATTTCTGGATGTTTTTCAATGGCAAAAATCAATGAATATTGTAAATGCACAAACAGTAATTTCTCCGCATTGCAAGGTGCAATTCTGAAATTTTTTGCTTTTTCCTGCTCCTCTTAGCATGATAAAGAAGATTCAAAGAGAGTGAGATGCCAGCTCCTTTCATTCAGTCAGTAGCTTCAATCATTTCTGGATGTTTTTCAATGGCAAAAATCAATGAATATTGTAAATGCACAAACAGTAATTTCTCCGCATTGCAAGGTGCAATTCTGAAATTTTTTGCTTTTTCCTGCTCCTCTTAGCATGATAAAGAAGATTCAAAGAGAGTGAGATGCCAGCTCCTTTCATTCAGTCAGTAGCTTCAAACATTTCTGGTATATGAATAACATGATGTTTTTCAATGGCAAAAATCAATGAATATTGTAAATGCACAAACAGTAATTTCTCCGCATTGCAAGGTGCAATTCTGAAATTTTTTGTTTTTCCTGCTCCTCTTAGCATGATAAAGAAGATTCAAAGAGAGTGAGATGCCAGCTCCTTTCATTCAGTCAGTAGCTTCAATCATTTCTGGACGTTTTTCAATGGCAAAAATCATTGAATATTGTAAATGCACAAACAGTAATTTCTCCGCATTGCAAAGTGCAATTCTGAAATTTTTTGCTTTTTCCTGCTCCTCTTAGCATGATAAAGAAGATTCAAAGAGAGTGAGATGCCAGCTCCTTTCATTCAGTCAGTAGCTTCAATCATTTCTGGTATATGAATAACATGTTTTTCAATGGCAAAAATCAATGAATATTGTAAATGCACAAACAGTAATTTCTCCGCATTGCAAGGTGCAATTCTGAAATTTTTTGCTTTTTCCTGCTCCTCTTAGCATGATAAACAAGATTCAAAGAGAGTGAGATGCCAGCTCCTTTCATTCAGTCAGTAGCTTCAATCATTTCAGGACTTTTTCAATGGCAAAAATCAATGAATATTGTAAATGCACAAACAGTAATTTCTCCGCATTGCAAGGTGCAATTCTGAAATTTTTTGCTTTTTCCTGCTCCTCTTAGCATGATAAAGAAGATTCAAAGAGAGTGAGATGCCAGCTCCTTTCATTCAGTCAGTAGCTTTAAACATTTCTGGTATATGAATAACATGATGTTTTTCAATGGCAAAAATCAATGAATATTGTAAATGCACAAACAGTAATTTCTCCGCATTGCAAGGTGCAATTCTGAAATTTTTTGCTTTTTCCTGCTCCTCTTAGCATGATAAAGAAGATTCAAAGAGAGTGAGATGCCAGCTCCTTTCATTCAGTCAGTAGCTTCAATCATTTCTGGACGTTTTTCAATGGCAAAAATCAATGAATATTGTAAATGCACAAACAGTAATTTCTCCGCATTGCAAGGTGCAATTCTGAAATTTTTTGCTTTTTCCTGCTCCTCTTAGCATGATAAAGAAGATTCAAAGAGAGTGAGATGCCAGCTCCTTTCATTCAGTCAGTAGCTTCAATCATTTCTGGACGTTTTTCAATGGCAAAAATCAATGAATATTGTAAATGCACAAACAGTAATTTCTCCGCATTGCAAGGTGCAATTCTGAAATTTTTTGCTTTTTCCTGCTCCTCTTAGCATGATAAAGAAGATTCAAAGAGAGTGAGATGCCAGCTCGTTTCATTCAGTCAGTAGCTTCAAACATTTCTGGTATATGAATAACATGATGTTTTTCAATGGCAAAAATCAATGAATATTGTAAATGCACAAACAGTAATTTCTCCGCATTGCAAGGTGCAATTCTGAAATTTTTTGCTTTTTCCTGCTCCTCTTAGCATGATAAAGAAGATTCAAAGAGAGTGAGATGCCAGCTCCTTTCATTCAGTCAGTAGCTTCAAACATTTCTGGTATATGAATAACATGATGTTTTTCAATGGCAAAAATCAATGAATATTGTAAATGCACAAACAGTAATTTCTCCGCATTGTAAGGTGCAATTCTGAAATTTTTTGTTTTTCCTGCTCCTCTTAGCATGATAAAGAAGATTCAAAGAGAGTGAGATGCCAGCTCCTTTCATTCAGTCAGTAGCTTCAAACATTTCTGGTATATGAATAACATGATGTTTTTCAATGGCAAAAATCAATGAATATTGTAAATGCACAAACAATAATTTCTCCGCATTGCAAGGTGCAATTTTGAAATTTTTTGGTTTTTCCTGCTCCTCTTAGCATGATAAACAAGATTCAAAGAGAGTGAGATGCCAGCTCCTTTCATTCAGTCAGTAGCTTCAATCATTTCTGGATGTTTTTCAATGGCAAAAATCAATGAATATTGTAAATGCACAAACAGTAATTTCTCCGCATTGCAAGGTGCAATTCTGAAATTTTTTGCTTTTTTCTGCTCCTCTTAGCATGATAAAAAAGATTCAAAGAGAGTGAGATGCCAGCTCCTTTCATTCAGTCAGTAGCTTCAAACATTTCTGGTATATGAATAACATGATGTTTTTCAATGGCAAAAATCAATGAATATTGTAAATGCACAAACAGTAATTTCTCCGCATTGCAAGGTGCAATTCTGAAATTTTTTGCTTTTTCCTGCTCCTCTTAGCATGATAAAGAAGATTCAAAGAGAGTGAGATGCCAGCTCCTTTCATTCAGTCAGTAGCTTCAATCATTTCTGGACGTTTTTCAATGGCAAAAATCAATGAACATTGTAAATGCACAAACAGTAATTTCTCCGCATTGCAAGATGCAATTCTGAAATGTTTTGCTTTTTCCTGCTCCTCTTAGCATGATAAAGAAGATTCAAAGAGAGTGAGATGCCAGCTCCTTTCATTCAGTCAGTAGCTTCAATCATTTCTGGATGTTTTTCAATGGCAAAAATCAATGAATATTGTAAATGCGCAAACAGTAATTTCTCCGCATTGCAAGGTGCAATTCTGAAATTTTTTGCTTTTTCCTGCTCCTCTTAGCATGATAAACAAGATTCAAAGAGAGTGAGATGCCAGCTCCTTTCATTCAGTCAGTAGCTTCAAACATTTCTGGTATATGAATAACATGATGTTTTTCAATGGCAAAAATCAATGAATATTGTAAATGCACAAACAATAATTTCTCCGCATTGCAAGGTGCAATTTTGAAATTTTTTGGTTTTTCCTGCTCCTCTTAGCATGATAAACAAGATTCAAAGAGAGTGAGATGCCAGCTCCTTTCATTCAGTCAGTAGCTTCAAACATTTCTGGTATATGAATAACATGATGTTTTTCAATGGCAAAAATCAATGAATATTGTAAATGCACAAACAGTAATTTCTCCGCATTGCAAGGTGCAATTCTGAAATTTTTTGCTTTTTCCTGCTCCTCTTAGCATGATAAAGAAGATTCAAAGAGAGTGAGATGCCAGCTCCTTTCATTCAGTCAGTAGCTTCAATCATTTCTGGACGTTTTTCAATGGCAAAAATCAATGAACATTGTAAATGCACAAACAGTAATTTCTCCGCATTGCAAGATGCAATTCTGAAATGTTTTGCTTTTTCCTGCTCCTCTTAGCATGATAAAGAAGATTCAAAGAGAGTGAGATGCCAGCTCCTTTCATTCAGTCAGTAGCTTCAATCATTTCTGGATGTTTTTCAATGGCAAAAATCAATGAATATTGTAAATGCGCAAACAGTAATTTCTCCGCATTGCAAGGTGCAATTCTGAAATTTTTTGCTTTTTCCTGCTCCTCTTAGCATGATAAAGAAGATTCAAAGAGAGTGAGATGCCAGCTCCTTTCATTCAGTCAGTAGCTTCAAACATTTCTGGTATATGAATAACATGATGTTTTTCAATGGCAAAAATCAATGAATATTGTCAATGCACAAACAATAATTTCTCCGCATTGCAAGGTGCAATTTTGAAATTTTTTGGTTTTTCCTGCTCCTCTTAGCATGATAAACAAGATTCAAAGAGAGTGAGATGCCAGCTCCTTTCATTCAGTCAGTAGCTTCAATCATTTCTGGATGTTTTTCAATGGCAAAAATCAATGAATATTGTAAATGCACAAACAGTAATTTCTCCGCATTGCAAGGTGCAATTCTGAAATTTTTTGCTTTTTTCTGCTCCTCTTAGCATGATAAAAAAGATTCAAAGAGAGTGAGATGCCAGCTCCTTTCATTCAGTCAGTAGCTTCAAACATTTCTGGTATATGAATAACATGATGTTTTTCAATGGCAAAAATCAATGAATATTGTAAATGCACAAACAGTAATTTCTCCGCATTGCAAGGTGCAATTCTGAAATTTTTTGCTTTTTCCTGCTCCTCTTAGCATGATAAAGAAGATTCAAAGAGAGTGAGATGCCAGCTCCTTTCATTCAGTCAGTAGCTTCAATCATTTCTGGACGTTTTTCAATGGCAAAAATCAATGAACATTGTAAATGCACAAACAGTAATTTCTCCGCATTGCAAGATGCAATTCTGAAATGTTTTGCTTTTTCCTGCTCCTCTTAGCATGATAAAGAAGATTCAAAGAGATTGAGATGCCAGCTCCTTTCATTCAGTCAGTAGCTTCAATCATTTCTGGATGTTTTTCAATGGCAAAAATCAATGAATATTGTAAATGCGCAAACAGTAATTTCTCCGCATTGCAAGGTGCAATTCTGAAATTTTTTGCTTTTTCCTGCTCCTCTTAGCATGATAAACAAGATTCAAAGAGAGTGAGATGCCAGCTCCTTTCATTCAGTCAGTAGCTTCAATCATTTCTGGACTTTTTCAATGGCAAAAATCAATGAATATTGTAAATGCACAAACAGTAATTTCTCCGCATTGCAAGGTGCAATTCTGAAATTTTTTGCTTTTTCCTGCTCCTCTTAGCATGATAAAGAAGATTCAAAGAGAGTGAGATGCCAGCTCCTTTCATTCAGTCAGTAGCTTTAAACATTTCTGGTATATGAATAACATGATGTTTTTCAATGGCAAAAATCAATGAATATTGTAAATGCACAAACAGTAATTTCTCCGCATTGCAAGGTGCAATTCTGAAATTTTTTGCTTTTTCCTGCTCCTCTTAGCATGATAAAGAAGATTCAAAGAGAGTGAGATGCCAGCTCCTTTCATTCAGTCAGTAGCTTCAATCATTTCTGGACATTTTTCAATGGCAAAAATCAATGAATATTGTAAATGCACAAACAGTAATTTCTCCGCATTGCAAGGTGCAATTCTGAAATTTTTTGCTTTTTCCTGCTCCTCTTAGCATGATAAAAAAGATTCAAAGAGAGTGAGATGCCAGCTCTTTTCATTCAGTCAGTAGCTTCAAACATTTCTGGTATATGAATAACATGATGTTTTTCAATGGCAAAAATCAATGAATATTGTAAATGCACAAACAGTAATTTCTTCGCATTGCAAGGTGCAATTCTGAAATTTTTTGCTTTTTCCTGCTCCTCTTAGCATGATAAAGAAGATTCAAAGAGAGTGAGATGCCAGCTCCTTTCATTCAGTCAGTAGCTTCAATCATTTCTGGACGTTTTTCAATGGCAAAAATCAATGAATATTGTAAATGCACAAACAGTAATTTCTCCGCATTGCAAGGTGCAATTCTGAAATTTTTTGCTTTTTCCTGCTCCTCTTAGCATGATAAACAAGATTCAAAGAGAGTGAGATGCCAGCTCCTTTCATTCAGTCAGTAGCTTCAATCATTTCTGGATGTTTTTCAATGGCAAAAATCAATGAATATTGTAAATGCACAAACAGTAATTTCTCCGCATTGCAAGGTGCAATTCTGAAATTTTTTGCTTTTTCCTGCTCCTCTTAGCATGATAGAGAAGATTCAAAGAGAGTGAGATGCCAGCTCCTTTCATTCAGTCAGTAGCTTCAAACATTTCTGGTATATGAATAACATGATGTTTTTCAATGGCAAAAATCAATGAATATTGTAAATGCACAAACAGTAATTTCTCCGCATTGCAAGGTGCAATTCTGAAATTTTTTGTTTTTCCTGCTCCTCTTAGCATGATAAAGAAGATTCAAAGAGTGTGAGATGCCAGCTCCATTCATTCAGTCAGTAGCTTCAATCATTTCTGGACGTTTTTCAATGGCAAAAATCATTGAATATTGTAAATGCACAAACAGTAATTTCTCCGCATTGCAAGGTGCAATTCTGAATTTTTTTGCTTTTTCCTGCTCCTCTTAGCATGATAAAGAAGATTCAAAGAGAGTGAGATGCCAGCTCCTTTCATTCAGTCAGTAGCTTCAATCATTTCTGGTATATGAATAACATGATGTTTTTCAATGGCAAAAATCAATGAATATTGTAAATGCACAAACAGTAATTTCTCCGCATTGCAAGGTGCAATTCTGAAATTTTTTGCTTTTTCCTGCTCCTCTTAGCATGATAAACAAGATTCAAAGAGAGTGAGATGCCAGCTCCTTTCATTCAGTCAGTAGCTTCAATCATTTCTGGACTTTTTCAATGGCAAAAATCAATGAATATTGTAAATGCACAAACAGTAATTTCTCCGCATTGCAAGGTGCAATTCTGAAATTTTTTGCTTTTTCCTGCTCCTCTTAGCATGATAAAGAAGATTCAAAGAGAGTGAGATGCCAGCTCCTTTCATTCAGTCAGTAGCTTTAAACATTTCTGGTATATGAATAACATGATGTTTTTCAATGGCAAAAATCAATGAATATTGTAAATGCACAAACAGTAATTTCTCCGCATTGCAAGGTGCAATTCTGAAATTTTTTGCTTTTTCCTGCTCCTCTTAGCATGATAAAGAAGATTCAAAGAGAGTGAGATGCCAGCTCCTTTCATTCAGTCAGTAGCTTCAATCATTTCTGGACGTTTTTCAATGGCAAAAATCAATGAATATTGTAAATGCACAAACAGTAATTTCTCCGCATTGCAAGGTGCAATTCTGAAATTTTTTGCTTTTTCTTGCTCCTCTTAGCATGATAAAGAAGATTCAAAGAGAGTGAGATGCCAGCTCCTTTCATTCAGTCAGTAGCTTCAATCATTTCTGGACGTTTTTCAATGGCAAAAATCAATGAATATTGTAAATGCACAAACAGTAATTTCTCCGCATTGCAAGGTGCAATTCTGAAATTTTTTGCTTTTTCCTGCTCCTCTTAGCATGATAAAGAAGATTCAAAGAGAGTGAGATGCCAGCTCGTTTCATTCAGTCAGTAGCTTCAAACATTTCTGGTTTATGAATAACATGATGTTTTTCAATGGCAAAAATCAATGAATATTGTAAATGCACAAACAGTAATTTCTCCGCATTGCAAGGTGCAATTCTGAAATTTTTTGCTTTTTCCTGCTCCTCTTAGCATGATAAAGAAGATTCAAAGAGAGTGAGATGCCAGCTCATTTCATTCAGTCAGTAGCTTCAAACATTTCTGGTATATGAATAACATGATGTTTTTCAATGGCAAAAATCAATGAATATTGTAAATGCACAAACAGTAATTTCTCCGCATTGCAAGGTGCAATTCTGAAATTTTTTGTTTTTCCTGCTCCTCTTAGCATGATAAAGAAGATTCAAAGAGAGTGAGATGCCAGCTCCTTTCATTCAGTCAGTAGCTTCAAGCATTTCTGGTATATGAATAACATGATGTTTTTCAATGGCAAAAATCAATGAATATTGTAAATGCACAAACAGTAATTTCTCCGCATTGCAAGGTGCAATTTTGAAATTTTTTCTTTTTCCTGCTCCTCTTAGCATGATAAAGAAGATTCAAAGAGAGTGAGATGCCAGCTCCTTTCATTCAGTCAGTAGCTTCAAACATTTCTGGTATATGAATAACATCATGTTTTTCAATGGCAAAAATCAATGAATATTGTAAATGCACAAACAGTAATTTCTCCGCATTGCAAGGTGCAATTCTGAAATTTTTTGTTTTTCCTGCTCCTCTTAGCATGATAAAGAAGATTCAAAGAGAGTGAGATGCCAGTTCCTTTCATTCAGTCAGTAGCTTCAAACATTTCTGGTATATGAATAACATGATGTTTTTCAATGGCAAAAATCAATGAATATTGTAAATGCACAAACAGTAATTTCTCCGCATTGCAAGGTGCAATTTTGAAATTTTTTGCTTTTTCCTGCTCCTCTTAGCATGATAAAGAAGATTCAAAGAGAGTGAGATGCCAGCTCCTTTCATTCAGTCAGTAGCTTCAATCATTTCTGGACGTTTTTCAATGGCAAAAATCAATGAATATTGTAAATGCACAAACAGTAATTTCTCCGCATTGCAAGGTGCAATTCTGAAATTTTTTGCTTTTTCCTGCTCCTCTTAGCATGATAAACAAGATTCAAAGAGAGTGAGATGCCAGCTCCTTTCATTCAGTCAGTAGCTTCAATCATTTCTGGATGTTTTTCAATGGCAAAAATCAATGAATATTGTAAATGCACAAACAGTAATTTCTCCGCATTGCAAGGTGCAATTCTGAAATTTTTTGCTTTTTTCTGCTCCTCTTAGCATGATAAAAAAGATTCAAAGAGAGTGAGATGCCAGCTCCTTTCATTCAGTCAGTAGCTTCAAACATTTCTGGTATATGAATAACATGATGTTTTTCAATGGCAAAAATCAATGAATATTGTAAATGCACAAACAGTAATTTCTCCGCATTGCAAGGTGCAATTCTGAAATTTTTTGTTTTTCCTGCTCCTCTTAGCATGATAAAGAAGATTCAAAGAGAGTGAGATGCCAGCTCCTTTCATTCAGTCAGTAGCTTCAAGCATTTCTGGTATATGAATAACATGATGTTTTTCAATGGCAAAAATCAATGAATATTGTAAATGCACAAAGAGTAATTTCTCCGCATTGCAAGGTGCAATTTTGAAATTTTTTGCTTTTTCCTGCTCCTCTTAGCATGATAAAGAAGATTCAAAGAGAGTGAGATGCCAGCTCCTTTCATTCAGTCAGTAGCTTCAAACATTTCTGGTATATGAATAACATCATGTTTTTCAATGGCAAAAATCAATGAATATTGTAAATGCACAAACAGTAATTTCTCCGCATTGCAAGGTGCAATTCTGAAATTTTTTGTTTTTCCTGCTCCTCTTAGCATGATAAAGAAGATTCAAAGAGAGTGAGATGCCAGCTCCTTTCATTCAGTCAGTAGCTTCAAACATTTCTGGTATATGAATAACATGATGTTTTTCAATGGCAAAAATCAATGAATATTGTAAATGCACAAACAGTAATTTCTCCGCATTGCAAGGTGCAATTTTGAAATTTTTTGCTTTTTCCTGCTCCTCTTAGCATGATAAAGAAGATTCAAAGAGAGTGAGATGCCAGCTCCTTTCATTCAGTCAGTAGCTTCAATCATTTCTGGACGTTTTTCAATGGCAAAAATCAATGAATATTGTAAATGCACAAACAGTAATTTCTCCGCATTGCAAGGTGCAATTCTGAAATTTTTTGCTTTTTCCTGCTCCTCTTAGCATGATAAACAAGATTCAAAGAGAGTGAGATGCCAGCTCCTTTCATTCAGTCAGTAGCTTCAATCATTTCTGGATGTTTTTCAATGGCAAAAATCAATGAATATTGTAAATGCACAAACAGTAATTTCTCCGCATTGCAAGGTGCAATTCTGAAATTTTTTGCTTTTTTCTGCTCCTCTTAGCATGATAAAAAAGATTCAAAGAGAGTGAGATGCCAGCTCCTTTCATTCAGTCAGTAGCTTCAAACATTTCTGGTATATGAATAACATGATGTTTTTCAATGGCAAAAATCAATGAATATTGTAAATGCACAAACAGTAATTTCTCCGCATTGCAAGGTGCAATTCTGAAATTTTTTGCTTTTTCCTGCTCCTCTTAGCATGATAAAGAAGATTCAAAGAGAGTGAGATGCCAGCTCCTTTCATTCAGTCAGTAGCTTCAATCATTTCTGGACGTTTTTCAATGGCAAAAATCAATGAATATTGTAAATGCACAAACAGTAATTTCTCCGCATTGCAAGGTGCAATTCTGAAATTTTTTGCTTTTTCCTGCTCCTCTTAGCATGATAAACAAGACTCAAAGAGAGTGAGATGCCAGCTCCTTTCATTCAGTCAGTAGCTTCAATCATTTCTGGATGTTTTTCAATGGCAAAAATCAATGAATATTGTAAATGCACAAACAGTAATTTCTCCGCATTGCAAGGTGCAATTCTGAAATTTTTTGCTTTTTCCTGCTCCTCTTAGCATGATAAAGAAGATTCAAAGAGAGTGAGATGCCAGCTCCTTTCATTCAGTCAGTAGCTTCAATCATTTCTGGATGTTTTTCAATGGCAAAAATCAATGAATATTGTAAATGCACAAACAGTAATTTCTCCGCATTGCAAGGTGCAATTCTGAAATTTTTTGCTTTTTCCTGCTCCTCTTAGCATGATAAAGAAGATTCAAAGAGAGTGAGATGCCAGCTCCTTTCATTCAGTCAGTAGCTTCAATCATTTCTGGACGTTTTTCAATGGCAAAAATCAATGAATATTGTAAATGCACAAACAGTAATTTCTCCGCATTGCAAGGTGCAATTCTGAAATTTTTTGCTTTTTCCTGCTCCTCTTAGCATGATAAACAAGATTCAAAGAGAGTGAGATGCCAGCTCCTTTCATTCAGTCAGTAGCTTCAATCATTTCTGGATGTTTTTCAATGGCAAAAATCAATGAATATTGTAAATGCACAAACAGTAATTTCTCCGCATTGCAAGGTGCAATTCTGAAATTTTTTGCTTTTTCCTGCTCCTCTTAGCATGATAAAGAAGATTCAAAGAGAGTGAGATGCCAGCTCCTTTCATTCAGTCAGTAGCTTCAATCATTTCTGGATGTTTTTCAATGGCAAAAATCAATGAATATTGTAAATGCACAAACAGTAATTTCTCCGCATTGCAAGGTGCAATTCTGAAATTTTTTGCTTTTTTCTGCTCCTCTTAGCATGATAAAAAAGATTCAAAGAGAGTGAGATGCCAGCTCCTTTCATTCAGTCAGTAGCTTCAAACATTTCTGGTATATGAATAACATGATGTTTTTCAATGGCAAAAATCAATGAATATTGAAAATGCACAAACAGTAATTTCTCCGCATTGCAAGGTGCAATTCTGAAATTTTTTGCTTTTTCCTGCTCATCTTAGCATGATAAAGAAGATTCAAAGAGAGTGAGATGCCAGCTCCTTTCATTCAGTCAGTAGCTTCAATCATTTCTGGACGTTTTTCAATGGCAAAAATCAATGAATATTGTAAATGCACAAACAGTAATTTCTCCGCATTGCAAGGTGCAATTCTGAAATTTTTTGCTTTTTCCTGCTCCTCTTAGCATGATAAAGAAGATTCAAAGAGAGTGAGATGCCAGCTCCTTTCATTCAGTCAGTAGCTTCAATCATTTCTGGATGTTTTTCAATGGCAAAAATCAATGAATATTGTAAATGCACAAACAGTAATTTCTCCGCATTGCAAGGTGCAATTCTGAAATTTTTTGCTTTTTTCTGCTCCTCTTAGCATGATAAAAAAGATTCAAAGAGAGTGAGATGCCAGCTCCTTTCATTCAGTCAGTAGCTTCAAACATTTCTGGTATATGAATAACATGATGTTTTTCAATGGCAAAAATCAATGAATATTGTAAATGCACAAACAGTAATTTCTCCGCATTGCAAGGTGCAATTCTGAAATTTTTTGTTTTTCCTGCTCCTCTTAGCATGATAAAGAAGATTCAAAGAGAGTGAGATGCCAGCTCCTTTCATTCAGTCAGTAGCTTCAAGCATTTCTGGTATATGAATAACATGATGTTTTTCAATGGCAAAAATCAATGAATATTGTAAATGCACAAAGAGTAATTTCTCCGCATTGCAAGGTGCAATTTTGAAATTTTTTGCTTTTTCCTGCTCCTCTTAGCATGATAAAGAAGATTCAAAGAGAGTGAGATGCCAGTTCCTTTCATTCAGTCAGTAGCTTCAAACATTTCTGGTATATGAATAACATCATGTTTTTCAATGGCAAAAATCAATGAATATTGTAAATGCACAAACAGTAATTTCTCCGCATTGCAAGGTGCAATTCTGAAATTTTTTGTTTTTCCTGCTCCTCTTAGCATGATAAAGAAGATTCAAAGAGAGTGAGATGCCAGCTCCTTTCATTCAGTCAGTAGCTTCAAACATTTCTGGTATATGAATAACATGATGTTTTTCAATGGCAAAAATCAATGAATATTGTAAATGCACAAACAGTAATTTCTCCGCATTGCAAGGTGCAATTTTGAAATTTTTTGCTTTTTCCTGCTCCTCTTAGCATGATAAAGAAGATTCAAAGAGAGTGAGATGCCAGCTCCTTTCATTCAGTCAGTAGCTTCAATCATTTCTGGACGTTTTTCAATGGCAAAAATCAATGAATATTGTAAATGCACAAACAGTAATTTCTCCGCATTGCAAGGTGCAATTCTGAAATTTTTTGCTTTTTCCTGCTCCTCTTAGCATGATAAACAAGATTCAAAGAGAGTGAGATGCCAGCTCCTTTCATTCAGTCAGTAGCTTCAATCATTTCTGGATGTTTTTCAATGGCAAAAATCAATGAATATTGTAAATGCACAAACAGTAATTTCTCCGCATTGCAAGGTGCAATTCTGAAATTTTTTGCTTTTTTCTGCTCCTCTTAGCATGATAAAAAAGATTCAAAGAGAGTGAGATGCCAGCTCCTTTCATTCAGTCAGTAGCTTCAAACATTTCTGGTATATGAATAACATGATGTTTTTCAATGGCAAAAATCAATGAATATTGTAAATGCACAAACAGTAATTTCTCCGCATTGCAAGGTGCAATTCTGAAATTTTTTGCTTTTTCCTGCTCCTCTTAGCATGATAAAGAAGATTCAAAGAGAGTGAGATGCCAGCTCCTTTCATTCAGTCAGTAGCTTCAATCATTTCTGGACGTTTTTCAATGGCAAAAATCAATGAATATTGTAAATGCACAAACAGTAATTTCTCCGCATTGCAAGGTGCAATTCTGAAATTTTTTGCTTTTTCCTGCTCCTCTTAGCATGATAAACAAGACTCAAAGAGAGTGAGATGCCAGCTCCTTTCATTCAGTCAGTAGCTTCAATCATTTCTGGATGTTTTTCAATGGCAAAAATCAATGAATATTGTAAATGCACAAACAGTAATTTCTCCGCATTGCAAGGTGCAATTCTGAAATTTTTTGCTTTTTCCTGCTCCTCTTAGCATGATAAAGAAGATTCAAAGAGAGTGAGATGCCAGCTCCTTTCATTCAGTCAGTAGCTTCAATCATTTCTGGATGTTTTTCAATGGCAAAAATCAATGAATATTGTAAATGCACAAACAGTAATTTCTCCGCATTGCAAGGTGCAATTCTGAAATTTTTTGCTTTTTCCTGCTCCTCTTAGCATGATAAAGAAGATTCAAAGAGAGTGAGATGCCAGCTCCTTTCATTCAGTCAGTAGCTTCAATCATTTCTGGACGTTTTTCAATGGCAAAAATCAATGAATATTGTAAATGCACAAACAGTAATTTCTCCGCATTGCAAGGTGCAATTCTGAAATTTTTTGCTTTTTCCTGCTCCTCTTAGCATGATAAACAAGATTCAAAGAGAGTGAGATGCCAGCTCCTTTCATTCAGTCAGTAGCTTCAATCATTTCTGGATGTTTTTCAATGGCAAAAATCAATGAATATTGTAAATGCACAAACAGTAATTTCTCCGCATTGCAAGGTGCAATTCTGAAATTTTTTGCTTTTTCCTGCTCCTCTTAGCATGATAAAGAAGATTCAAAGAGAGTGAGATGCCAGCTCCTTTCATTCAGTCAGTAGCTTCAATCATTTCTGGATGTTTTTCAATGGCAAAAATCAATGAATATTGTAAATGCACAAACAGTAATTTCTCCGCATTGCAAGGTGCAATTCTGAAATTTTTTGCTTTTTTCTGCTCCTCTTAGCATGATAAAAAAGATTCAAAGAGAGTGAGATGCCAGCTCCTTTCATTCAGTCAGTAGCTTCAAACATTTCTGGTATATGAATAACATGATGTTTTTCAATGGCAAAAATCAATGAATATTGAAAATGCACAAACAGTAATTTCTCCGCATTGCAAGGTGCAATTCTGAAATTTTTTGCTTTTTCCTGCTCATCTTAGCATGACAAAGAAGATTCAAAGAGAGTGAGATGCCAGCTCCTTTCATTCAGTCAGTAGCTTCAATCATTTCTGGACGTTTTTCAATGGCAAAAATCAATGAATATTGTAAATGCACAAACAGTAATTTCTCCGCATTGCAAGGTGCAATTCTGAAATTTTTTGCTTTTTCCTGCTCCTCTTAGCATGATAAACAAGATTCAAAGAGAGTGAGATGCCAGCTCCTTTCATTCAGTCAGTAGCTTCAATCATTTCTGGATGTTTTTCAATGGCAAAAATCAATGAATATTGTAAATGCACAAACAGTAATTTCTCCGCATTGCAAGGTGCAATTCTGAAATTTTTTGCTTTTTCCTGCTCCTCTTAGCATGATAAAGAAGATTCAAAGAGAGTGAGATGCCAGCTCCTTTCATTCAGTCAGTAGCTTCAATCATTTCTGGATGTTTTTCAATGGCAAAAATCAATGAATATTGTAAATGCACAAACAGTAATTTCTCCGCATTGCAAGGTGCAATTCTGAAATTTTTTGCTTTTTTCTGCTCCTCTTAGCATGATAAAAAAGATTCAAAGAGAGTGAGATGCCAGCTCCTTTCATTCAGTCAGTAGCTTCAAACATTTCTGGTATATGAATAACATGATGTTTTTCAATGGCAAAAATCAATGAATATTGTAAATGCACAAACAGTAATTTCTCCGCATTGCAAGGTGCAATTCTGAAATTTTTTGCTTTTTCCTGCTCATCTTAGCATGATAAAGAAGATTCAAAGAGAGTGAGATGCCAGCTCCTTTCATTCAGTCAGTAGCTTCAATCATTTCTGGACGTTTTTCAATGGCAAAAATCAATGAATATTGTAAATGCACAAACAGTAATTTCTCCACATTGCAAAGTGCAATTCTGAAATTTTTTGCTTTTTCCTGCTCCTCTTAGCATGATAAACAAGATTCAAAGAGAGTGAGATGCCAGCTCCTTTCATTCAGTCAGTAGCTTCAATCATTTCTGGATGTTTTTCAATGGCAAAAATCAATGAATATTGTAAATGCACAAACAGTAATTTCTCCGCATTGCAAGGTGCAATTCTGAAATTTTTTGCTTTTTCCTGCTCCTCTTAGCATGATAAAGAAGATTCAAAGAGAGTGAGATGCCAGCTCCTTTCATTCAGTCAGTAGCTTCAATCATTTCTGGATGTTTTTCAATGGCAAAAATCAATGAATATTGTAAATGCACAAACAGTAATTTCTCCGCATTGCAAGGTGCAATTCTGAAATTTTTTGCTTTTTCCTGCTCCTCTTAGCATGATAAAGAAGATTCAAAGAGATTGAGATGCCAGCTCCTTTCATTCAGTCAGTAGCTTCAATCATTTCTGGATGTTTTTCAATGGCAAAAATCAATGAATATTGTAAATGCACAAACAGTAATTTCTCCGCATTGCAAGGTGCAATTCTGAAATTTTTTGCTTTTTCCTGCTCCTCTTAGCATGATAAAGAAGATTCAAAGAGAGTGAGATGCCAGCTCCTTTCATTCAGTCAGTAGCTTCAAACATTTCTGGTATATGAATAACATGATGTTTTTCATTGGCAAAAATCAATGAATATTGTAAATGCACAAACAGTAATTTCTCCGCATTGCAAGGTGCAATTCTGAAATTTTTTGTTTTTCCTGCTCCTCTTAGCATGATAAAGAACATTCAAAGAGAGTGAGATGCCAGCTCCTTTCATTCAGTCAGTAGCTTCAAACATTTCTGGTATATGAATAACATGATGTTTTTCAATGGCAAAAATCAATGAATATTGTAAATGCACAAACAGTAATTTCTCCGCATTGCAAGGTGCAATTTTGAAATTTTTTGCTTTTTCCTGCTCCTCTTAGCATGATAAAGAAGATTCAAAGAGAGTGAGATGCCAGCTCCTTTCATTCAGTCAGTAGCTTCAAACATTTCTGGTATATGAATAACATGATGTTTTTCAATGGCAAAAATCAATGAATATTGTAAATGCACAAACAGTAATTTCTCCGCATTGCAAGGTGCAATTCTGAAATTTTTTGTTTTTCCTGCTCCTCTTAGCATGATAAAGAAGATTCAAAGAGAGTGAGATGCCAGCTCCTTTCATTCAGTCAGTAGCTTCAAACATTTCTGGTATATGAATAACATGATGTTTTTCAATGGCAAAAATCAATGAATATTGTAAATGCACAAACAGTAATTTCTCCGCATTGCAAGGTGCAATTTTGAAATTTTTTGCTTTTTCCTGCTCCTCTTAGCATGATAAAGAAGATTCAAAGAGAGTGAGATGCCAGCTCCTTTCATTCAGTCAGTAGCTTCAATCATTTCTGGACGTTTTTCAATGGCAAAAATCAATGAATATTGTAAATGCACAAACAGTAATTTCTGCGCATTGCAAGGTGCAATTCTGAAATTTTTTGCTTTTTCCTGCTCCTCTTAGCATGATAAACAAGATTCAAAGAGAGTGAGATGCCAGCTCCTTTCATTCAGTCAGTAGCTTCAATCATTTCTGGATGTTTTTCAATGGCAAAAATCAATGAATATTGTAAATGCACAAACAGTAATTTCTCCGCATTGCAAGGTGCAATTCTGAAATTTTTTGCTTTTTCCTGCTCCTCTTAGCATGATAAAGAAGATTCAAAGAGAGTGAGATGCCAGCTCCTTTCATTCAGTCAGTAGCTTCAATCATTTCTGGATGTTTTTCAATGGCAAAAATCAATGAATATTGTAAATGCACAAACAGTAATTTCTCCGCATTGCAAGGTGCAATTCTGAAATTTTTTGCTTTTTCCTGCTCCTCTTAGCATGATAAAGAAGATTCAAAGAGAGTGAGATGCCAGCTCCTTTCATTCAGTCAGTAGCTTCAATCATTTCTGGATGTTTTTCAATGGCAAAAATCAATGAATATTGTAAATGCACAAACAGTAATTTCTCCGCATTGCAAGGTGCAATTCTGAAATTTTTTGCTTTTTCCTGCTCCTCTTAGCATGATAAAGAAGATTCAAAGAGAGTGAGATGCCAGCTCCTTTCATTCAGTCAGTAGCTTCAAACATTTCTGGTATATGAATAACATGATGTTTTTCAATGGCAAAAATCAATGAATATTGTAAATGCACAAACAGTAATTTCTCCGCATTGCAAGGTGCAATTCTGAAATTTTTTGTTTTTCCTGCTCCTCTTAGCATGATAAAGAAGATTCAAAGAGAGTGAGATGCCAGCTCCTTTCATTCAGTCAGTAGCTTCAAACATTTCTGGTATATGAATAACGATGTTTTTCAATGGCAAAAATCAATGAATATTGTAAATGCACAAACAGTAATTTCTCCGCATTGCAAGGTGCAATTTTGAAATGTTTTGCTTTTTCCTGCTCCTCTTAGCATGATAAAGAAGATTCAAAGAGAGTGAGATGCCAGCTCCTTTCATTCAGTCAGTAGCTTCAAACATTTCTGGTATATGAATAACATGATGTTTTTCAATGGCAAAAATCAATGAATATTGTAAATGCACAAACAGTAATTTCTCCGCATTGCAAGGTGCAATTCTGAAATTTTTTGTTTTTCCTGCTCCTCTTAGCATGATAAACAAGATTCAAAGAGAGTGAGATGCCAGCTCCTTTCATTCAGTCAGTAACTTCAATAATTTCTGGACGTTTTTCAATGGCAAAAATCAATGAATATTGTAAATGCACAAACAGTAATTTCTCCGCATTGCAAGGTGCAATTCTGAAATTTTTTGCTTTTTCCTGCTCCTCTTAGCATGATAAACAAGATTCAAAGAGAGTGAGATGCCAGCTCCTTTCATTCAGTCAGTAGCTTCAATCATTTCTGGATGTTTTTCAATGGGAAAAATCAATGAATATTGTAAATGCACAAAGAGTAATTTCTCCGCATTGCAAGGTGCAATTCTGAAATTTTTTGCTTTTTTCTGCTCCTCTTAGCATGATAAAAAAGATTCAAAGAGAGTGAGATGCCAGCTCCTTTCATTCAGTCAGTAGCTTCAAACATTTCTGGTATATGATTAACATGATGTTTTTCAATGGCAAAAATCAATGAATATTGTAAATGCACAAACAGTAATTTCTCCGCATTGCAAGGTGCAATTCTGAAATTTTTTGCTTTTTCCTGCTCCTCTTAGCATGATAAAGAAGATTCAAAGAGAGTGAGATGCCAGCTCCTTTCATTCAGTCAGTAGCTTCAATCATTTCTGGACGTTTTTCAATGGCAAAAATCAATGAATATTGTAAATGCACAAACAGTAATTTCTCCGCATTGCAAGGTGCAATTCTGAAATTTTTTGCTTTTACCTGCTCCTCTTAGCATGATAAACAAGATTCAAAGAGAGTGAGATGCCAGCTCCTTTCATTCAGTCAGTAGCTTCAATCATTTCTGGATGTTTTTCAATGGCAAAAATCAATGAATATTGTAAATGCACAAACAGTAATTTCTCCGCATTGCAAGGTGCAATTCTGAAATTTTTTGCTTTTTCCTGCTCCTCTTAGCATGATAAAGAAGATTCAAAGAGAGTGAGATGCCAGCTCCTTTCATTCAGTCAGTAGCTTCAATCATTTCTGGATGTTTTTCAATGGCAAAAATCAATGAATATTGTAAATGCACAAACAGTAATTTCTCCGCATTGCAAGGTGCAATTCTGAAATTTTTTGCTTTTTCCTGCTCCTCTTAGCATGATAAAGAAGATTCAAAGAGAGTGAGATGCCAGCTCCTTTCATTCAGTCAGTAGCTTCAAACATTTCTGGTATATGAATAACATGATGTTTTTCAATGGCAAAAATCAATGAATATTGTAAATGCACAAACAGTAATTTCTCCGCATTGCAAGGTGCAATTCTGAAATTTTTTGTTTTTCCTGCTCCTCTTAGCATGATAAAGAAGATTCAAAGAGAGTGAGATGCCAGCTCCTTTCATTCAGTCAGTAGCTTCAATCATTTCTGGACGTTTTTCAATGGCAAAAATCATTGAATATTGTAAATGCACAAACAGTAATTTCTCCGCATTGCAAAGTGCAATTCTGAAATTTTTTGCTTTTTCCTGCTCCTCTTAGCATGATAAAGAAGATTCAAAGAGAGTGAGATGCCAGCTCCTTTCATTCAGTCAGTAGCTTCAATCATTTCTGGTATATGAATAACATGTTTTTCAATGGCAAAAATCAATGAATATTGTAAATGCACAAACAGTAATTTCTCCGCATTGCAAGGTGCAATTCTGAAATTTTTTGCTTTTTCCTGCTCCTCTTAGCATGATAAACAAGATTCAAAGAGAGTGAGATGCCAGCTCCTTTCATTCAGTCAGTAGCTTCAATCATTTCAGGACTTTTTCAATGGCAAAAATCAATGAATATTGTAAATGCACAAACAGTAATTTCTCCGCATTGCAAGGTGCAATTCTGAAATTTTTTGCTTTTTCCTGCTCCTCTTAGCATGATAAAGAAGATTCAAAGAGAGTGAGATGCCAGCTCCTTTCATTCAGTCAGTAGCTTTAAACATTTCTGGTATATGAATAACATGATGTTTTTCAATGGCAAAAATCAATGAATATTGTAAATGCACAAACAGTAATTTCTCCGCATTGCAAGGTGCAATTCTGAAATTTTTTGCTTTTTCCTGCTCCTCTTAGCATGATAAAGAAGATTCAAAGAGAGTGAGATGCCAGCTCCTTTCATTCAGTCAGTAGCTTCAATCATTTCTGGACGTTTTTCAATGGCAAAAATCAATGAATATTGTAAATGCACAAACAGTAATTTCTCCGCATTGCAAGGTGCAATTCTGAAATTTTTTGCTTTTTCCTGCTCCTCTTAGCATGATAAAGAAGATTCAAAGAGAGTGAGATGCCAGCTCCTTTCATTCAGTCAGTAGCTTCAATCATTTCTGGACGTTTTTCAATGGCAAAAATCAATGAATATTGTAAATGCACAAACAGTAATTTCTCCGCATTGCAAGGTGCAATTCTGAAATTTTTTGCTTTTTCCTGCTCCTCTTAGCATGATAAAGAAGATTCAAAGAGAGTGAGATGCCAGCTCGTTTCATTCAGTCAGTAGCTTCAAACATTTCTGGTATATGAATAACATGATGTTTTTCAATGGCAAAAATCAATGAATATTGTAAATGCACAAACAGTAATTTCTCCGCATTGCAAGGTGCAATTCTGAAATTTTTTGCTTTTTCCTGCTCCTCTTAGCATGATAAAGAAGATTCAAAGAGAGTGAGATGCCAGCTCCTTTCATTCAGTCAGTAGCTTCAAACATTTCTGGTATATGAATAACATGATGTTTTTCAATGGCAAAAATCAATGAATATTGTAAATGCACAAACAGTAATTTCTCCGCATTGTAAGGTGCAATTCTGAAATTTTTTGTTTTTCCTGCTCCTCTTAGCATGATAAAGAAGATTCAAAGAGAGTGAGATGCCAGCTCCTTTCATTCAGTCAGTAGCTTCAAACATTTCTGGTATATGAATAACATGATGTTTTTCAATGGCAAAAATCAATGAATATTGTAAATGCACAAACAATAATTTCTCCGCATTGCAAGGTGCAATTTTGAAATTTTTTGGTTTTTCCTGCTCCTCTTAGCATGATAAACAAGATTCAAAGAGAGTGAGATGCCAGCTCCTTTCATTCAGTCAGTAGCTTCAATCATTTCTGGATGTTTTTCAATGGCAAAAATCAATGAATATTGTAAATGCACAAACAGTAATTTCTCCGCATTGCAAGGTGCAATTCTGAAATTTTTTGCTTTTTTCTGCTCCTCTTAGCATGATAAAAAAGATTCAAAGAGAGTGAGATGCCAGCTCCTTTCATTCAGTCAGTAGCTTCAAACATTTCTGGTATATGAATAACATGATGTTTTTCAATGGCAAAAATCAATGAATATTGTAAATGCACAAACAGTAATTTCTCCGCATTGCAAGGTGCAATTCTGAAATTTTTTGCTTTTTCCTGCTCCTCTTAGCATGATAAAGAAGATTCAAAGAGAGTGAGATGCCAGCTCCTTTCATTCAGTCAGTAGCTTCAATCATTTCTGGACGTTTTTCAATGGCAAAAATCAATGAACATTGTAAATGCACAAACAGTAATTTCTCCGCATTGCAAGATGCAATTCTGAAATGTTTTGCTTTTTCCTGCTCCTCTTAGCATGATAAAGAAGATTCAAAGAGAGTGAGATGCCAGCTCCTTTCATTCAGTCAGTAGCTTCAATCATTTCTGGATGTTTTTCAATGGCAAAAATCAATGAATATTGTAAATGCGCAAACAGTAATTTCTCCGCATTGCAAGGTGCAATTCTGAAATTTTTTGCTTTTTCCTGCTCCTCTTAGCATGATAAACAAGATTCAAAGAGAGTGAGATGCCAGCTCCTTTCATTCAGTCAGTAGCTTCAATCATTTCTGGACTTTTTCAATGGCAAAAATCAATGAATATTGTAAATGCACAAACAGTAATTTCTCCGCATTGCAAGGTGCAATTCTGAAATTTTTTGCTTTTTCCTGCTCCTCTTAGCATGATAAAGAAGATTCAAAGAGAGTGAGATGCCAGCTCCTTTCATTCAGTCAGTAGCTTTAAACATTTCTGGTATATGAATAACATGATGTTTTTCAATGGCAAAAATCAATGAATATTGTAAATGCACAAACAGTAATTTCTCCGCATTGCAAGGTGCAATTCTGAAATTTTTTGCTTTTTCCTGCTCCTCTTAGCATGATAAAGAAGATTCAAAGAGAGTGAGATGCCAGCTCCTTTCATTCAGTCAGTAGCTTCAATCATTTCTGGACATTTTTCAATGGCAAAAATCAATGAATATTGTAAATGCACAAACAGTAATTTCTCCGCATTGCAAGGTGCAATTCTGAAATTTTTTGCTTTTTCCTGCTCCTCTTAGCATGATAAAAAAGATTCAAAGAGAGTGAGATGCCAGCTCTTTTCATTCAGTCAGTAGCTTCAAACATTTCTGGTATATGAATAACATGATGTTTTTCAATGGCAAAAATCAATGAATATTGTAAATGCACAAACAGTAATTTCTTCGCATTGCAAGGTGCAATTCTGAAATTTTTTGCTTTTTCCTGCTCCTCTTAGCATGATAAAGAAGATTCAAAGAGAGTGAGATGCCAGCTCCTTTCATTCAGTCAGTAGCTTCAATCATTTCTGGACGTTTTTCAATGGCAAAAATCAATGAATATTGTAAATGCACAAACAGTAATTTCTCCGCATTGCAAGGTGCAATTCTGAAATTTTTTGCTTTTTCCTGCTCCTCTTAGCATGATAAACAAGATTCAAAGAGAGTGAGATGCCAGCTCCTTTCATTCAGTCAGTAGCTTCAATCATTTCTGGATGTTTTTCAATGGCAAAAATCAATGAATATTGTAAATGCACAAACAGTAATTTCTCCGCATTGCAAGGTGCAATTCTGAAATTTTTTGCTTTTTCCTGCTCCTCTTAGCATGATAGAGAAGATTCAAAGAGAGTGAGATGCCAGCTCCTTTCATTCAGTCAGTAGCTTCAAACATTTCTGTATATGAATAACATGATGTTTTTCAATGGCAAAAATCAATGAATATTGTAAATGCACAAACAGTAATTTCTCCGCATTGCAAGGTGCAATTCTGAAATTTTTTGTTTTTCCTGCTCCTCTTAGCATGATAAAGAAGATTCAAAGAGTGTGAGATGCCAGCTCCATTCATTCAGTCAGTAGCTTCAAATCATTTCTGGACGTTTTTCAATGGCAAAAATCATTGAATATTGTAAATGCACAAACAGTAATTTCTCCGCATTGGCAAGGTGCAATTCTGAATTTTTTTGCTTTTTAAGAAGATTCAAAGAGTGAGATGCAGCTCCACTTCATTCAGTCAGAGCTTCAATTATTTCTGACGTTTTCAATGGCAAAAATCATTAATATTGTAAATCACAAACAGTAATTTCTCCGCATTGCAAGGTGCAATTCCTGAATTTTTTTTGCTTTTTGTAATTCTGAATTTTTTTGCTTTTTCCTGCTCCTCTTAGCATGATAAAGAAGATTCAAAGAGAGTGAGATGCCAGCTCCTTTCATTCAGTCAGTAGCTTCAATCATTTCTGGTATATGAATAACATGATGTTTTTCAATGGCAAAAATCAATGAATATTGTAAATGCACAAACAGTAATTTCTCCGCATTGCAAGGTGCAATTCTGAAATTTTTTGCTTTTTCCTGCTCCTCTTAGCATGATAAACAAGATTCAAAGAGAGTGAGATGCCAGCTCCTTTCATTCAGTCAGTAGCTTCAATCATTTCTGGACTTTTTCAATGGCAAAAATCAATGAATATTGTAAATGCACAAACAGTAATTTCTCCGCATTGCAAGGTGCAATTCTGAAATTTTTTGCTTTTTCCTGCTCCTCTTAGCATGATAAAGAAGATTCAAAGAGAGTGAGATGCCAGCTCCTTTCATTCAGTCAGTAGCTTTAAACATTTCTGGTATATGAATAACATGATGTTTTTCAATGGCAAAAATCAATGAATATTGTAAATGCACAAACAGTAATTTCTCCGCATTGCAAGGTGCAATTCTGAAATTTTTTGCTTTTTCCTGCTCCTCTTAGCATGATAAAGAAGATTCAAAGAGAGTGAGATGCCAGCTCCTTTCATTCAGTCAGTAGCTTCAATCATTTCTGGACGTTTTTCAATGGCAAAAATCAATGAATATTGTAAATGCACAAACAGTAATTTCTCCGCATTGCAAGGTGCAATTCTGAAATTTTTTGCTTTTTCTTGCTCCTCTTAGCATGATAAAGAAGATTCAAAGAGAGTGAGATGCCAGCTCCTTTCATTCAGTCAGTAGCTTCAATCATTTCTGGACGTTTTTCAATGGCAAAAATCAATGAATATTGTAAATGCACAAACAGTAATTTCTCCGCATTGCAAGGTGCAATTCTGAAATTTTTTGCTTTTTCCTGCTCCTCTTAGCATGATAAAGAAGATTCAAAGAGAGTGAGATGCCAGCTCGTTTCATTCAGTCAGTAGCTTCAAACATTTCTGGTTTATGAATAACATGATGTTTTTCAATGGCAAAAATCAATGAATATTGTAAATGCACAAACAGTAATTTCTCCGCATTGCAAGGTGCAATTCTGAAATTTTTTGCTTTTTCCTGCTCCTCTTAGCATGATAAAGAAGATTCAAAGAGAGTGAGATGCCAGCTCATTTCATTCAGTCAGTAGCTTCAAACATTTCTGGTATATGAATAACATGATGTTTTTCAATGGCAAAAATCAATGAATATTGTAAATGCACAAACAGTAATTTCTCCGCATTGCAAGGTGCAATTCTGAAATTTTTTGTTTTTCCTGCTCCTCTTAGCATGATAAAGAAGATTCAAAGAGAGTGAGATGCCAGCTCCTTTCATTCAGTCAGTAGCTTCAAGCATTTCTGGTATATGAATAACATGATGTTTTTCAATGGCAAAAATCAATGAATATTGTAAATGCACAAACAGTAATTTCTCCGCATTGCAAGGTGCAATTTTGAAATTTTTTCTTTTTCCTGCTCCTCTTAGCATGATAAAGAAGATTCAAAGAGAGTGAGATGCCAGCTCCTTTCATTCAGTCAGTAGCTTCAAACATTTCTGGTATATGAATAACATCATGTTTTTCAATGGCAAAAATCAATGAATATTGTAAATGCACAAACAGTAATTTCTCCGCATTGCAAGGTGCAATTCTGAATTTTTTTGTTTTTCCTGCTCCTCTTAGCATGATAAAGAAGATTCAAAGAGAGTGAGATGCCAGCTCCTTTCATTCAGTCAGTAGCTTCAAACATTTCTGGTATATGAATAACATGATGTTTTTCAATGGCAAAAATCAATGAATATTGTAAATGCACAAACAGTAATTTCTCCGCATTGCAAGGTGCAATTTTGAAATTTTTTGCTTTTTCCTGCTCCTCTTAGCATGATAAAGAAGATTCAAAGAGAGTGAGATGCCAGCTCCTTTCATTCAGTCAGTAGCTTCAATCATTTCTGGACGTTTTTCAATGGCAAAAATCAATGAATATTGTAAATGCACAAACAGTAATTTCTCCGCATTGCAAGGTGCAATTCTGAAATTTTTTGCTTTTTCCTGCTCCTCTTAGCATGATAAACAAGATTCAAAGAGAGTGAGATGCCAGCTCCTTTCATTCAGTCAGTAGCTTCAATCATTTCTGGATGTTTTTCAATGGCAAAAATCAATGAATATTGTAAATGCACAAACAGTAATTTCTCCGCATTGCAAGGTGCAATTCTGAAATTTTTTGCTTTTTTCTGCTCCTCTTAGCATGATAAAAAAGATTCAAAGAGAGTGAGATGCCAGCTCCTTTCATTCAGTCAGTAGCTTCAAACATTTCTGGTATATGAATAACATGATGTTTTTCAATGGCAAAAATCAATGAATATTGTAAATGCACAAACAATAATTTCTCCGCATTGCAAGGTGCAATTCTGAAATTTTTTGTTTTTCCTGCTCCTCTGAGCATGATAAAGAAGATTCAAAGAGAGTGAGATGCCAGCTCCTTTCATTCAGTCAGTAGCTTCAAACATTTCTGGTATATGAATAACATGATGTTTTTCAATGGCAAAAATCAATGAATATTGTAAATGCACAAACAGTAATTTCTCCGCATTGCAAGGTGCAATTCTGAAATTTTTTGTTTTTCCTGCTCCTCTTAGCATGATAAAGAAGATTCAAAGAGAGTGAGATGCCAGCTCCTTTCATTCAGTCAGTAGCTTCAAACATTTCTGGTATATGAATAACGATGTTTTTCAATGGCAAAAATCAATGAATATTGTAAATGCACAAACAGTAATTTCTCCGCATTGCAAGGTGCAATTTTGAAATGTTTTGCTTTTTCCTGCTCCTCTTAGCATGATAAAGAAGATTCAAAGAGAGTGAGATGCCAGCTCCTTTCATTCAGTCAGTAGCTTCAAACATTTCTGGTATATGAATAACATGATGTTTTTCAATCGCAAAAATCAATGAATATTGTAAATGCACAAACAGTAATTTCTCCGCATTGCAAGGTGCAATTCTGAAATTTTTTGTTTTTCCTGCTCCTCTTAGCATGATAAACAAGATTCAAAGAGAGTGAGATGCCAGCTCCTTTCATTCAGTCAGTAACTTCAATCATTTCTGGACGTTTTTCAATGGCAAAAATCAATGAATATTGTAAATGCACAAACAGTAATTTCTCCGCATTGCAAGGTGCAATTCTGAAATTTTTTGCTTTTTCCTGCTCCTCTTAGCATGATAAACAAGATTCAAAGAGAGTGAGATGCCAGCTCCTTTCATTCAGTCAGTAGCTTCAATCATTTCTGGATGTTTTTCAATGGCAAAAATCAATGAATATTGTAAATGCACAAAGAGTAATTTCTCCGCATTGCAAGGTGCAATTCTGAAATTTTTTGCTTTTTTCTGCTCCTCTTAGCATGATAAAAAAGATTCAAAGAGAGTGAGATGCCAGCTCCTTTCATTCAGTCAGTAGCTTCAAACATTTCTGGTATATGAATAACATGATGTTTTTCAATGGCAAAAATCAATGAATATTGTAAATGCACAAACAGTAATTTCTCCGCATTGCAAGGTGCAATTCTGAAATTTTTTGCTTTTTCCTGCTCCTCTTAGCATGATAAAGAAGATTCAAAGAGAGTGAGATGCCAGCTCCTTTCATTCAGTCAGTAGCTTCAATCATTTCTGGACGTTTTTCAATGGCAAAAATCAATGAATATTGTAAATGCACAAACAGTAATTTCTCCGCATTGCAAGGTGCAATTCTGAAATTTTTTGCTTTTACCTGCTCCTCTTAGCATGATAAACAAGATTCAAAGAGAGTGAGATGCCAGCTCCTTTCTTTCAGTCAGTAGCTTCAATCATTTCTGGATGTTTTTCAATGGCAAAAATCAATGAATATTGTAAATGCACAAACAGTAATTTCTCCGCATTGCAAGGTGCAATTCTGAAATTTTTTGCTTTTTCCTGCTCCTCTTAGCATGATAAAGAAGATTCAAAGAGAGTGAGATGCCAGCTCCTTTCATTCAGTCAGTAGCTTCAATCATTTCTGGATGTTTTTCAATGGCAAAAATCAATGAATATTGTAAATGCACAAACAGTAATTTCTCCGCATTGCAAGGTGCAATTCTGAAATTTTTTGCTTTTTCCTGCTCCTCTTAGCATGATAAAGAAGATTCAAAGAGAGTGAGATGCCAGCTCCTTTCATTCAGTCAGTAGCTTCAAACATTTCTGGTATATGAATAACATGATGTTTTTCAATGGCAAAAATCAATGAATATTGTAAATGCACAAACAGTAATTTCTCCGCATTGCAAGGTGCAATTCTGAAATTTTTTGTTTTTCCTGCTCCTCTTAGCATGATAAAGAAGATTCAAAGAGAGTGAGATGCCAGCTCCTTTCATTCAGTCAGTAGCTTCAATCATTTCTGGACGTTTTTCAATGGCAAAAATCATTGAATATTGTAAATGCACAAACAGTAATTTCTCCGCATTGCAAAGTGCAATTCTGAAATTTTTTGCTTTTTCCTGCTCCTCTTAGCATGATAAAGAAGATTCAAAGAGAGTGAGATGCCAGCTCCTTTCATTCAGTCAGTAGCTTCAATCATTTCTGGTATATGAATAACATGTTTTTCAATGGCAAAAATCAATGAATATTGTAAATGCACAAACAGTAATTTCTCCGCATTGCAAGGTGCAATTCTGAAATTTTTTGCTTTTTCCTGCTCCTCTTAGCATGATAAACAAGATTCAAAGAGAGTGAGATGCCAGCTCCTTTCATTCAGTCAGTAGCTTCAATCATTTCAGGACTTTTTCAATGGCAAAAATCAATGAATATTGTAAATGCACAAACAGTAATTTCTCCGCATTGCAAGGTGCAATTCTGAAATTTTTTGCTTTTTCCTGCTCCTCTTAGCATGATAAAGAAGATTCAAAGAGAGTGAGATGCCAGCTCCTTTCATTCAGTCAGTAGCTTTAAACATTTCTGGTATATGAATAACATGATGTTTTTCAATGGCAAAAATCAATGAATATTGTAAATGCACAAACAGTAATTTCTCCGCATTGCAAGGTGCAATTCTGAAATTTTTTGCTTTTTCCTGCTCCTCTTAGCATGATAAAGAAGATTCAAAGAGAGTGAGATGCCAGCTCCTTTCATTCAGTCAGTAGCTTCAATCATTTCTGGACGTTTTTCAATGGCAAAAATCAATGAATATTGTAAATGCACAAACAGTAATTTCTCCGCATTGCAAGGTGCAATTCTGAAATTTTTTGCTTTTTCCTGCTCCTCTTAGCATGATAAAGAAGATTCAAAGAGAGTGAGATGCCAGCTCCTTTCATTCAGTCAGTAGCTTCAATCATTTCTGGACGTTTTTCAATGGCAAAAATCAATGAATATTGTAAATGCACAAACAGTAATTTCTCCGCATTGCAAGGTGCAATTCTGAAATTTTTTGCTTTTTCCTGCTCCTCTTAGCATGATAAAGAAGATTCAAAGAGAGTGAGATGCCAGCTCGTTTCATTCAGTCAGTAGCTTCAAACATTTCTGGTATATGAATAACATGATGTTTTTCAATGGCAAAAATCAATGAATATTGTAAATGCACAAACAGTAATTTCTCCGCATTGCAAGGTGCAATTCTGAAATTTTTTGCTTTTTCCTGCTCCTCTTAGCATGATAAAGAAGATTCAAAGAGAGTGAGATGCCAGCTCCTTTCATTCAGTCAGTAGCTTCAAACATTTCTGGTATATGAATAACATGATGTTTTTCAATGGCAAAAATCAATGAATATTGTAAATGCACAAACAGTAATTTCTCCGCATTGTAAGGTGCAATTCTGAAATTTTTTGTTTTTCCTGCTCCTCTTAGCATGATAAAGAAGATTCAAAGAGAGTGAGATGCCAGCTCCTTTCATTCAGTCAGTAGCTTCAAACATTTCTGGTATATGAATAACATGATGTTTTTCAATGGCAAAAATCAATGAATATTGTAAATGCACAAACAATAATTTCTCCGCATTGCAAGGTGCAATTTTGAAATTTTTTGGTTTTTCCTGCTCCTCTTAGCATGATAAACAAGATTCAAAGAGAGTGAGATGCCAGCTCCTTTCATTCAGTCAGTAGCTTCAATCATTTCTGGATGTTTTTCAATGGCAAAAATCAATGAATATTGTAAATGCACAAACAGTAATTTCTCCGCATTGCAAGGTGCAATTCTGAAATTTTTTGCTTTTTTCTGCTCCTCTTAGCATGATAAAAAAGATTCAAAGAGAGTGAGATGCCAGCTCCTTTCATTCAGTCAGTAGCTTCAAACATTTCTGGTATATGAATAACATGATGTTTTTCAATGGCAAAAATCAATGAATATTGTAAATGCACAAACAGTAATTTCTCCGCATTGCAAGGTGCAATTCTGAAATTTTTTGCTTTTTCCTGCTCCTCTTAGCATGATAAAGAAGATTCAAAGAGAGTGAGATGCCAGCTCCTTTCATTCAGTCAGTAGCTTCAATCATTTCTGGACGTTTTTCAATGGCAAAAATCAATGAACATTGTAAATGCACAAACAGTAATTTCTCCGCATTGCAAGATGCAATTCTGAAATGTTTTGCTTTTTCCTGCTCCTCTTAGCATGATAAAGAAGATTCAAAGAGAGTGAGATGCCAGCTCCTTTCATTCAGTCAGTAGCTTCAATCATTTCTGGATGTTTTTCAATGGCAAAAATCAATGAATATTGTAAATGCGCAAACAGTAATTTCTCCGCATTGCAAGGTGCAATTCTGAAATTTTTTGCTTTTTCCTGCTCCTCTTAGCATGATAAACAAGATTCAAAGAGAGTGAGATGCCAGCTCCTTTCATTCAGTCAGTAGCTTCAATCATTTCTGGACTTTTTCAATGGCAAAAATCAATGAATATTGTAAATGCACAAACAGTAATTTCTCCGCATTGCAAGGTGCAATTCTGAAATTTTTTGCTTTTTCCTGCTCCTCTTAGCATGATAAAGAAGATTCAAAGAGAGTGAGATGCCAGCTCCTTTCATTCAGTCAGTAGCTTTAAACATTTCTGGTATATGAATAACATGATGTTTTTCAATGGCAAAAATCAATGAATATTGTAAATGCACAAACAGTAATTTCTCCGCATTGCAAGGTGCAATTCTGAAATTTTTTGCTTTTTCCTGCTCCTCTTCGCATGATAAAGAAGATTCAAAGAGAGTGAGATGCCAGCTCCTTTCATTCAGTCAGTAGCTTCAATCATTTCTGGACATTTTTCAATGGCAAAAATCAATGAATATTGTAAATGCACAAACAGTAATTTCTCCGCATTGCAAGGTGCAATTCTGAAATTTTTTGCTTTTTCCTGCTCCTCTTAGCATGATAAAAAAGATTCAAAGAGAGTGAGATGCCAGCTCTTTTCATTCAGTCAGTAGCTTCAAACATTTCTGGTATATGAATAACATGATGTTTTTCAATGGCAAAAATCAATGAATATTGTAAATGCACAAACAGTAATTTCTTCGCATTGCAAGGTGCAATTCTGAAATTTTTTGCTTTTTCCTGCTCCTCTTAGCATGATAAAGAAGATTCAAAGAGAGTGAGATGCCAGCTCCTTTCATTCAGTCAGTAGCTTCAATCATTTCTGGACGTTTTTCAATGGCAAAAATCAATGAATATTGTAAATGCACAAACAGTAATTTCTCCGCATTGCAAGGTGCAATTCTGAAATTTTTTGCTTTTTCCTGCTCCTCTTAGCATGATAAACAAGATTCAAAGAGAGTGAGATGCCAGCTCCTTTCATTCAGTCAGTAGCTTCAATCATTTCTGGATGTTTTTCAATGGCAAAAATCAATGAATATTGTAAATGCACAAACAGTAATTTCTCCGCATTGCAAGGTGCAATTCTGAAATTTTTTGCTTTTTCCTGCTCCTCTTAGCATGATAAAGAAGATTCAAAGAGAGTGAGATGCCAGCTCCTTTCATTCAGTCAGTAGCTTCAATCATTTCTGGATGTTTTTCAATGGCAAAAATCAATGAATATTGTAAATGCACAAACAGTAATTTCTCCGCATTGCAAGGTGCAATTCTGAAATTTTTTGCTTTTTCCTGCTCCTCTTAGCATGATAGAGAAGATTCAAAGAGAGTGAGATGCCAGCTCCTTTCATTCAGTCAGTAGCTTCAAACATTTCTTGTATATGAATAACATGATGTTTTTCAATGGCAAAAATCAATGAATATTGTAAATGCACAAACAGTAATTTCTCCGCATTGCAAGGTGCAATTCTGAAATTTTTTGTTTTTCCTGCTCCTCTTAGCATGATAAAGAAGATTCAAAGAGTGTGAGATGCCAGCTCCATTCATTCAGTCAGTAGCTTCAATCATTTCTGGACGTTTTTCAATGGCAAAAATCATTGAATATTGTAAATGCACAAACAGTAATTTCTCCGCATTGCAAGGTGCAATTCTGAATTTTTTTGCTTTTTCCTGCTCCTCTTAGCATGATAAAGAAGATTCAAAGAGAGTGAGATGCCAGCTCCTTTCATTCAGTCAGTAGCTTCAATCATTTCTGGTATATGAATAACATGATGTTTTTCAATGGCAAAAATCAATGAATATTGTAAATGCACAAACAGTAATTTCTCCGCATTGCAAGGTGCAATTCTGAAATTTTTTGCTTTTTCCTGCTCCTCTTAGCATGATAAACAAGATTCAAAGAGAGTGAGATGCCAGCTCCTTTCATTCAGTCAGTAGCTTCAATCATTTCTGGACTTTTTCAATGGCAAAAATCAATGAATATTGTAAATGCACAAACAGTAATTTCTCCGCATTGCAAGGTGCAATTCTGAAATTTTTTGCTTTTTCCTGCTCCTCTTAGCATGATAAAGAAGATTAAAAGAGAGTGAGATGCCAGCTCCTTTCATTCAGTCAGTAGCTTTAAACATTTCTGGTATATGAATAACATGATGTTTTTCAATGGCAAAAATCAATGAATATTGTAAATGCACAAACAGTAATTTCTCCGCATTGCAAGGTGCAATTCTGAAATTTTTTGCTTTTTCCTGCTCCTCTTAGCATGATAAAGAAGATTCAAAGAGAGTGAGATGCCAGCTCCTTTCATTCAGTCAGTAATTTCAATCATTTCTGGACGTTTTTCAATGGCAAAAATCAATGAATATTGTAAATGCACAAACAGTAATTTCTCCGCATTGCAAGGTGCAATTCTGAAATTTTTTGCTTTTTCTTGCTCCTCTTAGCATGATAAAGAAGATTCAAAGAGAGTGAGATGCCAGCTCCTTTCATTCAGTCAGTAGCTTCAATCATTTCTGGACGTTTTTCAATGGCAAAAATCAATGAATATTGTAAATGCACAAACAGTAATTTCTCCGCATTGCAAGGTGCAATTCTGAAATTTTTTGCTTTTTCCTGCTCCTCTTAGCATGATAAAGAAGATTCAAAGAGAGTGAGATGCCAGCTCGTTTCATTCAGTCAGTAGCTTCAAACATTTCTGGTTTATGAATAACATGATGTTTTTCAATGGCAAAAATCAATGAATATTGTAAATGCACAAACAGTAATTTCTCCGCATTGCAAGGTGCAATTCTGAAATTTTTTGCTTTTTCCTGCTCCTCTTAGCATGATAAAGAAGATTCAAAGAGAGTGAGATGCCAGCTCATTTCATTCAGTCAGTAGCTTCAAACATTTCTGGTATATGAATAACATGATGTTTTTCAATGGCAAAAATCAATGAATATTGTAAATGCACAAACAGTAATTTCTCCGCATTGCAAGGTGCAATTCTGAAATTTTTTGTTTTTCCTGCTCCTCTTAGCATGATAAAGAAGATTCAAAGAGAGTGAGATGCCAGCTCCTTTCATTCAGTCAGTAGCTTCAAGCATTTCTGGTATATGAATAACATGATGTTTTTCAATGGCAAAAATCAATGAATATTGTAAATGCACAAACAGTAATTTCTCCGCATTGCAAGGTGCAATTTTGAAATTTTTTCTTTTTCCTGCTCCTCTTAGCATGATAAAGAAGATTCAAAGAGAGTGAGATGCCAGCTCCTTTCATTCAGTCAGTAGCTTCAAACATTTCTGGTATATGAATAACATCATGTTTTTCAATGGCAAAAATCAATGAATATTGTAAATGCACAAACAGTAATTTCTCCGCATTGCAAGGTGCAATTCTGAATTTTTTTGTTTTTCCTGCTCCTCTTAGCATGATAAAGAAGATTCAAAGAGAGTGAGATGCCAGCTCCTTTCATTCAGTCAGTAGCTTCAAACATTTCTGGTATATGAATAACATGATGTTTTTCAATGGCAAAAATCAATGAATATTGTAAATGCACAAACAGTAATTTCTCCGCATTGCAAGGTGCAATTTTGAAATTTTTTGCTTTTTCCTGCTCCTCTTAGCATGATAAAGAAGATTCAAAGAGAGTGAGATGCCAGCTCCTTTCATTCAGTCAGTAGCTTCAATCATTTCTGGACGTTTTTCAATGGCAAAAATCAATGAATATTGTAAATGCACAAACAGTAATTTCTCCGCATTGCAAGGTGCAATTCTGAAATTTTTTGCTTTTTCCTGCTCCTCTTAGCATGATAAACAAGATTCAAAGAGAGTGAGATGCCAGCTCCTTTCATTCAGTCAGTAGCTTCAATCATTTCTGGATGTTTTTCAATGGCAAAAATCAATGAATATTGTAAATGCACAAACAGTAATTTCTCCGCATTGCAAGGTGCAATTCTGAAATTTTTTGCTTTTTTCTGCTCCTCTTAGCATGATAAAGAAGATTCAAAGAGAGTGAGATGCCAGCTCCTTTCATTCAGTCAGTAGCTTCAAACATTTCTGGTATATGAATAACATGATGTTTTTCAATGGCAAAAATCAATGAATATTGTAAATGCACAAACAGTAATTTCTCCGCATTGCAAGGTGCAATTCTGAAATTTTTTGTTTTTCCTGCTCCTCTTAGCATGATAAAGAAGATTCAAAGAGAGTGAGATGCCAGCTCCTTTCATTCAGTCAGTAGCTTCAAGCATTTCTGGTATATGAATAACATGATGTTTTTCAATGGCAAAAATCAATGAATATTGTAAATGCACAAAGAGTAATTTCTCCGCATTGCAAGGTGCAATTTTGAAATTTTTTGCTTTTTCCTGCTCCTCTTAGCATGATAAAGAAGATTCAAAGAGAGTGAGATGCCAGCTCCTTTCATTCAGTCAGTAGCTTCAAACATTTCTGGTATATGAATAACATCATGTTTTTCAATGGCAAAAATCAATGAATATTGTAAATGCACAAACAGTAATTTCTCCGCATTGCAAGGTGCAATTCTGAAATTTTTTGTTTTTCCTGCTCCTCTTAGCATGATAAAGAAGATTCAAAGAGAGTGAGATGCCAGCTCCTTTCATTCAGTCAGTAGCTTCAAACATTTCTGGTATATGAATAACATGATGTTTTTCAATGGCAAAAATCAATGAATATTGTAAATGCACAAACAGTAATTTCTCCGCATTGCAAGGTGCAATTTTGAAATTTTTTGCTTTTTCCTGCTCCTCTTAGCATGATAAAGAAGATTCAAAGAGAGTGAGATGCCAGCTCCTTTCATTCAGTCAGTAGCTTCAATCATTTCTGGACGTTTTTCAATGGCAAAAATCAATGAATATTGTAAATGCACAAACAGTAATTTCTCCGCATTGCAAGGTGCAATTCTGAAATTTTTTGCTTTTTCCTGCTCCTCTTAGCATGATAAACAAGATTCAAAGAGAGTGAGATGCCAGCTCCTTTCATTCAGTCAGTAGCTTCAATCATTTCTGGATGTTTTTCAATGGCAAAAATCAATGAATATTGTAAATGCACAAACAGTAATTTCTCCGCATTGCAAGGTGCAATTCTGAAATTTTTTGCTTTTTTCTGCTCCTCTTAGCATGATAAAAAAGATTCAAAGAGAGTGAGATGCCAGCTCCTTTCATTCAGTCAGTAGCTTCAAACATTTCTGGTATATGAATAACATGATGTTTTTCAATGGCAAAAATCAATGAATATTGTAAATGCACAAACAGTAATTTCTCCGCATTGCAAGGTGCAATTCTGAAATTTTTTGCTTTTTCCTGCTCCTCTTAGCATGATAAAGAAGATTCAAAGAGAGTGAGATGCCAGCTCCTTTCATTCAGTCAGTAGCTTCAATCATTTCTGGACGTTTTTCAATGGCAAAAATCAATGAATATTGTAAATGCACAAACAGTAATTTCTCCGCATTGCAAGGTGCAATTCTGAAATTTTTTGCTTTTTCCTGCTCCTCTTAGCATGATAAACAAGACTCAAAGAGAGTGAGATGCCAGCTCCTTTCATTCAGTCAGTAGCTTCAATCATTTCTGGATGTTTTTCAATGGCAAAAATCAATGAATATTGTAAATGCACAAACAGTAATTTTCCTTTCTCCGCATTGCAAGGTGCAATTCTGAAATTTTTTGCTTTTTCCTGCTCCTCTTAGCATGATAAAGAAGATTCAAAGAGAGTGAGATGCCAGCTCCTTTCATTCAGTCAGTAGCTTCAATCATTTCTGGATGTTTTTCAATGGCAAAAATCAATGAATATTGTAAATGCACAAACAGTAATTTCTCCGCATTGCAAGGTGCAATTCTGAAATTTTTTGCTTTTTCCTGCTCCTCTTAGCATGATAAAGAAGATTCAAAGAGAGTGAGATGCCAGCTCCTTTCATTCAGTCAGTAGCTTCAAACATTTCTGGTATATGAATAACATGATGTTTTTCAATGGCAAAAATCAATGAATATTGTAAATGCACAAACAGTAATTTCTCCGCATTGCAAGGTGCAATTCTGAAATTTTTTGCTTTTTCCTGCTCCTCTTAGCATGATAAAGAAGATTCAAAGAGAGTGAGATGCCAGCTCCTTTCATTCAGTCAGTAGCTTCAATCATTTCTGGACGTTTTTCAATGGCAAAAATCAATGAATATTGTAAATGCACAAACAGTAATTTCTCCGCATTGCAAGGTGCAATTCTGAAATTTTTTGCTTTTTCCTGCTCCTCTTAGCATGATAAAGAAGATTCAAAGAGAGTGAGATGCCAGCTCCTTTCATTCAGTCAGTAGCTTCAAACATTTCTGGTATATGAATAACATGATGTTTTTCAATGGCAAAAATCAATGAATATTGTAAATGCACAAACAGTAATTTCTCCGCATTGCAAGGTGCAATTCTGAAATTTTTTGCTTTTTCCTGCTCCTCTTAGCATGATAAAGAATATTCAAAGAGAGTGAGATGCCAGCTCCTTTCATTCAGTCAGTAGCTTCAAACATTTCTGGTATATGAATAACATGATGTTTTTCAATGGCAAAAATCAATGAATATTGTAAATGCACAAACAGTAATTTCTCCGCATTGCAAGGTGCAATTCTGAAATTTTTTGCTTTTTCCTGCTCCTCTTAGCATGATAAAGAAGATTCAAAGAGAGTGAGATGCCAGCTCCTTTCATTCAGTCAGTAGCTTCAATCATTTCTGGACGTTTTTCAATGGCAAAAATCAATGAATATTGTAAATGCACAAACAGTAATTTCTCCGCATTGCAAGGTGCAATTCTGAAATTTTTTGCTTTTTCCTGCTCCTCTTAGCATGATAAAGAAGATTCAAAGAGAGTGAGATGCCAGCTCCTTTCATTCAGTCAGTAGCTTCAATCATTTCTGGACGTTTTTCAATGGCAAAAATCAATGAATATTGTAAATGCACAAACAGTAATTTCTCCGCATTGCAAGGTGCAATTCTGAAATTTTTTGCTTTTTCCTGCTCCTCTTAGCATGATAAAGAAGATTCAAAGAGAGTGAGATGCCAGCTCGTTTCATTCAGTCAGTAGCTTCAAACATTTCTGGTATATGAATAACATGATGTTTTTCAATGGCAAAAATCAATGAATATTGTAAATGCACAAACAGTAATTTCTCCGCATTGCAAGGTGCAATTTTGAAATTTTTTGCTTTTTCCTGCTCCTCTTAGCATGATAAAGAAGATTCAAAGAGAGTGAGATGCCAGCTCCTTTCATTCAGTCAGTAGCTTCAATCATTTCTGGACGTTTTTCAATGGCAAAAATCAATGAATATTGTAAATGCACAAACAGTAATTTCTCCGCATTGCAAGGTGCAATTCTGAAATTTTTTGCTTTTTCCTGCTCCTCTTAGCATGATAAACAAGATTCAAAGAGAGTGAGATGCCAGCTCCTTTCATTCAGTCAGTAGCTTCAATCATTTCTGGATGTTTTTCAATGGCAAAAATCAATGAATATTGTAAATGCACAAACAGTAATTTCTCCGCATTGCAAGGTGCAATTCTGAAATTTTTTGCTTTTTTCTGCTCCTCTTAGCATGATAAAAAAGATTCAAAGAGAGTGAGATGCCAGCTCCTTTCATTCAGTCAGTAGCTTCAAACATTTCTGGTATATGAATAACATGATGTTTTTCAATGGCAAAAATCAATGAATATTGTAAATGCACAAACAGTAATTTCTCCGCATTGCAAGGTGCAATTCTGAAATTTTTTGCTTTTTCCTGCTCCTCTTAGCATGATAAAGAAGATTCAAAGAGAGTGAGATGCCAGCTCCTTTCATTCAGTCAGTAGCTTCAATCATTTCTGGACGTTTTTCAATGGCAAAAATCAATGAATATTGTAAATGCACAAACAGTAATTTCTCCGCATTGCAGGGTGCAATTCTGAAATTTTTTGCTTTTTCCTGCTCCTCTTAGCATGATAAACAAGATTCAAAGAGAGTGAGATGCCAGCTCCTTTCATTCAGTCAGTAGCTTCAATCATTTCTGGATGTTTTTCAATGGCAAAAATCAATGAATATTGTAAATGCACAAACAGTAATTTCTCCGCATTGCAAGGTGCAATTCTGAAATTTTTTGCTTTTTCCTGCTCCTCTTAGCATGATAAAGAAGATTCAAAGAGAGTGAGATGCCAGCTCCTTTCATTCAGTCAGTAGCTTCAATCATTTCTGGATGTTTTTCAATGGCAAAAATCAATGAATATTGTAAATGCACAAACAGTAATTTCTCCGCATTGCAAGGTGCAATTCTGAAATTTTTTGCTTTTTCCTGCTCCTCTTAGCATGATAAAGAAGATTCAAAGAGAGTGAGATGCCAGCTCCTTTCATTCAGTCAGTAGCTTCAAACATTTCTGGTATATGAATAACATGATGTTTTTCAATGGCAAAAATCAATGAATATTGTAAATGCACAAACAGTAATTTCTCCGCATTGCAAGGTGCAATTCTGAAATTTTTTGTTTTTCCTGCTCCTCTTAGCATGATAAAGAAGATTCAAAGAGAGTGAGATGCCAGCTCCTTTCATTCAGTCAGTAGCTTCAATCATTTCTGGACGTTTTTCAATGGCAAAAATCATTGAATATTGTAAATGCACAAACAGTAATTTCTCCGCATTGCAAGGTGCAATTCTGAAATTTTTTGCTTTTTCCTGCTCCTCTTAGCATGATAAAGAAGATTCAAAGAGAGTGAGATGCCAGCTCCTTTCATTCAGTCAGTAGCTTCAATCATTTCTGGTATATGAATAACATGTTTTTCAATGGCAAAAATCAATGAATATTGTAAATGCACAAACAGTAATTTCTCCGCATTGCAAGGTGCAATTCTGAAATTTTTTGCTTTTTCCTGCTCCTCTTAGCATGATAAACAAGATTCAAAGAGAGTGAGATGCCAGCTCCTTTCATTCAGTCAGTAGCTTCAATCATTTCTGGACTTTTTCAATGGCAAAAATCAATGAATATTGTAAATGCACAAACAGTAATTTCTCCGCATTGCAAGGTGCAATTCTGAAATTTTTTGCTTTTTCCTGCTCCTCTTAGCATGATAAAGAAGATTCAAAGAGAGTGAGATGCCAGCTCCTTTCATTCAGTCAGTAGCTTTAAACATTTCTGGTATATGAATAACATGATGTTTTTCAATGGCAAAAATCAATGAATATTGTAAATGCACAAACAGTAATTTCTCCGCATTGCAAGGTGCAATTCTGAAATTTTTTGCTTTTTCCTGCTCCTCTTAGCATGATAAAGAAGATTCAAATAGAGAGAGATGCCAGCTCCTTTCATTCAGTCAGTAGCTTCAATCATTTCTGGACGTTTTTCAATGGCAAAAATCAATGAATATTGTAAATGCACAAACAGTAATTTCTCCGCATTGCAAGGTGCAATTCTGAAATTTTTTTGCTTTTTCCTGCTCCTCTTAGCATGATAAAGAAGATTCAAGGATTTCGAGATGCCAGCTCCTTTCATTCAGTCAGTAGCTTCAATCATTTCTGTACGTTTTTCAATGGCAAAAATCAATGAATATTGTAAATGCACAAACAGTAATTTCTCCGCATTGCAAGGTGCAATTCTGAAATTTTTTGCTTTTTCCTGCTCCTCTTAGCATGATAAAGAAGATTCAAAGAGAGTGAGATGCCAGCTCGTTTCATTCAGTCAGTAGCTTCAAACATTTCTGGTATATGAATAACATGATGTTTTTCAATGGCAAAAATCAATGAATATTGTAAATGCACAAACAGTAATTTCTCCGCATTGCAAGGTGCAATTCTGAAATTTTTTGCTTTTTCCTGCTCCTCTTAGCATGATAAAGAAGATTCAAAGAGAGTGAGATGCCAGCTCCTTTCATTCAGTCAGTAGCTTCAAACATTTCAGGTATATGAATAACATGATGTTTTTCAATGGCAAAAATCAATGAATATTGTAAATGCACAAACAATAATTTCTCCGCATAGCAAGGTGCAATTCTGAAATTTTTTGCTTTTTCCTGCTCCTCTTAGCATGATAAAGAAGATTCAAAGAGAGTGAGATGCCAGCTCGTTTCATTCAGTCAGTAGCTTCAAACATTTCTGGTATATGAATAACATGATGTTTTTCAATGGCAAAAATCAATGAATATTGTAAATGCACAAACAGTAATTTCTCCGCATTGCAAGGTGCAATTCTGAAATTTTTTGCTTTTTCCTGCTCCTCTTAGCATGATAAAGAAGATTCAAAGAGAGTGAGATGCCAGCTCGTTTCATTCAGTCAGTAGCTTCAAACATTTCTGGTATATGAATAACATGATGTTTTTCAATGGCAAAAATCAATGAATATTGTAAATGCACAAACAGTAATTTCTCCGCATTGTAAGGTGCAATTCTGAAATTTTTTGCTTTTTCCTGCTCCTCTTAGCATGATAAAGAAGATTCAAAGAGAGTGAGATGCCAGCTCCTTTCATTCAGTCAGTAGCTTCAAACATTTCTGGTATATGAATAACATGATGTTTTTCAATGGCAAAAATCAATGAATATTGTAAATGCACAAACAATAATTTCTCCGCATAGCAAGGTGCAATTCTGAAATTTTTTGCTTTTTCCTGCTCCTCTTAGCATGATAAAGAAGATTCAAAGAGAGTGAGATGCCAGCTCATTTCATTCAGTCAGTAGCTTCAAACATTTCTGGTATATGAATAACATGATGTTTTTCAATGGCAAAAATCAATGAATATTGTAAATGCACAAACAGTAATTTCTCCGCATTGCAAGGTGCAATTCTGAAATTTTTTGCTTTTTCCTGCTCCTCTTAGCATGATAAAGAAGATTCAAAGAGAGTGAGATGCCAGCTCCTTTCATTCAGTCAGTAGCTTCAATCATTTCTGGACGTTTTTCAATGGCAAAAATCAATGAATATTGTAAATGCACAAACAGTAATTTCTCCGCATTGCAAGGTGCAATTCTGAAATTTTTTGCTTTTTCCTGCTCCTCTTAGCATGATAAACAAGATTCAAAGAGAGTGAGATGCCAGCTCCTTTCATTCAGTCAGTAGCTTCAATCATTTCTGGATGTTTTTCAATGGCAAAAATCAATGAATATTGTAAATGCACAAACAGTAATTTCTCCGCATTGCAAGGTGCAATTCTGAAATTTTTTGCTTTTTTCTGCTCCTCTTAGCATGATAAAAAAGATTCAAAGAGAGTGAGATGCCAGCTCCTTTCATTCAGTCAGTAGCTTCAAACATTTCTGGTATATGAATAACATGATGTTTTTCAATGGCAAAAATCAATGAATATTGTAAATGCACAAACAGTAATTTCTCCGCATTGCAAGGTGCAATTCTGAAATTTTTTGCTTTTTCCTGCTCCTCTTAGCATGATAAAGAAGATTCAAAGAGAGTGAGATGCCAGCTCCTTTCATTCAGTCAGTAGCTTCAATCATTTCTGGACGTTTTTCAATGGCAAAAATCAATGAATATTGTAAATGCACAAACAGTAATTTCTCCGCATTGCAAGGTGCAATTCTGAAATTTTTTGCTTTTTCCTGCTCCTCTTAGCATGATAAACAAGACTCAAAGAGAGTGAGATGCCAGCTCCTTTCATTCAGTCAGTAGCTTCAATCATTTCTGGATGTTTTTCAATGGCAAAAATCAATGAATATTGTAAATGCACAAACAGTAATTTCTCCGCATTGCAAGGTGCAATTCTGAAATTTTTTGCTTTTTCCTGCTCCTCTTAGCATGATAAAGAAGATTCAAAGAGAGTGAGATGCCAGCTCCTTTCATTCAGTCAGTAGCTTCAATCATTTCTGGATGTTTTTCAATGGCAAAAATCAATGAATATTGTAAATGCACAAACAGTAATTTCTCCGCATTGCAAGGTGCAATTCTGAAATTTTTTGCTTTTTCCTGCTCCTCTTAGCATGATAAAGAAGATTCAAAGAGAGTGAGATGCCAGCTCATTTCATTCAGTCAGTAGCTTCAAACATTTCTGGTATATGAATAACATGATGTTTTTCAATGGCAAAAATCAATGAATATTGTAAATGCACAAACAGTAATTTCTCCGCATTGCAAGGTGCAATTCTGAAATTTTTTGCTTTTTCCTGCTCCTCTTAGCATGATAAAGAAGATTCAAAGAGAGTGAGATGCCAGCTCCTTTCATTCAGTCAGTAGCTTCAATCATTTCTGGACGTTTTTCAATGGCAAAAATCAATGAATATTGTAAATGCACAAACAGTAATTTCTCCGCATTGCAAGGTGCAATTCTGAAATTTTTTGCTTTTTCCTGCTCCTCTTAGCATGATAAAGAAGATTCAAAGAGAGTGAGATGCCAGCTCCTTTCATTCAGTCAGTAGCTTCAATCATTTCTGGACGTTTTTCAATGGCAAAAATCAATGAATATTGTAAATGCACAAACAGTAATTTCTCCGCATTGCAAGGTGCAATTCTGAAATTTTTTCCTTTTCCTGCTCCTCTTAGCATGATAAAGAAGATTCAAAGAGAGTGAGATGCCAGCTCGTTTCATTCAGTCAGTAGCTTCAAACATTTCTGGTATATGAATAACATGATGTTTTTCAATGGCAAAAATCAATGAATATTGTAAATGCACAAACAGTAATTTCTCCGCATTGCAAGGTGCAATTTTGAAATTTTTTGCTTTTTCCTGCTCCTCTTAGCATGATAAAGAAGATTCAAAGAGAGTGAGATGCCAGCTCCTTTCATTCAGTCAGTAGCTTCAATCATTTCTGGACGTTTTTCAATGGCAAAAATCAATGAATATTGTAAATGCACAAACAGTAATTTCTCCGCATTGCAAGGTGCAATTCTGAAATTTTTTGCTTTTTCCTGCTCCTCTTAGCATGATAAACAAGATTCAAAGAGAGTGAGATGCCAGCTCCTTTCATTCAGTCAGTAGCTTCAATCATTTCTGGATGTTTTTCAATGGCAAAAATCAATGAATATTGTAAATGCACAAACAGTAATTTCTCCGCATTGCAAGGTGCAATTCTGAAATTTTTTGCTTTTTCCTGCTCCTCTTAGCATGATAAAGAAGATTCAAAGAGAGTGAGATGCCAGCTCCTTTCATTCAGTCAGTAGCTTCAAACATTTCTGGTATATGAATAACATGATGTTTTTCAATGGCAAAAATCAATGAATATTGTAAATGCACAAACAGTAATTTCTCCGCATTGCAAGGTGCAATTCTGAAATTTTTTGTTTTTCCTGCTCCTCTTAGCATGATAAAGAAGATTCAAAGAGAGTGAGATGCCAGCTCCTTTCATTCAGTCAGTAGCTTCAATCATTTCTGGACTTTTTCAATGGCAAAAATCAATGAATATTGTAAATGCACAAACAGTAATTTCTCCGCATTGCAAGGTGCAATTCTGAAATTTTTTGCTTTTTCCTGCTCCTCTTAGCATGATAAAGAAGATTCAAAGAGAGTGAGATGCCAGCTCCTTTCATTCAGTCAGTAGCTTTAAACATTTCTGGTATATGAATAACATGATGTTTTTCAATGGCAAAAATCAATGAATATTGTAAATGCACAAACAGTAATTTCTCCGCATTGCAAGGTGCAATTCTGAAATTTTTTGCTTTTTCCTGCTCCTCTTAGCATGATAAAGAAGATTCAAATAGAGTGAGATGCCAGCTCCTTTCATTCAGTCAGTAGCTTCAATCATTTCTGGACGTTTTTCAATGGCAAAAATCAATGAATATTGTAAATGCACAAACAGTAATTTCTCCGCATTGCAAGGTGCAATTCTGAAATTTTTTGCTTTTTCCTGCTCCTCTTAGCATGATAAAGAAGATTCAAAGAGAGTGAGATGCCAGCTCGTTTCATTCAGTCAGTAGCTTCAAACATTTCTGGTATATGAATAACATGATGTTTTTCAATGGCAAAAATCAATGAATATTGTAAATGCACAAACAGTAATTTCTCCGCATTGCAAGGTGCAATTCTGAAATTTTTTGCTTTTTCCTGCTCCTCTTAGCATGATAAAGAAGATTCAAAGAGAGTGAGATGCCAGCTCCTTTCATTCAGTCAGTAGCTTCAAACATTTCTGGTATATGAATAACATGATGTTTTTCAATGGCAAAAATCAATGAATATTGTAAATGCACAAACAGTAATTTCTCCGCATTGCAAGGTGCAATTCTGAAATTTTTTGTTTTTCCTGCTCCTCTTAGCATGATAAAGAAGATTCAAAGAGAGTGAGATGCCAGCTCCTTTCATTCAGTCAGTAGCTTCAAACATTTCTGGTATATGAATAACATGATGTTTTTCAATGGCAAAAATCAATGAATATTGTAAATGCACAAACAATAATTTCTCTGCATAGCAAGGTGCAATTCTGAAATTTTTTGCTTTTTCCTGCTCCTCTTAGCATGATAAAGAAGATTCAAAGAGAGTGAGATGCCAGCTCCTTTCATTCAGTCAGTAGCTTCAATCATTTCTGGACGTTTTTCAATGGCAAAAATCAATGAATATTGTAAATGCACAAACAGTAATTTCTCCGCATTGCAAGGTGCAATTCTGAAATTTTTTGCTTTTTCCTGCTCCTCTTAGCATGATAAACAAGATTCAAAGAGAGTGAGATGCCAGCTCCTTTCATTCAGTCAGTAGCTTCAATCATTTCTGGATGTTTTTCAATGGCAAAAATCAATGAATATTGTAAATGCACAAACAGTAATTTCTCCGCATTGCAAGGTGCAATTCTGAAATTTTTTGCTTTTTTCTGCTCCTCTTAGCATGATAAAAAAGATTCAAAGAGAGTGAGATGCCAGCTCCTTTCATTCAGTCAGTAGCTTCAAACATTTCTGGTATATGAATAACATGATGTTTTTCAATGGCAAAAATCAATGAATATTGTAAATGCACAAACAGTAATTTCCCGCATTGCAAGGTGCAATTCTGAAATTTTTTGCTTTTTCCTGCTCCTCTTAGCATGATAAAGAAGATTCAAAGAGAGTGAGATGCCAGCTCCTTTCATTCAGTCAGTAGCTTCAATCATTTCTGGACGTTTTTCAATGGCAAAAATCAATGAATATTGTAAATGCACAAACAGTAATTTCTCCGCATTGCAAGGTGCAATTCTGAAATTTTTTGCTTTTTCCTGCTCCTCTTAGCATGATAAACAAGATTCAAAGAGAGTGAGATGCCAGCTCCTTTCATTCAGTCAGTAGCTTCAATCATTTCTGGATGTTTTTCAATGGCAAAAATCAATGAATATTGTAAATGCACAAACAGTAATTTCTCCGCATTGCAAGGTGCAATTCTGAAATTTTTTTCTTTTTCCTGCTCCTCTTGGCATGATAAAGAAGATTCAAAGAGAGTGAGATGCCAGCTCCTTTCATTCAGTCAGTAGCTTCAAACATTTCTGGTATATGAATAACATGATGTTTTTCAATGGCAAAAATCAATGAATATTGTAAATGCACAAACAGTAATTTCTCCGCATTGCAAGGTGCAATTCTGAAATTTTTTGTTTTTCCTGCTCCTCTTAGCATGATAAAGAAGATTCAAAGAGAGTGAGATGCCAGCTCCTTTCATTCAGTCAGTAGCTTCAATCATTTCTGGACGTTTTTCAATGGCAAAAATCATTGAATATTGTAAATGCACAAACAGTAATTTCTCCGCATTGCAAGGTGCAATTCTGAAATTTTTTGCTTTTTCCTGCTCCTCTTAGCATGATAAAGAAGATTCAAAGAGAGTGAGATGCCAGCTCCTTTCATTCAGTCAGTAGCTTCAATCATTTCTGGTATATGAATAACATGATGTTTTTCAATGGCAAAAATCAATGAATATTGTAAATGCACAAACAGTAATTTCTCCGCATTGCAAGGTGCAATTCTGAAATTTTTTGCTTTTTCCTGCTCCTCTTAGCATGATAAACAAGATTCAAAGAGAGTGAGATGCCAGCTCCTTTCATTCAGTCAGTAGCTTCAATCATTTCTGGACTTTTTCAATGGCAAAAATCAATGAATATTGTAAATGCACAAACAGTAATTTCTCCGCATTGCAAGGTGCAATTCTGAAATTTTTTGCTTTTTCCTGCTCCTCTTAGCATGATAAAGAAGATTCAAAGAGAGTGAGATGCCAGCTCCTTTCATTCAGTCAGTAGCTTTAAACATTTCTGGTATATGAATAACATGATGTTTTTCAATGGCAAAAATCAATGAATATTGTAAATGCACAAACAGTAATTTCTCCGCATTGCAAGGTGCAATTCTGAAATTTTTTGCTTTTTCCTGCTCCTCTTAGCATGATAAAGAAGATTCAAAGAGAGTGAGATGCCAGCTCCTTTCATTCAGTCAGTAGCTTCAATCATTTCTGGACATTTTTCAATGGCAAAAATCAATGAATATTGTAAATGCACAAACAGTAATTTCTCCGCATTGCAAGGTGCAATTCTGAAATTTTTTGCTTTTTCCTGCTCCTCTTAGCATGATAAAAAAGATTCAAAGAGAGTGAGATGCCAGCTCCTTTCATTCAGTCAGTAGCTTCAAACATTTCTGGTATATGAATAACATGATGTTTTTCAATGGCAAAAATCAATGAATATTTTAAATGCACAAACAGTAATTTCTCCGCATTGCAAGGTGCAATTCTGAAATTTTTTGCTTTTTCCTGCTCCTCTTAGCATGATAAGGAAGATTCAAAGAGAGTGAGATGCCAGCTCCTTTCATTCAGTCAGTAGCTTCAATCATTTCTGGACGTTTTTCAATGGCAAAAATCAATGAATATTGTAAATGCACAAACAGTAATTTCTCCGCATTGCAAGGTGCAATTCTGAAATTTTTTGCTTTTTCCTGCTCCTCTTAGCATGATAAACAAGATTCAAAGAGAGTGAGATGCCAGCTCCTTTCATTCAGTCAGTAGCTTCAATCATTTCTGGATGTTTTTCAATGGCAAAAATCAATGAATATTGTAAATGCACAAACAGAAATTTCTCCGCATTGCAAGGTGCAATTCTGAAATTTTTTGCTTTTTCCTGCTCCTCTTAGCATGATAAAGAAGATTCAAAGAGAGTGAGATGCCAGCTCCTTTCATTCAGTCAGTAGCTTCAATCATTTCTGGACATTTTTCAAGGCAAAAATCAATGAATATTGTAAATGCACAAACAGTAATTTCTCCGCATTGCAAGGTGCAATTCTGAAATTTTTTGCTTTTTCCTGCTCCTCTTAGCATGATAAAAAAGATTCAAAGAGAGTGAGATGCCAGCTCCTTTCATTCAGTCAGTAGCTTCAAACATTTCTGGTATATGAATAACATGATGTTTTTCAATGGCAAAAATCAATGAATATTGTAAATGCACAAACAGTAATTTCTCCGCATTGCAAGGTGCAATTCTGAAATTTTTTGCTTTTTCCTGCTCCTCTTAGCATGATAAGGAAGATTCAAAGAGAGTGAGATGCCAGCTCCTTTCATTCAGTCAGTAGCTTCAATCATTTCTGGACGTTTTTCAATGGCAAAAATCAATGAATATTGTAAATGCACAAACAGTAATTTCTCCGCATTGCAAGGTGCAATTCTGAAATTTTTTGCTTTTTCCTGCTCCTCTTAGCATGATAAACAAGATTCAAAGAGAGTGAGATGCCAGCTCCTTTCATTCAGTCAGTAGCTTCAATCATTTCTGGATGTTTTTCAATGGCAAAAATCAATGAATATTGTAAATGCACAAACAGAAATTTCTCCGCATTGCAAGGTGCAATTCTGAAATTTTTTGCTTTTTCCTGCTCCTCTTAGCATGATAAAGAAGATTCAAAGAGAGTGAGATGCCAGCTCCTTTCATTCAGTCAGTAGCTTCAATCATTTCTGGATGTTTTTCAATGGCAAAAATCAATGAATATTGTAAATGCACAAACAGTAATTTCTCCGCATTGCAAGGTGCAATTCTGAAATTTTTTGCTTTTTCCTGCTCCTCTTAGCATGATAAAGAAGATTCAAAGAGAGTGAGATGCCAGCTCCTTTCATTCAGTCAGTAGCTTCAAACATTTCTGGTATATGAATAACATGATGTTTTTCAATGGCAAAAATCAATGAATATTGTAAATGCACAAACAGTAATTTCTCCGCATTGCAAGGTGCAATTCTGAAATTTTTTGTTTTTCCTGCTCCTCTTAGCATGATAAAGAAGATTCAAAGAGTGTGAGATGCCAGCTCCTTTCATTCAGTCAGTAGCTTCAATCATTTCTGGACGTTTTTCAATGGCAAAAATCATTGAATATTGTAAATGCACAAACAGTAATTTCTCCGCATTGCAAGGTGCAATTCTGAAATTTTTTGCTTTTTCCTGCTCCTCTTAGCATGATAAAGAAGATTCAAAGAGAGTGAGATGCCAGCTCCTTTCATTCAGTCAGTAGCTTCAATCATTTCTGGTATATGAATAACATGATGTTTTTCAATGGCAAAAATCAATGAATATTGTAAATGCACAAACAGTAATTTCTCCGCATTGCAAGGTGCAATTCTGAAATTTTTTGCTTTTTCCTGCTCCTCTTAGCATGATAAACAAGATTCAAAGAGAGTGAGATGCCAGCTCCTTTCATTCAGTCAGTAGCTTCAATCATTTCTGGACTTTTTCAATGGCAAAAATCAATGAATATTGTAAATGCACAAACAGTAATTTCTCCGCATTGCAAGGTGCAATTCTGAAATTTTTTGCTTTTTCCTGCTCCTCTTAGCATGATAAAGAAGATTAAAAGAGAGTGAGATGCCAGCTCCTTTCATTCAGTCAGTAGCTTTAAACATTTCTGGTATATGAATAACATGATGTTTTTCAATGGCAAAAATCAATGAATATTGTAAATGCACAAACAGTAATTTCTCCGCATTGCAAGGTGCAATTCTGAAATTTTTTGCTTTTTCCTGCTCCTCTTAGCATGATAAACAAGATTCAAAGAGAGTGAGATGCCAGCTCCTTTCATTCAGTCAGTAGCTTCAATCATTTCTGGACGTTTTTCAATGGCAAAAATCAATGAATATTGTAAATGCACAAACAGTAATTTCTCCGCATTGCAAGGTGCAATTCTGAAATTTTTTGCTTTTTCCTGCTCCTCTTAGCATGATAAAGAAGATTCAAAGAGAGTGAGATGCCAGCTCCTATCATTCAGTCAGTAGCTTCAATCATTTCTGGACGTTTTTCAATGGCAAAAATCAATGAATATTGTAAATGCACAAACAGTAATTTCTCCGCATTGCAAGGTGCAATTCTGAAATTTTTTGCTTTTTCCTGCTCCTCTTAGCATGATAAAGAAGATTCAAAGAGAGTGAGATGCCAGCTCGTTTCATTCAGTCAGTAGCTTCAAACATTTCTGGTATATGAATAACATGATGTTTTTCAATGGCAAAAATCCATGAATATTGTAAATGCACAAACAGTAATTTCTCCGCATTGCAAGGTGCAATTCTGAAATTTTTTGCTTTTTCCTGCTCCTCTTAGCATGATAAAGAAGATTCAAAGAGAGTGAGATGCCAGCTCCTTTCATTCAGTCAGTAGCTTCAAACATTTCTGGTATATGAATAACATGATGTTTTTCAATGGCAAAAATCAATGAATATTGTAAATGCACAAACAGTAATTTCTCCGCATTGCAAGGTGCAATTCTGAAATTTTTTGTTTTTCCTGCTCCTCTTAGCATGATAAAGAAGATTCAAAGAGAGTGAGATGCCAGCTCCTTTCATTCAGTCAGTAGCTTCAAACATTTCTGGTATATGAATAACATGATGTTTTTCAATGGCAAAAATCAATGAATATTGTAAATGCACAAACAGTAATTTCTCCGCATTGCAAGGTGCAATTTTGAAATTTTTTGCTTTTTCCTGCTCCTCTTAGCATGATAAAGAAGATTCAAAGAGAGTGAGATGCCAGCTCCTTTCATTCAGTCAGTAGCTTCAAACATTTCTGGTATATGAATAACATGATGTTTTTCAATGGCAAAAATCAATGAATATTGTAAATGCACAAACAGTAATTTCTCCGCATTGCAAGGTGCAATTCTGAAATTTTTTGTTTTTCCTGCTCCTCTTAGCATGATAAAGAAGATTCAAAGAGAGTGAGATGCCAGCTCCTTTCATTCAGTCAGTAGCTTCAAACATTTCTGGTATATGAATAACATGATGTTTTTCAATGGCAAAAATCAATGAATATTGTAAATGCACAAACAGTAATTTCTCCGCATTGCAAGGTGCAATTTTGAAATTTTTTGCTTTTTCTTGCTCCTCTTAGCATGATAAAGAAGATTCAAAGAGAGTGAGATGCCAGCTCCTTTCATTCAGTCAGTAGCTTCAATCATTTCTGGACGTTTTTCAATGGCAAAAATCAATGAATATTGTAAATGCACAAACAGTAATTTCTCCGCATTGCAAGGTGCAATTCTGAAATTTTTTGCTTTTTCCTGCTCCTCTTAGCATTATAAACAAGATTCAAAGAGAGTGAGATGCCAGCTCCTTTCATTCAGTCAGTAGCTTCAATCATTTCTGGATGTTTTTCAATGGCAAAAATCAATGAATATTGTAAATGCACAAACAGTAATTTCTCCGCATTGCAAGGTGCAATTCTGAAATTTTTTGCTTTTTCCTGCTCCTCTTAGCATGATAAAGAAGATTCAAAGAGAGTGAGATGCCAGCTCCTTTCATTCAGTCAGTAGCTTCAATCATTTCTGGATGTTTTTCAATGGCAAAAATCAATGAATATTGTAAATGCACACACAGTAATTTCTCCGCATTGCAAGGTGCAATTCTGAAATTTTTTGCTTTTTCCTGCTCCTCTTAGCATGATAAAGAAGATTCAAAGAGAGTGAGATGCCAGCTCCTTTCATTCAGTCAGTAGCTTCAAACATTTCTGGTATATGAATAACATGATGTTTTTCAATGGCAAAAATCAATGAATATTGTAAATGCACAAACAGTAATTTCTCCGCATTGCAAGGTGCAATTCTGAAATTTTTTGATTTTCCTGCTCCTCTTAGCATGGTAAAGAAGATTCAAAGAGAGTGAGATGCCAGCTCCTTTCATTCAGTCAGTAGCTTCAATCATTTCTGGACGTTTTTCAATGGCAAAAATCATTGAATATTGTAAATGCACAAACAGTAATTTCTCCGCATTGCAAGGTGCAATTCTGAAATTTTTTGCTTTTTCCTGCTCCTCTTAGCATGATAAAGAAGATTCAAAGAGAGTGAGATGCCAGCTCCTTTCATTCAGTCAGTAGCTTCAATCATTTCTGGTATATGAATAACATGATGTTTTTCAATGGCAAAAATCAATGAATATTGTAAATGCACAAACAGTAATTTCTCCGCATTGCAAGGTGCAATTCTGAAATTGTTTGCTTTTTCCTGCTCCTCTTAGCATGATAAACAAGATTCAAAGAGAGTGAGATGCCAGCTCCTTTCATTCAGTCAGTAGCTTCAATCATTTCTGGACTTTTTCAATGGCAAAAATCAATGAATATTGTACATGCACAAACAGTAATTTCTCCGCATTGCAAGGTGCAATTCTGAAATTTTTTGCTTTTTCCTGCTCCTCTTAGCATGATAAAGAAGATTCAAAGAGAGTGAGATGCCAGCTCCTTTCATTCAGTCAGTAGCTTTAAACATTTCTGGTATATGAATAACATGATGTTTTTCAATGGCAAAAATCAATGAATATTGTAAATGCACAAACAGTAATTTCTCCGCATTGCAAGGTGCAATTCTGAAATTTTTTGCTTTTTCCTGCTCCTCTTAGCATGATAAAGAAGATTCAAAGAGAGTGAGATGCCAGCTCCTTTCATTCAGTCAGTAGCTTCAATCATTTCTGGACATTTTTCAATGGCAAAAATCAATGAATATTGTAAATGCACAAACAGTAATTTCTCCGCATTGCAAGGTGCAATTCTGAAATTTTTTGCTTTTTCCTGCTCCTCTTAGCATGATAAAAAAGATTCAAAGAGAGTGAGATGCCAGCTCCTTTCATTCAGTCAGTAGCTTCAAACATTTCTGGTATATGAATAACATGATGTTTTTCAATGGCAAAAATCAATGAATATTTTAAATGCACAAACAGTAATTTCTCCGCATTGCAAGGTGCAATTCTGAAATTTTTTGCTTTTTCCTGCTCCTCTTAGCATGATAAGGAAGATTCAAAGAGAGTGAGATGCCAGCTCCTTTCATTCAGTCAGTAGCTTCAATCATTTCTGGACGTTTTTCAATGGCAAAAATCAATGAATATTGTAAATGCACAAACAGTAATTTCTCCGCATTGCAAGGTGCAATTCTGAAATTTTTTGCTTTTTCCTGCTCCTCTTAGCATGATAAACAAGATTCAAAGAGAGTGAGATGCCAGCTCCTTTCATTCAGTCAGTAGCTTCAATCATTTCTGGATGTTTTTCAATGGCAAAAATCAATGAATATTGTAAATGCACAAACAGAAATTTCTCCGCATTGCAAGGTGCAATTCTGAAATTTTTTGCTTTTTCCTGCTCCTCTTAGCATGATAAAGAAGATTCAAAGAGAGTGAGATGCCAGCTCCTTTCATTCAGTCAGTAGCTTCAATCATTTCTGGACATTTTTCAATGGCAAAAATCAATGAATATTGTAAATGCACAAACAGTAATTTCTCCGCATTGCAAGGTGCAATTCTGAAATTTTTTGATTTTCCTGCTCCTCTTAGCATGGTAAAGAAGATTCAAAGAGAGTGAGATGCCAGCTCCTTTCATTCAGTCAGTAGCTTCAATCATTTCTGGACGTTTTTCAATGGCAAAAATCATTGAATATTGTAAATGCACAAACAGTAATTTCTCCGCATTGCAAGGTGCAATTCTGAAATTTTTTGCTTTTTCCTGCTCCTCTTAGCATGATAAAGAAGATTCAAAGAGAGTGAGATGCCAGCTCCTTTCATTCAGTCAGTAGCTTCAATCATTTCTGGTATATGAATAACATGATGTTTTTCAATGGCAAAAATCAATGAATATTGTAAATGCACAAACAGTAATTTCTCCGCATTGCAAGGTGCAATTCTGAAATTGTTTGCTTTTTCCTGCTCCTCTTAGCATGATAAACAAGATTCAAAGAGAGTGAGATGCCAGCTCCTTTCATTCAGTCAGTAGCTTCAATCATTTCTGGACTTTTTCAATGGCAAAAATCAATGAATATTGTACATGCACAAACAGTAATTTCTCCGCATTGCAAGGTGCAATTCTGAAATTTTTTGCTTTTTCCTGCTCCTCTTAGCATGATAAAGAAGATTCAAAGAGAGTGAGATGCCAGCTCCTTTCATTCAGTCAGTAGCTTTAAACATTTCTGGTATATGAATAACATGATGTTTTTCAATGGCAAAAATCAATGAATATTGTAAATGCACAAACAGTAATTTCTCCGCATTGCAAGGTGCAATTCTGAAATTTTTTGCTTTTTCCTGCTCCTCTTAGCATGATAAAGAAGATTCAAAGAGAGTGAGATGCCAGCTCCTTTCATTCAGTCAGTAGCTTCAATCATTTCTGGACGTTTTTCAATGGCAAAAATCAATGAATATTGTAAATGCACAAACAGTAATTTCTCCGCATTGCAAGGTGCAATTCTGAAATTTTTTGCTTTTTCCTGCTCCTCTTAGCATGATAAAGAAGATTCAAAGAGAGTGAGATGCCAGCTCCTTTCATTCAGTCAGTAGCTTCAATCATTTCTGGACGTTTTTCAATGGCAAAAATCAATGAATATTGTAAATGCACAAACAGTAATTTCTCCGCATTGCAAGGTGCAATTCTGAAATTTTTTGCTTTTTCCTGCTCCTCTTAGCATGATAAAGAAGATTCAAAGAGAGTGAGATGCCAGCTCGTTTCATTCAGTCAGTAGCTTCAAACATTTCTGGTATATGAATAACATGATGTTTTTCAATGGCAAAAATCAATGAATATTGTAAATGCACAAACAGTAATTTCTCCGCATTGCAAGGTGCAATTCTGAAATTTTTTGCTTTTTCCTGCTCCTCTTAGCATGATAAAGAAGATTCAAAGAGAGTGAGATGCCAGCTCCTTTCATTCAGTCAGTAGCTTCAATCATTTCTGGACGTTTTTCAATGGCAAAAATCATTGAATATTGTAAATGCACAAACTGTAATTTCTCCGCATTGCAAGGTGCAATTCTGAAATTTTTTGCTTTTTCCTGCTCCTCTTTGCATGATAAAGAAGATTCAAAGAGAGTGAGATGCCAGCTCCTTTCATTCAGTCAGTAGCTTCAATCATTTCTGGTATATGAATAACATGATGTTTTTCAATGGCAAAAATCAATGAATATTGTAAATGCACAAACAGTAATTTCTCCGCATTACAAGGTGCAATTCTGAAATTTTTTGCTTTTTCCTGCTCCTCTTAGCATGATAAAGAAGATTCAAAGAGAGTGAGATGCCAGCTCCTTTCATTCAGTCAGTAGCTTCAATCATTTCTGGACGTTTTTCAATGGCAAAAATCAATGAATATTGTAAATGCACAAACAGTAATTTCTCCGCATTGCAAGGTGCAATTCTGAAATTTTTTGCTTTTTCCTGCTCCTCTTAGCATGATAAAGAAGATTCAAAGAGAGTGAGATGCCAGCTCCTTTCATTCAGTCAGTAGCTTCAATCATTTCTGGACGTTTTTCAATGGCAAAAATCAATGAATATTGTAAATGCACAAACAGTAATTTCTCCGCATTGCAAGGTGCAATTCTGAAATTTTTTGCTTTTTCCTGCTCCTCTTAGCATGATAAAGAAGATTCAAAGAGAGTGAGATGCCAGCTCCTTTTATTCAGTCAGTAGCTTCAAACATTTCTGGTATATGAATAACATGATGTTTTTCAATGGCAAAAATCAATGAATATTGTAAATGCACAAACAGTAATTTCTCCGCATTGCAAGGTGCAATTCTGAAATTTTTTGCTTTTTCCTGCTCCTCTTAGCATGATAAAGAAGATTCAAAGAGAGTGAGATGCCAGCTCCTTTCATTCAGTCAGTAGCTTCAAACATTTCTGGTATATGAATAACATGATGTTTTTCAATGGCAAAAATCAATGAATATTGTAAATGCACAAACAGTAATTTCTCCGCATTGCAAGGTGCAATTCTGAAATTTTTTGCTTTTTCCTGCTCCTCTTAGCATGATAAAGAAGATTCAAAGAGAGTGAGATGCCAGCTCCTTTCATTCAGTCAGTAGCTTCAATCATTTCTGGACGTTTTTCAATGGCAAAAATCATTGAATATTGTAAATGCACAAACAGTAATTTCTCCGCATTGCAAGTTGCAATTCTGAAATTTTTTGCTTTTTCCTGCTCCTCTTAGCATGATAAAGAAGATTCAAAGAGAGTGAGATGCCAGCTCCTTTCATTCAGTCAGTAGCTTCAATCATTTCTGGTATATGAATAACATGATGTTTTTCAATGGCAAAAATCAATGAATATTGTAAATGCACAAACAGTAATTTCTCCGCATTGCAAGGTGCAATTCTGAAATTTTTTCCTTTTTCCTGCTCCTCTTAGCATGATAAAGAAGATTCAAAGAGAGTGAGATGCCAGCTCCTTTCATTCAGTCAGTAGCTTCAATCATTTCTGGACGTTTTTCAATGGCAAAAATCAATGAATATTGTAAATGCACAAACAGTAATTTCTCCGCATTGCAAGGTGCAATTCTGAAATTTTTTGCTTTTTCCTGCTCCTCTTAGCATGATAAAGAAGATTCAAAGAGAGTGAGATGCCAGCTCCTTTCATTCAGTCAGTAGCTTCAATCATTTCTGGACGTTTTTCAATGGCAAAAATCAATGAATATTGTAAATGCACAAACAGTAATTTCTCCGCATTGCAAGGTGCAATTCTGAAATTTTTTGCTTTTTCCTGCTCCTCTTAGCATGATAAAGAAGATTCAAAGAGAGTGAGATGCCAGCTCCTTTCATTCAGTCAGTAGCTTCAATCATTTCTGGACGTTTTTCAATGGCAAAAATCAATGAATATTGTAAATGCACAAACAGTAATTTCTCCGCATTGCAAGGTGCAATTCTGAAATTTTTTGCTTTTTCCTGCTCCTCTTAGCATGATAAAGAAGATTCAAAGAGAGTGAGATGCCAGCTCCTTTCATTCAGTCAGTAGCTTCAATCATTTCTGGATGTTTTTCAATGGCAAAAATCAATGAATATTGTAAATGCACAAACAGTAATTTCTCCGCATTGCAAGGTGCAATTCTGAAATTTTTTGCTTTTTCCTGCTCCTCTTAGCATGATAAAGAAGATTCAAAGAGAGTGAGATGACAGCTCCTTTCATTCAGCCAGTAGCTTCAAACATTTCTGGTATATGAATAACATGATGTTTTTCAATGGCAAAAATCAATGAATATTGTAAATGCACAAACAGTAATTTCTCCGCATTGCAAGGTGCAATTCTGAAATTTTTTGCTTTTTCCTGCTCCTCTTAGCATGATAAAGAAGATTCAAAGAGAGTGAGATGCCAGCTCCTTTCATTCAGTCAGTAGCTTCAAACATTTCTGGTATATGAATAACATGATGTTTTTCAATGGCAAAAATCAATGAATATTGTAAATGCACAAACAGTAATTTCTCCGCATTGCAAGGTGCAATTCTGAAATTTTTTGCTTTTTCCTGCTCCTCTTAGCATGATAAAGAAGATTCAAAGAGAGTGAGATGCCAGCTCCTTTCATTCAGTCAGTAGCTTCAATCATTTCTGGACGTTTTTCAATGGCAAAAATCATTGAATATTGTAAATGCACAAACAGTAATTTCTCCGCATTGCAAGGTGCAATTCTGAAATTTTTTGCTTTTTCCTGCTCCTCTTAGCATGATAAAGAAGATTCAAAGAGAGTGAGATGCCAGCTCCTTTCATTCAGTCAGTAGCTTCAATCATTTCTGGTATATGAATAACATGATGTTTTTCAATGGCAAAAATCAATGAATATTGTAAATGCACAAACAGTAATTTCTCCGCATTGCAAGGTGCAATTCTGAAATTTTTTGCTTTTTCCTGCTCCTCTTAGCATGATAAAGAAGATTCAAAGAGAGTGAGATGCCAGCTCCTTTCATTCAGTCAGTAGCTTCAATCATTTCTGGACGTTTTTCAATGGCAAAAATCAATGAATATTGTAAATGCACAAACAGTAATTTCTCCGCATTGCAAGGTGCAATTCTGAAATTTTTTGCTTTTTCCTGCTCCTCTTAGCATGATAAAGAAGATTCAAAGAGAGTGAGATGCCAGCTCCTTTCATTCAGTCAGTAGCTTCAATCATTTCTGGACGTTTTTCAATGGCAAAAATCAATGAATATTGTAAATGCACAAACAGTAATTTCTCCGCATTGCAAGGTGCAATTCTGAAATTTTTTGCTTTTTCCTGCTCCTCTTAGCATGATAAAGAAGATTCAAAGAGAGTGAGATGCCAGCTCCTTTCATTCAGTCAGTAGCTTCAATCATTTCTGGACGTTTTTCAATGGCAAAAATCAATGAATATTGTAAATGCACAAACAGTAATTTCTCCGCATTGCAAGGTGCAATTCTGAAATTTTTTGCTTTTTCCTGCTCCTCTTAGCATGATAAAGAAGATTCAAAGAGAGTGAGATGCCAGCTCCTTTCATTCAGTCAGTAGCTTCAATCATTTCTGGACGTTTTTCAATGGCAAAAATCAATGAATATTGTAAATGCACAAACAGTAATTTCTCCGCATTGCAAGGTGCAATTCTGAAATTTTTTGCTTTTTCCTGCTCCTCTTAGCATGATAAAGAAGATTCAAAGAGAGTGAGATGCCAGCTCCTTTCATTCAGTCAGTAGCTTCAATCATTTCTGGACGTTTTTCAATGGCAAAAATCAATGAATATTGTAAATGCACAAACAGTAATTTCTCCGCATTGCAAGGTGCAATTCTGAAATTTTTTGCTTTTTCCTGCTCCTCTTAGCATGATAAAGAAGATTCAAAGAGAGTGAGATGCCAGCTCCTTTCATTCAGTCAGTAGCTTCAAACATTTCTGGTATATGAATAGCATGATGTTTTTCAATGGCAAAAATCAATGAATATTGTAAATGCACAAACAGTAATTTCTCCGCATTGCAAGGTGCAATTTTGAAATTTTTTGTTTTTCCTGCTCCTCTTAGCATGATAAAGAAGATTCAAAGAGAGTGAGATGCCAGCTCCTTTCATTCAGTCAGTAGCTTCAAACATTTCTGGTATATGAATAACATGATGTTTTTCAATGGCAAAAATCAATGAATATTGTAAATGCACAAACAGTAATTTCTCCGCATTGCAAGGTGCAATTCTGAAATTTTTTGCTTTTTCCTGCTCCTCTTAGCATGATAAAGAAGATTCAAAGAGAGTGAGATGCCAGCTCCTTTCATTCAGTCAGTAGCTTCAATCATTTCTGGACGTTTTTCAATGGCAAAAATCAATGAATATTGTAAATGCACAAACAGTAATTTCTCCGCATTGCAAGGTGCAATTCTGAAATTTTTTGCTTTTTCCTGCTCCTCTTAGCATGATAAACAAGATTCAAAGAGAGTGAGATGCCAGCTCCTTTCATTCAGTCAGTAGCTTCAATCATTTCTGGATGTTTTTCAATGGCAAAAATCAATGAATATTGTAAATGCACAAACAGTAATTTCTCCGCATTGCAAGGTGCAATTCTGAAATTTTTTGCTTTTTTCTGCTCCTCTTAGCATGATAAAAAAGATTCAAAGAGAGTGAGATGCCAGCTCCTTTCATTCAGTCAGTAGCTTCAAACATTTCTGGTATATGAATAACATGATGTTTTTCAATGGCAAAAATCAATGAATATTGTAAATGCACAAACAGTAATTTCTCCGCATTGCAAGGTGCAATTCTGAAATTTTTTGCTTTTTCCTGCTCCTCTTAGCATGATAAAGAAGATTCAAAGAGAGTGAGATGCCAGCTCCTTTCATTCAGTCAGTAGCTTCAATCATTTCTGGACGTTTTTCAATGGCAAAAATCAATGAATATTGTAAATGCACAAACAGTAATTTCTCCGCATTGCAAGGTGCAATTCTGAAATTTTTTGCTTTTTCCTGCTCCTCTTAGCATGATAAACAAGATTCAAAGAGAGTGAGATGCCAGCTCCTTTCATTCAGTCAGTAGCTTCAATCATTTCTGGATGTTTTTCAATGGCAAAAATCAATGAATATTGTAAATGCACAAACAGTAATTTCTCCGCATTGCAAGGTGCAATTCTGAAATTTTTTGCTTTTTCCTGCTCCTCTTAGCATGATAAAGAAGATTCAAAGAGAGTGAGATGCCAGCTCCTTTCATTCAGTCAGTAGCTTCAATCATTTCTGGATGTTTTTCAATGGCAAAAATCAATGAATATTGTAAATGCACAAACAGTAATTTCTCCGCATTGCAAGGTGCAATTCTGAAATTTTTTGCTTTTTCCTGCTCCTCTTAGCATGATAAAGAAGATTCAAAGAGAGTGAGATGCCAGCTCCTTTCATTCAGTCAGTAGCTTCAAACATTTCTGGTATATGAATAACATGATGTTTTTCAATGGCAAAAATCAATGAATATTGTAAATGCACAAACAGTAATTTCTCCGCATTGCAAGGTGCAATTCTGAAATTTTTTTTTTTCCTGCTCCTCTTAGCATGATAAAGAAGATTCAAAGAGAGTGAGATGCCAGCTCCTTTCATTCAGTCAGTAGCTTCAATCATTTCTGGACGTTTTTCAATGGCAAAAATCATTGAATATTGTAAATGCACAAACAGTAATTTCTCCGCATTGCAAGGTGCAATTCTGAAATTTTTGCTTTTTCCTGCTCCTCTTAGCATGATAAAGAAGATTCGAAGAGAGTGAGATGCCAGCTCCTTTCATTCAGTCAGTAGCTTCAATCATTTCTGGTATATGAATAACATGATGTTTTTCAATGGCAAAAATCAATGAATATTGTAAATGCACAAACAGTAATTTCTCCGCATTGCAAGGTGCAATTCTGAAATTTTTTGCTTTTTCCTGCTCCTCTTAGCATGATAAACAAGATTCAAAGAGAGTGAGATGCCAGCTCCTTTCATTCAGTCAGTAGCTTCAATCATTTCTGGACTTTTTCAATGGCAAAAATCAATGAATATTGTAAATGCACAAACAGTAATTTCTCCGCATTGCAAGGTGCAATTCTGAAATTTTTTGCTTTTTCCTGCTCCTCTTAGCATGATAAAGAAGATTCAAAGAGAGTGAGATGCCAGCTCCTTTCATTCAGTCAGTAGCTTCAATCATTTCTGGTATATGAATAACATGATGTTTTTCAATGGCAAAAATCAATGAATATTGTAAATGCACAAACAGTAATTTCTCCGCATTGCAAGGTGCAATTCTGAAATTTTTTGCTTTTTCCTGCTCCTCTTAGCATGATAAACAAGATTCAAAGAGATTGAGATGCCAGCTCCTTTCATTCAGTCAGTAGCTTCAATCATTTCTGGACTTTTTCAATGGCAAAAATCAATGAATATTGTAAATGCACAAACAGTAATTTCTCCGCATTGCAAGGTGCAATTCTGAAATTTTTTGCTCTTTCCTGCTCCTCTTAGCATGATAAAGAAGATTCAAAGAGAGTGAGATGCCAGCTCCTTTCATTCAGTCAGTAGCTTTAAACATTTCTGGTATATGAATAACATGATGTTTTTCAATAGCAAAAATCAATGAATATTGTAAATGCACAAACAGTAATTTCTCCGCATTGCAAGGTGCAATTCTGAAATTTTTTGCTTTTTCCTGCTCCTCTTAGCATGATAAAGAAGATTCAAAGAGAGTGAGATGCCAGCTCCTTTCATTCAGTCAGTAGCTTCAATCATTTCTGGACATTTTTCAATGGCAAAAATCAATGAATATTGTAAATGCACAAACAGTAATTTCTCCGCATTGCAAGGTGCAATTCTGAAATTTTTTGCTTTTTCCTGCTCCTCTTAGCATGATAAAAAAGATTCAAAGAGAGTGAGATGTCAGCTCCTTTCATTCAGTCAGTAGCTTCAAACATTTCTGGTATATGAATAACATGATGTTTTTCAATGGCAAAAATCAATGAATATTGTAAATGCACAAACAGTAATTTCTCCGCATTGCAAGGTGCAATTCTGAAATTTTTTGCTTTTTCCTGCTCCTCTTAGCATGATAAAGAAGATTCAAAGAGAGTGAGATGCCAGCTCCTTTCATTCAGTCAGTAGCTTCAATCATTTCTGGACGTTTTTCAATGGCAAAAATCAATGAATATTGTAAATGCACAAACAGTAATTTCTCCGCATTGCAAGGTGCAATTCTGAAATTTTTTGCTTTTTCCTGCTCCTCTTAGCATGATAAACAAGATTCAAAGAGAGTGAGATGCCAGCTCCTTTCATTCAGTCAGTAGCTTCAATCATTTCTGGATGTTTTTCAATGGCAAAAATCAATGAATATTGTAAATGCACAAACAGTAATTTCTCCGCATTGCAAGGTGCAATTCTGAAATTTTTTGCTTTTTCCTGCTCCTCTTAGCATGATAAAGAAGATTCAAAGAGAGTGAGATGCCAGCTCCTTTCATTCAGTCAGTAGCTTCAATCATTTCTGGATGTTTTTCAATGGCAAAAATCAATGAATATTGTAAATGCACAAACAGTAATTTCTCCGAATTGCAAGGTGCAATTCTGAAATTTTTTGCTTTTTCCTGCTCCTCTTAGCATGATAAAGAAGATTCAAAGAGAGTGAGATGCCAGCTCCTTTCATTCAGTCAGTAGCTTCAAACATTTCTGGTATATGAATAACATGATGTTTTTCAATGGCAAAAATCAATGAATATTGTAAATGCACAAACAGTAATTTCTCCGCATTGCAAGGTGCAATTCTGAAATTTTTTGTTTTTCCTGCTCCTCTTAGCATGATAAAGAAGATTCAAAGAGTGTGAGATGCCAGCTCCTTTCATTCAGTCAGTAGCTTCAATCATTTCTGGACATTTTTCAATGGCAAAAATCATTGAATATTGTAAATGCACAAACAGTAATTTCTCCGCATTGCACGGTGCAATTCTGAAATTTTTTGCTTTTTCCTGCTCCTCTTAGCATGATAAAGAAGATTCAAAGAGAGTGAGATGCCAGCTCCTTTCATTCAGTCAGTAGCTTCAATCATTTCTGGTATATGAATAACATGATGTTTTTCAATGGCAATAATCAATGAATATTGTAAATGCACAAACAGTAATTTCTCCGCATTGCAAGGTGCAATTCTGAAATTTTTTGCTTTTTCCTGCTCCTCTTAGCATGATAAACAAGATTCAAAGAGAGTGAGATGCCAGCTCCTTTCATTCAGTCAGTAGCTTCAATCATTTCTGGACTTTTTCAATGGCAAAAATCAATGAATATTGTAAATGCACAAACAGTATTTTCTCCGCATTGCAAGGTGCAATTCTGAAATTTTTTGCTTTTTCCTGCTCCTCTTAGCATGATAAAGAAGATTCAAAGAGAGTGAGATGCCAGCTCCTTTCATTCAGTCAGTAGCTTTAAACATTTCTGGTATATGAATAACATGATGTTTTTCAATGGCAAAAATCAATGAATATTGTAAATGCACAAACAGTAATTTCTCCGCATTGCAAGGTGCAATTCTGAAATTTTTTGCTTTTTCCTGCTCCTCTTAGCATGATAAAGAAGATTCAAAGAGAGTGAGATGCCAGCTCCTTTCATTCAGTCAGTAGCTTCAATCATTTCTGGACGTTTTTCAATGGCAAAAATCAATGAATATTGTAAATGCACAAACAGTAATTTCTCCGCATTGCAAGGTGCAATTCTGAAATTTTTTGCTTTTTCCTGCTCCTCTTAGCATGATAAAGAAGATTCAAAGAGAGTGAGATGCCAGCTCCTTTCATTCAGTCAGTAGCTTCAATCATTTCTGGATGTTTTTCAATGGCAAAAATCAATGAATATTGTAAATGCACAAACAGTAATTTCTCCGCATTGCAAGGTGCAATTCTGAAATTTTTTGCTTTTTCCTGCTCCTCTTAGCATGATAAAGAAGATTCAAAGAGAGTGAGATGCCAGCTCGTTTCATTCAGTCAGTAGCTTCAAACATTTCTGGTATATGAATAACATGATGTTTTTCAATGGCAAAAATCAATGAATATTGTAAATGCACAAACAGTAATTTCTCCGCATTGCAAGGTGCAATTCTGAAATTTTTTGCTTTTTCCTGCTCCTCTTAGCATGATAAAGAAGATTCAAAGAGAGTGAGATGCCAGCTCCTTTCATTCAGTCAGTAGCTTCAAACATTTCTAGTATATGAATAACATGATGTTTTTCAATGGCAAAAATCAATGAATATTGTAAATGCACAAACAGTAATTTCTCCGCATTGCAAGGTGCAATTCTGAAATTTTTTGTTTTTCCTGCTCCTCTTAGCATGATAAAGAAGATTCAAAGAGAGTGAGATGCCAGCTCCTTTCATTCAGTCAGTAGCTTCAAACTTTTCTGGTATATGAATAACATGATGTTTTTCAATGGCAAAAATCAATGAATATTGTAAATGCACAAACAGTAATTTCTCCGCATTGCAAGGTGCAATTTTGAAATTTTTTGCTTTTTCCTGCTCCTCTTAGCATGATAAAGAAGATTCAAAGAGAGTGAGATGCCAGCTCCTTTCATTCAGTCAGTAGCTTCAAACATTTCTGGTATATGAATAACATGATGTTTTTCAATGGCAAAAATCAATGAATATTGTAAATGCACAAACAGTAATTTCTCCGCATTGCAAGGTGCAATTCTGAAATTTTTTGTTTTTCCTGCTCCTCTTAGCATGATAAAGAAGATTCAAAGAGAGTGAGATGCCAGCTCCTTTCATTCAGTCAGTAGCTTCAAACATTTCTGGTATATGAATAACATGATGTTTTTCAATGGCAAAAATCAATGAATATTGTAAATGCACAAACAGTAATTTCTCCGCATTGCAAGGTGCAATTTTGAAATTTTTTGCTTTTTCCTGCTCCTCTTAGCATGATAAAGAAGATTCAAAGAGAGTGAGATGCCAGCTCCTTTCATTCAGTCAGTAGCTTCAATCATTTCTGGACGTTTTTCAATGGCAAAAATCAATGAATATTGTAAATGCACAAACAGTAATTTCTCCGCATTGCAAGGTGCAATTCTGAAATTTTTTGCTTTTTCCTGCTCCTCTTAGCATGATAAACAAGATTCAAAGAGAGTGAGATGCCAGCTCCTTTCATTCAGTCAGTAGCTTCAATCATTTCTGGATGTTTTTCAATGGCAAAAATCAATGAATATTGTAAATGCACAAACAGTAATTTCTCCGCATTGCAAGGTGCAATTCTGAAATTTTTTGCTTTTTCCTGCTCCTCTTAGCATGATAAAGAAGATTCAAAGAGAGTGAGATGCCAGCTCCTTTCATTCAGTCAGTAGCTTCAAACATTTCTGGTATATGAATAACATGATGTTTTTCAATGGCAAAAATCAATGAATATTGTAAATGCACAAACAGTAATTTCTCCGCATTGCAAGGTGCAATTCTGAAATTTTTTGCTTTTTCCTGCTCCTCTTAGCATGATAAAAAAGATTCAAAGAGAGTGAGATGCCAGCTCCTTTCATTCAGTCAGTAGCTTCAAACATTTCTGGTATATGAATAACATGATGTTTTTCAATGGCAAAAATCAATGAATATTGTAAATGCACAAACAGTAATTTCTCCGCATTGCAAGGTGCAATTCTGAAATTTTTTGCTTTTTCCTGCTCCTCTTAGCATGATAAAGAAGATTCAAAGAGAGTGAGATGCCAGCTCCTTTCATTCAGTCAGTAGCTTCAATCATTTCTGGACGTTTTTCAATGGCAAAAATCAATGAATATTGTAAATGCACAAACAGTAATTTCTCCGCATTGCAAGGTGCAATTCTGAAATATTTTGCTTTTTCCTGCTCCTCTTAGCATGATAAACAAGATTCAAAGAGAGTGAGATGCCAGCTCCTTTCATTCAGTCAGTAGCTTCAATCATTTCTGGATGTTTTTCAATGGCAAAAATCAATGAATATTGTAAATGCACAAACAGTAATTTCTCCGCATTGCAAGGTGCAATTCTGAAATTTTTTGCTTTTTCCTGCTCCTCTTAGCATGATAAAGAAGATTCAAAGAGAGTGAGATGCCAGCTCCTTTCATTCAGTCAGTAGCTTCAATCATTTCTGGATGTTTTTCAATGGCAAAAATCAATGAATATTGTAAATGCACAAACAGTAATTTCTCCGCATTGCAAGGTGCAATTCTGAAATTTTTTGCTTTTTCCTGCTCCTCTTAGCATGATAAAGAAGATTCAAAGAGAGTGAGATGCCAGCTCCTTTCATTCAGTCAGTAGCTTCAAACATTTCTGGTATATGAATAACATGATGTTTTTCAATGGCAAAAATCAATGAATATTGTAAATGCACAAACAGTAATTTCTCCGCATTGCAAGGTGCAATTCTGAAATTTTTTGTTTTTCCTGCTCCTCTTAGCATGATAAAGAAGATTCAAAGAGTGTGAGATGCCAGCTCCTTTCATTCAGTCAGTAGCTTCAATCATTTCTGGACGTTTTTCAATGGCAAAAATCATTGAATATTGTAAATGCACAAACAGTAATTTCTCCGCATTGCAAGGTGCAATTCTGAAATTTTTTGCTTTTTCCTGCTCCTCTTAGCATGATAAAGAAGATTCAAAGAGAGTGAGATGCCAGCTCCTTTCATTCAGTCAGTAGCTTCAATCATTTCTGGTATATGAATAACATGATGTTTTTCAATGGCAAAAATCAATGAATATTGTAAATGCACAAACAGTAATTTCTCCGCATTGCATGGTGCAATTCTGAAATTTTTTGCTTTTTCCTGCTCCTCTTAGCATGATAAACAAGATTCAAAGAGAGTGAGATGCCAGCTCCTTTCATTCAGTCAGTAGCTTCAATCATTTCTGGACTTTTTCAATGGCAAAAATCAATGAATATTGTAAATGCACAAACAGTAATTTCTCCGCATTGCAAGGTGCAATTCTGAAATTTTTTGCTTTTTCCTGCTCCTCTTAGCATGATAAAGAAGATTCAAAGAGAGTGAGATGCCAGCTCCTTTCATTCAGTCAGTAGCTTTAAACATTTCTGGTATATGAATAACATGATGTTTTTCAATGGCAAAAATCAATGAATATTGTAAATGCACAAACAGTAATTTCTCCGCATTGCAATGTGCAATTCTGAAATTTTTTGCTTTTTCCTGCTCCTCTTAGCATGATAAAGAAGATTCAAAGAGAGTGAGATGCCAGCTCCTTTCATTCAGTCAGTAGCTTCAATCATTTCTGGACGTTTTTCAATGGCAAAAATCAATGAATATTGTAAATGCACAAACAGTAATTTCTCCGCATTGCAAGGTGCAATTCTGAAATTTTTTGCTTTTTCCTGCTCCTCTTAGCATGATAAAGAAGATTCAAAGAGAGTGAGATGCCAGCTCCTTTCATTCAGTCAGTAGCTTCAATCATTTCTGGACGTTTTTCAATGGCAAAAATCAATGAATATTGTAAATGCACAAACAGTAATTTCTCCGCATTGCAAGGTGCAATTCTGAAATTTTTTGCTTTTTCCTGCTCCTCTTAGCATGATAAAGAAGATTCAAAGAGAGTGAGATGCCAGCTCCTTTCATTCAGTCAGTAGCTTCAAACATTTCTGGTATATGAATAACATGATGTTTTTCAATGGCAAAAATCAATGAATATTGTAAATGCACAAACAGTAATTTCTCCGCATTGCAAGGTGCAATTCTGAAATTTTTTGTTTTTCCTGCTCCTCTTAGCATGATAAAGAAGATTCAAAGAGAGTGAGATGCCAGCTCCTTTCATTCAGTCAGTAGCTTCAAACATTTCTGGTATATGAATAACATGATGTTTTTCAATGGCAAAAATCAATGAATATTGTAAATGCACAAACAGTAATTTCTCCGCATTGCAAGGTGCAATTTTGAAATTTTTTGCTTTTTCCTGCTCCTCTTAGCATGATAAAGAAGATTCAAAGAGAGTGAGATGCCAGCTCCTTTCATTCAGTCAGTAGCTTCAAACATTTCTGGTATATGAATAACATGATGTTTTTCAATGGCAAAAATCAATGAATATTGTAAATGCACAAACAGTAATTTCTCCGCATTGCAAGGTGCAATTCTGAAATTTTTTGTTTTTCCTGCTCCTCTTAGCATGATAAAGAAGATTCAAAGAGAGTGAGATGCCAGCTCCTTTCATTCAGTCAGTAGCTTCAAACATTTCTGGTATATGAATAACATGATGTTTTTCAATGGCAAAAATCAATGAATATTGTAAATGCACAAACAGTAATTTCTCCGCATTGCAAGGTGCAATTTTGAAATTTTTTGCTTTTTCCTGCTCCTCTTAGCATGATAAAGAAGCTTCAAAGAGAGTGAGATGCCAGCTCCTTTCATTCAGTCAGTAGCTTCAATCATTTCTGGACGTTTTTCAATGGCAAAAATCAATGAATATTGTAAATGCACAAACAGTAATTTCTCCGCATTGCAAGGTGCAATTCTGAAATTTTTTGCTTTTTCCTGCTCCTCTTAGCATGATAAACAAGATTCAAAGAGAGTGAGATGCCAGCTCCTTTCATTCAGTCAGTAGCTTCAATCATTTCTGGATGTTTTTCAATGGCAAAAATCAATGAATATTGTAAATGCACAAACAGTAATTTCTCCGCATTGCAAGGTGCAATTCTGAAATTTTTTGCTTTTTCCTGCTCCTCTTAGCATGATAAAGAAGATTCAAAGAGAGTGAGATGCCAGCTCCTTTCATTCAGTCAGTAGCTTCAAACATTTCTGGTATATGAATAACATGATGTTTTTCAATGGCAAAAATCAATGAATATTGTAAATGCACAAACAGTAATTTCTCCGCATTGCAAGGTGCAATTCTGAAATTTTTTGTTTTTCCTGCTCCTCTTAGCATGATAAAGAAGATTCAAAGAGTGTGAGATGCCAGCTCCTTTCATTCAGTCAGTAGCTTCAATCATTTCTGGACGTTTTTCAATGGCAAAAATCATTGAATATTGTAAATGCACAAACAGTAATTTCTCCGCATTGCAAGGTGCAATTCTGAAATTTTTTGCTTTTTCCTGCTCCTCTTAGCATGATAAAGAAGATTCAAAGAGAGTGAGATGCCAGCTCCTTTCATTCAGTCAGTAGCTTCAATCATTTCTGGTATATGAATAACATGATGTTTTTCAATGGCAAAAATCAATGAATATTGTAAATGCACAAACAGTAATTTCTCCGCATTGCAAGGTGCAATTCTGAAATTTTTTGTTTTTCCTGCTCCTCTTAGCATGATAAAGAAGATTCAAAGAGAGTGAGATGCCAGCTCCTTTCATTCAGTCAGTAGCTTCAAACATTTCTGGTATATGAATAACATTATGTTTTTCAATGGCAAAAATCAATGAATATTGTAAATGCACAAACAGTAATTTCTCCGCATTGCAAGGTGCAATTTTGAAATTTTTTGCTTTTTCCTGCTCCTCTTAGCATGATAAAGAAGCTTCAAAGAGAGTGAGATGCCAGCTCCTTTCATTCAGTCAGTAGCTTCAATCATTTCTGGACGTTTTTCAATGGCAAAAATCAATGAATATTGTAAATGCACAAACAGTAATTTCTCCGCATTGCAAGGTGCAATTCTGAAATTTTTTGCTTTTTCCTGCTCCTCTTAGCATGATAAACAAGATTCAAAGAGAGTGAGATGCCAGCTCCTTTCATTCAGTCAGTAGCTTCAATCATTTCTGGATGTTTTTCAATGGCAAAAATCAATGAATATTGTAAATGCACAAACAGTAATTTCTCCGCATTGCAAGGTGCAATTCTGAAATTTTTTGCTTTTTCCTGCTCCTCTTAGCATGATAAAGAAGATTCAAAGAGAGTGAGATGCCAGCTCCTTTCATTCAGTCAGTAGCTTCAAACATTTCTGGTATATGAATAACATGATGTTTTTCAATGGCAAAAATCAATGAATATTGTAAATGCACAAACAGTAATTTCTCCGCATTGCAAGGTGCAATTCTGAAATTTTTTGTTTTTCCTGCTCCTCTTAGCATGATAAAGAAGATTCAAAGAGTGTGAGATGCCAGCTCCTTTCATTCAGTCAGTAGCTTCAATCATTTCTGGACGTTTTTCAATGGCAAAAATCATTGAATATTGTAAATGCACAAACAGTAATTTCTCCGCATTGCAAGGTGCAATTCTGAAATTTTTTGCTTTTTCCTGCTCCTCTTAGCATGATAAAGAAGATTCAAAGAGAGTGAGATGCCAGCTCCTTTCATTCAGTCAGTAGCTTCAATCATTTCTGGTATATGAATAACATGATGTTTTTCAATGGCAAAAATCAATGAATATTGTAAATGCACAAACAGTAATTTCTCCGCATTGCATGGTGCAATTCTGAAATTTTTTGCTTTTTCCTGCTCCTCTTAGCATGATAAACAAGATTCAAAGAGAGTGAGATGCCAGCTCCTTTCATTCAGTCAGTAGCTTCAATCATTTCTGGACTTTTTCAATGGCAAAAATCAATGAATATTGTAAATGCACAAACAGTAATTTCTCCGCATTGCAAGGTGCAATTCTGAAATTTTTTGCTTTTTCCTGCTCCTCTTAGCATGATAAAGAAGATTCAAAGAGAGTGAGATGCCAGCTCCTTTCATTCAGTCAGTAGCTTTAAACATTTCTGGTATATGAATAACATGATGTTTTTCAATGGCAAAAATCAATGAATATTGTAAATGCACAAACAGTAATTTCTCCGCATTGCAATGTGCAATTCTGAAATTTTTTGCTTTTTCCTGCTCCTCTTAGCATGATAAAGAAGATTCAAAGAGAGTGAGATGCCAGCTCCTTTCATTCAGTCAGTAGCTTCAATCATTTCTGGACGTTTTTCAATGGCAAAAATCAATGAATATTGTAAATGCACAAACAGTAATTTCTCCGCATTGCAAGGTGCAATTCTGAAATTTTTTGCTTTTTCCTGCTCCTCTTAGCATGATAAAGAAGATTCAAAGAGAGTGAGATGCCAGCTCCTTTCATTCAGTCAGTAGCTTCAATCATTTCTGGACGTTTTTCAATGGCAAAAATCAATGAATATTGTAAATGCACAAACAGTAATTTCTCCGCATTGCAAGGTGCAATTCTGAAATTTTTTGCTTTTTCCTGCTCCTCTTAGCATGATAAAGAAGATTCAAAGAGAGTGAGATGCCAGCTCCTTTCATTCAGTCAGTAGCTTCAAACATTTCTGGTATATGAATAACATGATGTTTTTCAATGGCAAAAATCAATGAATATTGTAAATGCACAAACAGTAATTTCTCCGCATTGCAAGGTGCAATTCTGAAATTTTTTGTTTTTCCTGCTCCTCTTAGCATGATAAAGAAGATTCAATGAGAGTGAGATGCCAGCTCCTTTCATTCAGTCAGTAGCTTCAAACATTTCTGGTATATGAATAACATGATGTTTTTCAATGGCAAAAATCAATGAATATTGTAAATGCACAAACAGTAATTTCTCCGCATTGCAAGGTGCAATTTTGAAATTTTTTGCTTTTTCCTGCTCCTCTTAGCATGATAAAGAAGATTCAAAGAGAGTGAGATGCCAGCTCCTTTCATTCAGTCAGTAGCTTCAAACATTTCTGGTATATGAATAACATGATGTTTTTCAATGGCAAAAATCAATGAATATTGTAAATGCACAAACAGTAATTTCTCCGCATTGCAAGGTGCAATTCTGAAATTTTTTGTTTTTCCTGCTCCTCTTAGCATGATAAAGAAGATTCAAAGAGAGTGAGATGCCAGCTCCTTTCATTCAGTCAGTAGCTTCAAACATTTCTGGTATATGAATAACATGATGTTTTTCAATGGCAAAAATCAATGAATATTGTAAATGCACAAACAGTAATTTCTCCGCATTGCAAGGTGCAATTTTGAAATTTTTTGCTTTTTCCTGCTCCTCTTAGCATGATAAAGAAGCTTCAAAGAGAGTGAGATGCCAGCTCCTTTCATTCAGTCAGTAGCTTCAATCATTTCTGGACGTTTTTCAATGGCAAAAATCAATGAATATTGTAAATGCACAAACAGTAATTTCTCCGCATTGCAAGGTGCAATCCTGAAATTTTTTGCTTTTTCCTGCTCCTCTTAGCATGATAAACAAGATTCAAAGAGAGTGAGATGCCAGCTCCTTTCATTCAGTCAGTAGCTTCAATCATTTCTGGATGTTTTTCAATGGCAAAAATCAATGAATATTGTAAATGCACAAACAGTAATTTCTCCGCATTGCAAGGTGCAATTCTGAAATTTTTTGCTTTTTTCTGCTCCTCTTAGCATGATAAAAAAGATTCAAAGAGAGTGAGATGCCAGCTCCTTTCATTCAGTCAGTAGCTTTAAACATTTCTGGTATATGAATAACATGATGTTTTTCAATGGCAAAAATCAATGAATATTGTAAATGCACAAACAGTAATTTCTCCGCATTGCAAGGTGCAATTCTGAAATTTTTTGCTTTTTCCTGCTCTTCTTAGCATGATAAAGAAGATTCAAAGAGAGTGAGATGCCAGCTCCTTTCATTCAGTCAGTAGCTTCAATCATTTCTGGACGTTTTTCAATGGCAAAAATCAATGAATATTGTAAATGCACAAACAGTAATTTCTCCGCATTGCAAGGTGCAATTCTGAAATTTTTTGCTTTTTCCTGCTCCTCTTAGCATGATAAACAAGATTCAAAGAGAGTGAGATGCCAGCTCCTTTCATTCAGTCAGTAGCTTCAATCATTTCTGGATGTTTTTCAATGGCAAAAATCAATGAATATTGCAAATGCACAAACAGTAATTTCTCCGCATTGCAAGGTGCAATTCTGAAATTTTTTGCTTTTTCCTGCTCCTCTTAGCATGATAAAGAAGATTCAAAGAGAGTGAGATGCCAGCTCCTTTCATTCAGTCAGTAGCTTCAATCATTTCTGGATGTTTTTCAATGGCAAAAATCAATGAATATTGTAAATGCACAAACAGTAATTTCTCCGCATTGCAAGGTGCAATTCTGAAATTTTTTGCTTTTTCCTGCTCCTCTTAGCATGATAAAGAAGATTCAAAGAGAGTGAGATGCCAGCTCCTTTCATTCAGTCAGTAGCTTCAAACATTTCTGGTATATGAATAACATGATGTTTTTCAATGGCAAAAATCAATGAATATTGTAAATGCACAAACAGTAATTTCTCCGCATTGCAAGGTGCAATTCTGAAATTTTTTGTTTTTCCTGCTCCTCTTAGCATGATAAAGAAGATTCAAAGAGAGTGAGATGCCAGCTCCTTTCATTCAGTCAGTAGCTTCAATCATTTCTGGACGTTTTTCAATGGCAAAAATCATTGAATATTGTAAATGCACAAACAGTAATTTCTCCGCATTGCAAGGTGCAATTCTGAAATTTTTTGCTTTTTCCTGCTCCTCTTAGCATGATAAAGAAGATTCAAAGAGAGTGAGATGCCAGCTCCTTTCATTCAGTCAGTAGCTTCAATCATTTCTGGTATATGAATAACATGATGTTTTTCAATGGCAAAAATCAATGAATATTGTAAATGCACAAACAGTAATTTCTCCGCATTGCAAGGTGCAATTCTGAAATTTTTTGCTTTTTCCTGCTCCTCTTAGCATGATAAAGAAGATTCAAAGAGAGTGAGATGCCAGCTCCTTTCATTCAGTCAGTAGCTTCAATCATTTCTGGACGTTTTTCAATGGCAAAAATCAATGAATATTGTAAATGCACAAACAGTAATTTCTCCGCATTGCAAGGTGCAATTCTGAAATTTTTTGCTTTTTCCTGCTCCTCTTAGCATGATAAAGAAGATTCAAAGAGAGTGAGATGCCAGCTCCTTTCATTCAGTCAGTAGCTTCAATCATTTCTGGACGTTTTTCAATGGCAAAAATCAATGAATATTGTAAATGCACAAACAGTAATTTCTCCGCATTGCAAGGTGCAATTCTGAAATTTTTTGCTTTTTCCTGCTCCTCTTAGCATGATAAAGAAGATTCAAAGAGAGTGAGATGCCAGCTCCTTTCATTCAGTCAGTAGCTTCAAACATTTCTGGATGTTTTTCAATGGCAAAAATCAATGAATATTGTAAATGCACAAACAGTAATTTCTCCGCATTGCAAGGTGCAATTCTGAAATTTTTTGCTTTTTCCTGCTCCTCTTAGCATGATAAAGAAGATTCAAAGAGAGTGAGATGCCAGCTCCTTTCATTCAGTCAGTAGCTTCAAACATTTCTGGTATATGAATAACATGATGTTTTTCAATGGCAAAAATCAATGAATATTGTAAATGCACAAACAGTAATTTCTCCGCATTGCAAGGTGCAATTCTGAAATTTTTTGCTTTTTCCTGCTCCTCTTAGCATGATAAAAAAGATTCAAAGAGAGTGAGATGCCAGCTCCTTTCATTCAGTCAGTAGCTTCAAACATTTCTGGTATATGAATAACATGATGTTTTTCAATGGCAAAAATCAATGAATATTGTAAATGCACAAACAGTAATTTCTCCGCATTGCAAGGTGCAATTCTGAAATTTTTTGCTTTTTCCTGCTCCTCTTAGCATGATAAAGAAGATTCAAAGAGAGTGAGATGCCAGCTCCTTTCATTCAGTCAGTAGCTTCAATCATTTCTGGACGTTTTTCAATGGCAAAAATCAATGAATATTGTAAATGCACAAACAGTAATTTCTCCGCATTGCAAGGTGCAATTCTGAAATTTTTTGCTTTTTCCTGCTCCTCTTAGCATGATAAACAAGATTCAAAGAGAGTGAGATGCCAGCTCCTTTCATTCAGTCAGTAGCTTCAATCATTTCTGGATGTTTTTCAATGGCAAAAATCAATGAATATTGTAAATGCACAAACAGTAATTTCTCCGCATTGCAAGGTGCAATTCTGAAATTTTTTGCTTTTTCCTGCTCCTCTTAGCATGATAAAGAAGATTCAAAGAGAGTGAGATGCCAGCTCCTTTCATTCAGTCAGTAGCTTCAATCATTTCTGGATGTTTTTCAATGGCAAAAATCAATGAATATTGTAAATGCACAAACAGTAATTTCTCCGCATTGCAAGGTGCAATTCTGAAATTTTTTGCTTTTTCCTGCTCCTCTTAGCATGATAAAGAAGATTCAAAGAGAGTGAGATGCCAGCTCCTTTCATTCAGTCAGTAGCTTCAATCATTTCTGGTATATGAATAACATGATGTTTTTCAATGGCAAAAATCAATGAATATTGTAAATGCACAAACAGTAATTTCTCCGCATTGCAAGGTGCAATTCTGAAATTTTTTGCTTTTTCCTGCTCCTCTTAGCATGATAAACAAGATTCAAAGAGAGTGAGATGCCAGCTCTTTTCATTCAGTCAGTAGCTTCAATCATTTCTGGACTTTTTCAATGGCAAAAATCAATGAATATTGTAAATGCACAAACAGTAATTTCTCCGCATTGCAAGGTGCAATTCTGAAATTTTTTGCTTTTTCCTGCTCCTCTTAGCATGATAAAGAAGATTCAAAGAGAGTGAGATGCCAGCTCCTTTCATTCAGTCAGTAGCTTTAAACATTTCTGGTATATGAATAACATGATGTTTTTCAATGGCAAAAATCAATGAATATTGTAAATGCACAAACAGTAATTTCTCCGCATTGCAAGGTGCAATTCTGAAATTTTTTGCTTTTTCCTGCTCCTCTTAGCATGATAAAGAAGATTCAAAGAGAGTGAGATGCCAGCTCCTTTCATTCAGTCAGTAGCTTCAATCATTTCTGGACGTTTTTCAATGGCAAAAATCAATGAATATTGTAAATGCACAAACAGTAATTTCTCCGCATTGCAAGGTGCAATTCTGAAATTTTTTGCTTTTTCCTGCTCCTCTTAGCATGATAAAGAAGATTCAAAGAGAGTGAGATGCCAGCTCCTTTCATTCAGTCAGTAGCTTCAAACATTTCTGGTATATGAATAACATGATGTTTTTCAATGGCAAAAATCAATGAATATTGTAAATGCACAAACAGTAATTTCTCCGCATTGCAAGGTGCAATTCTGAAATTTTTTGTTTTTCCTGCTCCTCTTAGCATGATAAAGAAGATTCAAAGAGAGTGAGATGCCAGCTCCTTTCATTCAGTCAGTAGCTTCAAACATTTCTGGTATATGAATAACATGATGTTTTTCAATGGCAAAAATCAATGAATATTGTAAATGCACAAACAGTAATTTCTCCACATTGCAAGGTGCAATTCTGAAATTTTTTGCTTTTTCCTGCTCCTCTTAGCATGATAAAGAAGATTCAAAGAGAGTGAGATGCCAGCTCCTTTCATTCAGTCAGTAGCTTCAAACATTTCTGGTATATGAATAACATGATGTTTTTCAATGGCAAAAATCAATGAATATTGTAAATGCACAAACAGTAATTTCTCCGCATTGCAAGGTGCAATTCTGAAATTTTTTGTTTTTCCTGCTCCTCTTAGCATGATAAAGAAGATTCAAAGAGAGTGAGATGCCAGCTCCTTTCATTCAGTCAGTAGCTTCAAACATTTCTGGTATATGAATAACATGATGTTTTTCAATGGCAAAAATCAATGAATATTGTAAATGCACAAACAGTAATTTCTCCGCATTGCAAGGTGCAATTTTGAAATTTTTTGCTTTTTCCTGCTCCTCTTAGCATGATAAAGAAGATTCAAAGAGAGTGAGATGCCAGCTCCTTTCATTCAGTCAGTAGCTTCAAACATTTCTGGTATATGAATAACATGATGTTTTTCAATGGCAAAAATCAATGAATATTGTAAATGCACAAACAGTAATTTCTCCGCATTGCAAGGTGCAATTCTGAAATTTTTTGTTTTTCCTGCTCCTCTTAGCATGATAAAGAAGATTCAAAGAGAGTGAGATGCCAGCTCCTTTCATTCAGTCAGTAGCTTCAAACATTTCTGGTATATGAATAACATGATGTTTTTCAATGGCAAAAATCAATGAATATTGTAAATGCACAAACAGTAATTTCTCCGCATTGCAAGGTGCAATTTTGAAATTTTTTGCTTTTTCCTGCTCCTCTTAGCATGATAAAAAAGATTCAAAGAGAGTGAGATGCCAGCTCCTTTCATTCAGTCAGTAGCTTCAATCATTTCTGGACGTTTTTCAATGGCAAAAATCAATGAATATTGTAAATGCACAAACAGTAATTTCTCCGCATTGCAAGGTGCAATTCTGAAATTTTTTGCTTTTTCCTGCTCCCCTTAGCATGATAAACAAGATTCAAAGAGAGTGAGATGCCAGCTCCTTTCATTCAGTCAGTAGCTTCAATCATTTCTGGATGTTTTTCAATGGAAAAATCAATGAATATTGTAAATGCACAAACAGTAATTTCTCCGCATTGCAAGGTGCAATTCTGAAATTTTTTGCTTTTTTCTGCTCCTCTTAGCATGATAAAAAAGATTCAAAGAGAGTGAGATGCCAGCTCCTTTCATTCAGTCAGTAGCTTTAAACATTTCTGGTATATGAATAACATGATGTTTTTCAATGGCAAAAATCAATGAATATTGTAAATGCACAAACAGTAATTTCTCCGCATTGCAAGGTGCAATTCTGAAATTTTTTGCTTTTTCCTGCTCCTCTTAGCATGATAAAGAAGATTCAAAGAGAGTGAGATGCCAGCTCCTTTCATTCAGTCAGTAGCTTCAATCATTTCTGGACGTTTTTCAATGGCAAAAATCAATGAATATTGTAAATGCACAAACAGTAATTTCTCCGCATTGCAAGGTGCAATTCTGAAATTTTTTGCTTTTTCCTACTCCTCTTAGCATGTTAAACAAGATTCAAAGAGAGTGAGATGCCAGCTCCTTTCATTCAGTCAGTAGCTTCAATCATTTCTGGATGTTTTTCAATGGCAAAAATCAATGAATATTGTAAATGCACAAACAGTAATTTCTCCGCATTGCAAGGTGCAATTCTGAAATTTTTTGCTTTTTCCTGCTCCTCTTAGCATGATAAAGAAGATTCAAAGAGAGTGAGATGCCAGCTCCTTTCATTCAGTCAGTAGCTTCAATCATTTCTGGACGTTTTTCAATGGCAAAAATCATTGAATATTGTAAATGCACAAACAGTAATTTCTCCGCATTGCAAGGTGCAATTCTGAAATTTTTTGCTTTTTCCTGCTCCTCTTAGCATGATAAAGAAGATTCAAAGAGAGTGAGATGCCAGCTCCTTTCATTCAGTCAGTAGCTTCAATCATTTCTGGTATATGAATAACATGATGTTTTTCAATGGCAAAAATCAATGAATATTGTAAATGCACAAACAGTAATTTCTCCGCATTGCAAGTTGCAATTCTGAAATTTTTTGCTTTTTCCTGCTCCTCTTAGCATGATAAAGAAGATTCAAAGAGAGTGAGATGCCAGCTCCTTTCATTCAGTCAGTAGCTTCAATCATTTCTGGACTTTTTCAATGGCAAAAATCAATGAATATTGTAAATGCACAAACAGTAATTTCTCCGCATTGCAAGGTGCAATTCTGAAATTTTTTGCTTTTTCCTGCTCCTCTTAGCATGATAAAGAAGATTCAAAGAGAGTGAGATGCCAGCTCCTTTCATTCAGTCAGTAGCTTTAAACATTTCTGGTATATGAATAACACGATGTTTTTCAATGGCAAAAATCAATGAATATTGTAAATGCACAAACAGTAATTTCTCCGCATTGCAAGGTGCAATTCTGAAATTTTTTGCTTTTTCCTGCTCCTCTTAGCATGATAAAGAAGATTCAAAGAGAGTGAGATGCCAGCTCCTTTCATTCAGTCAGTAGCTTCAATCATTTCTGGACGTTTTTCAATGGCAAAAATCAATGAATATTGTAAATGCACAAACAGTAATTTCTCCGCATTGCAAGGTGCAATTCTGAAATTTTTTGCTTTTTCCTGCTCCTCTTAGCATGATAAAGAAGATTCAAAGAGAGTGAGATGCCAGCTCCTTTCATTCAGTCAGTAGCTTCAATCATTTCTGGACGTTTTTCAATGGCAAAAATCAATGAATATTGTAAATGCACAAACAGTAATTTCTCCGCATTGCAAGGTGCAATTCTGAAATTTTTTGCTTTTTCCTGCTCCTCTTAGCATGATAAAGAAGATTCAAAGAGAGTGAGATGCCAGCTCGTTTCATTCAGTCAGTAGCTTCAAACATTTCGGGTATATGAATAACATGATGTTTTTCAATGGCAAAAATCAATGAATATTGTAAATGCACAAACAGTAATTTCTCCGCATTGCAAGGTGCAATTCTGAAATTTTTTGCTTTTTCCTGCTCCTCTTAGCATGATAAAGAAGATTCAAAGAGAGTGAGATGCCAGCTCCTTTCATTCAGTCAGTAGCTTCAATCATTTCTGGACGTTTTTCAATGGCAAAAATCATTGAATATTGTAAATGCACAAACAGTAATTTCTCCGCATTGCAAGGTGCAATTCTGAAATTTTTTGCTTTTTCCTGCTCCTCTTTGCATGATAAAGAAGATTCAAAGAGAGTGAGATGCCAGCTCCTTTCATTCAGTCAGTAGCTTCAATCATTTCTGGTATATGAATAACATGATGTTTTTCAATGGCAAAAATCAATGAATATTGTAAATGCACAAACAGTAATTTCTCCGCATTGCAAGGTGCAATTCTGAAATTTTTTGCTTTTTCCTGCTCCTCTTAGCATGATAAAGAAGATTCAAAGAGAGTGAGATGCCAGCTCCTTTCATTCAGTCAGTAGCTTCAATCATTTCTGGACGTTTTTCAATGGCAAAAATCAATGAATATTGTAAATGCACAAACAGTAATTTCTCCGCATTGCAAGGTGCAATTCTGAAATTTTTTGCTTTTTCCTGCTCCTCTTAGCATGATAAAGAAGATTCAAAGAGAGTGAGATGCCAGCTCCTTTCATTCAGTCAGTAGCTTCAATCATTTCTGGACGTTTTTCAATGGCAAAAATCAATGAATATTGTAAATGCACAAACAGTAATTTCTCCGCATTGCAAGGTGCAATTCTGAAATTTTTTGCTTTTTCCTGCTCCTCTTAGCATGATAAAGAAGATTCAAAGAGAGTGAGATGCCAGCTCCTTTCATTCAGTCAGTAGCTTCAAACATTTCTGGTATATGAATAACATGATGTTTTTCAATGGCAAAAATCAATGAATATTGTAAATGCACAAACAGTAATTTCTCCGCATTGCAAGGTGCAATTCTGAAATTTTTTGCTTTTTCCTGCTCCTCTTAGCATGATAAAGAAGATTCAAAGAGAGTGAGATGCCAGCTCCTTTCATTCAGTCAGTAGCTTCAAACATTTCTGGTATATGAATAACATGATGTTTTTCAATGGCAAAAATCAATGAATATTGTAAATGCACAAACAGTAATTTCTCCGCATTGCAAGGTGCAATTCTGAAATTTTTTGCTTTTTCCTGCTCCTCTTAGCATGATAAAGAAGATTCAAAGAGAGTGAGATGCCAGCTCCTTTCATTCAGTCAGTAGCTTCAATCATTTCTGGACGTTTTTCAATGGCAAAAATCATTGAATATTTTAAATGCACAAACAGTAATTTCTCCGCATTGCAAGGTGCAATTCTGAAATTTTTTGCTTTTTCCTGCTCCTCTTAGCATGATAAAGAAGATTCAAAGAGAGTGAGATGCCAGCTCCTTTCATTCAGTCAGTAGCTTCAATCATTTCTGGTATATGAATAACATGATGTTTTTCAATGGCAAAAATCAATGAATATTGTAAATGCACAAACAGTAATTTCTCCGCATTGCAAGGTGCAATTCTGAAATTTTTTGCTTTTTCCTGCTCCTCTTAGCATGATAAAGAAGATTCAAAGAGAGTGAGAAGCCAGCTCCTTTCATTCAGTCAGTAGCTTCAATCATTTCTGGACGTTTTTCAATGGCAAAAATCAATGAATATTGTAAATGCACAAACAGTAATTTCTCCGCATTGCAAGGTGCAATTCTGAAATTTTTTGCTTTTTCCTGCTCCTCTTAGCATGATAAAGAAGATTCAAAGAGAGTGAGATGCCAGCTCCTTTCATTCAGTCAGTAGCTTCAATCATTTCTGGACGTTTTTCAATGGCAAAAATCAATGAATATTGTAAATGCACAAACAGTAATTTCTCCGCATTGCAAGGTGCAATTCTGAAATTTTTTGCTTTTTCCTGCTCCTCTTAGCATGATAAAGAAGATTCAAAGAGAGTGAGATGCCAGCTCCTTTCATTCAGTCAGTAGCTTCAATCATTTCTGGACGTTTTTCAATGGCAAAAATCAATGAATATTGTAAATGCACAAACAGTAATTTCTCCGCATTGCAAGGTGCAATTCTGAAATTTTTTGCTTTTTCCTGCTCCTCTTAGCATGATAAAGAAGATTCAAAGAGAGTGAGATGCCAGCTCGTTTCATTCAGTCAGTAGCTTCAAACATTTCTGGTATATGAATAACATGATGTTTTTCAATGGCAAAAATCAATGAATATTGTAAATGCACAAACAGTAATTTCTCCGCATTGCAAGGTGCAATTCTGAAATTTTTTGCTTTTTCCTGCTCCTCTTAGCATGATAAAGAAGATTCAAAGAGAGTGAGATGCCAGCTCCTTTCATTCAGTCAGTAGCTTCAATCATTTCTGGACGTTTTTCAATGGCAAAAATCAATGAATATTGTAAATGCACAAACAGTAATTTCTCCGCATTGCAAGGTGCAATTCTGAAATTTTTTGCTTTTTCCTGCTCCTCTTAGCATGATAAAGAAGATTCAAAGAGAGTGAGATGCCAGCTCCTTTCATTCAGTCAGTAGCTTCAAACATTTCTGGTATATGAATAACATGATGTTTTTCAATGGCAAAAATCAATGAATATTGTAAATGCACAAACAGTAATTTCTCCGCATTGCAAGGTGCAATTCTGAAATTTTTTGCTTTTTCCTGCTCCTCTTAGCATGATAAAGAAGATTCAAAGAGAGTGAGATGCCAGCTCCTTTCATTCAGTCAGTAGCTTCAAACATTTCTGGTATATGAATAACATGATGTTTTTCAATGGCAAAAATCAATGAATATTGTAAATGCACAAACAGTAATTTCTCCGCATTGCAAGGTGCAATTCTGAAATTTTTTGCTTTTTCCTGCTCCTCTTAGCATGATAAAGAAGATTCAAAGAGAGTGAGATGCCAGCTCCTTTCATTCAGTCAGTAGCTTCAATCATTTCTGGACGTTTTTCAATGGCAAAAATCATTGAATATTTTAAATGCACAAACAGTAATTTCTCCGCATTGCAATTTGCAATTCTGAAATTTTTTGCTTTTTCCTGCTCCTCTTAGCATGATAAAGAAGATTCAAAGAGAGTGAGATGCCAGCTCCTTTCATTCAGTCAGTAGCTTCAATCATTTCTGGTATATGAATAACATGATGTTTTTCAATGGCAAAAATCAATGAATATTGTAAATGCACAAACAGTAATTTCTCCGCATTGCAAGGTGCAATTCTGAAATTTTTTGCTTTTTCCTGCTCCTCTTAGCATGATAAAGAAGATTCAAAGAGAGTGAGAAGCCAGCTCCTTTCATTCAGTCAGTAGCTTCAATCATTTCTGGACGTTTTTCAATGGCAAAAATCAATGAATATTGTAAATGCACAAACAGTAATTTCTCCGCATTGCAAGGTGCAATTCTGAAATTTTTTGCTTTTTCCTGCTCCTCTTAGCATGATAAAGAAGATTCAAAGAGAGTGAGATGCCAGCTCCTTTCATTCAGTCAGTAGCTTCAATCATTTCTGGACGTTTTTCAATGGCAAAAATCAATGAATATTGTAAATGCACAAACAGTAATTTCTCCGCATTGCAAGGTGCAATTCTGAAATTTTTTGCTTTTTCCTGCTCCTCTTAGCATGATAAAGAAGATTCAAAGAGAGTGAGATGCCAGCTCGTTTCATTCAGTCAGTAGCTTCAAACATTTCTGGTGTATGAATAACATGATGTTTTTCAATGGCAAAAATCAATGAATATTGTAAATGCACAAACAGTAATTTCTCCGCATTGCAAAGTGCAATTCTGAAATTTTTTGCTTTTTCCTGCTCCTCTTAGCATGATAAAGAAGATTCAAAGAGAGTGAGATGCCAGCTCCTTTCATTCAGTCAGTAGCTTCAATCATTTCTGGACGTTTTTCAATGGCAAAAATCATTGAATATTGTAAATGCACAAACAGTAATTTCTCCGCATTGCAAGGTGCAATTCTGAAATTTTTTGCTTTTTCCTGCTCCTCTTTGCATGATAAAGAAGATTCAAAGAGAGTGAGATGCCAGCTCCTTTCATTCAGTCAGTAGCTTCAATCATTTCTGGTATATGAATAACATGATGTTTTTCAATGGCAAAAATCAATGAATATTGTAAATGCACAAACAGTAATTTCTCCGCATTGCAAGGTGCAATTCTGAAATTTTTTGCTTTTTCCTGCTCCTCTTAGCATGATAAAGAAGATTCAAAGAGAGTGAGATGCCAGCTCCTTTCATTCAGTCAGTAGCTTCAATCATTTCTGGACGTTTTTCAATGGCAAAAATCAATGAATATTGTAAATGCACAAACAGTAATTTCTCCGCATTGCAAGGTGCAATTCTGAATTTTTTTGCTTTTTCCTGCTCCTCTTAGCATGATAAAGAAGATTCAAAGAGAGTGAGATGCCAGCTCCTTTCATTCAGTCAGTAGCTTCAATCATTTCTGGACGTTTTTCAATGGCAAAAATCAATGAATATTGTAAATGCACAAACAGTAATTTCTCCGCATTGCAAGGTGCAATTCTGAAATTTTTTGCTTTTTCCTGCTCCACTTAGCATGATAAAGAAGATTCAAAGAGAGTGAGATGCCAGCTCCTTTCATTCAGTCAGTAGCTTCAATCATTTCTGGACGTTTTTCAATGGCAAAAATCAATGAATATTGTAAATGCACAAACAGTAATTTCTCCGCATTGCAAGGTGCAATTCTGAAATTTTTTGCTTTTTCCTGCTCCTCTTAGCATGATAAAGAAGATTCAAAGAGAGTGAGATGCCAGCTCGTTTCATTCAGTCAGTAGCTTCAAACATTTCTGGTATATGAATAACATGATGTTTTTCAATGGCAAAAATCAATGAATATTGTAAATGCACAAACAGTAATTTCTCCGCATTGCAAGGTGCAATTCTGAAATTTTTTGCTTTTTCCTGCTCCTCTTAGCATGATAAAGAAGATTCAAAGAGAGTGAGATGCCAGCTCCTTTCATTCAGTCAGTAGCTTCAATCATTTCTGGACGTTTTTCAATGGCAAAAATCAATGAATATTGTAAATGCACAAACAGTAATTTCTCCGCATTGCAAGGTGCAATTCTGAAATTTTTTGCTTTTTCCTGCTCCTCTTAGCATGATAAAGAAGATTCAAAGAGAGTGAGATGCCAGCTCCTTTCATTCAGTCAGTAGCTTCAAACATTTCTGGTATATGAATAACATGATGTTTTTCAATGGCAAAAATCAATGAATATTGTAAATGCACAAACAGTAATTTCTCCGCATTGCAAGGTGCAATTCTGAAATTTTTTGCTTTTTCCTGCTCCTCTTAGCATGATAAAGAAGATTCAAAGAGAGTGAGATGCCAGCTCCTTTCATTCAGTCAGTAGCTTCAATCATTTCTGGACGTTTTTCAATGGCAAAAATCATTGAATATTTTAAATGCACAAACAGTAATTTCTCCGCATTGCAAGGTGCAATTCTGAAATTTTTTGCTTTTTCCTGCTCCTCTTAGCATGATAAAGAAGATTCAAAGAGAGTGAGATGCCAGCTCCTTTCATTCAGTCAGTAGCTTCAATCATTTCTGGTATATGAATAACATGATGTTTTTCAATGGCAAAAATCAATGAATATTGTAAATGCACAAACAGTAATTTCTCCGCATTGCAAGGTGCAATTCTGAAATTTTTTGCTTTTTCCTGCTCCTCTTAGCATGATAAAGAAGATTCAAAGAGAGTGAGAAGCCAGCTCCTTTCATTCAGTCAGTAGCTTCAATCATTTCTGGACGTTTTTCAATGGCAAAAATCAATGAATATTGTAAATGCACAAACAGTAATTTCTCCGCATTGCAAGGTGCAATTCTGAAATTTTTTGCTTTTTCCTGCTCCTCTTAGCATGATAAAGAAGATTCAAAGAGAGTGAGATGCCAGCTCCTTTAATTCAGTCAGTAGCTTCAATCATTTCTGGACGTTTTTCAATGGCAAAAATCAATGAATATTGTAAATGCACAAACAGTAATTTCTCCGCATTGCAAGGTGCAATTCTGAAATTTTTTGCTTTTTCCTGCTCCTCTTAGCATGATAAAGAAGATTCAAAGAGAGTGAGATGCCAGCTCCTTTCATTCAGTCAGTAGCTTCAATCATTTCTGGACGTTTTTCAATGGCAAAAATCAATGAATATTGTAAATGCACAAAGAGTAATTTCTCCGCATTGCAAGGTGCAATTCTGAAATTTTTTGCTTTTTCCTGCTCCTCTTAGCATGATAAAGAAGATTCAAAGAGAGTGAGATGCCAGCTCGTTTCATTCAGTCAGTAGCTTCAAACATTTCTGGTATATGAATAACATGATGTTTTTCAATGGCAAAAATCAATGAATATTGTAAATGCACAAACAGTAATTTCTCCGCATTGCAAAGTGCAATTCTGAAATTTTTTGCTTTTTCCTGCTCCTCTTAGCATGATAAAGAAGATTCAAAGAGAGTGAGATGCCAGCTCCTTTCATTCAGTCAGTAGCTTCAATCATTTCTGGACGTTTTTCAATGGCAAAAATCATTGAATATTGTAAATGCACAAACAGTAATTTCTCCGCATTGCAAGGTGCAATTCTGAAATTTTTTGCTTTTTCCTGCTCCTCTTTGCATGATAAAGAAGATTCAAAGAGAGTGAGATGCCAGCTCCTTTCATTCAGTCAGTAGCTTCAATCATTTCTGGTATATGAATAACATGATGTTTTTCAATGGCAAAAATCAATGAATATTGTAAATGCACAAACAGTAATTTCTCCGCATTGCAAGGTGCAATTCTGAAATTTTTTGCTTTTTCCTGCTCCTCTTAGCATGATAAAGAAGATTCAAAGAGAGTGAGATGCCAGCTCCTTTCATTCAGTCAGTAGCTTCAATCATTTCTGGACGTTTTTCAATGGCAAAAATCAATGAATATTGTAAATGCACAAACAGTAATTTCTCCGCATTGCAAGGTGCAATTCTGAAATTTTTTGCTTTTTCCTGCTCCTCTTAGCATGATAAAGAAGATTCAAAGAGAGTGAGATGCCAGCTCCTTTCATTCAGTCAGTAGCTTCAATCATTTCTGGACGTTTTTCAATGGCAAAAATCAATGAATATTGTAAATGCACAAACAGTAATTTCTCCGCATTGCAAGGTGCAATTCTGAAATTTTTTGCTTTTTCCTGCTCCTCTTAGCATGATAAAGAAGATTCAAAGAGAGTGAGATGCCAGCTCCTTTCATTCAGTCAGTAGCTTCAAACATTTCTGGTATATGAATAACATGATGTTTTTCAATGGCAAAAATCAATGAATATTGTAAATGCACAAACAGTAATTTCTCCGCATTGCAAGGTGCAATTCTGAAATTTTTTGTTTTTCCTGCTCCTCTTAGCATGACAAAGAAGATTCAAAGAGAGTGAGATGCCAGCTCCTTTCATTCAGTCAGTAGCTTCAAACATTTCTGGTATATGAATAACATGATGTTTTTCAATGGCAAAAATCAATGAATATTGTAAATGCACAAACAGTAATTTCTCCGCATTGCAAGGTGCAATTCTGAAATTTTTTGCTTTTTCCTGCTCCTCTTAGCATGGTAAAGAAGATTCAAAGAGAGTGAGATGCCAGCTCCTTTCATTCAGTCCGTAGCTTCAATCATTTCTGGACGTTTTTCAATGGCAAAAATCATTGAATATTGTAAATGCACAAACAGTAATTTCTCCGCATTGCAAGGTGCAATTCTGAAATTTTTTGCTTTTTCCTGCTCCTCTTAGCATGATAAAGAAGATTCAAAGAGAGTGAGATGCCAGCTCCTTTCATTCAGTCAGTAGCTTCAATCATTTCTGGTATATGAATAACATGATGTTTTTCAATGGCAAAAATCAATGAATATTGTAAATGCACAAACAGTAATTTCTCCGCATTGCAAGGTGCAATTCTGAAATTTTTTGCTTTTTCCTGCTCCTCTTAGCATGATAAAGAAGATTCAAAGAGAGTGAGATGCCAGCTCCTTTCATTCAGTCAGTAGCTTCAATCATTTCTGGACGTTTTTCAATGGCAAAAATCAATGAATATTGTAAATGCACAAACAGTAATTTCTCCGCATTGCAAGGTGCAATTCTGAAATTTTTTGCTTTTTCCTGCTCCTCTTAGCATGATAAAGAAGATTCAAAGAGAGTGAGATGCCAGCTCCTTTCATTCAGTCAGTAGCTTCAATCATTTCTGGACGTTTTTCAATGGCAAAAATCAATGAATATTGTAAATGCACAAACAGTAATTTCTCCGCATTGCAAGGTGCAATTCTGAAATTTTTTGCTTTTTCCTGCTCCTCTTAGCATGATAAAGAAGATTCAAAGAGAGTGAGATGCCAGCTCCTTTCATTCAGTCAGTAGCTTCAAACATTTCTGGTATATGAATAACATGATGTTTTTCAATGGCAAAAATCAATGAATATTGTAAATGCACAAACAGTAATTTCTCCGCATTGCAAGGTGCAATTCTGAAATTTTTTGCTTTTTCCTGCTCCTCTTAGCATGATAAAGAAGATTCAAAGAGAGTGAGATGCCAGCTCCTTTCATTCAGTCAGTAGCTTCAATCATTTCTGGACGTTTTTCAATGGCAAAAATCATTGAATATTGTAAATGCACAAACAGTAATTTCTCCGCATTGCAAGGTGCAATTCTGAAATTTTTTGCTTTTTCCTGCTCCTCTTTGCATGATAAAGAAGATTCAAAGAGAGTGAGATGCCAGCTCCTTTCATTCAGTCAGTAGCTTCAATCATTTCTGGTATATGAATAACATGATGTTTTTCAATGGCAAAAATCAATGAATATTGTAAATGCACAAACAGTAATTTCTCCGCATTGCAAGGTGCAATTCTGAAATTTTTTGCTTTTTCCTGCTCCTCTTAGCATGATAAAGAAGATTCAAAGAGAGTGAGATGCCAGCTCCTTTCATTCAGTCAGTAGCTTCAATCATTTCTGGACGTTTTTCAATGGCAAAAATCAATGAATATTGTAAATGCACAAACAGTAATTTCTCCGCATTGCAAGGTGCAATTCTGAAATTTTTTGCTTTTTCCTGCTCCTCTTAGCATGATAAAGAAGATTCAAAGAGAGTGAGATGCCAGCTCCTTTCATTCAGTCAGTAGCTTCAATCATTTCTGGACGTTTTTCAATGGCAAAAATCAATGAATATTGTAAATGCACAAACAGTAATTTCTCCGCATTGCAAGGTGCAATTCTGCAATTTTTTGCTTTTTCCTGCTCCTCTTAGCATGATAAAGAAGATTCAAAGAGAGTGAGATGCCAGCTCCTTTCATTCAGTCAGTAGCTTCAATCATTTCTGGACGTTTTTCAATGGCAAAAATCAATGAATATTGTAAATGCACAAACAGTAATTTCTCCGCATTGCAAGGTGCAATTCTGAAATTTTTTGCTTTTTCCTGCTCCTCTTAGCATGATAAAGAAGATTCAAAGAGAGTGAGATGCCAGCTCGTTTCATTCAGTCAGTAGCTTCAAACATTTCTGGTATATGAATAACATGATGTTTTTCAATGGCAAAAATCAATGAATATTGTAAATGCACAAACAGTAATTTCTCCGCATTGCAAGGTGCAATTCTGAAATTTTTTGCTTTTTCCTGCTCCTCTTAGCATGATAAAGAAGATTCAAAGAGAGTGAGATGCCAGCTCCTTTCATTCAGTCAGTAGCTTCAATCATTTCTGGACGTTTTTCAATGGCAAAAATCATTGAATATTGTAAATGCACAAACAGTAATTTCTCCGCATTGCAAGGTGCAATTCTGAAATTTTTTGCTTTTTCCTGCTCCTCTTTGCATGATAAAGAAGATTCAAAGAGAGTGAGATGCCAGCTCCTTTCATTCAGTCAGTAGCTTCAATCATTTCTGGTATATGAATAACATGATGTTTTTCAATGGCAAAAATCAATGAATATTGTAAATGCACAAACAGTAATTTCTCCGCATTGCAAGGTGCAATTCTGAAATTTTTTGCTTTTTCCTGCTCCCCATAGCATGATAAACAAGATTCAAAGAGAGTGAGATGCCAGCTCCTTTCATTCAGTCAGTAGCTTCAATCATTTCTGGACGTTTTTCAATGGCAAAAATCAATGAATATTGTAAATGCACAAACAGTAATTTCTCCGCATTGCAAGGTGCAATTCTGAAATTTTTTGCTTTTTCCTGCTCCTCTTAGCATGATAAAGAAGATTCAAAGAGAGTGAGATGCCAGATCCTTTCATTCAGTCAGTAGCTTCAAACATTTCTGGATGTTTTTCAATGGCAAAAATCAATGAATATTGTAAATGCACAAACAGTAATTTCTCCGCATTGCAAGGTGCAATTCTGAAATTTTTTGCTTTTTCCTGCTCCTCTTAGCATGATAAAGAAGATTCAAAGAGAGTGAGATGCCAGCTGCTTTCATTCAGTCAGTAGCTTCAAACATTTCTGGTATATGAATAACATGATGTTTTTCAATGGCAAAAATCAATGAATATTGTATATGCACAAACAGTAATTTCTCCGCATTGCAAGGTGCAATTCTGAAATTTTTTGTTTTTCCTGCTCCTCTTAGCATGATAAAGAAGATTCAAAGAGAGTGAGATGCCAGCTCCTTTCATTCAGTCAGTAGCTTCAATCATTTCTGGACGTTTTTCAATGGCAAAAATCATTGAATATTGTAAATGCACAAACATTAATTTCTCCGCATTGCAAGGTGCAATTCTGAAATTTTTTGCTTTTTCCTGCTCCTCTTAGCATGATAAAGAAGATTCAAAGAGAGTGAGATGCCAGCTCCTTTCATTCAGTCAGTAGCTTCAATCATTTCTGGTATATGAATAACATGATGTTTTTCAATGGCAAAAATCAATGAATATTGTAAATGCACAAACAGTAATTTCTCCGCATTGCAAGTTGCAATTCTGAAATTTTTTGCTTTTTCCTGCTCCTCTTAGCATGATAAAGAAGATTCAAAGAGAGTGAGATGCCAGCTCCTTTCATTCAGTCAGTAGCTTCAATCACTTCTGGACGTTTTTCAATGGCAAAAATCAATGAATATTGTAAATGCACAAACAGTAATTTCTCCGCATTGCAAGGTGCAATTCTGAAATTTTTTGCTTTTTCCTGCTCCTCTTAGCATGATAAAGAAGATTCAAAGAGAGTGAGATGCCAGCTCCTTTCATTCAGTCAGTAGCTTTAAACATTTCTGGTATATGAATAACATGATGTTTTTCAATGGCAAAAATCAATGAATATTGTAAATGCACAAACAGTAATTTCTCCGCATTGCAAGGTGCAATTCTGAAATTTTTTGCTTTTTCCTGCTCCTCTTAGCATGATAAAGAAGATTCAAAGAGAGTGAGATGCCAGCTCCTTTCATTCAGTCAGTAGCTTCAATCATTTCTGGACGTTTTTCAATGGCAAAAATCAATGAATATTGTAAATGCACAAACAGTAATTTCTCCGCATTGCAAGGTGCAATTCTGAAATTTTTTGCTTTTTCCTGCTCCTCTTAGCATGATAAAGAAGATTCAAAGAGAGTGAGATGCCAGCTCCTTTCATTCAGTCAGTAGCTTCAATCATTTCTGGACGTTTTTCAATGGCAAAAATCAATGAATATTGTAAATGCACAAACAGTAATTTCTCCGCATTGCAAGGTGCAATTCTGAAATTTTTTGCTTTTTCCTGCTCCTCTTAGCATGATAAAGAAGATTCAAAGAGAGTGAGATGCCAGCTCGTTTCATTCAGTCAGTAGCTTCAAACATTTCTGGTATATGAATAACATGATGTTTTTCAATGGCAAAAATCAATGAATATTGTAAATGCACAAACAGTAATTTCTCCGCATTGCAAGGTGCAATTCTGAAATTTTTTGCTTTTTCCTGCTCCTCTTAGCATGATAAAGAAGATTCAAAGAGAGTGAGATGCCAGCTCCTTTCATTCAGTCAGTAGCTTCAATCATTTCTGGACGTTTTTCAATGGCAAAAATCATTGAATATTGTAAATGCACAAACAGTAATTTCTCCGCATTGCAAGGTGCAATTCTGAAATTTTTTGCTTTTTCCTGCTCCTCTTTGCATGATAAAGAAGATTCAAAGAGAGTGAGATGCCAGCTCCTTTCATTCAGTCAGTAGCTTCAATCATTTCTGGTATATGAATAACATGATGTTTTTCAATGGCAAAAATCAATGAATATTGTAAATGCACAAACAGTAATTTCTCCGCATTGCAAGGTGCAATTCTGAAATTTTTTGCTTTTTCCTGCTCCTCTTAGCATGATAAAGAAGATTCAAAGAGAGTGAGATGCCAGCTCCTTTCATTCAGTCAGTAGCTTCAATCATTTCTGGCCGTTTTTCAATGGCAAAAATCAATGAATATTGTAAATGCACAAACAGTAATTTCTCCGCATTGCAAGGTGCAATTCTGAAATTTTTTGCTTTTTCCTGCTCCTCTTAGCATGATAAAGAAGATTCAAAGAGAGTGAGATGCCAGCTCGTTTCATTCAGTCAGTAGCTTCAAACATTTCTGGTATATGAATAACATGATGTTTTTCAATGGCAAAAATCAATGAATATTGTAAATGCACAAACAGTAATTTCTCCGCATTGCAAGGTGCAATTCTGAAATTTTTTGCTTTTTCCTGCTCCTCTTAGCATGATAAAGAAGATTCAAAGAGAGTGAGATGCCAGCTCCTTTCATTCAGTCAGTAGCTTCAAACATTTCTGGTATATGAATAACATGATGTTTTTCAATGGCAAAAATCAATGAATATTGTAAATGCACAAACAGTAATTTCTCCGCATTGCAAGGTGCAATTCTGAAATTTTTTGCTTTTTCCTGCTCCTCTTAGCATGATAAAGAAGATTCAAAGAGAGTGAGATGCCAGCTCCTTTCATTCAGTCAGTAGCTTCAATCATTTCTGGACGTTTTTCAATGGCAAAAATCATTGAATATTGTAAATGCACAAACAGTAATTTCTCCGCATTGCAAGGTGCAATTCTGAAATTTTTTGCTTTTTCCTGCTCCTCTTTGCATGATAAAGAAGATTCAAAGAGAGTGAGATGCCAGCTCCTTTCATTCAGTCAGTAGCTTCAATCATTTCTGGTATATGAATAACATGATGTTTTTCAATGGCAAAAATCAATGAATATTGTAAATGCACAAACAGTAATTTCTCCGCATTGCAAGGTGCAATTCTGAAATTTTTTGCTTTTTCCTGCTCCCCTTAGCATGATAAACAAGATTCAAAGAGAGTGAGATGCCAGCTCCTTTCATTCAGTCAGTAGCTTCAATCATTTCTGGACGTTTTTCAATGGCAAAAATCAATGAATATTGTAAATGCACAAACAGTAATTTCTCCGCATTGCAAGGTGCAATTCTGAAATTTTTTGCTTTTTCCTGCTCCTCTTAGCATGATAAAGAAGATTCAAAGAGAGTGAGATGCCAGATCCTTTCATTCAGTCAGTAGCTTCAAACATTTCTGGATGTTTTTCAATGGCAAAAATCAATGAATATTGTAAATGCACAAACAGTAATTTCTCCGCATTGCAAGGTGCAATTCTGAAATTTTTTGCTTTTTCCTGCTCCTCTTAGCATGATAAAGAAGATTCAAAGAGAGTGAGATGCCAGCTCCTTTCATTCAGTCAGTAGCTTCAAACATTTCTGGTATATGAATAACATGATGTTTTTCAATGGCAAAAATCAATGAATATTGTAAATGCACAAACAGTAATTTCTCCGCATTGCAAGGTGCAATTCTGAAATTTTTTGTTTTTCCTGCTCCTCTTAGCATGATAAAGAAGATTCAAAGAGAGTGAGATGCCAGCTCCTTTCATTCAGTCAGTAGCTTCAATCATTTCTGGACGTTTTTCAATGGCCAAAATCATTGAATATTGTAAATGCACAAACATTAATTTCTCCGCATTGCAAGGTGCAATTCTGAAATTTTTTGCTTTTTCCTGCTCCTCTTAGCATGATAAAGAAGATTCAAAGAGAGTGAGATGCCAGCTCCTTTCATTCAGTCAGTAGCTTCAATCATTTCTGGTATATGAATAACATGATGTTTTTCAATGGCAAAAATCAATGAATATTGTAAATGCACAAACAGTAATTTCTCCGCATTGCAAGTTGCAATTCTGAAATTTTTTGCTTTTTCCTGCTCCTCTTAGCATGATAAACAAGATTCAAAGAGAGTGAGATGCCAGCTCCTTTCATTCAGTCAGTAGCTTCAATCATTTCTGGACTTTTTCAATGGCAAAAATCAATGAATATTGTAAATGCACAAACAGTAATTTCTCCGCATTGCAAGGTGCAATTCTGAAATTTTTTGCTTTTTCCTGCTCCTCTTAGCATGATAAAGAAGATTCAAAGAGAGTGAGATGCCAGCTCCTTTCATTCAGTCAGTAGCTTTAAACATTTCTGGTATATGAATAACATGATGTTTTTCAATGGCAAAAATCAATGAATATTGTAAATGCACAAACAGTAATTTCTCCGCATTGCAAGGTGCAATTCTGAAATTTTTTGCTTTTTCCTGCTCCTCTTAGCATGATAAAGAAGATTCAAAGAGAGTGAGATGCCAGCTCCTTTCATTCAGTCAGTAGCTTCAATCATTTCTGGACGTTTTTCAATGGCAAAAATCAATGAATATTGTAAATGCACAAACAGTAATTTCTCCGCATTGCAAGGTGCAATTCTGAAATTTTTTGCTTTTTCCTGCTCCTCTTAGCATGATAAAGAAGATTCAAAGAGAGTGAGATGCCAGCTCCTTTCATTCAGTCAGTAGCTTCAATCATTTCTGGACGTTTTTCAATGGCAAAAATCAATGAATATTGTAAATGCACAAACAGTAATTTCTCCGCATTGCAAGGTGCAATTCTGAAATTTTTTGCTTTTTCCTGCTCCTCTTAGCATGATAAAGAAGATTCAAAGAGAGTGAGATGCCAGCTCGTTTCATTCAGTCAGTAGCTTCAAACATTTCTGGTATATGAATAACATGATGTTTTTCAATGGCAAAAATCAATGAATATTGTAAATGCACAAACAGTAATTTCTCCGCATTGCAAGGTGCAATTCTGAAATTTTTTGCTTTTTCCTGCTCCTCTTAGCATGATAAAGAAGATTCAAAGAGAGTGAGATGCCAGCTCCTTTCATTCAGTCAGTAGCTTCAATCATTTCTGGACGTTTTTCAATGGCAAAAATCATTGAATATTGTAAATGCACAAACAGTAATTTCTCCGCATTGCAAGGTGCAATTCTGAAATTTTTTGCTTTTTCCTGCTCCTCTTTGCATGATAAAGAAGATTCAAAGAGAGTGAGATGCCAGCTCCTTTCATTCAGTCAGTAGCTTCAATCATTTCTGGTATATGAATAACATGATGTTTTTCAATGGCAAAAATCAATGAATATTGTAAATGCACAAACAGTAATTTCTCCGCATTGCAAGGTGCAATTCTGAAATTTTTTGCTTTTTCCTGCTCCTCTTAGCATGATAAAGAATATTCAAAGAGAGTGAGATGCCAGCTCCTTTCATTCAGTCAGTAGCTTCAATCATTTCTGGACGTTTTTCAATGGCAAAAATCAATGAATATTGTAAATGCACAAACAGTAATTTCTCCGCATTGCAAGGTGCAATTCTGAAATTTTTTGCTTTTTCCTGCTCCTCTTAGCATGATAAAGAAGATTCAAAGAGAGTGAGATGCCAGCTCCTTTCATTCAGTCAGTAGCTTCAATCATTTCTGGCCGTTTTTCAATGGCAAAAATCAATGAATATTGTAAATGCACAAACAGTAATTTCTCCGCATTGCAAGGTGCAATTCTGAAATTTTTTGCTTTTTCCTGCTCCTCTTAGCATGATAAAGAAGATTCAAAGAGAGTGAGATGCCAGCTCGTTTCATTCAGTCAGTAGCTTCAAACATTTCTGGTATATGAATAACATGATGTTTTTCAATGGCAAAAATCAATGAATATTGTAAATGCACAAACAGTAATTTCTCCGCATTGCAAGGTGCAATTCTGAAATTTTTTGCTTTTTCCTGCTCCTCTTAGCATGATAAAGAAGATTCAAAGAGAGTGAGATGCCAGCTCCTTTCATTCAGTCAGTAGCTTCAAACATTTCTGGTATATGAATAACATGATGTTTTTCAATGGCAAAAATCAATGAATATTGTAAATGCACAAACAGTAATTTCTCCGCATTGCAAGGTGCAATTCTGAAATTTTTTGCTTTTTCCTGCTCCTCTTAGCATGATAAAGAAGATTCAAAGAGAGTGAGATGCCAGCTCCTTTCATTCAGTCAGTAGCTTCAATCATTTCTGGACGTTTTTCAATGGCAAAAATCATTGAATATTTTAAATGCACAAACAGTAATTTCTCCGCATTGCAAGGTGCAATTCTGAAATTTTTTGCTTTTTCCTGCTCCTCTTAGCATGATAAAGAAGATTCAAAGAGAGTGAGATGCCAGCTCCTTTCATTCAGTCAGTAGCTTCAATCATTTCTGGTATATGAATAACATGATGTTTTTCAATGGCAAAAATCAATGAATATTGTAAATGCACAAACAGTAATTTCTCCGCATTGCAAGGTGCAATTCTGAAATTTTTTGCTTTTTCCTGCTCCTCTTAGCATGATAAAGAAGATTCAAAGAGAGTGAGATGCCAGCTCCTTTCATTCAGTCAGTAGCTTCAATCATTTCTGGACGTTTTTCAATGGCAAAAATCAATGAATATTGTAAATGCACAAACAGTAATTTCTCCGCATTGCAAGGTACAATTCTGAAATTTTTTGCTTTTTCCTGCTCCTCTTAGCATGATAAAGAAGATTCAAAGAGAGTGAGATGCCAGCTCCTTTCATTCATTCAGTAGCTTCAATCATTTCTGGACGTTTTTCAATGGCAAAAATCAATGAATATTGTAAATGCACAAACAGTAATTTCTCCGCATTGCAAGGTGCAATTCTGAAATTTTTTGCTTTTTCCTGCTCCTCTTAGCATGATAAAGAAGATTCAAAGAGAGTGAGATGCCAGCTCCTTTCATTCAGTCAGTAGCTTCAATCATTTCTGGATGTTTTTCAATGGCAAAAATCAATGAATATTGTAAATGCACAAACAGTAATTTCTCCGCATTGCAAGGTGCAATTCTGAAATTTTTTGCTTTTTCCTGCTCCTCTTAGCATGATAAAGATGATTCAAAGAGAGTGAGATGCCAGCTCGTTTCATTCAGTCAGTAGCTTCAAACATTTCTGGTATATGAATAACATGATGTTTTTCAATGGCAAAAATCAATGAATATTGTAAATGCACAAACAGTAATTTCTCCGCATTGCAAAGTGCAATTCTGAAATTTTTTGCTTTTTCCTGCTCCTCTTAGCATGATAAAGAAGATTCAAAGAGAGTGAGATGCCAGCTCCTTTCATTCAGTTAGTAGCTTCAATCATTTCTGGACGTTTTTCAATGGCAAAAATCATTGAATATTGTAAATGCACAAACAGTAATTTCTCCGCATTGCAAGGTGCAATTCTGAAATTTTTTGCTTTTTCCTGCTCCTCTTTGCATGATAAAGAAGATTCAAAGAGAGTGAGATGCCAGCTCCTTTCATTCAGTCAGTAGCTTCAATCATTTCTGGTATATGAATAACATGATGTTTTTCAATGGCAAAAATCAATGAATATTGTAAATGCACAAACAGTAATTTCTCCGCATTGCAAGGTGCAATTCTGAAATTTTTTGCTTTTTCCTGCTCCTCTTAGCATGATAAAGAAGATTCAAAGAGAGTGAGATGCCAGCTCCTTTCATTCAGTCAGTAGCTTCAATCATTTCTGGACGTTTTTCAATGGCAAAAATCAATGAATATTGTAAATGCACAAACAGTAATTTCTCCGCATTGCAAGGTGCAATTCTGAAATTTTTTGCTTTTTCCTGCTCCTCTTAGCATGATAAAGAAGATTCAAAGAGAGTGAGATGCCAGCTCCTTTCATTCAGTCAGTAGCTTCAATCATTTCTGGACGTTTTTCAATGGCAAAAATCAATGAATATTGTAAATTCACAAACAGTAATTTCTCCGCATTGCAAGGTGCAATTCTGAAATTTTTTGCTTTTTCCTGCTCCTCTTAGCATGATAAAGAAGATTCAAAGAGAGTGAGATGCCAGCTCCTTTCATTCAGTCAGTAGCTTCAAACATTTCTGGTATATGAATAACATGATGTTTTTCAATGGCAAAAATCAATGAATATTGTAAATGCACAAACAGTAATTTCTCCGCATTGCAAGGTGCAATTCTGAAATTTTTTGTTTTTCCTGCTCCTCTTAGCATGACAAAGAAGATTCAAAGAGAGTGAGATGCCAGCTCCTTTCATTCAGTCAGTAGCTTCAAACATTTCTGGTATATGAATAACATGATGTTTTTCAATGGCAAAAATCAATGAATATTGTAAATGCACAAACAGTAATTTCTCCGCATTGCAAGGTGCAATTCTGAAATTTTTTGCTTTTTCCTGCTCCTCTTAGCATGATAAAGAAGATTCAAAGAGAGTGAGATGCCAGCTCCTTTCATTCAGTCCGTAGCTTCAATCATTTCTGGACGTTTTTCAATGGCAAAAATCATTGAATATTGTAAATGCACAAACAGTAATTTCTCCGCATTGCAAGGTGCAATTCTGAAATTTTTTGCTTTTTCCTGCTCCTCTTAGCATGATAAAGAAGATTCAAAGAGAGTGAGATGCCAGCTCCTTTCATTCAGTCAGTAGCTTCAATCATTTCTGGTATATGAATAACATGATGTTTTTCAATGGCAAAAATCAATGAATATTGTAAATGCACAAACAGTAATTTCTCCGCATTGCAAGGTGCAATTCTGAAATTTTTTGCTTTTTCCTGCTCCTCTTAGCATGATAAAGAAGATTCAAAGAGAGTGAGATGCCAGCTCCTTTCATTCAGTCAGTAGCTTCAATCATTTCTGGACGTTTTTCAATGGCAAAAATCAATGAATATTGTAAATGCACAAACAGTAATTTCTCCGCATTGCAAGGTGCAATTCTGAAATTTTTTGCTTTTTCCTGCTCCTCTTAGCATGATAAAGAAGATTCAAAGAGAGTGAGATGCCAGCTCCTTTCATTCAGTCAGTAGCTTCAATCATTTCTGGCCGTTTTTCAATGGCAAAAATCAATGAATATTGTAAATGCACAAACAGTAATTTCTCCGCATTGCAAGGTGCAATTCTGAAATTTTTTGCTTTTTCCTGCTCCTCTTAGCATGATAAAGAAGATTCAAAGAGAGTGAGATGCCAGCTCGTTTCATTCAGTCAGTAGCTTCAAACATTTCTGGAATATGAATAACATGATGTTTTTCAATGGCAAAAATCAATGAATATTGTAAATGCACAAACAGTAATTTCTCCGCATTGCAAGGTGCAATTCTGAAATTTTTTGCTTTTTCCTGCTCCTCTTAGCATGATAAAGAAGATTCAAAGAGAGTGAGATGCCAGCTCCTTTCATTCAGTCAGTAGCTTCAATCATTTCTGGACGTTTTTCAATGGCAAAAATCATTGAATATTGTAAATGCACAAACAGTAATTTCTCCGCATTGCAAGGTGCAATTCTGAAATTTTTTGCTTTTTCCTGCTCCTCTTTGCATGATAAAGAAGATTCAAAGAGAGTGAGATGCCAGCTCCTTTCATTCAGTCAGTAGCTTCAATCATTTCTGGTATATGAATAACATGATGTTTTTCAATGGCAAAAATCAATGAATATTGTAAATGCACAAACAGTAATTTCTCCGCATTGCAAGGTGCAATTCTGAAATTTTTTGCTTTTTCCTGCTCCTCTTAGCATGATAAAGAAGATTCAAAGAGAGTGAGATGCCAGCTCCTTTCATTCAGTCAGTAGCTTCAATCATTTCTGGACGTTTTTCAATGGCAAAAATCAATGAATATTGTAAATGCACAAACAGTAATTTCTCCGCATTGCAAGGTGCAATTCTGAAATTTTTTGCTTTTTCCTGCTCCTCTTAGCATGATAAAGAAGATTCAAAGAGAGTGAGATGCCAGCTCCTTTCATTCAGTCAGTAGCTTCAATCATTTCTGGACGTTTTTCAATGGCAAAAATCAATGAATATTGTAAATGCACAAACAGTAATTTCTCCGCATTGCAAGGTGCAATTCTGAAATTTTTTGCTTTTTCCTGCTCCTCTTAGCATGATAAAGAAGATTCAAAGAGAGTGAGATGCCAGCTCCTTTCATTCAGTCAGTAGCTTCAATCATTTCTGGACGTTTTTCAATGGCAAAAATCAATGAATATTGTAAATGCACAAACAGTAATTTCTCCGCATTGCAAGGTGCAATTCTGAAATTTTTTGCTTTTTCCTGCTCCTCTTAGCATGATAAAGAAGATTCAAAGAGAGTGAGATGCCAGCTCGTTTCATTCAGTCAGTAGCTTCAAACATTTCTGGTATATGAATAACATGATGTTTTTCAATGGCAAAAATCAATGAATATTGTAAATGCACAAACAGTAATTTCTCCGCATTGCAAGGTGCAATTCTGAAATTTTTTGCTTTTTCCTGCTCCTCTTAGCATGATAAAGAAGATTCAAAGAGAGTGAGATGCCAGCTCCTTTCATTCAGTCAGTAGCTTCAATCATTTCTGGACGTTTTTCAATGGCAAAAATCATTGAATATTGTAAATGCACAAACAGTAATTTCTCCGCATTGCAAGGTGCAATTCTGAAATTTTTTGCTTTTTCCTGCTCCTCTTTGCATGATAAAGAAGATTCAAAGAGAGTGAGATGCCAGCTCCTTTCATTCAGTCAGTAGCTTCAATCATTTCTGGTATATGAATAACATGATGTTTTTCAATGGCAAAAATCAATGAATATTGTAAATGCACAAACAGTAATTTCTCCGCATTGCAAGGTGCAATTCTGAAATTTTTTGCTTTTTCCTGCTCCTCTTAGCATGATAAAGAAGATTCAAAGAGAGTGAGATGCCAGCTCCTTTCATTCAGTCAGTAGCTTCAATCATTTCTGGACGTTTTTCAATGGCAAAAATCAATGAATATTGTAAATGCACAAACAGTAATTTCTCCGCATTGCAAGGTGCAATTCTGAAATTTTTTGCTTTTTCCTGCTCCTCTTAGCATGATAAAGAAGATTCAAAGAGAGTGAGATGCCAGCTCCTTTCATTCAGTCAGTAGCTTCAATCATTTCTGGACGTTTTTCAATGGCAAAAATCAATGAATATTGTAAATGCACAAACAGTAATTTCTCCGCATTGCAAGGTGCAATTCTGAAATTTTTTGCTTTTTCCTGCTCCTCTTAGCATGATAAAGAAGATTCAAAGAGAGTGAGATGCCAGCTCCTTTCATTCAGTCAGTAGCTTCAAACATTTCTGGTATATGAATAACATGATGTTTTTCAATGGCAAAAATCAATGAATATTGTAAATGCACAATCAGTAATTTCTCCGCATTGCAAGGTGCAATTCTGAAATTTTTTGTTTTTCCTGCTCCTCTTAGCATGACAAAGAAGATTCAAAGAGAGTGAGATGCCAGCTCCTTTCATTCAGTCAGTAGCTTCAAACATTTCTGGTATATGAATAACATGATGTTTTTCAATGGCAAAAATCAATGAATATTGTAAATGCACAAACAGTGATTTCTCCGCATTGCAAGGTGCAATTTTGAAATTTTTTGCTTTTTCCTGCTCCTCTTAGCATGATAAAGAAGATTCAAAGAGAGTGAGATGCCAGCTCCTTTCATTCAGTCAGTAGCTTCAAACATTTCTGGTATATGAATAACATGATGTTTTTCAATGGCAAAAATCAATGAATATTGTAAATGCACAAACAGTAATTTCTCCGCATTGCAAGGTGCAATTCTGAAATTTTTTGTTTTTCCTGCTCCTCTTAGCATGATAAAGAAGATTCAAAGAGAGTGAGATGCCAGCTCCATTCATTCAGTCAGTAGCTTCAAACATTTCTGGTATATGAATAACATGATGTTTTTCAATGGCAAAAATCAATGAATATTGTAAATGCACAAACAGTAATTTCTCCGCATTGCAAGGTGCAATTTTGAAATTTTTTGCTTTTTCCTGCTCCTCTTAGCATGATAAAGAAGATTCAAAGAGAGTGAGATGCCAGCTCCTTTCATTCAGTCAGTAGCTTCAATCATTTCTGGACGTTTTTCAATGGCAAAAATCAATGAATATTGTAAATGCACAAACAGTAATTTCTCCGCATTGCAAGGTGCAATTCTGAAATTTTTTGCTTTTTCCTGCTCCTCTTAGCATGATAAACAAGATTCAAAGAGAGTGAGAAGCCAGCTCCTTTCATTCAGTCAGTAGCTTCAATCATTTCTGGATGTTTTTCAATGGCAAAAATCAATGAATATTGTAAATGCACAAACAGTAATTTCTCCGCATTGCAAGGTGCAATTCTGAAATTTTTTGCTTTTTTCTGCTCCTCTTAGCATGATAAAAAAGATTCAAAGAGAGTGAGATGCCAGCTCCTTTCATTCAGTCAGTAGCTTCAATCATTTCTGGACGTTTTTCAATGGCAAAAATCAATGAATATTGTAAATGCACAAACAGTAATTTCTCCGCATTGCAAGGTGCAATTCTGAAATTTTTTGCTTTTTCCTGCTCCTCTTAGCATGATAAAGAAGATTCAAAGAGAGTGAGATGCCAGCTCCTTTCATTCAGTCAGTAGCTTCAATCATTTCTGGACGTTTTTCAATGGCAAAAATCAATGAATATTGTAAATGCACAAACAGTAATTTCTCCGCATTGCAAGGTGCAATTCTGAAATTTTTTGCTTTTTCCTGCTCCTCTTAGCATGATAAACAAGATTCAAAGAGAGTGAGAAGCCAGCTCCTTTCATTCAGTCAGTAGCTTCAATCATTTCTGGATGTTTTTCAATGGCAAAAATCAATGAATATTGTAAATGCACAAACAGTAATTTCTCCGCATTGCAAGGTGCAATTCTGAAATTTTTTGCTTTTTTCTGCTCCTCTTAGCATGATAAAAAAGATTCAAAGAGAGTGAGATGCCAGCTCCTTTCATTCAGTCAGTAGCTTCAATCATTTCTGGACGTTTTTCAATGGCAAAAATCAATGAATATTGTAAATGCACAAACAGTAATTTCTCCGCATTGCAAGGTGCAATTCTGAAATTTTTTGCTTTTTCCTGCTCCTCTTAGCATGATAAAGAAGATTCAAAGAGAGTGAGATGCCAGCTCCTTTCATTCAGTCAGTAGCTTCAATCATTTCTGGACGTTTTTCAATGGCAAAAATCAATGAATATTGTAAATGCACAAACAGTAATTTCTCCGCATTGCAAGGTGCAATTCTGAAATTTTTTGCTTTTTCCTGCTCCTCTTAGCATGATAAAGAAGATTCAAAGAGAGTGAGATGCCAGCTCCTTTCATTCAGTCAGTAGCTTCAATCATTTCTGGACGTTTTTCAATGGCAAAATCAATGAATATTGTAAATGCACAAACAGTAATTTCTCCGCATTGCAAGGTGCAATTCTGAAATTTTTTGCTTTTTCCTGCTCCTCTTAGCATGATAAAGAAGATTCAAAGAGAGTGAGATGCCAGCTCGTTTCATTCAGTCAGTAGCTTCAAACATTTCTGGTATATGAATAACATGATGTTTTTCAATGGCAAAAATCAATGAATATTGTAAATGCACAAACAGTAATTTCTCCGCATTGCAAGGTGCAATTCTGAAATTTTTTGCTTTTTCCTGCTCCTCTTAGCATGATAAAGAAGATTCAAAGAGAGTGAGATGCCAGCTCCTTTCATTCAGTCAGTAGCTTCAATCATTTCTGGACGTTTTTCAATGGCAAAAATCAATGAATATTGTAAATGCACAAACAGTAATTTCTCCGCATTGCAAGGTGCAATTCTGAAATTTTTTGCTTTTTCCTGCTCCTCTTAGCATGATAAAGAAGATTCAAAGAGAGTGAGATGCCAGCTCCTTTCATTCAGTCAGTAGCTTCAAACATTTCTGGTATATGAATAACATGATGTTTTTCAATGGCAAAAATCAATGAATATTGTAAATGCACAAACAGTAATTTCTCCGCATTGCAAGGTGCAATTCTGAAATTTTTTGTTTTTCCTGCTCCTCTTAGCATGACAAAGAAGATTCAAAGAGAGTGAGATGCCAGCTCCTTTCATTCAGTCAGTAGCTTCAAACATTTCTGGTATATGAATAACATGATGTTTTTCAATGGCAAAAATCAATGAATATTGTAAATGCACAAACAGTGATTTCTCCGCATTGCAAGGTGCAATTTTGAAATTTTTTGCTTTTTCCTGCTCCTCTTAGCATGATAAAGAAGATTCAAAGAGAGTGAGATGCCAGCTCCTTTCATTCAGTCAGTAGCTTCAAACATTTCTGGTATATGAATAACATGATGTTTTTCAATGGCAAAAATCAATGAATATTGTAAATGCACAAACAGTAATTTCTCCGCATTGCAAGGTGCAATTCTGAAATTTTTTGTTTTTCCTGCTCCTCTTAGCATGATAAAGAAGATTCAAAGAGAGTGAGATGCCAGCTCCTTTCATTCAGTCAGTAGCTTCAAACATTTCTGGTATATGAATAACATGATGTTTTTCAATGGCAAAAATCAATGAATAATGTAAATGCACAAACAGTAATTTCTCCGCATTGCAAGGTGCAATTTTGAAATTTTTTGCTTTTTCCTGCTCCTCTTAGCATGATAAAGAAGATTCAAAGAGAGTGAGATGCCAGCTCCTTTCATTCAGTCAGTAGCTTCAATCATTTCTGGACGTTTTTCAATGGCAAAAATCAATGAATATTGTAAATGCACAAACAGTAATTTCTCCGCATTGCAAGGTGCAATTCTGAAATTTTTTGCTTTTTCCTGCTCCTCTTAGCATGATAAACAAGATTCAAAGAGAGTGAGAAGCCAGCTCCTTTCATTCAGTCAGTAGCTTCAATCATTTCTGGATGTTTTTCAATGGCAAAAATCAATGAATATTGTAAATGCACAAACAGTAATTTCTCCGCATTGCAAGGTGCAATTCTGAAATTTTTTGCTTTTTTCTGCTCCTCTTAGCATGATAAAAAAGATTCAAAGAGAGTGAGATGCCAGCTCCTTTCATTCAGTCAGTAGCTTCAATCATTTCTGGACGTTTTTCAATGGCAAAAATCAATGAATATTGTAAATGCACAAACAGTAATTTCTCCGCATTGCAAGGTGCAATTCTGAAATTTTTTGCTTTTTCCTGCTCCTCTTAGCATGATAAAGAAGATTCAAAGAGAGTGAGATGCCAGCTCCTTTCATTCAGTCAGTAGCTTCAATCATTTCTGGACGTTTTTCAATGGCAAAAATCAATGAATATTGTAAATGCACAAACAGTAATTTCTCCGCATTGCAAGGTGCAATTCTGAAATTTTTTGCTTTTTCCTGCTCCTCTTAGCATGATAAACAAGATTCAAAGAGAGTGAGAAGCCAGCTCCTTTCATTCAGTCAGTAGCTTCAATCATTTCTGGATGTTTTTCAATGGCAAAAATCAATGAATATTGTAAATGCACAAACAGTAATTTCTCCGCATTGCAAGGTGCAATTCTGAAATTTTTTGCTTTTTTCTGCTCCTCTTAGCATGATAAAAAAGATTCAAAGAGAGTGAGATGCCAGCTCCTTTCATTCAGTCAGTAGCTTCAATCATTTCTGGACGTTTTTCAATGGCAAAAATCAATGAATATTGTAAATGCACAAACAGTAATTTCTCCGCATTGCAAGGTGCAATTCTGAAATTTTTTGCTTTTTCCTGCTCCTCTTAGCATGATAAAGAAGATTCAAAGAGAGTGAGATGCCAGCTCCTTTCATTCAGTCAGTAGCTTCAATCATTTCTGGACGTTTTTCAATGGCAAAAATCAATGAATATTGTAAATGCACAAACAGTAATTTCTCCGCATTGCAAGGTGCAATTCTGAAATTTTTTGCTTTTTCCTGCTCCTCTTAGCATGATAAAGAAGATTCAAAGAGAGTGAGATGCCAGCTCCTTTCATTCAGTCAGTAGCTTCAATCATTTCTGGACGTTTTTCAATGGCAAAAATCAATGAATATTGTAAATGCACAAACAGTAATTTCTCCGCATTGCAAGGTGCAATTCTGAAATTTTTTGCTTTTTCCTGCTCCTCTTAGCATGATAAAGAAGATTCAAAGAGAGTGAGATGCCAGCTCGTTTCATTCAGTCAGTAGCTTCAAACATTTCTGGTATATGAATAACATGATGTTTTTCAATGGCAAAAATCAATGAATATTGTAAATGCACAAACAGTAATTTCTCCGCATTGCAAGGTGCAATTCTGAAATTTTTTGTTTTTCCTGCTCCTCTTAGCATGACAAAGAAGATTCAAAGAGAGTGAGATGCCAGCTCCTTTCATTCAGTCAGTAGCTTCAAACATTTCTGGTATATGAATAACATGATGTTTTTCAATGGCAAAAATCAATGAATATTGTAAATGCACAAACAGTGATTTCTCCGCATTGCAAGGTGCAATTTTGAAATTTTTTGCTTTTTCCTGCTCCTCTTAGCATGATAAAGAAGATTCAAAGAGAGTGAGATGCCAGCTCCTTTCATTCAGTCAGTAGCTTCAAACATTTCTGGTATATGAATAACATGATGTTTTTCAATGGCAAAAATCAATGAATATTGTAAATGCACAAACAGTAATTTCTCCGCATTGCAAGGTGCAATTCTGAAATTTTTTGTTTTTCCTGCTCCTCTTAGCATGATAAAGAAGATTCAAAGAGAGTGAGATGCCAGCTCCTTTCATTCAGTCAGTAGCTTCAAACATTTCTGGTATATGAATAACATGATGTTTTTCAATGGCAAAAATCAATGAATATTGTAAATGCACAAACAGTAATTTCTCCGCATTGCAAGGTGCAATTTTGAAATTTTTTGCTTTTTCCTGCTCCTCTTAGCATGATAAAGAAGATTCAAAGAGAGTGAGATGCCAGCTCCTTTCATTCAGTCAGTAGCTTCAATCATTTCTGGACGTTTTTCAATGGCAAAAATCAATGAATATTGTAAATGCACAAACAGTAATTTCTCCGCATTGCAAGGTGCAATTCTGAAATTTTTTGCTTTTTCCTGCTCCTCTTAGCATGATAAACAAGATTCAAAGAGAGTGAGAAGCCAGCTCCTTTCATTCAGTCAGTAGCTTCAATCATTTCTGGATGTTTTTCAATGGCAAAAATCAATGAATATTGTAAATGCACAAACAGTAATTTCTCCGCATTGCAAGGTGCAATTCTGAAATTTTTTTCTTTTTTCTGCTCCTCTTAGCATGATAAAAAAGATTCAAAGAGAGTGAGATGCCAGCTCCTTTCATTCAGTCAGTAGCTTCAATCATTTCTGGACGTTTTTCAATGGCAAAAATCAATGAATATTGTAAATGCACAAACAGTAATTTCTCCGCATTGCAAGGTGCAATTCTGAAATTTTTTGCTTTTTCCTGCTCCTCTTAGCATGATAAAGAAGATTCAAAGAGAGTGAGATGCCAGCTCCTTTCATTCAGTCAGTAGCTTCAATCATTTCTGGACGTTTTTCAATGGCAAAAATCAATGAATATTGTAAATGCACAAACAGTAATTTCTCCGCATTGCAAGGTGCAATTCTGAAATTTTTTGCTTTTTCCTGCTCCTCTTAGCATGATAAAGAAGATTCAAAGAGAGTGAGATGCCAGCTCCTTTCATTCAGTCAGTAGCTTCAATCATTTCTGGACGTTTTTCAATGGCAAAAATCAATGAATATTGTAAATGCACAAACAGTAATTTCTCCGCATTGCAAGGTGCAATTCTGAAATTTTTTGCTTTTTCCTGCTCCTCTTAGCATGATAAAGAAGATTCAAAGAGAGTGAGATGCCAGCTCGTTTCATTCAGTCAGTAGCTTCAAACATTTCTGGTATATGAATAACATGATGTTTTTCAATGGCAAAAATCAATGAATATTGTAAATGCACAAACAGTAATTTCTCCGCATTGCAAGGTGCAATTCTGAAATTTTTTGCTTTTTCCTGCTCCTCTTAGCATGATAAAGAAGATTCAAAGAGAGTGAGATGCCAGCTCCTTTCATTCAGTCAGTAGCTTCAATCATTTCTGGACCTTTTTCAATGGCAAAAATCAATGAATATTGTAAATGCACAAACAGTAATTTCTCCGCATTGCAAGGTGCAATTCTGAAATTTTTTGCTTTTTCCTGCTCCTCTTAGCATGATAAAGAAGATTCAAAGAGAGTGAGATGCCAGCTCCTTTCATTCAGTCAGTAGCTTCAATCATTTCTGGACGTTTTTCAATGGCAAAAATCAATGAATATTGTAAATGCACAAACAGTAATTTCTCCGCATTGCAAGGTGCAATTCTGAAATTTTTTGCTTTTTCCTGCTCCTCTTAGCATGATAAAGAAGATTCAAAGAGAGTGAGATGCCAGCTCCTTTCATTCAGTCAGTAGCTTCAATCATTTCTGGACGTTTTTCAAAGGCAAAAATCAATGAATATTGTAAATGCACAAACAGTAATTTCTCCGCATTGCAAGGTGCAATTCTGAAATTTTTTGCTTTTTCCTGCTCCTCTTAGCATGATAAAGAAGATTCAAAGAGAGTGAGATGCCAGCTCCTTTCATTCAGTCAGTAGCTTCAATCATTTCTGGACGTTTTTCAATGGCAAAAATCAATGAATATTGTAAATGCACAAACAGTAATTTCTCCGCATTGCAAGGTGCAATTCTGAAATTTTTTGATTTTTCCTGCTCCTCTTAGCATGATAAAGAAGATTCAAAGAGAGTGAGATGCCAGCTCCTTTCATTCAGTCAGTAGCTTCAATCATTTCTGGACGTTTTTCAATGGCAAAAATCAATGAATATTGTAAATGCACAAACAGTAATTTCTCCGCATTGCAAGGTGCAATTCTGAAATTTTTTGCTTTTTCCTGCTCCTCTTAGCATGATAAAGAAGATTCAAAGAGAGTGAGATGCCAGCTCCTTTCATTCAGTCAGTAGCTTCAATCATTTCTGGACGTTTTTCAATGGCAAAAATCAATGAATATTGTAAATGCACAAACAGTAATTTCTCCGCATTGCAAGGTGCAATTCTGAAATTTTTTGCTTTTTCCTGCTCCTCTTAGCATGGTAAAGAAGATTCAAAGAGAGTGAGATGCCAGCTCCTTTCATTCAGTCAGTAGCTTCAATCATTTCTGGACGTTTTTCAATGGCAAAAATCAATGAATATTGTAAATGCACAAACAGTAATTTCTCCGCATTGCAAGGTGCAATTCTGAAATTTTTTGCTTTTTCCTGCTCCTCTTAGCATGATAAAGAAGATTCAAAGAGAGTGAGATGCCAGCTCCTTTCATTCAGTCAGTAGCTTCAATCATTTCTGGACGTTTTTCAATGGCAAAAATCAATGAATATTGTAAATGCACAAACAGTAATTTCTCCGCATTGCAAGGTGCAATTCTGAAATTTTTTGCTTTTTCCTGCTCCTCTTAGCATGATAAAGAAGATTCAAAGAGAGTGAGATGCCAGCTCGTTTCATTCAGTCAGTAGCTTCAAACATTTCTGGTATATGAATAACATGATGTTTTTCAATGGCAAAAATCAATGAATATTGTAAATGCACAAACAGTAATTTCTCCGCATTGCAAGGTGCAATTCTGAAATTTTTTGCTTTTTCCTGCTCCTCTTAGCATGATAAAGAAGATTCAAAGAGAGTGAGATGCCAGCTCCTTTCATTCAGTCAGTAGCTTCAATCATTTCTGGACGTTTTTCAATGGCAAAAATCATTGAATATTGTAAATGCACAAACAGTAATTTCTCCGCATTGCAAGGTGCAATTCTGAAATTTTTTGCTTTTTCCTGCTCCTCTTTGCATGATAAAGAAGATTCAAAGAGAGTGAGATGCCAGCTCCTTTCATTCAGTCAGTAGCTTCAATCATTTCTGGTATATGAATAACATGATGTTTTTCAATGGCAAAAATCAATGAATATTGTAAATGCACAAACAGTAATTTCTCCGCATTGCAAGGTGCAATTCTGAAATTTTTTGCTTTTTCCTGCTCCTCTTAGCATGATAAAGAAGATTCAAAGAGAGTGAGATGCCAGCTCCTTTCATTCAGTCAGTAGCTTCAATAATTTCTGGACGTTTTTCAATGGCAAAAATCAATGAATATTGTAAATGCACAAACAGTAATTTCTCCGCATTGCAAGGTGCAATTCTGAAATTTTTTGCTTTTTCCTGCTCCTCTTAGCATGATAAAGAAGATTCAAAGAGAGTGAGATGCCAGCTCCTTTCATTCAGTCAGTAGCTTCAATCATTTCTGGACGTTTTTCAATGGCAAAAATCAATGAATATTGTAAATGCACAAACAGTAATTTCTCCGCATTGCAAGGTGCAATTCTGAAATTTTTTGCTTTTTCCTGCTCCTCTTAGCATGATAAAGAAGATTCAAAGAGAGTGAGATGCCAGCTCCTTTCATTCAGTCAGTAGCTTCAATCATTTCTGGACGTTTTTCAATGGCAAAAATCAATGAATATTGTAAATGCACAAACAGTAATTTCTCCGCATTGCAAGGTGCAATTCTGAAATTTTTTGCTTTTTCCTGCTCCTCTTAGCATGATAAAGAAGATTCAAAGAGAGTGAGATGCCAGCTCCTTTCATTCAGTCAGTAGCTTCAATCATTTCTGGACGTTTTTCAAAGGCAAAAATCAATGAATATTGTAAATGCACAAACAGTAATTTCTCCGCATTGCAAGGTGCAATTCTGAAATTTTTTGCTTTTTCCTGCTCCTCTTAGCATGATAAAGAAGATTCAAAGAGAGTGAGATGCCAGCTCCTTTCATTCAGTCAGTAGCTTCAATCATTTCTGGACGTTTTTCAATGGCAAAAATCAATGAATATTGTAAATGCACAAACAGTAATTTCTCCGCATTGCAAGGTGCAATTCTGAAATTTTTTGCTTTTTCCTGCTCCTCTTAGCATGATAAAGAAGATTCAAAGAGAGTGAGATGCCAGCTCCTTTCATTCAGTCAGTAGCTTCAATCATTTCTGGACGTTTTTCAATGGCAAAAATCAATGAATATTGTAAATGCACAAACAGTAATTTCTCCGCATTGCAAGGTGCAATTCTGAAATTTTTTGCTTTTTCCTGCTCCTCTTAGCATGATAAAGAGATTCAAAGAGAGTGAGATGCCAGCTCCTTTCATTCAGTCAGTAGCTTCAATCATTTCTGGACGTTTTTCAATGGCAAAAATCAATGAATATTGTAAATGCACAAACAGTAATTTCTCCGCATTGCAAGGTGCAATTCTGAAATTTTTTGCTTTTTCCTGCTCCTCTTAGCATGATAAAGAAGATTCAAAGAGAGTGAGATGCCAGCTCCTTTCATTCAGTCAGTAGCTTCAATCATTTCTGGACGTTTTTCAATGGCAAAAATCAATGAATATTGTAAATGCACAAACAGTAATTTCTCCGCATTGCAAGGTGCAATTCTGAAATTTTTTGCTTTTTCCTGCTCCTCTTAGCATGATAAAGAAGATTCGAAGAGAGTGAGATGCCAGCTCGTTTCATTCAGTCAGTAGCTTCAAACATTTCTGGTATATGAATAACATGATGTTTTTCAATGGCAAAAATCAATGAATATTGTAAATGCACAAACAGTAATTTCTCCGCATTGCAAGGTGCAATTCTGAAATTTTTTGCTTTTTCCTGCTCCTCTTAGCATGATAAAGAAGATTCAAAGAGAGTGAGATGCCAGCTCCTTTCATTCAGTCAGTAGCTTCAATCATTTCTGGACATTTTTCAATGGCAAAAATCATTGAATATTGTAAATGCACAAACAGTAATTTCTCCGCATTGCAAGGTGCAATTCTGAAATTTTTTGCTTTTTCCTGCTCCTCTTTGCATGATAAAGAAGATTCAAAGAGAGTGAGATGCCAGCTCCTTTCATTCAGTCAGTAGCTTCAATCATTTCTGGTATATGAATAACATGATGTTTTTCAATGGCAAAAATCAATGAATATTGTAAATGCACAAACAGTAATTTCTCCGCATTGCAAGGTGCAATTCTGAAATTTTTTGCTTTTTCCTGCTCCTCTTAGCATGATAAAGAAGATTCAAAGAGAGTGAGATGCCAGCTCCTTTCATTCAGTCAGTAGCTTCAATCATTTCTGGACGTTTTTCAATGGCAAAAATCAATGAATATTGTAAATGCACAAACAGTAATTTCTCCGCATTGCAAGGTGCAATTCTGAAATTTTTTGCTTTTTCCTGCTCCTCTTAGCATGATAAAGAAGATTCAAAGAGAGTGAGATGCCAGCTCCTTTCATTCAGTCAGTAGCTTCAAACATTTCTGGTATATGAATAACATGATGTTTTTCAATGGCAAAAATCAATGAATATTGTAAATGCACAAACAGTAATTTCTCCGCATTGCAAGGTGCAATTCTGAAATTTTTTGTTTTTCCTGCTCCTCTTAGCATGACAAAGAAGATTCAAAGAGAGTGAGATGCCAGCTCCTTTCATTCAGTCAGTAGCTTCAAACATTTCTGGTATATGAATAACATGATGTTTTTCAATGGCAAAAATCAATGAATATTGTAAATGCACAAACAGTGATTTCTCCGCATTGCAAGGTGCAATTTTGAAATTTTTTGCTTTTTCCTGCTCCTCTTAGCATGATAAAGAAGATTCAAAGAGAGTGAGATGCCAGCTCCTTTCATTCAGTCAGTAGCTTCAAACATTTCTGGTATATGAATAACATGATGTTTTTCAATGGCAAAAATCAATGAATATTGTAAATGCACAAACAGTAATTTCTCCGCATTGCAAGGTGCAATTCTGAAATTTTTTGTTTTTCCTGCTCCTCTTAGCATGATAAAGAAGATTCAAAGAGAGTGAGATGCCAGCTCCTTTCATTCAGTCAGTAGCTTCAAACATTTCTGGTATATGAATAACATGATGTTTTTCAATGGCAAAAATCAATGAATATTGTAAATGCACAAACAGTAATTTCTCCGCATTGCAAGGTGCAATTTTGAAATTTTTTGCTTTTTCCTGCTCCTCTTAGCATGATAAAGAAGATTCAAAGAGAGTGAGATGCCAGCTCCTTTCATTCAGTCAGTAGCTTCAATCATTTCTGGACGTTTTTCAATGGCAAAAATCAATGAATATTGTAAATGCACAAACAGTAATTTCTCCGCATTGCAAGGTGCAATTCTGAAATTTTTTGCTTTTTCCTGCTCCTCTTAGCATGATAAACAAGATTCAAAGAGAGTGAGAAGCCAGCTCCTTTCATTCAGTCAGTAGCTTCAATCATTTCTGGATGTTTTTCAATGGCAAAAATCAATGAATATTGTAAATGCACAAACAGTAATTTCTCCGCATTGCAAGGTGCAATTCTGAAATTTTTTGCTTTTTTCTGCTCCTCTTAGCATGATAAAAAAGATTCAAAGAGAGTGAGATGCCAGCTCCTTTCATTCAGTCAGTAGCTTCAATCATTTCTGGACGTTTTTCAATGGCAAAAAATCAATGAATATTGTAAATGCACAAACAGTAATTTCTCCGCATTGCAAGGTGCAATTCTGAAATTTTTTGCTTTTTCCTGCTCCTCTTAGCATGATAAAGAAGATTCAAAGAGAGTGAGATGCCAGCTCCTTTCATTCAGTCAGTAGCTTCAATCATTTCTGGACGTTTTTCAATGGCAAAAATCAATGAATATTGTAAATGCACAAACAGTAATTTCTCCGCATTGCAAGGTGCAATTCTGAAATTTTTTGCTTTTTCCTGCTCCTCTTAGCATGATAAAGAAGATTCAAAGAGAGTGAGATGCCAGCTCCTTTCATTCAGTCAGTAGCTTCAATCATTTCTGGACGTTTTTCAATGGCAAAAATCAATGAATATTGTAAATGCACAAACAGTAATTTCTCCGCATTGCAAGGTGCAATTCTGAAATTTTTTGCTTTTTCCTGCTCCTCTTAGCATGATAAAGAAGATTCAAAGAGAGTGAGATGCCAGCTCGTTTCATTCAGTCAGTAGCTTCAAACATTTCTGGTATATGAATAACATGATGTTTTTCAATGGCAAAAATCAATGAATATTGTAAATGCACAAACAGTAATTTCTCCGCATTGCAAGGTGCAATTCTGAAATTTTTTGCTTTTTCCTGCTCCTCTTAGCATGATAAAGAAGATTCAAAGAGAGTGAGATGCCAGCTCCTTTCATTCAGTCAGTAGCTTCAATCATTTCTGGACGTTTTTCAATGGCAAAAATCATTGAATATTGTAAATACACAAACAGTAATTTCTCCGCATTGCAAGGTGCAATTCTGAAATTTTTTGCTTTTTCCTGCTCCTCTTTGCATGATAAAGAAGATTCAAAGAGAGTGAGATGCCAGCTCCTTTCATTCAGTCAGTAGCTTCAATCATTTCTGGTATATGAATAACATGATGTTTTTCAATGGCAAAAATCAATGAATATTGTAAATGCACAAACAGTAATTTCTCCGCATTGCAAGGTGCAATTCTGAAATTTTTTGCTTTTTCCTGCTCCTCTTAGCATGATAAAGAAGATTCAAAGAGAGTGAGATGCCAGCTCCTTTCATTCAGTCAGTAGCTTCAATCATTTCTGGACGTTTTTCAATGGCAAAAATCAATGAATATTGTAAATGCACAAACAGTAATTTCTCCGCATTGCAAGGTGCAATTCTGAAATTTTTTGCTTTTTCCTGCTCCTCTTAGCATGATAAAGAAGATTCAAAGAGAGTGAGATGCCAGCTCCTTTCATTCAGTCAGTAGCTTCAATCATTTCTGGACGTTTTTCAATGGCAAAAATCAATGAATATTGTAAATGCACAAACAGTAATTTCTCCGCATTGCAAGGTGCAATTCTGAAATTTTTTGCTTTTTCCTGCTCCTCTTAGCATGATAAAGAAGATTCAAAGAGAGTGAGATGCCAGCTCCTTTCATTCAGTCAGTAGCTTCAAACATTTCTGGTATATGAATAACATGATGTTTTTCAATGGCAAAAATAAATGAATATTGTAAATGCACAAACAGTAATTTCTCCGCATTGCAAGGTGCAATTCTGAAATTTTTTGTTTTTCCTGCTCCTCTTAGCATGACAAAGAAGATTCAAAGAGAGTGAGATGCCAGCTCCTTTCATTCAGTCAGTAGCTTCAAACATTTCTGGTATATGAATAACATGATGTTTTTCAATGGCAAAAATCAATGAATATTGTAAATGCACAAACAGTAATTTCTCCGCATTGCAAGGTGCAATTCTGAAATTTTTTGTTTTTCCTGCTCCTCTTAGCATGATAAAGAAGATTCAAAGAGAGTGAGATGCCAGCTCCTTTCATTCAGTCAGTAGCTTCAAACATTTCTGGTATATGAATAACATGATGTTTTTCAATGGCAAAAATCAATGAATATTGTAAATGCACAAACAGTAATTTCTCCGCATTGCAAGGTGCAATTTTGAAATTTTTTGCTTTTTCCTGCTCCTCTTAGCATGATAAAGAAGATTCAAAGAGAGTGAGATGCCAGCTCCTTTCATTCAGTCAGTAGCTTCAATCATTTCTGGACGTTTTTCAATGGCAAAAATCAATGAATATTGTAAATGCACAAACAGTAATTTCTCCGCATTGCAAGGTGCAATTCTGAAATTTTTTGCTTTTTCCTGCTCCTCTTAGCATGATAATCAAGATTCAAAGAGAGTGAGAAGCCAGCTCCTTTCATTCAGTCAGTAGCTTCAATCATTTCTGGATGTTTTTCAATGGCAAAAATCAATGAATATTGTAAATGCACAAACAGTAATTTCTCCGCATTGCAAGGTGCAATTCTGAAATTTTTTGCTTTTTCCTGCTCCTCTTAGCATGAGAAAGAAGATTCAAAGAGAGTGAGATGCCAGCTCCTTTCATTCAGTCAGTAGCTTCAATCATTTCTGGACGTTTTTCAATGGCAAAAATCAATGAATATTGTAAATGCACAAACAGTAATTTCTCCGCATTGCAAAGTGCAATTCTGAAATTTTTTGCTTTTTCCTGCTCCTCTTAGCATGATAAACAAGATTCAAAGAGAGTGAGATGCCAGCTCCTTTCATTCAGTCAGTAGCTTCAATCATTTCTGGACTTTTTCAATGGCAAAAATCAATGAATATTGTAAATGCACAAACAGTAATTTCTCCGCATTGCAAGGTGCAATTCTGAAATTTTTTGCTTTTTCCTGCTCCTCTTAGCATGATAAAGAAGATTCAAAGAGAGTGAGATGCCAGCTCCTTTCATTCAGTCAGTAGCTTTAAACATTTCTGGTATATGAATAACATGATGTTTTTCAATGGCAAAAATCAATGAATATTGTAAATGCACAAACAGTAATTTCTCCGCATTGCAAGGTGCAATTCTGAAATTTTTTGCTTTTTCCTGCTCCTCTTAGCATGATAAAGAAGATTCAAAGAGAGTGAGATGCCAGCTCCTTTCATTCAGTCAGTAGCTTCAATCATTTCTGGACGTTTTTCAATGGCAAAAATCAATGAATATTGTAAATGCACAAACAGTAATTTCTCCGCATTGCAAGGTGCAATTCTGAAATTTTTTGCTTTTTCCTGCTCCTCTTAGCATGATAAAGAAGATTCATAGAGAGTGAGATGCCAGCTCCTTTCATTCAGTCAGTAGCTTCAATCATTTCTGGATGTTTTTCAATGGCAAAAATCAATGAATATTGTAAATGCACAAACAGTAATTTCTCCGCATTGCAAGGTGCAATTCTGAAATTTTTTGCTTTTTCCTGCTCCTCTTAGCATGATAAAGAAGATTCAAAGAGAGTGAGATGCCAGCTCCTTTCATTCAGTCAGTAGCTTCAATCATTTCTGGATGATTTTCAATGGCAAAAATCAATGAATATTGTAAATGCACAAACAGTAATTTCTCCGCATTGCAAGGTGCAATTCTGAAATTTTTTGCTTTTTCCTGCTCCTCTTAGCATGATAAAGAAGATTCAAAGAGAGTGAGATGCCAGCTCCTTTCATTCAGTCAGTAGCTTCAAACATTTCTGGTATATGAATAACATGATGTTTTTCAATGGCAAAAATCAATGAATATTGTAAATGCACAAACAGTAATTTCTCCGCATTGCAAGGTGCAATTCTGAAATTTTTTGTTTTTCCTGCTCCTCTTAGCATGATAAAGAAGATTCAAAGAGAGTGAGATGCCAGCTCCTTTCATTCAGTCAGTAGCTTCAATCATTTCTGGACGTTTTTCAATGGCAAAAATCATTGAATATTGTAAATGCACAAACAGTAATTTCTCCGCATTGCAATGTGCAATTCTGAAATTTTTTGCTTTTTCCTGCTCCTCTTAGCATGATAAAGAAGATTCAAAGAGAGTGAGATGCCAGCTCCTTTCATTCAGTCAGTAGCTTCAATCATTTCTGGTATATGAATAACATGATGTTTTTCAATGGCAAAAATCAATGAATATTGTAAATGCACAAACAGTAATTTCTCCGCATTGCAAGGTGCAATTCTGAAATTTTTTGCTTTTTCCTGCTCCTCTTAGCATGATAAACAAGATTCAAAGAGAGTGAGATGCCAGCTCCTTTCATTCAGTCAGTAGCTTCAATCATTTCTGGACTTTTTCAATGGCAAAAATCAATGAATATTGTAAATGCACAAACAGTAATTTCTCCGCATTGCAAGGTGCAATTCTGAAATTTTTTGCTTTTTCCTGCTCCTCTTAGCATGATAAAGAAGATTCAAAGAGAGTGAGATGCCAGCTCCTTTCATTCAGTCAGTAGCTTTAAACATTTCTGGTATATGAATAACATGATGTTTTTCAATGGCAAAAATCAATGAATATTGTAAATGCACAAACAGTAATTTCTCCGCATTGCAAGGTGAAATTCTGAAATTTTTTGCTTTTTCCTGCTCCTCTTAGCATGATAAAGAAGATTCAAAGAGAGTGAGATGCCAGCTCCTTTCATTCAGTCAGTAGCTTCAATCATTTCTGGACGTTTTTCAATGGCAAAAATCAATGAATATTGTAAATGCACAAACAGTAATTTCTCCGCATTGCAAGGTGCAATTCTGAAATTTTTTGCTTTTTCCTGCTCCTCTTAGCATGATAAAGAAGATTCAAAGAGAGTGAGATGCCAGCTCCTTTCATTCAGTCAGTAGCTTCAATCATTTCTGGACGTTTTTCAATGGCAAAAATCAATGAATATTGTAAATGCACAAACAGTAATTTCTCCGCATTGCAAGGTGCAATTCTGAAATTTTTTGCTTTTTCCTGCTCCTCTTAGCATGATAAAGAAGATTCAAAGAGAGTGAGATGCCAGCTCGTTTCATTCAGTCAGTAGCTTCAAACATTTCTGGTATATGAATAACATGATGTTTTTCAATGGCAAAAATCAATGAATATTGTAAATGCACAAACAGTAATTTCTCCGCATTGCAAGGTGCAATTCTGAAATTTTTTGCTTTTTCCTGCTCCTCTTAGCATGATAAAGAAGATTCAAAGAGAGTGAGATGCCAGCTCCTTTCATTCAGTCAGTAGCTTCAATCATTTCTGGACGTTTTTCAATGGCAAAAATCAATGAATATTGTAAATGCACAAACAGTAATTTCTCCGCATTGCAAGGTGCAATTCTGAAATTTTTTTCCTTTTTCCTGCTCCTCTTAGCATGATAAAGAAGATTCAAAGAGAGTGAGATGCCAGCTCCTTTCATTCAGTCAGTAGCTTCAATCATTTCTGGACGTTTTTCAATGGCAAAAATCAATGAATATTGTAAATGCACAAACAGTAATTTCTCCGCATTGCAAGGTGCAATTCTGAAATTTTTTGCTTTTTCCTGCTCCTCTTAGCATGATAAAGAAGATTCAAAGAGAGTGAGATGCCAGCTCCTTTCATTCAGTCAGTAGCTTCAAACATTTCTGGTATATGAATAACATGATGTTTTTCAATGGCAAAAATCAATGAATATTGTAAATGCACAAACAGTAATTTCTCCGCATTGCAAGGTGCAATTCTGAAATTTTTTGCTTTTTCCTGCTCCTCTTAGCATGATAAAGAAGATTCAAAGAGAGTGAGATGCCAGCTCCTTTCATTCAGTCAGTAGCTTCAAACATTTCTGGTATATGAATAACATGATGTTTTTCAATGGCAAAAATCAATGAATATTGTAAATGCACAAACAGTAATTTCTCCGCATTGCAAGGTGCAATTCTGAAATTTTTTGCTTTTTCCTGCTCCTCTTAGCATGATAAAGAAGATTCAAAGAGAGTGAGATGCCAGCTCCTTTCATTCAGTCAGTAGCTTCAATCATTTCTGGACGTTTTTCAATGGCAAAAATCATTGAATATTGTAAATGCACAAACAGTAATTTCTCCGCATTGCAAGGTGCAATTCTGAAATTTTTTGCTTTTTCCTGCTCCTCTTAGCATGATAAAGAAGATTCAAAGAGAGTGAGATGCCAGCTCCTTTCATTCAGTCAGTAGCTTCAATCATTTCTGGTATATGAATAACATGATGTTTTTCAATGGCAAAAATCAATGAATATTGTAAATGCACAAACAGTAATTTCTCCGCATTGCAAGGTGCAATTCTGAAATTTTTTGCTTTTTCCTGCTCCTCTTAGCATGATAAAGAAGATTCAAAGAGAGTGAGATGCCAGCTCCTTTCATTCAGTCAGTAGCTTCAATCATTTCTGGACGTTTTTCAATGGCAAAAATCAATGAATATTGTAAATGCACAAACAGTAATTTCTCCGCATTGCAAGGTGCAATTCTGAAATTTTTTGCTTTTTCCTGCTCCTCTTAGCATGATAAAGAAGATTCAAAGAGAGTGAGATGCCAGCTCCTTTCATTCAGTCAGTAGCTTCAATCATTTCTGGACGTTTTTCAATGGCAAAAATCAATGAATATTGTAAATGCACAAACAGTAATTTCTCCGCATTGCAAGGTGCAATTCTGAAATTTTTTGCTTTTTCCTGCTCCTCTTAGCATGATAAAGAAGATTCAAAGAGAGTGAGATGCCAGCTCCTTTCATTCAGTCAGTAGCTTCAATCATTTCTGGACGTTTTTCAATGGCAAAAATCAATGAATATTGTAAATGCACAAACAGTAATTTCTCCGCATTGCAAGGTGCAATTCTGAAATTATTTGCTTTTTCCTGCTCCTCTTAGCATGATAAAGAAGATTCAAAGAGAGTGAGATGCCAGCTCCTTTCATTCAGTCAGTAGCTTCAATCATTTCTGGACGTTTTTCAATGGCAAAAATTAATGAATATTGTAAATGCACAAACAGTAATTTCTCCGCATTGCAAGGTGTAATTCTGAAATTTTTTGCTTTTTCCTGCTCCTCTTAGCATGATAAAGAAGATTCAAAGAGAGTGAGATGCCAGCTCGTTTCATTCAGTCAGTAGCTTCAAACATTTCTGGTATATGAATAACATGATGTTTTTCAATGGCAAAAATCAATGAATATTGTAAATGCACAAACAGTAATTTCTCCGCATTGCAAGGTGCAATTCTGAAATTATTTGCTTTTTCCTGCTCCTCTTAGCATGATAAAGAAGATTCAAAGAGAGTGAGATGCCATCTCCTTTCATTCAGTCAGTAGCTTCAATCATTTCTGGACGTTTTTCAATGGCAAAAATCATTGAATATTGTAAATGCACAAACAGTAATTTCTCCGCATTGCAAGGTGCAATTCTGAAATTTTTTGCTTTTTCCTGCTCCTCTTAGCATGATAAAGAAGATTCAAAGAGAGTGAGATGCCAGCTCCTTTCATTCAGTCAGTAGCTTCAAACATTTCTGGTATATGAATAACATGATGTTTTTCAATGGCAAAAATCAATGAATATTGTAAATGCACAAACAGTAATTTCTCCGCATTGCAAGGTGCAATTCTGAAATTTTTTGCTTTTTCCTGCTCCTCTTAGCATGATAAAGAAGATTCAAAGAGAGTGAGATGCCAGCTCCTTTCATTCAGTCAGTAGCTTCAATCATTTCTGGACGTTTTTCAATGGCAAAAATCATTGAATATTGTAAATGCACAAACAGTAATTTCTCCGCATTGCAAGGTGCAATTCTGAAATTTTTTGCTTTTTCCTGCTCCTCTTAGCATGATAAAGAAGATTCAAAGAGAGTGAGATGCCAGCTCCTTTCATTCAGTCAGTAGCTTCAATCATTTCTGGTATATGAATAACATGATGTTTTTCAATGGCAAAAATCAATGAATATTGTAAATGCACAAACAGTAATTTCTCCGCATTGCAAGGTGCAATTCTGAAATTTTTTGCTTTTTCCTGCTCCTCTTAGCATGATAAAGAAGATTCAAAGAGAGTGAGATGCCAGCTCCTTTCATTCAGTCAGTAGCTTCAATCATTTCTGGACGTTTTTCAATGGCAAAAATCAATGAATATTGTAAATGCACAAACAGTAATTTCTCCGCATTGCAAGGTGCAATTCTGAAATTTTTTGCTTTTTCCTGCTCCTCTTAGCATGATAAAGAAGATTCAAAGAGAGTGAGATGCCAGCTCCTTTCATTCAGTCAGTAGCTTCAATCATTTCTGGACGTTTTTCAATGGCAAAAATCAATGAATATTGTAAATGCACAAACAGTAATTTCTCCGCATTGCAAGGTGCAATTCTGAAATTTTTTGCTTTTTCCTGCTCCTCTTAGCATGATAAAGAAGATTCAAAGAGAGTGAGATGCCAGCTCCTTTCATTCAGTCAGTAGCTTCAATCATTTCTGGACGTTTTTCAATGGCAAAAATCAATGAATATTGTAAATGCACAAACAGTAATTTCTCCGCATTGCAAGGTGCAATTCTGAAATTATTTGCTTTTTCCTGCTCCTCTTAGCATGATAAAGAAGATTCAAAGAGAGTGAGATGCCAGCTCCTTTCATTCAGTCAGTAGCTTCAATCATTTCTGGACGTTTTTCAATGGCAAAAATTAATGAATATTGTAAATGCACAAACAGTAATTTCTCCGCATTGCAAGGTGTAATTCTGAAATTTTTTGCTTTTTCCTGCTCCTCTTAGCATGATAAAGAAGATTCAAAGAGAGTGAGATGCCAGCTCGTTTCATTCAGTCAGTAGCTTCAAACATTTCTGGTATATGAATAACATGATGTTTTTCAATGGCAAAAATCAATGAATATTGTAAATGCACAAACAGTAATTTCTCCGCATTGCAAGGTGCAATTCTGAAATTTTTTGCTTTTTCCTGCTCCTCTTAGCATGATAAAGAAGATTCAAAGAGAGTGAGATGCCATCTCCTTTCATTCAGTCAGTAGCTTCAATCATTTCTGGACGTTTTTCAATGGCAAAAATCATTGAATATTGTAAATGCACAAACAGTAATTTCTCCGCATTGCAAGGTGCAATTCTGAAATTTTTTGCTTTTTCCTGCTCCTCTTTGCATGATAAAGAAGATTCAAAGAGAGTGAGATGCCAGCTCCTTTCATTCAGTCAGTAGCTTCAATCATTTCTGGTATATGAATAACATGATGTTTTTCAATGGCAAAAATCAATGAATATTGTAAATGCACAAACAGTAATTTCTCCGCATTGCAAGGTGCAATTCTGAAATTTTTTGCTTTTTCCTGCTCCTCTTAGCATGAAAAGAAGATTCAAAGAGAGTGAGATGCCAGCTCCTTTCATTCAGTCAGTAGCTTCAATCATTTCTGGACGTTTTTCAATGGCAAAAATCAATGAATATTGTAAATGCACAAACAGTAATTTCTCCGCATTGCAAGGTGCAATTCTGAAATTTTTTGCTTTTTCCTGCTCCTCTTAGCATGATAAAGAAGATTTAAAGAGAGTGAGATGCCAGCTCCTTTCATTCAGTCAGTAGCTTCAATCATTTCTGGACGTTTTTCAATGGCAAAAATCAATGAATATTGTAAATGCACAAACAGTAATTTCTCCGCATTGCAAGGTGCAATTCTGAAATTTTTTGCTTTTTCCTGCTCCTCTTAGCATGATAAAGAAGATTCAAAGAGAGTGAGATGCCAGCTCCTTTCATTCAGTCAGTAGCTTCAAACATTTCTGGTATATGAATAACATGATGTTTTTCAATGGCAAAAATCAATGAATATTGTAAATGCACAAACAGTAATTTCTCCGCATTGCAAGGTGCAATTCTGAAATTTTTTGCTTTTTCCTGCTCCTCTTAGCATGATAAAGAAGATTCAAAGAGAGTGAGATGCCAGCTCCTTTCATTCAGTCAGTAGCTTCAAACATTTCTGGTATATGAATAACATGATGTTTTTCAATGGCAAAAATCAATGAATATTGTAAATGCACAAACAGTAATTTCTCCGCATTGCAAGGTGCAATTCTGAAATTTTTTGCTTTTTCCTGCTCCTCTTAGCATGATAAAGAAGATTCAAAGAGAGTGAGATGCCAGCTCCTTTCATTCAGTCAGTAGCTTCAATCATTTCTGGACATTTTTCAATGGCAAAAATCATTGAATATTGTAAATGCACAAACAGTAATTTCTCCGCATTGCAAGGTGCAATTCTGAAATTTTTTGCTTTTTCCTGCTCCTCTTAGCATGATAAAGAAGATTCAAAGAGAGTGAGATGCCAGCTCCTTTCATTCAGTCAGTAGCTTCAATCATTTCTGGTATATGAATAACATGATGTTTTTCAATGGCAAAAATCAATGAATATTGTAAATGCACAAACAGTAATTTCTCCGCATTGCAAGGTGCAATTCTGAAATTTTTTGCTTTTTCCTGCTCCTCTTAGCATGATAAAGAAGATTCAAAGAGAGTGAGATGCCAGCTCCTTTCATTCAGTCAGTAGCTTCAATCATTTCTGGACGTTTTTCAATGGCAAAAATCAATGAATATTGTAAATGCACAAACAGTAATTTCTCCGCATTGCAAGGTGCAATTCTAAAATTTTTTGCTTTTTCCTGCTCCTCTTAGCATGATAAAGAAGATTCAAAGAGAGTGAGATGCCAGCTCCTTTCATTCAGTCAGTAGCTTCAATCATTTCTGGACGTTTTTCATGATAAGAGGAGCAGGAAAAAGCAAAAAATTTCAGAATTGCACCTTGCAATGCGGAGAAATTACTGTTTGTGCATTTACAATATTCAATGATTTTTGCCATTGAAAAACGTCCAGAAATGATTGAAGCTACTGACTGAATGAAAGGAGCTGCCATCTCACTCTCTTTGAATCTTCTTTATCATGCAAAGAGGAGCAGGAAAAAGCAAAAAATTTCACAATTGCACCTTGCAATGCGGAGAAATTACTGTTTGTGCATTTACAATATTCATTGATTTTTGCCATTGAAAAACCATGTTATTCATATACCAGAAATGATTGAAGCTACTGACTGAATGAAAGGAGCTGGCATCTCACTCTCTTTGAATCTTCTTTATCATGCTAAGAGGAGCAGGAAAAAGCAAAAAATTTCAGAATTGCACCTTGCAATGCGGAGAAATTACTGTTTGTGCATTTACAATATTCATTGATTTTTGCCATTGAAAAACATCATGTTATTCATATACCAGAAATGTTTGAAGCTACTGACTGAATGAAAGGAGCTGGCATCTCACTCTCTTTGAATCTTCTTTATCATGCTAGGATTAGCAGGAAAAAGCAAAAAATTTCAGAATTGCACCTTGCAATGTGGAGAAATTACTGTTTGTGCATTTACAATATTCATTGATTTTTGCCATTGCCATTGTCATTTCTGGACATTTTTCAATGGCAAAAATCAATGAATATTGTAAATGCACATACAGTAATTTCTTCGCATTGCAAGGTGCAATTCTGAAATTTTTTGCTTTTTCCTGCTCCTCTTAGCATGATAAAGAAGATTTAAAGAGAGTGAGATGCCAGCTCCTTTCATTCAGTCAGTAGCTTCAATCATTTCTGGACGTTTTTCAATGGCAAAAATCAATGAATATTGTAAATGCACAAACAGTAATTTCTCCGCATTGCAAGGTGCAATTCTGAAATTTTTTGCTTTTTCCTGCTCCTCTTAGCATGATAAAGAAGATTCAAAGAGAGTGAGATGCCAGCTCCTTTCATTCAGTCAGTAGCTTCAAACATTTCTGGTATATGAATAACATGATGTTTTTCAATGGCAAAAATCAATGAATATTGTAAATGCACAAACAGTAATTTCTCCGCATTGCAAGGTGCAATTCTGAAATTTTTTGCTTTTTCCTGCTCCTCTTAGCATGATAAAGAAGATTCAAAGAGAGTGAGATGCCAGCTCCTTTCATTCAGTCAGTAGCTTCAAACATTTCTGGTATATGAATAACATGATGTTTTTCAATGGCAAAAATCAATGAATATTGTAAATGCACAAACAGTAATTTCTCCGCATTGCAAGGTGCAATTCTGAAATTTTTTGCTTTTTCCTGCTCCTCTTAGCATGATAAAGAAGATTCAAAGAGAGTGAGATGCCAGCTCCTTTCATTCAGTCAGTAGCTTCAATCATTTCTGGACATTTTTCAATGGCAAAAATCATTGAATATTGTAAATGCACAAACAGTAATTTCTCCGCATTGCAAGGTGCAATTCTGAAATTTTTTGCTTTTTCCTGCTCCTCTTAGCATGATAAAGAAGATTCAAAGAGAGTGAGATGCCAGCTCCTTTCATTCAGTCAGTAGCTTCAATCATTTCTGGTATATGAATAACATGATGTTTTTCAATGGCAAAAATCAATGAATATTGTAAATGCACAAACAGTAATTTCTCCGCATTGCAAGGTGCAATTCTGAAATTTTTTGCTTTTTCCTGCTCCTCTTAGCATGATAAAGAAGATTCAAAGAGAGTGAGATGCCAGCTCCTTTCATTCAGTCAGTAGCTTCAATCATTTCTGGACGTTTTTCAATGGCAAAAATCAATGAATATTGTAAATGCACAAACAGTAATTTCTCCGCATTGCAAGGTGCAATTCTGAATTTTTTTGCTTTTTCCTGCTCCTCTTAGCATGATAAAGAAGATTCAAAGAGAGTGAGATGCCAGCTCCTTTCATTCAGTCAGTAGCTTCAATCATTTCTGGACGTTTTTCATGATAAGAGGAGCAGGAAAAAGCAAAAAATTTCAGAATTGCACCTTGCAATGCGGAGAAATTACTGTTTGTGCATTTACAATATTCAATGATTTTTGCCATTGAAAAACGTCCAGAAATGATTGAAGCTACTGACTGAATGAAAGGAGCTGGCATCTCACTCTCTTTGAATCTTCTTTATCATGCAAAGAGGAGCAGGAAAAAGCAAAAAATTTCACAATTGCACCTTGCAATGCGGAGAAATTACTGTTTGTGCATTTACAATATTCATTGATTTTTGCCATTGAAAAACCATGTTATTCATATACCAGAAATGATTGAAGCTACTGACTGAATGAAAGGAGCTGGCATCTCACTCTCTTTGAATCTTCTTTATCATGCTAAGAGGAGCAGGAAAAAGCAAAAAATTTCAGAATTGCACCTTGCAATGCGGAGAAATTACTGTTTGTGCATTTACAATATTCATTGATTTTTGCCATTGAAAAACATCATGTTATTCATATACCAGAAATGTTTGAAGCTACTGACTGAATGAAAGGAGCTGGCATCTCACTCTCTTTGAATCTTCTTTATCATGCTAGGATTAGCAGGAAAAAGCAAAAAATTTCAGAATTGCACCTTGCAATGTGGAGAAATTACTGTTTGTGCATTTACAATATTCATTGATTTTTGCCATTGCCATTGTCATTTCTGGACATTTTTCAATGGCAAAAATCAATGAATATTGTAAATGCACATACAGTAATTTCTTCGCATTGCAAGGTGCAATTCTGAAATTTTTTGCTTTTTCCTGCTCCTCTTAGCATGATAAAGAAGATTCAAAGAGAGTGAGATGCCAGCTCCTTTCATTCAGTCAGTAGCTTCAATCATTTCTGGACGTTTTTCAATGGCAAAAATCAATGAATATTGTAAATGCACAAACAGTACTTTCTCCGCATTGCAAGGTGCAATTCTGAAATTTTTTGCTTTTTCCTGCTCCTCTTAGCATGATAAAGAAGATTCAAAGAGAGTGAGATGCCAGCTCCTTTCATTCAGTCAGTAGCTTCAATCATTTCTGGACGTTTTTCAATGGCAAAAATCAATGAATATTGTAATTGCACAAACAGTAATTTCTCCGCATTGCAAGGTGCAATTCTGAAGTTTTTTGCTTTTTCCTGCTCCTCTTAGCATGATAAAGAAGATTCAAAGAGAGTGAGATGCAAGCTCCTTTCAGAATTGCACCTTGCAATGCGGAGAAATTACTGTTTGTGCATTTACAATATTCATTGATTTTTGCCATTGAAAAACGTCCAGAAATGATTGAAGCTACTGACTGAATGAAAGGAGCTGGCATCTCACTCTCTTTGAATCTTCTTTATCATGCTAAGAGGAGCAGGAAAAAGCAAAAAATTTCAGAATTGCACCTTGCAATGCGGAGAAATTACTGTTTGTGCATTTACAATATTCATTGATTTTTGCCATTGAAAAACATCCAGAAATGATTGAAGCTACTGACTGAATGAAAGGAGCTGGCATCTCAGTCTCTTTGAATCTTCTTTATCATGCTTAGAGGAGCAGGAAAAAGCAAAAAATTTCAGAATTGCACCTTGCAATGCGGAGAAATTACTGTTTGTGCATTTACAATATTCATTGATTTTTGTCATTGAAAAACATCATGTTATTCATATATCAGAAATGATTGAAGCTACTGACTGAATGAAAGGAGCTGGCATCTCACTCTCTTTGAATCTTCTTTATCATGCAAAGAGGAGCAGGAAAAAGCAAAAAATTTCAGAATTGCACCTTGCAATGCGGAGAAATTACTGTTTGTGCATTTACAATATTCAATGATTTTTGCCTTTGAAAAACGTCCAGAAATGATTGAAGCTACTGACTGAATGAAAGGAGCTGGCATCTCACTCTCTTTGAATCTTCTTTATCATGCTAAGAGGAGCAGGAAAAAGCAAAAAATTTCAGAATTGCACCTTGCAATGCGGAGAAATTACTGTTTGTGCATTTACAATATTCATTGATTTTTGCCATTGAAAAACATCATGTTATTCATATACCAGAAATGATTGAAGCTACTGACTGAATGACAGGAGCTGGCATCTCACTCTCTTTGAATCTTCTTTATCATGCTAAGAGGAGCAGGAAAAAGCAAAAAATTTCAGAATTGCACCTTGCAATGCGGAGAAATTACTGTTTGTGCATTTACAATATTCATTGATTTTTGCCATTGAAAAACGTCCAGAAATGATTGAAGCTACTGACTGAATGAAAGGAGCTGGCATCTCACTCTCTTTGAATCTTCTTTATCATGCTAAGGGGAGCAGGAAAAAGCAAAAAATTTCAGAATTGCACCTTGCAATGCGGAGAAATTACTGTTTGTGCATTTACAATATTCATTGATTTTTGCCATTGAAAAACGTCCAGAAATGATTGAAGCTACTGACTGAATGAAAGGAGCTGGCATCTCACTCTCTTTGAATCTTCTTTATCATGCTAAGAGGAGCAGGAAAAAGCAAAAAATTTCAGAATTGCACCTTGAAATGCGAAGAAATTACTGTATGTGCATTTACAATATTCATTGATTTTTGCCATTGAAAAACGTCCAGAAATGATTGAAGCTACTGACTGAATGAAAGGAGCTGGCATCTCACTCTCTTTGAATCTTCTTTATCATGCTAAGAGGAGCAGGAAAAAGCAAAAAATTTCAGAATTGCACCTTGCAATGCGGAGAAATTACTGTTTGTGCATTTACAATATTCATTGATTTTTGCCATTGAAAAACATCATGTTATTCATATACCAGAAATGTTTGAAGCTACTGACTGAATGAAAGGAGCTGGCATCTCACTCTCTTTGAATCTTCTTTATCATGCTAAGAGGAGCAGGAAAAAGCAAAAAATTTCAGAATTGCACCTTGCAATGCGGAGAAATTACTGTTTGTGCATTTACAATATTCATTGATTTTTGCCATTGAAAAACATCATGTTATTCATATACCAGAAATGTTTGAAGCTACTGACTGAATGAAAGGAGCTGGCATCTCACTCTCTTTGAATATTCTTTATCATGCTAAGAGGAGCAGGAAAAAGCAAAAAATTTCAGAATTGCACCTTGCAATGCGGAGAAATTACTGTTTGTGCATTTACAATATTCATTGATTTTTGCCATTGAAAAACGTCCAGAAATGATTGAAGCTACTGACTGAATGAAAGGAGCTGGCATCTAAATCTCTCTGAATCTTCTTTATCATGCTAAGAGGAGCAGGAAAAAGCAAAAAATTTCAGAATTGCACCTTGCAATGCGGAGAAATTACTGTTTGTGCATTTACAATATTCATTGATTTTTCCATTGAAAAACATCATGTTATTCATATACCAGAAATGATTGAAGCTACTGACTGAATGAAAGGAGCTGGCATCTCACTCTCTTTGAATCTTCTTTATCATGCTAAGAGGAGCAGGAAAAAGCAAAAAAATTCAGAATTGCACCTTGCAATGCGGAGAAATTACTGTTTGTGCATTTACAATATTCATTGATTTTTGCCATTGAAAAACGTCCAGAAATGATTGAAGCTACTGACTGAATGAAAGGAGCTGGCATCTCACTCTCTTTGAATCTTCTTAATCATGCTAAGAGGAGCAGGAAAAAGCAAAAAATTTCAGAATTGCACCTTGCAATGCGGAGAAATTAGTTTGTGCATTTACAATATTCATTGATTTTTGCCATTGAAAAACATCATGTTATTCATATACCAGAAATGTTTGAAGCTACTGACTGAATGAAAGGAGCTGGCATCTCACTCTCTTTGAATCTTCTTTATCATGCTAAGAGGAGCAGGAAAAAGCAAAAAAATTCAGAATTGCACGTTGCAATGCGGAGAAATTACTGTTTGTGCATTTACAATATTCATTGATTTTTGCCATTGAAAAACATCATGTTATTCATATACCAGAAATGATTGAAGCTACTGACTGAATGAAAGGAGCTGGCATCTCACTCTCGTTGAATCTTCTTTATCATGCTAAGAGGAGCAGGAAAAAGCAAAAAATTTCAGAATTGCACCTTGCAATGCGGAGAAATTACTGTTTGTGCATTTACAATATTCAATGATTTTTGCCATTGAAAAACATCATGTTATTCATATACCAGAAATGATTGAAGCTACTGACTGAATGAAAGGAGCTGGCATCTCACTCTCTTTGAATATTCTTTATCATGCTAAGAGGAGCAGGAAAAAGCAAAAAATTTCAGAATTGCACCTTGCAATGCGGAGAAATTACTGTTTGTGCATTTACAATATTCATTGATTTTTGCCATTGAAAAACGTCCAGAAATGATTGAAGCTACTGACTGAATGAAAGGAGCTGGCATCTCACTCTCTTTGAATCTTCTTTATCATGCTAAGAGGAGCAGGAAAAAGCAAAAAATTTCAGAATTGCACCTTGCAATGCGGAGAAATTACTGTTTGTGCATTTACAATATTCATTGATTTTTGCCATTGAAAAACGTCCAGAAATGATTGAAGCTACTGACTGAATGAAAGGAGCTGGCATCTCACTCTCTTTGAATCTTCTTTATCATGCTAAGAGGAGCAGGAAAAAGCAAAAAATTTCAGAATTGCACCTTGCAATGCGAAGAAATTACTGTATGTGCATTTACAATATTCATTGATTTTTGCCATTGAAAAACGTCCAGAAATGATTGAAGCTACTGACTGAATGAAAGGAGCTGGCATCTCACTCTCTTTGAATCTTCTTTATCATGCTAAGAGGAGCAGGAAAAAGCAAAAAATTTCAGAATTGCACCTTGCAATGCGGAGAAATTACTGTTTGTGCATTTACAATATTCATTGATTTTTGCCATTGAAAAACATCATGTTATTCATATACCAGAAATGTTTGAAGCTACTGACTGAATGAAAGGAGCTGGCATCTCACTCTCTTTGAATCTTCTTTATCATGCTAAGAGGAGCAGGAAAAAGCAAAAAATTTCAGAATTGCACCTTGCAATGCGGAGAAATTACTGTTTGTGCATTTACAATATTCATTGATTTTTGCCATTGAAAAACGTCCAGAAATGATTGAAGCTACTGACTGAATGAAAGGAGCTGGCATCTCACTCTCTTTGAATCTTCTTTATCATGCTAAGAGGAGCAGGAAAAAGCAAAAAATTTCAGAATTGCACCTTGCAATGCGGAGAAATTACTGTTTGTGCATTTACAATATTCATTGATTTTTGCTATTGAAAAACATCATGTTATTCATATACCAGAAATGATTGAAGCTACTGACTGAATGAAAGGAGCTGGCATCTCACTCTCTTTAAATCTTCTTTATCATGCTAAGAGTAGCAGGAAAAAGCAAAAAATTTCAGAATTGCACCTTGCAATGCGGAGAAATTACTGTTTGTGCATTTACAATATTCATTGATTTTTGCCATTGAAAAACATCCAGAAATGATTGAAGCTACTGACTGAATGAAAGGAGCTGGCATCTCACTCTCTTTGAATCTTCTTTATCATGCTAAGAGGAGCAGGAAAAAGCAAAAAATTTCAGAATTGCACCTTGCAATGCGGAGAAATTACTGTTTGTGCATTTACAATATTCATTGATTTTTGCCATTGAAAAACATCATGTTATTCATATACCAGAAATGTTTGAAGCTACTGACTGAATGAAAGGAGCTGGCATCTCATTCTCTTTGAATCTTCTTTATCATGCTAAGAGGAGCAGATAAAAGCAAAAAAATTCAGAATTGCACCTTGCAATGCGGAGAAATTACTGTTTGTGCATTTACAATATTCATTGATTTTTGCCATTGAAAAACATCATGTTATTCATATACCAGAAATGATTGAAGCTACTGACTGAATGAAAGGAGCTGGCATCTCACTCTCTTTGAATCTTCTTTATCATGCTAAGAGGAGCAGGAAAAAGCAAAAAATTTCAGAATTGCACCTTGCAATGCGGAGAAATTACTGTTTGTGCATTTACAATATTCAATGATTTTTGCCATTGAAAAACATCATGTTATTCATATACCAGAAATGATTGAAGCTACTGACTGAATGAAAGGAGCTGGCATCTCACTCTCTTTGAATATTCTTTATCATGCTAAGAGGAGCAGGAAAAAGCAAAAAATTTCAGAATTGCACTTTGCAATGTGGAGAAATTACTGTTTGTGCATTTACAATATTCATTGATTTTTGCCATTGAAAAACGTCCAGAAATGATTGAAGCTACTGACTGAATGAAAGGAGCTGGCATCTCACTCTCTTTGAATCTTCTATATCATGCTAAGAGGAGCAGGAAAAAGCAAAAAATTTCAGAATTGCACCTTGCAATGCGGAGAAATTACTGTTTGTGCATTTACAATATTCATTGATTTTTGCCATTGAAAAACATCATGTTATTCATATACCAGAAATGTTTGAAGCTACTGACTGAATGAAAGGAGCTGGCATCTCACTCTCTTTGAATCTTCTTTATCATGCTAAGAGGAGCAGGAAAAAGCAAAAAATTTCAGAATTGCACCTTGCAATGCGGAGAAATTACTATTTGTGCATTTACAATATTCATTGATTTTTGCCATTGAAAAACGTCCAGAAATGATTGAAGCTACTGACTGAATGGAAGGAGCTGGCATCTCACTCTCTTTGAATCTTCTTTATCATGCTAAGAGGAGCAGGAAAAAGCAAAAAATTTCAGAATTGCACCTTGCAATGCGGAGAAATTTCTGTTTGTGCATTTACAATATTCATTGATTTTTGCCATTGAAAAACGTCCAGAAATGATTGAAGCTACTGACTGAATGAAAGGAGCTGGCATCTCACTCTCTTTGAATCTTGTTTATCATGCTAAGAGGAGGAGGAAAAAGCAAAAAATTTCAGAATTGCACCTTGCAATGCGGAGAAATTACTGTTTGTGCATTTACAATATTCATTGATTTTTGCCATTGAAAAACGTCCAGAAATGATTGAAGCTACTGACTGAATGAAAGGAGCTGGCATCTCACTCTCTTTGAGTCTTCTTTATCATGCTAAGAGGAGCAGGAAAAAGCAAAAAATTTCAGAATTGCACCTTGCAATGCGGAGAAATTACTGTTTGTGCATTTACAATATTCATTGATTTTTGCCATTGAAAAACATCATGTTATTCATATACCAGAAATGTTTGAAGCTACTGACTGAATGAAAGGAGCTGGCATCTCACTCTCTTTGAATCTTCTTTATCATGCTAAGAGGAGCAGGAAAAAGCAAAAAATTTCAGAATTGCACCTTGCAATGCGGAGAAATTACTGTTTGTGCATTTACAATATTCATTGATTTTTGCCATTGAAAAACATCATGTTATTCATATACCAGAAATGATTGAAGCTACTGACTGAATGAAAGGAGCTGGCATCTCACTCTCTTTGAATCTTCTTTATCATGCTAAGAGGAGCAGGAAAAAGCAAAAAATTTCAGAATTGCACCTTGCAATGCGGAGAAATTACTGTTTGTGCATTTACAATATTCATTGATTTTTGCCATTGAAAAACATCATGTTATTCATATACCAGAAATGTTTCAAGCTACTGACTGAATGAAAGGAGCTGGCATCTCACTCTCTTTGAATCTTCTTTATCATGCTAAGAGGAGCAGGAAAAAGCAAAAAATTTCAGAATTGCACCTTGCAATGCGGAGAAATTACTGTTTGTGCATTTACAATATTCATTGATTTTTGCCATTGAAAAACGTCCAGAAATGATTGAAGCTACTGACTGAATGAAAGGAGCTGGCATCTAAATCTCTTTGAATCTTCTTTATCATGCTAAGAGGAGCAGGAAAAAGCAAAAAATTTCAGAATTGCACCTTGCAATGCGGAGAAATTACTGTTTGTGCATTTACAATATTCATTGATTTTTGCCATTGAAAAACATCATGTTATTCATATACCAGAAATGATTGAAGCTACTGACTGAATGAAAGGAGCTGGCATCTCACTCTCTTTGAATCTTCTTTATCATGCTAATAGGAGCAGGAAAAAGCAAAAAATTTCAGAATTGCACCTTGCAATGCGGAGAAATTACTGTTTGTCCATTTACAATATTCATTGATTTTTGCCATTGAAAAACGTCCAGAAATGATTGAAGCTACTGACTGAATGAAAGGAGCTGGCATCTCACTCTCTTTGAATCTTCTTTATCATGCTAAGAGGAGCAGGAAAAAGCAAAAAATTTCAGAATTGCACCTTGCAATGCGGAGAAATTACTGTTTGTGCATTTACAATATTCATTGATTTTTGCCATTGAAAAACATCATGTTATTCATATACCAGAAATGATTGAAGCTACTGACTGAATGAAAGGAGCTGGCATCTCATTCTCTTTGAATCTTCTTTATCATGCTAAGAGGAGCAGATAAAAGCAAAAAAATTCAGAATTGCACTTGCAATGCGGAGAAATTACTGTTTGTGCATTTACAATATTCATTGATTTTTGCCATTGAAAAACATCATGTTATTCATATACCAGAAATGATTGAAGCTACTGACTGAATGAAAGGAGCTGGCATCTCACTCTCTTTGAATCTTCTTTATCATGCTAAGAGGAGCAGGAAAAAGCAAAAAATTTCAGAATTGCACCTTGCAATGCGGAGAAATTACTGTTTGTGCATTTACAATATTCAATGATTTTTGCCATTGAAAAACATCATGTTATTCATATACCAGAAATGATTGAAGCTACTGACTGAATGAAAGGAGCTGGCATCTCACTCTCTTTGAATATTCTTTATCATGCTAAGAGGAGCAGGAAAAAGCAAAAAATTTCAGAATTGCACCTTGCAATGTGGAGAAATTACTGTTTGTGCATTTACAATATTCATTGATTTTTGCCATTGAAAAACGTCCAGAAATTATTGAAGCTACTGACTGAATGAAAGGAGCTGGCATCTCACTCTCTTTGAATCTTCTATATCATGCTAAGAGGAGCAGGAAAAAGCAAAAAATTTCAGAATTGCACCTTGCAATGCGGAGAAATTACTGTTTGTGCATTTACAATATTCATTGATTTTTGCCATTGAAAAACATCATGTTATTCATATACCAGAAATGTTTGAAGCTACTGACTGAATGAAAGGAGCTGGCATCTCACTCTCTTTGAATCTTCTTTATCATGCTAAGAGGAGCAGGAAAAAGCAAAAAATTTCAGAATTGCACCTTGCAATGCGGAGAAATTACTATTTGTGCATTTACAATATTCATTGATTTTTGCCATTGAAAAACGTCCAGAAATGATTGAAGCTACTGACTGAATGAAAGGAGCTGGCATCTCACTCTCTTTGAATCTTCTTTATCATGCTAAGAGGAGCAGGAAAAAGCAAAAAATTTCAGAATTGCACCTTGCAATGCGGAGAAATTACTGTTTGTGCATTTACAATATTCATTGATTTTTGCCATTGAAAAACGTCCAGAAATGATTGAAGCTACTGACTGAATGAAAGGAGCTGGCATCTCACTCTCTTTGAATCTTGTTTATCATGCTAAGAGGAGGAGGAAAAAGCAAAAAATTTCAGAATTGCACCTTGCAATGCGGAGAAATTACAGTTTGTGCATTTACAATATTCATTGATTTTTGCCATTGAAAAACGTCCAGAAATGATTGAAGCTACTGACTGAATGAAAGGAGCTGGCATCTCACTCTCTTTGAGTCTTCTTTATCATGCTAAGAGGAGCAGGAAAAAGCAAAAAATTTCAGAAATGCACCTTGCAATGCGGAGAAATTACTGTTTGTGCATTTACAATATTCATTGATTTTTGCCATTGAAAAACATCATGTTATTCATATACCAGAAATGTTTGAAGCTACTGACTGAATGAAGGGAGCTGGCATCTCACTCTCTTTGAATATTCTTTATCATGCTAAGAGGAGCAGGAAAAAGCAAAAAATTTCAGAATTGCACCTTGCAATGCGGAGAAATTACTGTTTGTGCATTTACAATATTCATTGATTTTTGCCATTGAAAAACGTCCAGAAATGATTGAAGCTACTGACTGAATGAAAGGAGCTGGCATCTAAATCTCTTTGAATCTTCTTTATCATGCTAAGAGGAGCAGGAAAAAGCAAAAAATTTCAGAATTGCACCTTGCAATGCGGAGAAATTACTGTTTGTGCATTTACAATATTCATTGATTTTTGCCATTGAAAAACATCATGTTATTCATATACCAGAAATGATTGAAGCTACTGACTGAATGAAAGGAGCTGGCATCTCACTCTCTTTGAATCTTCTTTATCATGCTAAGAGGAGCAGGAAAAAGCAAAAAATTTCAGATTTGCACCTTGCAATGCGGAGCAATTACTGTTTGTGCATTTACAATATTCATTGATTTTTGCCATTGAAAAACGTCCAGAAATGATTGAAGCTACTGACTGAATGAAAGGAGCTGGCATCTCACTCTCTTTGAATCTTCTTTATCATGCTAAGAGGAGCAGGAAAAAGCAAAAAATTTCAGAATTGCACCTTGCAATGCGGAGAAATTACTGTTTGTGCATTTACAATATACATTGATTTTTGCCATTGAAAAACATCATGTTATTCATATACCAGAAATGTTTGAAGCTACTGACTGAATGAAAGGAGCTGGCATCTCACTCTCTTTGAATCTTCTTTATCATGCTAAGAGGAGCAGGAAAAAGCAAAAAAATTCAGAATTGCACCTTGCAATGCGGAGAAATTACTGTTTGTGCATTTACAATATTCATTGATTTTTGCCATTGAAAAACATCATGTTATTCATATACCAGAAATGATTGAAGCTACTGACTGAATGAAAGGAGCTGGCATCTCACTCTCTTTGAATCTTCTTTATCATGCTAAGAGGAGCAGGAAAAAGCAAAAAATTTCAGAATTGCACCTTGCAATGCGGAGAAATTACTGTTTGTGCATTTACAATATTCAATGATTTTTGCCATTGAAAAACATCATGTTATTCATATACCAGAAATGATTGAAGCTACTGACTGAATGAAAGGAGCTGGCATCTCACTCTCTTTGAATATTCTTTATCATGCTAAGAGGAGCAGGAAAAAGCAAAAAATTTCAGAATTGCACCTTGCAATGTGGAGAAATTACTGTTTGTGCATTTACAATATTCATTGATTTTTGCCATTGAAAAATGTCCAGAAATGATTGAAGCTACTGACTGAATGAAAGGAGCTGGCATCTCACTCTCTTTGAATCTTCTATATCATGCTAAGAGGAGCAGGAAAAAGCAAAAAATTTCAGAATTGCACCTTGCAATGCGGAGAAATTACTGTTTGTGCATTTACAATATTCATTGATTTTTGCCTTTGAAAAACATCATGTTATTCATATACCAGAAATGTTTGAAGCAACTGACTGAATGAAAGGAGCTGGCATCTCACTCTCTTTGAATCTTCTTTATCATGCTAAGAGGAGCAGGAAAAAGCAAAAAATTTCAGAATTGCACCTTGCAATGCGGAGAAATTACTATTTGTGCATTTACAATATTCATTGATTTTTGCCATTGAAAAACGTCCAGAAATGATTGAAGCTACTGACTGAATGAAAGGAGCTGGCATCTCACTCTCTTTGAATCTTCTTTATCATGCTAAGAGGAGCAGGAAAAAGCAAAAAATTTCAGAATTGCACCTTGCAATGCGGAGAAATTACTGTTTGTGCATTTACAATATTCATTGATTTTTGCCATTAAAACGTCCAGAAATGATTGAAGCTACTGACTGAATGAAAGGAGCTGGCATCTCACTCTCTTTGAATCTTGTTTATCATGCTAAGAGGAGGAGGAAAAAGCAAAAAATTTCAGAATTGCACCTTGCAATGCGGAGAAATTACTGTTTGTGCATTTACAATATTCATTGATTTTTGCCATTGAAAAACGTCCAGAAATGATTGAAGCTACTGACTGAATGAAAGGAGCTGGCATCTCACTCTCTTTGAGTCTTCTTTATCATGCTAAGAGGAGCAGGAAAAAGCAAAAAATTTCAGAATTGCACCTTGCAATGCGGAGAAATTACTGTTTGTGCATTTACAATATTCATTGATTTTTGCCATTGAAAAACATCATGTTATTCATATACCAGAAATGTTTGAAGCTACTGACTAAATGAAAGGAGCTGGCATCTCACTCTCTTTGAATCTTCTTTATCATGCTAAGAGCAGCAGGAAAAAGCAAAAAATTTCAGAATTGCACCTTGCAATGCGGAGAAATTACTGTTTGTGCATTTACAATATTCATTGATTTTTGCCATTGAAAAACGTCCAGAAATGATTGAAGCTACTGACTGAATTAAAGGAGCTGGCATCTCACTCTCTTTGAATCTTCTTTATCATGCTAAGAGGAGCAGGAAAAAGCAAAAAATTTCAGAATTGCACCTTGCAATGCGGAGAAATTACTGTTTGTGCATTTACAATATTCATTGATTTTTTGCCATTGAAAAACATAATGTTATTCATATACCAGAAATGTTTGAAGCTACTGACTGAATGAAAGGAGCTGGCATCTCACTCTCTTTGAATCTTCTTTATCATGCTAAGAGGAGCAGGAAAAAGCAAAAAATTTCAGAATTGCACCTTGCAATGCGGAGAAATTACTGTTTGTGCATTTACAATATTCATTGATTTTTGCCATTGAAAGACGTCCAGAAATGATTGAAGCTACTGACTGAATGAAAGGAGCTGGCATCTCACTCTCTTTGAATCTTCTTTATCATGCTAAGAGGAGCAGGAAAAAGCAAAAAATTTCAGAATTGCACCTTGCAATGCGGAGAAATTACTGTTTGTGCATTTACAATATTCATTGATTTTTGCCATTGAAAAACATCATGTTATTCATATACCAGAAATGTTTGAAGCTACTGACTGAATGAAAGGAGCTGGCATCTCACTCTCTTTGAATCTTCTTTATCATGCTAAGAGGAGCAGGAAAAAGCAAAAAATTTCAGAATTGCACCTTGCAATGCGGAGAAATTACTGTTTGTGCATTTACAATATTCATTGATTTTTGCCATTGAAAAACGTCCAGAAATGATTGAAGCTACTGACTGAATGAAAGGAGCTGGCATCTCACTCTCTTTGAATCTTGTTTATCATGCTAAGAGGAGCAGGAAAAAGCAAAAAATTTCAGAATTGCACCTTGCAATGCGGAGAAATTACTGTTTGTGCATTTACAATATTCATTGATTTTTTGTCATTGAAAAACATCATGTTATTCATATACCAGAAATGTTTGAAGCTACTGACTGAATGAAAGGAGCTGGCATCTCACTCTCTTTGAATCTTCTTTATCATGCTAAGAGGAGCAGGAAAAAGCAAAAAATTTCAGAATTGCACCTTGCAATGCGGAGAAATTACTGTTTGTGCATTTACAATATTCATTGATTTTTGCCATTGAAAAACATCCAGAAATGATTGAAGCTACTGACTGAATGAAAGGAGCTGGCATCTCACTCTCTTTGAATCTTGTTTATCATGCTAAGAGGAGCAGGAAAAAGCAAAAAATTTCAGAATTGCACCTTGCAATGCGGAGAAATTACTGTTTGTGCATTTACAATATTCATTGATTTTTGCCATTGAAAAACGTCCAGAAATGATTGAAGCTACTGACTGAATGAAAGGAGCTGGCATCTCACTCTCTTTGAATCTTCTTTATCATGCTAAGAGGAGCAGGAAAAAGCAAAAAATTTCAGAATTGCACCTTGCAATGCGGAGAAATTACTGTTTGTGCATTTACAATATTCATTGATTTTTGCCTTTGAAAAACATCATGTTATTCATATACCAGAAATGTTTGAAGCTACTGACTGAATGAAAGGAGCTGGCATCTCACTCTCTTTGAATCTTCTTTATCATGCTAAGAGGAGCAGGAAAAAGCAAAAAAATTCAGAATTGCACCTTGCAATGCGGAGAAATTACTGTTTGTGCATTTACAATATTCATTGATTTTTGCCATTGAAAAACATCATGTTATTCATATACCAGAAATGATTGAAGCTACTGACTGAATGAAAGGAGCTGGCATCTCACTCTCTTTGAATCTTCTTTATCATGCTAAGAGGAGCAGGAAAAAGCAAAAAATTTCAGAATTGCACCTTGCAATGCGGAGAAATTACTGTTTGTGCATTTACAATATTCAATGATTTTTGCCATTGAAAAACATCATGTTATTCATATACCAGAAATGATTGAAGCTACTGACTGAATGAAAGGAGCTGGCATCTCACTCTCTTTGAATATTCTTTATCATGCTAAGAGGAGCAGGAAAAAGCAAAAAATTTCAGAATTGCACCTTGCAATGTGGAGAAATTACTGTTTGTGCATTTACAATATTCATTGATTTTTGCCATTGAAAAATGTCCAGAAATGATTGAAGCTACTGACTGAATGAAAGGAGCTGGCATCTCACTCTCTTTGAATCTTCTATATCATGCTAAGAGGAGCAGGAAAAAGCAAAAAATTTCAGAATTGCACCTTGCAATGCGGAGAAATTACTGTTTGTGCATTTACAATATTCATTGATTTTTGCCTTTGAAAAACATCATGTTATTCATATACCAGAAATGTTTGAAGCTACTGACTGAATGAAAGGAGCTGGCATCTCACTCTCTTTGAATCTTCTTTATCATGCTAAGAGGAGCAGGAAAAAGCAAAAAATTTCAGAATTGCACCTTGCAATGCGGAGAAATTACTATTTGTGCATTTACAATATTCATTGATTTTTGCCATTGAAAAACGTCCAGAAATGATTGAAGCTACTGACTGAATGAAAGGAGCTGGCATCTCACTCTCTTTGAATCTTCTTTATCATGCTAAGAGGAGCAGGAAAAAGCAAAAAATTTCAGAATTGCACCTTGCAATGCGGAGAAATTACTGTTTGTGCATTTACAATATTCATTGATTTTTGCCATTAAAACGTCCAGAAATGATTGAAGCTACTGACTGAATGAAAGGAGCTGGCATCTCACTCTCTTTGAATCTTGTTTATCATGCTAAGAGGAGGAGGAAAAAGCAAAAAATTTCAGAATTGCACCTTGCAATGCGGAGAAATTACTGTTTGTGCATTTACAATATTCATTGATTTTTGCCATTGAAAAACGTCCAGAAATGATTGAAGCTACTGACTGAATGAAAGGAGCTGGCATCTCACTCTCTTTGAGTCTTCTTTATCATGCTAAGAGGAGCAGGAAAAAGCAAAAAATTTCAGAATTGCACCTTGCAATGCGGAGAAATTACTGTTTGTGCATTTACAATATTCATTGATTTTTGCCATTGAAAAACATCATGTTATTCATATACCAGAAATGTTTGAAGCTACTGACTGAATGAAAGGAGCTGGCATCTCACTCTCTTTGAATCTTCTTTATCATGCTAAGAGGAGCAGGAAAAAGCAAAAAATTTCAGAATTGCACCTTGCAATGCGGAGAAATTACTGTTTGTGCATTTACAATATTCATTGATTTTTGCCATTGAAAAACGTCCAGAAATGATTGAAGCTACTGACTGAATGAAAGGAGCTGGCATCTCACTCTCTTTGAATCTTGTTTATCATGCTAAGAGGAGCAGGAAAAAGCAAAAAATTTCAGAATTGCACCTTGCAATGCGGAGAAATTACTGTTTGTGCATTTACAATATTCATTGATTTTTTGTCATTGAAAAACATCATGTTATTCATATACCAGAAATGTTTGAAGCTACTGACTGAATGAAAGGAGCTGGCATCTCACTCTCTTTGAATCTTCTTTATCATGCTAAGAGGAGCAGGAAAAAGCAAAAAATTTCAGAATTGCACCTTGCAATGCGGAGAAATTACTGTTTGTGCATTTACAATATTCATTGATTTTTGCCATTGAAAAACATCCAGAAATGATTGAAGCTACTGACTGAATGAAAGGAGCTGGCATCTCACTCTCTTTGAATCTTGTTTATCATGCTAAGAGGAGCAGGAAAAAGCAAAAAATTTCAGAATTGCACCTTGCAATGCGGAGAAATTACTGTTTGTGCATTTACAATATTCATTGATTTTTGCCATTGAAAAACGTCCAGAAATGATTGAAGCTACTGACTGAATGAAAGGAGCTGGCATCTCACTCTCTTTGAATCTTCTTTATCATGCTAAGAGGAGCAGGAAAAAGCAAAAAATTTCAGAATTGCACCTTGCAATGCGGAGAAATTACTGTTTGTGCATTTACAATATTCATTGATTTTTGCCTTTGAAAAACATCATGTTATTCATATACCAGAAATGTTTGAAGCTACTGACTGAATGAAAGGAGCTGGCATCTCACTCTCTTTGAATCTTCTTTATCATGCTAAGAGGAGCAGGAAAAAGCAAAAAAATTCAGAATTGCACCTTGCAATGCGGAGAAATTACTGTTTGTGCATTTACAATATTCATTGATTTTTGCCATTGAAAAACATCATGTTATTCATATACCAGAAATGATTGAAGCTACTGACTGAATGAAAGGAGCTGGCATCTCACTCTCTTTGAATCTTCTTTATCATGCTAAGAGGAGCAGGAAAAAGCAAAAAATTTCAGAATTGCACCTTGCAATGCGGAGAAATTACTGTTTGTGCATTTACAATATTCAATGATTTTTGCCATTGAAAAACATCATGTTATTCATATACCAGAAATGATTGAAGCTACTGACTGAATGAAAGGAGCTGGCATCTCACTCTCTTTGAATATTCTTTATCATGCTAAGAGGAGCAGGAAAAAGCAAAAAATTTCAGAATTGCACCTTGCAATGTGGAGAAATTACTGTTTGTGCATTTACAATATTCATTGATTTTTGCCATTGAAAAATGTCCAGAAATGATTGAAGCTACTGACTGAATGAAAGGAGCTGGCATCTCACTCTCTTTGAATCTTCTATATCATGCTAAGAGGAGCAGGAAAAAGCAAAAAATTTCAGAATTGCACCTTGCAATGCGGAGAAATTACTGTTTGTGCATTTACAATATTCATTGATTTTTGCCTTTGAAAAACATCATGTTATTCATATACCAGAAATGTTTGAAGCTACTGACTGAATGAAAGGAGCTGGCATCTCACTCTCTTTGAATCTTCTTTATCATGCTAAGAGGAGCAGGAAAAAGCAAAAAATTTCAGAATTGCACCTTGCAATGCGGAGAAATTACTATTTGTGCATTTACAATATTCATTGATTTTTGCCATTGAAAAACGTCCAGAAATGATTGAAGCTACTGACTGAATGAAAGGAGCTGGCATCTCACTCTCTTTGAATCTTCTTTATCATGCTAAGAGGAGCAGGAAAAAGCAAAAAATTTCAGAATTGCACCTTGCAATGCGGAGAAATTACTGTTTGTGCATTTACAATATTCATTGATTTTTGCCATTAAAACGTCCAGAAATGATTGAAGCTACTGACTGAATGAAAGGAGCTGGCATCTCACTCTCTTTGAATCTTGTTTATCATGCTAAGAGGAGGAGGAAAAAGCAAAAAATTTCAGAATTGCACCTTGCAATGCGGAGAAATTACTGTTTGTGCATTTACAATATTCATTGATTTTTGCCATTGAAAAACGTCCAGAAATGATTGAAGCTACTGACTGAATGAAAGGAGCTGGCATCTCACTCTCTTTGAGTCTTCTTTATCATGCTAAGAGGAGCAGGAAAAAGCAAAAAATTTCAGAATTGCACCTTGCAATGCGGAGAAATTACTGTTTGTGCATTTACAATATTCATTGATTTTTGCCATTGAAAAACATCATGTTATTCATATACCAGAAATGTTTGAAGCTACTGACTAAATGAAAGGAGCTGGCATCTCACTCTCTTTGAATCTTCTTTATCATGCTAAGAGCAGCAGGAAAAAGCAAAAAATTTCAGAATTGCACCTTGCAATGCGGAGAAATTACTGTTTGTGCATTTACAATATTCATTGATTTTTGCCATTGAAAAACGTCCAGAAATGATTGAAGCTACTGACTGAATGAAAGGAGCTGGCATCTCACTCTCTTTGAATCTTCTTTATCATGCTAAGAGGAGCAGGAAAAAGCAAAAAATTTCAGAATTGCAATTTGCAATGCGGAGAAATTACTGTTTGTGCATTTACAATATTCATTGATTTTTTGCCATTGAAAAACATAATGTTATTCATATACCAGAAATGTTTGAAGCTACTGACTGAATGAAAGGAGCTGGCATCTCACTCTCTTTGAATCTTCTTTATCATGCTAAGAGGAGCAGGAAAAAGCAAAAAATTTCAGAATTGCACCTTGCAATGCGGAGAAATTACTGTTTGTGCATTTACAATATTCATTGATTTTTGCCATTGAAAGACGTCCAGAAATGATTGAAGCTACTGACTGAATGAAAGGAGCTGGCATCTCACTCTCTTTGAATCTTCTTTATCATGCTAAGAGGAACAGGAAAAAGCAAAAAATTTCAGAATTGCACCTTGCAATGCGGAGAAATTACTGTTTGTGCATTTACAATATTCATTGATTTTTGCCATTGAAAAACATCATGTTATTCATATACCAGAAATGTTTGAAGCTACTGACTGAATGAAAGGAGCTGGCATCTCACTCTCTTTGAATCTTCTTTATCATGCTAAGAGGAGCAGGAAAAAGCAAAAAATTTCAGAATTGCACCTTGCAATGCGGAGAAATTACTGTTTGTGCATTTACAATATTCATTGATTTTTGCCATTGAAAAACGTCCAGAAATGATTGAAGCTACTGACTGAATGAAAGGAGCTGGCATCTCACTCTCTTTGAATCTTGTTTATCATGCTAAGAGGAGCAGGAAAAAGCAAAAAATTTCAGAATTGCACCTTGCAATGCGGAGAAATTACTGTTTGTGCATTTACAATATTCATTGATTTTTTGTCATTGAAAAACATCATGTTATTCATATACCAGAAATGTTTGAAGCTACTGACTGAATGAAAGGAGCTGGCATCTCACTCTCTTTGAATCTTCTTTATCATGCTAAGAGGAGCAGGAAAAAGCAAAAAATTTCAGAATTGCACCTTGCAATGCGGAGAAATTACTGTTTGTGCATTTACAATATTCATTGATTTTTGCCATTGAAAAACATCCAGAAATGATTGAAGCTACTGACTGAATGAAAGGAGCTGGCATCTCACTCTCTTTGAATCTTGTTTATCATGCTAAGAGGAGCAGGAAAAAGCAAAAAATTTCAGAATTGCACCTTGCAATGCGGAGAAATTACTGTTTGTGCATTTACAATATTCATTGATTTTTGCCATTGAAAAACGTCCAGAAATGATTGAAGCTACTGACTGAATGAAAGGAGCTGGCATCTCACTCTCTTTGAATCTTCTTTATCATGCTAAGAGGAGCAGGAAAAAGCAAAAAATTTCAGAATTGCTCCTTGCAATGCGGAGAAATTACTGTTTGTGCATTTACAATATTCATTGATTTTTGCCATTGAAAAACATGATGTTATTCATATACCAGAAATGTTTGAAGCTACTGACTGAATGAAAGGAGCTGGCATCTCACTCCCTTTGAATCTTCTTTATCATGCTAAGAGGAGCAGGAAAAAGCAAAAAATTTCAGAATTGCACCTTGCAATGCGGAGAAATTACTGTTTGTGCATTTACAATATTCATTGATTTTTGCCATTGAAAAACGTCCAGAAATGATTGAAGCTACTGACTGAATGAAAGGAGCTGGCATCTGACTCTCTTTGAATCTTCTTTATCATGCTAAGAGGAGCAGGAAAAAGCAAAAAATTTCAGAATTGCACCTTGCAATGCGGAGAAATTACTGTTTGTGCATTTACAATATTCATTGATTTTTTGCCATTGAAAAACATCATGTTATTCATATACCAGAAATGTTTGAAGCTACTGACTGAATGAAAGGAGCTGGCATCTCACTCTCTTTGAATCTTCTTTATCATGCTAAGAGGAGCAGGAAAAAGCAAAAAATTTCAGAATTGCACCTTGCAATGCGGAGAAATTACTGTTTGTGCATTTACAATATTCATTGATTTTTGCCATTGAAAAACGTCCAGAAATGATTGAAGCTACTGACTGAATGAAAGGAGCTGGCATCTCACTCTCTTTGAATCTTCTTTATCATGCTAAGAGGAGCAGGAAAAAGCAAAAAATTTCAGAATTGCACCTTGCAATGCGGAGAAATTACTGTTTGTGCATTTACAATATTCATTGATTTTTGCCATTGAAAAACATCATGTTATTCATATACCAGAAATGTTTGAAGCTACTGACTGAATGAAAGGAGCTGGCATCTCACTCTCTTTGAATCTTCTTTATCATGCTAAGAGGAGCAGGAAAAAGCAAAAAATTTCAGAATTGCACCTTGCAATGCGGAGAAATTACTGTTTGTGCATTTACAATATTCATTGATTTTTGCCATTGAAAAACGTCCAGAAATGATTGAAGCTACTGACTGAATGAAAGGAGCTGGCATCTCACTCTCTTTGAATCTTCTTTATCATGCTAAGAGGAGCAGGAAAAAGCAAAAAATTTCAGAATTGCACCTTGCAATGCGGAGAAATTACTGTTTGTGCATTTACAATATTCATTGATTTTTTGCCATTGAAAAACATCATGTTATTCATATACCAGAAATGTTTGAAGCTACTGACTGAATGAAAGGAGCTGGCATCTCACTCTCTTTGAATCTTCTTTATCATGCTAAGAGGAGCAGGAAAAAGCAAAAAATTTCAGAATTGCACCTTGCAATGCGTAGAAATTACTGTTTGTGCATTTACAATATTCATTGATTTTTGCCATTGAAAAACATCCAGAAATGATTGAAGCTACTGACTGAATGAAAGGTGCTGGCATCTCACTCTCTTTGAATCTTGTTTATCATGCTAAGAGGAGCAGGAAAAAGCAAAAAATTTCAGAATTGCACCTTGCAATGCGGAGAAATTACTGTTTGTGCATTTACAATATTCATTGATTTTTGCCATTGAAAAACGTCCAGAAATGATTGAAGCTACTGACTGAATGAAAGGAGCTGGCATTTCACTCTCTTTGAATCTTCTTTATCATGCTAAGAGGAGCAGGAAAAATCAAAAAATTTCAGAATTGCACCTTGCAATGCGGAGAAATTACTGTTTGTGCATTTACAATATTCATTGATTTTTGCCATTGAAAAACATCATGTTATTCATATACCAGAAATGTTTGAAGCTACTGACTGAATGAAAGGAGCTGGCATCTCACTCTCTTTGAATCTTCTTTATCATGCTAAGAGGAGCAGAAAAAAGCAAAAAATTTCAGAATTGCACCTTGCAATGCGGAGAAATTACTATTTGTGCATTTACAATATTCATTGATTTTTGCCATTGAAAAACATCCAGAAATGATTGAAGCTACTGACTGAATGAAAGGAGCTGGCATCTCACTCTCATTGAATCTTGTTTATCATGCTAAGAGGAGCAGGAAAAAGCAAAAAATTTCAGAATTGCACCTTGCAATGCGGAGAAATTACTGTTTGTGCATTTACAATATTCATTGATTTTTGCCATTGAAAAACGTCCAGAAATGATTGAAGCTACTGACTGAATGAAAGGAGCTGGCATCTCACTCTCTTTGAATCTTCTTTATCATGCTTAGAGGAGCAGGAAAAAGCATAAAATTTCAGAATTGCACCTTGCAATGCGGAGAAATTACTGTTTGTGCATTTACAATATTCATTGATTTTTGCCATTGAAAAACATCATGTTATTCATATACCAGAAATGTTTGAAGCTACTGACTGAATGAAAGGAGCTGGCATCTCACTCTCTTTGAATCTTCTTTATCATGCTAAGAGGAGCAGGAAAAAGCAAAAAATTTCAGAATTGCACCTTGCAATGCGGAGAAATTACTGTTTGTGCATTTACAATATTCATTGATTTTTGCCATTGAAAAACGTCCAGAAATGATTGAAGCTACTGACTGAATGAAAGGAGCTGGCATCTCACTCTCTTTGAATCTTCTTTATCATGCTAAGAGGAGCAGGAAAAAGCAAAAAATTTCAGAATTGCACCTTGCAATGCGGAGAAATTACTGTTTGTGCATTTACAATATTCAATGATTTTTGCCATTGAAAAACGTCCAGAAATGATTGAAGCTACTGACTGAATGAAAGGAGCTGGCATCTCACTCTCTTTGAATCTTCTTTATCATGCTAAGAGGAGCAGGAAAAAGCAAAAAATTTCAGAATTGCACCTTGCAATGCGGAGAAATTACTGTTTGTGCATTTACAATATTCATTGATTTTTGCCATTGAAAAACGTCCAGAAATGATTGAAGCTACTGACTGAATGAAAGGAGCTGGCATCTCACTCTCTTTGAATCTTATTTATCTTGCTAAGAGGAGCAGGAAAAAGCAAAAAATTTCAGAATTGCACCTTGCAATGCGGAGAAATTACTGTTTGTGCATTTACAATATTCATTGATTTTTGCCATTGAAAAACATCATGTTATTCATATACCAGAAATGTTTGAAGCTACTGACTGAATGAAAGGAGCTGGCATCTCACTCTCTTTGAATCTTCTTTATCATGCTAAGAGGAGCAGAAAAAAGCAAAAAATTTCAGAATTGCACCTTGCAATGGGGAGAAATTACTGTTTGTGCATTTACAATATTCATTGATTTTTGCCATTGAAAAACGTCCAGAAATGATTGAAGCTACTGACTGAATGAAAGGAGCTGGCATCTCACTCTCTTTGAATCTTGTTTATCATGCTAAGAGGAGCAGGAAAAAGCAAAAAATTTCAGAATTGCACTTTGCAATGCGGAGAAATTACTGTTTGTGCATTTACAATATTCATTGATTTTTGCCATTGAAAAACGTCCAGAAATGATTGAAGCTACTGACTGAATGAAAGGAGCTGGCATCTCACTCTCTTTGAATCTTCTTTATCATGCTAAGAGGAGCAGGAAAAAGCAAAAAATTTCAGAATTGCACCTTTCAATGCGGAGAAATTACTGTTTGTGCATTTACAATATTCATTGATTTTTGCCATTGAAAAACATCATGTTATTCATATACCAGAAATGTTTGAAGCTACTGACTGAATGAAAGGAGCTGGCATCTCACTCTCTTTGAATCTTCTTTATCATGCTAAGAGGAGCAGGAAAAAGCAAAAAATTTCAGAATTGCACCTTGCAATGCGGAGAAATTACTGTTTGTGCATTTACAATATTCATTGATTTTTGCCATTGAAAAACGTCCAGAAATGATTGAAGCTACTGACTGAATGAAAGGAGCTGGCATCTCACTCTCTTTGAATCTTGTTTATCATGCTAAGAGGAGCAGGAAAAAGCAAAAAATTTCAGAATTGCACCTTGCAATGCGGAGAAATTACTGTTTGTGCATTTACAATATTCATTGATTTTTGCCATTGAAAAACGTCCAGAAATGATTGAAGCTACTGACTGAATGAAAGGAGCTGGCATCTCACTCTCTTTGAATCTTCTTTATCATGCTAAGAGGAGCAGGAAAAAGCAAAAAAATTCAGAATTGCACCTTGCAATGCGGAGAAATTACTGTTTGTGCATTTACAATATTCATTGATTTTTGCCATTGAAAAACATCATGTTATTCATATACCAGAAATGTTTGAAGCTACTGACTGAATGAAAGGAGCTGGCATCTCACTCTCTTTGAATCTTCTTTATCATGCTAAGAGGAGCAGGAAAAAGCAAAAAATTTCAGAATTGCACCTTGCAATGCGGAGAAATTACTGTTTGTGCATTTACAATATTCATTGATTTTTGCCATTGAAAAACGTCCAGAAATGATTGAAGCTACTGACTGAATGAAAGGAGCTGGCATCTCACTCTCTTTGAATCTTCTTTATCATGCTAAGAGGAGCAGGAAAAAGCAAAAAATTTCAGAATTGCACCTTGCAATGTGGAGAAATTACTGTTTGTGCATTTACAATATTCATTGATTTTTGCCATTGAAAAACATCATGTTATTCATATACCAGAAATGTTTGAAGCTACTGACTGAATGAAAGGAGCTGGCATCTCACTCTCTTTGAATCTTCTTTATCATGCTAAGAGGAGCAGGAAAAAGCAAAAAATTTCAGAATTGCACCTTGCAATGCGGAGAAATTACTGTTTGTGCATTTACAATATTCATTGATTTTTGCCATTGAAAAACGTCCAGAAATGATTGAAGCTACTGACTGAATGAAAGGAGCTGGCATCTCACTCTCTTTGAATCTTGTTTATCATGCTAAGAGGAGCAGGAAAAAGCAAAAAATTTCAGAATTGCACCTTGCAATGCGGAGAAATTACTGTTTGTGCATTTACAATATTCATTGATTTTTGCCATTGAAAAACGTCCAGAAATGATTGAAGCTACTGACTGAATGAAAGGAGCTGGCATCTCACTCTCTTTGAATCTTCTTTATCATGCTTAGAGGAGCAGGAAAAAGCAAAAAATTTCAGAATTGCACCTTGCAATGCGGAGAAATTACTGTTTGTGCATTTACAATATTCATTGATTTTTGCCATTGAAAAACATCATGTTATTCATATACCAGAAATGATTGAAGCTACTGACTGAATGAAAGGAGCTGGCATCTCACTCTCTTTGAATCTTCTTTATCATGCTAAGAGGAGCAGGAAAAAGCAAAAAATTTCAGAATTGCACCTTGCAATGCGGAGAAATTACTGTTTGTGCATTTACAATATTCAATGATTTTTGCCATTGAAAAACGTCCAGAAATGATTGAAGCTACTGACTGAATGAAAGGAGCTGGCATCTCACTCTCTTTGAATCTTGTTTATCATGCTAAGAGGAGCAGGAAAAAGCAAAAAATTTCAGAATTGCACCTTGCAATGCGGAGAAATTACTGTTTGTACATTTACAATATTCATTGATTTTTGCCATTGAAAAACATCATGTTATTCATATACCAGAAATGTTTTAAGCTACTGACTGAATGAAAGGAGCTGGCATCTCACTCTCTTTGAATCGTCTTTATCATGCTAAGAGGAGCAGGAAAAAGCAAAAAATTTCAGAATTGCACCTTGCAATGCGGAGAAATTACTCTTTGTGCATTTACAATATTCATTGATTTTTGCCATTGAAAAACGTCCAGAAATGATTGAAGCTACTGACTGAATGAAAGGAGCTGGCATATCACTCTCTTTGAATCTTCTTTATCATGCTAAGAGGAGCAGGAAAAAGCAAAAAATTTCAGAATTGCACCTTGCAATGCGGAGAAATTACTGTTTGTGCATTTACAATATTCATTGATTTTTGCCATTGAAAAACCTCCAGAAATGATTGAAGCTACTGACTGAATGAAAGGAGCTGGCATCTCACTCTCTTTGAATCTTCTTTATCATGCTAAGAGGAGCAGGGAAAAGCAAAAAATTTCAGAATTGCACCTTGCAATGCTGAGAAATTACTGTTTGTGCATTTACAATATTCATTGATTTTTGCCATTGAAAAACATCATGTTATTCATATACCAGAAATGTTTGAAGCTACTGACTGAATGAAAGGAGCTGGCATCTCACTCTCTTTGAATCTTCTTTATCATGCTAAGAGGAGCAGGAAAAAGCAAAAAATTTCAGAATTGCACCTTGCAATGCGGAGAAATTACTGTTTGTGCATTTACAATATTCATTGATTTTTGCCATTGAAAAACGTCCAGAAATGATTGAAGCTACTGACTGAATGAAAGGAGCTGGCATCTCACTCTCTTTGAATCTTGTTTATCATGCTAAGAGGAGCAGGAAAAAGCAAAAAATTTCAGAATTGCACCTTGCAATGCGGTGAAATTACTGTTTGTGCATTTACAATATTCATTGATTTTTGCCATTGAAAAACGTCCAGAAATGATTGAAGCTACTGACTGAATGAAAGGAGCTGGCATCTCACTCTCTTTGAATCTTCTTTATCATGCTTAGAGGAGCAGGAAAAAGCAAAAAATTTCAGAATTGCACCTTGCAATGCGGAGAAATTACTGTCTTGGCATTTACAATATTCATTGATTTTTGCCATTGAAAAACGTCCAGAAATGATTGAAGCTACTGACTGAATGAAAGGAGCTGGCATCTCACTCTCTTTGATTCTTCTTTATCATGCTAAGAGGAGCAGGAAAAAGCAAAAAATTTCAGAATTGCACCTTGCAATGTGGAGAAATTACTGTTTCTGCATTTACAATATTCATTGATTTTTGCCATTGAAAAACGTCCAGAAATGATTGAAGCTACTGACTGAATGAAAGGAGCTGGCATCTCACTCTCTTTGAATCTTCTTTATCATGCTAAGAGGAGCAGGAAAAAGCAAAAAATTTCAGAATTGCACCTTGCAATGCGGAGAAATTACTGTTTGTGCATTTACAATATTCATTGATTTTTGCCATTGAAAAACATCATGTTATTCATATACCAGAAATGTTTGAAGCTACTGACTGAATGAAAGGAGCTGCATCTCACTCTCTTTGAATCTTCTTTATCATGCTAAGAGGAGCAGAAAAAGCAAAAAATTTCAGAATTGCACCTTGCAATGCGGAGAAATTACTGTTTGTGCATTTACAATATTCATTGATTTTTGCCATTGAAAAACGTCCAGAAATGATTGAAGCTACTGACTGAATGAAAGGAGCTGGCATCTCACTCTCTTTGAATCTTGTTTATCATGCTAAGAGGAGCAGGAAAAAGTAAAAAATTTCATAATTGCACCTTGCAATGCGGAGAAATTACTGTTTGTGCATTTACAATATTCATTGATTTTTGCCATTGAAAAACGTCCAGAAATGATTGAAGCTACTGACTGAATGAAAGGAGCTGGCATCTCACTCTCTTTGAATCTTTTTTATCATGCTAAGAGGAGCAGGAAAAAGCAAAAAATTTCAGAATTGCACCTTGCAATGCGGAGAAATTACTGTTTGTGCATTTACAATATTCATTGATTTTTGCCATTGAAAAACATCATGTTATTCATATACCAGAAATGATTGAAGCTACTGACTGAATGAAAGGAGCTGGCATCTCATTCTCTTTGAATCTTCTTTATCATGCTAAGAGGAGCAGGAAAAAGCAAAAAATTTCAGAATTGCACCTTGCAATGCGGAGAAATTACTGTTTGTGCATTTACAATGTTCAATGATTTTTGCCATTGAAAAACGTCCAGAAATGATTGAAGCTACTGACTGAATGAAAGGAGCTGGCATCTCACTCTCTTGAATCTTCTTTATCATGCTAAGAGGAGCAGGAAAAAGCAAAAAATTTCAGAATTGCACCTTGCAATGCGGAGAAATTACTGTTTGTGCATTTACAATATTCATTGATTTTTGCCATTGAAAAACATCATGTTATTCATATACCAGAAATGATTGAAGCTACTGACTGAATGAAAGGAGCTGGCATCTCATTCTCTTTGAATCTTCTTTATCATGCTAAGAGGAGCAGGAAAAAGCAAAAAATTTCAGAATTGCACCTTGCAATGCGGAGAGATTACTGTTTGTGCATTTACAATGTTCAATGATTTTTGCCATTGAAAAACGTCCAGAAATGATTGAAGCTACTGACTGAATGAAAGGAGCTGGCATCTCACTCTCTTGAATCTTCTTTATCATGCTAAGAGGAGCAGGAAAAAGCAAAAAATTTCAGAATTGCACCTTGCAATGTGGAGAAATTACTGTTTGTACATTTACAATATTCATTGATCTTTGCCATTGAAAAGCGTCCAGAAATGATTGAAGCTACTGACTGAATGAAAGGAGCTGGCATCTCACTCTCTTTGAATCTTCTTTATCATGCTAAGAGGAGCAGGAAAAAGCAAAAAATTTCAGAATTGCACCTTGCAATGCGGAGAAATTTCTGTTTGTGCATTTACAATATTCATTGATTTTTGCCATTGAAAAACGTCCAGAAATGATTGAAGCTACTGACTGAATGAAAGGAGCTGGCATCTCACTCTCTTTGAATCTTCTTTATCATGCTAAGAGGAGCAGGAAAAAGCAAAAAATTTCAGAATTGCACCTTGCAATGCGGAGAAATTACTGTTTGTGCATTTACAATATTCATTGATTTTTGCCATTGAAAAACATCATGTTATTCATATACCAGAAATGTTTGAAGCTACTGACTGAATGAAAGGAGCTGGCATCTCACTCTCTTTGAATCTTCTTTATCATGCTAAGAGGAGCAGGAAAAAGCAAAAAATTTCAGAATTGCACCTTGCAATGCGGAGAAATTACTGTTTGTGCATTTACAATATTCATTGATTTTTGCCATTGAAAAACGTCCAGAAATGATTGAAGCTACTGACTGAATGAAAGGAGCTGGCATCTCACTCTCTTTGAATCTTCTTTATCATGCTAAGAGGAGCAGGAAAAAGCAAAAAATTTCAGAATTGCACCTTGCAATGCGGAGAAATTACTGTTTGTGCATTTACAATATTCATTGATTTTTGCCATTGAAAAACATCGTTATTCATATACCAGAAATGTTTGAAGCTACTGACTGAATGAAAGGAGCTGGCATCTCACTCTCTTTGAATCTTCTTTATCATGCTAAGAGGAGCAGGAAAAATCAAAAAATTTCAGAATTGCACCTTGCAATGCGGAGAAATTACTGTTTGTGCATTTACAATATTCATTGATTTTTGCCATTGAAAAACGTCCAGAAATGATTGAAGCTACTGACTGAATGAAAGGAGCTGGCATCTCACTCTCTTTGAATCTTCTTTATCATGCTAAGAGGAGCAGGAAAAAGCAAAAAATTTCAGAATTGCACCTTGCAATGCGGAGAAATTTCTGTTTGTGCATTTACAATATTCATTGATTTTTGCCATTGAAAAACGTCCAGAAATGATTGAAGCTACTGACTGAATGAAAGGAGCTGGCATCTCACTCTCTTTGAATCTTCTTTATCATGCTAAGAGGAGCAGGAAAAAGCAAAAAATTTCAGAATTGCACCTTGCAATGCGGAGAAATTACTGTTTGTGCATTTACAATATTCATTGATTTTTGCCATTGAAAAACACCATGTTATTCATATACCAGAAATGTTTGAAGCTACTGACTGAATGAAAGGAGCTGGCATCTCACTCTCTTTGAATCTTCTTTATCATGCTAAGAGGAGCAGGAAAAAGCAAAAAATTTCAGAATTGCACCTTGCAATGCGGAGAAATTACTGTTTGTGGATTTACAATATTCATTGATTTTTGCCATTGAAAAACGTCCAGAAATGATTGAAGCTACTGACTGAATGAAAGGAGCTGGCATCTCACTCTCTTTGAATCTTCTTTATCATGCTAAGAGGAGCAGGAAAAAGCAAAAAATTTCAGAATTGCACCTTGCAATGTGGAGAAATTACTGTTTGTGCATTTACAATATTCATTGATTTTTGCCATTGAAAAACGTCCAGAAATGATTGAAGCTACTGACTGAATGAAAGGAGCTGGCATCTCACTCTCTTTGAATCTTCTTTATCATGCTAAGAGGAGCAGGAAAAAGCAAAAAATTTCAGAATTGCACCTTGCAATGCGGAGAAATTACTGTTTGTGCATTTACAATATTCATTGATTTTTGCCATTGAAAAACATCATGTTATTCATATACCAGAAATGTTTGAAGCTACTGACTGAATGAAAGGAGCTGGCATCTCACTCTCTTTGAATCTTCTTTATCATGCTAAGAGGAGCAGGAAAAAGCAAAAAATTTCAGAATTGCACCTTGCAATGCGGAGAAATTACTGTTTGTGCATTTACAATATTCATTGATTTTTGCCATTGAAAAACGTCCAGAAATGATTGAAGCTACTGACTGAATGAAAGGAGCTGGCATCTCACTCTCTTTGAATCTTCTTTATCATGCTAAGAGGAGCAGGAAAAAGCAAAAAATTTCAGAATTGCACCTTGCAATGCGGAGAAATTACTGTTTGTGCATTTACAATATTCATTGATTTTTGCCATTGAAAAACGTCCAGAAATGATTGAAGCTACTGACTGAATGAAAGGAGCTGGCATCTCACTCTCTTTGAATCTTCTTTATCATGCTAAGAGGAGCAGGAAAAAGTAAAAAATTTCAGAATTGCACCTTGCAATGCGGAGAAATTACTGTTTGTGCATTTACAATATTCATTGATTTTTGCCATTGAAAAACATCATGTTATTCATATACCAGAAATGTTTGAAGCTACTGACTGTATGAAAGGAGCTGGCATCTCACTCTCTTTGAATCTTCTTTATCATGCTAAGAGGAGCATGAAAAAGCAAAAAATTTCAGAATTGCACCTTGCAATGCGGAGAAATTACTGTTTGTGCATTTACAATATTCATTGATTTTTGCCATTGAAAAACGTCCAGAAATGATTGAAGCTACTGACTGAATGAAAGGAGCTGGGATCTCACTCTCTTTGAATCTTGTTTATCATGCTAATAGGAGCAGGAAAAAGCAAAAAATTTCAGAATTGCACCTTGCAATGCGGAGAAATTACTGTTTGTGCTTTTACAATATTCATTGATTTTTGCCATTGAAAAACGTCCAGAAATGATTGAAGATACTGACTGAATGAAAGGAGCTGGCATCTCACTCTCTTTGAATCTTCTTTATCATGCTAAGAGGAGCAGGAAAAAGCAAAAAATTTCAGAATTGCACCTTGCAATGCGGAGAAATTACTGTTTGTGCATTTACAATATTCATTGATTTTTGCCATTGAAAAACGTCCAGAAATGATTGAAGCTACTGACTGAATGAAAGGAGCTGGCATCTCACTCTCTTTGAATCTTGTTTATCATGCTAAGAGGAGCAGGAAAAAGCAAAAAATTTCAGAATTGCACCTTGCAATGCGGAGAAATTACTGTTTGTGCATTTACAATATTCAATGATTTTTGCCATTGAAAAACGTCCAGAAATGATTGAAGCTACTGACTGAATGAAAGGAGCTGGCATCTCACTCTCTTTGAATCTTCTTTATCATGCTAAGAGGAGCAGGAAAAAGCAAAAAATTTCAGAATTGCACCTTGCAATGCGGAGAAATTACTGTTTGTGCATTTACAATATTCATTGATTTTTGCCATTGAAAAACATCATGTTATTCATATACCAGAAATGATTGAAGCTACTGACTGAATGAAAGGAGCTGGCATCTCATTCTCTTTGAATCTTCTTTATCATGCTAAGAGGAGCAGGAAAAAGCAAAAAATTTCAGAATTGCACATTGCAATGCGGAGAAATTACTGTTTGTGCATTTACAATATTCATTGATTTTTGCCATTGAAAAACATCATGTTATTCATATACCAGAAATGTTTGAAGCTACTGACTGAATGAAAGGAGCTGGCATCTCACTCTCTTTGAATCTTCTTTATCATGATAAGAGGAGCAGGAAAAAGCAAAAAATTTCAGAATTGCACCTTGCAATGCGGAGAAATTACTGTTTGTGCATTTACAATATTCATTGATTTTTGCCATTGAAAAACGTCCAGAAATGATTGTAGCTACTGACTGAATGAAAGGAGCTGGCATCTCACTCTCTTTGAATCTTCTTTATCATGCTAAGAGGAGCAGGAAAAAGCAAAAAATTTCAGAATTGCACCTTGCAATGTGGAGAAATTACTGTTTGTGCATTTACAATATTCATTGATTTTTGCCATTGAAAAACATCATGTTATTCATATACCTGAAATGTTTGAAGCTACTGACTGAATGAAAGGAGCTGGCATCTCACTCTCTTTGAATCTTCTTTATCATGCTAAGAGGAGCAGGAAAAAGCAAAAAATTTCAGAATTGCACCTTGCAATGCGGAGAAATTACTGTCTGTGCATTTACAATATTCATTGATTTTTGCCATTGAAAAACGTCCAGAAATGATTGAAGCTACTGACTGAATGAAAGGAGCTGGCATCTCACTCTCTTTGATTCTTCTTTATCATGCTAAGAGGAGCAGGAAAAAGCAAAAAATTTCAGAATTGCACCTTGCAATGTGGAGAAATTACTGTTTGTGCATTTACAATATTCATTGATTTTTGCCATTGAAAAACGTCCAGAAATGATTGAAGCTACTGACTGAATGAAAGGAGCTGGCATCTCACTCTCTTTGAATCTTCTTTATCATGCTAAGAGGAGCAGGAAAAAGCAAAAAATTTCAGAATTGCACCTTGCAATGCGGAGAAATTACTGTTTGTGCATTTACAATATTCATTGATTTTTGCCATTGAAAAACATCATGTTATTGATATACCAGAAATGTTTGAAGCTACTGACTGAATGAAAGGAGCTGGCATCTCACTCTCTTTGAATCTTCTTTATCATGCTAAGAGGAGCAGGAAAAAGCAAAAAATTTCAGAATTACACCTTGCAATGCGGAGAAATTACTGTTTGTGCATTTACAATATTCATTGATTTTTGCCATTGAAAAACGTCCAGAAATGATTGAAGCTACTGACTGAATGAAAGGAGCTGGCATCTCACTCTCTTTGAATCTTCTTTATCATGCTAAGAGGAGCAGGAAAAAGCAAAAAATTTCAGAATTGCAACTTGCAATGTGGAGAAATTACTGTTTGTGCATTTACAATATTCATTAATTTTTGCCATTGAAAAACGTCCAGAAATGATTGAAGCTACTGACTGAATGAAAGGAGCTGGCATCTCACTCTCTTTGAATCTTCTTTATCATGCTAAGAGGAGCAGGAAAAAGCAAAAAATTTCAGAATTGCACCTTGCAATGCGGAGAAATTACTGTTTGTGCATTTACAATATTCATTGATTTTTGCCATTGAAAAACATCATGTTATTCATATACCAGAAATGTTTGAAGCTACTGACTGAATGAAAGGAGCTGGCATCTCACTCTCTTTGAATCTTCTTTATCATGCTAAGAGGAGCAGGAAAAAGCAAAAAATTTCAGAATTGCACCTTGCAATGCGGAGAAATTACTGTTTTTGCATTTACAATATTCATTGATTTTTGCCATTGAAAAACGTCCAGAAATGATTGAAGCTACTGACTGAATGAAAGGAGCTGGCATCTCACTCTCTTTGAATCTTGTTTATCATGCTAATAGGAGCAGGAAAAAGCAAAAAATTTCAGAATTGCACCTTGCAATGCGGAGAAATTACTGTTTGTGCATTTACAATATTCATTGATTTTTGCCATTGAAAAACGTCCAGAAATGATTGAAGCTACTGACTGAATGAAAGGAGCTGGCATCTCACTCTCTTTGAATCTTCTTTATCATGCTAAGAGGAGCAGGAAAAAGCAAAAAATTTCAGAATTGCACCTTGCAATGCGGAGAAATTACTGTTTGTGCATTTACAATATTCATTGATTTTTGCCATTGAAAAACGTCCAGAAATGATTGAAGCTACTGACTGAATGAAAGGAGCTGGCATCTCACTCTCTTTGAATCTTGTTTATCATGCTAAGAGGAGCAGGAAAAAGCAAAAAAATTTCAGAATTGCACCTTGCAATGCGGAGAAATTACTGTTTGTGCATTTTCAATATTCAATGATTTTTGCCATTGAAAAACGTCCAGAAATGATTGAAGCTACTGACTGAATGAAAGGAGCTGGCATCTCACTCTCTTTGAATCTTCTTTATCATGCTAAGAGGAGCAGGAAAAAGCAAAAAATTTCAGAATTGCACCTTGCAATGCGGAGAAATTACTGTTTGTGCATTTACAATATTCATTGATTTTTGCCATTGAAAAACATCATGTTATTCATATACCAGAAATGATTGAAGCTACTGACTGAATGAAAGGAGCTGGCATCTCACTCTCTTTGAATCTTCTTTATCATGCTAAGAGGAGCAGGAAAAAGCAAAAAATTTCAGAATTGCACCTTGCAATGCGGAGAAATTACTGTTTGTGCATTTACAATATTCATTGATTTTTGCCATTGAAAAACATCATGTTATTCATATACCAGAAATGTTTGAAGCTACTGACTGAATGAAAGGAGCTGGCATCTCACTCTCTTTGAATCTTCTTTATCATGATAAGAGGAGCAGGAAAAAGCAAAAAATTTCAGAATTGCACCTTGCAATGCGGAGAAATTACTGTTTGTGCATTTACAATATTCATTGATTTTTGCCATTGAAAAACATCATGTTATTCATATACCAGAAATGTTTGAAGCTACTGACTGAATGAAAGGAGCTGGCATCTCACTCTCTTTGAATCTTCTTTATCATGCTAAGAGGAGCAGGAAAAAGCAAAATAATTCAGAATTGCACCTTGCAATGCGGAGAAATTACTGTTTGTGCATTTACAATATTCATTGATTTTTGCCATTGAAAAACGTCCAGAAATGATTGAAGCTACTGACTGAATGAAAGGAGCTGGCATTTCACTCTCTTTGAATCTTTTTTATCATGCTAAGAGTAGCAGGAAAAAGCAAAAAAATTCAGAATTGCACCTTGCAATGTGGAGAAATTACTGTTTGTGCATTTACAATATTCATTGATTTTTGCCATTGAAAAACATCATGTTATTCATATACCAGAAATGTTTGAAGCTACTGACTGAATGAAAGGAGCTGGCATCTCACTCTCTTTGAATATTCTTTATCATGCTAAGAGGAGCAGGAAAAAGCAAAAAATTTCAGAATTACACCTTGCAATGCGGAGAAATTACTGTTTGTGCATTTACAATATTCATTGATTTTTGCCATTGAAAAACGTCCAGAAATGATTGAAGCTACTGACTGAATGAAAGGAGCTGGCATCTCACTCTCTTTGAATCTTGTTTATCATGCTAAGAGGAGCAGGAAAAAGTAAAAAATTTCATAATTGCACCTTGCAATGCGGAGAATTTACTGTTTGTGCATTTACAATATTCATTGATTTTTGCCATTGAAAAACGTCCAGAAATGATTGAAGCTACTGACTGAATGAAAGGAGCTGGCATCTCACTCTCTTTGAATCTTCTTTATCATGCTAAGAGGAGCAGGAAAAAGCAAAAAATTTCAGAATTGCACCTTGCAATGCGGAGAAATTACTGTTTGTGCATTTACAATATTCATTGATTTTTGCCATTGAAAAACATCATGTTATTCATATACCAGAAATGATTGAAGCTACTGACTGAATGAAAGGAGCTGGCATCTCATTCTCTTTGAATCTTCTTTATCATGCTAAGAGGAGCAGGAAAAAGCAAAAAATTTCAGAATTGCACCTTGTAATGCGGAGAAATTACTGTTTGTGCATTTACAATGTTCAATGATTTTTGCCATTGAAAAACGTCCAGAAATTATTGAAGCTACTGACTGAATGAAAGGAGCTGGCATCTCACTCTCTTTGAATCTTTTTTATCATGCTAAGAGGAGCAGGAAAAAGCAAAAAAATTCAGAATTGCACCTTGCAATGTGGAGAAATAACTGTTTGTGCATTTACAATATTCATTGATTTTTGCCATTGAAAAACATCATGTTATTCATATACCAGAAATGTTTGAAGCTACTGACTGAATGAAAGGAGCTGGCATCTCACTCTCTTTGAATCTTCTTTATCATGCTAAGAGGAGCAGGAAAAAGCAAAAAATTTCAGAATTACACCTTGCAATGCGGAGAAATTACTGTTTGTGCATTTACAATATTCATTGATTTTTGCCATTGAAAAACGTCCAGAAATGATTGAAGCTACTGACTGAATGAAAGGAGCTGGCATCTCACTCTCTTTGAATCTTGTTTATCATGCTAAGAGGAGCAGGAAAAAGTAAAAAATTTCATAATTGCACCTTGCAATGCGGAGAATTTACTGTTTGTGCATTTACAATATTCATTGATTTTTGCCATTGAAAAACGTCCAGAAATGATTGAAGCTACTGACTGAATGAAAGGAGCTGGCATCTCACTCTCTTTGAATCTTCTTTATCATGCTAAGAGGAGCAGGAAAAAGCAAAAAATTTCAGAATTGCACCTTGCAATGCGGAGAAATTACTGTTTGTGCATTTACAATATTCATTGATTTTTGCCATTGAAAAACATCATGTTATTCATATACCAGAAATGATTGAAGCTACTGACTGAATGAAAGGAGCAGGCATCTCATTCTCTTTGAATCTTCTTTATCATGCTAAGAGGAGCAGGAAAAAGCAAAAAATTTCAGAATTGCACCTTGCAATGCGGAGAAATTACTGTTTGTGCATTTACAATGTTCAATGATTTTTGCCATTGAAAAACGTCCAGAAATTATTGAAGCTACTGACTGAATGAAAGGAGCTGGCATCTCATTCTCTTTGAATCTTCTTTATCATGCTAAGAGGAGCATGAAAAAGCAAAAAATTTCAGAATTGCACCTTGCAATGCGGAGAAATTACTGTTTGTGCATTTACAATATTCATTAATTTTTGCCATTGAAAAACATCATGTTATTCATATACCAGAAATGTTTGAAGCTACTGACTGAATGAAAGGAGCTGGCATCTCACTCTCTTTGAATCTTCTTTATCATGCTAAGAGGAGCAGGAAAAAGCAAAAAATTTCAGAATTGCACCTTGCAATGCGGAGAAATTACTGTTTGTACATTTACAATATTCATTGATCTTTGCAATTGAAAAACGTCCAGAAATGATTGAAGCTACTGACTGAATGAAAGGAGCTGGCTTCTCACTCTCTTTGAATCTTCTTTATCATGCTAAGAGGAGCAGGAAAAAGCAAAAAATTTCAGAATTGCACCTTGCAATGCGGAGAAATTTCTGTTTGTGCATTTACAATATTCATTGATTTTTGCCATTGAAAAACGTCCAGAAATGATTGAAGCTACTGACTGAATGAAAGGAGCTGGCATCTCACTCTCTTTGAATCTTCTTTATCATGCTAAGAGGAGCAGGAAAAAGCAAAAAATTTCAGAATTGCACCTTGCAATGCGGAGAAATTACTGTTTGTGCATTTACAATATTCATTGATTTTTGCCATTGAAAAACATCATGTTATTCATATACCAGAAATGTTTGAAGCTACTGACTGAATGAAAGGAGCTGGCATCTCACTCTCTTTGAATCTTCTTTATCATGCTAAGAGGAGCAGGAAAAAGCAAAAAATTTCAGAATTGCACCTTGCAATGCGGAGAAATTACTGTTTGTGCATTTACAATATTCATTGATTTTTGCCATTGAAAAACGTCCAGAAATGATTGAAGCTACTGACTGAATGAAAGGAGCTGGCATCTCACTCTCTTTGAATCTTCTTTATCATGCTAAGAGGAGCAGGAAAAAGCAAAAAATTTCAGAATTGCACCTTGCAATGCGGAGAAATTACTGTTTGTGCATTTACAATATTCATTGATTTTTGCCATTGAAAAACATCATTTTATTCATATACCAGAAATGATTGAAGCTACTGACTGAATGAAAGGAGCTGGCATCTCATTCTCTTTGAATCTTCTTTATCATGCTAAGAGGAGCAGGAAAAAGCAAAAAATTTCAGAATTGCACCTTGCAATGCGGAGAAATTACTGTTTGTGCATTTACAATGTTCAATGATTTTTGCCATTGAAAAACGTCCAGAAATGATTGAAGATACTGACTGAATGAAAGGAGCTGGCATCTCACTCTCTTTGAATCTTCTTTATCATGCTAAGAGGAGCAGGAAAAAGCAAAAAATTTCAGAATTGCACCTTGCAATGCGGAGAAATTACTGTTTGTGCATTTACAATATTCATTGATTTTTGCCATTGAAAAACATCATGTTATTCATATACCAGAAATGTTTGAAGCTACTGACTGAATGAAAGGAGCTGGCATCTCACTCTCTTTGAATCTTCTTTATCATGCTATGAGGAGCAGGAAAAAGCAAAAAATTTCAGAATTGCACCTTGCAATGCGGAGAAATTACTGTTTGTACATTTACAATATTCATTGATCTTTGCCATTGAAAAACGTCCAGAAATGATTGAAGGTACTGACTGAATGAAAGGAGCTGGCATCTCACTCTCTTTGAATCTTCTTTATAATGCTAAGAGGAGCAGGAAAAAGCAAAAAATTTCAGAATTGCACCTTGCAATGCGGAGAAATTTCTGTTTGTGCATTTACAATATTCATTGATTTTTGCCATTGAAAAACGTCCAGAAATGATTGAAGCTACTGACTGAATGAAAGGAGCTGGCATCTCACTCTCTTTGAATCTTCTTTATCATGCTAAGAGGAGCAGGAAAAAGCAAAAAATTTCAGAATTGCACCTTGCAATGCGGAGAAATTACTGTTTGTACATTTACAATATTCATTGATCTTTGCCATTGAAAAACGTCCAGAAATGATTGAAGGTACTGACTGAATGAAAGGAGCTGGCATCTCACTCTCTTTGAATCTTCTTTATCATGCTAAGAGGAGCAGGAAAAAGCAAAAAATTTCAGAATTGCACCTTGCAATGCGGAGAAATTTCTGTTTGTGCATTTACAATATTCATTGATTTTTGCCATTGAAAAACGTCCAGAAATGATTGAAGCTACTGACTGAATGAAAGGAGCTGGCATCTCACTCTCTTTGAATCTTCTTTATCATACTAAGAGGAGCAGGAAAAAGCAAAAAAATTCAGAATTGCACCTTGCAATGCGGAGAAATTACTGTTTGTGCATTTACAATATTCATTGATTTTTGCCATTGAAAAACATCATGTTATTCATATACCAGAAATGTTTGAAGCTACTGACTGAATGAAAGGAGCTGGCATCTCACTCTCTTTGAATCTTCTTTATCATGCTAAGAGGAGCAGGAAAAAGCAAAAAATTTCAGAATTGCACCTTGCAATGCGGAGAAATTACTGTTTGTGCATTTACAATATTCATTGATTTTTGCCAATGAAAAACGTCCAGAAATGATTGAAGCTACTGACTGAATGAAAGGAGCTGGCATCTCACTCTCTTTGAATCTTCTTTATCATGCTAAGAGGAGCAGGAAAAAGCAAAAAATTTCAGAATTGCACCTTGCAATGTGGAGAAATTACTGTTTGAGCATTTACAATATTCATTGATTTTTGCCATTGAAAAACGTCCAGAAATGATTGAAGCTACTGACTGAATGAAAGGAGCTGGCATCTCACTCTCTTTGAATCTTCTTTATCATGCTAAGAGGAGCAGGATAAAGCAAAAAATTTCAGAATTGCACCTTGCAATGCGGAGAAATTACTGTTTGTGCATTTACAATATTCATTGATTTTTGCCATTGAAAAACATCATGTTATTCATATACCAGAAATGTTTGAAGCTACTGACTGAATGAAAGGAGCTGGCATCTCACTCTCTTTGAATCTTCTTTATCATGCTAAGTGGAGCAGGAAAAAGCAAAAAATTTCAGAATTGCACCTTGCAATGCGGAGAAATTACTGTTTGTGCATTTACAATGTTCAATGATTTTTGCCATTGAAAAACGTCCAGAAATGATTGAAGCTACTGACTGAATGAAAGGAGCTGGCATCTCACTCTCTTTGAATCTTCTTTAACATGCTAAGAGGAGCAGGAAAAAGCAAAAAATTTCAGAAATGCACCTTGCAATGCGGAGAAATTACTGTTTGTGCATTTACAATATTCATTGATTTTTGCCATTGAAAAACATCATGTTATTCATATACCAGAAATGTTTGAAGCTACTGACTGAATGAAAGGAGCTGGCATCTCACTCTCTTTGAATCTTCTTTATCATGCTAAGAGCAGCAGGAAAAAGCAAAAAATTTCAGATTAAAACCTTGCAATGCGGAGAAATTACTGTTTGTGCATTTACAATATTCATTGATTTTTGCCATTGAAAAACGTCCAGAAATGATTGAAGCTACTGACTGAATGAAAGGAGCTGGCATCTCACTCTCTTTGAATCTTCTTTATCATGCTAAGAGGAGCAGGAAAAAGCAAAAAATTTCAGAATTGCACCTTGCAATGCGGAGAAATTTCTGTTTGTGCATTTACAATATTCATTGATTTTTGCCATTGAAAAACGTCCAGAAATGATTGAAGCTACTGACTGAATGAAAGGAGCTGGCATCTCACTCTCTTTGAATCTTCTTTATCATGCTAAGAGGAGCAGGAAAAAGCAAAAAATTTCAGAATTGCACCTTGCAATGCGGAGAAATTACTGTTTGTGCATTTACAATATTCATTGATTTTTGCCATTGAAAAACATCATGTTATTCATATACCAGAAATGTTTGAAGCTACTGACTGAATGAAAGGAGCTGGCATCTCACTCTATTTGAATCTTCTTTATCATGCTAAGAGGAGCAGGAAAAAGCAAAAAATTTCAGAATTGCACCTTGCAATGCGGAGAAATTACTGTTTGTGCATTTACAATATTCATTGATTTTTGCCATTGAAAAACGTCCAGAAATGATTGAAGCTACTGACTGAATGAAAGGAGCTGGCATCTCACTCTCTTTGAATCTTCTTTATCATGCTAAGAGGAGCAGGAAAAAGCAAAAAATTTCAGAATTGCACCTTGCAATGCGGAGAAATTACTGTTTGTGCATTTACAATATTCATTGATTTTTGCCATTGAAAAACATCATGTTATTCATATACCAGAAATGATTTAAGCTACTGACTGAATGAAAGGAGCTGGCATCTCATTCTCTTTGAATCTTCTTTATCATGCTAAGAGGAGCAGGAAAAAGCAAAAAATTTCAGAATTGCACCTTGCAATGCGGAGAAATTACTGTTTGTGCATTTACAATGTTCAATGATTTTTGCCATTGAAAAACGTCCAGAAATGATTGAAGCTACTGACTGAATGAAAGGAGCTGGCATCTCACTCTCTTTGAATCTTCTTTATCATGCTAAGAGGAGCAGGAAAAAGCAAAAAATTTCAGAATTGCACCTTGCAATGCGGAGAAATTACTGTTTGTGCATTTACAATATTCATTGATTTTTGCCATTGAAAAACATCATGTTATTCATATACCAGAAATGTTTGAAGCTACTGACTGAATGAAAGGAGCTGGCATCTCACTCTCTTTGAATCTTCTTTATCATGCTAAGAGGAGCAGGAAAAAGCAAAAAATTTCAGAATTGCACCTTGCAATGCGGAGAAATTACTGTTTGTACATTTACAATATTCATTGATCTTTGCCATTGAAAAACGTCCAGAAATGATTGAAGCTACTGACTGAATGAAAGGAGCTGGCATCTCACTCTCTTTGAATCTTCTTTATCATGCTAAGAGGAGCAGGAAAAAGCAAAAAATTTCAGAATTGCACCTTGCAATGCGGAGAAATTTCTGTTTGTGCATTTACAATATTCATTGATTTTTGCCATTGAAAAACGTCCAGAAATGATTGAAGCTACTGACTGAATGAAAGGAGCTGGCATCTCACTCACTTTGAATCTTCTTTATCATGCTAAGAGGAGCAGGAAAAAGCAAAAAATTTCAGAATTGCACCTTGCAATGCGGAGAAATTACTGTTTGTGCATTTACCATATTCATTGATTTTTGCCATTGAAAAACATCATGTTATTCATATACCAGAAATGTTTGAAGCTACTGACTGAATGAAAGGAGCTGGCATCTCACTCTCTTTGAATCTTCTTTATCATGCTAAGAGGAGCAGGAAAAAGCAAAAAATTTCAGAATTGCACCTTGCAATGCGGAGAAATTACTGTTTGTGCATTTACAATATTCATTGATTTTTGCCATTGAAAAACGTCCAGAAATGATTGAAGCTACTGACTGAATGAAAGGAGCTGGCATCTCACTCTCTTTGAATCTTCTTTATCATGCTAAGAGGAGCAGGAAAAAGCAAAAAATTTCAGAATTGCACCTTGCAATGAGGAGAAATTACTGTTTGTGCATTTACAATATTCATTGATTTTTGCCATTGAAAAACATCATGTTATTCATATGCCAGAAATGTTTGAAGCTACTGACTGAATGAAAGGAGCTGGCATCTCACTCTCTTTGAATCTTCTTTATCATGCTAAGAGGAGCAGGAAAAAGCAAAAAATTTCAGAATTACACCTTGCAATGCGGAGAAATTACTGTTTGTGCATTTACAATATTCATTGATTTTTGCCATTGAAAAACGTCCAGAAATGATTGAAGCTACTGACTGAATGAAAGGAGCTGGCATCTCACTCTCTTTGAATCTTCTTTATCATGCTAAGAGGAGCAGGAAAAAGCAAAAAATTTCAGAATTGCACCTTGCAATGCGGAGAAATTACTGTTTGTGCATTTACAATATTCATTGATTTTTGCCATTGAAAAACATCATGTTATTCATATACCAGAAATGATTGAAGCTACTGACTGAATGAAAGGAGCTGGCATCTCATTCTCTTTGAATCTTCTTTATCATGCTAAGAGGAGCAGGAAAAAGCAAAAAATTTCAGAATTGCACCTTGCAATGCGGAGAAATTACTGTTTGTGCATTTACAATGTTCAATGATTTTTGCCATTGAAAAATGTCCAGAAATGATTGAAGCTACTGACTGAATGAAAGGAGCTGGCATCTCACTCTCTTTGAATCTTCTTTATCATGCTAAGAGGAGCAGGAAAAAGCAAAAAATTTCAGAATTGCACCTTGCAATTCTGAAATTTTTTGCTTTTTCCTGTTCCTCTTAGCATGATAAAGAAGATTCAAAGAGAGTGAGATGCCAGCTCCTTTCATTCAGTCAGTAGCTTCAATCATTTCTGGACATTTTTCAATGGCAAAAATCAATGAATATTGTAAATGCACAAACAGTAATTTCTCCGCATTGCAAGGTGCAATTCTGAAATTTTTTGCTTTTTCCTGCTCCTCTTAGCATGATAAAGAAGATTCAAAGAGAGTGAGATGCCAGCTCCTTTCATTCAGTCAGTAGCTTCAAACATTTCTGGTATATGAATAACATGATGTTTTTCAATGGCAAAAATCAATGAATATTGTAAATGCACAAACAGTAATTTCTCCGCATTGAAAGGTGCAATTCTGAAATTTTTTGCTTTTTCCTGCTCCTCTTAGCATGATAAAGAAGATTCAAAGAGAGTGAGATGCCAGCTCCTTTCATTCAGTCAGTAGCTTCAATCATTTCTGGACGTTTTTCAATGGCAAAAATCAATGAATATTGTAAATGCACAAACAGTAATTTCTCCGCATTGCAAGGTGCAATTCTGAAATTTTTTGCTTTTTCCTGCTCCTCTTAGCATGATAAAGAAGATTCAAAGAGAGTGAGATGCCAGCTCCTTTCATTCAGTCAGTAGCTTCAATCATTTCTGGACGTTTTTCAATGGCAAAAATCAATGAATATTGTAAATGCACAAACAGTAATTTCTCCGCATTACAAGGTGCAATTCTGAAATTTTTTGCTTTTTCCTGCTCCTCTTAGCATGATAAAGAAGATTCAAAGAGAGTGAGATGCCAGCTCCTTTCATTCAGTCAGTAGCTTCAATCATTTCTGGACGTTTTTCAATGGCAAAAATCAATGAATATTGTAAATGCACAAACAGTAATTTCTCCGCATTGCAAGGTGCATCTCTGAAATTTTTTGCTTTTTCCTGCTCCTCTTAGCATGATAAAGAAGATTCAAAGAGAGTGAGATGCCAGCTCCTTTCATTCAGTCAGTAGCTTCAATCATTTCTGGATGTTTTTCAATGGCAAAAATCAATGAATATTGTAAATGCACAAACAGTAATTTCTCCGCATTGCAAGGTGCAATACTGAAATTTTTTGCTTTTTCCTGCTCCTCTTAGCATGATAAAGAAGATTCAAAGAGAGTGAGATGCCAGCTCCTTTCATTCAGTCAGTAGCTTCAAACATTTCTGGTATATGAATAATATGATGTTTTTCAATGGCAAAAATCAATGAATATTGTAAATGCACAAACAGTAATTTCTCCGCATTGCAAGGTGCAATTCTGAAATTTTTTGCTTTTTCCTGCTCCTCTAAGCATGATAAAGAAGATTCAAAGAGAGTGAGATGCCAGCTCCTTTCATTCAGTCAGTAGCTTCAATCATTTCTGGACGTTTTTCAATGGCAAAAATCAATGAATATTGTAAATGCACAAACAGTAATTTCTCCGCATTGCAAGGTGCAATTCTGAAATTTTTTGCTTTTTCCTGCTCCTCTTAGCATGATAAACAAGATTCAAAGAGAATGAGATGCCAGCTCCTTTCATTCAGTCAGTAGCTTCAATCATTTCTGGACGTTTTTCAATGGCAAAGATCAATGAATATTGTAAATGTACAAACAGTAATTTCTCCGCATTGCAAGGTGCAATTCTGAAATTTTTTGCTTTTTCCTGCTCCTCTTAGCATGATAAAGAAGATTCAAAGAGAGTGAGATGCCAGCTCCTTTCATTCAGTCAGTAGCTTCAAACATTTCTGGTATATGAATAACATGATGTTTTTCAATGGCAAAAATCAATGAATATTGTAAATGCACAAACAGTAATTTCTCCGCATTGCAAGGTGCAATTCTGAAATTTTTTGCTTTTTCCTGCTCCTCTTAGCATGATAAAGATGATTCAAAGAGAGTGAGATGCCAGCTCCTTTCATTCAGTCAGTAGCTTCAATCATTTCTGGACGTTTTTCAATGGCAAAAATCATTGAACATTGTAAATGCACAAACAGTAATTTCTCCGCATTGCAAGGTGCAATTCTGAAATTTTTTGCTTTTTCCTGCTCCTCTTAGCATGATAAAGAAGATTCAAAGAGAATGAGATGCCAGCTCCTTTCATTCAGTCAGTAGCTTCAATCATTTCTGGTATATGAATAACATGATGTTTTTCAATGGCAAAAATCAATGAATATTGTAAATGCACAAACAGTAATTTCTCCGCATTGCAAGGTGCAATTCTGAAATTTTTTGCTTTTTCCTGCTCCTCTTAGCATGATAAAGAAGATTCAAAGAGAGTGAGATGCCAGCTCCTTTCATTCAGTCAGTAGCTTCAATCATTTCTGGACGTTTTTCAATGGCAAAAATCAATGAATATTGTAAATGCACAAACAGTAATTTCTCCGCATTGCAAGGTGCAATTCTGAAATTTTTTGCTTTTTCCTGCTCCTCTAAGCATGATAAAGAAGATTCAAAGAGAGTGAGATGCCAGCTCCTTTCATTCAGTCAGTAGCTTCAAACATTTCTGGTATATGAATAACATGATGTTTTTCAATGGCAAAAATCAATGAATATTGTAAATGCACAAACAGTAATTTCTCCGCATTGCAAGGTGCAATTCTGAAATTTTTTGCTTTTTCCTGCTCCTCTTAGCATGATAAAGAAGATTCAAAGAGAGTGAGATGCCAGCTCCTTTCATTCAGTCAGTAGCTTCAATCATTTCTGGACGTTTTTCAATGGCAAAAATCAATGAATATTGTAAATGCACAAACAGTAATTTCTCCGCATTGCAAGGTGCAATTCTGAAATTTTTTGCTTTTTCCTGCTCCTCTTAGCATGATAAACAAGATTCAAAGAGAGTGAGATTCCAGCTCCTTTCATTCAGTCAGTAGCTTCAATCATTTCTGGACGTTTTTCAATGGCAAAAATCAATGAATATTGTAAATGCACAAACAGTAATTTCTCCGCATTGCAAGGTGCAATTCTGAAATTTTTTGCTTTTTTCTGCTCCTCTTAGCATGATAAAGAAGATTCAAAGAGAGTGAGATGCCAGCTCCTTTCATTCAGTCAGTAGCTTCAAACATTTCTGGTATATGAATAACATGCTGTTTTTCAATGGCAAAAATCAATGAATATTGTAAATGCACAAACAGTAATTTCTCCGCATTGCAAGGTGCAATTCTGAAATTTTTTGCTTTTTCCTGCTCCTCTTAGCATGATAAAGAAGATTCAAAGAGAGTGAGATGCCAGCTCCTTTCATTCAGTCAGTAGCTTCAATCATTTCTGGACGTTTTTCAATGGCAAAAATCAATGAATATTGTAAATGCACAAACAGTAATTTCTCCGCATTGCAAGGTGCAATTCTGAAATTTTTTGCTTTTTCCTGCTCCTCTTAGCATGATAAAGAAGATTCAAAGAGAGTGAGATGCCAGCTCCTTTCATTCAGTCAGTAGCTTCAAACATTTCTGGTATATGAATAACATGATGTTTTTCAATGGCAAAAATCAATGAATATTGTAAATGCACAAACAGTAATTTCTCCGCATTGCAAGGTGCAATTCTGAAATTTTTTGCTTTTTCCTGCTCCTCTTAGCATGATAAAGAAGATTCAAAGAGAGTGAGATGCCAGCTCCTTTCATTCAGTCAGTAGCTTCAATCATTTCTGGACGTTTTTCAATGGCAAAAATCAATGAATATTGTAAATGCACAAACAGTAATTTCTCCGCATTGCAAGGTGCAATTCTGAAATTTTTTGCTTTTTCCTGCTCCTCTTAGCATGATAAACAAGATTCAAAGAGAGTGAGATTCCAGCTCCTTTCATTCAGTCAGTAGCTTCAATCATTTCTGGACGTTTTTCAATGGCAAAAATCAATGAATATTGTAAATGCACAAACAGTAATTTCTCCGCATTGCAAGGTGCAATTCTGAAATTTTTTGCTTTTTTCTGCTCCTCTTAGCATGATAAAGAAGATTCAAAGAGAGTGAGATGCCAGCTCCTTTCATTCAGTCAGTAGCTTCAAACATTTCTGGTATATGAATAACATGCTGTTTTTCAATGGCAAAAATCAATGAATATTGTAAATGCACAAACAGTAATTTCTCCGCATTGCAAGGTGCAATTCTGAAATTTTTTGCTTTTTCCTGCTCCTCTTAGCATGATAAAGAAGATTCAAAGAGAGTGAGATGCCAGCTCCTTTCATTCAGTCAGTAGCTTCAATCATTTCTGGACGTTTTTCAATGGCAAAAATCAATGAATATTGTAAATGCACAAACAGTAATTTCTCCGCATTGCAAGGTGCAATTCTGAAATTTTTTGCTTTTTCCTGCTCCTCTTAGCATGATAAAGAAGATTCAAAGAGAGTGAGATGCCAGCTCCTTTCATTCAGTCAGTAGCTTCAATCATTTCTGGATGTTTTTCAATGGCAAAAATCAATGAATATTGTAAATGCACAAACAGTAATTTCTCCGCATTGCAAGGTGCAATACTGAAATTTTTTGCTTTTTCCTGCTCCTCTTAGCATGATAAAGAAGATTCAAAGAGAGTGAGATGCCAGCTCCTTTCATTCAGTCAGTAGCTTCAAACATTTCTGGTATATGAATAACATGATGTTTTTCAATGGCAAAAATCAATGAATATTGTAAATGCACAAACAGTAATTTCTCCGCATTGCAAGGTGCAATTCTGAAATTTTTTGCTTTTTCCTGCTCCTCTAAGCATGATAAAGAAGATTCAAAGAGAGTGAGATGCCAGCTCCTTTCATTCAGTCAGTAGCTTCAATCATTTCTGGACGTTTTTCAATGGCAAAAATCAATGAATATTGTAAATGCACAAACAGTAATTTCTCCGCATTGCAAGGTGCAATTCTGAAATTTTTTGCTTTTTCCTGCTCCTCTTAGCATGATAAACAAGATTCAAAGAGAATGAGATGCCAGCTCCTTTCATTCAGTCAGTAGCTTCAATCATTTCTGGACGTTTTTCAATGGCAAAGATCAATGAATATTGTAAATGTACAAACAGTAATTTCTCCGCATTGCAAGGTGCAATTCTGAAATTTTTTGCTTTTTCCTGCTCCTCTTAGCATGATAAAGAAGATTCAAAGAGAGTGAGATGCCAGCTCCTTTCATTCAGTCAGTAGCTTCAAACATTTCTGGTATATGAATAACATGATGTTTTTCAATGGCAAAAATCAATGAATATTGTAAATGCACAAACAGTAATTTCTCCGCATTGCAAGGTGCAATTCTGAAATTTTTTGCTTTTTCCTGCTCCTCTTAGCATGATAAAGAAGATTCAAAGAGAGTGAGATGCCAGCTCCTTTCATTCAGTCAGTAGCTTCAATCATTTCTGGACGTTTTTCAATGGCAAAAATCATTGAACATTGTAAATGCACAAACAGTAATTTCTCCGCATTGCAAGGTGCAATTCTGAAATTTTTTGCTTTTTCCTGCTCCTCTTAGCATGATAAAGAAGATTCAAAGAGAATGAGATGCCAGCTCCTTTCATTCAGTCAGTAGCTTCAATCATTTCTGGTATATGAATAACATGATGTTTTTCAATGGCAAAAATCAATGAATATTGTAAATGTACAAACAGTAATTTCTCCGCATTGCAAGGTGCAATTCTGAAATTTTTTGCTTTTTCCTGCTCCTCTTAGCATGATAAAGAAGATTCAAAGAGAGTGAGATGCCAGCTCCTTTCATTCAGTCAGTAGCTTCAATCATTTCTGGACGTATTTCAATGGCAAAAATCAATGAATATTGTAAATGCACAAACAGTAATTTCTCCGCATTGCAAGGTGCAATTATGAAATTTTTTACTTTTTCCTGCTCCTCTTAGCATGATAAACAAGATTCAAAGAGAGTGAGATGCCAGCTCCTTTCATTCAGTCAGTAGCTTCAATCATTTCTGGACGTTTTTCAATGGCAAAAATCAATGAATATTGTAAATGCACAAACAGTAATTTCTCCGCATTGCAAGGTGCAATTTTGAAATTTTTTGCTTTTTCCTGCTCCTCTAAGCATGATAAAGAAGATTCAAAGAGAGTGAGATGCCAGCTCCTTTCATTCAGTCAGTAGCTTCAAACATTTCTGGTATATGAATAACATGATGTTTTTCAATGGCAAAAATCAATGAATATTGTAAATGCACAAACAGTAATTTCTCCGCATTGCAAGGTGCAATTCTGAAATTTTTTGCTTTTTCCTGCTCCTCTAAGCATGATAAAGAAGATTCAAAGAGAGTGAGATGCCAGCTCCTTTCATTCAGTCAGTAGCTTCAATCATTTCTGGACGTTTTTCAATGGCAAAAATCAATGAATATTGTAAATGCAAAAACAGTAATTTCTCCGCATTGCAAGGTGCAATTCTGAAATTTTTTGCTTTTTCCTGCTCCTCTTAGCATGATAAAGAAGATTCAAAGAGAGTGAGATGCCAGCTCCTTTCATTCAGTCAGTAGCTTCAAACATTTCTGGTATATGAATAACATGATGTTTTTCAATGGCAAAAATCAATGAATATTGTAAATGCACAAACAGTAATTTCTCCGCATTGCAAGGTGCAATTCTGAAATTTTTTGCTTTTTCCTGCTCCTCTTAGCATGATAAAGAAGATTCAAAGAGAGTGAGATGCCAGCTCCTTTCATTCAGTCAGTAGCTTCAATCATTTCTGGACGTTTTTCAATGGCAAAAATCATTGAACATTGTAAATGCACAAACAGTAATTTCTCCGCATTGCAAGGTGCAATTCTGAAATTTTTTGCTTTTTCCTGCTCCTCTTAGCATGATAAAGAAGATTCAAAGAGAATGAGATGCCAGCTCCTTTCATACAGTCAGTAGCTTCAATCATTTCTGGTATATGAATAACATGATGTTTTTCAATGGCAAAAATCAATGAATATTGTAAATGTACAAACAGTAATTTCTCCGCATTGCAAGGTGCAATTCTGAAATTTTTTGCTTTTTCCTGCTCCTCTTAGCATGATAAAGAAGATTCAAAGAGAGTGAGATGCCAGCTCCTTTCATTCAGTCAGTAGCTTCAATCATTTCTGGACGTATTTCAATGGCAAAAATCAATGAATATTGTAAATGCACAAACAGTAATTTCTCCGCATTGCAAGGTGCAATTATGAAATTTTTTACTTTTTCCTGCTCCTCTTAGCATGATAAACAAGATTCAAAGAGAGTGAGATGCCAGCTCCTTTCATTCAGTCAGTAGCTTCAATCATTTCTGGACGTTTTTCAATGGCAAAAATCAATGAATATTGTAAATGCACAAACAGTAATTTCTCCGCATTGCAAGGTGCAATTTTGAAATTTTTTGCTTTTTCCTGCTCCTCTAAGCATGATAAAGAAGATTCAAAGAGAGTGAGATGCCAGCTCCTTTCATTCAGTCAGTAGCTTCAAACATTTCTGGTATATGAATAACATGATGTTTTTCAATGGCAAAAATCAATGAATATTGTAAATGCACAAACAGTAATTTCTCCGCATTGCAAGGTGCAATTCTGAAATTTTTTGCTTTTTCCTGCTCCTCTTAGCATGATAAAGAAGATTCAAAGAGAGTGAGATGCCAGCTCCTTTCATTCAGTCAGTAGCTTCAATCATTTCTGGACGTATTTCAATGGCAAAAATCAATGAATATTGTAAATGCACAAACTGTAATTTCTCCGCATTGCAAGGTGCAATTATGAAATTTTTTACTTTTTCCTGCTCCTCTTAGCATGATAAACAAGATTCAAAGAGAGTGAGATGCCAGCTCCTTTCATTCAGTCAGTAGCTTCAATCATTTCTGGACGTTTTTCAATGGCAAAAATCAATGAATATTGTAAATGCACAAACAGTAATTTCTCCGCATTGCAAGGTGCAATTTTGAAATTTTTTGCTTTTTCCTGCTCCTCTAAGCATGATAAAGAAGATTCAAAGAGAGTGAGATGCCAGCTCCTTTCATTCAGTCAGTAGCTTCAAACATTTCTGGTATATGAATAACATGATGTTTTTCAATGGCAAAAATCAATGAATATTGTAAATGCACAAACAGTAATTTCTCCGCATTGCAAGGTGCAATTCTGAAATTTTTTGCTTTTTCCTGCTCCTCTTAGCATGATAAAGAACATTCAAAGAGAGTGAGATGCCAGCTCCTTTCATTCAGTCAGTAGCTTCAATCATTTCTGGATGTTTTTCAATGGCAAAAATCAATGAATATTGTAAATGCACAAACAGTAATTTCTCCGCATTGCAAGGTGCAATTCTGAAATTTTTTGCTTTTTCCTGCTCCTCTTAGCATGATAAAGAAGATTCAAAGAGAGTGAGATGCCAGCTCCTTTCATTCAGTCAGTAGCTTCAAACATTTCTGGTATATGAATAACATGATGTTTTTCAATGGCAAAAATCAATGAATATTGTAAATGCACAAACAGTAATTTCTCCGCATTGCAAGGTGCAATTCTGAAATTTTTTGCTTTTTCCTGCTCCTCTAAGCATGATAAAGAAGATTCAAAGAGAGTGAGATGCCAGCTCCTTTCATTCAGTCAGTAGCTTCAATCATTTCTGGACGTTTTTCAATGGCAAAAATCAATGAATATTGTAAATGCACAAACAGTAATTTCTCCGCATTGCAAGGTGCAATTCTGAAATTTTTTGCTTTTTCCTGCTCCTCTTAGCATGATAAACAAGATTCAAAGAGAATGAGATGCCAGCTCCTTTCATTCAGTCAGTAGCTTCAATCATTTCTGGACGTTTTTCAATGGCAAAGATCAATGAATATTGTAAATGTACAAACAGTAATTTCTCCGCATTGCAAGGTGCAATTCTGAAATTTTTTGCTTTTTCCTGCTCCTCTTAGCATGATAAAGAAGATTCAAAGAGAGTGAGATGCCAGCTCCTTTCATTCAGTCAGTAGCTTCAAACATTTCTGGTATATGAATAACATGATGTTTTTCAATGGCAAAAATCAATGAATATTGTAAATGCACAAACAGTAATTTCTCCGCATTGCAAGGTGCAATTCTGAAATTTTTTGCTTTTTCCTGCTCCTCTTAGCATGATAAAGAAGATTCAAAGAGAGTGAGATGCCAGCTCCTTTCATTCAGTCAGTAGCTTCAATCATTTCTGGACGTTTTTCAATGGCAAAAATCATTGAACATTGTAAATGCACAAACAGTAATTTCTCCGCATTGCAAGGTGCAATTCTGAAATTTTTTGCTTTTTCCTGCTCCTCTTAGCATGATAAAGAAGATTCAAAGAGAGTGAGATGCCAGCTCCTTTCATTCAGTCAGTAGCTTCAATCATTTCTGGACGTTTTTCAATGGCAAAAATCAATGAATATTGTAAATGCACAAACAGTAATTTCTCCGCATTGCAAGGTGCAATTCTGAAATTTTTTGCTTTTTCCTGCTCCTCTTAGCATGATAAAGAAGATTCAAAGAGAGTGAGATGCCAGCTCCTTTCATTCAGTCAGTAGCTTCAATCATTTCTGGATGTTTTTCAATGGCAAAAATCAATGAATATTGTAAATGCACAAACAGTAATTTCTCCGCATTGCAAGGTGCAATTCTGAAATTTTTTGCTTTTTCCTGCTCCTCTTAGCATGATAAAGAAGATTAAAAGAGAGTGAGATGCCAGCTCCTTTCATTCAGTCAGTAGCTTCAAACATTTCTGGTATATGAATAACATGATGTTTTTCAATGGCAAAAATCAATGAATATTGTAAATGCACAAACAGTAATTTCTCCGCATTGCAAGGTGCAATTCTGAAATTTTTTGCTTTTTCCTGCTCCTCTAAGCATGATAAAGAAGATTCAAAGAGAGTGAGATGCCAGCTCCTTTCATTCAGTCAGTAGCTTCAATCATTTCTGGACGTTTTTCAATGGCAAAAATCAATGAATATTGTAAATGCACAAACAGTAATTTCTCCGCATTGCAAGGTGCAATTCTGAAATTTTTTGCTTTTTCCTGCTCCTCTTAGCATGATAAACAAGATTCAAAGAGAATGAGATGCCAGCTCCTTTCATTCAGTCAGTAGCTTCAATCATTTCTGGACGTTTTTCAATGGCAAAGATCAATGAATATTGTAAATGTACAAACAGTAATTTCTCCGCATTGCAAGGTGCAATTCTGAAATTTTTTGCTTTTTCCTGCTCCTCTTAGCATGATAAAGAAGATTCAAAGAGAGTGAGATGCCAGCTCCTTTCATTCAGTCAGTAGCTTCAAACATTTCTGGTATATGAATAACATGATGTTTTTCAATGGCAAAAATCAATGAATATTGTAAATGCACAAACAGTAATTTCTCCGCATTGCAAGGTGCAATTCTGAAATTTTTTGCTTTTTCCTGCTCCTCTTAGCATGATAAAGAAGATTCAAAGAGAGTGAGATGCCAGCTCCTTTCATTCAGTCAGTAGCTTCAATCATTTCTGGACGTTTTTCAATGGCAAAAATCATTGAACATTGTAAATGCACAAACAGTAATTTCTCCGCATTGCAAGGTGCAATTCTGAAATTTTTTGCTTTTTCCTGCTCCTCTTAGCATGATAAAGAAGATTCAAAGAGAGTGAGATGCCAGCTCCTTTCATTCAGTCAGTAGCTTCAAACATTTCTGGTATATGAATAACATGATGTTTTTCAATGGCAAAAATCAATGAATATTGTAAATGCACAAACAGTAATTTCTCCGCATTGCAAGGTGCAATTCTGAAATTTTTTGCTTTTTCCTGCTCCTCTTAGCATGATAAAGAAGATTCAAAGAGAGTGAGATGCCAGCTCCTTTCATTCAGTCAGTAGCTTCAATCATTTCTGGACGTTTTTCAATGGCAAAAATCATTGAACATTGTAAATGCACAAACAGTAATTTCTCCGCATTGCAAGGTGCAATTCTGAAATTTTTTGCTTTTTCCTGCTCCTCTTAGCATGATAAAGAAGATTCAAAGAGAGTGAGATGCCAGCTCCTTTCATTCAGTCAGTAGCTTCAATCATTTCTGGACGTTTTTCAATGGCAAAAATCAATGAATATTGTAAATGCACAAACAGTAATTTCTCCGCATTGCAAGGTGCAATTCTGAAATTTTTTGCTTTTTCCTGCTCCTCTTAGCATGATAAAGAAGTTTCAAAGAGAGTGAGATGCCAGCTCCTTTCATTCAGTCAGTAGCTTCAATCATTTCTGGATGTTTTTCAATGGCAAAAATCAATGAATATTGTAAATGCACAAACAGTAATTTCTCCGCATTGCAAGGTGCAATTCTGAAATTTTTTGCTTTTTCCTGCTCCTCTTAGCATGATAAAGAAGATTAAAAGAGAGTGAGATGCCAGCTCCTTTCATTCAGTCAGTAGCTTCAAACATTTCTGGTATATGAATAACATGATGTTTTTCAATGGCAAAAATCAATGAATATTGTAAATGCACAAACAGTAATTTCTCCGCATTGCAAGGTGCAATTCTGAAATTTTTTGCTTTTTCCTGCTCCTCTAAGCATGATAAAGAAGATTCAAAGAGAGTGAGATGCCAGCTCCTTTCATTCAGTCAGTAGCTTCAATCATTTCTGGACGTTTTTCAATGGCAAAAATCAATGAATATTGTAAATGCACAAACAGTAATTTCTCCGCATTGCAAGGTGCAATTCTGAAATTTTTTGCTTTTTCCTGCTCCTCTTAGCATGATAAACAAGATTCAAAGAGAATGAGATGCCAGCTCCTTTCATTCAGTCAGTAGCTTCAATCATTTCTGGACGTTTTTCAATGGCAAAGATCAATGAATATTGTAAATGTACAAACAGTAATTTCTCCGCATTGCAAGGTGCAATTCTGAAATTTTTTGCTTTTTCCTGCTCCTCTTAGCATGATAAAGAAGATTCAAAGAGAGTGAGATGCCAGCTCCTTTCATTCAGTCAGTAGCTTCAAACATTTCTGGTATATGAATAACATGATGTTTTTCAATGGCAAAAATCAATGAATATTGTAAATGCACAAACAGTAATTTCTCCGCATTGCAAGGTGCAATTCTGAAATTTTTTGCTTTTTCCTGCTCCTCTTAGCATGATAAAGAAGATTCAAAGAGAGTGAGATGCCAGCTCCTTTCATTCAGTCAGTAGCTTCAATCATTTCTGGACGTTTTTCAATGGCAAAAATCATTGAACATTGTAAATGCACAAACAGTAATTTCTCCGCATTGCAAGGTGCAATTCTGAAATTTTTTGCTTTTTCCTGCTCCTCTTAGCATGATAAAGAAGATTCAAAGAGAGTGAGATGCCAGCTCCTTTCATTCAGTCAGTAGCTTCAATCATTTCTGGACGTTTTTCAATGGCAAAAATCATTGAACATTGTAAATGCACAAACAGTAATTTCTCCGCATTGCAAGGTGCAATTCTGAAATTTTTTGCTTTTTCCTGCTCCTCTTAGCATGATAAAGAAGATTCAAAGAGAGTGAGATGCCAGCTCCTTTCATTCAGTCAGTAGCTTCAATCATTTCTGGTATATGAATAACATGATGTTTTTCAATGGCAAAAATCAATTAATATTGTAAATGCACAAACAGTAATTTCTCCGCATTGCAAGGTGCAATTCTGAAATTTTTTGCATTTTCCTGCTCCTCTTAGCATGATAAAGAAGATTCAAAGAGAGTGAGATGCCAGCTCCTTTCATTCAGTCAGTAGCTTCAATCATTTCTGGACGTATTTCAATGGCAAAAATCAATGAATATTGTAAATGCACAAACAGTAATTTCTCCGCATTGCAAGGTGCAATTATGAAATTTTTTACTTTTTCCTGCTCCTCTTAGCATGATAAACAAGATTCAAAGAGAGTGAGATGCCAGCTCCTTTCATTCAGTCAGTAGCTTCAATCATTTCTGGACGTTTTTCAATGGCAAAAATCAATGAATATTGTAAATGCACAAACAGTAATTTCTCCGCATTGCAAGGTGCAATTCTGAAATTTTTTGCTTTTTCCTGCTCCTCTTAGCATGATAAAGAAGATTCAAAGAGAGTGAGATGCCAGCTCCTTTCATTCAGTCAGTAGCTTCAAACATTTCTGGTATATGAATAACATGATGTTTTTCAATGGCAAAAATCAATGAATATTGTAAATGCACAAACAGTAATTTCTCCGCAATGCAAGGTGCAATTCTGAAATTTTTTGCTTTTTCCTGCTCCTCTTAGCATGATAAAGAAGATTCAAAGAGAGTGAGATGCCAGCTCCTTTCATTCAGTCAGTAGCTTCAATCATTTCTGGACGTTTTTCAATGGCAAAAATCAATGAATATTGTAAATGCACAAACAGTAATTTCTCCGCATTGCAAGGTGCAATTCTGAAATTTTTTGCTTTTTCCTGCTCCTCTTAGCATGATAAAGAAGATTCAAAGAGAGTGAGATGCCAGCTCCTTTCATTCAGTCAGTAGCTTCAAACATTTCTGGTATATGAATAACATGATGTTTTTCAATGGCAAAAATCAATGAATATTGTAAATGCACAAACAGTAATTTCTCCGCATTGAAAGGTGCAATTCTGAAATTTTTTGCTTTTTCCTGCTCCTCTTAGCATGATAAAGAAGATTCAAAGAGAGTGAGATGCCAGCTCCTTTCATTCAGTCAGTAGCTTCAATCATTTCTGGACGTTTTTCAATGGCAAAAATCAATGAATATTGTAAATGCACAAACAGTAATTTCTCCGCATTGCAAGGTGCAATTCTGAAATTTTTTGCTTTTTCCTGCTCCTCTTAGCATGATAAACAAGATTCAAAGAGAGTGAGATGCCAGCTCCTTTCATTCAGTCAGTAGCTTCAATCATTTCTGGACGTTTTTCAATGGCAAAAATCAATGAATATTGTAAATGCACAAACAGTAATTTCTCCGCATTGCAAGGTGCAATTCTGAAATTTTTTGCTTTTTCGTGCTCCTCTTAGCATGATAAAGAAGATTCAAAGAGAGTGAGATGCCAGCTCCTTTCATTCAGTCAGTAGCTTCAAACATTTCTGGTATATGAATAACATGATGTTTTTCAATGGCAAAAATCAATGAATATTGTAAATGCACAAACAGTAATTTCTCCGCATTGCAAGGTGCAATTCTGAAATTTTTTGCTTTTTCCTCCTCCTCTAAGCATGATAAAGAAGATTCAAAGAGAGTGAGATGCCAGCTCCTTTCATTCAGTCAGTAGCTTCAATCATTTCTGGACGTTTTTCAATGGCAAAAATCAATGAATATTGTAAATGAACAAACAGTAATTTCTCCGCATTGCAAGGTGCAATTCTGAAATTTTTTGCTTTTTCCTCCTCCTCTTAGCATGATAAACAAGATTCAAAGAGAATGAGATGCCAGCTCCTTTCATTCAGTCAGTAGCTTCAATCATTTCTGGACGTTTTTCAATGGCAAAGATCAATGAATATTGTAAATGTACAAACAGTAATTTCTCCGCATTGCAAGGTGCAATTCTGAAATTTTTTGCTTTTTCCTGCTCCTCTTAGCATGATAAAGAAGATTCAAAGAGAGTGAGATGCCAGCTCCTTTCATTCAGTCAGTAGCTTCAAACATTTCTGGTATATGAATAACATGATGTTTTTCAATGGCAAAAATCAATGAATATTGTAAATGCACAAACAGTAATTTCTCCGCATTGCAAGGTGCAATTCTGAAATTTTTTGCTTTTTCCTGCTCCTCTTAGCATGATAAAGAAGATTCAAAGAGAGTGAGATGCCAGCTCCTTTCATTCAGTCAGTAGCTTCAATCATTTCTGGACGTTTTTCAATGGCAAAAATCATTGAACATTGTAAATGCACAAACAGTAATTTCTCCGCATTGCAAGGTGCAATTCTGAAATTTTTTGCTTTTTCCTGCTCCTCTTAGCATGATAAAGAAGATTCAAAGAGAGTGAGATGCCAGCTCCTTTCATTCAGTCAGTAGCTTCAATCATTTCTGGACGTTTTTCAATGGCAAAAATCAATGAATATTGTAAATGCACAAACAGTAATTTCTCCGCATTGCAAGGTGCAATTCTGAAATTTTTTGCTTTTTCCTGCTCCTCTTAGCATGATAAAGAAGATTCAAAGAGAGTGAGATGCCAGCTCCTTTCATTCAGTCAGTAGCTTCAATCATTTCTGGATGTTTTTCAATGGCAAAAATCAATGAATATTGTAAATGCACAAACAGTAATTTCTCCGCATTGCAAGGTGCAATTCTGAAATTTTTTGCTTTTTCCTGCTCCTCTTAGCATGATAAAGAAGATTCAAAGAGAGTGAGATGCCAGCTCCTTTCATTCAGTCAGTAGCTTCAAACATTTCTGGTATATGAATAACATGATGTTTTTCAATGGCAAAAATCAATGAATATTGTAAATGCACAAACAGTAATTTCTCCGCATTGCAAGGTGCAATTCTGAAATTTTTTGCTTTTTCCTGCTCCTCTAAGCATGATAAAGAAGATACAAAGAGAGTGAGATGCCAGCTCCTTTCATTCAGTCAGTAGCTTCAATCATTTCTGGACGTTTTTCAATGGCAAAAATCAATGAATATTGTAAATGCACAAACAGTAATTTCTCCGCATTGCAAGGTGCAATTCTGATATTTTTTGCTTTTTCCTGCTCCTCTTAGCATGATAAACAAGATTCAAAGAGAATGAGATGCCAGCTCCTTTCATTCAGTCAGTAGCTTCAATCATTTCTGGACGTTTTTCAATGGCAAAGATCAATGAATATTGTAAATGTACAAACAGTAATTTCTCCGCATTGCAAGGTGCAATTCTGAAATTTTTTGCTTTTTCCTGCTCCTCTTAGCATGATAAAGAAGATTCAAAGAGAGTGAGATGCCAGCTCCTTTCATTCAGTCAGTAGCTTCAAACATTTCTGGTATATGAATAACATGATGTTTTTCAATGGCAAAAATCAATGAATATTGTAAATGCACAAACAGTAATTTCTCCGCATTGCAAGGTGCAATTCTGAAATTTTTTGCTTTTTCCTGCTCCTCTTAGCATGATAAAGAATATTCAAAGAGAGTGAGATGCCAGCTCCTTTCATTCAGTCAGTAGCTTCAATCATTTCTGGACGTTTTTCAATGGCAAAAATCATTGAACATTGTAAATGCACAAACAGTAATTTCTCCGCATTGCAAGGTGCAATTCTGAAATTTTTTGCTTTTTCCTGCTCCTCTTAGCATGATAAAGAAGATTCAAAGAGAGTGAGATGCCAGCTCCTTTCATTCAGTCAGTAGCTTCAATCATTTCTGGACGTTTTTCAATGGCAAAAATCATTGAACATTGTAAATGCAGAAACAGTAATTTCTCCGCATTGCAAGGTGCAATTCTGAAATTTTTTGCTTTTTCCTGCTCCTCTTAGCATGATAAAGAAGATTCAAAGAGAGTGAGATGCCAGCTCCTTTCATTCAGTCAGTAGCTTCAATCATTTCTGGTATATGAATAACATGATGTTTTTCAATGGCAAAAATCAATTAATATTGTAAATGCACAAACAGTAATTTCTCCGCATTGCAAGGTGCAATTCTGAAATTTTTTGCATTTTCCTGCTCCTCTTAGCATGATAAAGAAGATTCAAAGAGAGTGAGATGCCAGCTCCTTTCATTCAGTCAGTAGCTTCAATCATTTCTGGACGTATTTCAATGGCAAAAATCAATGAATATTGTAAATGCACAAACAGTAATTTCTCCGCATTGCAAGGTGCAATTATGAAATTTTTTACTTTTTCCTGCTCCTCTTAGCATGATAAACAAGATTCAAAGAGAGTGAGATGCCAGCTCCTTTCATTCAGTCAGTAGCTTCAATCATTTCTGGACGTTTTTCAATGGCAAAAATCAATGAATATTGTAAATGCACAAACAGTAATTTCTCCGCATTGCAAGGTGCAATTCTGAAATTTTTTGCTTTTTCCTGCTCCTCTTAGCATGATAAAGAAGATTCAAAGAGAGTGAGATGCCAGCTCCTTTCATTCAGTCAGTAGCTTCAAACATTTCTGGTATATGAATAACATGATGTTTTTCAATGGCAAAAATCAATGAATATTGTAAATGCACAAACAGTAATTTCTCCGCAATGCAAGGTGCAATTCTGAAATTTTTTGCTTTTTCCTGCTCCTCTTAGCATGATAAAGAAGATTCAAAGAGAGTGAGATGCCAGCTCCTTTCATTCAGTCAGTAGCTTCAATCATTTCTGGACGTTTTTCAATGGCAAAAATCAATGAATATTGTAAATGCACAAACAGTAATTTCTCCGCATTGCAAGGTGCAATTCTGAAATTTTTTGCTTTTTCCTGCTCCTCTTAGCATGATAAAGAAGATTCAAAGAGAGTGAGATGCCAGCTCCTTTCATTCAGTCAGTAGCTTCAAACATTTCTGGTATATGAATAACATGATGTTTTTCAATGGCAAAAATCAATGAATATTGTAAATGCACAAACAGTAATTTCTCCGCATTGAAAGGTGCAATTCTGAAATTTTTTGCTTTTTCCTGCTCCTCTTAGCATGATAAAGAAGATTCAAAGAGAGTGAGATGCCAGCTCCTTTCATTCAGTCAGTAGCTTCAATCATTTCTGGACGTTTTTCAATGGCAAAAATCATTGAACATTGTAAATGCACAAACAGTAATTTCTCCGCATTGCAAGGTGCAATTCTGAAATTTTTTGCTTTTTCCTGCTCCTCTTAGCATGATAAAGAAGATTCAAAGAGAGTGAGATGCCAGCTCCTTTCCTTCAGTCAGTAGCTTCAATCATTTCTGGTATATGAATAACATGATGTTTTTCAATGGCAAAAATCAATTAATATTGTAAATGCACAAACAGTAATTTCTCCGCATTGCAAGGTGCAATTCTGAAATTTTTTGCATTTTCCTGCTCCTCTTAGCATGATAAAGAAGATTCAAAGAGAGTGAGATGCCAGCTCCTTTCATTCAGTCAGTAGCTTCAATCATTTCTGGACGTATTTCAATGGCAAAAATCAATGAATATTGTAAATGCACAAACAGTAATTTCTCCGCATTGCAAGGTGCAATTATGAAATTTTTTACTTTTTCCTGCTCCTCTTAGCATGATAAACAAGATTCAAAGAGAGTGAGATGCCAGCTCCTTTCATTCAGTCAGTAGCTTCAATCATTTCTGGACGTTTTTCAATGGCAAAAATCAATGAATATTGTAAATGCACAAACAGTAATTTCTCCGCATTGCAAGGTGCAATTCTGAAATTTTTTGCTTTTTCCTGCTCCTCTTAGCATGATAAAGAAGATTCAAAGAGAGTGAGATGCCAGCTCCTTTCATTCAGTCAGTAGCTTCAAACATTTCTGGTATATGAATAACATGATGTTTTTCAATGGCAAAAATCAATGAATATTGTAAATGCACAAACAGTAATTTCTCCGCAATGCAAGGTGCAATTCTGAAATTTTTTGCTTTTTCCTGCTCCTCTTAGCATGATAAAGAAGATTCAAAGAGAGTGAGATGCCAGCTCCTTTCATTCAGTCAGTAGCTTCAATCATTTCTGGACGTTTTTCAATGGCAAAAATCAATGAATATTGTAAATGCACAAACAGTAATTTCTCCGGATTGCAAGGTGCAATTCTGAAATTTTTTGCTTTTTCCTGCTCCTCTTAGCATGATAAAGAAGATTCAAAGAGAGTGAGATGCCAGCTCCTTTCATTCAGTCAGTAGCTTCAAACATTTCTGGTATATGAATAACATGATGTTTTTCAATGGCAAAAATCAATGAATATTGTAAATGCACAAACAGTAATTTCTCCGCATTGAAAGGTGCAATTCTGAAATTTTTTGCTTTTTCCTGCTCCTCTTAGCATGATAAAGAAGATTCAAAGAGAGTGAGATGCCAGCTCCTTTCATTCAGTCAGTAGCTTCAATCATTTCTGGACGTTTTTCAATGGCAAAAATCAATGAATATTGTAAATGCACAAACAGTAATTTCTCCGCATTGCAAGGTGCAATTCTGAAATTTTTTGCTTTTTCCTGCTCCTCTTAGCATGATAAACAAGATTCTAAGAGAGTGAGATGCCAGCTCCTTTCATTCAGTCAGTAGCTTCAATCATTTCTGGACGTTTTTCAATGGCAAAAATCAATGAATATTGTAAATGCACAAACAGTAATTTCTCCGCATTGCAAGGTGCAATTCTGAAATTTTTTGCTTTTTCGTGCTCCTCTTAGCATGATAAAGAAGATTCAAAGAGAGTGAGATGCCAGCTCCTTTCATTCAGTAAGTAGCTTCAAACATTTCTGGTATATGAATAACATGATGTTTTTCAATGGCAAAAATCAATGAATATTGTAAATGCACAAACAGTAATTTCTCCGCAATGCAAGGTGCAATTCTGAAATTTTTTGCTTTTTCCTGCTCCTCTTAGCATGATAAAGAAGATTCAAAGAGAGTGAGATGCCAGCTCCTTTCATTCAGTCAGTAGCTTCAATCATTTCTGGACGTTTTTCAATGGCAAAAATCAATGAATATTGTAAATGCACAAACAGTAATTTCTCCGCATTGCAAGGTGCAATTCTGAAATTTTTTGCTTTTTCCTGCTCCTCTTAGCATGATAAAGAAGATTCAAAGAGAGTGAGATGCCAGCTCCTTTCATTCAGTCAGTAGCTTCAAACATTTCTGGTATATGAATAACATGATGTTTTTCAATGGCAAAAATCAATGAATATTGTAAATGCACAAACAGTAATTTCTCCGCATTGCAAGGTGCAATTCTGAAATTTTTTGCTTTTTCCTGCTCCTTTTAGCATGATAAACAAGATTCAAAGAGAATGAGATGCCAGCTCCTTTCATTCAGTCAGTAGCTTCAATCATTTCTGGACGTTTTTCAATGGCAAAAATCAATGAATATTGTAAATGCACAAACAGTAATTTCTCCGCATTGCAAGGTGCAATTCTGAAATTTTTTGCTTTTTTCTGCTCCTCTTAGCATGATAAAGAAGATTCAAAGAGAGTGAGATGCCAGCTCCTTTCATTCAGTCAGTAGCTTCAAACATTTCTGGTATATGAATAACATGATGTTTTTCAATGGCAAAAATCAATGAATATTGTAAATGCACAAACAGTAATTTCTCCGCAATGCAAGGTGCAATTCTGAAATTTTTTGCTTTTTCCTGCTCCTCTTAGCATGATAAAGAAGATTCAAAGAGAGTGAGATGCCAGCTCCTTTCATTCAGTCAGTAGCTTCAATCATTTCTGGACGTTTTTCAATGGCAAAAATCAATGAATATTGTAAATGCACAAACAGTAATTTCTCCGCATTGCAAGGTGCAATTCTGAAATTTTTTGCTTTTTCCTGCTCCTCTTAGCAAGATAAACAAGATTCAAAGAGAGTGAGATGCCAGCTCCTTTCATTCAGTCAGTAGCTTCAATCATTTCTGGACGTTTTTCAATGGCAAAAATCAATGAATATTGTAAATGCACAAACAGTAATTTCTCCGCATTGCAAGGTGCAATTCTGAAATTTTTTGCTTTTTCCTGCTCCTCTTAGCAAGATAAACAAGATTCAAAGAGAGTGAGATGCCAGCTCCTTTCATTCAGTCAGTAGCTTCAATCATTTCTGGATGTTTTTCAATGGCAAAAATCAATGAATATTGTAAATGCACAAACAGTAATTTCTCTGCATTGCAAGGTGCAATTCTGAAATTTTTTGCTTTTTCCTGCTCCTCTTAGCATGATAAAGAAGATTCAAAGAGAGTGAGATGCCAGCTCCTTTCATTCAGTCAGTAGCTTCAATCATTTCTGGACGTTTTTCAATGGCAAAAATCAATGAATATTGTAAATGCACAAACAGTAATTTCTCCGCATTGCAAATTGCAATTCTGAAATTTTTTGCTTTTTCCTGCTCCTCTTAGCATGATAAAGAAGATTCAAAGAGAGTGAGATGCCAGCTCCTTTCATTCAGTCAGTAGCTTCAATCATTTCTGGATGTTTTTCAATGGCAAAAATCAATGAATATTGTAAATGCACAAACAGTAATTTCTCCGCATTGCAAGGTGCAATTCTGAAATTTTTTGCTTTTTCCTGCTCCTCTTAGCATGATAAAGAAGATTCAAAGAGAGTGAGATGCCAGCTCCTTTCATTCAGTCAGTAGCTTCAAACATTTCTGGTATATGAATAACATGATGTTTTTCAATGGCAAAAATCAATGAATATTGTAAATGCACAAACAGTAATTTCTCCGCATTGCAAGGTGCAATTCTGAAATTTTTTGCTTTTTCCTGCTCCTCTAAGCATGATAAAGAAGATTCAAAGAGAGTGAGATGCCAGCTCCTTTCATTCAGTCAGTAGCTTCAATCATTTCTGGACGTTTTTCAATGGCAAAAATCAATGAATATTGTAAATGCACAAACAGTAATTTCTCCGCATTGCAAGGTGCAATTCTGAAATTTTTTGCTTTTTCCTGCTCCTCTTAGCATGATAAACAAGATTCAAAGAGAATGAGATGCCAGCTCCTTTCATTCAGTCAGTAGCTTCAATCATTTCTGGACGTTTTTCAATGGCAAAGATCAATGAATATTGTAAATGTACAAACAGTAATTTCTCCGCATTGCAAGGTGCAATTCTGAAATTTTTTGCTTTTTCCTGCTCCTCTTAGCATGATAAAGAAGATTCAAAGAGAGTGAGATGCCAGCTCCTTTCATTCAGTCAGTAGCTTCAAACATTTCTGGTATATGAATAACATGATGTTTTTCAATGGCAAAAATCAATGAATATTGTAAATGCACAAACAGTAATTTCTCCGCATTGCAAGGTGCAATTCTGAAATTTTTTGCTTTTTCCTGCTCCTCTTAGCATGATAAAGAAGATTCAAAGAGAGTGAGATGCCAGCTCCTTTCATTCAGTCAGTAGCTTCAATCATTTCTGGACGTTTTTCAATGGCAAAAATCATTGAACATTGTAAATGCACAAACAGTAATTTCTCCGCATTGCAAGGTGCAATTCTGAAATTTTTTGCTTTTTCCTGCTCCTCTTAGCATGATAAAGAAGATTCAAAGAGAATGAGATGCCAGCTCCTTTCATTCAGTCAGTAGCTTCAATCATTTCTGGACGTTTTTCAATGGCAAAAATCAATGAATATTGTAAATGCACAAACAGTAATTTCTCCGCATTGCAAGGTGCAATTCTGAAATTTTTTGCTTTTTCCTGCTCCTCTTAGCATGATAAACAAGATTCTAAGAGAGTGAGATGCCAGCTCCTTTCATTCAGTCAGTAGCTTCAATCATTTCTGGACGTTTTTCAATGGCAAAAATCAATGAATATTGTAAATGCACAAACAGTAATTTCTCCGCATTGCAAGGTGCAATTCTGAAATTTTTTGCTTTTTCGTGCTCCTCTTAGCATGATAAAGAAGATTCAAAGAGAGTGAGATGCCAGCTCCTTTCATTCAGTAAGTAGCTTCAAACATTTCTGGTATATGAATAACATGATGTTTTTCAATGGCAAAAATCAATGAATATTGTAAATGCACAAACAGTAATTTCTCCGCAATGCAAGGTGCAATTCTGAAATTTTTTGCTTTTTCCTGCTCCTCTTAGCATGATAAAGAAGATTCAAAGAGAGTGAGATGCCAGCTCCTTTCATTCAGTCAGTAGCTTCAATCATTTCTGGACGTTTTTCAATGGCAAAAATCAATGAATATTGTAAATGCACAAACAGTAATTTCTCCGCATTGCAAGGTGCAATTCTGAAATTTTTTGCTTTTTCCTGCTCCTCTTAGCATGATAAAGAAGATTCAAAGAGAGTGAGATGCCAGCTCCTTTCATTCAGTCAGTAGCTTCAAACATTTCTGGTATATGAATAACATGATGTTTTTCAATGGCAAAAATCAATGAATATTGTAAATGCACAAACAGTAATTTCTCCGCATTGCAAGGTGCAATTCTGAAATTTTTTGCTTTTTCCTGCTCCTTTTAGCATGATAAACAAGATTCAAAGAGAATGAGATGCCAGCTCCTTTCATTCAGTCAGTAGCTTCAATCATTTCTGGACGTTTTTCAATGGCAAAAATCAATGAATATTGTAAATGCACAAACAGTAATTTCTCCGCATTGCAAGGTGCAATTCTGAAATTTTTTGCTTTTTTCTGCTCCTCTTAGCATGATAAAGAAGATTCAAAGAGAGTGAGATGCCAGCTCCTTTCATTCAGTCAGTAGCTTCAAACATTTCTGGTATATGAATAACATGATGTTTTTCAATGGCAAAAATCAATGAATATTGTAAATGCACAAACAGTAATTTCTCCGCAATGCAAGGTGCAATTCTGAAATTTTTTGCTTTTTCCTGCTCCTCTTAGCATGATAAAGAAGATTCAAAGAGAGTGAGATGCCAGCTCCTTTCATTCAGTCAGTAGCTTCAATCATTTCTGGACGTTTTTCAATGGCAAAAATCAATGAATATTGTAAATGCACAAACAGTAATTTCTCCGCATTGCAAGGTGCAATTCTGAAATTTTTTGCTTTTTCCTGCTCCTCTTAGCAAGATAAACAAGATTCAAAGAGAGTGAGATGCCAGCTCCTTTCATTCAGTCAGTAGCTTCAATCATTTCTGGACGTTTTTCAATGGCAAAAATCAATGAATATTGTAAATGCACAAACAGTAATTTCTCCGCATTGCAAGGTGCAATTCTGAAATTTTTTGCTTTTTCCTGCTCCTCTTAGCAAGATAAACAAGATTCAAAGAGAGTGAGATGCCAGCTCCTTTCATTCAGTCAGTAGCTTCAATCATTTCTGGATGTTTTTCAATGGCAAAAATCAATGAATATTGTAAATGCACAAACAGTAATTTCTCTGCATTGCAAGGTGCAATTCTGAAATTTTTTGCTTTTTCCTGCTCCTCTTAGCATGATAAAGAAGATTCAAAGAGAGTGAGATGCCAGCTCCTTTCATTCAGTCAGTAGCTTCAATCATTTCTGGACGTTTTTCAATGGCAAAAATCAATGAATATTGTAAATGCACAAACAGTAATTTCTCCGCATTGCAAATTGCAATTCTGAAATTTTTTGCTTTTTCCTGCTCCTCTTAGCATGATAAAGAAGATTCAAAGAGAGTGAGATGCCAGCTCCTTTCATTCAGTCAGTAGCTTCAATCATTTCTGGATGTTTTTCAATGGCAAAAATCAATGAATATTGTAAATGCACAAACAGTAATTTCTCCGCATTGCAAGGTGCAATTCTGAAATTTTTTGCTTTTTCCTGCTCCTCTTAGCATGATAAAGAAGATTCAAAGAGAGTGAGATGCCAGCTCCTTTCATTCAGTCAGTAGCTTCAAACATTTCTGGTATATGAATAACATGATGTTTTTCAATGGCAAAAATCAATGAATATTGTAAATGCACAAACAGTAATTTCTCCGCATTGCAAGGTGCAATTCTGAAATTTTTTGCTTTTTCCTGCTCCTCTAAGCATGATAAAGAAGATTCAAAGAGAGTGAGATGCCAGCTCCTTTCATTCAGTCAGTAGCTTCAATCATTTCTGGACGTTTTTCAATGGCAAAAATCAATGAATATTGTAAATGCACAAACAGTAATTTCTCCGCATTGCAAGGTGCAATTCTGAAATTTTTTGCTTTTTCCTGCTCCTCTTAGCATGATAAACAAGATTCAAAGAGAATGAGATGCCAGCTCCTTTCATTCAGTCAGTAGCTTCAATCATTTCTGGACGTTTTTCAATGGCAAAGATCAATGAATATTGTAAATGTACAAACAGTAATTTCTCCGCATTGCAAGGTGCAATTCTGAAATTTTTTGCTTTTTCCTGCTCCTCTTAGCATGATAAAGAAGATTCAAAGAGAGTGAGATGCCAGCTCCTTTCATTCAGTCAGTAGCTTCAAACATTTCTGGTATATGAATAACATGATGTTTTTCAATGGCAAAAATCAATGAATATTGTAAATGCACAAACAGTAATTTCTCCGCATTGCAAGGTGCAATTCTGAAATTTTTTGCTTTTTCCTGCTCCTCTTAGCATGATAAAGAAGATTCAAAGAGAGTGAGATGCCAGCTCCTTTCATTCAGTCAGTAGCTTCAATCATTTCTGGACGTTTTTCAATGGCAAAAATCATTGAACATTGTAAATGCACAAACAGTAATTTCTCCGCATTGCAAGGTGCAATTCTGAAATTTTTTGCTTTTTCCTGCTCCTCTTAGCATGATAAAGAAGATTCAAAGAGAATGAGATGCCAGCTCCTTTCATTCAGTCAGTAGCTTCAATCATTTCTGGTATATGAATAACATGATGTTTTTCAATGGCAAAAATCAATGAATATTGTAAATGTACAAACAGTAATTTCTCCGCATTGCAAGGTGCAATTCTGAAATTTTTTGCTTTTTCCTGCTCCTCTTAGCATGATAAAGAAGATTCAAAGAGAGTGAGATGCCAGCTCCTTTCATTCAGTCAGTAGCTTCAATCATTTCTGGACGTATTTCAATGGCAAAAATCAATGAATATTGTAAATGCACAAACAGTAATTTCTCCGCATTGCAAGGTGCAATTATGAAATTTTTTACTTTTTCCTGCTCCTCTTAGCATGATAAACAAGATTCAAAGAGAGTGAGATGCCAGCTCCTTTCATTCAGTCAGTAGCTTCAATCATTTCTGGACGTTTTTCAATGGCAAAAATCAATGAATATTGTAAATGCACAAACAGTAATTTCTCCGCATTGCAAGGGGCAATTCTGAAATTTTTTGCTTTTTCCTGCTCCTCTAAGCATGATAAAGAAGATTCAAAGAGAGTGAGATGCCAGCTCCTTTCATTCAGTCAGTAGCTTCAAACATTTCTGGTATATGAATAACATGATGTTTTTCAATGGCAAAAATCAATGAATATTGTAAATGCACAAACAGTAATTTCTCCGCATTGCAAGGTGCAATTCTGAAATTTTTTGCTTTTTCCTGCTCCTCTTAGCATGATAAAGAAGATTCAAAGAGAGTGAGATGCCAGCTCCTTTCATTCAGTCAGTAGCTTCAATCATTTCTGGACGTTTTTCAATGGCAAAAATCAATGAATATTGTAAATGCACAAACAGTAATTTCTCCGCATTGCAAGGTGCAATTCTGAAATTTTTTGCTTTTTCCTGCTCCTCTTAGCATGATAAAGAAGATTCAAAGAGAGTGAGATGCCAGCTCCTTTCATTCAGTCAGTAGCTTCAATCATTTCTGGATGTTTTTCAATGGCAAAAATCAATGAATATTGTAAATGCACAAACAGTAATTTCTCCGCATTGCAAGGTGCAATACTGAAATTTTTTGCTTTTTCCTGCTCCTCTTAGCATGATAAAGAAGATTCAAAGAGAGTGAGATGCCAGCTCCTTTCATTCAGTCAGTAGCTTCAAACATTTCTGGTATATGAATAACATGATGTTTTTCAATGGCAAAAATTAATGAATATTGTAAATGCACAAACAGTAATTTCTCCGCATTGCAAGGTGCAATTCTGAAATTTTTTGCTTTTTCCTGCTCCTCTAAGCATGATAAAGAAGATTCAAAGAGAGTGAGATGCCAGCTCCTTTCATTCAGTCAGTAGCTTCAATCATTTCTGGACGTTTTTCAATGGCAAAAATCAATGAATATTGTAAATGCACAAACAGTAATTTCTCCGCATTGCAAGGTGCAATTCTGAAATTTTTTGCTTTTTCCTGCTCCTCTTGGCATGATAAACAAGATTCAAAGAGAATGAGATGCCAGCTCCTTTCATTCAGTCAGTAGCTTCAATCATTTCTGGACGTTTTTCAATGGCAAAGATCAATGAATATTGTAAATGTACAAACAGTAATTTCTCCGCATTGCAAGGTGCAATTCTGAAATTTTTTGCTTTTTCCTGCTCCTCTTAGCATGATAAAGAAGATTCAAAGAGAGTGAGATGCCAGCTCCTTTCATTCAGTCAGTAGCTTCAAACATTTCTGGTATATGAATAACATGATGTTTTTCAATGGCAAAAATCAATGAATATTGTAAATGCACAAACAGTAATTTCTCCGCATTGCAAGGTGCAATTCTGAAATTTTTTGCTTTTTCCTGCTCCTCTTAGCATGATAAAGAAGATTCAAAGAGAGTGAGATGCCTGCTCCTTTCATTCAGTCAGTAGCTTCAATCATTTCTGGACGTTTTTCAATGGCAAAAATCAATGAACATTGTAAATGCACAAACAGTAATTTCTCCGCATTGCAAGGTGCAATTCTGAAATTTTTTGCTTTTTCCTGCTCCTCTTAGCATGATAAAGAAGATTCAAAGAGAATGAGATGCCAGCTCCTTTTATTCAGTCAGTAGCTTCAATAATTTCTGGTATATGAATAACATGATGTTTTTCAATGGCAAAAATCAATTAATATTGTAAATGCACAAACAGTAATTTCTCCGCATTGCAAGGTGCAATTCTGAAATTTTTTGCTTTTTCCTGCTCCTCTTAGCATGATAAAGAAGATTCAAAGAGAGTGAGATGCCAGCTCCTTTCATTCAGTCAGTAGCTTCAATCATTTCTGGACGTATTTCAATGGCAAAAATCAATGAATATTGTAAATGCACAAACAGTAATTTCTCCGCATTGCAAGGTGCAATTATGAAATTTTTTACTTTTTCCTGCTCCTCTTAGCATGATAAACAAGATTCAAAGAGAGTGAGATGCCAGCTCCTTTCATTCAGTCAGTAGCTTCAATCATTTCTGGACGTTTTTCAATGGCAAAAATCAATGAATATTGTAAATGCACAAACAGTAATTTCTCCGCATTGCAAGGTGCAATTCTGAAATTTTTTGCTTTTTCCTGCTCCTCTTAGCATGATAAAGAAGATTCAAAGAGAGTGAGATGCCAGCTCCTTTCATTCAGTCAGTAGCTTCAAACATTTCTGGTATATGAATAACATGATGTTTTTCAATGGCAAAAATCAATGAATATTGTAAATGCACAAACAGTAATTTCTCCGCAATGCAAGGTGCAATTCTGAAATTTTTTGCTTTTTCCTGCTCCTCTTAGCATGATAAAGAAGATTCAAAGAGAGTGAGATGCCAGCTCCTTTCATTCAGTCAGTAGCTTCAATCATTTCTGGACGTTTTTCAATGGCAAAAATCAATGAATATTGTAAATGCACAAACAGTAATTTCTCCGCATTGCAAGGTGCAATTCTGAAATTTTTTGCTTTTTCCTGCTCCTCTTAGCATGATAAAGAAGATTCAAAGAGAGTGAGATGCCAGCTCCTTTCATTCAGTCAGTAGCTTCAAACATTTCTGGTATATGAATAACATGATGTTTTTCAATGGCAAAAATCAATGAATATTGTAAATGCACAAACAGTAATTTCTCCGCATTGAAAGGTGCAATTCTGAAATTTTTTGCTTTTTCCTGCTCCTCTTAGCATGATAAAGAAGATTCAAAGAGAGTGAGATGCCAGCTCCTTTCATTCAGTCAGTAGCTTCAATCATTTCTGGACGTTTTTCAATGGCAAAAATCAATGAATATTGTAAATGCACAAACAGTAATTTCTCCGCATTGCAAGGTGCAATTCTGAAATTTTTTGCTTTTTCGTGCTCCTCTTAGCATGATAAAGAAGATTCAAAGAGAGTGAGATGCCAGCTCCTTTCATTCAGTAAGTAGCTTCAAACATTTCTGGTATATGAATAACATGATGTTTTTCAATGGCAAAAATCAATGAATATTGTAAATGCACAAACAGTAATTTCTCCGCAATGCAAGGTGCAATTCTGAAATTTTTTGCTTTTTCCTGCTCCTCTTAGCATGATAAAGAAGATTCAAAGAGAGTGAGATGCCAGCTCCTTTCATTCAGTCAGTAGCTTCAATCATTTCTGGACGTTTTTCAATGGCAAAAATCAATGAATATTGTAAATGCACAAACAGTAATTTCTCCGCATTGCAAGGTGCAATTCTGAAATTTTTTGCTTTTTCCTGCTCCTCTTAGCATGATAAAGAAGATTCAAAGAGAGTGAGATGCCAGCTCCTTTCATTCAGTCAGTAGCTTCAAACATTTCTGGTATATGAATAACATGATGTTTTTCAATGGCAAAAATCAATGAATATTGTAAATGCACAAACAGTAATTTCTCCGCATTGAAAGGTGCAATTCTGAAATTTTTTGCTTTTTCCTGCTCCTCTTAGCATGATAAAGAAGATTCAAAGAGAGTGAGATGCCAGCTCCTTTCATTCAGTCAGTAGCTTCAATCATTTCTGGACGTTTTTCAATGGCAAAAATCAATGAATATTGTAAATGCACAAACAGTAATTTCTCCGCATTGCAAGGTGCAATTCTGAAATTTTTTGCTTTTTCCTGCTCCTTTTAGCATGATAAACAAGATTCAAAGAGAGTGAGATGCCAGCTCCTTTCATTCAGTCAGTAGCTTCAATCATTTCTGGACGTTTTTCAATGGCAAAAATCAATGAATATTGTAAATGCACAAACAGTAATTTCTCCGCATTGCAAGGTGCAATTCTGAAATTTTTTGCTTTTTTCTGCTCCTCTTAGCATGATAAAGAAGATTCAAAGAGAGTGAGATGCCAGCTCCTTTCATTCAGTCAGTAGCTTCAAACATTTCTGGTATATGAATAACATGATGTTTTTCAATGGCAAAAATCAATGAATATTGTAAATGCACAAACAGTAATTTCTCCGCAATGCAAGGTGCAATTCTGAAATTTTTTGCTTTTTCCTGCTCCTCTTAGCATGATAAAGAAGATTCAAAGAGAGTGAGATGCCAGCTCCTTTCATTCAGTCAGTAGCTTCAATCATTTCTGGACGTTTTTCAATGGCAAAAATCAATGAATATTGTAAATGCACAAACAGTAATTTCTCCGCATTGCAAGGTGCAATTCTGAAATTTTTTGCTTTTTCCTGCTCCTCTTAGCAAGATAAACAAGATTCAAAGAGAGTGAGATGCCAGCTCCTTTCATTCAGTCAGTAGCTTCAAACATTTCTGGTATATGAATAACATGATGTTTTTCAATGGCAAAAATCAATGAATATTGTAAATGCACAAACAGTAATTTCTCCGCAATGCAAGGTGCAATTCTGAAATTTTTTGCTTTTTCCTGCTCCTCTTAGCATGATAAAGAAGATTCAAAGAGAGTGAGATGCCAGCTCCTTTCATTCAGTCAGTAGCTTCAATCATTTCTGGACGTTTTTCAATGGCAAAAATCAATGAATATTGTAAATGCACAAACAGTAATTTCTCCGCATTGCAAGGTGCAATTCTGAAATTTTTTGCTTTTTCCTGCTCCTCTTAGCAAGATAAACAAGATTCAAAGAGAGTGAGATGCCAGCTCCTTTCATTCAGTCAGTAGCTTCAATCATTTCTGGACGTTTTTCAATGGCAAAAATCAATGAATATTGTAAATGCACAAACAGTAATTTCTCCGCATTGCAAGGTGCAATTCTGAAATTTTTTGCTTTTTCCTGCTCCTCTTAGCAAGATAAACAAGATTCAAAGAGAGTGAGATGCCAGCTCCTTTCATTCAGTCAGTAGCTTCAATCATTTCTGGATGTTTTTCAATGGCAAAAATCAATGAATATTGTAAATGCACAAACAGTAATTTCTCTGCATTGCAAGGTGCAATTCTGAAATTTTTTGCTTTTTCCTGCTCCTCTTAGCATGATAAAGAAGATTCAAAGAGAGTGAGATGCCAGCTCCTTTCATTCAGTCAGTAGCTTCAATCATTTCTGGACGTTTTTCAATGGCAAAAATCAATGAATATTGTAAATGCACAAACAGTAATTTCTCCGCATTGCAAATTGCAATTCTGAAATTTTTTGCTTTTTCCTGCTCCTCTTAGCATGATAAAGAAGATTCAAAGAGAGTGAGATGCCAGCTCCTTTCATTCAGTCAGTAGCTTCAATCATTTCTGGATGTTTTTCAATGGCAAAAATCAATGAATATTGTAAATGCACAAACAGTAATTTCTCCGCATTGCAAGGTGCAATTCTGAAATTTTTTGCTTTTTCCTGCTCCTCTTAGCATGATAAAGAAGATTCAAAGAGAGTGAGATGCCATCTCCTTTCATTCAGTCAGTAGCTTCAATCATTTCTGGTATATGAATAACATGATGTTTTTCAATGGCAAAAATCAATGAATATTGTAAATGCACAAACAGTAATTTCTCCGCATTGCAAGGTGCAATTCTGAAATTTTTTGCTTTTTCCTGCTCCTCTAAGCATGATAAAGAAGATTCAAAGAGAGTGAGATGCCAGCTCCTTTCATTCAGTCAGTAGCTTCAATCATTTCTGGACGTTTTTCAATGGCAAAAATCAATGAATATTGTAAATGCACACAGTGATTTCTCCGCATTGCAAGGTGCAATTCTGAAATTTTTTGCTTTTTCCTGCTCCTCTTAGCATGATAAACAAGATTCAAAGAGAATGAGATGCCAGCTCCTTTCATTCAGTCAGTAGCTTCAATCATTTCTGGACGTTTTTCAATGGCAAAGATCAATGAATATTGTAAATGTACAAACAGTAATTTCTCCGCATTGCAAGGTGCAATTCTGAAATTTTTTGCTTTTTCCTGCTCCTCTTAGCATGATAAAGAAGATTCAAAGAGAGTGAGATGCCAGCTCCTTTCATTCAGTCAGTAGCTTCAAACATTTCTGGTATATGAATAACATGATGTTTTTCAATGGCAAAAATCAATGAATATTGTAAATGCACAAACAGTAATTTCTCCGCATTGCAAGGTGCAATTCTGAAATTTTTTGCTTTTTCCTGCTCCTCTTAGCATGATAAAGAAGATTCAAAGAGAGTGAGATGCCAGCTCTTTCATTCAGTCAGTAGCTTCAATCATTTCTGGACGTTTTTCAATGGCAAAAATCATTGAACATTGTAAATGCACAAACAGTAATTTCTCCGCATTGCAAGGTGCAATTCTGAAATTTTTTGCTTTTTCCTGCTCCTCTTAGCATGATAAAGAAGATTCAAAGAGAATGAGATGCCAGCTCCTTTCATTCAGTCAGTAGCTTCAATCATTTCTGGTATATGAATAACATGATGTTTTTCAATGGCAAAAATCAATGAATATTGTAAATGCACAAACAGTAATTTCTCCGCATTGCAAGGTGCAATTCTGAAATTTTTTGCTTTTTCCTGCTCCTCTTAGCATGATAAAGAAGATTCAAAGAGAGTGAGATGCCAGCTCCTTTCATTCAGTCAGTAGCTTCAATCATTTCTGGACGTATTTCAATGGCAAAAATCAATGAATATTGTAAATGCACAAACAGTAATTTCTCCGCATTGCAAGGTGCAATTATGAAATATTTTACTTTTTCCTGCTCCACTTAGCATGATAAACAAGATTCAAAGAGAGTGAGATGCCAGCTCCTTTCATTCAGTCAGTAGCTTCAATCATTTCTGGACGTTTTTCAATGGCAAAAATCAATGAATATTGTAAATGCACAAACAGTAATTTCTCCGCATTGCAAGGTGCAATTCTGAAATTTTTTGCTTTTTCCTGCTCCTCTAAGCATGATAAAGAAGATTCAAAGAGAGTGAGATGCCAGCTCCTTTCATTCAGTCAGTAGCTTCAATCATTTCTGGACGTTTTTCAATGGCAAAAATCAATGAATATTGTAAATGCACAAACAGTAATTTCTCCGCATTGCAAGGTGCAATTCTGAAATTTTTTGCTTTTTCCTACTCCTCTTAGCATGATAAACAAGATTCAAAGAGAGTGAGATGCCAGCTCCTTTCTTTCAGTCAGTAGCTTCAATCATTTCTGGACGTTTTTCAATGGCAAAAATCAATGAATATTGTAAATGCACAAACAGTAATTTCTCCGCATTGCAAGGTGCAATTCTGAAATTTTTTGCTTTTTCCTGCTCCTCTTAGCATGATAAAGAAGATTCAAAGAGAGTGAGATGCCAGCTCCTTTCATTCAGTCAGTAGCTTCAAACATTTCTGGTATATGAATAACATGATGTTTTTCAATGGCAAAAATCAATGAATATTGTAAATGCACAAACAGTAATTTCTCCACATTGCAAGGTGCAATTCTGAAATTTTTTGCTTTTTCCTGCTCCTCTAAGCATGATAAAGAAGATTCAAAGAGAGTGAGATGCCAGCTCCTTTCATTCAGTCAGTAGCTTCAATGATTTCTGGACGTTTTTCAATGGCAAAAATCAATGAAAATTGTAAATGCACAAACAGTAATTTCTCCGCATTGCAAGGTGCAATTCTGAAATTTTTTGCTTTTTCCTGCTCCTCTTAGCATGATAAACAAGATTCAAAGAGAATGAGATGCCAGCTCCTTTCATTCAGTCAGTAGCTTCAATCATTTCTGGACGTTTTTCAATGGCAAAGATCAATGAATATTGTAAATGTACAAACAGTAATTTCTCCGCATTGCAAGGTGCAATTCTGAAATTTTTTGCTTTTTCCTGCTCCTCTTAGCATGATAAAGAAGATTCAAAGAGAGTGAGATGCCAGCTCCTTTCATTCAGTCAGTAGCTTCAAACATTTCTGGTATATGAATAACATGATGTTTTTCAATGGCAAAAATCAATGAATATTGTAAATGCACAAACAGTAATTTCTCCGCATTGCAAGGTGCAATTCTGAAATTTTTTGCTTTTTCCTGCTCCTCTTAGCATGATAAAGAAGATTCAAAGAGAGTGAGATGCCAGCTCTTTCATTCAGTCAGTAGCTTCAATCATTTCTGGACGTTTTTCAATGGCAAAAATCATTGAACATTGTAAATGCACAAACAGTAATTTCTCCGCATTGCAAGGTGCAATTCTGAAATTTTTTGCTTTTTCCTGCTCCTCTTAGCATGATAAAGAAGATTCAAAGAGAATGAGATGCCAGCTCCTTTCATTCAGTCAGTAGCTTCAATCATTTCTGGTATATGAATAACATGATGTTTTTCAATGGCAAAAATCAATGAATATTGTAAATGCACAAACAGTAATTTCTCCGCATTGCAAGGTGCAATTCTGAAATTTTTTGCTTTTTCCTGCTCCTCTTAGCATGATAAAGAAGATTCAAAGAGAGTGAGATGCCAGCTCCTTTCATTCAGTCAGTAGCTTCAATCATTTCTGGACGTATTTCAATGGCAAAAATCAATGAATATTGTAAATGCACAAACAGTAATTTCTCCGCATTGCAAGGTGCAATTATGAAATTTTTTACTTTTTCCTGCTCCTCTTAGCATGATAAACAAGATTCAAAGAGAGTGAGATGCCAGCTCCTTTCATTCAGTCAGTAGCTTCAATCATTTCTGGACGTTTTTCAATGGCAAAAATCAATGAATATTGTAAATGCACAAACAGTAATTTCTCCGCATTGCAAGGTGCAATTCTGAAATTTTTTGCTTTTTCCTGCTCCTCTAAGCATGATAAAGAAGATTCAAAGAGAGTGAGATGCCAGCTCCTTTCATTCAGTCAGTAGCTTCAATCATTTCTGGACGTTTTTCAATGGCAAAAATCAATGAATATTGTAAATGCACAAACAGTAATTTCTCCCCATTGCAAGGTGCAATTCTGAAATTTTTTGCTTTTTCCTGCTCCTCTTAGCATGATAAACAAGATTCAAAGAGAGTGAGATGCCAGCTCCTTTCATTCAGTCAGTAGCTTCAATCATTTCTGGACGTTTTTCAATGGCAAAAATCAATGAATATTGTAAATGCACAAACAGTAATTTCTCCGCATTGCAAGGTGCAATTCTGAAATTTTTTGCTTTTTCCTGCTCCTCTTAGCATGATAAAGAAGATTCAAAGAGAGTGAGATGCCAGCTCCTTTCATTCAGTCAGTAGCTTCAAACATTTCTGGTATATGAATAACATGATGTTTTTCAATTGCAAAAATCAATGAATATTGTAAATGCACAAACAGTAATTTCTCCACATTGCAAGGTGCAATTCTGAAATTTTTTGCTTTTTCCTGCTCCTCTAAGCATGATAAAGAAGATTCAAAGAGAGTGAGATGCCAGCTCCTTTCATTCAGTCAGTAGCTTCAATCATTTCTGGACGTTTTTCAATGGCAAAAATCAATGAATATTGTAAATGCACAAACAGTAATTTCTCCGCATTGCAAGGTGCAATTCTGAAATTTTTTGCTTTTTCCTGCTCCTCTTAGCATGATAAACAAAATTCAAAGAGAATGAGATGCCAGCTCCTTTCATTCAGTCAGTAGCTTCAATCATTTCTGGACGTTTTTCAATGGCAAAGATCAATGAATATTGTAAATGTACAAACAGTAATTTCTCCGCATTGCAAGGTGCAATTCTGAAATTTTTTGCTTTTTCCTGCTCCTCTTAGCATGATAAAGAAGATTCAAAGAGAGTGAGATGCCAGCTCCTTTCATTCAGTCAGTAGCTTCAAACATTTCTGGTATATGAATAACATGATGTTTTTCAATGGCAAAAATCAATGAATATTGTAAATGCACAAACAGTAATTTCTCCGCATTGCAAGGTGCAATTCTGAAATTTTTTGCTTTTTCCTGCTCCTCTTAGCATGATAAAGAAGATTCAAAGAGAGTGAGATGCCAGCTCCTTTCATTCAGTCAGTAGCTTCAATCATTTCTGGACGTTTTTCAATGGCAAAAATCATTGAACATTGTAAATGCACAAACAGTAATTTCTCCGCATTGCAAGGTGCAATTCTGAAATTTTTTGCTTTTTCCTGCTCCTCTTAGCATGATAAAGAAGATTCAAAGAGAATGAGATGCCAGCTCCTTTCATTCAGTCAGTAGCTTCAATCATTACTGGTATATGAATAACATGATGTTTTTCAATGGCAAAAATCAATGAATATTGTAAATGCACAAACAGTAATTTCTCCGCATTGCAAGGTGCAATTCTGAAATTTTTTGCTTTTTCCTGCTCCTCTTAGCATGATAAAGAAGATTCAAAGAGAGTGAGATGCCAGCTCCTTTCATTCAGTCAGTAGCTTCAATCATTTCTGGACGTTTTTCAATGGCAAAAATCATTGAACATTGTAAATGCACAAACAGTAATTTCTCCGCATTGCAAGGTGCAATTCTGAAATTTTTTGCTTTTTCCTGCTCCTCTTAGCATGATAAAGAAGATTCAAAGAGAATGAGATGCCAGCTCCTTTCATTCAGTCAGTAGCTTCAATCATTTCTGGTATATGAATAACATGATGTTTTTCAATGGCAAAAATCAATGAATATTGTAAATGCACAAACAGTAATTTCTCCGCATTGCAAGGTGCAATTCTGAAATTTTTTGCTTTTTCCTGCTCCTCTTAGCATGATAAAGAAGATTCAAAGAGAGTGAGATGCCAGCTTCTTTCATTCAGTCAGTAGCTTCAATCATTTCTGGACGTATTTCAATGGCAAAAATCAATGAATATTGTAAATGCACAAACAGTAATTTCTCCGCATTGCAAGGTGCAATTATGAAATTTTTTACTTTTTCCTGCTCCTCTTAGCATGATAAACAAGATTCAAAGAGAGTGAGATGCCAGCTCCTTTCATTCAGTCAGTAGCTTCAATCATTTCTGGACGTTTTTCAATGGCAAAAATCAATGAATATTGTAAATGCACAAACAGTAATTTCTCCGCATTGCAAGGTGCAATTCTGAAATTTTTTGCTTTTTCCTGCTCCTCTAAGCATGATAAAGAAGATTCAAAGAGAGTGAGATGCCAGCTCCTTTCATTCAGTCAGTAGCTTCAATCATTTCTGGACGTTTTTCAATGGCAAAAATCAATGAATATTGTAAATGCACAAACAGTAATTTCTCCGCATTGCAAGGTGCAATTCTGAAATTTTTTGCTTTTTCCTGCTCCTCTTAGCATGATAAACAAGATTCAAAGAGAGTGAGATGCCAGCTCCTTTCATTCAGTCAGTAGCTTCAATCATTTCTGGACGTTTTTCAATGGCAAAAATCAATGAATATTGTAAATGCACAAACAGTAATTTCTCCGCATTGCAAGGTGCAATTCTGAAATTTTTTGCTTTTTCCTGCTCCTCTTAGCATGATAAAGAAGATTCAAAGAGAGTGAGATGCCAGCTCCTTTCATTCAGTCAGTAGCTTCAAACATTTCTGGTATATGAATAACATGATGTTTTTCAATGGCAAAAATCAATGAATATTGTAAATGCACAAACAGTAATTTCTCCACATTGCAAAGTGCAATTCTGAAATTTTTTGCTTTTTCCTGCTCCTCTAAGCATGATAAAGAAGATTCAAAGAGAGTGAGATGCCAGCTCCTTTCATTCAGTCAGTAGCTTCAATCATTTCTGGACGTTTTTCAATGGCAAAAATCAATGAATATTGTAAATGCACAAACAGTAATTTCTCCGCATTGCAAGGTGCAATTCTGAAATTTTTTGCTTTTTCCTGCTCCTCTTAGCATGATAAACAAAATTCAAAGAGAATGAGATGCCAGCTCCTTTCATTCAGTCAGTAGCTTCAATCATTTCTGGACGTTTTTCAATGGCAAAGATCAATGAATATTGTAAATGTACAAACAGTAATTTCTCCGCATTGCAAGGTGCAATTCTGAAATTTTTTGCTTTTTCCTGCTCCTCTTAGCATGATAAAGAAGATTCAAAGAGAGTGAGATGCCAGCTCCTTTCATTCAGTCAGTAGCTTCAAACATTTCTGGTATATGAATAACATGATGTTTTTCAATGGCAAAAATCAATGAATATTGTAAATGCACAAACAGTAATTTCTCCGCATTGCAAGGTGCAATTCTGAAATTTTTTGCTTTTTCCTGCTCCTCTTAGCATGATAAAGAAGATTCAAAGAGAGTGAGATGCCAGCTCCTTTCATTCAGTCAGTAGCTTCAATCATTTCTGGACGTTTTTCAATGGCAAAAATCATTGAACATTGTAAATGCACAAACAGTAATTTCTCCGCATTGCAAGGTGCAATTCTGAAATTTTTTGCTTTTTCCTGCTCCTCTTAGCATGATAAAGAAGATTCAAAGAGAATGAGATGCCAGCTCCTTTCATTCAGTCAGTAGCTTCAATCATTACTGGTATATGAATAACATGATGTTTTTCAATGGCAAAAATCAATGAATATTGTAAATGCACAAACAGTAATTTCTCCGCATTGCAAGGTGCAATTCTGAAATTTTTTGCTTTTTCCTGCTCCTCTTAGCATGATAAAGAAGATTCAAAGAGAGTGAGATGCCAGCTCCTTTCATTCAGTCAGTAGCTTCAATCATTTCTGGACGTATTTCAATGGCAAAAATCAATGAATATTGTAAATGCACAAACAGTAATTTCTCCGCATTGCAAGGTGCAATTATGAAATTTTTTACTTTTTCCTGCTCCTCTTAGCATGATAAACAAGATTCAAAGAGAGTGAGATGCCAGCTCCTTTCATTCAGTCAGTAGCTTCAATCATTTCTGGACGTTTTTCAATGGCAAAAATCAATGAATATTGTAAATGCACAAACAGTAATTTCTCCGCATTGCAAGGTGCAATTCTGAAATTTTTTGCTTTTTCCTGCTCCTCTTAGCATGATAAAGAAGATTCAAAGAGAGTGAGATGCCAGCTCCTTTCATTCAGTCAGTAGCTTCAATCATTTCTGGACGTTTTTCAATGGCAAAAATCAATGAATATTGTAAATGCACAAACAGTAATTTCTCCGCATTGCAAGGTGCAATTCTGAAATTTTTTGCTTTTTCCTGCTACTCTTAGCATGATAAACAAGATTCAAAGAGAGTGAGATGCCAGCTCCTTTCATTCAGTCAGTAGCTTCAATCATTTCTGGACGTTTTTCAATGGCAAAAATCAATGAATATTGTAAATGCACAAACAGTAATTTCTCCGCATTGCAAGGTGCAATTCTGAAATTTTTTGCTTTTTCCTGCTCCTCTTAGCATGATAAAGAAGATTCAAAGAGAGTGAGATGCCAGCTCCTTTCATTCAGTCAGTAGCTTCAAACATTTCTGGTATATGAATAACATGATGTTTTTCAATGGCAAAAATCAATGAATATTGTAAATGCACAAACAGTAATTTCTCCGCAATGCAAGGTGCAATTCTGAAATTTTTTGCTTTTTCCTGCTCCTCTTAGCATGATAAAGAAGATTCAAAGAGAGTGAGATGCCAGCTCCTTTCATTCAGTCAGTAGCTTCAATCATTTCTGGACTTTTTCAATGGCAAAAATCAATGAATATTGTAAATGCACAAACAGTAATTTCTCCGCATTGCAAGGTGCAATTCTGAAATTTTTTGCTTTTTCCTGCTCCTCTTAGCATGATAAAGAAGATTCAAAGAGAGTGAGATGCCAGCTCCTTTCATTCAGTCAGTAGCTTCAATCATTTCTGGACGTTTTTCAATGGCAAAAATCAATGAATATTGTAAATGCACAAACAGTAATTTCTCCGCATTGCAAGGTGCAATTCTGAAATTTTTTGCTTTTTCCTGCTCCTCTTAGCATGATAAACAAGATTCAAAGAGAGTGAGATGCCAGCTCCTTTCATTCAGTCAGTAGCTTCAATCATTTCTGGACGTTTTTCAATGGCAAAAATCAATGAATATTGTAAATGCACAAACAGTAATTTCTCCGAATTGCAAGGTGCAATTCTGAAATTTTTTGCTTTCTTTCTGCTCCTCTTAGCATGATAAAGAAGATTCAAAGAGAGTGAGATGCCAGCTCCTTTCATTCAGTCAGTAACTTCAAACATTTCTGGTATATGAATAACATGATGTTTTTCAATGGCAAAAATCAATGAATATTGTAAATGCACAAACAGTAATTTCTCCGCATTGCAAGGTGCAATTATGAAATTTTTTACTTTTTCCTGCTCCTCTTAGCATGATAAACAAGATTCAAAGAGAGTGAGATGCCAGCTCCTTTCATTCAGTCAGTAGCTTCAATCATTTCTGGACGTTTTTCAATGGCAAAAATCAATGAATATTGTAAATGCACAAACAGTAATTTCTCCGCATTGCAAGGTGCAATTCTGAAATTTTTTGCTTTTTCCTGCTCCTCTAAGCATGATAAAGAAGATTCAAAGAGAGTGAGATGCCAGCTCCTTTCATTCAGTCAGTAGCTTCAATCATTTCTGGACGTTTTTCAATGGCAAAAATCAATGAATATTGTAAATGCACAAACAGTAATTTCTCCGCATTGCAAGGTGCAATTCTGAAATTTTTTGCTTTTTCCTGCTCCTCTTAGCATGATAAACAAGATTCAAAGAGAGTGAGATGCCAGCTCCTTTCATTCAGTCAGTAGCTTCAATCATTTCTGGACGTTTTTCAATGGCAAAAATCAATGAATATTGTAAATGCACAAACAGTAATTTCTCCGCATTGCAAGGTGCAATTCTGAAATTTTTTGCTTTTTCCTGCTCCTCTTAGCATGATAAAGAAGATTCAAAGAGAGTGAGATGCCAGCTCCTTTCATTCAGTCAGTAGCTTCAAACATTTCTGGTATATGAATAACATGATGTTTTTCAATGGCAAAAATCAATGAATATTGTAAATGCACAAACAGTAATTTCTCCACATTGCAAAGTGCAATTCTGAAATTTTTTGCTTTTTCCTGCTCCTCTAAGCATGATAAAGAAGATTCAAAGAGAGTGAGATGCCAGCTCCTTTCATTCAGTCAGTAGCTTCAATCATTTCTGGACGTTTTTCAATGGCAAAAATCAATGAATATTGTAAATGCACAAACAGTAATTTCTCCGCATTGCAAGGTGCAATTCTGAAATTTTTTGCTTTTTCCTGCTCCTCTTAGCATGATAAACAAAATTCAAAGAGAATGAGATGCCAGCTCCTTTCATTCAGTCAGTAGCTTCAATCATTTCTGGACGTTTTTCAATGGCAAAGATCAATGAATATTGTAAATGTACAAACAGTAATTTCTCCGCATTGCAAGGTGCAATTCTGAAATTTTTTGCTTTTTCCTGCTCCTCTTAGCATGATAAAGAAGATTCAAAGAGAGTGAGATGCCAGCTCCTTTCATTCAGTCAGTAGCTTCAAACATTTCTGGTATATGAATAACATGATGTTTTTCAATGGCAAAAATCAATGAATATTGTAAATGCACAAACAGTAATTTCTCCGCATTGCAAGGTGCAATTCTGAAATTTTTTGCTTTTTCCTGCTCCTCTTAGCATGATAAAGAAGATTCAAAGAGAGTGAGATGCCAGCTCCTTTCATTCAGTCAGTAGCTTCAATCATTTCTGGACGTTTTTCAATGGCAAAAATCATTGAACATTGTAAATGCACAAACAGTAATTTCTCCGCATTGCAAGGTGCAATTCTGAAATTTTTTGCTTTTTCCTGCTCCTCTTAGCATGATAAAGAAGATTCAAAGAGAATGAGATGCCAGCTCCTTTCATTCAGTCAGTAGCTTCAATCATTACTGGTATATGAATAACATGATGTTTTTCAATGGCAAAAATCAATGAATATTGTAAATGCACAAACAGTAATTTCTCCGCATTGCAAGGTGCAATTCTGAAATTTTTTGCTTTTTCCTGCTCCTCTTAGCATGATAAAGAAGATTCAAAGAGAGTGAGATGCCAGCTCCTTTCATTCAGTCAGTAGCTTCAATCATTTCTGGACGTATTTCAATGGCAAAAATCAATGAATATTGTAAATGCACAAACAGTAATTTCTCCGCATTGCAAGGTGCAATTATGAAATTTTTTACTTTTTCCTGCTCCTCTTAGCATGATAAACAAGATTCAAAGAGAGTGAGATGCCAGCTCCTTTCATTCAGTCAGTAGCTTCAATCATTTCTGGACGTTTTTCAATGGCAAAAATCAATGAATATTGTAAATGCACAAACAGTAATTTCTCCGCATTGCAAGGTGCAATTCTGAAATTTTTTGCTTTTTCCTGCTCCTCTTAGCATGATAAAGAAGATTCAAAGAGAGTGAGATGCCAGCTCCTTTCATTCAGTCAGTAGCTTCAATCATTTCTGGACGTTTTTCAATGGCAAAAATCAATGAATATTGTAAATGCACAAACAGTAATTTCTCCGCATTGCAAGGTGCAATTCTGAAATTTTTTGCTTTTTCCTGCTACTCTTAGCATGATAAACAAGATTCAAAGAGAGTGAGATGCCAGCTCCTTTCATTCAGTCAGTAGCTTCAATCATTTCTGGACGTTTTTCAATGGCAAAAATCAATGAATATTGTAAATGCACAAACAGTAATTTCTCCGCATTGCAAGGTGCAATTCTGAAATTTTTTGCTTTTTCCTGCTCCTCTTAGCATGATAAAGAAGATTCAAAGAGAGTGAGATGCCAGCTCCTTTCATTCAGTCAGTAGCTTCAAACATTTCTGGTATATGAATAACATGATGTTTTTCAATGGCAAAAATCAATGAATATTGTAAATGCACAAACAGTAATTTCTCCGCAATGCAAGGTGCAATTCTGAAATTTTTTGCTTTTTCCTGCTCCTCTTAGCATGATAAAGAAGATTCAAAGAGAGTGAGATGCCAGCTCCTTTCATTCAGTCAGTAGCTTCAATCATTTCTGGACTTTTTCAATGGCAAAAATCAATGAATATTGTAAATGCACAAACAGTAATTTCTCCGCATTGCAAGGTGCAATTCTGAAATTTTTTGCTTTTTCCTGCTCCTCTTAGCATGATAAAGAAGATTCAAAGAGAGTGAGATGCCAGCTCCTTTCATTCAGTCAGTAGCTTCAATCATTTCTGGACGTTTTTCAATGGCAAAAATCAATGAATATTGTAAATGCACAAACAGTAATTTCTCCGCATTGCAAGGTGCAATTCTGAAATTTTTTGCTTTTTCCTGCTCCTCTTAGCATGATAAACAAGATTCAAAGAGAGTGAGATGCCAGCTCCTTTCATTCAGTCAGTAGCTTCAATCATTTCTGGACGTTTTTCAATGGCAAAAATCAATGAATATTGTAAATGCACAAACAGTAATTTCTCCGAATTGCAAGGTGCAATTCTGAAATTTTTTGCTTTTTTTCTGCTCCTCTTAGCATGATAAAGAAGATTCAAAGAGAGTGAGATGCCAGCTCCTTTCATTCAGTCAGTAACTTCAAACATTTCTGGTATATGAATAACATGATGTTTTTCAATGGCAAAAATCAATGAATATTGTAAATGCACAAACAGTAATTTCTCCGCATTGCAAGGTGCAATTCTGAAATTTTTTGCTTTTTCCTGCTCCTCTTAGCATGATAAAGAAGATTCAAAGAGAGTGAGATGCCAGCTCCTTTCATTCAGTCAGTAGCTTCAATCATTTCTGGACGTTTTTCAATGGCAAAAATCAATGAATATTGTAAATGCACAAACAGTAATTTCTCCGCATTGCAAGGTGCAATTCTGAAATTTTTTGCTTTTTCCTGCTCCTCTTAGCAAGATAAACAAGATTCAAAGAGAGTGAGATGCCAGCTCCTTTCATTCAGTCAGTAGCTTCAATCATTTCTGGACGTTTTTCAATGGCAAAAATCAATGAATATTGTAAATGCACAAACAGTAATTTCTCCGCATTGCAAGGTGCAATTCTGAAATTTTTTGCTTTTTCCTGCTCCTCTTAGCATGATAAAGAAGATTCAAAGAGAGTGAGATGCCAGCTCCTTTCATTCAGTCAGTAGCTTCAATCATTTCTGGACGTTTTTCAATGGCAAAAATCAATGAATATTGTAAATGCACAAACAGTAATCTCTCCGCATTGCAAGGTGCAATTCTGAAATTTTTTGCTTTTTCCTGCTCCTCTTAACATGATAAAGAAGATTCAATGAGAGTGAGATGCCAGCTCCTTTCATTCAGTCAGTAGCTTCAATCATTTCTGGATGTTTTTCAATGGCAAAAATCAATGAATATTGTAAATGCACAAACAGTAATTTCTCCGCATTGCAAGGTGCAATTCTGAAATTTTTTGCTTTTTCCTGCTCCTCTTAGCATGATAAAGAAGATTCAAAGAGAGTGAGATGCCAGCTCCTTTCATTCAGTCAGTAGCTTCAAACATTTCTGGTATATGAATAACATGATGTTTTTCAATGGCAAAAATCAATGAATATTGTAAATGCACAAACAGTAATTTCTCCGCATTGCAAGGTGCAATTCTGAAATTTTTTGCTTTTTCCTGCTCCTCTTAGCATGATAAAGAAGATTCAAAGAGAGTGAGATGCCAGCTCCTTTCATTCAGTCAGTAGCTTCAATCATTTCTGGACGTTTTTCAATGGCAAAAATCAATGAATATTGTAAATGCACAAACAGTAATTTCTCCGCATTGCAAGGTGCAATTCTGAAATTTTTTGCTTTTTCCTGCTCCTCTTACCATGATAAAGAAGATTCAAAGAGAGTGAGATGCCAGCTCCTTTCATTCAGTCAGTAGCTTCAATCATTTCTGGATGTTTTTCAATGGCAAAAATCAATGAATATTGTAAATGCACAAACAGTAATTTCTCCGCATTGCAAGGTGCAATTCTGAATTTTTTTGCTTTTTCCTGCTCCTCTTAGCATGATAAAGAAGATTCAAAGAGAGTGAGATGCCAGCTACTTTCATTCAGTCAGTAGCTTCAAACATATCTGGTATATGAATAACATGATGTTTTTCAATGGCAAAAATCAATGAATATTGTAAATGCACAAACAGTAATTTCTCCGCATTGCAAGGTGCAATTCTGAAATTTTTTGCTTTTTCCTGCTCCTCTAAGCATGATAAAGAAGATTCAAAGAGAGTGAGATGCCAGCTCCTTTCATTCAGTCAGTAGCTTCAATCATTTCTGGACGTTTTTCAATGGCAAAAATCAATGAATATTGTAAATGCACAAACAGTAATTTCTCCGCATTGCAAGGTGCAATTCTGAAATTTTTTGCTTTTTCCTGCTCCACTTAGCATGATAAACAAGATTCAAAGAGAATGAGATGCCAGCTCCTTTCATTCAGTCAGTAGCTTCAATCATTTCTGGACGTTTTTCTATGGCAAAGATCAATGAATATTGTAAATGTACAAACAGTAATTTCTCCGCATTGCAAGGTGCAATTCTGAAATTTTTTGCTTTTTCCTGCTCCTCTTAGCATGATTAAGAAGATTCAAAGAGAGTGAGATGCCAGCTCCTTTCATTCAGTCAGTAGCTTCAAACATTTCTGGTATATGAATAACATGATGTTTTTCAATGGCAAAAATCAATGAATATTGTAAATGCACAAACAGTAATTTCTCCGCATTGCAAGGTGCAATTCTGAAATTTTTTGCTTTTTCCTGCTCCTCTTAGCATGATAAAGAAGATTCAAAGAGAGTGAGATGCCAGCTCCTTTCATTCAGTCAGTAGCTTCAATCATTTCTGGACGTTTTTCAATGGCAAAAATCATTGAACATTGTTAATGCACAAACAGTAATTTCTCGCATTGCAAGGTGCAATTCTGAAATTTTTTGCTTTTTCCTGCTCCTCTTAGCATGATAAAGAAGATTCAAAGAGAATGAGATGCCAGCTCCTTTCATTCAGTCAGTAGCTTCAATCATTTCTGGTATATGAATAACATGATGTTTTTCAATGGCAAAAATCAATGAATATTGTAAATGCACAAACAGTAATTTCTCCGCATTGCAAGGTGAAATTCTGAAATTTTTTGCTTTTTCCTGCTCCTCTTAGCATGATAAAGAAGATTCAAAGAGAGTGAGATGCCAGCTCCTTTCATTCAGTCAGTAGCTTCAATCATTTCTGGACGTATTTCAATGGCAAAAATCAATGAATATTGTAAATGCACAAACAGTAATTTCTCCGCATTGCAAGGTGCAATTATGAAATTTTTTACTTTTTCCTGCTCCTCTTAGCATGATAAACAAGATTCAAAGAGAGTGAGATGCCAGCTCCTTTCATTCAGTCAGTAGCTTCAATCATTTCTGGACGTTTTTCAATGGCAAAAATCAATGAATATTGTAAATGCACAAACAGTAATTTCTCCGCATTGCAAGGTGCAATTCTGAAATTTTTTGCTTTTTCCTGCTCCTCTAAGCATGATAAAGAAGATTCAAAGAGAGTGAGATGCCAGCTCCTTTCATTCAGTCAGTAGCTTCAATCATTTCTGGACGTTTTTCAATGGCAAAAATCAATGAATATTGTAAATGCACAAACAGTAATTTCTCCGCATTGCAAGGTGCAATTCTGAAATTTTTTGCTTTTTCCTGCTCCTCTTAGCATGATAAACAAGATTCAAAGAGAGTGAGATGCCAGCTCCTTTCATTCAGTCAGTAGCTTCAATCATTTCTGGACGTTTTTCAATGGCAAAAATCAATGAATATTGTAAATGCACAAACAGTAATTTCTCCGCATTGCAAGGTGCAATTCTGAAATTTTTTGCTTTTTCCTGCTCCTCTTAGCATGATAAAGAAGATTCAAAGAGAGTGAGATGCCAGCTCCTTTCATTCAGTCAGTAGCTTCAAACATTTCTGGTATATGAATAACATGATGTTTTTCAATGGCAAAAATCAATAAATATTGTAAATGCACAAACAGTAATTTCTCCGCAATGCAAGGTGCAATTCTGAAATTTTTTGCTTTTTCCTGCTCCTCTTAGCATGATAAAGAAGATTCAAAGAGAGTGAGATGCCAGCTCCTTTCATTCAGTCAGTAGCTTCAATCATTTCTGGACTTTTTCAATGGCAAAAATCAATGAATATTGTAAATGCACAAACAGTAATTTCTCCGCATTGCAAGGTGCAATTCTGAAATTTTTTGCTTTTTCCTGCTCCTCTTAGCATGATAAAGAAGATTCAAAGAGAGTGAGATGCCAGCTCCTTTCATTCAGTCAGTAGCTTCAAACATTTCTGGTATATGAATAACATGATGTTTTTCAATGGCAAAAATCAATGAATATTGTAAATGCACAAACAGTTATTTCTCCGCATTGAAAGGTGCAATTCTGAAATTTTTTGCTTTTTCCTGCTCCTCTTAGCATGATAAAGAAGATTCAAAGAGAGTGAGATGCCAGCTCCTTTCATTCAGTCAGTAGCTTCAATCATTTCTGGACGTTTTTCAATGGCAAAAATCAATGAATATTGTAAATGCACAAACAGTAATTTCTCCGCATTGCAAGGTGCAATTCTGAAATTTTTTGCTTTTTCCTGCTCCTCTTAGCATGATAAACAAGATTCAAAGAGAGTGAGATGCCAGCTCCTTTCATTCAGTCAGTAGCTTCAATCATTTCTGGACGTTTTTCAATGGCAAAAATCAATGAATATTGTAAATGCACAAACAGTAATTTCTCCGCATTGCAAGGTGCAATTCTGAAATTTTTTGCTTTTTTCTGCTCCTCTTAGCATGATAAAGAAGATTCAAAGAGAGTGAGATGCCAGCTCCTTTCATTCAGTCAGTAGCTTCAATCATTTCTGGATGTTTTTCAATGGCAAAAATCAATGAATATTGTAAATGCACAAACAGTAATTTCTCCGCATTGCAAGGTGCAATTCTGAAATTTTTTGCTTTCTCCTGCTCCTCTTAGCATGATAAAGAAGATTCAAAGAGAGTGAGATGCCAGCTCCTTTCATTCAATCAGTAGCTTCAAACATTTCTGGTATATGAATAACATGATGTTTTTCAATGGCAAAAATCAATGAATATTGTAAATGCACAAACAGTAATTTCTCCGCATTGCAAGGTGCAATTCTGAAATTTTTTGCTTTTTCCTGCTCCTCTTAGCATGATAAAGAAGATTCAAAGAGAGTGAGATGCCAGCTCCTTTCATTCAGTCAGTAGCTTCAATCATTTCTGGACGTTTTTCAATGGCAAAAATCAATGAATATTGTAAATGCACAAACAGTAATTTCTCCGCATTGCAAGGTGCAATTCTGAAATTTTTTGCTTTTTCCTGCTCCTCTTAGCATGATAAACAAGATTCAAAGAGAATGAGATGCCAGCTCCTTTCATTCAGTCAGTAGCTTCAATCATTTCTGGACGTTTTTCAATGGCAAAGATCAATGAATATTGTAAATGTACAAACAGTAATTTCTCCGCATTGCAAGGTGCAATTCTGAAATTTTTTGCTTTTTCCTGATCCTCTTAGCATGATAAAGAAGATCCAAAGAGAGTGAGATGCCAGCTCCTTTCATTCAGTCAGTAGCTTCAAACATTTCTGGTATATGAATAACATGATGTTTTTCAATGGCAAAAATCAATGAATATTGTAAATGCACAAACAGTAATTTCTCCGCATTGCAAGGTGCAATTCTGAAATTTTTTGCTTTTTCCTGCTCCTCTTAGCATGATAAAGAAGATTCAAAGAGAGTGAGATGCCAGCTCCTTTCATTCCGTCAGTAGCTTCAATCATTTCTGGACGTTTTTCAATGGCAAAAATCATTGAACATTGTAAATGCACAAACAGTAATTTCTCCGCATTGCAAGGTGCAATTCTGAAATTTTTTGCTTTTTCCTGCTCCTCTTAGCATGATAAAGAAGATTCAAAGAGAATGAGATGCCAGCTCCTTTCATTCAGTCAGTAGCTTCAATCATTTCTGGTATATGAATAACATGATGTTTTTCAATGGCAAAAATCAATGAATATTGTAAATGCACAAACAGTAATTTCTCCGCATTGCAAGGTGCAATTCTGAAATTTTTTGCTTTTTCCTGCTCCTCTTAGCATGATAAAGAAGATTCAAAGAGAGTGAGATGCCAGCTCCTTTCATTCAGTCAGTAGCTTCAATCATTTCTGGACGTATTTCAATGGCAAAAATCAAAGAATATTGTAAATGCACAAACAGTAATTTCTCCGCATTGCAAGGTGCAATTATGAAATTTTTTACTTTTTCCTGCTCCTCTTAGCATGATAAACAAGATTCAAAGAGAGTGAGATGCCAGCTCCTTTCATTCAGTCAGTAGCTTCAATCATTTCTGGACGTTTTTCAATGGCAAAAATCAATGAATATTGTAAATGCACAAACAGTAATTTCTCCGCATTGAAAGGTGCAATTCTGAAATTTTTTGCTTTTTCCTGCTCCTCTTAGCATGATAAAGAAGATTCAAAGAGAGTGAGATGCCAGCTCCTTTCATTCAGTCAGTAGCTTCAAACATTTCTGGTATATGAATAACATGATGTTTTTCAATGGCAAAAATCAATGAATATTGTAAATGCACAAACAGTAATTTCTCCGCATTGCAAGGTGCAATTCTGAAATTTTTTGCTTTTTCCTGCTCCTCTTAGCATGATAAAGAAGATTCAAAGAGAGTGAGATGCCAGCTCCTTTCATTCAGTCAGTAGCTTCAATCATTTCTGGACGTTTTTCAATGGCAAAAATCAATGAATATTGTAAATGCACAAACAGTAATTTCTCCACATTGCAAGGTGCAATTCTGAAATTTTTTGCTTTTTCCTGCTCCTCTTAGCATGATAAAGAAGAATCAAAGAGAGTGAGATGCCAGCTCCTTTCATTCAGTCAGTAGCTTCAATCATTTCTGGATGTTTTTCAATGGCAAAAATCAATGAATATTGTAAATGCACAGACAGTAATTTCCCCGCATTGCAAGGTGCAATTCTGAAATTTTTTGCTTTTTCCTGCTCCTCTTAGCATGATAAAGAAGATTCAAAGAGAGTGAGATGCCAGCTCCTTTCATTCAGTCAGTAGCTTCAAACATTTCTGGTATATGAATAACATGATGTTTTTCAATGGCAAAAATCAATGAATATTGTAAATGCACAAACAGTAATTTCTCCACATTGCAAGGTGCAATTCTGAAATTTTTTGCTTTTTCCTGCTCCTCTTAGCATGATAAAGAAGATTCAAAGAGAGTGAGATGCCAGCTCCTTTCATTCAGTCAGTAGCTTCAATCATTTCTGGACGTTTTTCAATGGCAAAAATCAATGAATATTGTAAATGCACAAACAGTAATTTCTCCGCATTGCAAGGTGCAATTCTGAATTTTTTTGCTTTTTCCTGCTCCGCTTAGCATGATAAAGAAGATTCAAAGAGAGTGAGATGCCAGCTCCTTTCATTCAGTCAGTAGCTTCAAACATTTCTGGTATATGAATAACATGATGTTTTTCAATGGCAAATATCAATGAATATTGTAAATGCACAAACAGTAATTTCTCCGCATTGCAAGGTGCAATTCTGAAATTTTTTGCTTTTTCCTGCTCCTCTTAGCATGATAAAGAAGATTCAAAGAGAGTGAGATGCCAGCTCCTTTCATTCAGTCAGTAGCTTCAAACATTTCTGGTATATGAATAACATGTTTTTCAATGGCAAAAATCAATGAATATTGTAAATGCACAAACAGTAATTTCTTCGCATTGCAAGTGCAATTCTGAAATTTTTTGCTTTTTCCTGCTCCTCTTAGCATGATAAAGAAGATTCAAAGAGAGTGAGATGCCAGCTCCTTTCATTCAGTCAGTAGCTTCAATCATTTCTGGACGTTTTTCAATGGCAAAAATCAATGAATATTGTAAATGCACAAACAGTAATTTCTCCGCATTGCAAGGTGCAATTCTGAAATTTTTTGCTTTTTCCTGCTCCTCTTAGCATGATAAAGAAGATTCAAAGAGAGTGAGATGCCAGCTCCTTTCATTCAGTCAGTAGCTTCAATCATTTCTGGACGTATTTCAATGGCAAAAATCAATGAATATTGTAAATGCACAAACAGTAATTTCTCCGCATTGCAAGGTGCAATTATGAAATTTTTTACTTTTTCCTGCTCCTCTTAGCATGATAAACAAGATTCAAAGAGAGTGAGATGCCAGCTCCTTTCATTCAGTCAGTAGCTTCAATCATTTCTGGACGTTTTTCAATGGCAAAAATCAATGAATATTGTAAATGCACAAACAGTAATTTCTCCGCATTGCAAGGTGCAATTCTGAAATTTTTTGCTTTTTCCTGCTCCTCTTAGCATGATAAAGAAGATTCAAAGAGAGTGAGATGCCAGCTCCTTTCATTCAGTCAGTAGCTTCAAACATTTCTGGTATATGAATAACATGATGTTTTTCAATGGCAAAAATCAATGAATATTGTAAATGCACAAACAGTAATTTCTCCGCATTGCAAGGTGCAATTCTGAAATTTTTTGCTTTTTCCTGCTCCTCTTAGCATGATAAAGAAGATTCAAAGAGAGTGAGATGCCAGCTCCTTTCATTCAGTCAGTAGCTTCAATCATTTCTGGACGTTTTTCAATGGCAAAAATCAATGAATATTGTAAATGCACAAACAGTAATTTCTCCACATTGCAAGGTGCAATTCTGAAATTTTTTGCTTTTTCCTGCTCCTCTTAGCATAATAAAGAAGAATCAAAGAGAGTGAGATGCCTGCTCCTTTCATTCAGTCAGTAGCTTCAATCATTTCTGGACATTATTCAATGGCAAAAATCAATGAATATTGTAAATGCACAGACAGTAATTTCTCCGCATTGCAAGGTGCAATTCTGAAATTTTTTGCTTTTTCCTGCTCCTCTTAGCATGATAAAGAAGATTCAAAGAGAGTGAGATGCCAGCTCCTTTCATTCAGTCAGTAGCTTCAAACATTTCTGGTATATGAATAACATGATGTTTTTCAATGGCAAAAATCAATGAATATTGTAAATGCACAAACAGTAATTTCTCCACATTGCAAGGTGCAATTCTGAAATTTTTTGCTTTTTCCTGCTCCTCTTAGCATGATAAAGAAGATTCAAAGAGAGTGAGATGCCAGCTCCTTTCATTCAGTCAGTAGCTTCAATCATTTCTGGACGTTTTTCAATGGCAAAAATCAATGAATATTGTAAATGCACAAACAGTAATTTCTCCGCATTGCAAGTTGCAATTCTGAATTTTTTTGCTTTTTCCTGCTCCTCTTAGCATGATAAAGAAGATTCAAAGAGAGTGAGATGCCAGCTCCTTTCATTCAGTCAGTAGCTTCAAACATTTCTGGTATATGAATAACATGATGTTTTTCAATGGCAAAAATCAATGAATATTGTAAATGCACAAACAGTAATTTCTCCGCATTGCAAGGTGCAATTCTGAAATTTTTTGCTTTTTCCTGCTCCTCTTAGCATGATAAAGAAGATTCAAAGAGAGTGAGATGCCAGCTCCTTTCATTCAGTCAGTAGCTTCAAACATTTCTGGTATATGAATAACATGTTTTTCAATGGCAAAAATCAATGAATATTGTAAATGCACAAACAATAATTTCTCATCATTGCAAGTGCAATTCTGAAATTTTTTGCTTTTTCCTGCTCCTCTTAGCATGATAAAGAAGATTCAAAGAGAGTGAGATGCCAGCTCCTTTCATTCAGTCAGTAGCTTCAATCATTTCTGGACGTTTTTCAATGGCAAAAATCAATGAATATTGTAAATGCACAAACAGTAATTTCTCCGCATTGCAAGGTGCAATTCTGAAATTTTTTGCTTTTTCCTGCTCCTCTTAGCATGACAAAGAAGATTCAAAGAGAATGAGATGCCAGCTCCTTTCATTTAGTCAGTAGCTTCAAACATTTCTGGTATATGAATAACATGATGTTTTTCAATGGCAAAAATCAATGAATATTGTAAATGCACAAACAGTAATTTCTCCGCATTGCAAGGTGCAATTCTGAAATTTTTTGCTTTTTCCTGCTCCTCTTAGCATGATAAAGAAGATACAAAGAGAGTGAGATGCCAGCTCCTTTCATTCAGTCAGTAGCTTCAATCATTTCTGGACGTTTTTCAATGGCAAAAATCTATGAATATTGTAAATGCACAAACAGTAATTTCTCCGCATTGCAAGGTGCAATTCTGAAATTTTTTGCTTTTTCCTGCTCCTCTTAGCATGATAAAGAAGATTCAAAGACAGTGAGATGCCAGCTCCTTTCATTCAGTCAGTAGCTTCAAACATTTCTGGTATATGAATAACATGATGTTTTTCAATGGCAAAAATCAATGAATATTGTAAATGCACAAACAGTAATTTCTCCGCATTGCAAGGTGCAATTCTGAAATTTTTTGCTTTTTCCTGCTCCTCTTAGCATGAGAAAGAAGATTCAAAGAGAGTGAGATGCCAGCTCCTTTCATTCAGTCAGTAGCTTCAATCATTTCTGGACGTTTTTCAATGGCAAAAATCATTGAATATTGTAAATGCACAAACAGTAATTTCTCCGCATTGCAAGGTGCAATTCTGAAATTTTTTGCTTTTTCCTGCTCCTCTTAGCATGATAAAGAAGATTCAAAGAGAGTGAGATGCCAGCTCCTTTCATTCAGTCAGTAGCTTCAATCATTTCTGGACGTTTTTCAATGGCAAAAATCAATGAATATTGTAAATGCACAAACAGTAATTTCTCCGCATTGCAAGGTGCAATTCTGAAATTTTTTGCTTTTTCCTGCTCCTCTTAGCATGATAAACAAGATTCAAAGAGAGTGAGATGCCAGCTCCTTTCATTCAGTCATTAGCTTCAATCATTTCTGGATGTTTTTCAATGGCAAAAATCAATGAATATTGTAAATGCACAAACAGTAATTTCTCCGCATTGCAAGGTGCAATTCTGAAATTTTTTGCTTTTTCCTGCTCCTCTTAGCATGATAAAGAAGATTCAAAGAGAGTGAGATGCCAGCTCCTTTCATTCAGTCAGTAGCTTCAAACATTTCTGGTATATGAATAACATGAAGTTTTTCAATGGCAAAAAATCAATGAATATTGTAAATGCACAAACAGTAATTTCTCCGCATTGCAAGGTGCAATTCTGAAATTTTTTGCTTTTTCCTGCTCCTCTTAGCATGATAAAGAAGATTCAAAGAGAGTGAGATGCCAGCTCCTTTCATTCAGTCAGTAGCTTCAATCATTTCTGGACGTTTTTCAATGGCAAAAATCAATGAATATTGTAAATGCACAAACAGAAATTTCTCCGCATTGCAAGGTGCAATTCTGAAATTTTTTGCTTTTTCCTGCTCCTCTTAGCATGATAAAGAAGATTCAAAGAGAGTGAGATGCCAGCTCCTTTCATTCAGTCAGTAGCTTCAAACATTTCTGGTATATGAATAACATGATATTTTTCAATGGCAAAAATCAATGAATATTGTAAATGCACAAACAGTAATTTCTCCGCATTGCAAGGTGCAATTCTGAAATTTTTTGCTTTTTCCTGCTCCTCTTAGCATGATAAAGAAGATTCAAAGAGAGTGAGATGCCAGCTCCTTTCATTCAGTCAGTAGCTTCAATCATTTCTGGACGTATTTCAATGGCAAAAATCAATGAATATTGTAAATGCACAAACAGTAATTTCTCCGCATTGCAAGGTGCAATTATGAAATTTTTTACTTTTTCCTGCTCCTCTTAGCATGATAAACAAGATTCAAAGAGAGTGAGATGCCAGCTCCTTTCATTCAGTCAGTAGCTTCAATCATTTCTGGACGTTTTTCAATGGCAAAAATCAATGAATATTGTAAATGCACAAACAGTAATTTCTCCGCATTGCAAGGTGCAATTCTGAAATTTTTTGCTTTTTCCTGCTCCTCTAAGCATGATAAAGAAGATTCAAAGAGAGTGAGATGCCAGCTCCTTTCATTCAGTCAGTAGCTTCAATCATTTCTGGACGTTTTTCAATGGCAAAAATCAATGAATATTGTAAATGCACAAACAGTAATTTCTCCGCATTGCAAGGTGCAATTCTGAAATTTTTTGCTTTTTCCTGCTCCTCTTAGCATGATAAACAAGATTCAAAGAGAGTGAGATGCCAGCTCCTTTCATTCAGTCAGTAGCTTCAATCATTTCTGGACGTTTTTCAATGGCAAAAATCAATGAATATTGTAAATGCACAAACAGTAATTTCTCCGCATTGCAAGGTGCAATTCTGAAATTTTTTGCTTTTTCCTGCTCCTCTTAGCATGATAAAGAAGATTCAAAGAGAGTGAGATGCCAGCTCCTTTCATTCAGTCAGTAGCTTCAAACATTTCTGGTATATGAATAACATGATGTTTTTCAATGGCAAAAATCAATGAATATTGTAAATGCACAAACAGTAATTTCTCCGCAATGCAAGGTGCAATTCTGAAATTTTTTGCTTTTTCCTGCTCCTCTTAGCATGATAAAGAAGATTCAAAGAGAGTGAGATGCCAGCTCCTTTCATTCAGTCAGTAGCTTCAATCATTTCTGGACTTTATCAATGGCAAAAATCAATGAATATTGTAAATGCACAAACAGTAATTTCTCCGCATTGCAAGGTGCAATTCTGAAATTTTTTGCTTTTTCCTGCTCCTCTTAGCATGATAAAGAAGATTCAAAGAGAGTGAGATGCCAGCTCCTTTCATTCAGTCAGTAGCTTCAATCATTTCTGGACGTTTTTCAATGGCAAAAATCAATGAATATTGTAAATGCACAAACAGTAATTTCTCCGCATTGCAAGGTGCAATTCTGAAATTTTTTGCTTTTTCCTGCTCCTCTTAGCATGATAAAGAAGATTCAAAGAGAGTGAGATGCCAGCTCCTTTCATTCAGTCAGTAGCTTCAATCATTTCTGGATGTTTTTCAATGGCAAAAATCAATGAATATTGTAAATGCACAAACAGTAATTTCTCCGCATTGCAAGGTGCAATTCTGAAATTTTTTGCTTTTTCCTGCTCCTCTTAGCATGATAAAGAAGATTCAAAGAGAGTGAGATGCCAGCTCCTTTCATTCAGTCAGTAGCTTCAAACATTTCTGGTATATGAATAACATGATGTTTTTCAATGGCAAAAATCAATGAATATTGTAAATGCACAAACAGTAATTTCTCCGCATTGCAAGGTGCAATTCTGAAATTTTTTGCTTTTTCCTGCTCCTCTTAGCATGATAAAGAAGATTCAAAGAGAGTGAGATGCCAGCTCCTTTCATTCAGTCAGTAGCTTCAATCATTTCTGGATGTTTTTCAATGGCAAAAATCAATGAATATTGTAAATGCACAAACAGTAATTTCTCCGCATTGCAAGGTGCAATTCTGAAATTTTTTGCTTTTTCCTGCTCCTCTTAGCATGATAAACAAGATTCAAAGAGAATGAGATGCCAGCTCCTTTCATTCAGTCAGTAGCTTCAATCATTTCTGGACGTTTTTCAATGGCAAAGATCAATGAATATTGTAAATGTACAAACAGTAATTTCTCCGCATTGCAAGGTGCAATTCTGAAATTTTTTGCTTTTTCCTGCTCCTCTTAGCATGATAAAGAAGATTCAAAGAGAGTGAGATGCCAGCTCCTTTCATTCAGTCAGTAGCTTCAAACATTTCTGGTATATGAATAACATGATGTTTTTCAATGGCAAAAATCAATGAATATTGTAAATGCACAAACACTAATTTCTCCGCATTGCAAGGTGCAATTCTGAAATTTTTTGCTTTTTCCTGCTCCTCTTAGCATGATAAAGAAGATTCAAAGAGAGTGAGATGCCAGCTCCTTTCATTCAGTCAGTAGCTTCAATCATTTCTGGACGTATTTCAATGGCAAAAATCAATGAATATTGTAAATGCACAAACAGTAATTTCTCCGCATTGCAAGGTGCAATTATGAAATTTTTTACTTTTTCCTGCTCCTCTTAGCATGATAAACAAGATTCAAAGAGAGTGAGATGCCAGCTCCTTTCATTCAGTCAGTAGCTTCAATCATTTCTGGACGTTTTTCAATGGCAAAAATCAATGAATATTGTAAATGCACAAACAGTAATTTCTCCGCATTGCAAGGTGCAATTCTGAAATTTTTTCCTTTTTCCTGCTCCTCTAAGCATGATAAAGAAGATTCAAAGAGAGTGAGATGCCAGCTCCTTTCATTCAGTCAGTAGCTTCAATCATTTCTGGACGTTTTTCAATGGCAAAAATCAATGAATATTGTAAATGCACAAACAGTAATTTCTCCGCATTGCAAGGTGCAATTCTGAAATTTTTTGCTTTTTCCTGCTCCTCTTAGCATGATAAACAAGATTCAAAGAGAGTGAGATGCCAGCTCCTTTCATTCAGTCAGTAGCTTCAATCATTTCTGGACGTTTTTCAATGGCAAAAATCAATGAATATTGTAAATGCACAAACAGTAATTTCTCCGCATTGCAAGGTGCAATTCTGAAATTTTTTGCTTTTTCCTGCTCTTCTTAGCATGATAAAGAAGATTCAAAGAGAGTGAGATGCCAGCTCCTTTCATTCAGTCAGTAGCTTCAAACATTTCTGGTATATGAATAACATGATATTTTTCAATGGCAAAAATCAATGAATATTGTAAATGCACAAACAGTAATTTCTCCGCATTGCAAGGTGCAATTCTGAAATTTTTTGCTTTTTCCTGCTCCTCTTAGCATGATAAAGAAGATTCAAAGAGAGTGAGATGCCAGCTCCTTTCATTCAGTCAGTAGCTTCAATCATTTCTGGACGTATTTCAATGGCAAAAATCAATGAATATTGTAAATGCACAAACAGTAATTTCTCCGCATTGCAAGGTGCAATTATGAAATTTTTTACTTTTTCCTGCTCCTCTTAGCATGATAAACAAGATTCAAAGAGAGTGAGATGCCAGCTCCTTTCATTCAGTCAGTAGCTTCAATCATTTCTGGACGTTTTTCAATGGCAAAAATCAATGAATATTGTAAATGCACAAACAGTAATTTCTCCGCATTGCAAGGTGCAATTCTGAAATTTTTTGCTTTTTCCTGCTCCTCTAAGCATGATAAAGAAGATTCAAAGAGAGTGAGATGCCAGCTCCTTTCATTCAGTCAGTAGCTTCAATCATTTCTGGACGTTTTTCAATGGCAAAAATCAATGAATATTGTAAATGCACAAACAGTAATTTCTCCGCATTGCAAGGTGCAATTCTGAAATTTTTTGCTTTTTCCTGCTCCTCTTAGCATAATAAACAAGATTCAAAGAGAGTGAGATGCCAGCTCCTTTCATTCAGTCAGTAGCTTCAATCATTTCTGGACGTTTTTCAATGGCAAAAATCAATGAATATTGTAAATGCACAAACAGTAATTTCTCCGCATTGCAAGGTGCAATTCTGAAATTTTTTGCTTTTTCCTGCTCCTCTTAGCATGATAAAGAAGATTCAAAGAGAGTGAGATGCCAGCTCCTTTCATTCAGTCAGTAGCTTCAAACATTTCTGGTATATGAATAACATGATGTTTTTCAATGGCAAAAATCAATGAATATTGTAAATGCACAAACAGTAATTTCTCCGCAATGCAAGGTGCAATTCTGAAATTTTTTGCTTTTTCCTGCTCCTCTTAGCATGATAAAGAAGATTCAAAGAGAGTGAGATGCCAGCTCCTTTCATTCAGTCAGTAGCTTCAATCATTTCTGGACTTTATCAATGGCAAAAATCAATGAATATTGTAAATGCACAAACAGTAATTTCTCCGCATTGCAAGGTGCAATTCTGAAATTTTTTGCTTTTTCCTGCTCCTCTTAGCATGATAAAGAAGATTCAAAGAGAGTGAGATGCCAGCTCCTTTCATTCAGTCAGTAGCTTCAAACATTTCTGGTATATGAATAACATGATGTTTTTCAATGGCAAAAATCAATGAATATTGTAAATGCACAAACAGTAATTTCTCCGCATTGAAAGGTGCAATTCTGAAATTTTTTCCTTTTTCCTGCTCCTCTTAGCATGATAAAGAAGATTCAAAGAGAGTGAGATGCCAGCTCCTTTCATTCAGTCAGTAGCTTCAATCATTTCTGGACGTTTTTCAATGGCAAAAATCAATGAATATTGTAAATGCACAAACAGTAATTTCTCCGCATTGCAAGGTGCAATTCTGAAATTTTTTGCTTTTTCCTGCTCCTCTTAGCATGATAAACAAGATTCAAAGAGAGTGAGATGCCAGCTCCTTTCATTCAGTCAGTAGCTTCAATCATTTCTGGACGTTTTTCAATGGCAAAAATCAATGAATATTGTAAATGCACAAACAGTAATTTCTCCGCATTGCAAGGTGCAATTCTGAATTTTTTTGCTTTTTTCTGCTCCTCTTAGCATGAGAAAAAAGAAGATTCAAAGAGAGTGAGATGCCAGCTCCTTTCATTCAGTCAGTAGCTTCAAACATTTCTGGTATATGAATAACATGATGTTTTTCAATGGCAAAAATCAATGAATATTGTAAATGCACAAACAGTAATTTCTCCGCATTGCAAGGTGCAATTCTGAAATTTTTTGCTTTTTCCTGCTCCTCTTAGCATGATAAAGAAGATTCAAAGAGAGTGAGATGCCAGCTCCTTTCATTCAGTCAGTAGCTTCAATCATTTCTGGACGTTTTTCAATGGCAAAAATCAATGAATATTGTAAATGCACAAACAGTAATTTCTCCGCATTGCAGGGTGCAATTCTGAAATTTTTTGCTTTTTCCTGCTCCTCTTAGCAAGATAAACAAGATTCAAAGAGAGTGAGATGCCAGCTCCTTTCATTCAGTCAGTAGCTTCAATCATTTCTGGACGTTTTTCAATGGCAAAAATCAATGAATATTGTAAATGCACAAACAGTAATTTCTCCGCATTGCAAGGTGCAATTCTGAAATTTTTTGCTTTTTCCTGCTCCTCTTAGCATGATAAAGAAGATTCAAAGAGAGTGAGATGCCAGCTCCTTTCATTCAGTCAGTAGCTTCAATCATTTCTGGACGTTTTTCAATGGCAAAAATCAATGAATATTGTAAATGCACAAACAGTAATTTCTCCGCATTGCAAGGTGCAATTCTGAAATTTTTTGCTTTTTCCTGCTCCTCTTAGCATGATAAAGAAGATTCAAAGAGAGTGAGATGCCAGCTCCTTTCATTCAGTCAGTAGCTTCAATCATTTCTGGATGTTTTTCAATGGCAAAAATCAATGAATATTGTAAATGCACAAACAGTAATTTCTCCGCATTGCAAGGTGCAATTCTGAAATTTTTTGCTTTTTCCTGCTCCTCTTAGCATGATAAAGAAGATTCAAAGAGAGTGAGATGCCAGCTCCTTTCATTCAGTCAGTAGCTTCAAACATTTCTGGTATATGAATAACATGATGTTTTTCAATGGCAAAAATCAATGAATATTGTAAATGCACAAACAGTAATTTCTCCGCATTGCAAGGTGCAATTCTGAAATTTTTTGCTTTTTCCTGCTCCTCTTAGCATGATAAAGAAGATTCAAAGAGAGTGAGATGCCAGCTCCTTTCATTCAGTCAGTAGCTTCAATCATTTCTGGATGTTTTTCAATGGCAAAAATCAATGAATATTGTAAATGCACAAACAGTAATATCTCCGCATTGCAAGGTGCAATTCTGAAATTTTTTGCTTTTTCCTGCTCCTCTTAGCATGATAAACAAGATTCAAAGAGAATGAGATGCCAGCTCCTTTCATTCAGTCAGTAGCTTCAATCATTTCTGGACGTTTTTCAATGGCAAAGATCAATGAATATTGTAAATGTACAAACAGTAATTTCTCCGCATTGCAAGGTGCAATTCTGAAATTTTTTGCTTTTTCCTGCTCCTCTTAGCATGATAAAGAAGATTCAAAGAGAGTGAGATGCCAGCTCCTTTCATTCAGTCAGTAGCTTCAAACATTTCTGGTATATGAATAACATGATGTTTTTCAATGGCAAAAATCAATGAATATTGTAAATGCACAAACACTAATTTCTCCGCATTGCAAGGTGCAATTCTGAAATTTTTTGCTTTTTCCTGCTCCTCTTAGCATGATAAAGAAGATTCAAAGAGAGTGAGATGCCAGCTCCTTTCATTCAGTCAGTAGCTTCAATCATTTCTGGACGTATTTCAATGGCAAAAATCAATGAATATTGTAAATGCACAAACAGTAATTTCTCCGCATTGCAAGGTGCAATTATGAAATTTTTTACTTTTTCCTGCTCCTCTTAGCATGATAAACAAGATTCAAAGAGAGTGAGATGCCAGCTCCTTTCATTCAGTCAGTAGCTTCAATCATTTCTGGACGTTTTTCAATGGCAAAAATCAATGAATATTGTAAATGCACAAACAGTAATTTCTCCGCATTGCAAGGTGCAATTCTGAAATTTTTTGCTTTTTCCTGCTCCTCTAAGCATGATAAAGAAGATTCAAAGAGAGTGAGATGCCAGCTCCTTTCATTCAGTCAGTAGCTTCAATCATTTCTGGACGTTTTTCAATGGCAAAAATCAATGAATATTGTAAATGCACAAACAGTAATTTCTCCGCATTGCAAGGTGCAATTCTGAAATTTTTTGCTTTTTCCTGCTCCTCTTAGCATGATAAACAAGATTCAAAGAGAGTGAGATGCCAGCTCCTTTCATTCAGTCAGTAGCTTCAATCATTTCTGGACGTTTTTCAATGGCAAAAATCAATGAATATTGTAAATGCACAAACAGTAATTTCTCCGCATTGCAAGGTGCAATTCTGAAATTTTTTGCTTTTTCCTGCTCCTCTTAGCATGATAAAGAAGATTCAAAGAGAGTGAGATGCCAGCTCCTTTCATTCAGTCAGTAGCTTCAAACATTTCTGGTATATGAATAACATGATGTTTTTCAATGGCAAAAATCAATGAATATTGTAAATGCACAAACAGTAATTTCTCCGCAATGCAAGGTGCAATTCTGAAATTTTTTGCTTTTTCCTGCTCCTCTTAGCATGATAAAGAAGATTCAAAGAGAGTGAGATGCCAGCTCCTTTCATTCAGTCAGTAGCTTCAATCATTTCTGGACTTTATCAATGGCAAAAATCAATGAATATTGTAAATGCACAAACAGTAATTTCTCCGCATTGCAAGGTGCAATTCTGAAATTTTTTGCTTTTTCCTGCTCCTCTTAGCATGATAAAGAAGATTCAAAGAGAGTGAGATGCCAGCTCCTTTCATTCAGTCAGTAGCTTCAAACATTTCTGGTATATGAATAACATGATGTTTTTCAATGGCAAAAATCAATGAATATTGTAAATGCACAAACAGTAATTTCTCCGCATTGAAAGGTGCAATTCTGAAATTTTTTGCTTTTTCCTGCTCCTCTTAGCATGATAAAGAAGATTCAAAGAGAGTGAGATGCCAGCTCCTTTCATTCAGTCAGTAGCTTCAATCATTTCTGGACGTTTTTCAATGGCAAAAATCAATGAATATTGTAAATGCACAAACAGTAATTTCTCCGCATTGCAAGGTGCAATTCTGAAATTTTTTGCTTTTTCCTGCTCCTCTTAGCATGATAAACAAGATTCAAAGAGAGTGAGATGCCAGCTCCTTTCATTCAGTCAGTAGCTTCAATCATTTCTGGACGTTTTTCAATGGCAAAAATCAATGAATATTGTAAATGCACAAACAGTAATTTCTCCGCATTGCAAGGTGCAATTCTGAAATTTTTTGCTTTTTTCTGCTCCTCTTAGCATGATAAAGAAGATTCAAAGAGAGTGAGATGCCAGCTCCTTTCATTCAGTCAGTAGCTTCAAACATTTCTGGTATATGAATAACATGATGTTTTTCAATGGCAAAAATCAATGAATATTGTAAATGCACAAACAGTAATTTCTCCGCATTGCAAGGTGCAATTCTGAAATTTTTTGCTTTTTCCTGCTCCTCTTAGCATGATAAAGAAGATTCAAAGAGAGTGAGATGCCAGCTCCTTTCATTCAGTCAGTAGCTTCAATCATTTCTGGACGTTTTTCAATGGCAAAAATCAATGAATATTGTAAATGCACAAACAGTAATTTCTCCGCATTGCAAGGTGCAATTCTGAAATTTTTTGCTTTTTCCTGCTCCTCTTAGCAAGATAAACAAGATTCAAAGAGAGTGAGATGCCAGCTCCTTTCATTCAGTCAGTAGCTTCAATCATTTCTGGACGTTTTTCAATGGCAAAAATCAATGAATATTGTAAATGCACAAACAGTAATTTCTCCGCATTGCAAGGTGCAATTCTGAAATTTTTTGCTTTTTCCTGCTCCTCTTAGCATGATAAAGAAGATTCAAAGAGAGTGAGATGCCAGCTCCTTTCATTCAGTCAGTAGCTTCAATCATTTCTGGACGTTTTTCAATGGCAAAAATCAATGAATATTGTAAATGCACAAACAGTAATTTCTCCGCATTGCAAGGTGCAATTCTGAAATTTTTTGCTTTTTCCTGCTCCTCTTAGCATGATAAAGAAGATTCAAAGAGAGTGAGATGCCAGCTCCTTTCATTCAGTCAGTAGCTTCAATCATTTCTGGATGTTTTTCAATGGCAAAAATCAATGAATATTGTAAATGCACAAACAGTAATTTCTCCGCATTGCAAGGTGCAATTCTGAAATTTTTTGCTTTTTCCTGCTCCTCTTAGCATGATAAAGAAGATTCAAAGAGAGTGAGATGCCAGCTCCTTTCATTCAGTCAGTAGCTTCAAACATTTCTGGTATATGAATAACATGATGTTTTTCAATGGCAAAAATCAATGAATATTGTAAATGCACAAACAGTAATTTCTCCGCATTGCAAGGTGCAATTCTGAAATTTTTTGCTTTTTCCTGCTCCTCTTAGCATGATAAAGAAGATTCAAAGAGAGTGAGATGCCAGCTCCTTTCATTCAGTCAGTAGCTTCAATCATTTCTGGACGTTTTTCAATGGCAAAAATCAATGAATATTGTAAATGCACAAACAGTAATTTCTCCGCATTGCAAGGTGCAATTCTGAAATTTTTTGCTTTTTCCTGCTCCTCTTAGCATGATAAACAAGATTCAAAGAGAATGAGATGCCAGCTCCTTTCATTCAGTCAGTAGCTTCAATCATTTCTGGACGTTTTTCAATGGCAAAGATCAATGAATATTGTAAATGTACAAACAGTAATTTCTCCGCATTGCAAGGTGCAATTCTGAAATTTTTTGCTTTTTCCTGCTCCTCTTAGCATGATAAAGAAGATTCAAAGAGAGTGAGATGCCAGCTCCTTTCATTCAGTCAGTAGCTTCAAACATTTCTGGTATATGAATAACATGATGTTTTTCAATGCCAAAAATCAATGAATATTGTAAATGCACAAACAGTAATTTCTCCGCATTGCAAGGTGCAATTCTGAAATTTTTTGCTTTTTCCTGCTCCTCTTAGCATGATAAAGAAGATTCAAAGAGAGTGAGATGCCAGCTCCTTTCATTCAGTCAGTAGCTTCAATCATTTCTGGACGTTTTTCAATGGCAAAAATCATTGAACATTGTAAATGCACAAACAATAATTTCTCCGCATTGCAAGGTGCAATTCTGAAATTTTTTGCTTTTTCCTGCTCCTCTTAGCATGATAAAGAAGATTCAAAGAGAATGAGATGCCAGCTCCTTTCATTCAGTCAGTAGCTTCAATCATTTCTGGTATATGAATAACATGATGTTTTTCAATGGCAAAAATCAATGAATATTGTAAATGCACAAACAGTAATTTCTCCGCATTGCAAGGTGCAATTCTGAAATTTTTTGCTTTTTCCTGCTCCTCTTAGCATGATAAAGAAGATTCAAAGAGAGTGAGATGCCAGCTCCTTTCATTCAGTCAGTAGCTTCAATCATTTCTGGACGTATTTCAATGGCAAAAATCAATGAATATTGTAAATGCACAAACAGTAATTTCTCCGCATTGCAAGGTGCAATTATGAAATTTTTTACTTTTTCCTGCTCCTCTTAGCATGATAAACAAGATTCAAAGAGAGTGAGATGCCAGCTCCTTTCATTCAGTCAGTAGCTTCAATCATTTCTGGACATTTTTCAATGGCAAAAATCAATGAATATTGTAAATGCACAAACAGTAATTTCTCCGCATTGCAAGGTGCAATTCTGAAATTTTTTGCTTTTTCCTGCTCCTCTTAGCATGATAAAGAAGATTCAAAGAGAGTGAGATGCCAGCTCCTTTCATTCAGTCAGTAGCTTCAAACATTTCTGGTATATGAATAACATGATGTTTTTCAATGGCAAAAATCAATGAATATTGTAAATGCACAAACAGTAATTTCTCCGCATTGCAAGGTGCAATTCTGAAATTTTTTGCTTTTTCCTGCTCCTTTTAGCATGATAAAGAAGATTCAAAGAGAGTGAGATGCCAGCTCCTTTCATTCAGTCAGTAGCTTCAATCATTTCTGGACGTATTTCAATGGCAAAAATCAATGAATATTGTAAATGCACAAACAGTAATTTCTCCGCATTGCAAGGTGCAATTCTGAAATTTTTTGCTTTTTCCTGCTCCTCTTAGCATGATAAAGAAGAATCAAAGAGAGTGAGATGCCAGCTCCTTTCATTCAGTCAGTAGCTTCAATCATTTCTGGATGTTTTTCAATGGCAAAAATCAATGAATATTGTAAATGCACAGACAGTAATTTCTCCGCATTGCAAGGTGCAATTCTGAAATTTTTTGCTTTTTCCTGCTCCTCTTAGCATGATAAAGAAGATTCAAAGAGAGTGAGATGCCAGCTCCTTTCATTCAGTCAGTAGCTTCAAACATTTCTGGTATATGAATAACATGATGTTTTTCAATGGCAAAAATCAATGAATATTGTAAATGCACAAACAGTAATTTCTCCACATTGCAAGGTGCAATTCTGAAATTTTTTGCTTTTTCCTGCTCCTCTTAGCATGATAAAGAAGATTCAAAGAGAGTGAGATGCCAGCTCCTTTCATTCAGTCAGTAGCTTCAAACATTTCTGGTATATGAATAACATGTTTTTCAATGGCAAAAATCAATGAATATTGTAAATGCACAAACAGTAATTTCTCCGCATTGCAAGGTGCAATTCTGAAATTTTTTGCTTTTTCCTGCTCCTCTTAGCATGATAAAGAAGATTCAAAGAGAATGAGATGCCAGCTCCTTTCATTTAGTCAGTAGCTTCAAACATTTCTGGTATATGAATAACATGATGTTTTTCAATGGCAAAAATCAATGAATATTGTAAATGCACAAACAGTAATCTCTCCGCATTGCAAGGTGCAATTCTGAAATTTTTTGCTTTTTCCTGCTCCTCTTAGCATGATAAAGAAGATTCAAAGAGAGTGAGATGCCAGCTCCTTTCATTCAGTCAGTAGCTTCAATCATTTCTGGACATATTTCAATGGCAAAAATCAATGAATATTGTAAATGCACAAACAGTAATTTCTCCGCATTGCAAGGTGCAATTATGAAATTTTTTACTTTTTCCTGCTCCTCTTAGCATGATAAACAAGATTCAAAGAGAGTAAGATGCCAGCTCCTTTCATTCAGTCAGTAGCTTCAATCATTTCTGGACGTTTTTCAATGGCAAAAATCAATGAATATTGTAAATGCACAAACAGTAATTTCTCCGCATTGCAAGGTGCAATTCTGAAATTTTTTGCTTTTTCCTGCTCCTCTTAGCATGATAAAGAAGATTCAAAGAGAGTGAGATGCCAGCTCCTTTCATTCAGTCAGTAGCTTCAAACATTTCTGGTATATGAATAACATGATGTTTTTCAATGGCAAAAATCAATGAATATTGTAAATGCACAAACAGTAATTTCTCCGCATTGCAAGGTGCAATTCTGAAATTTTTTGCTTTTTCCTGCTCCTCTTAGCATGATAAAGAAGATTCAAAGAGAGTGAGATGCCAGCTCCTTTCATTCAGTCAGTAGCTTCAATCATTTCTGGACGTTTTTCAATGGCAAAAATCAATGAATATTGTAAATGCACAAACAGTAATTTCTCCACATTGCAAGGTGCAATTCTGAAATTTTTTGCTTTTTCCTGCTCCTCTTAGCATGATAAAGAAGAATCAAGGAGAGTGAGATGCCAGCTCCTTTCATTCAGTCAGTAGCTTCAATCATTTCTGGACGTTTTTCAATGGCAAAAATCAATGAATATTGTAAATGCACAGACAGTAATTTCTCCGCATTGCAAGGTGCAATTCTGAAATTTTTTGCTTTTTCCTGCTCCTCTTAGCATGATAAAGAAGATTCAAAGAGAGTGAGATGCCAGCTCCTTTCATTCAGTCAGTAGCTTCAAACATTTCTGGTATATGAATAACATGATGTTTTTCAATGGCAAAAATCAATGAATATTGTAAATGCACAAACAGTAATTTCTCCGCATTGCAAGGTGCAATTCTGAAATTTTTTGCTTTTTCCTGCTCCTCTTAGCATGATAAAGAAGATTCAAAGAGAGTGAGATGCCAGCTCCTTTCATTCAGTCAGTAGCTTCAAACATTTCTGGTATATGAATAACATGTTTTTCAATGGCAAAAATCAATGAATATTGTAAATGCACAAACAGTAATTTCTCCGCATTGCAAGTGCAATTCTGAAATTTTTTGCTTTTTCATGCTCCTCTTAGCATGATAAAGAAGATTCAAAGAGAGTGAGATGCCAGCTCCTTTCATTCAGTCAGTAGCTTCAATCATTTCTGGACGTTTTTCAATGGCAAAAATCAATGAATATTGTAAATGCACAAACAGTAATTTCTCCGCATTGCAAGGTGCAATTCTGAAATTTTTTGCTTTTTCCTGCTCCTCTTAGCATGATAAAGAAGATTCAAAGAGAATGAGATGCCAGCTCCTTTCATTTAGTCAGTAGCTTCAAACATTTCTGGTATATGAAAAACATGATGTTTTTCAATGGCAAAAATCAATGAATATTGTAAATGCACAAACAGTAATTTCTGCGCATTGCAAGGTGCAATTCTGAAATTTTTTTCTTTTTCCTGCTCCTCTTAGCATGATAAAGAAGATACAAAGAGAGTGAGATGCCAGCTCCTTTCATTCAGTCAGTAGCTTCAATCATTTCTGGACGTTTTTCAATGGCAAAAATCAATGAATATTGTAAATGCACAAACAGTAATTTCTCCGCATTGCAAGGTGCAATTCTGAAATTTTTTGCTTTTTCCTGCTCCTCTTAGCATGATAAAGAAGATTCAAAGAGAGTGAGATGCCAGCTCCTTTCATTCAGTCAGTAGCTTCAATCATTTCTGGACGTTTTTCAATGGCAAAAATCATTGAACATTGTAAATGCACAAACAATAATTTCTCCGCATTGCAAGGTGCAATTCTGAAATTTTTTGCTTTTTCCTGCTCCTCTTAGCATGATAAAGAAGATTCAAAGAGAATGAGATGCCAGCTCCTTTCATTCAGTCAGTAGCTTCAATCATTTCTGGTATATGAATAACATGATGTTTTTCAATGGCAAAAATCAATGAATATTGTAAATGCACAAACAGTAATTTCTCCGCATTGCAAGGTGCAATTCTGAAATTTTTTGCTTTTTCCTGCTCCTCTTAGCATGATAAAGAAGATTCAAAGAGAGTGAGATGCCAGCTCCTTTCATTCAGTCAGTAGCTTCAATCATTTCTGGACGTATTTCAATGGCAAAAATCAATGAATATTGTAAATGCACAAACAGTAATTTCTCCGCATTGCAAGGTGCAATTATGAAATTTTTTACTTTTTCCTGCTCCTCTTAGCATGATAAACAAGATTCAAAGAGAGTGAGATGCCAGCTCCTTTCATTCAGTCAGTAGCTTCAATCATTTCTGGACATTTTTCAATGGCAAAAATCAATGAATATTGTAAATGCACAAACAGTAATTTCTCCGCATTGCAAGGTGCAATTCTGAAATTTTTTGCTTTTTCCTGCTCCTCTTAGCATGATAAAGAAGATTCAAAGAGAGTGAGATGCCAGCTCCTTTCATTCAGTCAGTAGCTTCAAACATTTCTGGTATATGAATAACATGATGTTTTTCAATGGCAAAAATCAATGAATATTGTAAATGCACAAACAGTAATTTCTCCGCATTGCAAGGTGCAATTCTGAAATTTTTTGCTTTTTCCTGCTCCTTTTAGCATGATAAAGAAGATTCAAAGAGAGTGAGATGCCAGCTCCTTTCATTCAGTCAGTAGCTTCAATCATTTCTGGACGTATTTCAATGGCAAAAATCAATGAATATTGTAAATGCACAAACAGTAATTTCTCCGCATTGCAAGGTGCAATTCTGAAATTTTTTGCTTTTTCCTGCTCCTCTTAGCATGATAAAGAAGAATCAAAGAGAGTGAGATGCCAGCTCCTTTCATTCAGTCAGTAGCTTCAATCATTTCTGGATGATCTTCAATGGCAAAAATCAATGAATATTGTAAAAGCACAGACAGTAATTTCTCCGCATTGCAAGGTGCAATTCTGAAATTTTTTGCTTTTTCCTGCTCCTCTTAGCATGATAAAGAAGATTCAAAGAGAGTGAGATGCCAGCTCCTTTCATTCAGTCAGTAGCTTCAAACATTTCTGGTATATGAATAACATGATGTTTTTCAATGGCAAAAATCAATGAATATTGTAAATGCACAAACAGTAATTTCTCCACATTGCAAGGTGCAATTCTGAAATTTTTTGCTTTTTCCTGCTCCTCTTAGCATGATAAAGAAGATTCAAAGAGAGTGAGATGCCAGCTCCTTTCATTCAGTCAGTAGCTTCAATCATTTCTGGACGTTTTTCAATGGCAAAAATCAATGAATATTGTAAATGCACAAACAGTAATTTCTCCGCATTGCAAGGTGCAATTCTGAATTTTTTTGCTTTTTCCTGCTCCTCTTAGCATGATAAAGAAGATTCAAAGAGAGTGAGATGCCAGCTCCTTTCATTCAGTCAGTAGCTTCAAACATTTCTGGTATATGAATAACATGATGTTTTTCAATGGCAAAAATCAATGAATATTGTAAATGCACAAACAGTAATTTCTCCGCATTGCAAGGTGCAATTCTGAAATTTTTTGCTTTTTCCTGCTCCTCTTAGCATGATAAAGAAGATTCAAAGAGAGTGAGATGCCAGCTCCTTTCATTCAGTCAGTAGCTTCAAACATTTCTGGTATATGAATAACATGTTTTTCAATGGCAAAAATCAATGAATATTGTAAATGCACAAACAGTAATTTCTCCGCATTGCAAGGTGCAATTCTGAAATTTTTTGCTTTTTCCTGCTCCTCTTAGCATGATAAAGAAGATTCAAAGAGAATGAGATGCCAGCTCCTTTCATTTAGTCAGTAGCTTCAAACATTTCTGGTATATGAATAACATGATGTTTTTCAATGGCAAAAATCAATGAATATTGTAAATGCACAAACAGTAATCTCTCCGCATTGCAAGGTGCAATTCTGAAATTTTTTGCTTTTTCCTGCTCCTCTTAGCATGATAAAGAAGATTCAAAGAGAGTGAGATGCCAGCTCCTTTCATTCAGTCAGTAGCTTCAATCATTTCTGGACATATTTCAATGGCAAAAATCAATGAATATTGTAAATGCACAAACAGTAATTTCTCCGCATTGCAAGGTGCAATTATGAAATTTTTTACTTTTTCCTGCTCCTCTTAGCATGATAAACAAGATTCAAAGAGAGTAAGATGCCAGCTCCTTTCATTCAGTCAGTAGCTTCAATCATTTCTGGACGTTTTTCAATGGCAAAAATCAATGAATATTGTAAATGCACAAACAGTAATTTCTCCGCATTGCAAGGTGCAATTCTGAAATTTTTTGCTTTTTCCTGCTCCTCTTAGCATGATAAAGAAGATTCAAAGAGAGTGAGATGCCAGCTCCTTTCATTCAGTCAGTAGCTTCAAACATTTCTGGTATATGAATAACATGATGTTTTTCAATGGCAAAAATCAATGAATATTGTAAATGCACAAACAGTAATTTCTCCGCATTGCAAGGTGCAATTCTGAAATTTTTTGCTTTTTCCTGCTCCTCTTAGCATGATAAAGAAGATTCAAAGAGAGTGAGATGCCAGCTCCTTTCATTCATTCAGTAGCTTCAATCATTTCTGGACGTTTTTCAATGGCAAAAATCAATGAATATTGTAAATGCACAAACAGTAATTTCTCCACATTGCAAGGTGCAATTCTGAAATTTTTTGCTTTTTCCTGCTCCTCTTAGCATGATAAAGAAGATTCAAAGAGAGTGAGATGCCAGCTCCTTTCATTCAGTCAGTAGCTTCAATCATTTCTGGACATATTTCAATGGCAAAAATCAATGAATATTGTAAATGCACAAACAGTAATTTCTCCGCATTGCAAGGTGCAATTATGAAATTTTTTACTTTTTCCTGCTCCTCTTAGCATGATAAACAAGATTCAAAGAGAGTAAGATGCCAGCTCCTTTCATTCAGTCAGTAGCTTCAATCATTTCTGGACGTTTTTCAATGGCAAAAATCAATGAATATTGTAAATGCACAAACAGTAATTTCTCCGCATTGCAAGGTGCAATTCTGAAATTTTTTGCTTTTTCCTGCTCCTCTTAGCATGATAAAGAAGATTCAAAGAGAGTGAGATGCCAGCTCCTTTCATTCAGTCAGTAGCTTCAAACATTTCTGGTATATGAATAACATGATGTTTTTCAATGGCAAAAATCAATGAATATTGTAAATGCACAAACAGTAATTTCTCCGCATTGCAAGGTGCAATTCTGAAATTTTTTGCTTTTTCCTGCTCCTCTTAGCATGATAAAGAAGATTCAAAGAGAGTGAGATGCCAGCTCCTTTCATTCATTCAGTAGCTTCAATCATTTCTGGACGTTTTTCAATGGCAAAAATCAATGAATATTGTAAATGCACAAACAGTAATTTCTCCACATTGCAAGGTGCAATTCTGAAATTTTTTGCTTTTTCCTGCTCCTCTTAGCATGATAAAGAAGAATCAAGGAGAGTGAGATGCCAGCTCCTTTCATTCAGTCAGTAGCTTCAATCATTTCTGGACGTTTTTCAATGGCAAAAATCAATGAATATTGTAAATGCACAGACAGTAATTTCTCCGCATTGCAAGGTGCAATTCTGAAATTTTTTGCTTTTTCCTGCTCCTCTTAGCATGATAAAGAAGATTCAAAGAGAGTGAGATGCCAGCTCCTTTCATTCAGTCAGTAGCTTCAAACATTTCTGGTATATGAATAACATGATGTTTTTCAATGGCAAAAATCAATGAATATTGTAAATGCACAAACAGTTATTTCTCCGCATTGCAAGGTGCAATTCTGAAATTTTTTGCTTTTTCCTGCTCCTCTTAGCATGATAAAGAAGATTCAAAGAGAGTGAGATGCCAGCTCCTTTCATTCAGTCAGTAGCTTCAAACATTTCTGGTATATGAATAACATGTTTTTCAACGGCAAAAATCAATGAATATTGTAAATGCACAAACAGTAATTTCTCCGCATTGCAAGTGCAATTCTGAAATTTTTTGCTTTTTCATGCTCCTCTTAGCATGATAAAGAAGATTCAAAGAGAGTGAGATGCCAGCTCCTTTCATTCAGTCAGTAGCTTCAATCATTTCTGGACGTTTTTCAATGGCAAAAATCAATGAATATTGTAAATGCACAAACAGTAATTTCTCCGCATTGCAAGGTGCAATTCTGAAATTTTTTGCTTTTTCCTGCTCCTCTTAGCATGATAAAGAAGATTCAAAGAGAATGAGATGCCAGCTCCTTTCATTTAGTCAGTAGCTTCAAACATTTCTGGTATATGAAAAACATGATGTTTTTCAATGGCAAAAATCAATGAATATTGTAAATGCACAAACAGTAATTTCTGCGCATTGCAAGGTGCAATTCTGAAATTTTTTTCTTTTTCCTGCTCCTCTTAGCATGATAAAGAAGATACAAAGAGAGTGAGATGCCAGCTCCTTTCATTCAGTCAGTAGCTTCAATCATTTCTGGACGTTTTTCAATGGCAAAAATCAATGAATATTGTAAATGCACAAACAGTAATTTCTCCGCATTGCAAGGTGCAATTCTGAAATTTTTTGCTTTTTCCTGCTCCTCTTAGCATGATAAAGAAGATTCAAAGAGAGTGAGATGCCAGCTCCTTTCATTCAGTCAGTAGCTTCAAACATTTCTGGTATATGAATAACATGATGTTTTTCAATGGCAAAAATCAATGAATATTGTAAATGCACAAACAGTAATTTCTCCGCATTGCAAGGTGCAATTCTGAAATTTTTTGCTTTTTCCTGCTCCTCTTAGCATGATAAAGAAGATTCAAAGAGAGTGAGATGCCAGCTCCTTTCATTCAGTCAGTAGCTTCAATCATTTCTGGATGTTTTTCAATGGCAAAAATCATTGAATATTGTAAATGCACAAACAGTAATTTCTCCGCATTGCAAGGTGCAATTCTGAAATTTTTTGCTTTTTCCTGCTCCTCTTAGCATGATAAAGAAGATTCAAAGAGAGTGAGATGCCAGCTCCTTTCATTCAGTCAGTAGCTTCAATCATTTCTGGACGTTTTTCAATGGCAAAAATCAATGAATATTGTAAATGCACAAACAGTAATTTCTCCGCATTGCAAGGTGCAATTCTGAAATTTTTTGCTTTTTTCTGCTCCTCTTAGCATGATAAAGAATATTCAAAGAGAGTGAGATGCCAGCTCCTTTCATTCAGTCAGTAACTTCAAACATTTCTGGTATATGAATAACATGATGTTTTTCAATGGCAAAAATCAATGAATATTGTAAATGCACAAACAGTAATTTCTCCGCATTGCAAGGTGCAATTCTGAAATTTTTTGCTTTTTCCTGCTCCTCTTAGCATGATAAAGAAGATTCAAAGAGAGTGAGATGCCAGCTCCTTTCATTCAGTCAGTAGCTTCAATCATTTCTGGACGTTTTTCAATGGCAAAAATCAATGAATATTGTAAATGCACAAACAGTAATTTCTCCGCATTGCAAGGTGCAATTCTGAAATTTTTTGCTTTTTCCTGCTCCTCTTACCATGATAAAGAAGATTCAAAGAGAGTGAGATGCCAGCTCCTTTCATTCAGTCAGTAGCTTCAAACATTTCTGGTATATGAATAACATGAAGTTTTTCAATGGCAAAAAATCAATGAATATTGTAAATGCACAAACAGTAATTTCTCCGCATTGCAAGGTGCAATTCTGAAATTTTTTGCTTTTTCCTGCTCCTCTTAGCATGATAAAGAAGATTCAAAGAGAGTGAGATGCCAGCTCCTTTCATTCAGTCAGTAGCTTCAATCATTTCTGGACGTTTTTCAATGGCAAAAATCAATGAATATTGTAAATGCACAAACAGTAATTTCTCCGCATTGCAAGGTGCAATTCTGAAATTTTTTGCTTTTTCCTGCTCCTCTTAGCATGATAAAGAAGATTCAAAGAGAGTGAGATGCCAGCTCCTTTCATTCAGTCAGTAGCTTCAAACATTTCTGGTATATGAATAACATGATATTTTTCAATGGCAAAAATCAATGAATATTGTAAATGCACAAACAGTAATTTCTCCGCATTGCAAGGTGCAATTCTGAAATTTTTTGCTTTTTCCTGCTCCTCTTAGCATGATAAAGAAGATTCAAAGAGAGTGAGATGCCAGCTCCTTTCATTCAGTCAGTAGCTTCAATCATTTCTGGACGTTTTTCAAAGGCAAAAATCAATGAATATTGTAAATGCACAAACAGTAATTTCTCCGCATTGCAAGGTGCAATTCTGAAATTTTTTGCTTTTTCTGCTCCTCTTAGCATGATAAAGAAGATTCAAAGAGAATGAGATGCCAGCTCCTTTCATTCAGTCAGTAGCTTCAAACATTTCTGGTATATGAATAACATGATGTTTTTCAATGGCAAAAATCAATGAATATTGTAAATGCACAAACAGTAATTTCTCCGCATTGCAAGTTGCAATTTTGAAATTTTTTGCTTTTTCCTGCTCCTCTTAGCATGATAAAGAAGATTCAAAGAGAGTGAGATGCCAGCTCCTTTCATTCAGTCAGTAGCTTCAATCATTTCTGGACGTTTTTCAATGGCAAAAATCAATGAATATTGTAAATGCACAAACAGTAATTTCTCCGCATTGCAAGGTGCAATTCTGAAATTTTTTGCTTTTTCCTGCTCCTCTTAGCATGATAAAGAAGATTCAAAGAGAGTGAGATGCCAGCTCCTTTCATTCAGTCAGTAGCTTCAATCATTTCTGGATGTTTTTCAATGGCAAAAATCAATGAATATTGTAAATGCACAAACAGTAATTTCTCCGCATTGCAAGGTGCAATTCTGAAATTTTTTGCTTTTTTCTGCTCCTATTAGCATGATAAAGAAGATTCAAAGAGAGTGAGATGCCAGCTCCTTTCATTCAGTCAGTAGCTTCAAACATTTCTGGTATATGAATAACATGATGTTTTTCAATGGCAAAAATCAATGAATATTGTAAATGCACAAACAGTAATTTCTCCACATTGCAAGGTGCAATTCTGAAATTTTTTGCTTTTTCCTGCTCCTCTTAGCATGATAAAGAAGATTCAAAGAGAGTGAGATGCCAGCTCCTTTCATTCAGTCAGTAGCTTCAATCATTTCTGGACGTTTTTAAATGGCAAAAATCAATGAATATTGTAAATGCACAAACAGTAATTTCTCCGCATTGCAAGGTGCAATTCTGAAATTTTTTGCTTTTTCCTGCTCCTCTTAGCATGATAAACAAGATTCAAAGAGAGTGAGATGCCAGCTCCTTTCATTCAGTCATTAGCTTCAATCATTTCTGGATGTTTTTCAATGGCAAAAATCAATGAATATTGTAAATGCACAAACAGTAATTTCTCCGCATTGCAAGGTGCAATTCTGAAATTTTTTGCTTTTTCCTGCTCCTCTTAGCATGATAAAGAAGATTCAAAGAGAGTGAGATGCCAGCTCCTTTCATTCAGTCAGTAGCTTCAATCATTTCTGGACGTTTATCAATGGCAAAAATCAATGAATATTGTAAATGCACAAACAGTAATTTCTCCGCATTGCAAGGTGCAATTCTGAATTTTTTTGCTTTTTCCTGCTCCTCTTAGCATGATAAAGAAGATTCAAAGAGAGTGAGATGCCAGCTCCTTTCATTCAGTCAGTAGCTTCAAACATTTCTGGTATATGAATAACATGATGTTTTTCAATGGCAAAAATCAATGAATATTGTAAATGCACAAACAGTAATTTCTCCGCATTGCAAGGTGCAATTCTGAAATTTTTTGCTTTTTCCTGCTCCTCTTAGCATGATAAAGAAGATTCAAAGAGAGTGAGATGCCAGCTCCTTTCATTCAGTCAGTAGCTTCAATCATTTCTGGACGTTTTTCAATGGCAAAAATCAATGAATATTGTAAATGCACAAACAGTAATTTCTCCACATTGCAAGGTGCAATTCTGAAATTTTTTGCTTTTTCCTGCTCCTCTTAGCATGATAAACAAGATTCAAAGAGAGTGAGATGCCAGCTCCTTTCATTCAGTCAGTAGCTTCAATCATTTCTGGACGTTTTTCAATGGCAAAAATCAATGAATATTGTAAATGCACAAACAGTAATTTCTCCGCATTGCAAGGTGCAATTCTGAAATTTTTTGCTTTTTTCTGCTCCTCTTAGCATGATAAAGAAGATTCAAAGAGAGTGAGATGCCAGCTCCTTTCATTCAGTCAGTAGCTTCGAACATTTCTGGTATATGAATAACATGATGTTTTTCAATGGCAAAAATCAATGAATATTGTAAATGCACAAACAGTATTTTCTCCGCATTGCAAGGTGCAATTCTGAAATTTTTTGCTTTTTCCTGCTCCTCTTAGCATGATAAAGAAGATTCAAAGAGAGTGAGATGCCAGCTCCTTTCATTCAGTCAGTAGCTTCAATCATTTCTGGACGTTTTTCAATGGCAAAAATCATTGAACATTGTAAATGCACAAACAGTAATTTCTCCGCATTGCAAGGTGCAATTCTGAAATTTTTTGCTTTTTCCTGCTCCTCTTAGCATGATAAAGAAGATTCAAAGAGAGTGAGATGCCAGCTCCTTTCATTCAGTCAGTAGCTTCAATCATTTCTGGACGTTTTTCAATGGCAAAAATCAATGAATATTGCAAATGCACAAACAGAAATTTCTCCGCATTGCAAGGTGCAATTCTGAAATTTTTTGCTTTTTCCTGCTCCTCTTAGCATGATAAAGAAGATTCAAAGAGAGTGAGATGCCAGCTCCTTTCATTCAGTCAGTAGCTTCAATCATTTCTGGACGTTTTTCAATGGCAAAGATCAATGAATATTGTAAATGTACAAACAGTAATTTCTCCGCATTGCAAGGTGCAATTCTGAAATTTTTTGCTTTTTCCTGCTCCTCTTAGCATGATAAAGAAGATTCAAAGAGAGTGAGATGCCAGCTCCTTTCATTCAGTCAGTAGCTTCAAACATTTCTGGTATATGAATAACATGATGTTTTTCAATGGCAAAAATCAATGAATATTGTAAATGCACAAACAGTAATTTCTCCGCACTGCAAGGTGCAATTCTGAAATTTTTTGCTTTTTCCTGCTCCTCTTAGCATGATAAAGAAGATTCAAAGAGAGTGAGATGCCAGCTCCTTTCATTCAGTCAGTAGCTTCAATCATTTCTGGACGTTTTTCAATGGCAAAAATCATTGAACATTGTAAATGCACAAACAGTAATTTCTCCGCATTGCAAGGTGCAATTCTGAAATTTTTTGCTTTTTCCTGCTCCTCTTAGCATGATAAAGAAGATTCAAAGAGAGTGAGATGCCAGCTCCTTTCATTCAGTCAGTAGCTTCAAACATTTCTGGTATATGAATAACATGATGTTTTTCAATGGCAAAAATCAATGAATATTGTAAATGCACAAACAGTAATTTCTCCGCATTGCAAGGTGCAATTCTGAAATTTTTTGCTTTTTCCTGCTCCTCTTAGCATGATAAAGAAGATTCAAAGAGAGTGAGATGCCAGCTCCTTTCATTCAGTCAGTAGCTTCAATCATTTCTGGTATATGAATAACATGATGTTTTTCAATGGCAAAAATCAATGAATATTGTAAATGCACAAACAGTAATTTCTCCGCATTGCAAGGTGCAATTCTGAAATTTTTTGCTTTTTCCTGCTCCTCTTAGCATGATAAAGAAGATTTAAAGAGAGTGAGATGCCAGCTCCTTTCATTCAGTCAGTAGCTTCAATCATTTCTGGACGTTTTTCAATGGCAAAAATCATTGAATATTGTAAATGCACAAAGAGTAATTTCTCCGCATTGCAAGGTGCAATTATGAAATTTTTTGCTTTTTCCTGCTCCTCTTAGCATGATAAACAAGATTCAAAGAGAGTGAGATGCCAGCTCCTTTCATTCAGTCAGTAGCTTCAATCATTTCTGGACGTTTTTCAATGGCAAAAATCAATGAATATTGTAAATGCACAAACAGTAATTTCTCCGCATTGCAAGGTGCAATTCTGAAATTTTTTGATTTTTCCTGCTCCTCTTAGCATGATAAAGAAGATTCAAAGAGAGTGAGATGCCAGCTCCTTTCATTCAGTCAGTAGCTTCAATCATTTCTGGACGTTTTTCAATGGCAAAAATCAATGAATATTGTAAATGCACAAACAGTAATTTCTCCGCATTGCAAGGTGGAATTCTGAAATTTTTTGCTTTTTCCTGCTCCTATTAGCATGATAAACAAGATTCAAAGAGAGTGAGATGCCAGCTCCTTTCATTCAGTCAGTAGCTTCAATCATTTCTGGACGTTTTTCAATGGCAAAAATCAATGAATATTGTAAATGCACAAACAGTAATTTCTCCGCATTGCAAGGTGCAATTCTGAACTTTTTTGCTTTTTCCTGCTCCTCTTAGCATGATAAAGAAGATTCAAAGAGAGTGAGATGCCAGCTCCTTTCATTCAGTCAGTAGCTTCAAACATTTCTGGTATATGAATAACATGATGTTTTTCAATGGCAAAAATCAATGAATATTGTAAATGCACAAACAGTAATTTCTCCGCATTGCAAGGTGCAATTCTGAAATTTTTTGCTTTTTCCTGCTCCTCTTAGCTTGATAAAGAAGATTCAAAGAGAGTGAGATGCCAGCTCCTTTCATTCAGTCAGTAGCTTCAATCATTTCTGGACGTTTTTCAATGGCAAAAATCATTGAATATTGTAAATGCACAAACAGTAATTTCTCCGCATTGCAAGGTGCAATTCTGAAATTTTTTGCTTTTTCCTGCTCCTCTTAGCATGATAAACAAGATTCAAAGAGAGTGAGATGCCAGCTCCTTTCATTCAGTCAGTAGCTTCAATCATTTCTGGACGTTTTTCAATGGCAAAAATCAATGAATATTGTAAATGCACAAACAGTAATTTCTCCGCATTGCAAGGTGCAATTCTGAAATTTTTTGCTTTTTCCTGCTCCTCTTAGCATGATAAAGAAGATTCAAAGAGAGTGAGATGCCAGCTCCTTTCATTCAGTCAGTAGCTTCAATCATTTCTGGACGTTTTTCAATGGCAAAAATCAATGAATATTGTAAATGCACAAACAGTAATTTCTCCGCATTGCAAGGTGCAATTCTGAAATTTTTTGCTTTTTCCTGCTCCTATTAGCATGATAAACAAGATTCAAAGAGAGTGAGATGCCAGCTCCTTTCATTCAGTCAGTAGCTTCAATCATTTCTGGACGTTTTTCAATGGCAAAAATCAATGAATATTGTAAGTGCACAAACTAATTTCTCCGCATTGCAAGGTGCAATTCTGAAATTTTTTGCTTTTTCCTGCTCCTCTTAGCATGATAAAGAAGATTCAAAGAGAGTGAGATGCCAGCTCCTTTCATTCAGTCAGTAGCTTCAAACATTTCTGGTATATGAATAACATGATGTTTTTCAATGGCAAAAATCAATGAATATTGTAAATGCACAAACTGTAATTTCTCCGCATTGCAAGGTGCAATTCTGAAATTTTTTGCTTTTTCCTGCTCCTCTTAGCATGATAAAGAAGATTCAAAGAGAGTGAGATGCCAGCTCCTTTCATTCAGTCAGTAGCTTCAATCATTTCTGGACGTTTTTCAATGGCAAAAATCAATGAATATTGTAAATGCACAAACAGTAATTTCTCCGCATTGCAAGGTGCAATTCTGAATTTTTTTGCTTTTTCCTGCTCCTCTTAGCGTGATAAAGAAGATTCAAAGAGAGTGAGATGCCAGCTCCTTTCATTCAGTCAGTAGCTTCAAACATTTCTGGTATATGAATAACATGATGTTTTTCAATGGCAAAAATCAATGAATATTGTAAATGCACAAACAGTAATTTCTCCGCATTGCAAGGTGCAATTTTGAAATTTTTGCTTTTTCCTGCTCCTCTTAGCATGATAAAGAAGATTCAAAGAGAGTGAGATGCCAGCTCCTTTCATTCAGTCAGTAGCTTCAATCATTTCTGGACGTTTTTCAATGGCAAAAATCAATGAATATTGTAAATGCACAAACAGTAATTTCTCCGCATTGCAAGGTGCAATTCTGAAATTTTTTGCTTTTTCCTGCTCCTCTTAGCATGATAAAGAAGATTCAAAGAGAGTGAGATGCCAGCTCCTTTCATTCAGTCAGTAGCTTCAATCATTTCTGGATGTTTTTCAATGGCAAAAATCAATGAATATTGTAAATGCACAAACAGTAATTTCTCCGCATTGCAAGGTGCAATTCTGAAATTTTTTGCTTTTTTCTGCTCCTCTTAGCATGATAAAAAAGATTCAAAGAGAGTGAGATGCCAGCTCCTTTCATTCAGTCAGTAGCTTCAAACATTTCTGGTATATGAATAACATGATGTTTTTCAATGGCAAAAATCAATGAATATTGTAAATGCACAAACAGTAATTTCTCCGCATTGCAAGGTGCAATTCTGAAATTTTTTGCTTTTTCCTGCTCCTCTTAGCATGATAAAGAAGATTTAAAGAGAGTGAGATGCCAGCTCCTTTCATTCAGTCAGTAGCTTCAATCATTTCTGGACGTTTTTCAATGGCAAAAATCATTGAATATTGTAAATGCACAAAGAGTAATTTCTCCGCATTGCAAGGTGCAATTATGAAATTTTTTGCTTTTTCCTGCTCCTCTTAGCATGATAAACAAGATTCAAAGAGAGTGAGATGCCAGCTCCTTTCATTCAGTCAGTAGCTTCAATCATTTCTGGACGTTTTTCAATGGCAAAAATCAATGAATATTGTAAATGCACAAACAGTAATTTCTCCGCATTGCAAGGTGCAATTCTGAAATTTTTTGCTTTTTCCTGCTCCTCTTAGCATGATAAAGAAGATTCAAAGAGAGTGAGATGCCAGCTCCTTTCATTCAGTCAGTAGCTTCAATCATTTCTGGACGTTTTTCAATGGCAAAAATCAATGAATATTGTAAATGCACAAACAGTAATTTCTCCGCATTGCAAGGTGGAATTCTGAAATTTTTTGCTTTTTCCTGCTCCTATTAGCATGATAAACAAGATTCAAAGAGAGTGAGATGCCAGCTCCTTTCATTCAGTCAGTAGCTTCAATCATTTCTGGACGTTTTTCAATGGCAAAAATCAATGAATATTGTAAATGCACAAACAGTAATTTCTCCGCATTGCAAGGTGCAATTCTGAACTTTTTTGCTTTTTCCTGCTCCTCTTAGCATGATTAAGAAGATTCAAAGAGAGTGAGATGCCAGCTCCTTTCATTCAGTCAGTAGCTTCAAACATTTCTGGTATATGAATAACATGATGTTTTTCAATGGCAAAAATCAATGAATATTGTAAATGCACAAACAGTAATTTCTCCGCATTGCAAGGTGCAATTCTGAAATTTTTTGCTTTTTCCTGCTCCTCTTAGCTTGATAAAGAAGATTCAAAGAGAGTGAGATGCCAGCTCCTTTCATTCAGTCAGTAGCTTCAATCATTTCTGGACGTTTTTCAATGGCAAAAATCATTGAATATTGTAAATGCACAAACAGTAATTTCTCCGCATTGCAAGGTGCAATTCTGAAATTTTTTGCTTTTTCCTGCTCCTCTTAGCATGATAAACAAGATTCAAAGAGAGTGAGATGCCAGCTCCTTTCATTCAGTCAGTAGCTTCAATCATTTCTGGACGTTTTTCAATGGCAAAAATCAATGAATATTGTAAATGCACAAACAGTAATTTCTCCGCATTGCAAGGTGCAATTCTGAAATTTTTTGCTTTTTCCTGCTCCTCTTAGCATGATAAAGAAGATTCAAAGAGAGTGAGATGCCAGCTCCTTTCATTCAGTCAGTAGCTTCAATCATTTCTGGACGTTTTTCAATGGCAAAAATCAATGAATATTGTAAATGCACAAACAGTAATTTCTCCGCATTGCAAGGTGCAATTCTGAAATTTTTTGCTTTTTCCTGCTCCTATTAGCATGATAAACAAGATTCAAAGAGAGTGAGATGCCAGCTCCTTTCATTCAGTCAGTAGCTTCAATCATTTCTGGACGTTTTTCAATGGCAAAAATCAATGAATATTGTAAGTGCACAAACTAATTTCTCCGCATTGCAAGGTGCAATTCTGAAATTTTTTGCTTTTTCCTGCTCCTCTTAGCATGATAAAGAAGATTCAAAGAGAGTGAGATGCCAGCTCCTTTCATTCAGTCAGTAGCTTCAAACATTTCTGGTATATGAATAACATGATGTTTTTCAATGGCAAAAATCAATGAATATTGTAAATGCACAAACTGTAATTTCTCCGCATTGCAAGGTGCAATTCTGAAATTTTTTGCTTTTTCCTGCTCCTCTTAGCATGATAAAGAAGATTCAAAGAGAGTGAGATGCCAGCTCCTTTCATTCAGTCAGTAGCTTCAATCATTTCTGGACGTTTTTCAATGGCAAAAATCAATGAATATTGTAAATGCACAAACAGTAATTTCTCCGCATTGCAAGGTGCAATTCTGAATTTTTTTGCTTTTTCCTGCTCCTCTTAGCGTGATAAAGAAGATTCAAAGAGAGTGAGATGCCAGCTCCTTTCATTCAGTCAGTAGCTTCAAACATTTCTGGTATATGAATAACATGATGTTTTTCAATGGCAAAAATCAATGAATATTGTAAATGCACAAACAGTAATTTCTCCGCATTGCAAGGTGCAATTTTGAAATTTTTGCTTTTTCCTGCTCCTCTTAGCATGATAAAGAAGATTCAAAGAGAGTGAGATGCCAGCTCCTTTCATTCAGTCAGTAGCTTCAATCATTTCTGGACGTTTTTCAATGGCAAAAATCAATGAATATTGTAAATGCACAAACAGTAATTTCTCCGCATTGCAAGGTGCAATTCTGAAATTTTTTGCTTTTTCCTGCTCCTCTTAGCATGATAAAGAAGATTCAAAGAGAGTGAGATGCCAGCTCCTTTCATTCAGTCAGTAGCTTCAATCATTTCTGGATGTTTTTCAATGGCAAAAATCAATGAATATTGTAAATGCACAAACAGTAATTTCTCCGCATTGCAAGGTGCAATTCTGAAATTTTTTGCTTTTTTCTGCTCCTCTTAGCATGATAAAAAAGATTCAAAGAGAGTGAGATGCCAGCTCCTTTCATTCAGTCAGTAGCTTCAAACATTTCTGGTATATGAATAACATGATGTTTTTCAATGGCAAAAATCAATGAATATTGTAAATGCACAAACAGTAATTTCTCCGCATTGCAAGGTGCAATTCTGAAATTCTTTGCTTTTTCCTGCTCCTCTTAGCATGATAAAGAAGATTCAAAGAGAGTGAGATGCCAGCTCCTTTCATTCAGTCAGTAGCTTCAATCATTTCTGGACGTTTTTCAATGGCAAAAATCAATGAATATTGTAAATGCACAAACAGTAATTTCTCCGCATTGCAAGGTGCAATTCTGAAATTTTTTGCTTTTTCCTGCTCCTCTTAGCATGATAAACAAGATTCAAAGAGAGTGAGATGCCAGCTCCTTTCATTCAGTCAGTAGCTTCAATCATTTCTGGATGTTTTTCAATGGCAAAAATCAATGAATATTGTAAATGCACAAACAGTAATTTCTCCGCATTGCAAGGTGCAATTCTGAAATTTTTTGCTTTTTCCTGCTCCTCTTAGCATGATAAAGAAGATTCAAAGAGAGTGAGATGCCAGCTCCTTTCATTCAGTCAGTAGCTTCAATCATTTCTGGATGTTTTTCAATGGCAAAAATCAATGAATATTGTAAATGTACAAACAGTAATTTCTCCGCATTGCAAGGTGCAATTCTGAAATTTTTTGCTTTTTCCTGCTCCTCTTAGCATGATAAAGAAGATTCAAAGAGAGTGAGATGCCAGCTCCTTTCATTCAGTCAGTAGCTTCAAACATTTCTGGTATATGAATAACATGATGTTTTTCAATGGCAAAAATCAATGAATATTGTAAATGCACAAACAGTAATTTCTCCGCATTGCAAGGTGCAATTCTGAAATTTTTTGTTTTTCCTGCTCCTCTTAGCATGATAAAGAAGATTCAAAGAGAGTGAGATGCCAGCTCCTTTCATTCAGTCAGTAGCTTCAAACATTTCTGATATATGAATAACATGATGTTTTTCAATGGCAAAAATCAATGAATATTGTAAATGCACAAACAGTAATTTCTCCGCATTGCAAGGTGCAATTTTGAAATTTTTTGCTTTTTCCTGCTCCTCTTAGCATGATAAAGAAGATTCAAAGAGAGTGAGATGCCAGCTCCTTTCATTCAGTCAGTAGCTTCAAACATTTCTGTTATATGAATAACATGATGTTTTTCAATGGCAAAAATCAATGAATATTGTAAATGCACAAACAGTAATTTCTCCGCATTGCAAGGTGCTATTCTGAAATTTTTTGTTTTTCCTGCTCCTCTTAGCATGATAAAGAAGATTCAAAGAGAGTGAGATGCCAGCTCTTTTCATTCAGTCAGTAGCTTCAATCATTTCTGGACGTTTTTCAATGGCAAAAATCAATGAATATTGTAAATGCACAAACAGTAATTTCTGCGCATTGCAAGGTGCAATTCTGAAATTTTTTTGCTTTTTTCCTGCTCCTCTTAGCATGATAAAGAAGATTGAAAGAGAGTGAGATGCCAGCTCCTTTCATTCAGTCAGTAGCTTCAAACATTTCTGGTATATGAATAACGATGTTTTTCAATGGCAAAAATCAATGAATATTGTAAATGCACAAACAGTAATTTCTCAGTATTGCAAGGTGCAATTCTGAAATTTTTTGCTTTTTCCTGCTCCTCTTAGCATGATAAAGATTCAAAGAGAGTGAGATGCCAGCTCCTTTCATTCAGTCAGTAGCTTCAATAATTTCTGGATGTTTTTCAATGGCAAAAATCAATGAATATTGTAAATGCACAAACAGTAATTTCTCCGCATTGCAATGTGCAATTCTGAAATTTTTTGCTTTTTCCTGCTCCTCTTAGCATGATAAAGAAGATTCAAAGAGAGTGAGATGCCAGCTCCTTTCATTCAGTCAGTAGCTTCAATCATTTCTGGATGTTTTTCAATGGCAAAAATCAATGAATATTGTTAATGCACAGACAGTAATTTCTCCGCATTGCAAGGTGTAATTCTGAAATTTTTTGCTTTTCCTGCTCCTCTTAGCATGATAAAGAAGATTCAAAGAGAGTGAGATGTCAGCTCCTTTCATTGTCAGTAGCTTCAAACATTTCTGGTATATGAATAACATGATGTTTTTCAATGGCAAAAATCAATGAATATTGTAAATGCACAAACAGTAATTTCTCCGCATTGCAAGGTGCAATTCTGAAATTTTTTGCTTTTTCCTGCTACTCTTAGCATGATAAAGAAGATTCAAAGAGAGTGAGATGCCAGCTCCTTTCTTTCAGTCAGTAGCTTCAATCATTTCTGTACGTTTTTCAATGGCAAAAATCAATGAATATTGTAAATGCACAAACAGTAATTTCTCCGCATTGCAAGGTGAAATTCTGAAATTTTTTGCTTTTTCCTGCTCCTCTTAGTATGATAAAGAAGAGTTCAAAGAGAGTGAGATGCCAGCTCCTTTCATTCAGTCAGTAGCTTCTATCATTTCTGGACGTTTTTCAATGGCAAAAATCAATGAATATTGTAAATGCACAAACAGTAATTTCTCCGCATTGCAAGGTGCAATTCTGAAATTTTTTGCTTTTTCCTGCTCCTCTTAGCATGATAAAGAAGATTCAAAGAGAGTGAGATGCCAGCTCCTTTCATTCAGTCAGTAGCTTCAAACATTTCTGGTATATGAATAACATGATGTTTTTCAATGGCAAAAATCAATGAATTTTGTAAATGCACAAACAGTAATTTCTCCACATTGCAAGGTGCAATTCTGAAATTTTTTGCTTTTTCCTGCTCCTCTTAGCATGATAAAGAAGATTCAAAGAGAGTGAGATACCAGCTCCTTTCATTCAGTCAGTAGCTTCAATAATTTCTGGATGTTTTTCAATGGCAAAAATCAATGAATATTGTAAATGCACAAACAGTAATTTCTCCGCATTGCAAGGTGCAATTCTGAAATTTTTTGCTTTTTCCTGCTCCTCTTAGCATGATAAAGAAGATTCAAAGAGAGTGAGATGCCAGCTCCTTTCATTCAGTCAGTAGCTTCAATCATTTCTGGTATATGAATAACATGATGTTTTTCAATGGCAAAAATCAATGAATATTGTAAATGCACGAACAGTAATTTCTCCGCATTGCAAGGTGCAATTCTGAAATTTTTTGCTTTTTCCTACTCCTCTTAGCATGATAAAGAAGATTCAAAGAGAGTGAGATGCCAGCTCCTTTCATTCAGTCAGTAGCTTCAAACATTTCTGGTATATGAATAACATGATGTTTTTCAATGACAAAAATCAATGAATATTGTAAATGCACAAACAGTAATTTCTCAGTATTGCAAGGTGCAATTCTGAAATTTTTTGCTTTTTCCTGCTCCTCTTAGCATGATAAAGAAGATTCAAAGAGAGTGAGATGCCAGCTCCTTTCATTCAGTCAGTAGCTTCAATCATTTCTGGACGTTTTTCAATGGCAAAAATCAATGAATATTGTAAATGCACAAACAGTAATTTCTCCGCATTGCAAGGTGCAATTCTGAAATTTTTTGCTTTTTCCTGCTCCTCTTAGCATGATAAAGAAGATTCAAAGAGAGTGAGATGCCAGCTCCTTTCATTCAGTCAGTAGCTTCAAACATTTCTGGTATATGAATAACATGATGTTTTTCAATGGCAAAAATCAATGAATAATGTAAATGCACAAACAGTAATTTCTCAGTATTGCAAGGTGCAATTCTGAAATTTTTTGCTTTTTCCTGCTCCTCTTAGCATGATAAAGATTCAAAGAGAGTGAGATGCCAGCTCCTTTCATTCAGTCAGTAGCTTCAATAATTTCTGGATGTTTTTCAATGGCAAAAATCAATGAATATTGTAAATGCACAAACAGTAATTTCTCCGCATTGCAAGGTGCAATTCTGAAATTTTTTGCTTTTTCCTGCTCCTCTTAGCATGATAAAGAAGATTCAAAGAGAGTGAGATGCCAGCTCCTTTCATTCAGTCAGTAGCTTCAATCATTTCTGGAGGTTTTTCAATGGCAAAAATCAATGAATATTGTAAATGCACAGACAGAAATTTCTCCGCATTGCAAGGTGCAATTCTGAAATTTTTTGCTTTTCCTGCTCCTCTTAGCATGATAAAGAAGATTCAAAGAGAGTGAGATGTCAGCTCCTTTCATTGTCAGTAGCTTCAAACATTTCTGGTATAGGAATAACATGATGTTTTTCAATGGCAAAAATCAATGAATATTGTAAATGCACAAACAGTAATTTCTCCGCATTGCAAGGTGCAATTCTGAAATTTTTTGCTTTTTCCTGCTCCTCTTAGCATGATAAAGAAGATTCAAAGAGAGTGAGATGCCAGCTCCTTTCTTTCAGTCAGTAGCTTCAATCATTTCTGTACGTTTTTCAATGGCAAAAATCAATGAATATTGTAAATGCACAAACAGTAATTTCTCCGCATTGCAAGGTGAAATTCTGAAATTTTTTGCTTTTTCCTGCTCCTCTTAGTATGATAAAGAAGATTCAAAGAGAGTGAGATGCCAGCTCCTTTCATTCAGTCAGTAGCTTCTATCATTTCTGGACGTTTTTCAATGGCAAAAATCAATGAATATTGTAAATGCACAAACAGTAATTTCTCCGCATTGCAAGGTGCAATTCTGAAATTTTTTGCTTTTTCCTGCTCCTCTTAGCATGATAAAGAAGATTCAAAGAGAGTGAGATGCCAGCTCCTTTCATTCAGTCAGTAGCTTCAAACATTTCTGGTATATGAATAACATGATGTTTTTCAATGGCAAAAATCAATGAATTTTGTAAATGCACAAACAGTAATTTCTCCGCATTGCAAGGTGCAATTCTGAAATTTTTTGCTTTTTCCTGCTCCTCTTAGCATGATAAAGAAGATTCAAAGAGAGTGAGATACCAGCTCCTTTCATTCAGTCAGTAGCTTCAATAATTTCTGGATGTTTTTCAATGGCAAAAATCAATGAATATTGTAAATGCACAGACAGTTATTTCTCCGCATTGCAAGGTGCAATTCTGAAATTTTTTGCTTTTTCCTGCTCCTCTTAGCATGATAAAGAAGATTCAAAGAGAGTAAGATGTCAGGTCCTTTCATTGTCAGTAGCTTCAAACATTTCTGGTATATGAATAACATGATGTTTTTCAATGGCAAAAATCAAAGAATATTGTAAATGCACAAACCGTAATTTCTCCGCATTGCAAGGTGCAATTCTGAAATTTTTTGCTTTTTCCTGCTCCTCTTAGCATGATAAAGAAGATTCAAAGAGAGTGAGATGCCAGCTCCTTTCATTCAGTTAGTAGCTTCAATCATTTCTGGACGTTTTTCAATGGCAAAAATCAATGAATATTGTAAATGCACAAACAGTAATTTCTACGCATTGCAAGGTGCAATTCTGAAATTTTTTGCTTTTTCCTGCTCCTCTTAGCATGATAAAGAAGATTCAAAGAGACTGACATGCCAGCTCCTTTCATTCAGTCAGTAGCTTCAATCATTTCTGGACGTTTTTCAATGGCAAAAAACAATGAATATTGTAAATGCACAAACAGTAATTTCTCCGCATTGCAAGGTGCAATTCTGAAATTTTTTGCTTTTTCCTGCTCCTCTTAGCATGATAAAGAAGATTCAAAGAGAGTGAGATGCCAGCTCCTTTCTTTCAGTCAGTAGCTTCAATCATTTCTGTACGTTTTTCAATGGCAAAAATCAATGAATATTGTAAATGCACAAACAGTAATTTCTCCGCATTGCAAGGTGAAATTCTGAAATTTTTTGCTTTTTCCTGCTCCTCTTAGTATGATAAAGAAGATTCAAAGAGAGTGAGATGCCAGCTCCTTTCATTCAGTCAGTAGCTTCTATCATTTCTGGACGTTTTCAATGGCAAAAATCAATGAATATTGTAAATGCACAAACAGTAATTTCTCCGCATTGCAAGGTGCAATTCTGAAATTTTTTGCTTTTTCCTGCTCCTCTTAGCATGATAAAGAAGATTCAAAGAGAGTGAGATGCCAGCTCCTTTCATTCAGTCAGTAGCTTCAAACATTTCTGGTATATGAATAACATGATGTTTTTCAATGGCAAAAATCAATGAATTTTGTAAATGCACAAACAGTAATTTCTCCACATTGCAAGGTGCAATTCTGAAATTTTTTGCTTTTTCCTGCTCCTCTTAGCATGATAAAGAAGATTCAAAGAGAGTGAGATACCAGCTCCTTTCATTCAGTCAGTAGCTTCAATAATTTCTGGATGTTTTTCAATGGCAAAAATCAATGAATATTGTAAATGCACAAACAGTAATTTCTCCGCATTGCAAGGTGCAATTCTGAAATTTTTTGCTTTTTCCTGCTCCTCTTAGCATGATAAAGAAGATTCAAAGAGAGTGAGATGCCAGCTCCTTTCATTCAGTCAGTAGCTTCAATCATTTCTGGTATATGAATAACATGATGTTTTTCAATGGCAAAAATCAAGGAATATTGTAAATGCACGAACAGTAATTTCTCCGCATTGCAAGGTGCAATTCTGAAATTTTTTGCTTTTTCCTACTCCTCTTAGCATGATAAAGAAGATTCAAAGAGAGTGAGATGCCAGCTCCTTTCATTCAGTCAGTAGCTTCAAACATTTCTGGTATATGAATAACATGATGTTTTTCAATGACAAAAATCAATGAATATTGTAAATGCACAAACAGTAATTTCTCAGTATTGCAAGGTGCAATTCTGAAATTTTTTGCTTTTTCCTGCTCCTCTTAGCATGATAAAGAAGATTCAAAGAGAGTGAGATGCCAGCTCCTTTCATTCAGTCAGTAGCTTCAATCATTTCTGGACGTTTTTCAATGGCAAAAATCAATGAATATTGTAAATGCACAAACAGTAATTTCTCCGCATTGCAAGGTGCAATTCTGAAATTTTTTGCTTTTTCCTGCTCCTCTTAGCATGATAAAGAAGATTCAAAGAGAGTGAGATGCCAGCTCCTTTCATTCAGTCAGTAGCTTCAAACATTTCTGGTATATGAATAACATGATGTTTTTCAATGGCAAAAATCAATGAATAATGTAAATGCACAAACAGTAATTTCTCAGTATTGCAAGGTGCAATTCTGAAATTTTTTGCTTTTTCCTGCTCCTCTTAGCATGATAAAGATTCAAAGAGAGTGAGATGCCAGCTCCTTTCATTCAGTCAGTAGCTTCAATAATTTCTGGATGTTTTTCAATGGCAAAAATCAATGAATATTGTAAATGCACAAACAGTAATTTCTCCGCATTGCAAGGTGCAATTCTGAAATTTTTTGCTTTTTCCTGCTCCTCTTAGCATGATAAAGAAGATTCAAAGAGAGTGAGATGCCAGCTCCTTTCATTCAGTCAGTAGCTTCAATCATTTCTGGATGTTTTTCAATGGCAAAAATCAATGAATATTGTAAATGCACAGACAGAAATTTCTCCGCATTGCAAGGTGCAATTCTGAAATTTTTTGCTTTTCCTGCTCCTCTTAGCATGATAAAGAAGATTCAAAGAGAGTGAGATGTCAGCTCCTTTCATTGTCAGTAGCTTCAAACATTTCTGGTATAGGAATAACATGATGTTTTTCAATGGCAAAAATCAATGAATATTGTAAATGCACAAACAGTAATTTCTCCGCATTGCAAGGTGCAATTCTGAAATTTTTTGCTTTTTCCTGCTCCTCTTAGCATGATAAAGAAGATTCAAAGAGAGTGAGATGCCAGCTCCTTTCTTTCAGTCAGTAGCTTCAATCATTTCTGTACGTTTTTCAATGGCAAAAATCAATGAATATTGTAAATGCACAAACAGTAATTTCTCCGCATTGCAAGGTGAAATTCTGAAATTTTTTGCTTTTTCCTGCTCCTCTTAGTATGATAAAGAAGATTCAAAGAGAGTGAGATGCCAGCTCCTTTCATTCAGTCAGTAGCTTCTATCATTTCTGGACGTTTTTCAATGGCAAAAATCAATGAATATTGTAAATGCACAAACAGTAATTTCTCCGCATTGCAAGGTGCAATTCTGAAATTTTTTGCTTTTTCCTGCTCCTCTTAGCATGATAAAGAAGATTCAAAGAGAGTGAGATGCCAGCTCCTTTCATTCAGTCAGTAGCTTCAAACATTTCTGGTATATGAATAACATGATGTTTTTCAATGGCAAAAATCAATGAATTTTGTAAATGCACAAACAGTAATTTCTCCGCATTGCAAGGTGCAATTCTGAAATTTTTTGCTTTTTCCTGCTCCTCTTAGCATGATAAAGAAGATTCAAAGAGAGTGAGATACCAGCTCCTTTCATTCAGTCAGTAGCTTCAATAATTTCTGGATGTTTTTCAATGGCAAAAATCAATGAATATTGTAAATGCACAGACAGTAATTTCTCCGCATTGCAAGGTGCAATTCTGAAATTTTTTGCTTTTTCCTGCTCCTCTTAGCATGATAAAGAAGATTCAAAGAGAGTGAGATGTCAGGTCCTTTCATTGTCAGTAGCTTCAAACATTTCTGGTATATGAATAACATGATGTTTTTCAATGGCAAAAATCAAAGAATATTGTAAATGCACAAACCGTAATTTCTCCGCATTGCAAGGTGCAATTCTGAAATTTTTTGCTTTTTCCTGCTCCTCTTAGCATGATAAAGAAGATTCAAAGAGAGTGAGATGCCAGCTCCTTTCATTCAGTTAGTAGCTTCAATCATTTCTGGACGTTTTTCAATGGCAAAAATCAATGAATATTGTAAATGCACAAACAGTAATTTCTACGCATTGCAAGGTGCAATTCTGAAATTTTTTGCTTTTTCCTGCTCCTCTTAGCATGATAAAGAAGATTCAAAGAGACTGACATGCCAGCTCCTTTCATTCAGTCAGTAGCTTCAATCATTTCTGGACGTTTTTCAATGGCAAAAAACAATGAATATTGTAAATGCACAAACAGTAATTTCTCCGCATTGCAAGGTGCAATTCTGAAATTTTTTGCTTTTTCCTGCTCCTCTTAGCATGATAGAGAAGATTCAAAGAGAGTGAGATGCCAGCTCCTTTCATTCAGTCAGTAGCTTCAATCATTTCTGGACGTTTTTCAATGGCAAAAATCAATGAATATTGTAAATGCACAAACAGTAATTTCTCCGAATTGCAAGGTGCAATTCTGAAATTTTTTGCTTTTTCCTGCTCCTCTTAGCATGATAAAGAAGATTCAAAGAGAGTGAGATGCCAGCTCCTTTCATTCAGTCAGTAGCTTCAATCATTTCTGGACGTTTTTCAATGGCAAAAATCAATGAATATTGTAAATGCACAAACAGTAATTTCTCCGCATTGCAAGGTGCAATTCTGAAATTTTTTGCTTTTTCCTGCTCCTCTTAGCATGATAAAGAAGATTCAAAGAGAGTGAGATGCCAGCTCCTTTCATTCAGTCAGTAGCTTCAATCATTTCTGGTATATGAATAACATGATGTTTTTCAATGGCAAAAATCAATGAATATTGTAAATGCACGAACAGTAATTTCTCCGAATTGCAAGGTGCAATTCTGAAATTTTTTGCTTTTTCCTGCTCCTCTTAGCATGATAAAGAAGATTCAAAGAGAGTGAGATGCCAGCTCCTTTCATTCAGTCAGTAGCTTCAATCATTTCTGGACGTTTTTCAATGGCAAAAATCAATGAATATTGTAAATGCACAAACAGTAATTTCTCCGCATTGCAAGGTGCAATTCTGAAATTTTTTGCTTTTTCCTGCTCCTCTTAGCATGATAAAGAAGATTCAAAGAGAGTGAGATGCCAGCTCCTTTCATTCAGTCAGTAGCTTCAATCATTTCTGGACGTTTTTCAATGGCAAAAATCAATGAATATTGTAAATGCACAAACAGTAATTTCTCCGCATTGCAAGGTGCAATTCTGAAATTTTTTGCTTTTTCCTGCTCCTCTTAGCATGATAAAGAAGATTCAAAGAGAGTGAGATGCCAGCTCCTTTCTTTCAGTCAGTAGCTTCAATCATTTCTGTACGTTTTTCAATGGCAAAAATCAATGAATATTGTAAATGCACAAACAGTAATTTCTCCGCATTGCAAGGTGCAATTCTGAAATTTTTTGCTTTTTCATGCTCCTCTTAGTATGATAAAGAAGATTCAAAGAGAGTGAGATGCCAGCTCCTTTCATTCAGTCAGTAGCTTCTATCATTTCTGGACGTTTTTCAATGGCAAAAATCAATGAATATTGTAAATGCACAAACAGTAATTTCTCCGCATTGCAAGGTGCAATTCTGAAATGTTTTGCTTTTTCCTGCTCCTCTTAGCATGATAAAGAAGATTCAAAGAGAGTGAGATGCCAGCTCCTTTCATTCAGTCAGTAGCTTCAAACATTTCTGGTATATGAATAACATGATGTTTTTCAATGGCAAAAATCAATGAATTTTGTAAATGCACAAACAGTAATTTCTCCGCATTGCAAGGTGCAATTCTGAAATTTTTTGCTTTTTCCTGCTCCTCTTAGCATGATAAAGAAGATTCAAAGAGAGTGAGATACCAGCTCCTTTCATTCAGTCAGTAGCTTCAATAATTTCTGGATGTTTTTCAATGGCAAAAATCAATGAATATTGTAAATGCACAAACAGTAATTTCTCCGCATTGCAAGGTGCAATTCTGAAATTTTTTGCTTTTTCCTGCTCCTCTTAGCATGATAAAGAAGATTCAAAGAGAGTGAGATGTCAGCTCCTTTCATTCAGTCAGTAGCTTCATTCATTTCTGGATGTTTTTCAATTGCAAAAATCAATGAATATTGTAAATGCACAGACAGTAATTTCTCCGCATTGCAAGGTGCAATTCTGAAATTTTTTGCTTTTTCCTGCTCCTCTTAGCATGATAGAGAAGATTCAAAGAGAGTGAGATGCCCGCTCCTTTCATTCAGTCAGTAGCTTCAATCATTTCTGGACGTTTTTCAATGGCAAAAATCAATGAATATTGTAAATGCACAAACAGTAATTTCTCCGAATTGCAAGGTGCAATTCTGAAATTTTTTGCTTTTTCCTGCTCCTCTTAGCATGATAAAGAAGATTCAAAGAGAGTGAGATGCCAGCTCCTTTCATTCAGTCAGTAGCTTCAAACATTTTTGGTATATGAATAACATGATGTTTTTCAATGGCAAAAATCAATGAATATTTTAAATGCACAAACAGTAATTTCTCCGCATTGCAAGGTGCAATTCTGAAATTTTTTGCTTTTTCCTGCTCCTCTTAGCATGATAAAGAAGATTCAAAGAGAGTGAGATACCAGCTCCTTTCATTCAGTCAGTAGCTTCAATCATTTCTGGACGTTTTTCAATGGCAAAAATCAATGAATATTGTAAATGCACAAACAGTAATTTCTCCGCATTGCAAGGTGCAATTCTGAAATTTTTTGCTTTTTCCTGCTCCTCTTAGCATGATAAAGAAGATTCAAAGAGAGTGAGATGCCAGCTCCTTTCATTCAGTCAGTAGCTTCAATCATTTCTGGACGTTTTTCAATGGCAAAAATCAATGAATAATGTAAATGCACAGACAGTAATTTCTCCGCATTGCAAGGTGCAATTCTGAAATTTTTTGCTTTTTCCTGCTCCTCTTAGCATGATAAAGAAGATTCAAAGAGAGTGAGATGTCAGCTCCTTTCATTCAGTCAGTAGCTTCAAACATTTCTGGTATATGAATAACATGATGTTTTTCAATGGCAAAAATCAATGAATATTGTACATGCACAAACAGTAATTTCTCCGCATTGCAAGGTGCAATTCTGAAATTTTTTGCTTTTTCCTGCTCCTCTTAGCATGATAAAGAAGATTCAAAGAGAGTAAGATGCCAGCTCCTTTCATTCAGTCAGTAGCTTCAATCATTTCTGGACGTTTTTCAATGGCAAAAATCAATGAATATTGTAAATACACAAACAGTAATTTCTCCGCATTGCAAGGTGAAATTCTGAAATTTTTTGCTTTTTCCTGCTCCTCTTAGCATGATAAAGAAGATTCAAAGAGAGTGAGATGCCAGCTCCTTTCAATCAGTCAGTAGCTTCAATCATTTCTGGACGTTTTTCAATGGCAAAAATCAATGAATATTGTAAATGCACAAACAGTAATTTCTCCGCATTGCAAGGTGCAATTCTGAAATTTTTTGCTTTTTCCTGCTCCTCTTAGCATGATAAAGAAGATTCAAAGAGAGTGAGATGCTAGCTCCTTTCATTCAGTCAGTAGCTTCAAACATTTCTGGTATATGAATAACATGATGTTTTTCCATGGCAAAAATCAATGAATTTTGTAAATGCACAAACAGTAATTTCTCCGCATTGCAAGGTGCAATTCTGCAATTTTTTGCTTTTTCCTGCTCCTCTTAGCATGATAAAGAAGATTCAAAGAGAGTGAGATGCCAGCTCCTTTCATTCAGTCAGTAGCTTCAAACATTTTTGGTATATGAATAACATGATGTTTTTCAATGGCAAAAATCAATGAATATTTTAAATGCACAAACAGTAATTTCTCCGCATTGCAAGGTGCAATTCTGAAATTTTTTGCTTTTTCCTGCTCCTCTTAGCATGATAAAGAAGATTCAAAGAGAGTGAGATACCAGCTCCTTTCATTCAGTCAGTAGCTTCAATCATTTCTGGACGTTTTTCAATGGCAAAAATCAATGAATATTGTAAATGCACAAACAGTAATTTCTCCGCATTGCAAGGTGCAATTCTGAAATTTTTTGCTTTTTCCTGCTCCTCTTAGCATGATAAAGAAGATTCAAAGAGAGTGAGATGCCAGCTCCTTTCATTCAGTCAGTAGCTTCAATCATTTCTGGACGTTTTTCAATGGCAAAAATCAATGAATATTGTAAATGCACAGACAGTAATTTCTCCGCATTGCAAGGAGCAATTCTGAAATTTTTTGCTTTTTCCTGCTCCTCTTAGCATGAAAAAGAAGATTCAAAGAGAGTGAGATGTCAGCTCCTTTCATTCAGTCAGTAGCTTCAAACATTTCTGGTAAATGAATAACATGATGTTTTTCAATGGCAAAAATCAATGAATATTGTACATGCACAAACAGTAATTTCTCCGCATTGCAAGGTGCAATTCTGAAATTTTTTGCTTTTTCCTGCTCCTCTTAGCATGATAAAGAAGATTCAAAGAGAGTAAGATGCCAGCTCCTTTCATTCAGTCAGTAGCTTCAATCATTTCTGGACGTTTTTCAATGGCAAAAATCAATGAATATTGTAAATGCACAAACAGTAATTTCTCCGCATTGCAAGGTGAAATTCTGAAATTTTTTGCTTTTTCCTGCTCCTCTTAGCATGATAAAGAAGATTCAAAGAGAGTGAGATGCCAGCTCCTTTCATTCAGTCAGTAGCATCAATCATTTCTGGACGTTTTTCAATGGCAAAAATCAGTGAATATTGTAAATGCACAAACAGTAATTTCTCCGCATTGCAAGGTGCAATTCTGAAATTTTTTGCTTTTTCCTGCTCCTCTTAGCATGATAAAGAAGATTCAAAGAGAGTGAGATGCCAGCTCCTTTCATTCAGTCAGTAGCTTCAAACATTTCTGGTATATGAATAACATGATGTTTTTCAAGGGCAAAAATCAATGAATTTTGTAAATGCACAAACAGTAATTTCTCCGCATTGCAAGGTGCAATTCTGCAATTTTTTGCTTTTTCCTGCTCCTCTTAGCATGATAAAGAAGATTCAAAGAGAGTGAGATACCAGCTCCTTTCATTCAGTCAGTATCTTCAATAATTTCTGGATGTTTTTCAATGGCAAAAATCAATGAATATTGTAAATGCACAAACAGTAATTTCTCCGCATTGCAAGGTGCAATTCTGAAATTTTTTGCTTTTTCCTGCTCCTCTTAGCATGATAAAGAAGATTCAAAGAGAGTGAGATGCCAGCTCCTTTCATTCAGTCAGTAGCTTCAATCATTTCTGGATGTTTTTCAGTGGCAAAAATCAATGAATATTGTAAATGCACAGACAGTAATTTCTCCGCATTGCAAGGTGCAATTCTGAAATTTTTTGCTTTTTCCTGCTCCTCTTAGCATGATAAAGAAGATTCAAAGAGAGTGAGATGTCAGCTCCTTTCATTGTCAGTAGCTTCAAACATTTCTGGTATATGAATAACATGATGTTTTTCAATGGCAAAAATCAATGAATATTGTAAATGCACAAACAGTAATTTCTCCGCATTGCAAGGTGCAATTCTGAAATTTTTTGCTTTTTCCTGCTCCTCTTAGCATGATAAAGAAGATTCAAAGAGAGTGAGATGCCAGCTCCTTTCATTCAGTCAGTAGCTTCAAACATTTCTGGTATATGAATAACATGATGTTTTTCAATGACAAAAATCAATGAATATTGTAAATGCACAAACAGTAATTTCTCCGCATTGCAAGGTGCAATTCTGAAATTTTTTGCTTTTTCCTGCTCCTCTTAGCATGATAAAGAAGACTCAAAGAGAGAGAGATGCCAGCTCCTTTCATTCAGTCAGTAGCTTCAATCATTTCTGGACGTTTTTCAATGGCAAAAATTAATGAATATTGTAAATGCACAAACAGTAATTTCTCCGCATTGCAATGTGCAATTCTGAAATTTTTTGCTTTTTACTGCTCCTCTTAGCATGATAAAGAAGATTCAAAGAGAGTGAGATGCCAGCTCCTTTCATTCAGTCAGTAGCTTCAATAATTTCTGGACGTTTTTCAATGGCAAAAATCAATGAATATTGTAAATGCACAAACAGTAATTTCTCCGCATTGCAAGGTGCAATTCTGAAATTTTTTGCTTTTTCCTGCTCCTCTTAGCATGATAAAGAAGATTCAAAGAGAGTGAGATGCCAGCTCCTTTCATTCAGTCAGTAGCTTCAATCATTTCTGGACGTTTTTCAATGGCAAAAATCAATGAATATTGTAAATGCACAAACAGTAATTTCTGCGCATTGCAAGGTGCAATTCTGAAATTTTTTTGCTTTTTCCTGCTCCTATTAGCATGATAAAGAAGATTCAAAGAGAGTGAGATGCCAGCTCCTTTCATTCAGTCAGTAGCTTCAAACATTTCTGGTATATGAATAACGATGTTTTTCAATGGCAAAAATCAATGAATATTGTAAATGCACAAACAGTAATTTCTCAGTATTGCAAGGTGCAATTCTGAAATTTTTTGCTTTTTCCTGCTCCTCTTAGCATGATAAAGAAGATTCAAAGAGAGTGAGATGCCATCTCCTTTCATTCAGTCAGTAGCTTTAATCATTTCTGGACGTTTTTCAATGGCAAAAATCAATGAATATTGTAAATGCACAAACAGTAATTTCTCCGCATTGCAAGGTGCAATTCTGAAATTTTTTGCTTTTTCCTGCTCCTCTTAGCATGATAAAGAAGATTCAAAGAGAGTGAGATGCCAGCTCCTTTCATTCAGTCAGTAGCTTCAATCATTTCTGGACGTTTTTCAATGGCAAGAATCAATGAATTTTGTAAATGCACAAACAGTAATTTCTCCGCATTGCAAGGTGCAATTCTGAAATTTTTTGCTTTTTCCTGCTCCTCTTAGCATGATAAAGAAGATTCAAAGAGAGTGAGATGCCAGCTCCTTTCATTCAGTCAGTAGCTTCAAACATTTCTGGACGTTTTTCAATGGCAAAAATCAATGAATATTGTAAATGCACAAACAGTAATTTCTCCGCATTGCAAGGTGCAATTCTGAAATTTTTTGCTTTTTCCTGCTCCTCTTAGCATGATAAAGAAGATTCAAAGAGAGTGAGATGCCAGATCCTTTCATTCAGTCAGTAGCTTCAAACATTTCTGGTATATGAATAACATGATGTTTTTCAATGGCAAAAATTAATGAATATTGTAAATGCACAAACAGTAATTTCTCCGCATTGCAATGTGCAATTCTGAAATTTTTTGCTTTTTACTGCTCCTCTTAGCATGATAAAGAAGATTCAAAGAGAGTGAGATGCCAGCTCCTTTCATTCAGTCAGTAGCTTCAATCATTTCTGGACGTTTTTCAATGGCAAAAATCAATGAATATTGTAAATGCACAAACAGTAATTTCTCCGCATTGCAAGGTGCAATTCTGAAATTTTTTCCTTTTTCCTGCTCCTCTTAGCATGATAATGAAGATTCAAAGAGAGTGAGATGCCAGCTCCTTTCATTCAGTCAGTAGCTTCAATCATTTCTGGAATATGAATAACATGATGTTTTTCAATGGCAAAAATCAATGAATATTGTAAATGCACAAACAGTAATTTCTCCGCATTGCAAGGTGCAATTCTGAAATTTTTTGCTTTTTCCTGCTCCTCTTAGCATGATAAAGAAGATTCAAAGAGAGTGAGATGCCAGCTCCTTTCATTCAGTCAGTAGCTTCAATCATTTCTGGACGTTTTTCAATGGCAAAAATCAATGAATATTGTAAATGCACAAACAGTAATTTCTCCGCATTGCAAGGTGCAATTCTGAAATTTTTTGCTTTTTCCTGCTCCTCTTAGCATGATAAAGAAGATTCAAAGAGAGTGAGATGCCAGCTCCTTTCATTCAGTCAGTAGCTTCAATCATTTCTGGACGTTTTTCAATGGCAAAAATCAATGAATATTGTAAATGCACAAACAGAAATTTCTCCGCATTGCAAGGTGCAATTCTGAAATTTTTTGCTTTTTCCTGCTCCTCTTAGCATGATAAAGAAGATTCAAAGAGAGTGAGATGCCAGCTCCTTTCATTCAGTCAGTAGCTTCAATCAATTCTGGTATATGAATAACATGATGTTTTTCAATGGCAAAAATCAGTGAATATTGTAAATGCACAAAGAGTAATTTCTCCGCATTGCAAGGTGCAATTCTGAAATTTTTTGCTTTTTAGTGCTCCTCTTAGCATGATAAAGAAGATTCAAAGAGAGTGAGATGCCAGCTCCTTTCATTCAGTCAGTAGCTTCAAACATTTCTGGTATATGAATAACATGATGTTTTTCAATGGCAAAAATCAATGAATATTGTAAATGCACAAACAGTAATTTCTCCGCATTGCAAGGTGCAATTCTGAAATTTTTTGCTTTTTCCTGCTCCTCTTAGCATGATAAAGAAGATTCAAAGAGAGTGAGATGCCAGCTCCTTTCATTCAGTCAGTAGCTTCAATCATTTCTGGACGTTTTTCAATGGCAAAAATCAATGAATATTGTAAATGCACAAACAGTAATTTCTCCGCATTGCAAGGTGCAATTCTGAAATTTTTTGCTTTTTCCTGCTCCTCTTAGCATGATAAAGAAGATTCAAAGAGAGTGAGATGCCAGGTCCTTTCATTCAGTCAGTAGCTTCAATCATTTCTGGTATATGAATAACATGATGTTTTTCAATGGCAAAAATCAATGAATATTGTAAATGCACAAACAGTAATTTCTCCGCATTGCAAGGCTCAATTCTGAAATTTTTTGCTTTTTCCTGCTCCTCTTAGCATGATAAAGAAGATTCAAAGAGAGTGAGATGCCAGCTCCTTTCATTCAGTCAGTAGCTTCAAACATTTCTGGTATATGAATAACATGATGTTTTTCAATGGCAAAAATCAATGAATATTGTAAATGCACAAACAGTAATTTCTCCGCATTGCAAGGTGCAATTCTGAAATTTTTTGCTTTTTCCTGCTCCTCTTAGCATGATAAAGAAGATTCAAAGAGAGTGAGATGCCAGCTCCTTTCATTCAGTCAGTAGCTTCAATCATTTCTGGACGTTTTTCAATGGCAAAAATCAATGAATATTGTAAATGCACAAACAGTAATTTCATAGAATCATAGAATCATAGAATGGTAGAGTTGGAAGGGACCTCATGGGTCATCTGGTCCAACCCCCTGCTCAAAGCAGGATTCACTAGATCATCTCAGACAGATGTCTGTCCAGCCTCTGTTTGAAGACGTCCATTGAAGGGGAACTCACCACCTCTCGTGGCAGCCTGTTCCACTCATTAATCACCCTAACTGTCAAAAAGTTTTTTCTAATATCTAATCTGTGTCTCCTCCCATTTAGTTTCATCCCATTGCTTCTAGTCTTTCCTTGTGCAAATGAGAATAAAGATGATCCTTCTACAATGTGACAGCCCTTGACATATTTGTAGACAGCTATTAAGTCTCCTCTCAGTCTTCTTTTTTGCAAGCTAAACATTCCCAAATCCTGCAACCGTTCCTCATAGGACATGGTTTGCAGACCAGTCACCATTCTGGTCGCTCTTCTCTGAACTTGCTCCAGTTTGTCTATGTCTTTTTTAAAATGCGGTGCCCAAAACTGTACACAGTATTCCAGATGAGGTCTGACCAAAGAGGAGTAAAGACCGATAATGACTTCACGTGATCTAGACTGTATGCTTCTGTTAATACATCCCAGAATTGTATTTGCCTTTTTTGCTGCTGCATCACACTGTTGACTCATGTTCAGTCTATGATCTATTAGTATACCAAAGTCTTTTTCACATGTACTGTTGCTTAGCTCTATTCCTCCCATTCTGTATATGCTTTTTTCATTTTTATTGCCCAGATGTAGTACTTTGCATTTTTCCCTGTTAAAAACCATTCTGTTGGTTGCTGCCCACTGCTCCAGTTTATTTAGGTCTTTTTGAATCCTCTCTCTCTCTTCTCTAGTATTAGCTATCCCTCCTAGCTTTGTGTCATCAGCAAATTTAATCAGTTTACCCTCAATTCCTTCATCTAAATCATTGATAAAGATGTTGAACAATACAGGTCCCAGGACGGAGCAATGTGGTACCCCACTTGAGACATTCATCCAGCTGGATGTGAAGCCATTTACAACCACCCTTTGAGTCCGATCACTAAGCCAGTTATGAATCCACCTAACAGTTGCCTGGTCCATTGCATACTTGGTCATTTTTTCAATAAGGATGATGTGAGATACTTTGTCAAATGCTTTGCTGAAGTCAAGATATACTATATCTACAGCATTTCCCTGATCCACCCAGTCAGTGATTCTGTCATAGAAGGAAATTAAGTTAGTCTGACATGACTTGTTAGTTACAAACCCAAGTCATTTCTCCGCATTGCAAGGTGCAATTCTGAAATTTTTTGCTTTTTCCTGCTCCTCATAGCATGATAAAGAAGATTCAAAGAGAGTGAGATGCCAGCTCCTTTCATTCAGTCAGTAGCTTCAAACATTTCTGGACGTTTTTCAATGGCAAAAATCAATGAATATTGTAAATGCACAAACAGTAATTTCTCCGCATTGCAAGGTGCAATTCTGAAATTTTTTGCTTTTTCCTGCTCCTCTTAGCATGATAAAGAAGATTCAAAGAGAGTGAGATGCCAGCTCCTTTCATTCAGTCAGTAGCTTCAAACATTTCTGGTATATGAATAACATGATGTTTTTCAATGGCAAAAATCAATGAATATTGTAAATGCACAAACAGTAATTTCTCCGCATTGCAAGGTGCAATTCTGAAATTTTTTGCTTTTTCCTGCTCCTCTTAGCATGATAAAGAAGATTCAAAGAGAGTGAGATGCCAGCTCCTTTCATTCAGTCAGTAGCTTCAATCATTTCTGGACGTTTTTCAATGGCAAAAATCAATGAATATTGTAAATGCACAAACAGTAATTTCTCCGCATTGCAAGGTGCAATTCTGAAATTTTTTGCTTTTTCCTGCTCCTCTTAGCATGATAAAGAAGATTCAAAGAGAGTGAGATGCCAGCTCCTTTCATTCAGTCAGTAGCTTCAATCATTTCTGGACGTTTTTCAATGGCAAAAATCAATGAATATTGTAAATGCACAAACAGTAATTTCTCCGCATTGCAAGGTGCAATTCTGAAATTTTTTGCTTTTTCCTGCTCCTCTTAGCATGATAAAGAAGATTCAAAGAGAGTGAGATGCCAGCTCCTTTCATTCAGTCAGTAGCTTCAATCATTTCTGGACGTTTTTCAATGGCAAAAATCAATGAATATTGTAAATGCACAAACAGTAATTTCTCCGCATTGCAAGGTGCAATTCTGAAATTTTTTGCTTTTTCCTGCTCCTCTTAGCATGATAAAGAAGATTCAAAGAGAGTGAGATGCCAGGTCCTTTCATTCAGTCAGTAGCTTCAATCATTTCTGGTATATGAATAACATGATGTTTTTCAATGGCAAAAATCAATGAATATTGTAAATGCACAAACAGTAATTTCTCCGCATTGCAAGGTGCAATTCTGAAATTTTTTGCTTTTTCCTGCTCCTCTTAGCATGATAAAGAAGATTCAAAGAGAGTGAGATGCCAGCTCCTTTCATTCAGTCAGTAGCTTCAATCATTTCTGGACGTTTTTCAATGGGAAAAATCAATGAATATTGTAAATGCACAAACAGTAATTTCATAGAATCATAGAATCATAGAATGGTAGAGTTGGAAGGGACCTCATGGGTCATCTGGTCCAACCCCCTGCTCAAAGCAGGATTCACTAGATCATCTCAGACAGATGTCTGTCCAGCCTCTGTTTGAAGACGTCCATTGAAGGGGAACTCACCACCTCTCGTGGCAGCCTGTTCCACTCATTAATCACCCTAACTGTCAAAAAGTTTTTTCTAATATCTAATCTGTGTCTCCTCCCATTTAGTTTCATCCCATTGCTTCTAGTCTTTCCTTGTGCAAATGAGAATAAAGATGATCCTTCTACAATGTGACAGCCCTTGACATATTTGTAGACAGCTATTAAGTCTCCTCTCAGTCTTCTTTTTTGCAAGCTAAACATTCCCAAATCCTGCAACCGTTCCTCATAGGACATGGTTTGCAGACCAGTCACCATTCTGGTCGCTCTTCTCTGAACTTGCTCCAGTTTGTCTATGTCTTTTTTAAAATGCGGTGCCCAAAACTGTACACAGTATTCCAGATGAGGTCTGACCAAAGAGGAGTAAAGACCGATAATGACTTCACGTGATCTAGACTGTATGCTTCTGTTAATACATCCCAGAATTGTATTTGCCTTTTTTGCTGCTGCATCACACTGTTGACTCATGTTCAGTCTATGATCTATTAGTATACCAAAGTCTTTTTCACATGTACTGTTGCTTAGCTCTATTCCTCCCATTCTGTATATGCTTTTTTCATTTTTATTGCCCAGATGTAGTACTTTGCATTTTTCCCTGTTAAAAACCATTCTGTTGGTTGCTGCCCACTGCTCCAGTTTATTTAGGTCTTTTTGAATCCTCTCTCTCTCTTCTCTAGTATTAGCTATCCCTCCTAGCTTTGTGTCATCAGCAAATTTAATCAGTTTACCCTCAATTCCTTCATCTAAATCATTGATAAAGATGTTGAACAATACAGGTCCCAGGACGGAGCCCTGTGGTACCCCACTTGAGACATTCATCCAGCTGGATGTGAAGCCATTTACAACCACCCTTTGAGTCCGATCACTAAGCCAGTTATGAATCCACCTAACAGTTGCCTGGTCCATTGCATACTTGGTCATTTTTTCAATAAGGATGATGTGAGATACTTTGTCAAATGCTTTGCTGAAGTCAAGATATACTATATCTACAGCATTTCCCTGATCCACCCAGTCAGTGATTCTGTCATAGAAGGAAATTAAGTTAGTCTGACATGACTTGTTAGTTACAAACCCAAGTCATTTCTCCGCATTGCAAGGTGCAATTCTGAAATTTTTTGCTTTTTCCTGCTCCTCATAGCATGATAAAGAAGATTCAAAGAGAGTGAGATGCCAGCTCCTTTCATTCAGTCAGTAGCTTCAAACATTTCTGGACGTTTTTCAATGGCAAAAATCAATGAATATTGTAAATGCACAAACAGTAATTTCTCCGCATTGCAATGTGCAATTTTGAAATTTTTTGCTTTTTCCTGCTCCTCTTAGCATGATAAAGAAGATTCAAAGAGAGTGAGATGCCAGCTCCTTTCATTCAGTCAGTAGCTTCAAACATTTCTGGTATATGAATAACATGATGTTTTTCAATGGCAAAAATCAATGAATATTGTAAATGCACAAACAGTAATTTCTCCGCATTGCAAGGTGCAATTCTGAAATTTTTTGCTTTTTCCTGCTCCTCTTAGCATGATAAAGAAGATTCAAAGAGAGTGAGATGCCAGCTCCTTTCATTCAGTCAGTGGCTTCAATCATTTCTGGACGTTTTTCAATGGCAAAAATCAATGAATATTGTAAATGCACAAACAGTAATTTCTCCGCATTGCAAGGTGCAATTCTGAAATTTTTTGCTTTTTCCTGCTCCTCTTAGCATGATAAAGAAGATTCAAAGAGAGTGAGATGCCAGCTCCTTTCATTCAGTCAGTCGCTTCAATCATTTCTGGTATATGAATAACATGATGTTTTTCAATGGCAAAAATCAATGAATATTGTAAATGCACAAACAGTAATTTCTCCGCATTGCAAGGTGCAATTCTGAAATTTTTTGCTTTTTCCTGCTCCTCTTAGCATGATAAAGAAGATTCAAAGAGAGTGAGATGCCAGCTCCTTTCATTCAGTCAGTAGCTTCAATCATTTCTGGACGTTTTTCAATGGCAAAAATCAATGAATATTGTAAGTGCACAAACAGTAATTTCTCCGCATTGCAAGGTGCAATTCTGAAATTTTTTGCTTTTTCCTGCTCCTCTTAGCATGATAAAGAAGATTCAAAGAGAGTGAGATGCCAGCTCCTTTCATTCAGTCAGTAGCTTCAATCATTTCTGGTATATGAATAACATGATGTTTTTCAATGGCAAAAATCAGTGAATACTGTAAATGCACAAACAGTAATTTCTCCGCATTGCAAGGTGCAATTCTGAAATTTTTTGCTTTTTCCTGCTCCTCTTAGCATGATAAAGAAGATTCAAAGAGAGTGAGATGCCAGCTCCTTTCATTCAGTCAGTAGCTTCAAACATTTCTGGTATATGAATAACATGATGTTTTTCAATGGCAAAAATCAATGAATATTGTAAATGCACAAACAGTAATTTCTCCGCATTGCAAGGTGCAATTCTGAAATTTTTTGCTTTTTCCTGCTCCTCTTAGCATGATAAAGAAGATTCAAAGAGAGTGAGATGCCAGCTCCTTTCATTCAGTCAGTAGCTTCAATCATTTCTGGACGTTTTTCAATGGCAAAAATCAATGAATATTGTAAGTGCACAAACAGTAATTTCTCCGCATTGCAAGGTGCAATTCTGAAATTTTTTGCTTTTTCCTGCTCCTCTTAGCATGATAAAGAAGATTCAAAGAGAGTGAGATGCCAGCTCCTTTCATTCAGTCAGTAGCTTCAATCATTTCTGGTATATGAATAACATGATGTTTTTCAATGGCAAAAATCAATGAATATTGTAAATGCACAAACAGTAATTTCTCCGCATTGCAAGGTGCAATTCTGAAATTTTTTGCTTTTTCCTGCTCCTCTTAGCATGATAAAGAAGATTCAAAGAGAGTGAGATGCCAGCTCCTTTCATTCAGTCAGTAGCTTCAAACATTTCTGGTATATGAATAACATGATGTTTTTCAATGGCAAAAATCAATGAATATTGTAAATGCACAAACAGTAATTTCTCCGCATTGCAAGGTGCAATTCTGAAATTTTTTGCTTTTTCCTGCTCCTCTTAGCATGATAAAGACGATTCAAAGAGAGTGAGATGCCAGCTCCTTTCATTCAGTCAGTAGCTTCAATCATTTCTGGACGTTTTTCAATGGCAAAAATCAATGAATATTGTAAATGCACAAACAGTAATTTCTCCGCATTGCAAGGTGCAATTCTGAAATTTTTTGCTTTTTCCTGCTCCTCTTAGCATGATAAAGAAGATTCAAAGAGAGTGAGATGCCAGCTCCTTTCATTCAGTCAGTAGCTTCAAACATTTCTGGAAGTTTTCAATGGCAAAAATCAATGAATATTGTAAATGCACAAACAGTAATTTCTCCGCATTGCAAGGTGCAATTCTGAAATTTTTTGCTTTTTCCTGCTCCTCTTAGCATGATAAAGAAGATTCAAAGAGAGTGAGATGCCAGCTCCTTTCATTCAGTCAGTAGCTTCAAACATTTCTGGTATATGAATAACATGATGTTTTTCAATGGCAAAAATCAATGAATATTGTAAATGCACAAACAGTAATTTCTCCGCATTGCAATGTGTAATTCTGAAATTTTTTGCTTTTTACTGCTCCTCTTAGCATGATAAAGAAGATTCAAAGAGAGTGAGATGCCAGCTCCTTTCATTCAGTCAGTAGCTTCAATCATTTCTGGACGTTTTTCAATGGCAAAAATCAATGAATATTGTTAATGCACAAACAGTAATTTCTCCGCATTGCAAGGTGCAATTCTGAAATTTTTTGCTTTTTCCTGCTCCTCTTAGCATGATAAAGAAGATTCAAAGAGAGTGAGATGCCAGCTCCTTTCATTCAGTCAGTAGCTTCAATCATTTCTGGACGTTTTTCAATGGCAAGAATCAATGAATATTGTAAATGCACAAACAGTAATTTCTCCGCATTGCAAGGTGCAATTCTGAAATTTTTTGCTTTTTCCTGCTCCTCTTAGCATGATAAAGAAGATTCAAAGAGAGTGAGATGCCAGCTCCTTTCATTCAGTCAGTAGCTTCAAACATTTCTGGACGTTTTTCAATGGCAAAAATCAATGAATATTGTAAATGCACAAACAGTAATTTCTCCGCATTGCAAGGTGCAATTCGGAAATTTTTCGCTTTTTCCTGCTCCTCTTAGCATGATAAAGAAGATTCAAAGAGAGTGAGATGCCAGCTCCTTTCATTCAGTCAGTAGCTTCAAACATTTCTGGTATATGAATAACGATGTTTTTCAATGGCAAAAATCAATGAATATTGTAAATGCACAAACAGTAATTTCTCCGCATTGCAATGTGCAATTCTGAAATTTTTTGCTTTTTACTGCTCCTCTTAGCATGATAAAGAAGATTCAAAGAGAGTGAGATGCCAGCTCCTTTCATTCAGTCAGTAGCTTCAATCATTTCTGGTATATCAATAACATGATGTTTTTCAATGGCAAAAATCAATGAATATTGTAAATGCACAAACAGTAATTTCTCCGCATTGCAAGGTGCAATTCTGAAATTTTTTGCTTTTTCCTGCTCCTCTTAGCATGATAAAGAAGATTCAAAGAGAGTGAGATGCCAGCTCCTTTCATTCAGTCAGTAGCTTCAATCATTTCTGGACGTTTTTCAATGGCAAAAATCAATGAATATTGTAAATGCACAAACAGTAATTTCATAGAATCATAGAATCATAGAATGGTAGAGTTGGAAGGGACCTCATGGGTCATCTGGTCCAACCCCCTGCTCAAAGCAGGATTCACTAGATCATCTCAGACAGATGTCTGTCCAGCCTCTGTTTGAAGACGTCCATTGAAGGGGAACTCACCACCTCTCGTGGCAGCCTGTTCCACTCATTAATCACCCTAACTGTCAAAAAGTTTTTTCTAATATCTAATCTGTGTCTCCTCCCATTTAGTTTCATCCCATTGCTTCTAGTCTTTCCTTGTGCAAATGAGAATAAAGATGATCCTTCTACAATGTGACAGCCCTTGACATATTTGTAGACAGCTATTAAGTCTCCTCTCAGTCTTCTTTTTTGCAAGCTAAACATTCCCAAATCCTGCAACCGTTCCTCATAGGACATGGTTTGCAGACCAGTCACCATTCTGGTCGCTCTTCTCTGAACTTGCTCCAGTTTGTCTATGTCTTTTTTAAAATGCGGTGCCCAAAACTGTACACAGTATTCCAGATGAGGTCTGACCAAAGAGGAGTAAAGACCGATAATGACTTCACGTGATCTAGACTGTATGCTTCTGTTAATACATCCCAGAATTGTATTTGCCTTTTTTGCTGCTGCATCACACTGTTGACTCATGTTCAGTCTATGATCTATTAGTATACCTAAGTCTTTTTCACATGTACTGTTGCTTAGCTCTATTCCTCCCATTCTGTATATGCTTTTTTCATTTTTATTGCCCAGATGTAGTACTTTGCATTTTTCCCTGTTAAAAACCATTCTGTTGGTTGCTGCCCACTGCTCCAGTTTATTTAGGTCTTTTTGAATCCTCTCTCTCTCTTCTCTAGTATTAGCTATCCCTCCTAGCTTTGTGTCATCAGCAAATTTAATCAGTTTACCCTCAATTCCTTCATCTAAATCATTGATAAAGATGTTGAACAATACAGGTCCCAGGACGGAGCCCTGTGGTACCACACTTGAGACATTCATCCAGCTGGATGTGAAGCCATTTACAACCACCCTTTGAGTCCGATCACTAAGCCAGTTATGAATCCACCTAACAGTTGCCTGGTCCATTGCATACTTGGTCATTTTTTCAATAAGGATGATGTGAGATACTTTGTCAAATGCTTTGCTGAAGTCAAGATATACTATATCTACAGCATTTCCCTGATCCACCCAGTCAGTGATTCTGTCATAGAAGGAAATTAAGTTAGTCTGACATGACTTGTTAGTTACAAACCCAAGTCATTTCTCCGCATTGCAAGGTGCAATTCTGAAATTTTTTGCTTTTTCCTGCTCCTCATAGCATGATAAAGAAGATTCAAAGAGAGTGAGATGCCAGCTCCTTTCATTCAGTCAGTAGCTTCAAACATTTCTGGACGTTTTTCAATGGCAAAAATCAATGAATATTGTAAATGCACAAACAGTAATTTCTCCGCATTGCAATGTGCAATTCTGAAATTATTTGCTTTTTCCTGCTCCTCTTAGCATGATAAAGAAGATTCAAAGAGAGTGAGATGCCAGCTCCTTTCATTCAGTCAGTAGCTTCAAACATTTCTGGTATATGAATAACATGATGTTTTTCAATGGCAAAAATCAATGAATATTGTAAATGCACAAACAGTAATTTCTCCGCATTGCAAGCTGCAATTCTGAAATTTTTTGCTTTTTCCTGCTCCTCTTAGCATGATAAAGAAGATTCAAAGAGAGTGAGATGCCAGCTCCTTTCATTCAGTCAGTGGCTTCAATCATTTCTGGACGTTTTTCAATGGCAAAAATCAATGAATATTGTAAATGCACAAACAGTAATTTCTCCGCATTGCAAGGTGCAATTCTGAAATTTTTTGCTTTTTCCTGCTCCTCTTAGCATGATAAAGAAGATTCAAAGAGAGTGAGATGCCAGCTCCTTTCATTCAGTCAGTAGCTTCAATCATTTCTGGTATATGAATAACATGATGTTTTTCAATGGCAAAAATCAATGAATATTGTAAATGCACAAACAGTAATTTCTTCGCATTGCAAGGTGCAATTCTGAAATTTTTTGCTTTTTCCTGCTCCTCTTAGCATGATAAAGAAGATTCAAAGAGAGTGAGATGCCAGCTCCTTTCATTCAGTCAGTAGCTTCAATCATTTCTGGACGTTTTTCAATGGCAAAAATCAATGAATATTGTAAGTGCACAAACAGTAATTTCTCCGCATTGCAAGGTGCAATTCTGAAATTTTTTGCTTTTTCCTGCTCCTCTTAGCATGATAAAGAAGATTCAAAGAGAGTGAGATGACAGCTCCTTTCATTCAGTCAGTAGCTTCAATCATTTCTGGAATATGAATAACATGATGTTTTTCAATGGCAAAAATCAATGAATACTGTAAATGCACAAACAGTAATTTCTCCGCATTGCAAGTTGCAATTCTGAAATTTTTTGCTTTTTCCTGCTCCTCTTAGCATGATAAAGAAGATTCAAAGAGAGTGAGATGCCAGCTCCTTTCATTCAGTCAGTATCTTCAAACATTTCTGGTATATGAATAACATGATGTTTTTCAATGGCAAAAATCAATGAATATTGTAAATGCACAAACAGTAATTTCTCCGCATTGCAAGCTGCAATTCTGAAATTTTTTGCTTTTTCCTGCTCCTCTTAGCATGATAAAGAAGATTCAAAGAGAGTGAGATGCCAGCTCCTTTCATTCAGTCAGTGGCTTCAATCATTTCTGGACGTTTTTCAATGGCAAAAATCAATGAATATTGTAAATGCACAAACAGTAATTTCTCCGCATTGCAAGGTGCAATTCTGAAATTTTTTGCTTTTTCCTGCTCCTCTTAGCATGATAAAGAAGATTCAAAGAGAGTGAGATGCCAGCTCCTTTCATTCAGTCAGTAGCTTCAATCATTTCTGGTATATGAATAACATGATGTTTTTCAATGGCAAAAATCAATGAATATTGTAAATGCACAAACAGTAATTTCTCCGCATTGCAAGGTGCAATTCTGAAATTTTTTGCTTTTTCCTGCTCCTCTTAGCATGATAAAGAAGATTCAAAGAGAGTGAGATGCCAGCTCCTTTCATTCAGTCAGTAGCTTCAATCATTTCTGGACGTTTTTCAATGGCAAAAATCAATGAATATTGTAAGTGCACAAACAGTAATTTCTCCGCATTGCAAGGTGCAATTCTGAAATTTTTTGCTTTTTCCTGCTCCTCTTAGCATGATAAAGAAGATTCAAAGAGAGTGAGATGACAGCTCCTTTCATTCAGTCAGTAGCTTCAATCATTTCTGGAATATGAATAACATGATGTTTTTCAATGGCAAAAATCAATGAATACTGTAAATGCACAAACAGTAATTTCTCCGCATTGCAAGTTGCAATTCTGAAATTTTTTGCTTTTTCCTGCTCCTCTTAGCATGATAAAGAAGATTCAAAGAGAGTGAGATGCCAGCTCCTTTCATTCAGTCAGTATCTTCAAACATTTCTGGTATATGAATAACATGATGTTTTTCAATGGCAAAAATCAATGAATATTGTAAATGCACAAACAGTAATTTCTCCGCATTGCAAGGTGCAATTCTGAAATTTTTTGCTTTTTCCTGCTCCTCTTAGCATGATAAAGAAGATTCAAAGAGAGTGAGATGCCAGCTCCTTTCATTCAGTCAGTAGCTTCAATCATTTCTGGACGTTTTTCAATGGCAAAAATCAATGAATATTGTAAGTGCACAAACAGTAATTTCTCCGCATTGCAAGGTGCAATTCTGAAATTTTTTGCTTTTTCCTGCTCCTCTTAGCATGATAAAGAAGATTCAAAGAGAGTGAGATGCCAGCTCCTTTCATTCAGTCAGTAGCTTCAATCATTTCTGGTATATGAATAACATGATGTTTTTCAATGGCAAAAATCAATGAATATTGTAAATGCACAAACAGTAATTTCTCCGCATTGCAAGGTGCAATTCTGAAATTTTTTGCTTTTTCCTGCTCCTCTTAGCATGATAAAGAAGATTCAAAGAGAGTGAGATGCCAGCTCCTTTCATTCAGTCAGTAGCTTCAAACATTTCTGGTATATGAATAACATGATGTTTTTCAATGGCAAAAATCAATGAATATTGTAAATGCACAAACAGTAATTTCTCCGCATTGCAAGGTGCAATTCTGAAATTTTTTGCTTTTTCCTGCTCCTCTTAGCATGATAAAGAAGATTCAAAGAGAGTGAGATGCCAGCTCCTTTCATTCAGTCAGTAGCTTCAATCATTTCTGGACGTTTTTCAATGGCAAAAATCAATGAATATTGTAAATGCACAAACAGTAATTTCTCCGCATTGCAAGGTGCAATTCTGAAATTTTTTGCTTTTTCCTGCTCCTCTTAGCATGATAAAGAAGATTCAAAGAGAGTGAGATGCCAGCTCCTTTCATTCAGTCAGTAGCTTCAAACATTTCTGGACGTTTTTCAATGGCAAAAATCAATGAATATTGTAAATGCACAAACAGTAATTTCTCCGCACTGCAAGGTGCAATTCGGAAATTTTTTGCTTTTTCCTGCTCCTCTTAGCATGATAAAGAAGATTCAAAGAGAGTGAGATGCCAGCTCCTTTCATTCAGTCAGTAGCTTCAAACATTTCTGGTATATGAATAACATGATGTTTTTCAATGGCAAAAATCAATGAATATTGTAAATGCACAAACAGTAATTTCTCCGCATTGCAATGTGTAATTCTGAAATTTTTTGCTTTTTACTGCTCCTCTTAGCATGATAAAGAAGATTCAAAGAGAGTGAGATGCCAGCTCCTTTCATTCAGTCAGTAGCTTCAATCATTTCTGGACGTTTTTCAATGGCAAAAATCAATGAATATTGTAAATGCACAAACAGTAATTTCTCCGCATTGCAAGGTGCAATTCTGAAATTTTTTGCTTTTTCCTGCTCCTCTTAGCATGATAAAGAAGATTCAAAGAGAGTGAGATGCCAGCTCCTTTCATTCAGTCAGTAGCTTCAATCATTTCTGGACGTTTTTCAATGGCAAGAATCAATGAATATTGTAAATGCACAAACAGTAATTTCTCCGCATTGCAAGGTGCAATTCTGAAATTTTTTGCTTTTTCCTGCTCCTCTTAGCATGATAAAGAAGATTCAAAGAGAGTGAGATGCCAGCTCCTTTCATTCAGTCAGTAGCTTCAAACATTTCTGGACGTTTTTCAATGGCAAAAATCAATGAATTTTGTAAATGCACAAACAGTAATTTCTCCGCATTGCAAGGTGCAATTCGGAAATTTTTTGCTTTTTCCTGCTCCTCTTAGCATGATAAAGAAGATTCAAAGAGAGTGAGATGCCAGCTCCTTTCATTCAGTCAGTAGCTTCAAACATTTCTGGTATATGAATAACGATGTTTTTCAATGGCAAAAATCAATGAATATTGTAAATGCACAAACAGTAATTTCTCCGCATTGCAATGTGCAATTCTGAAATTTTTTGCTTTTTACTGCTCCTCTTAGCATGATAAAGAAGATTCAAAGAGAGTGAGATGCCAGCTCCTTTCATTCAGTCAGTAGCTTCAATCATTTCTGGTATATCAATAACATGATGTTTTTCAATGGCAAAAATCAATGAATATTGTAAATGCACAAACAGTAATTTCTCCGCATTGCAAGGTGCAATTCTGAAATTTTTTGCTTTTTCCTGCTCCTCTTAGCATGATAAAGAAGATTAAAAGAGAGTGAGATGCCAGCTCCTTTCATTCAGTCAGTAGCTTCAATCATTTCTGGTATATGAATAACATGATGTTTTTCAATGGCAAAAATCAATGAATATTGTAAATGCACAAACAGTAATTTCTCCGCATTGCAAGGTGCAATTCTGAAATTTTTTGCTTTTTAGTGCTCCTCTTAGCATGATAAAGAAGAATCAAAGAGAGTGAGATGCCAGCTCCTTTCATTCAGTCAGTAGCTTCAAACATTTCTGGTATATGAATAACATGATGTTTTTCAATGGCAAAAATCAATGAATATTGTAAATGCACAAACAGTAATTTCTCCGCATTGCAAGGTGCAATTCTGAAATTTTTTGCTTTTTCCTGCTCCTCTTAGCATGATAAAGAAGATTTAAAGAGAGTGAGATGCCAGCTCCTTTCATTCAGTCAGTAGCTTCAATCATTTCTGGACGTTTTTCAATGGCAAAAATCAATGAATATTGTAAATGCACAAACAGTAATTTCTCCGCATTGCAAGGTGCAATTCTGAAATTTTTTGCTTTTTCCTGCTCCTCTTAGCATGATAAAGAAGATTCAAAGAGAGTGAGATGCCAGGTCCTTTCATTCAGTCAGTAGCTTCAATCATTTCTGGTATATGAATAACATGATGTTTTTCAATCGCAAAAATCAATGAATATTGTAAATGCACAAACAGTAATTTCTCCGCATTGCAAGGTGCAATTCTGAAATTTTTTGCTTTTTCCTGCTCCTCTTAGCATGATAAAGAAGATTCAAAGAGAGTGAGATGCCAGCTCCTTTCATTCAGTCAGTAGCTTCAAACATTTCTGGTATATGAATAACGATGTTTTTCAATGGCAAAAATCAATGAATATTGTAAATGCACAAACAGTAATTTCTCAGTATTGCAAGGTGCAATTCTGAAATTTTTTGCTTTTTCCTGCTCCTCTTAGCATGATAAAGAAGATTCAAAGAGAGTGAGATGCCAGCTCCTTTCATTCAGTCAGTAGCTTTAATCATTTCTGGACGTTTTTCAATGGCAAAAATCAATGAATATTGTAAATGCACAAACAGTAATTTCTCCGCATTGCAAGGTGCAATTCTGAAATTTTTTGCTTTTTCCTGCTCCTCTTAGCATGATAAAGAAGATTCAAAGAGAGTGAGATGCCAGCTCCTTTCATTCAGTCAGTAGCTTCAAACATTTCTGGTATATGAATAACATGATGTTTTTCAAGGGCAAAAATCAATGAATATTGTAAATGCACAAACAGTAATTTCTCTGCATTGCAAGGTGCAATTCTGAAATTTTTGGCTTTTTCCTGCTCCTCTTAGCATGATAAAGAAGATTCAAAGAGAGTGAGATGCCAGCTCCTTTCATTCAGTCAGTAGCTTCAATCATTTCTGGACGTTTTTCAATGGCAAAAATCAATGAATATTGTAAATGCACAAACAGTAATTTCTCCGCATTGCAAGGTGCAATTCTGAAATTTTTTGCTTTTTCCTGCTCCTCTTAGCATGATAAAGAAGATTCAAAGAGAGTGAGATGCCAGCTCCTTTCATTCAGTCAGTAGCTTCAATCATTTCTGGACGTTTTTCAATTGCAAAAATCAATGAATATTGTAAATGCACAAACAGTAATTTCTCCGCATTGCAAGGTGCAATTCTGAAATTTTTTGCTTTTTCCTGCTCCTCTTAGCATGATAAAGAAGATTCAAAGAGAGTGAGATGCCAGCTCCTTTCATTCAGTCAGTAGCTTCAAACATTTCTGGACGTTTTTCAATGGCAAAAATCAATGAATATTGTAAATGCACAAACAGTAATTTCTCCGCATTGCAAAGTGCAATTCGGAAATTTTTTGCTTTTTCCTGCTCCTCTTAGCATGATAAAGAAGATTCAAAGAGAGTGAGATGCCAGCTCCTTTCATTCAGTCAGTAGCTTCAAACATTTCTGGTATATGAATAACATGATGTTTTTCAATGGCAAAAATCAATGAATATTGTAAATGCACAAACAGTAATTTCTCCGCATTGCAAGGTGCAATTCTGAATTTTTTTGCTTTTTCCTGCTCCTCTTAGCATGATAAAGAAGATTCAAAGAGAGTGAGATGCCAGCTCCTTTCATTCAGTCAGTAGCTTCAAACATTTCTGGACGTTTTTCAATGGCAAAAATCAATGAATATTGTAAATGCACAAACAGTAATTTCTCCGCATTGCAAAGTGCAATTCTGAAATTTTTTGCTTTTTCCTGCTCCTCTTAGCATGATAAAGAAGATTCAAAGAGAGTGAGATGCCAGCTCCTTTCATTCAGTCAGTAGCTTCAAACATTTCTGGTATATGAATAACATGATGTTTTTCAATGGCAAAAATCAATGAATATTGTAAATGCACAAACAGTAATTTCTCCGCATTGCAAGGTGCAATTCTGAAATTTTTTGCTTTTTCCTGCCCCTCTTAGCATGATAAAGAAGATTCAAAGCGAGTGAGATGCCAGCTCCTTTCATTCAGTCAGTAGCTTCAATCATTTCTGGACGTTTTTCAATGGCAAAAATCAATGAATATTGTAAATGCACAAACAGTAATTTCTCCGCATTGCAAGATGCAATTCTGAAATTTTTTGCTTTTTCCTCCTCCTCTTAGCATGATAAAGAAGATTCAAAGAGAGTGAGATGCCAGCTCCTTTCATTCAGTCAGTAGCTTCAATCATTTCTGGACGTTTTTCAATGGCAAAAATCAATGAATATTGTAAATGCACAAACAGTAATTTCTCCGCATTGCAAGGTGCAATTCTGAAATTTTTTGCTTTTTCCTGCTCCTCTTAGCATGATAAAGAAGATTCAAAGAGAGTGAGATGCCAGCTCCTTTCATTCAGTCAGTAGCTTCAAACATTTCTGGTATATGAATAACATGATGTTTTTCAATGGCAAAAATCAATGAATATTGTAAATGCACAAACAGTAATTTCTCCGCATTGCAAGGTGCAATTCTGAAATTTTTTGCTTTTTCCTGCTCCTCTTAGCACGATAAAGAAGATTTAAAGAGAGTGAGATGCCAGCTCCTTTCATTCAGTCAGTAGCTTCAATCATTTCTGGACGTTTTTCAATGGCAAAAATCAATGAATATTGTAAATGCACAAACAGTAATTTCTCCGCATTGCAAGGTGCAATTCTGAAATTTTTTGCTTTTTCCTGCTCCTCTTAGCATGATAAAGAAGATTCAAAGAGAGTGAGATGCCAGGTCCTTTCATTCAGTCAGTAGCTTCAATCATTTCTGGTATATGAATAACATGATGTTTTTCAATGGCAAAAATCAATGAATATTGTAAATGCACAAACAGTAATTTCTCCGCATTGCAAGGTGCAATTCTGAAATTTTTTGCTTTTTCCTGCTCCTCTTAGCATGATAAAGAAGATTCAAAGAGAGTGAGATGCCAGCTCCTTTCATTCAGTCAGTAGCTTCAAACATTTCTGGTATATGAATAACATGATGTTTTTCAATGGCAAAAATCAATGAATATTGTAAATGCACAAACAGTAATTTCTCCGCATTGCAAGGTGCAATTCTGAAATTTTTTGCTTTTTCCTGCCCCTCTTAGCATGATAAAGAAGATTCAAAGCGAGTGAGATGCCAGCTCCTTTCATTCAGTCAGTAGCTTCAATCATTTCTGGACGTTTTTCAATGGCAAAAATCAATGAATATTGTAAATGCACAAACAGTAATTTCTCCGCATTGCAAGATGCAATTCTGAAATTTTTTGCTTTTTCCTCCTCCTCTTAGCATGATAAAGAAGATTCAAAGAGAGTGAGATGCCAGCTCCTTTCATTCAGTCAGTAGCTTCAATGATTTCTGGACGTTTTTCAATGGCAAAAATCAATGAATATTGTAAATGCACAAACAGTAATTTCTCCGCATTGCAAGGTGCAATTCTGAAATTTTTTGCTTTTTCCTGCTCCTCTTAGCATGATAAAGAAGATTCAAAGAGAGTGAGATGCCAGCTCCTTTCATTCAGTCAGTAGCTTCAAACATTTCTGGTATATGAATAACGATGTTTTTCAATGGCAAAAATCAATGAATATTGTAAATGCACAAAAAGTAATTTCTCAGTATTGCAAGGTGCAATTCTGAAATTTTTTGCTTTCTCCTGCTCCTCTTAGCATGATAAAGAAGATTCAAAGAGAGTGAGATGCCAGCTCCTTTCATTCAGTCAGTAGCTTTAATCATTTCTGGACGTTTTTCAATGGCAAAAATCAATGAATATTGTAAATGCACAAACAGTAATTTCTCCGCATTGCAAGGTGCAATTCTGAAATTTTTTGCTTTTTCCTGCTCCTCTTAGCATGATAAAGAAGATTCAAAGAGAGTGAGATGCCAGCTCCTTTCATTCAGTCAGTAGCTTCAAACATTTCTGGTATATGAATAACATGATGTTTTTCAATGGCAAAAATCAATGAATATTGTAAATGCACAAACAGTAATTTCTCTGCATTGCAAGGTGCAATTCTGAAATTTTTTTGCTTTTTCCTGCTCCTCTTAGCATGATAAAGAAGATTCAAAGAGAGTGAGATGCCAGCTCCTTTCATTCAGTCAGTAGCTTCAATCATTTCTGGACGTTTTTCAATGGCAAAAATCAATGAATATTGTAAATGCACAAACAGTAATTTCTCCGCATTGCAAGGTGCAATTCTGAAATTTTTTGCTTTTTCCTGCTCCTCTTAGCATGATAAAGAAGATTCAAAGAGAGTGAGATGCCAGCTCCTTTCATTCAGTCAGTAGCTTCAATCATTTCTGGACGTTTTTCAATGGCAAAAATCAATGAATATTGTAAATGCACAAACAGTAATTTCTCCGCATTGCAAGGTGCAATTCTGAAATTTTTTGCTTTTTCCTGCTCCTCTTAGCATGATAAAGAAGATTCAAAGAGAGTGAGATGCCAGCTCCTTTCATTCAGTCAGTAGCTTCAAACATTTCTGGACGTTTTTCAATGGCAAAAATCAATGAATATTGTAAATGCACAAACAGTAATTTCTCCGCATTGCAAAGTGCAATTCGGAAATTTTTTGCTTTTTCCTGCTCCTCTTAGCATGATAAAGAAGATTCAAAGAGAGTGAGATGCCAGCTCCTTTCATTCAGTCAGTAGCTTCAAACATTTCTGGTATATGAATAACATGATGTTTTTCAATGGCAAAAATCAATGAATATTGTAAATGCACAAACAGTAATTTCTCCGCATTGCAAGGTGCAATTCTGAAATTTTTTGCTTTTTCCTGCTCCTCTTAGCACGATAAAGAAGATTTAAAGAGAGTGAGATGCTAGCTCCTTTCATTCAGTCAGTAGCTTCAATCATTTCTGGACGTTTTTCAATGGCAAAAATCAATGAATATTGTAAATGCACAAACAGTAATTTCTCCGCATTGCAAGGTGCAATTCTGAAATTTTTTGCTTTTTCCTGCTCCTCTTAGCATGATAAAGAAGATTCAAAGAGAGTGAGATGCCAGGTCCTTTCATTCAGTCAGTAGCTTCAATCATTTCTGGTATATGAATAACATGATGTTTTTCAATGGCAAAAATCAATGAATATTGTAAATGCACAAACAGTAATTTCTCCGCATTGCAAGGTGCAATTCTGAAATTTTTTGCTTTTTCCTGCTCCTCTTAGCATGATAAAGAAGATTCAAAGAGAGTGAGATGCCAGCTCCTTTCATTCAGTCAGTAGCTTCAATCATTTCTGTTATTTGAATAACATGATGTTTTTCAATGGCAAAAATCAATGAATATTGTAAATGCACAAACAGTAATTTCTCCGCATTGCAAGGTGCAATTCTGAAATTTTTTGCTTTTTCCTGCTCCTCTTAGCATGATAAAGAAGATTCAAAGCGATTGAGATGCCAGCTCCTTTCATTCAGTCAGTAGCTTCAATCATTTCTGGACGTTTTTCAATGGCAAAAATCAATGAATATTGTAAATGCACAAACAGTAATTTCTCCGCATTGCAAGATGCAATTCTGAAATTTTTTGCTTTTTCCTCCTCCTCGTAGCATGATAAAGAAGATTCAAAGAGAGTGAGATGCCAGCTCCTTTCATTCAGTCAGTAGCTTCAATCATTTCTGGACGTTTTTCAATGGCAAAAATCAATGAATATTGTAAATGCACAAACAGTAATTTCTCCGCATTGCAAGGTGCAATTCTGAAATTTTTTGCTTTTTCCTGCTCCTCTTAGCATGATAAAGAAGATTCAAAGAGAGTGAGATGCCAGCTCCTTTCATTCAGTCAGTAGCTTCAAACATTTCTGGTATATGAATAACGATGTTTTTCAATGGCAAAAATCAATGAATATTGTAAATGCACAAACAGTAATTTCTCAGTATTGCAAGGTGCAATTCTGAAATTTTTTGCTTTTTCCTGCTCCTCTTAGCATGATAAAGAAGATTCAAAGAGAGTGAGATGCCAGCTCCTTTCATTCAGTCAGTAGCTTCAATCATTTCTGGACGTTTTTCAATGGCAAAAATCAATGAATATTGTAAATGCACAAACAGTAATTTCTCCGCATTGCAAGGTGCAATTCTGAAATTTTTTGCTTTTTCCTGCTCCTCTTAGCATGATAAAGAAGATTCAAAGAGAGTGAGATGCCAGCTCCTTTCATTCAGTCAGTAGCTTCAAACATTTCTGGTATATGAATAACATGATGTTTTTCAATGGCAAAAATCAATGAATATTGTAAATGCACAAACAGTAATTTCTCTGCATTGCAAGGTGCAATTCTGAAATTTTTTGCTTTTTCCTGCTCCTCTTAGCATGATAAAGAAGATTGAAAGAGAGTGAGATGCCAGCTCCTTTCATTCAGTCAGTAGCTTCAATCATTTCTGGACGTTTTTCAATGGCAAAAATCAATGAATATTGTAAATGCACAAACAGTAATTTCTCCGCATTGCAAGGTGCAATTCTGAAATTTTTTGCTTTTTCCTGCTCCTCTTAGCATGATAAAGAAGATTCAAAGAGAGTGAGATGCCAGCTCCTTTCATTCAGTCAGTAGCTTCAATCATTTCTGGACGTTTTTCAATGGCAAAAATCAATGAATATTGTAAATGCACAAACAGTAATTTCTCCGCATTGCAAGGTGCAATTCTGAAATTTTTTGCTTTTTCCTGCTCCTCTTAGCATGATAAAGAAGATTCAAAGAGAGTGAGATGCCAGCTCCTTTCATTCAGTCAGTAGCTTCAAACATTTCTGGACGTTTTTCAATGGCAAAAATCAATGAATATTGTAAATGCACAAGCAGTAATTTCTCCGCATTGCAAAGTGCAATTCGGAAATTTTTTGCTTTTTCCTGCTCCTCTTAGCATGATAAAGAAGATTCAAAGAGAGTGAGATGCCAGCTCCTTTCATTCAGTCAGTAGCTTCAAACATTTCTGGTATATGAATAATATGATGTTTTTCAATGGCAAAAATCAATGAATATTGTAAATGCACAAACAGTAATTTCTCCGCATTGCAATGTGTAATTCTGAAATTTTTTGCTTTTTACTGCTCCTCTTAGCATGATAAAGAAGATTCAAAGAGAGTGAGATGCCAGCTCCTTTCATTCAGTCAGTAGCTTCAATCATTTCTGGACGTTTTTCAATGGCAAAAATCAATGAATATTGTAAATGCACAAACAGTAATTTCTCCGCATTGCAAGGTGCAATTCTGAATTTTTTTCCTTTTTCCTGCTCCTCTTAGCATGATAAAGAAGATTCAAAGAGGGTGAGATGCCAGCTCCTTTCATTCAGTCAGTAGCTTCAATCATTTCTGGAATATGAATAACATGATGTTTTTCAATGGCAAAAATCAATGAATATTGTAAATGCACAAACAGTAATTTCTCCGCATTGCAAGGTGCAATTCTGAAATTTTTTGCTTTTTCCTGCTCCTCTTAGCATGATAAAGAACATTCAAAGAGAGTGAGATGCCAGCTCCTTTCATTCAGTCAGTAGCTTCAATCATTTCTGGACGTTTTTCAATGGCAAAAATCAATGAATATTGTAAATGCACAAACAGTAATTTCTCCGCATTGCAAGGTGCAATTCTGAAATTTTTTGCTTTTTCCTGCTCCTCTTAGCATGATAAAGAAGATTCAAAGAGAGTGAGATGCCAGCTCCTTTCATTCAGTCAGTAGCTTCAATCATTTCTGGATGTTTTTCAATGGCAAAAATCAATGAATATTGTAAATGCACAAACAGTAATTTCTCCGCATTGCAAGGTGCAATTCTGAAATTTTTTGCTTTTTCCTGCTCCTCTTAGCATGATAAAGAAGTTTCAAAGAGAGTGAGATGCCAGCTCCTTTCATTCAGTCAGTAGCTTCAATCATTTCTGGACGTTTTTCAATGGCAAAAATCAATGAATATTGTAAATGCACAAACAGTAATTTCTCCGCATAGCAAGGTGCAATTCTGAAATTTTTTGCTTTTTCCTGCTCCTCTTAGTATGATAAAGAAGATTCAAAGAGAGTGAGATGCCAGCTCCTTTCATTCAGTCAGTAGCTTCAATCATTTCTGGTATATCAATAACATGATGTTTTTCAATGGCAAAAATCAATGAATATTGTAAATGCACAAACAGTAATTTCTCCGCATTGCAAGGTGCAATTCTGAAATTTTTTGCTTTTTAGTGCTCCTCTTAGCATGATAAAGAAGATTCAAAGAGAGTGAGATGCCAGCTCCTTTCATTCAGTCAGTAGCTTCAAACATTTCTGGTATATGAATAACATGATGTTTTTCAATGGCAAAAATCAATGAATATTGTAAATGCACAAACAGTAATTTCTCCGCATTGCAAGGTGCAATTCTGAAATTTTTTGCTTTTTCCTGCTCCTCTTAGCATGATAAAGAAGATTCAAAGAGAGTGAGATGCCAGCTCCTTTCATTCAGTCAGTAGCTTCAATCATTTCTGGACGTTTTTCCATGGCAAAAATCAATGAATATTGTAAATGCACAAACAGTAATTTCTCCGCATTGCAAGGTGCAATTCGGAAATTTTTTGCTTTTTCCTGCTCCTCTTAGCATGATAAAGAAGATTCAAAGCGAGTGAGATGCCAGCTCCTTTCATTCAGTCAGTAGCTTCAATCATTTCTGGATGTTTTTCAATGGCAAAAATCAATGAATATTGTAAATGCACAAACAGTAATTTCTCCGCATTGCAAGATGCAATTCTGAAATTTTTTGCTTTTTCCTCCTCCTCTTAGCATGATAAAGAAGATTCAAAGAGAGTGAGATGCCAGCTCCTTTCATTCAGTCAGTAGCTTCAATCATTTCTGGACGTTTTTCAATGGCAAAAATCAATGAATATTGTAAATGCACAAACAGTAATTTCTCCGCATTGCAAGATGCAATTCTGAAATTTTTTGCTTTTTCCTCCTCCTCGTAGCATGATAAAGAAGATTCAAAGAGAGTGAGATGCCAGCTCCTTTCATTCAGTCAGTAGCTTCAATCATTTCTGGACGTTTTTCAATGGCAAAAATCAATGAATATTGTAAATGCACAAACAGTAATTTCTCCGCATTGCAAGGTGCAATTCTGAAATTTTTTGCTTTTTCCTGCTCCTCTTAGCATGATAAAGAAGATTCAAAGAGAGTGAGATGCCAGCTCCTTTCATTCAGTCAGTAGCTTCAAACATTTCTGGTATATGAATAACGATGTTTTTCAATGGCAAAAATCAATGAATATTGTAAATGCACAAACAGTAATTTCTCAGTATTGCAAGGTGCAATTCTGAAATTTTTTGCTTTTTCCTGCTCCTCTTAGCATGATAAAGAAGATTCAAAGAGAGTGAGATGCCAGCTCCTTTCATTCAGTCAGTAGCTTCAATCATTTCTGGACGTTTTTCAATGGCAAAAATCAATGAATATTGTAAATGCACAAACAGTAATTTCTCCGCATTGCAAGGTGCAATTCTGAAATTTTTTGCTTTTTCCTGCTCCTCTTAGCATGATAAAGAAGATTCAAAGAGAGTGAGATGCCAGCTCCTTTCATTCAGTCAGTAGCTTCAAACATTTCTGGTATATGAATAACATGATGTTTTTCAATGGCAAAAATCAATGAATATTGTAAATGCACAAACAGTAATTTCTCTGCATTGCAAGGTGCAATTCTGAAATTTTTTGCTTTTTCCTGCTCCTCTTAGCATGATAAAGAAGATTGAAAGAGAGTGAGATGCCAGCTCCTTTCATTCAGTCAGTAGCTTCAATCATTTCTGGACGTTTTTCAATGGCAAAAATCAATGAATATTGTAAATGCACAAACAGTAATTTCTCCGCATTGCAAGGTGCAATTCTGAAATTTTTTGCTTTTTCCTGCTCCTCTTAGCATGATAAAGAAGATTCAAAGAGAGTGAGATGCCAGCTCCTTTCATTCAGTCAGTAGCTTCAATCATTTCTGGACGTTTTTCAATGGCAAAAATCAATGAATATTGTAAATGCACAAACAGTAATTTCTCCGCATTGCAAGGTGCAATTCTGAAATTTTTTGCTTTTTCCTGCTCCTCTTAGCATGATAAAGAAGATTCAAAGAGAGTGAGATGCCAGCTCCTTTCATTCAGTCAGTAGCTTCAAACATTTCTGGACGTTTTTCAATGGCAAAAATCAATGAATATTGTAAATGCACAAGCAGTAATTTCTCCGCATTGCAAAGTGCAATTCGGAAATTTTTTGCTTTTTCCTGCTCCTCTTAGCATGATAAAGAAGATTCAAAGAGAGTGAGATGCCAGCTCCTTTCATTCAGTCAGTAGCTTCAAACATTTCTGGTATATGAATAATATGATGTTTTTCAATGGCAAAAATCAATGAATATTGTAAATGCACAAACAGTAATTTCTCCGCATTGCAATGTGTAATTCTGAAATTTTTTGCTTTTTACTGCTCCTCTTAGCATGATAAAGAAGATTCAAAGAGAGTGAGATGCCAGCTCCTTTCATTCAGTCAGTAGCTTCAATCATTTCTGGACGTTTTTCAATGGCAAAAATCAATGAATATTGTAAATGCACAAACAGTAATTTCTCCGCATTGCAAGGTGCAATTCTGAATTTTTTTCCTTTTTCCTGCTCCTCTTAGCATGATAAAGAAGATTCAAAGAGGGTGAGATGCCAGCTCCTTTCATTCAGTCAGTAGCTTCAATCATTTCTGGAATATGAATAACATGATGTTTTTCAATGGCAAAAATCAATGAATATTGTAAATGCACAAACAGTAATTTCTCCGCATTGCAAGGTGCAATTCTGAAATTTTTTGCTTTTTCCTGCTCCTCTTAGCATGATAAAGAACATTCAAAGAGAGTGAGATGCCAGCTCCTTTCATTCAGTCAGTAGCTTCAATCATTTCTGGACGTTTTTCAATGGCAAAAATCAATGAATATTGTAAATGCACAAACAGTAATTTCTCCGCATTGCAAGGTGCAATTCTGAAATTTTTTGCTTTTTCCTGCTCCTCTTAGCATGATAAAGAAGATTCAAAGAGAGTGAGATGCCAGCTCCTTTCATTCAGTCAGTAGCTTCAATCATTTCTGGATGTTTTTCAATGGCAAAAATCAATGAATATTGTAAATGCACAAACAGTAATTTCTCCGCATTGCAAGGTGCAATTCTGAAATTTTTTGCTTTTTCCTGCTCCTCTTAGCATGATAAAGAAGTTTCAAAGAGAGTGAGATGCCAGCTCCTTTCATTCAGTCAGTAGCTTCAATCATTTCTGGACGTTTTTCAATGGCAAAAATCAATGAATATTGTAAATGCACAAACAGTAATTTCTCCGCATAGCAAGGTGCAATTCTGAAATTTTTTGCTTTTTCCTGCTCCTCTTAGTATGATAAAGAAGATTCAAAGAGAGTGAGATGCCAGCTCCTTTCATTCAGTCAGTAGCTTCAATCATTTCTGGTATATCAATAACATGATGTTTTTCAATGGCAAAAATCAATGAATATTGTAAATGCACAAACAGTAATTTCTCCGCATTGCAAGGTGCAATTCTGAAATTTTTTGCTTTTTAGTGCTCCTCTTAGCATGATAAAGAAGATTCAAAGAGAGTGAGATGCCAGCTCCTTTCATTCAGTCAGTAGCTTCAAACATTTCTGGTATATGAATAACATGATGTTTTTCAATGGCAAAAATCAATGAATATTGTAAATGCACAAACAGTAATTTCTCCGCATTGCAAGGTGCAATTCTGAAATTTTTTGCTTTTTCCTGCTCCTCTTAGCATGATAAAGAAGATTCAAAGAGAGTGAGATGCCAGCTCCTTTCATTCAGTCAGTAGCTTCAATCATTTCTGGACGTTTTTCCATGGCAAAAATCAATGAATATTGTAAATGCACAAACAGTAATTTCTCCGCATTGCAAGGTGCAATTCGGAAATTTTTTGCTTTTTCCTGCTCCTCTTAGCATGATAAAGAAGATTCAAAGCGAGTGAGATGCCAGCTCCTTTCATTCAGTCAGTAGCTTCAATCATTTCTGGATGTTTTTCAATGGCAAAAATCAATGAATATTGTAAATGCACAAACAGTAATTTCTCCGCATTGCAAGATGCAATTCTGAAATTTTTTGCTTTTTCCTCCTCCTCTTAGCATGATAAAGAAGATTCAAAGAGAGTGAGATGCCAGCTCCTTTCATTCAGTCAGTAGCTTCAATCATTTCTGGACGTTTTTCAATGGCAAAAATCAATGAATATTGTAAATGCACAAACAGTAATTTCTCCGCATTGCAAGGTGCAATTCTGAAATTTTTTGCTTTTTCCTGCTCCTCTTAGCATGATAAAGAAGATTCAAAGAGAGTGAGATGCCAGCTCCTTTCATTCAGTCAGTAGCTTCAAACATTTCTGGTATATGAATAACGATGTTTTTCAATGGCAAAAATCAATGAATATTGTAAATGCACAAACAGTAATTTCTCAGTATTGCAAGGTGCAATTCTGAAATTTTTTGCTTTTTCCTGCTCCTCTTAGCATGATAAAGAAGATTCAAAGAGAGTGAGATGCCAGCTCCTTTCATTCAGTCAGTAGCTTCAATCATTTCTGGACGTTTTTCAATGGCAAAAATCAATGAATATTGTAAATGCACAAACAGTAATTTCTCCGCATTGCAAGGTGCAATTCTGAAATTTTTTGCTTTTTCCTGCTCCTCTTAGCATGATAAAGAAGATTCAAAGAGAGTGAGATGCCAGCTCATTTCATTCAGTCAGTAGCTTCAAACATTTCTGGTATATGAATAACATGATGTTTTTCAATGGCAAAAATCAATGAATATTGTAAATGCACAAACAGTAATTTCTCTGCATTGCAAGGTGCAATTCTGAAATTTTTTGCTTTTTCCTGCTCCTCTTAGCATGATAAAGAAGATTCAAAGAGAGTGAGATGCCAGCTCCTTTCATTCAGTCAGTAGCTTCAATCATTTCTGGACGTTTTTCAATGGCAAAAATCAATGAATATTGTAAATGCACAAACAGTAATTTCTCCGCATTGCAAGGTGCAATTCTGAAATTTTTTGCTTTTTCCTGCTCCTCTTAGCATGATAAAGAAGATTCAAAGAGAGTGAGATGCCAGCTCCTTTCATTCAGTCAGTAGCTTCAATCATTTCTGGAATATGAATAACATGATGTTTTTCAATGGCAAAAATCAATGAATATTGTAAATGCACAAACAGTAATTTCTCCGCATTGCAAGGTGCAATTCTGAAATTTTTTGCTTTTTCCTGCTCCTCTTAGCATGATAAAGAACATTCAAAGAGAGTGAGATGCCAGCTCCTTTCATTCAGTCAGTAGCTTCAATCATTTCTGGACGTTTTTCAATGGCAAAAATCAATGAATATTGTAAATGCACAAACAGTAATTTCTCCGCATTGCAAGGTGCAATTCTGAAATTTTTTGCTTTTTCCTGCTCCTCTTAGCATGATAAAGAAGATTCAAAGAGAGTGAGATGCCAGCTCCTTTCATTCAGTCAGTAGCTTCAATCATTTCTGGATGTTTTTCAATGGCAAAAATCAATGAATATTGTAAATGCACAAACAGTAATTTCTCCGCATTGCAAGGTGCAATTCTGAAATTTTTTGCTTTTTCCTGCTCCTCTTAGCATGATAAAGAAGATTCAAAGAGAGTGAGATGCCAGCTCCTTTCATTCAGTCAGTAGCTTCAATCATTTCTGGACGTTTTTCAATGGCAAAAATCAATGAATATTGTAAATGCACAAACAGTAATTTCTCCGCATTGCAAGGTGCAATTCTGAAATTTTTTGCTTTTTCCTGCTCCTCTTAGCATGATAAAGAAGATTCAAAGAGAGTGAGATGCCAGCTCCTTTCATTCAGTCAGTAGCTTCAATCATTTCTGGACGTTTTTCAATGGCAAAAATCAATGAATATTGTAAATGCACAAACAGTAATTTCTCCGCATTGCAAGGTGCAATTCTGAAATTTTTTGCTTTTTCCTGCTCCTCTTAGCATGATAAAGAAGATTCAAAGAGAGTGAGATGCCAGCTCCTTTCATTCAGTCAGTAGCTTCAAACATTTCTGGTATATGAATAACATGATGTTTTTCAATGGCAAAAATCAATGAATATTGTAAATGCACAAACAGTAATTTCTCCGCATTGCAATGTGTAATTCTGAAATTTTTTGCTTTTTACTGCTCCTCTTAGCATGATAAAGAAGATTCAAAGAGAGTGAGATGCCAGCTCCTTTCATTCAGTCAGTAGCTTCAATCATTTCTGGACGTTTTTCAATGGCAAAAATCAATGAATATTGTAAATGCACAAACAGTAATTTCTCCGCATTGCAAGGTGCAATTCTGAATTTTTTTCCTTTTTCCTGCTCCTCTTAGCATGATAAAGAAGATTCAAAGAGAGTGAGATGCCAGCTCCTTTCATTCAGTCAGTAGCTTCAATCATTTCTGGAATATGAATAACATGATGTTTTTCAATGGCAAAAATCAATGAATATTGTAAATGCACAAACAGTAATTTCTCCGCATTGCAAGGTGCAATTCTGAAATTTTTTGCTTTTTCCTGCTCCTCTTAGCATGATAAAGAACATTCAAAGAGAGTGAGATGCCAGCTCCTTTCATTCAGTCAGTAGCTTCAATCATTTCTGGACGTTTTTCAATGGCAAAAATCAATGAATATTGTAAATGCACAAACAGTAATTTCTCCGCATTGCAAGGTGCAATTCTGAAATTTTTTGCTTTTTCCTGCTCCTCTTAGCATGATAAAGAAGATTCAAAGAGAGTGAGATGCCAGCTCCTTTCATTCAGTCAGTAGCTTCAATCATTTCTGGATGTTTTTCAATGGCAAAAATCAATGAATATTGTAAATGCACAAACAGTAATTTCTCCGCATTGCAAGGTGCAATTCTGAAATTTTTTGCTTTTTCCTGCTCCTCTTAGCATGATAAAGAAGATTCAAAGAGAGTGAGATGCCAGCTCCTTTCATTCAGTCAGTAGCTTCAATCATTTCTGGACGTTTTTCAATGGCAAAAATCAATGAATATTGTAAATGCACAAACAGTAATTTCTCCGCATAGCAAGGTGCAATTCTGAAATTTTTTGCTTTTTCCTGCTCCTCTTAGCATGATAAAGAAGATTCAAAGAGAGTGAGATGACAGCTCCTTTCATTCAGTCAGTAGCTTCAATCATTTCTGGTATATCAATAACATGATGTTTTTCAATGGCAAAAATCAATGAATATTGTAAATGCACAAACAGTAATTTCTCCGCATTGCAAGGTGCAATTCTGAAATTTTTTGCTTTTTCCTGCTCCTCTTAGCATTATAAAGAAGATTCAAAGAGAGTGAGATGCCAGCTCCTTTCATTCAGTCAGTAGCTTCAATCATTTCTGGTATATGAATAACATGATGTTTTTCAATGGCAAAAATCAATGAATATTGTAAATGCACAAACAGTAATTTCTCCGCATTGCAAGGTGCAATTCTGAAATTTTTTGCTTTTTAGTGCTCCTCTTAGCATGATAAAGAAGATTCAAAGAGAGTGAGATGCCAGCTCCTTTCATTCAGTCAGTAGCTTCAAACATTTCTGGTATATGAATAACATGATGTTTTTCAATGGCAAAAATCAATGAATATTCTAAATGCACAAACAGTAATTTCTCCGCATTGCAAGGTGCAATTCTGAAATTTTTTGCTTTTTCCTGCTCCTCTTAGCATGATAAAGAACATTCAAAGAGAGTGAGATGCCAGCTCCTTTCATTCAGTCAGTAGCTTCAATCATTTCTGGACGTTTTTCAATGGCAAAAATCAATGAATATTGTAAATGCACAAACAGTAATTTCTCCGCATTGCAAGGTGCAATTCTGAAATTTTTTGCTTTTTCCTGCTCCTCTTAGCATGATAAAGAACATTCAAAGAGAGTGAGATGCCAGCTCCTTTCATTCAGTCAGTAGCTTCAATCATTTCTGGACGTTTTTCAATGGCAAAAATCAATGAATATTGTAAATGCACAAACAGTAATTTCTCCGCATTGCAAGGTGCAATTCTGAAATTTTTTGCTTTTTCCTGCTCCTCTTAGCATGATAAAGAAGATTCAAAGAGAGTGAGATGCCAGCTCCTTTCATTCAGTCAGTAGCTTCAATCATTTCTGGATGTTTTTCAATGGCAAAAATCAATGAATATTGTAAATGCACAAACAGTAATTTCTCCGCATTGCAAGGTGCAATTCTGAAATTTTTTGCTTTTTCCTGCTCCTCTTAGCATGATAAAGAAGATTCAAAGAGAGTGAGATGCCAGCTCCTTTCATTCAGTCAGTAGCTTCAATCATTTCTGGACGTTTTTCAATGGCAAAAATCAATGAATATTGTAAATGCACAAACAGTAATTTCTCCGCATAGCAAGGTGCAATTCTGAAATTTTTTGCTTTTTCCTGCTCCTCTTAGCATGATAAAGAAGATTCAAAGAGAGTGAGATGACAGCTCCTTTCATTCAGTCAGTAGCTTCAATCATTTCTGGTATATCAATAACATGATGTTTTTCAATGGCAAAAATCAATGAATATTGTAAATGCACAAACAGTAATTTCTCCGCATTGCAAGGTGCAATTCTGAAATTTTTTGCTTTTTCCTGCTCCTCTTAGCATGATAAAGAAGATTCAAAGAGAGTGAGATGCCAGCTCCTTTCATTCAGTCAGTAGCTTCAATCATTTCTGGTATATGAATAACATGATGTTTTTCAATGGCAAAAATCAATGAATATTGTAAATGCACAAACAGTAATTTCTCCGCATTGCAAGGTGCAATTCTGAAATTTTTTGCTTTTTAGTGCTCCTCTTAGCATGATAAAGAAGATTCAAAGAGAGTGAGATGCCAGCTCCTTTCATTCAGTCAGTAGCTTCAAACATTTCTGGTATATGAATAACATGATGTTTTTCAATGGCAAAAATCAATGAATATTCTAAATGCACAAACAGTAATTTCTCCGCATTGCAAGGTGCAATTCTGAAATTTTTTGCTTTTTCCTGCTCCTCTTAGCATGATAAAGAAGATTCAAAGAGAGTGAGATGCCAGCTCCTTTCATTCAGTCAGTAGCTTCAATCATTTCTGGACGTTTTTCCATGGCAAAAATCAATGAATATTGTAAATGCACAAACAGTAATTTCTCCGCATTGCAAGGTGCAATTCTGAAATTTTTTGCTTTTTCCTGCTCCTCTTAGCATGATAAAGAAGATTCAAAGAGAGTGAGATGCCAGCTCCTTTCATTCAGTCAGTAGCTTCAATCATTTCTGGTATATGAATAACATGATGTTTTTCAATGGCAAAAATCAATGAATATTGTAAATGCACAAACAGTAATTTCTCCGCATTGCAAGGTGCAATTCTGAAATTTTTTGCTTTTTCCTGCTCCTCTTAGCATGATAAAGAAGATTCAAAGAGAGTGAGATGCCAGCTCCTTTCATTCAGTCAGTAGCTTCAAACATATCTGGTATATGAATAACATGATGTTTTTCAATGGCAAAAATCAATGAATATTGTAAATGCACAAACAGTAATTTCTCCGCATTGCAAGGTGCAATTCTGAAATTTTTTGCTTTTTCCTGCTCCTCTTAGCATGATAAAGAAGATTCAAAGAGATTGAGATGCCAGCTCCTTTCATTCAGTCAGTAGCTTCAATCATTTCTGGACGTTTTTCAATGGCAAAAATCAATGAATATTGTAAATGCACAAACAGTAATTTCTCCGCATTGCAAGGTGCAATTCTGAAATTTTTTGCTTTTTCCTGCTCCTCTTAGCATGATAAAGAAGATTCAAAGAGAGTGAGATGCCAGCTCCTTTCATTCAGTCAGTAGCTTCAAACATTTCTGGTATATGAATAACATGATGTTTTTCAATGGCAAAAATCAATGAATATTGTAAATGCACAAACAGGAATTTCTCCGCATTGCAAGGTGCAATTCTGAAATTTTTTGCTTTTTCCTGCTCCTCTTAGCATGATAAACAAGATTCAAAGAGAGTGAGATGCCAGCTCCTTTCATTCAGTCAGTAGCTTCAATCATTTCTGGACGTTTTTCAATGGCAAAAATCAATGAATATTGTAAATGCACAAACAGTAATTTCTCCGCATTGCAAGCTGCAATTCTGAAATTTTTTGCTTTTTCCTGCTCCTCTTAGCATGATAAAGAAGATTCAAAGAGAGTGAGATGCCAGCTCCTTTCATTCAGTCAGTAGCTTCAATCATTTCTGGTCGTTTTTCAATGGCAAAAATCATTGAATATTGTAAATGCACAAACAGTAATTTCTCCGCATTGCAAGGTGCAATTCTGAAATTTTTTAGTTTTTCCTGCTCCTCTTAGCATGATAAAGAAGATTCAAAGAGAGTGAGATGCCAGCTCCTTTCATTCAGTCAGTAGCTTCAAACATTTCTGGTATATGAATAACATGATGTTTTTCAATGGCAAAAATCAATGAATATTGTAAATGCACAAACAGGAATTTCTCCGCATTGCAAGGTGCAATTCTGAAATTTTTTGCTTTTTCCTGCTCCTCTTAGCATGATAAAGAAGATTCAAAGAGAGTGAGATGCCAGCTCCTTTCATTCAGTCAGTAGCTTCAATCATTTCTGGACGTTTTTCAATGGCAAAAATCAATGGATATTGTAAATGCACAAACAGTAATTTCTCTGCATTGCAAGGTGCAATTCTGAAATTTTTTGCTTTTTCCTGCTCCTCTTAGCATGATAAAGAAGATTCAAAGTGAGTGAGATGCCAGCTCCTTTCATTCAGTCAGTAGCTTCAATCATTTCTGGTATATGAATAACATGATGTTTTTCAATGGCAAAAATCAATGAATATTGTAAATGCACAAACAGTAATTTCTCCGCATTGCAAGGTGCAATTCTGAAATTTTTTGCTTTTTCCTGCTCCTCTTAGCATGATAAAGAAGATTCAAAGAGAGTGAGATGCCAGCTCCTTTCATTCAGTCAGTAGCTTCAATCATTTCTGTACGTTTTTCAATGGCAAAAATCAATGAATATTGTAAATGCACAAACAGTAATTTCTACGCATTGCAAGGTGCAATTCTGAAATTTTTTGCTTTTTCCTGCTCCTCTTAGTATGATAAAGAAGATTCAAAGAGAGTGAGATGCCAGCTCCTTTCATTCAGTCAGTAGCTTCAATCATTTCTGGACGTTTTTCAATGGCAAAAATCAATGAATATTGTAAATGCACAAACAGTAATTTCTCCGCATTGCAAGGTGCAATTCTGAAATTTTTTAGTTTTTCCTGCTCCTCTTAGCATGATAAAGAAGATTCAAAGAGAGTGAGATGCCAGCTCCTTTCATTCAGTCAGTAGCTTCAAACATTTCTGGTATATGAATAACATGATGTTTTTCATTGGCAAAAATCAATGAATATTGTAAATGCACAAACAGTAATTTCTCCGCATTGCAAGGTGCAATTCTGAAATTTTTTGCTTTTTCCTGCTCCTCTTAGCATGATAAAGAAGATTCAAAGAGAGTGAGATGCCAGCTCCTTTCATTCTGTCAGTAGCTTCAATCATTTCTGGACGTTTTTCAATGGCAAAAATCAATGGATATTGTAAATGCACAAACAGTAATTTCTCCGCATTGCAAGGTGCAATTCTGAAATTTTTTGCTTTTTCCTGCTCCTCTTAGCATGATAAAGAAGATTCAAAGAGAGTGAGATGCCAGCTCCTTTCATTCAGTCAGTAGCTTCAATCATTTCTGGTATATGAATAACATGATGTTTTTCAATGGCAAAAATCAATGAATATTGTAAATGCACAAACAGTAATTTCTCCGCATTGCAAGGTGCAATTTTGAAATTTTTTGCTTTTTCCTGCTCCTCTTAGTATGATAAAGAAGATTCAAAGAGAGTGAGATGCCAGCTCCTTTCATTCAGTCAGTAGCTTCAATCATTTCTGGACGTTTTTCAATGGCAAAAATCAATGAATATTGTAAATGCACAAACAGTAATTTCTCCGCATTGCAAGGTGCAATTCTGAATTTTTTTCCTTTTTCCTGCTCCTCTTAGCATGATAAAGAAGATTCAAAGAGAGTGAGATGCCAGCTCCTTTCATTCAGTCAGTAGCTTCAATCATTTCTGGAATATGAATAACATGATGTTTTTCAATGGCAAAAATCAATGAATATTGTAAATGCACAAACAGTAATTTCTCCGCATTGCAAGGTGCAATTCTGAAATTTTTTGCTTTTTCCTGCTCCTCTTAGCATGATAAAGAACATTCAAAGAGAGTGAGATGCCAGCTCCTTTCATTCAGTCAGTAGCTTCAATCATTTCTGGACGTTTTTCAATGGCAAAAATCAATGAATATTGTAAATGCACACACAGTAATTTCTCCGCATTGCAAGGTGCAATTCTGAAATTTTTTGCTTTTTCCTGCTCCTCTTAGCATGATAAAGAAGATTCAAAGAGAGTGAGATGCCAGCTCCTTTCATTCAGTCAGTAGCTTCAATCATTTCTGGATGTTTTTCAATGGCAAAAATCAATGAATATTGTAAATGTACAAACAGTAATTTCTCCACATTGCAAGGTGCAATTCTGAAATTTTTTGCTTTTTCCTGCTCCTCTTAGCATGATAAAGAAGATTCAAAGAGAGTGAGATGCCAGCTCCTTTCATTCAGTCAGTAGCTTCAATCATTTCTGGACGTTTTTCAATGGCAAAAATCAATGAATATTGTAAATGCACAAACAGTAATTTCTCCGCATAGCAAGGTGCAATTCTGAAATTTTTTGCTTTTTAGTGCTCCTCTTAGCATGATAAAGAAGATTCAAAGAGAGTGAGATGCCAGCTCCTTTCATTCAGTCAGTAGCTTCAAACATTTCTGGTATATGAATAACATGATGTTTTTCAATGGCAAAAATCAATGAATATTGTAAATGCACAAACAGTAATTTCTCCGCATTGCAAGGTGCAATTCTGAAATTTTTTGCTTTTTCCTGCTCCTCTTAGCATGATAAAGAAGATTCAAAGAGAGTGAGATGCCAGCTCCTTTCATTCAGTCAGTAGCTTCAATCATTTCTGGACGTTTTTCCATGGCAAAAATCAATGAATATTGTAAATGCACAAACAGTACTTTCTCCGCATTGCAAGGTGCAATTCTGAAATTTTTTGCTTTTTCCTGCTCCTCTTAGCATGATAAAGAAGATTCAAAGAGAGTGAGATGCCAGGTCCTTTCATTCAGTCAGTAGCTTCAATCATTTCTGGTATATGAATAACATGATGTTTTTCAATGGCAAAAATCAATGAATATTGTAAATGCACAAACAGTAATTTCTCCGCATTGCAAGGTGCAATTCTGAAATTTTTTGCTTTTTCCTGCTCCTCTTAGCATGATAAAGAAGATTCAAAGAGAGTGAGATGCCAGCTCCTTTCATTCAGTCAGTAGCTTCAAACATATCTGGTATATGAATAACATGATGTTTTTCAATGGCAAAAATCAATGAATATTGTAAATGCACAAACAGTAATTTCTCCGCATTGCAAGGTGCAATTCTGAAATTTTTTGCTTTTTCCTGCTCCGCTTAGCATGATAAAGAAGATTCAAAGAGATTGAGATGCCAGCTCCTTTCATTCAGTCAGTAGCTTCAATCATTTCTGGACGTTTTTCAATGGCAAAAATCAATGAATATTGTAAATGCACAAACAGTAATTTCTCCGCATTGCAAGGTGCAATTCTGAAATTTTTTGCTTTTTCCTGCTCCTCTTAGCATGATAAAGAATACTCAAAGAGAGTGAGATGCCAGCTCCTTTCATTCAGTCAGTAGCTTCAAACATTTCTGGTATATGAATAACATGATGTTTTTCAATGGCAAAAATCAATGAATATTGTAAATGCACAAACAGGAATTTCTCCGCATTGCAAGGTGCAATTCTGAAATTTTTTGCTTTTTCCTGCTCCTCTTAGCATGATAAAGAAGATTCAAAGAGAGTGAGATGCCAGCTCCTTTCATTCAGTCAGTAGCTTCAATCATTTCTGGACGTTTTTCAATGGCAAAAATCAATGGATATTGTAAATGCACAAACAGTAATTTCTCTGCATTGCAAGGTGCAATTCTGAAATTTTTTGCTTTTTCCTGCTCCTCTTAGCATGATAAAGAAGATTCAAAGTGAGTGAGATGCCAGCTCCTTTCATTCAGTCAGTAGCTTCAATAATTTCTGGTATATGAATAACATGATGTTTTTCAATGGCAAAAATCAATGAATATTGTAAATGCACAAACAGTAATTTCTCCGCATTGCAAGGTGCAATTCTGAAATTTTTTGCTTTTTCCTGCTCCTCTTAGCATGATAAAGAAGATTCAAAGAGAGTGAGATGCCAGCTCCTTTCATTCAGTCAGTAGCTTCAATCATTTCTGTACGTTTTTCAATGGCAAAAATCAATGAATATTGTAAATGCACAAACAGTAATTTCTCCGCATTGCAAGGTGCAATTCTGAAATTTTTTGCTTTTTCCTGCTCCTCTTAGTATGATAAAGAAGATTCAAAGAGAGTGAGATGCCAGCTCCTTTCATTCAGTCAGTAGCTTCAATCATTTCTGGACGTTTTTCAATGGCAAAAATCAATGAATATTGTAAATGCACAAACAGTAATTTCTCCGCATTGCAAGGTGCAATTCTGAATTTTTTTGCTTTTTCCTGCTCCTCTTAGCATGATAAAGAAGATTCAAAGAGAGTGAGATGCCGGCTCCTTTCATTCAGTCAGTAGCTTCAAATATTTCTGGTATATGAATAACATGATGTTTTTCAATGGCAAAAATCAATGAATTTTGTAAATGCACAAACAGTAATTTCTCCGCATTGCAAGGTGCAATTCTGAAATTTTTTGCTTTTTCCTGCTCCTCTTAGCATGATAAAGAAGATTCAAAGAGAGTGAGATACCAGCTCCTTTCATTCAGTCAGTAGCTTCAATAATTTCTGGATGTTTTTCAATGGCAAAAATCAATGAATATTGTAAATGCACAAACAGTAATTTCTCCGCATTGCAAGGTGCAATTCTGAAATTTTTTAGTTTTTCCTGCTCCTCTTAGCATGATAAAGAAGATTCAAAGAGAGTAAGATGCCAGCTACTTTCATTCAATCAGTAGCTTCAATCATTTCTGGTATATGAATAACATGATGTTTTTCAATGGCAAAAATCAATGAAAATTGTAAATGCACAAACAGTAATTTCTCCGCATTGCAAGGTGCAATTCTGAAATTTTTTGCTTTTTCCTGCTCCTCTTAGCATGATAAAGAAGATTCAAAGAGAGTGAGATGCCAGCTCCTTTCATTCAGTCAGTAGCTTCAATCATTTCTGTACGTTTTTCAATGGCAAAAATCAATGAATATTGTAAATGCACAAACAGTAATTTCTCCGCATTGCAAGGTGCAATTCTGAAATTTTTTGCTTTTTCCTGCTCCTCTTAGTATGATAAAGAAGATTCAAAGAGAGTGAGATGCCAGCTCCTTTCATTCAGTCAGTAGCTTCAATCATTTCTGGACGTTTTTCAATGGCAAAAATCAATGAATATTGTCAATGCACAAACAGTAATTTCTCCGCATTGCAAGGTGCAATTCTGAAATTTTTTGCTTTTTCCTGCTCCTCTTAGCATGATAAAGAAGATTCAAAGAGAGTGAGATGCCAGCTCCTTTCATTCAGTCAGTAGCTTCAAACATTTCTGGTATATGAATAACATGATGTTTTTCAATGGCAAAAATCAATGAATTTTGTAAATGCACAAACAGTAATTTCTCCGCATTGCAAGGTGCAATTCTGAAATTTTTTGCTTTTTCCTGCTCCTCTTAGCATGATAAAGAAGATTCAAAGAGAGTGAGATACCAGCTCCTTTCATTCAGTCAGTAGCTTCAATAATTTCTGGATGTTTTTCAATGGCAAAAATCAATGAATATTGTAAATGCACAAACAGTAATTTCTCCGCATTGCAAGGTGCAATTCTGAAATTTTTTGCTTTTTCCTGCTCCTCTTAGCATGATAAAGAAGATTCAAAGAGAGTGAGATGCCAGCTCCTTTCATTCAGTCAGTAGCTTCAATCATTTCTGGATGTTTTTCAATGGCAAAAATCAATGAATATTGTAAATGCACAGACAGTAATTTCTCCGCATTGCAATGTGCAATTCTGAAATGTTTTGCTTTTTCCTGCTCCTCTTAGCATGATAAAGAAGATTCAAAGAGAGTGAGATGTCAGCTCCTTTCATTGTCAGTAGCTTCAAACATTTCTGGTATATGAATAACATGATGTTTTTCAATGGCAAAAATCAATGAATATTGTAAATGCACAAACAGTAATTTCTCCGCATTGCAAGGTGCAATTCTGAAATTTTTTGCTTTTTCCTGCTCCTCTTAGCATGATAAAGAAGATTCAAAGAGAGTGAGATGCCAGCTCCTTTCTTTCAGTCAGTAGCTTCAATCATTTCTGTACGTTTTTCAATGGCAAAAATCAATGAATATTGTAAATGCACAAACAGTAATTTCTCCGCATTGCAAGGTGCAATTCTGAAATTTTTTGCTTTTTCCTGCTCCTCTTAGTATGATAAAGAAGATTCAAAGAGAGTGAGATGCCAGCTCCTTTCATTCAGTCAGTAGCTTCTATCATTTCTGGACGTTTTTCAATGGCAAAAATCAATGAATATTGTAAATGCACAAACAGTAATTTCTCCGCATTGCAAGGTGCAATTCTGAAATTTTTTGCTTTTTCCTGCTCCTCTTAGCATGATAAAGAAGATTCAAAGAGAGTGAGATGCCAGCTCCTTTCATTCAGTCAGTAGCTTCAAACATTTCTGGTATATGAATAACATGATGTTTTTCAATGGCAAAAATCAATGAATTTTGTAAATGCACAAACAGTAATTTCTCCGCATTGCAAGGTGCAATTCTGAAATTTTTTGCTTTTTCCTGCTCCTCTTAGCATGACAAAGAAGATTCAAAGAGAGTGAGATACCAGCTCCTTTCATTCAGTCAGTAGCTTCAATAATTTCTGGATGTTTTTCAATGGCAAAAATCAATGAATATTGTAAATGCACAGACAGTAATTTCTCCGCATTGCAAGGTGCAATTCTGAAATTTTTTGCTTTTTCCTGCTCCTCTTAGCATGATAAAGAAGATTCAAAGAGAGTGAGATGCCAGCTCCTTTCATTCAGTTAGTAGCTTCAATCATTTCTGGACGTTTTTCAATGGCAAAAATCAATGAATATTGTAAATGCACAAACAGTAATTTCTCCGCATTGCAAGGTGCAATTCTGAAATTTTTTGCTTTTTCCTGCTCCTCTTAGCATGATAAAGAAGATTCAAAGAGAGTGAGATGCCAGCTCCTTTCATTCAGTCAGTAGCTTCAAACATTTCTGGTATATGAATAACATGATGTTTTTCAATGGCAAAAATCAATGAATATTTTAAATGCACAAACAGTAATTTCTCCGCATTGCAAGGTGCAATTCTGAAATTTTTTGCTTTTTCCTGCTCCTCTTAGCATGATAAAGAAGATTCAAAGAGAGTGAGATACCAGCTCCTTTCATTCAGTCAGTAGCTTCAATCATTTCTGGACATTTTTCAATGGCAAAAATCAATGAATATTGTAAATGCACAAACAGTAATTTCTCCGCATTGCAAGGTGCAATTCTGAAATTTTTTGCTTTTTCCTGCTCCTCTTAGCATGATAAAGAAGATTCAAAGAGAGTGAGATGCCAGCTCCTTTCATTCAGTCAGTAGCTTCAATCATTTCTGGACGTTTTTCAATGGCAAAAATCAATGAATATTGTAAATGCACAGACAGTAATTTCTCCGCATTGCAAGGTGCAATTCTGAAATTTTTTGCTTTTTCCTGCTCCTCTTAGCATGATAAAGAAGATTCAAAGAGAGTGAGATGTCAGCTCCTTTCATTCAGTCAGTAGCTTCAAACATTTCTGGTATATGAATAACATGATGTTTTTCAATGGCAAAAATCAATGAATATTGTAAATGCACAAACAGTAATTTCTCCGCATTGCAAGGTGCAATTCTGAAATTTTTTGCTTTTTCCTGCTCCTCTTAGCATGATAAAGAAGATTCAAAGAGAGTGAGATGTCAGCTCCTTTCATTCAGTCAGTAGCTTCAAACATTTCTGGTATATGAATAACATGATGTTTTTCAATGGCAAAAATCAATGAATATTGTAAATGCACAAACAGTAATTTCTCCGCATTGCAAGGTGCAATTCTGAAATTTTTTGCTTTTTCCTGCTCCTCTTAGCATGATAAAGAAGATTCAAAGAGAGTAAGATGCCAGCTCCTTTCATTCAGTCAGTAGCTTCAATCATTTCTGGACGTTTTTCAATGGCAAAAATCAATGAATACTGTAAATGCACAAACAGTAATTTCTCCGCATTGCAAGGTGAAATTCTGAAATTTTTTGCTTTTTCCTGCTCCTCTTAGCATGATAAAGAAGATTCAAAGAGAGTGAGATGTCAGCTCCTTTCATTCAGTCAGTAGCTTCAATCATTTCTGGATGTTTTTCAATGGCAAAAATCAATGAATATTGTAAATGCACAGACAGTAATTTCTCCGCATTGCAAGGTGCAATTCTGAAATTTTTTGCTTTTTCCTGCTCCTCTTAGCATGATAAAGAAGATTCAAAGAGAGTGAGATGTCAGCTCCTTTCATTGTCAGTAGCTTCAAACATTTCTGGTATATGAATAACATGATGTTTTTCAATGGCAAAAATCAATGAATATTGTAAATGCACAAACAGTAATTTCTCCGCATTGCAAGGTGCAATTCTGAAATTTTTTGCTTTTTCCTGCTCCTCTTAGCATGATAAAGAAGATTCAAAGAGAGTGAGATGCCAGCTCCTTTCATTCAGTTAGTAGCTTCAATCATTTCTGGACGTTTTTCAATGGCAAAAATCAATGAATATTGTAAATGCACAAACAGTAATTTCTCCGCATTGCAAGGTGCAATTCTGAAATTTTTTGCTTTTTCCTGCTCCTCTTAGCATGATAAAGAAGATTCAAAGAGAGTGAGATGTCAGCTCCTTTCATTCAGTCAGTAGCTTCAAACATTTCTGGTATATGAATAACATGATGTTTTTCAATGGCAAAAATCAATGAATATTGTAAATGCACAAACAGTAATTTCTCCGCATTGCAAGGTGCAATTCTGAAATTTTTTGCTTTTTCCTGCTCCTCTTAGCATGATAAAGAAGATTCAAAGAGAGTAAGATGCCAGCTCCTTTCATTCAGTCAGTAGCTTCAATCATTTCTGGACGTTTTTCAATGGCAAAAATCAATGAATATTGTAAATGCACAAACAGTAATTTCTCCGCATTGCAAGGTGAAATTCTGAAATTTTTTGCTTTTTCCTGCTCCTCTTAGCATGATAAAGAAGATTCAAAGAGAGTGAGATGCCAGCTCCTTTCATTCAGTCAGTAGCTTCAATCATTTCTGGACGTTTTTCAATGGCAAAAATCAATGAATATTGTAAATGCACAAACAGTAATTTCTCCGCATTGCAAGGTGCAATTCTGAAATTTTTTGCTTTTTCCTGCTCCTCTTAGCATGATAAAGAAGATTCAAAGAGAGTGAGATGCCAGCTCCTTTCATTCAGTCAGTAGCTTCAAACATTTCTGGTATATGAATAACATGATGTTTTTCAATGGCAAAAATCAATGAATTTTGTAAATGCACAAACAGTAATTTCTCCGCATTGCAAGGTGCAATTCTGAAATTTTTTGCTTTTTCCTGCTCCTATAAGCATGATAAAGAAGATTCAAAGAGAGTGAGATGCCAGCTCCTTTCATTCAGTCAGTAGCTTCAATCATTTCTGGATGTTTTTCAATGGCAAAAATCAATGAATATTGTAAATGCACAGACAGTAATTTCTCCGCATTGCAAGATGCAATTCTGAAATTTTTTGCTTTTTCCTGCTCCTCTTAGCATGATAAAGAAGATTCAAAGAGAGTGAGATGTCAGCTCCTTTCATTGTCAGTAGCTTCAAACATTTCTGGTATATGAATAACATGATGTTTTTCAATGGCAAAAATCAATGAATATTGTAAATGCACAAACAGTAATTTCTCCGCATTGCAAGGTGCAATTCTGAAATTTTTTGCTTTTTCCTGCTCCTCTTAGCATGATAAAGAAGATTCAAAGAGAGTGAGATGCCAGCTCCTTTCTTTCAGTCAGTAGCTTCAATCATTTCTGTACGTTTTTCAATGGCAAAAATCAATGAATATTGTAAATGCACAAACAATAATTTCTCCGCATTGCAAGGTGCAATTCTGAAATTTTTTGCTTTTTCCTGCTCCTCTTAGCATGATAAAGAAGATTCAAAGAGAGTGAGATGCCACCTCCTTTCATTCAGTCAGTAGCTTCTATCATTTCTGGACGTTTTTCAATGGCAAAAATCAATGAATATTGTAAATGCACAAACAGTAATTTCTCCGCATTGCAAGGTGCAATTCTGAATTTTTTTGCTTTTTCCTGCTCCTCTTAGCATGATAAAGAAGATTCAAAGAGAGTGAGATGCCAGCTCCTTTCATTCAGTCAGTAGCTTCAAACATTTCTCGTATATGAATAACATGATGTTTTTCAATGGCAAAAATAATTGAATTTTGTAAATGCACAAACAGTAATTTCTCCGCATTGCAAGGTGCAATTCTGAAATTTTTTGCTTTTTCCTGCTCCTCTTAGCATGATAAAGAAGATTCAAAGAGAGTGAGATACCAGCTCCTTTCATTCAGTCAGTAGCTTCAATAATTTCTGGATGTTTTTCAATGGCAAAAATCAATGAATATTGTAAATGCACAAACAGTAATTTCTCCGCATTGCAAGGTGCAATTCTGAAATTTTTTGCTTTTTCCTGCTCCTCTTAGCATGATAAAGAAGATTCAAAGAGAGTGAGATGTCAGCTCCTTTCATTCAGTCAGTAGCTTCAATCATTTCTGGATGTTTTTCAATGGCAAAAATCAATGAATATTGTAAATGCACAGACAGTAATTTCTCCGCATTGCAAGGTGCAATTCTGAAATTTTTTGCTTTTTCCTGCTCCTCTTAGCATGATAAAGAAGATTCAAAGAGAGTGAGATGTCAGCTCCTTTCATTGTCAGTAGCTTCAAACATTTCTGGTATATGAATAACATGATGTTTTTCAATGGCAAAAATCAATGAATATTGTAAATGCACGAACAGTAATTTCTCCGCATTGCAAGGTGCAATTCTGAAATTTTTTGCTTTTTCCTGCTCCTCTTAGCATGATAAAGAAGATTCAAAGAGAGTGTAATGCCAGCTCCTTTCATTCAGTTAGTAGCTTCAATCATTTCTGGACGTTTTTCAATGGCAAAAATCAATGAATATTGTAAATGCACAAACAGTAATTTCTCCGCATTGCAAGGTGCAATTCTGAAATTTTTTGCTTTTTCCTGCTCCTCTTAGCATGATAAAGAAGATTCAAAGAGACTGAGATGCCAGCTCCTTTCCTTCAGTCAGTAGCTTCAATCATTTCTGGACGTTTTTCAATGGCAAAAAACAATGAATATTGTAAATGCACAAACAGTAATTTCTCCGCATTGCAAGGTGCAATTCTGAAATTTTTTGCTTTTTCCTGCTCCTCTTAGCATGATAGAGAAGATTCAAAGAGAGTGAGATGCCAGCTCCTTTCATTCAGTCAGTAGCTTCAATCATTTCTGGACGTTTTTCAATGGCAAAAATCAATGAATATTGTAAATGCACAAACAGTAATTTCTCCGAATTGCAAGGTGCAATTCTGAAATTTTTTGCTTTTTCCTGCTCCTCTTAGCATGATAAAGAAGATTCAAAGAGAGTGAGATGCCAGCTCCTTTCATTCAGTCAGTAGCTTCAAACATTTCTGGTATATGAATAACATGATGTTTTTCAATGGCAAAAATCAATGAATATTTTAAATGCACAAACAGTAATTTCTCCGCATTGCAAGGTGCAATTCTGAAATTTTTTGCTTTTTCCTGCTCCTCTTAGCATGATAAAGAAGATTCAAAGAGAGTGAGATACCAGCTCCTTTCATTCAGTCAGTAGCTTCAATCATTTCTGGACGTTTTTCAATGGCAAAAATCAATGAATATTGTAAATGCACAAACAGTAATTTCTCCGCATTGCAAGGTGCAATTCTGAAATTTTTTGCTTTTTCCTGCTCCTCTTAGCATGATAAAGAAGATTAAAAGAGAGTGAGATGCCAGCTCCTTTCATTCAGTCAGTAGCTTCAATCATTTCTGGACGTTTTTCAATGGCAAAAATCAATGAATATTGTAAATGCACAGACAGTAATTTCTCCGCATTGCAAGGTGCAATTCTGAAATTTTTTGCTTTTTCCTGCTCCGCTTAGCATGATAAAGAAGATTCAAAGAGAGTGAGATGTCAGCTCCTTTCATTCAGTCAGTAGCTTCAAACATTTCTGGTATATGAATAACATGATGTTTTTCAATGGCAAAAATCAATGAATATTGTAAATGCACAAACAGTAATTTCTCCGCATTGCAAGGTGCAATTCTGAAATTTTTTGCTTTTTCCTGCTCCTCTTAGCATGATAAAGAAGATTCAAAGAGAGTAAGATGCCAGCTCCTTTCATTCAGTCAGTAGCTTCAATCATTTCTGGACGTTTTTCAATGGCAAAAATCAATGAATATTGTAAATGCACAAACAGTAATTTCTCCGCATTGCAAGGTGCAATTCTGAAATTTTTTGCTTTTTCCTGCTCCTCTTAGCATGATAAAGAAGATTCAAAGAGAGTGAGATGCCAGCTCCTTTCATTCAGTCAGTAGCTTCAAACATTTCTGGTATATGAATAACATGATGTTTTTCAATGGCAAAAATCAATGAATATTGTAAATGCACAAACAGTAATTTCTCCGCATTGCAAGGTGCAATTCTGAAATTTTTTGCTTTTTCCTGCTCCTCTTAGCATGATAAAGAAGATTCAAAGAGAGTGAGATGCCAGCTCCTTTCATTCAGTCAGTAGCTTCAAACATTTCTGGTATATGAATAACATGATGTTTTCAAATGGCAAAAATCAATGAATATTGTAAATGCACAAACAGTAATTTCTCCGCATTGCAAGGTGCAATTCTGAAATTTTTTGCTTTTTCCTGCTCCTCTTAGCATGATAAAGAAGATTCAAATAGAGTGAGATGCCAGCTCCTTTCATTCAGTCAGTAGCTTCAATCATTTCTGGACGTTTTTCAATGGCAAAAATCAATGAATATTGTAAATGCACAAACAGTAACTTCTCCGCAATGCAAGGTGCATTTCTGAAATTTTTTGCTTTTTCCTGCTCCTCTTAGCATGATAAAGAAGATTCAAAGAGAGTGAGATGCCAGCTCCTTTCATTCAGTCAGTAGCTTCAATCATTTCTGGACGTTTTTCAATGGCAAAAATCAATGAATATTGTAAATGCACAAACAGTAATTTCTCCGCATTGCAAGGTGCAATTCTGAAATTTTTTGCTTTTTCCTGCTCCTCTTAGCATGATAAAGAAGATTCAAAGAGAGTGAGATGCCAGCTCCTTTCAGTCAGTCAGTAGCTTCAAACATTTCTGGTATATGAATAACATGATGTTTTTCAATGGCAAAAATCAATGAATTTTGTAAATGCACAAACAGTAATTTCTCCGCATTGCAATGTGCAATTCTGAAATTTTTTGCTTTTTCCTGCTCCTCTAAGCATGATAAAGAAGATTCAAAGAGAGTGAGATACCAGCTCCTTTCATTCAATCAGTAGCTTCAATAATTTCTGGATGTTTTTCAATGGCAAAAATCAATGAATATTGTAAATGCACATACAGTAATTTCTTCGCATTGCAAGGTGCAATTCTGAAATTTTTTGCTTTTTCCTGCTCCTCTTAGCATGATAAAGAAGATTCAAAGAGAGTGAGATGCCAGCTCCTTTCATTCAGTCAGTAGCTTCAATCATTTCTGGACGTTTTTCAATGGCAAAAATCAATGAATATTGTAAATGCACAAACAGTAATTTCTCCGCATTGCAAGGTGCAATTCTGAAATTTTTTGCTTTTTCCTGCTCCTCTTAGCATGATAAAGAAGATTCAAAGAGAGTGAGATGCCATCTCCTTTCATTCAGTCAGTAGCTTCAAACATTTCTGGTATATGAATAACATGATGTTTTTCAATGGCAAAAATCAATGAATATTGTAAATGCACAAACAGTAAGTTCTCCGCACTGCAAGGTGCAATTCTGAAATTTTTTGCTTTTTCCTGCTCCTCTTAGCATGATAAAGAAGATTCAAAGAGAGTGAGATGCCAGCTCCTTTCATTCAGTCAGTAGCTTCAATCATTTCTGGACGTTTTTCAATGGCAAAAATCAATGAATATTGTAAATGCACAAACAGTAATTTCTCCGCATTGCAAGATGCAATTCTGAAATTTTTTGCTTTTTCCTGCTCCTCTTAGCATGATAAACAAGATTCAAAGAGAGTGAGATGCCAGCTCCTTTCATTCAGTCAGTAGCTTCAATCATTTCTGGACGTTTTTCAATGGCAAAAATCAATGAATATTGTAAATGCACAAACAGTAATTTCTCCGCATTGCAAGGTGCAATTCTGAAATTTTTTGCTTTTTCCTGTTCCTCTTAGCATGGTAAAGAAGATTCAAAGAGAGTGAGATGCCAGCTCCTTTCATTCAGTCAGTAGCTTCAATCATTTCTGGACGTTTTTCAATGGCAAAAATCAATGAATATTGTAAATGCACAAACAGTAATTTCTCCGCATTGCAAGGTGCAATTCTGAAATTTTTTGCTTTTTCCTGCTCCTCTTAGCATGATAAAGAAGATTCAAAGAGAGTGAGATGCCAGCTCCATTCATTCAGTCAGTAGCTTCAAACATTTCTGGTATATGAATAACATGAAGTTTTTCAATGGCAAAAATCAATGAATATTGTAAATGCACAAACAGTAATTTCTCCGCATTGCAAGGTGCAATTCTGAAATTTTTTGCTTTTTCCTGCTCCTCTTAGCATGATAAAGAAGATTCAAAGAGAGTGAGATGCCAGCTCCTTTCATTCAGTCAGTAGCTTCAATCATTTCTGGACGTTTTTCAATGGCAAAAATCATTGAATATTGTAAATGCACAAACAGTAATTTCTCCGCATTGCAAGGTGCAATTCTGAAATTTTTTGCTTTTTCCTGCTCCTCTTAGCATGATAAACAAGATTCAAAGAGAGTGAGATGCCAGCTCCTTTCATTCAGTCAGTAGCTTCAATCATTTCTGGACGTTTTTCAATGGCAAAAATCAATGAATATTGTAAATGCACAAACAGTAATTTCTCCGCATTGCAAGGTGCAATTCTGAAATTTTTTGCTTTTTCCTGCTCCTCTTAGCATGATAAAGAAGATTCAAAGAGAGTGAGATGCCAGCTCCTTTCATTCAGTCAGTAGCTTCAATCATTTCTGGACGTTTTTCAATGGCAAAAATCAATGAATATTGTAAATGCACAAACAGTAATTTCTCCGCATTGCAAGGTGCAATTCTGAAATTTTTTGCTTTTTCCTGCTCCTCTTAGCATGGTAAACAAGATTCAAAGAGAGTGAGATGCCAGCTCCTTTCATTCAGTCAGTAGCTTCAATCATTTCTGGACGTTTTTCAATGGCAAAAATCAATGAATATTGTAAATGCACAAACAGTAATTTCTCCGCATTGCAAGGTGCAATTCTGAAATTTTTTGCTTTTTCCTGCTCCTCTTAGCATGATAAAGAAGATTCAAAGAGAATGAGATGCCAGCTCCTTTCATTCAGTCAGTAGCTTCAATCATTTCTGGACGTTTTTCAATGGCAAAAATCAATGAATATTGTAAATGCACAAACAGTAATTTCTCCGCATTGCAAGGTGCAATTCTGAAATTTTTTGCTTTTTCCTGCTCCTCTTAGCATGATAAAGAAGATTCAAAGAGAGCGAGATGCCATCTCCTTTCATTCAGTCAGTAGCTTCAAACATTTCTGGTATATGAATAACATGATGTTTTTCAATGGCAAAAATCAATGAATATTGTAAATGCACAAACAGTAAGTTCTCCGCACTGCAAGGTGCAATTCTGAAATTTTTTGCTTTTTCCTGCTCCTCTTAGCATGATAAAGAAGATTCAAAGAGAGTGAGATGCCAGCTCCTTTCATTCAGTCAGTAGCTTCAATCATTTCTGGACGTTTTTCAATGGCAAAAATCAATGAATATTGTAAATGCACAAACAGTAATTTCTCCGCATTGCAAGATGCAATTCTGAATTTTTTTGCTTTTTCCTGCTCCTCTTAGCATGATAAACAAGATTCAAAGAGAGTGAGATGCCAGCTCCTTTCATTCAGTCAGTAGCTTCAATCATTTCTGGACGTTTTTCAATGGCAAAAATCAATGAATATTGTAAATGCACAAACAGTAATTTCTCCGCATTGCAAGGTGCAATTCTGAAATTTTTTGCTTTTTCCTGTTCCTCTTAGCATGGTAAAGAAGATTCAAAGAGAGTGAGATGCCAGCTCCTTTCATTCAGTCAGTAGCTTCAATCATTTCTGGACGTTTTTCAATGGCAAAAATCAATGAATATTGTAAATGCACAAACAGTAATTTCTCCGCATTGCAAGGTGCAATTCTGAAATTTTTTGCTTTTTCCTGCTCCTCTTAGCATGATAAAGAAGATTCAAAGAGAGTGAGATGCCAGCTCCTTTCATTCAGTCAGTAGCTTCAAACATTTCTGGTATATGAATAACATGATGTTTTTCAATGGCAAAAATCAATGAATATTGTAAATGCACAAACAGTAATTTCTCCGCATTGCAAGGTGCAATTCTGAAATTTTTTGCTTTTTCCTGCTCCTCTTAGCATGATAAAGAAGATTCAAAGAGAGTGAGATGCCAGCTCCATTCATTCAGTCAGTAGCTTCAAACATTTCTGGTATATGAATAACATGAAGTTTTTCAATGGCAAAAATCAATGAATATTGTAAATGCACAAACAGTAATTTCTCCGCATTGCAAGGTGCAATTCTGAAATTTTTTGCTTTTTCCTGCTCCTCTTAGCATGATAAAGAAGATTCAAAGAGAGTGAGATGCCAGCTCCTTTCATTCAGTCAGTAGCTTCAATCATTTCTGGACGTTTTTCAATGGCAAAAATCATTGAATATTGTAAATGCACAAACAGTAATTTCTCCGCATTGCAAGGTGCAATTCTGAAATTTTTTGCTTTTTCCTGCTCCTCTTAGCATGATAAACAAGATTCAAAGAGAGTGAGATGCCAGCTCCTTTCATTCAGTCAGTAGCTTCAATCATTTCTGGACGTTTTTCAATGGCAAAAATCAATGAATATTGTAAATGCACAAACAGTAATTTCTCCGCATTGCAAGGTGCAATTCTGAAATTTTTTGCTTTTTCCTGCTCCTCTTAGCATGATAAAGAAGATTCAAAGAGAGTGAGATGCCAGCTCCTTTCATTCAGTCAGTAGCTTCAATCATTTCTGGACGTTTTTCAATGGCAAAAATCAATGAATATTGTAAATGCACAAACAGTAATTTCTCCGCATTGCAAGGTGCAATTCTGAAATTTTTTGCTTTTTCCTGCTCCTCTTAGCATGGTAAACAAGATTCAAAGAGAGTGAGATGCCAGCTCCTTTCATTCAGTCAGTAGCTTCAATCATTTCTGGACGTTTTTCAATGGCAAAAATCAATGAATATTGTAAATGCACAAACAGTAATTTCTCCGCATTGCAAGGTGCAATTCTGAAATTTTTTGCTTTTTCCTGCTCCTCTTAGCATGATAAAGAAGATTCAAAGAGAATGAGATGCCAGCTCCTTTCATTCAGTCAGTAGCTTCAATCATTTCTGGACGTTTTTCAATGGCAAAAATCAATGAATATTGTAAATGCACAAACAGTAATTTCTCCGCATTGCAAGGTGCAATTCTGAAATTTTTTGCTTTTTCCTGCTCCTCTTAGCATGATAAAGAAGATTCAAAGAGAGCGAGATGCCATCTCCTTTCATTCAGTCAGTAGCTTCAAACATTTCTGGTATATGAATAACATGATGTTTTTCAATGGCAAAAATCAATGAATATTGTAAATGCACAAACAGTAAGTTCTCCGCACTGCAAGGTGCAATTCTGAAATTTTTTGCTTTTTCCTGCTCCTCTTAGCATGATAAAGAAGATTCAAAGAGAGTGAGATGCCAGCTCCTTTCATTCAGTCAGTAGCTTCAATCATTTCTGGACGTTTTTCAATGGCAAAAATCAATGAATATTGTAAATGCACAAACAGTAATTTCTCCGCATTGCAAGATGCAATTCTGAATTTTTTTGCTTTTTCCTGCTCCTCTTAGCATGATAAACAAGATTCAAAGAGAGTGAGATGCCAGCTCCTTTCATTCAGTCAGTAGCTTCAATCATTTCTGGACGTTTTTCAATGGCAAAAATCAATGAATATTGTAAATGCACAAACAGTAATTTCTCCGCATTGCAAGGTGCAATTCTGAAATTTTTTGCTTTTTCCTGTTCCTCTTAGCATGGTAAAGAAGATTCAAAGAGAGTGAGATGCCAGCTCCTTTCATTCAGTCAGTAGCTTCAATCATTTCTGGACGTTTTTCAATGGCAAAAATCAATGAATATTGTAAATGCACAAACAGTAATTTCTCCGCATTGCAAGGTGCAATTCTGAAATTTTTTGCTTTTTCCTGCTCCTCTTAGCATGATAAAGAAGATTCAAAGAGAGTGAGATGCCAGCTCCTTTCATTCAGTCAGTAGCTTCAAACATTTCTGGTATATGAATAACATGATGTTTTTCAATGGCAAAAATCAATGAATATTGTAAATGCACAAACAGTAATTTCTCCGCATTGCAAGGTGCAATTCTGAAATTTTTTGCTTTTTCCTGCTCCTCTTAGCATGATAAAGAAGATTCAAAGAGAGTGAGATGCCAGCTCCTTTCATTCAGTCAGTAGCTTCAATCATTTCTGGACGTTTTTCAATGGCAAAAATCATTGAATATTGTAAATGCACAAACAGTAATTTCTCCGCATTGCAAGGTGCAATTCTGAATTTTTTTGCTTTTTCCTGCTCCTCTTAGCATGATAAACAAGATTCAAAGAGAGTGAGATGCCAGCTCCTTTCATTCAGTCAGTAGCTTCAATCATTTCTGGACGTTTTTCAATGGCAAAAATCAATGAATATTGTAAATGCACAAACAGTAATTTCTCCGCATTGCAAGGTGCAATTCTGAAATTTTTTGCTTTTTCCTGCTCCTCTTAGCATGATAAAGAAGATTCAAAGAGAGTGAGATGCCAGCTCCTTTCATTCAGTCAGTAGCTTCAAACATTTCTGGTATATGAATAACATGATGTTTTTCAATGGCAAAAATCAATGAATATTGTAAATGCACAAACAGTAATTTCTCCGCATTGCAAGGTGCAATTCTGAAATTTTTTGCTTTTTCCTGCTCCTCTTAGCATGATAAAGAATATTCAAAGAGAGTGAGATGCCAGCTCCTTTCATTCAGTCAGTAGCTTCAATCATTTCTGGACGTTTTTCAATGGCAAAAATCAATGAATATTGTAAATGCACAAACAGTAATTTCTCCGCATTGCAAGGTGCAATTCTGAAATTTTTTGCTTTTTCCTGCTCCTCTTAGCATGATAAAGAATATTCAAAGAGAGTGAGATGCCAGCTCCTTTCATTCAGTCAGTAGCTTCAATCATTTCTGGACGTTTTTCAATGGCAAAAATCAATGAATATTGTAAATGCACAAACAGTAATTTCTCCGCATTGCAAGGTGCAATTCTGAAATTTTTTGCTTTTTCCTGCTCCTCTTAGCATGATAAACAAGATTCAAAGAGAGTGAGATGCCAGCTCCTTTCATTCAGTCAGTAGCTTCAATCATTTCTGGACGTTTTTCAATGGCAAAAATCAATGAATATTGTAAATGCACAAACAGTAATTTCTCCGCATTGCAAGGTGCAATTCTGAAATTTTTTGCTTTTTCCTGCTCCTCTTAGCATGATAAAGAAGATTCAAAGAGAGTGAGATGCCAGCTCCTTTCATTCAGTCAGTAGCTTCAAACATTTCTGGTATATGAATAACATGATGTTTTTCAATGGCAAAAATCAATGAATATTGTAAATGCACAAACAGTAATTTCTCCGCATTGCAAGGTGCAATTCTGAAATTTTTTGCTTTTTCCTGCTCCTCTTAGCATGATAAAGAAGATTCAAAGAGAGTGAGATGCCAGCTCCTTTCATTCAGTCAGTAGCTTCAATCATTTCTGGACGTTTTTCAATGGCAAAAATCATTGAATATTGTAAATGCACAAACAGTAATTTCTCCGCATTGCAAGGTGCAATTCTGAAATTTTTTGCTTTTTCCTGCTCCTCTTAGCATGATAAACAAGATTCAAAGAGAGTGAGATGCCAGCTCCTTTCATTCAGTCAGTAGCTTCAATCATTTCTGGACGTTTTTCAATGGCAAAAATCAATTAATATTGTAAATGCACAAACAGTAATTTCTCCGCATTGCAAGGTGCAATTCTGAAATTTTTTGCTTTTTCCTGCTCCTCTTAGCATGATAAGGAATATTCAAAGAGAGTGAGATGCCAGCTCCTTTCATTCAGTCAGTAGCTTCAATCATTTCTGGACGTTTTTCAATGGCAAAAATCAATGAATATTGTAAATGCACAAACAGTAATTTCTCCGCATTGCAAGGTGCAATTCTGAAATTTTTTGCTTTTTCCTGCTCCTCTTAGCATGATAAAGAAGATTCAAAGAGAGTGAGATGCCAGCTCCTTTCATTCAGTCAGTAGCTTCAATCATTTCTGGACGTTTTTCAATGGCAAAAATCATTGAATATTGTAAATGCACAAACAGTAATTTCTCCGCATTGCAAGGTGCAATTCTGAAATTTTTTGCTTTTTCCTGCTCCTCTTATCATGATAAAGAAGATTCAAAGAGAGTGAGATGCCAGCTCCTTTCATTCAGTCAGTAGCTTCAAACATTTCTGGTATATGAATAACATGATGTTTTTCAATGGCAAAAATCAATGAATATTGTAAATGCACAAACAGTAATTTCTCCGCATTGCAAGGTGCAATTCTGAAATTTTTTGCTTTTTCCTGCTCCTCTTAGCATGATAAAGAAGATTCAAAGAGAGTGAGATGCCAGCTCCTTTCATTCAGTCAGTAGCTTCAATCATTTCTGGTATGTGAATAACATGATGTTTTTCAATGGCAAAAATCAATGAATATTGTAAATGCACAAACAGTAATTTCTCCGCATTGCAAGGTGCAATTCTGAAATTTTTTGCTTTTTCCTGCTCCTCTTAGCATGATAAAGAAGATTCAAAGAGAGTGAGATGCCAGCTCCTTTCATTCAGTCAGTAGCTTCAATCATTTCTGGACGTTTTTCAATGGCAAAAAATCATTGAATATTGTAAATGCACAAACAGTAATTTCTCCGCATTGCAAGGTGCAATTCTGAAATTTTTTGCTTTTTCCTGCTCCTCTTAGCATGATAAACAAGATTCAAAGAGAGTGGGATGCCAGCTCCTTTCATTCAGTCAGTAGCTTCAATCATTTCTGGACGTTTTTCAATGGCAAAAATCAATGAATATTGTAAATGCACAAACAGTAATTTCTCCGCATTGCAAGGTGCAATTCTGAAATTTTTTGCTTTTTCCTGCTCCTCTTAGCATGATAAAGAAGATTCAAAGAGAGTGAGATGCCAGCTCCTTTCATTCAGTCAGTAGCTTCAATCATTTCTGGACGTTTTTCAATGGCAAAAATCAATGAATATTGTAAATGCACAAACAGTAATTTCTCCGCATTGCAAGGTGCAATTCTGAAATTTTTTGCTTTTTCCTGCTCCGATTAGCATGATAAACAAGATTCAAAGAGAGTGAGATGCCAGCTCCTTTCATTCAGTCAGTAGCTTCAATCATTTCTGGACGTTTTTCAATGGCAAAAATCAATGAATATTGTAAATGCACAAACAGTAATTTCTCCGCATTGCAAGGTGCAATTCTGAAATTTTTTGCTTTTTCCTGCTCCTCTTAGCATGATAAAGAAGATTCAAAGAGAGTGAGATGCCAGCTCCTTTCATTCAGTCAGTAGCTTCAATCATTTCTGGACGTTTTTCAATGGCAAAAATCATTGAATATTTTAAATGCACAAACAGTAATTTCTCCGCATTGCAAGGTGCAATTCTGAAATTTTTTGCTTTTTCCTGCTCCTCTTAGCATGATAAACAAGATTCAAAGAGAGTGAGATGCCAGCTCCTTTCATTCAGTCAGTAGCTTCAATCATTTCTGGACGTTTTTCAATGGCAAAAATCAATGAATATTGTAAATGCACAAACAGTAATTTCTCCGCATTGCAAGGTGCAATTCTGAAATTTTTTGCTTTTTCCTGCTCCTCTTAGCATGATAAAGAAGATTCAAAGAGAGTGAGATGCCAGCTCCTTTCATTCAGTCAGTAGCTTCAATCATTTCTGGACGTTTTTCAATGGCAAAAATCAATGAATATTGTAAATGCACAAACAGTAATTTCTCCGCATTGCAAGGTGCAATTCGGAATTTTTTTGCTTTTTCCTGCTCCTATTAGCATGATAAACAAGATTCAAAGAGAGTGAGATGCCAGCTCCTTTCATTCAGTCAGTAGCTTCAATCATTTCTGGACGTTTTTCAATGGCAAAAATCAATGAATATTGTAAATGCACAAACAGTAATTTCTCCGCATTGCAAGGTGCAATTCTGAAATTTTTTGCTTTTTCCTGCTCCTCTTAGCATGTTAAAGAAGATTCAAAGAGAGTGAGATGCCAGCTCCTTTCATTCAGTCAGTAGCTTCAAACATTTCTGGTATATGAATAACATGATGTTTTTCAATGGCAAAAATCAATGAATATTGTAAATGCACAAACAGTAATTTCTCCGCATTGCAAGGTGCAATTCTGAAATTTTTAGCTTTTTCCTGCTCCTCTTAGCATGATAAAGAAGATTCAAAGAGAGTGAGATGCCAGCTCCTTTCATTCAGTCAGTAGCTTCAAACATTTCTGGACGTTTTTCAATGGCAAAAATCATTGAATATTGTAAATGCACAAACAGTAATTTCTCCGCATTGCAAGGTGCAATTCTGAAATTTTTTGCTTTTTCCTGCTCCTCTTAGCATGATAAAGAAGATTCAAAGAGAGTGAGATGCCAGCTACTTTCATTCAGTCAGTAGCTTCAATCATTTCTGGTATATGAATAACATGATGTTTTTCAATGGCAAAAATCAATGAATATTGTAAATGCACAAACAGTAATTTCTCCGCATTGCAAGGTGCAATTCTGAAATTTTTTGCTTTTTCCTGCTCCTCTTAGCATGATAAAGAAGATTCAAAGAGAGTGAGATGCCAGCTCCTTTCATTCAGTCAGTAGCTTCAATCATTTCTGGACGTTTTTCAATGGCAAAAATCATTGAACATTGTAAATGCACAAACAATAATTTCTCCGCATTGCAAGGTGCAATTCTGAAATTTTTTGCTTTTTCCTGCTCCTCTTAGCATGATAAAGAAGATTCAAAGAGAGTGAGATGCCAGCTCCTTTCATTCAGTCAGTAGCTTCAATCATTTCTGGACGTTTTTCAATGGCAAAAATCATTGAATATTGTAAATGCACAAACAGTAATTTCTCCGCATTGCAAGGTGCAATTCTGAATTTTTTTGCTTTTTCCTGCTCCTCTTAGCATGATAAACAAGATTCAAAGAGAGTGAGATGCCAGCTCCTTTCATTCAGTCAGTAGCTTCAATCATTTCTGGACGTTTTTCAATGGCAAAAATCAATGAATATTGTAAATGCACAAACAGTAATTTCTCCGCATTGCAAGGTGCAATTCTGAAATTTTTTGCTTTTTCCTGCTCCTCTTAGCATGATAAAGAAGATTCAAAGAGAGTGAGATGCCAGCTCCTTTCATTCAGTCAGTAGCTTCAAACATTTCTGGTATATGAATAACATGATGTTTTTCAATGGCAAAAATCAATGAATATTGTAAATGCACAAACAGTAATTTCTCCGCATTGCAAGGTGCAATTCTGAAATTTTTTGCTTTTTCCTGCTCCTCTTAGCATGATAAAGAATATTCAAAGAGAGTGAGATGCCAGCTCCTTTCATTCAGTCAGTAGCTTCAATCATTTCTGGACGTTTTTCAATGGCAAAAATCAATGAATATTGTAAATGCACAAACAGTAATTTCTCCGCATTGCAAGGTGCAATTCTGAAATTTTTTGCTTTTTCCTGCTCCTCTTAGCATGATAAAGAATATTCAAAGAGAGTGAGATGCCAGCTCCTTTCATTCAGTCAGTAGCTTCAATCATTTCTGGACGTTTTTCAATGGCAAAAATCAATGAATATTGTAAATGCACAAACAGTAATTTCTCCGCATTGCAAGGTGCAATTCTGAAATTTTTTGCTTTTTCCTGCTCCTCTTAGCATGATAAACAAGATTCAAAGAGAGTGAGATGCCAGCTCCTTTCATTCAGTCAGTAGCTTCAATCATTTCTGGACGTTTTTCAATGGCAAAAATCAATGAATATTGTAAATGCACAAACAGTAATTTCTCCGCATTGCAAGGTGCAATTCTGAAATTTTTTGCTTTTTCCTGCTCCTCTTAGCATGATAAAGAAGATTCAAAGAGAGTGAGATGCCAGCTCCTTTCATTCAGTCAGTAGCTTCAAACATTTCTGGTATATGAATAACATGATGTTTTTCAATGGCAAAAATCAATGAATATTGTAAATGCACAAACAGTAATTTCTCCGCATTGCAAGGTGCAATTCTGAAATTTTTTGCTTTTTCCTGCTCCTCTTAGCATGATAAAGAAGATTCAAAGAGAGTGAGATGCCAGCTCCTTTCATTCAGTCAGTAGCTTCAATCATTTCTGGACGTTTTTCAATGGCAAAAATCATTGAATATTGTAAATGCACAAACAGTAATTTCTCCGCATTGCAAGGTGCAATTCTGAAATTTTTTGCTTTTTCCTGCTCCTCTTAGCATGATAAACAAGATTCAAAGAGAGTGAGATGCCAGCTCCTTTCATTCAGTCAGTAGCTTCAATCATTTCTGGACGTTTTTCAATGGCAAAAATCAATGAATATTGTAAATGCACAAACAGTAATTTCTCCGCATTGCAAGGTGCAATTCTGAAATTTTTTGCTTTTTCCTGCTCCTCTTAGCATGATAAGGAATATTCAAAGAGAGTGAGATGCCAGCTCCTTTCATTCAGTCAGTAGCTTCAATCATTTCTGGACGTTTTTCAATGGCAAAAATCAATGAATATTGTAAATGCACAAACAGTAATTTCTCCGCATTGCAAGGTGCAATTCTGAAATTTTTTGCTTTTTCCTGCTCCTCTTAGCATGATAAAGAAGATTCAAAGAGAGTGAGATGCCAGCTCCTTTCATTCAGTCAGTAGCTTCAATCATTTCTGGACGTTTTTCAATGGCAAAAATCATTGAATATTGTAAATGCACAAACAGTAATTTCTCCGCATTGCAAGGTGCAATTCTGAAATTTTTTGCTTTTTCCTGCTCCTCTTATCATGATAAAGAAGATTCAAAGAGAGTGAGATGCCAGCTCCTTTCATTCAGTCAGTAGCTTCAAACATTTCTGGTATATGAATAACATGATGTTTTTCAATGGCAAAAATCAATGAATATTGTAAATGCACAAACAGTAATTTCTCCGCATTGCAAGGTGCAATTCTGAAATTTTTTGCTTTTTCCTGCTCCTCTTAGCATGATAAAGAAGATTCAAAGAGAGTGAGATGCCAGCTCCTTTCATTCAGTCAGTAGCTTCAATCATTTCTGGTATATGAATAACATGATGTTTTTCAATGGCAAAAATCAATGAATATTGTAAATGCACAAACAGTAATTTCTCCGCATTGCAAGGTGCAATTCTGAAATTTTTTGCTTTTTCCTGCTCCTCTTAGCATGATAAAGAAGATTCAAAGAGAGTGAGATGCCAGCTCCTTTCATTCAGTCAGTAGCTTCAATCATTTCTGGACGTTTTTCAATGGCAAAAAATCATTGAATATTGTAAATGCACAAACAGTAATTTCTCCGCATTGCAAGGTGCAATTCTGAAATTTTTTGCTTTTTCCTGCTCCTCTTAGCATGATAAACAAGATTCAAAGAGAGTGGGATGCCAGCTCCTTTCATTCAGTCAGTAGCTTCAATCATTTCTGGACGTTTTTCAATGGCAAAAATCAATGAATATTGTAAATGCACAAACAGTAATTTCTCCGCATTGCAAGGTGCAATTCTGAAATTTTTTGCTTTTTCCTGCTCCTCTTAGCATGATAAAGAAGATTCAAAGAGAGTGAGATGCCAGCTCCTTTCATTCAGTCAGTAGCTTCAATCATTTCTGGACGTTTTTCAATGGCAAAAATCAATGAATATTGTAAATGCACAAACAGTAATTTCTCCGCATTGCAAGGTGCAATTCTGAAATTTTTTGCTTTTTCCTGCTCCGATTAGCATGATAAACAAGATTCAAAGAGAGTGAGATGCCAGCTCCTTTCATTCAGTCAGTAGCTTCAATCATTTCTGGACGTTTTTCAATGGCAAAAATCAATGAATATTGTAAATGCACAAACAGTAATTTCTCCGCATTGCAAGGTGCAATTCTGAAATTTTTTGCTTTTTCCTGCTCCTCTTAGCATGATAAAGAAGATTCAAAGAGAGTGAGATGCCAGCTCCTTTCATTCAGTCAGTAGCTTCAATCATTTCTGGACGTTTTTCAATGGCAAAAATCATTGAATATTTTAAATGCACAAACAGTAATTTCTCCGCATTGCAAGGTGCAATTCTGAAATTTTTTGCTTTTTCCTGCTCCTCTTAGCATGATAAACAAGATTCAAAGAGAGTGAGATGCCAGCTCCTTTCATTCAGTCAGTAGCTTCAATCAATTCTGGACGTTTTTCAATGGCAAAAATCAATGAATATTGTAAATGCACAAACAGTAATTTCTCCGCATTGCAAGGTGCAATTCGGAATTTTTTTGCTTTTTCCTGCTCCTCTTAGCATGTTAAAGAAGATTCAAAGAGAGTGAGATGCCAGCTCCTTTCATTCAGTCAGTAGCTTCAAACATTTCTGGTATATGAATAACATGATGTTTTTCAATGGCAAAAATCAATGAATATTGTAAATGCACAAACAGTAATTTCTCCGCATTGCAAGGTGCAATTCTGAAATTTTTAGCTTTTTCCTGCTCCTCTTAGCATGATAAAGAAGATTCAAAGAGAGTGAGATGCCAGCTCCTTTCATTCAGTCAGTAGCTTCAAACATTTCTGGACGTTTTTCAATGGCAAAAATCATTGAATATTGTAAATGCACAAACAGTAATTTCTCCGCATTGCAAGGTGCAATTCTGAAATTTTTTGCTTTTTCCTGCTCCTCTTAGCATGATAAAGAAGATTCAAAGAGAGTGAGATGCCAGCTACTTTCATTCAGTCAGTAGCTTCAATCATTTCTGGTATATGAATAACATGATGTTTTTCAATGGCAAAAATCAATGAATATTGTAAATGCACAAACAGTAATTTCTCCGCATTGCAAGGTGCAATTCTGAAATTTTTTGCTTTTTCCTGCTCCTCTTAGCATGATAAAGAAGATTCAAAGAGAGTGAGATGCCAGCTCCTTTCATTCAGTCAGTAGCTTCAATCATTTCTGGACGTTTTTCAATGGCAAAAATCAATGAATATTGTAAATGCACAAACAGTAATTTCTCCGCATTGCAAGGTGCAATTCTGAAATTTTTTGCTTTTTCCTGCTCCTCTTAGCATGATAAACAAGATTCAAAGAGAGTGAGATGCCATCTCCTTTCATTCAGTCAGTAGCTTCAATCATTTCTGGACGTTTTTCAATGGCAAAAATCAATGAATATTGTAAATGCACAAACAGTAATTTCTCCGCATTGCAAGGTGCAATTCTGAAATTTTTTGCTTTTTCCTGCTCCTCTTAGCATGATAAAGAAGATTCAAAGAGAGTGAGATGCCAGCTCCTTTCATTCAGTCAGTAGCTTCAAACATTTCTGGTATATGAATAACATGATGTTTTTCAATGGCAAAAATCAATGAATATTGTAAATGCACAAACAGTAATTTCTCCGCATTGCAAGGTGCAATTCTGAAATTTTTTGCTTTTTCCTGCTCCTCTTAGCATGATAAAGAAGATTCAAAGAGAGTGAGATGCCAGCTCCTTTCATTCAGTCAGTAGCTTCAATCATTTCTGGACGTTTTTCAATGGCAAAAATCAATGAATATTGTAAATGCACAAACAGTAATTTCTCCGCATTGCAAGGTGCAATTCTGAAATTTTTTGCTTTTTCCTGCTCCTCTTAGCATGATAAAGAAGATTCAAAGAGAGTGAGATGCCAACTCCTTTCATTCAGTCAGTAGCTTCAATCATTTCTGGACGTTTTTCAATGGCAAAAATCAATGAATATTGTAAATGCACAAACAGTAATTTCTCCGCATTGCAAGGTGCAATTCTGAAATTTTTTGCTTTTTCCTGCTCCTCTTAGCATGATAAAGAAGATTCAAAGAGAGTGAGATGCCAGCTCCTTTCATTCAGTCAGTAGCTTCAAACATTTCTGGTATATGAATAACATGACGTTTTTCAATGGCAAAAATCAATGAATATTGTAAATGCACAAACAGTAATTTCTCCGCATTGCAAGGTGCAATTCTGAAATTTTTTGCTTTTTCCTGCTCCTCTTAGCATGATAAAGAAGATTCAAAGAGAGTGAGATGCCAGCTCCTTTCATTCAGTCAGTAGCTTCAATCATTTCTGGTATATGAATAACATGATGTTTTTCAATGGCAAAAATCAATGAATATTGTAAATGCACAAACAGTAATTTCTCCGCATTGCAAGGTGCAATTCTGAAATTTTTTGCTTTTTCCTGCTCCTCTTAGCATGATAAAGAAGATTCAAAGAGAGTGAGATGCCAGCTCCTTTCATTCAGTCAGTAGCTTCAATCATTTCTGGACGTTTTTCAATGGCAAAAATCATTGAATATTGTAAATGCACAAACAGCAATTTCTCCGCATTGCAAGGTGCAATTCTGAAATTTTTTGCTTTTTCCTGCTTCTCTTAGCATGATAAACAAGATTCAAAGAGAGTGAGATGCCAGCTCCTTTCATTCAGTCAGTAGCTTCAATCATTTCTGGACGTTTTTCAATGGCAAAAATCAATGAATATTGTAAATGCACAAACAGTAATTTCTCCGCATTGCAAGGTGCAATTCTGAAATTTTTTGCTTTTTCCTGCTCCTCTTAGCATGATAAAGAAGATTCAAAGAGAGTGAGATTCCAGCTCCTTTCATTCAGTCAGTAGCTTCAATCATTTCTGGACGTTTTTCAATGGCAAAAATCAATGAATATTGTAAATGCACAAACAGTAATTTCTCCGCATTGCAAGGTGCAATTCTGAAATTTTTTGCTTTTTCCTGCTCCTCTTAGCATGATAAACAAGATTCAAAGAGAGTGAGATGCCAGCTCCTTTCATTCAGTCAGTAGCTGCAATCATTTCTGGACGTTTTTCAATGGCAAAAATCAATGAATATTGTAAATGCACAAACATTAATTTCTCCGCATTGCAAGGTGCAATTCTGAAATTTTTTGCTTTTTCCTGCTCCTCTTAGCATGATAAAGAAGATTCAAAGAGAGTGAGATGCCAGCTCCTTTCATTCAGTCAGTAGCTTCAAACATTTCTGGTATATGAATAGCATGATGTTTTTCAATGGCAAAAATCAATGAATATTGTAAATGCACAAACAGTAATTTCTCCGCATTGCAAGGTGCAATTCTGAAATTTTTTGCTTTTTCCTGCTCCTCTTAGCATGATAAAGAAGATTCAAAGAGAGTGAGATGCCAGCTCCTTTCATTCAGTCAGTAGCTTCAATCATTTCTGGACGTTTTTCAATGGCAAAAATCAATGAATATTGTAAATGCACAAACAGTAATTTCTCCGCATTGCAAGGTGCAATTCTGAAATTTTTTGCTTTTTCCTGCTTCTCTTAGCATGATAAAGAAGATTCAAAGAGAGTGAGATGCCAGCTCCTTTCATTCAGTCAGTAGCTTCAATCATTTCTGGACGTTTTTCAATGGCAAAAATCAATGAATATTGTAAATGCACAAACAGTAATTTCTCCGCATTGCAAGGTGCAATTCTGAAATTTTTTGCTTTTTCCTGCTCCTCTTAGCATGATAAAGAAGATTCAAAGAGAGTGAGATGCCAGCTCCTTTCATTCAGTCAGTAGCTTCAATCATTTCTGGACGTTTTTCAATGGCAAAAATCAATGAATATTGTAAATGCACAAACAGTAATTTCTCCGCATTGCAAGGTGCAATTCTGAAATTTTTTGCTTTTTTCCTGCTCCTCTTAGCATGATAAACAAGATTCAAAGAGAGTGAGATGCCAGCTCCTTTCATTCAGTCAGTAGCTTCAATCATTTCTGGACGTTTTTCAATGGCAAAAATCAATGAATATTGTAAATGCACAAACAGTAATTTCTCCGCATTGCAAGGTGCAATTCTGAAATTTTTTGCTTTTTCCTGCTCCTCTTAGCATGATAAAGAAGATTCAAAGAGAGTGAGATGCCAGCTCCTTTCATTCAGTCAGTAGCTTCAAACATTTCTGGTATATGAATAACATGATGTTTTTCAATGGCAAAAATCAATGAATATTGTAAATGCACAAACAGTAATTTCTCCCCATTGCAAGGTGCAATTCTGAAATTTTTTGCTTTTTCCTGCTCCTCTTAGCATGATAAAGAAGATTCAAAGAGAGTGAGATGCCAGCTCCTTTCATTCAGTCAGTAGCTTCAATCATTTCTGGACGTTTTTCAATGGCAAAAATCAATGAATATTGTAAATGCACAAACAGTAATTTCTCCGCATTGCAAGGTGCAATTCTGAAATTTTTTGCTTTTTCCTGCTCCTCTTAGCATGATAAAGAAGATTCAAAGAGAGTGAGATGCCAGCTCCTTTCATTCAGTCAGTAGCTTCAATCATTTCTGGACGTTTTTCAATGGCAAAAATCAATGAATATTGTAAATGCACAAACAGTAATTTCTCCGCATTGCAAGGTGCAATTCTGAAATTTTTTGCTTTTTCCTGCTCCTCTTAGCATGATAAAGAAGATTCAAAGAGAGTGAGATGCCAGCTCCTTTCATTCAGTCAGTAGCTTCAAACATTTCTGGTTTATGAATAACATGATGTTTTTCAATGGCAAAAATCAATGAATATTGTAAATGCACAAACAGTAATTTCTCCGCATTGCAAGGTGCAATTCTGAAATTTTTTGCTTTTTCCTGCTCCTCTTAGCATGATAAAGAAGTTTCAAAGAGAGTGAGATGCCAGCTCCTTTCATTCAGTCAGTAGCTTCAATCATTTCTGGTATATGAATAACATGATGTTTTTCAATGGCAAAAATCAATGAATATTGTAAATGCACAAACAGTAATTTCTCCGCATTGCAAGGTGCAATTCTGAAATTTTTTGCTTTTTCCTGCTCCTCTTAGCATGGTAAAGAAGATTCAAAGAGAGTGAGATGCCAGCTCCTTTCATTCAGTCAGTAGCTTCAATCATTTCTGGACGTTTTTCAATGGCAAAAATCATTGAATATTGTAATTGCACAAACAGTAATTTCTCCGCATTGCAAGGTGCAATTCTGAAATTTTTTGCTTTTTCCTGCTCCTCTTAGCATGATAAACAAGATTCAAAGAGAGTGAGATGCCAGCTCCTTTCATTCAGTCAGTAGCTTCAATCATTTCTGGACGTTTTTCAATGGCAAAAATCAATGAATATTGTAAATGCACAAACAGTAATTTCTCCGCATTGCAAGGTGCAATTCTGAAATTTTTTGCTTTTTCCTGCTCCTCTTAGCATGATAAAGAAGATTTAAAGAGAGTGAGATGCCAGCTCCTTTCATTCAGTCAGTAGCTTCAATCATTTCTGGACGTTTTTCAATGGCAAAAATCAATGAATATTGTAAAAGCACAAACAGTAATTTCTCCGCATTGCAAGGTGCAATTCTGAAATTTTTTGCTTTTTCCTGCTCCTCTTAGCATGATAAACAAGATTCAAAGAGAGTGAGATGCCAGCTCCTTTCATTCAGTCAGTAGCTTCAATCATTTCTGGACGTTTTTCAATGGCAAAAATCAATGAATATTGTAAATGCACAAACAGTAATTTCTCCGCATTGCAAGGTGCAATTCTGAAATTTTTTGCTTTTTCCTGCTCCTCTTAGCATGATAAAGAAGATTCAAAGAGAGTGAGATGCCAGCTCCTTTCATTCAGTCAGTAGCTTCAAACATTTCTGGTATATGAATAACATGATGTTTTTCAATGGCAAAAATCAATGAATATTGTAAATGCACAAACAGTAATTTCTCCGCATTGCAAGGTGCAATTTTGAAATTTTTTGCTTTTTCCTGCTCCTCTTAGCATGATAAAGAAGATTCAAAGAGAGTGAGATGCCAGCTCCTTTCATTCAGTCAGTAGCTTCAATCATTTCTGGACGTTTTTCAATGGCAAAAATCAATGAATATTGTAAATGCACAAACAGTAATTTCTCCGCATTGCAAGGTGCAATTCTGAAATTTTTTGCTTTTTCCTGCTCCTCTTAGCATGATAAACAAGATTCAAAGAGTGTGAGATGCCAGCTCCTTTCATTCAGTCAGTAGCTTCAATCATTTCTGGACGTTTTTCAATGGCAAAAATCAATGAATATTGTAAATGCACAAACAGTAATTTCTCCGCATTGCAAGGTGCAATTCTGAAATTTTTTGCTTTTTCCTGCTCCTCTTAGCATGATAAAGAAGATTCAAAGAGAGTGAAATGCCAGCTCCTTTCATTCAGTCAGTAGCTTCAATCATTTCTGGACGTTTTTCAATGGCAAAAATCAATGAATATTGTAAATGCACAAACAGTAATTTCTCCGCATTGCAAGGTGCAATTCTGAAATTTTTTGCTTTTTCCTGCTCCTCTTAGCATGATAAAGAAGATTCAAAGAGAGTGAGATGCCAGCTCCTTTCATTCAGTCAGTAGCTTCAATCATTTCTGGACGTTTTTCAATGGCAAATATCAATGAATATTGTAAATGCACAAACAGTAATTTCTCCGCATTGCAAGGTGCAATTCTGAAATTTTTTGCTTTTTCCTGCTCCTCTTAGCATGATAAACAAGATTCAAAGAGAGTGAGATGCCAGCTCCTTTCATTCAGTCAGTAGCTTCAATCATTTCTGGACGTTTTTCAATGGCAAAAATCAATGAATATTGTAAATGCACAAACAGTAATTTCTCCGCATTGCAAGGTGCAATTCTGAAATTTTTTGCTTTTTCCTGCTCCTCTTAGCATGATAAAGAAGATTCAAAGAGAGTGAGATTCCAGCTCCTTTCATTCAGTCAGTAGCTTCAATCATTTCTGGACGTTTTTCAATGGCAAAAATCATTGAATATTGTAAATGCACAAACAGTAATTTCTCCGCATTGCAATGTGCAATTCTGAAATTTTTTGCTTTTTTCTGCTCCTCTTAGCATGATAAATAAGATTCAAAGAGAGTGAGATGCCAGCTCCTTTCATTCAGTCAGTAGCTTCAATCATTTCTGGACGTTTTTTAATGGCAAAAATCAATGAATATTGTAAATGCACAAACAGTAATTTCTCCGCATTGCAAGGTGCAATTCTGAAATTTTTTGCTTTTTCCTGCTCCTCTTAGCATGATAAAGAAGATTCAAAGAGAGTGAGATGCCAGCTCCTTTCATTCAGTCAGTAGCTTCAATCATTTCTGGACGTTTTTCAATGGCAAAAATCAATGAATATTGTAAATGCACAAACAGTAATTTCTCCGCATTGCAAGGTGCAATTCTGAATTTTTTTGCTTTTTCCTGCTCCTCTTAGCATGATAAACAAGATTCAAAGAGAGTGAGATGCCAGCTCCTTTCATTCAGTCAGTAGCTTCAATCATTTCTGGACGTTTTTCAATGGCAAAAATCAATGAATATTGTAAATGCACAAACAGTAATTTCTCCGCATTGCAAGGTGCAATTCTGAAATTTTTTGCTTTTTCCTGCTCCTCTTAGCATGATAAAGAAGATTCAAAGAGAGTGAGATGCCAGCTCCTTTCATTCAGTCAGTAGCTTCAAACATTTCTGGTATATGAATAACATGATGTTTTTCAATGGCAAAAATCAATGAATATTGTAAATGCACAAACAGTAATTTCTCCGCATTGCAAGGTGCAATTCTGAAATTTTTTGCTTTTTCCTGCTCCTCTTAGCATGATAAAGAAGATTCAAAGAGAGTGAGATGCCAGCTCCTTTCATTCAGTCAGTAGCTTCAATCATTTCTGGACGTTTTTCAATGGCAAAAATCAATGAATATTGTAAATGCACAAACAGTAATTTCTCCGAATTGCAAGGTGCAATTCTGAAATTTTTTGCTTTTTCCTGCTCCTCTTAGCATGGTAAACAAGATTCAAAGAGAGTGAGATGCCAGCTCCTTTCATTCAGTCAGTAGCTTCAATCATTTCTGGACGTTTTTCAATGGCAAAAATCAATGAATATTGTAAATGCACAAACAGTAATTTCTCCGCATTGCAATGTGCAATTCTGAAATTTTTTGCTTTTTCCTGCTCCTCTTAGCATGATAAAGAAGATTCAAAGAGAGTTAGATGCCAGCTCCTTTCATTCAGTCAGTAGCTTCAAACATTTCTGGTATATGAATAACATGATGTTTTTCAATGGCAAAAATCAATGAATATTGTAAATGCACAAACAGTAATTTCTCCGCATTGCAAGGTGCAATTCTGAAATTTTTTGCTTTTTCCTGCTCCTCTTAGCATGATAAAGAAGATTCAAAGAGAGTGAGATGCCAGCTCCTTTCATTCAGTCAGTAGCTTCAAACATTTCTGGTATATGAATAACATGATGTTTTTCAATGGCAAAAATCAATGAATATTGTAAATGCACAAACAGTAATTTCTCCGCATTGCAAGGTGCAATTCTGAAATTTTTTGCTTTTTCCTGCTCCTCTTAGCATGATAAACAAGATTCAAAGAGAGTGAGATGCCAGCTCCTTTCATTCAGTCAGTAGCTTCAATCATTTCTGGACGTTTTTCAATGGCAAAAATCAATGAATATTGTAAATGCACAAACAGTAATTTCTCCGCATTGCAAGGTGCAATTCTGAAATTTTTGGCTTTTTCCTGCTCCTCTTAGCATGATAAAGAAGATTCAAAGAGAGTGAGATGCCAGCTCATTTCATTCAGTCAGTAGCTTCAATCATTTCTGGACGTTTTTCAATGGCAAAAATCATTGAATATTGTAAATGCACAAACAGTAATTTCTCCGCATTGCAAGGTGCAATTCTGAATTTTTTTGCTTTTTCCTGCTCCTCTTAGCATGATAAACAAGATTCAAAGAGAGTGAGATGCCAGCTCCTTTCATTCAGTCAGTAGCTTCAATCATTTCTGGACGTTTTTTAATGGCAAAAATCAATGAATATTGTAAATGCACAAACAGTAATTTCTCCGCATTGCAAGGTGCAATTCTGAAATTTTTTGCTTTTTCCTGCTCCTCTTAGCATGATAAAGAAGATTCAAAGAGAGTGAGATGCCAGCTCCTTTCATTCAGTCAGTAGCTTCAATCATTTCTGGACGTTTTTCAATGGCAAAAATCAATGAATATTGTAAATGCACAAACAGTAATTTCTCCGCATTGCAAGGTGCAATTCTGAAATTTTTTGCTTTTTCCTGCTTCGCTTAGCATGATAAACAAGATTCAAAGAGAGTGAGATGCCAGCTCCTTTCATTCAGTCAGTAGCTTCAATGATTTCTGGACGTTTTTCAATGGCAAAAATCAATGAATATTGTAAATGCACAAACAGTAATTTCTCCGCATTGCAAGGTGCAATTCTGAAATTTTTTGCTTTTTCCTGCTCCTCTTAGCATGATAAAGAAGATTCAAAGAGAGTGAGATGCCAGCTCCTTTCATTCAGTCAGTAGCTTCAAACATTTCTGGTATATGAATAACATGATGTTTTTCAATGGCAAAAATCAATGAATATTGTAAATGCACAAACAGTAATTTCTCCGCATTGCAAGCTGCAATTCTGAAATTTTTTGCTTTTTCCTGCTCCTCTTAGCATAATAAAGAAGATTCAAAGACAGTGAGATGCCAGCTCCTTTCATTCAGTCAGTAGCTTCAATCATTTCTGGACGATTTTCAATGGCAAAAATCAATGAATATTGTAAATGCACAAACAGTAATTTCTCCGCATTGCAAGGTGCAATTCTGAAATTTTTTGCTTTTTCCTGCTCCTCTTAGCATGGTAAACAAGATTCAAAGAGATTGAGATGCCAGCTCCTTTCATTCAGTCAGTAGCTTCAATCATTTCTGGACGTTTTTCAATGGCAAAAATCAATGAATATTGTAAATGCACAAACAGTAATTTCTCCGCATTGCAAGGTGCAATTCTGAAATTTTTTGCTTTTTCCTGCTCCTCTTAGCATGATAAAGAAGATTCAAAGAGAGTGAGATGCCAGCTCCTTTCATTCAGTCAGTAGCTTCAAACATTTCTGGTATATGAATAACATGATGCTTTTCAATGGCAAAAATCAATGAATATTGTAAATGCACAAACAGTAATTTCTCCGCATTGCAAGGTGCAATTCTGAAATTTTTTGCTTTTTCCTGCTCCTCTTAGCATGATAAAGAAGATTCAAAGAGAGTGAGATGCCAGCTCCTTTCATTCAGTCAGTAGCTTCAATCATTTCTGGACGTTTTTCAATGGCAAAAATCAATGAATATTGTAAATGCACAAACAGTAATTTCTCTGCATTGCAAGGTGCAATTCTGAAATTTTTTGCTTTTTCCTGCTCCTCTTAGCATGATAAAGAAGATTCAAAGAGAGTGAGATGCCAGCTCCTTTCATTCAGTCAGTAGCTTCAAACATTTCTGGTATATGAATAACATGATGTTTTTCAATGGCAAAAATCAATGAATATTGTAAATGCACAAACAGTAATTTCTCCGCATTGCAAGGTGCAATTCTGAAATTTTTTGCTTTTTCCTGCTCCTCTTAGCATGATAAAGAAGATTCAAAGAGAGTGAGATGCCAGCTCCTTTCATTCAGTCAGTAGCTTCAATCATTTCTGGACGTTTTTCAATGGCAAAAATCAATGAATATTGTAAATGCACAAACAGTAATTTCTCCGCATTGCAAGGTGCAATTCTGAAATTTTTTGCTTTTTCCTGCTCCTCTTAGCATGATAAACAAGATTCAAAGAGAGTGAGATGCCAGCTCCTTTCATTCAGTCAGTAGCGTCAATCATTTCTGGACGTTTTTCAATGGCAAAAATCAATGAATATTGTAAATGCACAAACAGTAATTTCTCCGCATTGCAAGGTGCAATTCTGAAATTTTTTGCTTTTTCCTGCTCCTCTTAGCATGATAAAGAAGATTCAAAGAGAGTGAGATGCCAGCTCCTTTCATTCAGTCAGTAGCTTCAAACATTTCTGGTATATGAATAACATGATGCTTTTCAATGGCAAAAATCAATGAATATTGTAAATGCACAAACAGTAATTTCTCCGCATTGCAAGGTGCAATTCTGAAATTTTTTGCTTTTTCCTGCTCCTCTTAGCATGATAAAGAAGATTCAAAGAGAGTGAGATGCCAGCTCCTTTCATTCAGTCAGTAGCTTCAATCATTTCTGGACGTTTTTCAATGGCAAAAATCAATGAATATTGTAAATGCACAAACAGTGATTTCTCTGCATTGCAAGGTGCAATTCTGAAATTTTTTGCTTTTTCCTGCTCCTCTTAGCATGATAAAGAAGATTCAAAGAGAGTGAGATGCCAGCTCCTTTCATTCAGTCAGTAGCTTCAAACATTTCTGGTATATGAATAACATGATGTTTTTCAATGGCAAAAATCAATGAATATTGTAAATGCACAAACAGTAATTTCTCCGCATTGCAAGCTGCAATTCTGAAATTTTTTGCTTTTTCCTGCTCCTCTTAGCATGATAAAGAAGATTCAAAGAGAGTGAGATGCCAGCTCCTTTCATTCAGTCAGTAGCTTCAATCATTTCTGGACGTTTTTCAATGGCAAAAATCAATGAATATTGTAAATGCACAAACAGTAATTTCTCCGCATTGCAAGGTGCAATTCTGAAATTTTTTGCTTTTTACTGCTCCTCTTAGCATGATAAACAAGATTCAAAGAGAGTGAGATGCCAGCTCCTTTCATTCAGTCAGTAGCTTCAATCATTTCTGGACGTTTTTCAATGGCAAAAATCAATGAATATTGTAAATGCACAAACAGTAATTTCTCCGCATTGCAAGGTGCAATTCTGAAATTTTTTGCTTTTTCCTGCTCCTCTTAGCATGATAAAGAAGATTCAAAGAGAGTGAGATGCCAGCTCCTTTCATTCAGTCAGTAGCTTCAATCATTTCTGGACGTTTTTCAATGGCAAAAATCAATGAATATTGTAAATGCACAAACAGTAATTTCTCCGCATTGCAAGGTGCAATTCTGAAATTTTTTGCTTTTTCCTGCTCCTCTTAGCATGATAAAGAAGATTCAAAGAGAGTGAGATGCCAGCTCCTTTCATTCAGTCAGTAGCTTCAATCATTTCTGGACATTTTTCAATGGCAAAAATCAATGAATATTGTAAATGCACAAACAGTAATTTCTCCGCATTGCAAGGTGCAATTCTGAAATAATTTGCTTTTTCCTGCTCCTCTTAGCATGATAAAGAAGATTAAAAGAGAGTGAGATGCCAGCTCCTTTCATTCAGTCAGTAGCTTCAATCATTTCTGGACGTTTTTCAATGGCAAAAATCAATGAATATTGTAAATGCACAAACAGTAATTTCTCCGCATTGCAAGGGGCAATTCTGAAATTTTTTGCTTTTTCCTGCTCCTCTTAGCATGATAAACAAGATTCAAAGAGAGTGAGATGCCAGCTCCTTTCATTCAGTCAGTAGCTTCAATCATTTCTGGACGTTTTTCAATGGCAAAAATCAATGAATATTGTAAATGCACAAACAGTAATTTCTCCGCATTGCAAGGTGCAATTCTGAAATTTTTTGCTTTTTCCTGCTCCTCTTAGCATGATAAAGAAGATTCAAAGAGAGCGAGATGCCATCTCCTTTCATTCAGTCAGTAGCTTCAAACATTTCTGGTATATGAATAACATGATGTTTTTCAATGGCAAAAATCAATGAATATTGTAAATGCACAAACAGTAATTTCTCCGCACTGCAAGGTGCAATTCTGAAATTTTTTGCTTTTTCCTGCTCCTCTTAGCATGATAAAGAAGATTCAAAGAGAGTGAGATGCCAGCTCCTTTCATTCAGTCAGTAGCTTCAATCATTTCTGGACGTTTTTCAATGGCAAAAATCAATGAATATTGTAAATGCACAAACAGTAATTTCTCCGCATTGCAAGATGCAATTCTGAAATTTTTTGCTTTTTCCTGCTCCTCTTAGCATGATAAACAAGATTCAAAGAGAGTGAGATGCCAGCTCCTTTCATTCAGTCAGTAGCTTCAATCATTTCTGGACGTTTTTCAATGGCAAAAATCAATGAATATTGTAAATGCACAAACAGTAATTTCTCCGCATTGCAAGGTGCAATTCTGAAATTTTTTGCTTTTTCCTGTTCCTGTTAGCATGGTAAAGAAGATTCAAAGAGAGTGAGATGCCAGCTCCTTTCATTCAGTCAGTAGCTTCAATCATTTCTGGACGTTTTTCAATGGCAAAAATCAATGAATATTGTAAATGCACAAACAGTAATTTCTCCGCATTGCAAGGTGCAATTCTGAAATTTTTTGCTTTTTCCTGCTCCTCTTAGCATGATAAAGAAGATTCAAAGAGAGTGAGATGCCAGCTCCTTTCATTCAGTCAGTAGCTTCAAACATTTCTGGTATATGAATAACATGATGTTTTTCAATGGCAAAAATCAATGAATATTGTAAATGCACAAACAGTAATTTCTCCGCATTGCAAGGTGCAATTCTGAAATTTTTTGCTTTTTCCTGCTCCTCTTAGCATGATAAAGAAGATTCAAAGAGAGTGAGATGCCAGCTCCTTTCATTCAGTCAGTAGCTTCAATCATTTCTGGACGTTTTTCAATGGCAAAAATCATTGAATATTGTAAATGCACAAACAGTAATTTCTCCGCATTGCAAGGTGCAATTCTGAAATTTTTTGCTTTTTCCTGCTCCTCTTAGCATGGTAAACAAGATTCAAAGAGAGTGAGATGCCAGCTCCTTTCATTCAGTCAGTAGCTTCAATCATTTCTGGACGTTTTTCAATGGCAAAAATCAATGAATATTGTAAATGCACAAACAGTAATTTCTCCGCATTGCAAGGTGCAATTCTGAAATTTTTTGCTTTTTCCTGCTCCACTTAGCATGATAAAGAAGATTCAAAGAGAGTGAGATGCCAGCTCCTTTCATTCAGTCAGTAGCTTCAATCATTTCTGGACGTTTTTCAATGGCAAAAATCAATGAATATTGTAAATGCACAAACAGTAATTTCTCCGCATTGCAAGGTGCAATTCTGAAATTTTTTGCTTTTTCCTGCTCCTCTTAGCATGGTAAACAAGATTCAAAGAGAGTGAGATGCCAGCTCCTTTAATTCAGTCAGTAGCTTCAATCATTTCTGGACGTTTTTCAATGTCAAAAATCAATGAATATTGTAAATGCACAAACAGTAATTTCTCCGCATTGCAAGGTGCAATTCTGAAATTTTTTGCTTTTTCCTGCTCCTCTTAGCATGATAAAGAAGATTCAAAGAGAGTGAGATGCCAGCTCCTTTCATTCAGTCAGTAGCTTCAAACATTTCTGGTATATGAATAACATGATGTTTTTCAATGGCAAAAATCAATGAATATTGTAAATGCACAAACAGTAATTTCTCCGCATTGCAAGGTGCAATTCTGAAATTTTTTGCTTTTTCCTGCTCCTCTTAGCATGATAAAGAAGATTCAAAGAGAATGAGATGCCAGCTCCTTTCATTCAGTCAGTAGCTTCAATCATTTCTGGACGTTTTTCAATGGCAAAAATCAATGAATATTGTAAATGCACAAACAGTAATTTCTCCGCATTGCAAGGTGCAATTCAGAAATTTTTTGCTTTTTCCTGCTCCTCTTAGCATGATAAAGAAGATTCAAAGAGAGTGAGATGCCAGCTCCTTTCATTCAGTCAGTAGCTTCAAACATTTCTGGTATATGAATAACATGATGTTTTTCAATGGCAAAAATCAATGAATATTGTAAATGCACAAACAGTAATTTCTCCGCATTGCAAGGTGCAATTCTGAAATTTTTTGCTTTTTCCTGCTCCTCTTAGCATGATAAAGAAGATTCAAAGAGAGTGAGATGCCAGCTCCTTTCATTCAGTCAGTAGCTTCAATCATTTCTGGACGTTTTTCAATGGCAAAAATCAATGAATATTGTAAATGCACAAACAGTAATTTCTCCGCATTGCAAGGTGCAATTCTGAAATTTTTTGCTTTTTCCTGCTCCTCTTAGCATGATAAACAAGATTCAAAGAGAGTGAGATGCCAGCTCCTTTCATTCAGTCAGTAGCTTCAATCATTTCTGAACGTTTTTCAATGGCAAAAATCAATGAATATTGTAAATGCACAAACAGTAATTTCTCCGCATTGCAAGGTGCAATTCTGAAATTTTTTGCTTTTTCCTGCTCCTCTTAGCATGATAAAGAAGATTCAAAGAGAGTGAGATGCCAGCTCCTTTCATTCAGTCAGTAGCTTCAAACATTTCTGGTATATGAATAACATGATGTTTTTCAATGGCAAAAATCAATGAATATTGTAAATGCACAAACAGTAATTTCTCCGCACTGCAAGGTGCAATTCTGAAATTTTTTGCTTTTTCCTGCTCCTCTTAGCATGATAAAGAAGATTCAAAGAGAGTGAGATGCCAGCTCCTTTCATTCAGTCAGAATCTTCAATCATTTCTGGACGTTTTTCAATGGCAAAAATCAATGAATATTGTAAATGCACAAACAGTAATTTCTCCGCATTGCAAGATGCAATTCTGAAATTTTTTGCTTTTTCCTGCTCCTCTTAGCATGATAAACAAGATTCAAAGAGAGTGAGATGCCAGCTCCTTTCATTCAGTCAGTAGCTTCAATCATTTCTGGACGTTTTTCAATGGCAAAAATCAATGAATATCGTAAATGCACAAACAGTAATTTCTTCGCATTGCAAGGTGCAATTCTGAAATTTTTTGCTTTTTCCTGCTCCTCTTAGCATGATAAAGAAGATTCAAAGAGAGTGAGATGCCAGCTCCTTTCATTCAGTCAGTAGCTTCAAACATTTCTGGTATATGAATAACATGATGTTTTTCAATGGCAAAAATCAATGAATATTGTAAATGCACAAACAGTAATTTCTCCGCATTGCAAGGTGCAATTCTGAAATTTTTTGCTTTTTCCTGCTCCTCTTAGCATGATAAAGAAGATTCAAAGAGAGTGAGATGGCAGCTCCTTTCATTCAGTCAGTAGCTTCAATCATTTCTGGACGTTTTTCAATGGCAAAAATCATTGAATATTGTAAATGCACAAACAGTAATTTCTCCGCATTGCAAGGTGCAATTCTGAAATTTTTTGCTTTTTCCTGCTCCTCTTAGCATGATAAACAAGATTCAAAGAGAGTGAGATGCCAGCTCCTTTCATTCAGTCAGTAGCTTCAATCATTTCTGGACGTTTTTCAATGGCAAAAATCAATGAATATTGTAAATGCACAAACAGTAATTTCTCCGCATTGCAAGGTGCAATTCTGAAATTTTTTGCTTTTTCCTGCTCCTCTTCGCATGATAAAGAAGATTCAAAGAGAGTGAGATGCCAGCTCCTTTCATTCAGTCAGTAGCTTCATTCATTTCTGGACGTTTTTCAATGGCAAAAATCAATGAATATTGTAAATGCACAAACAGTAATTTCTCCGCATTGCAAGGTGCAATTCTGAAATTTTTTGCTTTTTCCTGCTCCTCTTAGCATGGTAAACAAGATTCAAAGAGAGTGAGATGCCAGCTCCTTTCATTCAGTCAGTAGCTTCAATCATTTCTGGACGTTTTTCAATGGCAAAAATCAATGAATATTGTAAATGCACAAACAGTAATTTCTCCGCATTGCAAGGTGCAATTCTGAAATTTTTTGCTTTTTCCTGCTCCTCTTAGCATGATAAAGAAGATTCAAAGAGAGTGAGATGCCAGCTCCTTTCATTCAGTCAGTAGCTTCAAACATTTCTGGTATATGAATAACATGATGTTTTTCAATGGCAAAAATCAATGAATATTGTAAATGCACAAACAGTAATTTCTCCGCATTGCAAGGTGCAATTCTTAAATTTTTTGCTTTTTCCTGCTCCTCTTAGCATGATAAAGAAGATTCAAAGAGAATGAGATGCCAGCTCCTTTCATTCAGTCAGTAGATTCAATCATTTCTGGACGTTTTTCAATGGCAAAAATCAATGAATATTGTAAATGCACAAACAGTAATTTCTCCGCATTGCAAGGTGCAATTCTGAAATTTTTTGCTTTTTCCTGCTCCTCTTAGCATGATAAAGAAGATTCAAAGAGAGTGAGATGCCAGCTCCTTTCATTCAGTCAGTAGCTTCAAACATTTCTGGTATATGAATAACATGATGTTTTTCAATGGCAAAAATCAATGAATATTGTAAATGCACAAACAGTAATTTCTCCGCATTGCAAGGTGCAATTCTGAAATTTTTTGCTTTTTCCTGCTCCTCTTAGCATGATAAAGAAGATTCAAAGAGAGTGAGATGCCAGCTCCTTTCATTCAGTCAGTAGCTTCAATCATTTCTGGACGTTTTTCAATGGCAAAAATCAATGAATATTGTAAATGCACAAACAGTAATTTCTCCGCATTGCAAGGTGCAATTCTGAAATTTTTTGCTTTTTCCTGCTCCTCTTCGCATGATAAAGAAGATTCAAAGAGAGTGAGATGCCAGCTCCTTTCATTCAGTCAGTAGCTTCATTCATTTCTGGACGTTTTTCAATGGCAAAAATCAATGAATATTGTAAATGCACAAACAGTAATTTCTCCGCATTGCAAGGTGCAATTCTGAAATTTTTTGCTTTTTCCTGCTCCTCTTAGCATGGTAAACAAGATTCAAAGAGAGTGAGATGCCAGCTCCTTTCATTCAGTCAGTAGCTTCAATCATTTCTGGACGTTTTTCAATGGCAAAAATCAATGAATATTGTAAATGCACAAACAGTAATTTCTCCGCATTGCAAGGTGCAATTCTGAAATTTTTTGCTTTTTCCTGCTCCTCTTAGCATGATAAAGAAGATTCAAAGAGAGTGAGATGCCAGCTCCTTTCATTCAGTCAGTAGCTTCAAACATTTCTGGTATATGAATAACATGATGTTTTTCAATGGCAAAAATCAATGAATATTGTAAATGCACAAACAGTAATTTCTCCGCATTGCAAGGTGCAATTCTTAAATTTTTTGCTTTTTCCTGCTCCTCTTAGCATGATAAAGAAGATTCAAAGAGAATGAGATGCCAGCTCCTTTCATTCAGTCAGTAGATTCAATCATTTCTGGACGTTTTTCAATGGCAAAAATCAATGAATATTGTAAATGCACAAACAGTAATTTCTCCGCATTGCAAGGTGCAATTCTGAAATTTTTTGCTTTTTCCTGCTCCTCTTAGCATGATAAAGAAGATTCAAAGAGAGTGAGATGCCAGCTCCTTTCATTCAGTCAGTAGCTTCAAACATTTCTGGTATATGAATAACATGATGTTTTTCAATGGCAAAAATCAATGAATATTGTAAATGCACAAACAGTAATTTCTCCGCATTGCAAGGTGCAATTCTGAAATTTTTTGCTTTTTCCTGCTCCTCTTAGCATGATAAAGAAGATTCAAAGAGAGTGAGATGCCAGCTCCTTTCATTCAGTCAGTAGCTTCAATCATTTCTGGACGTTTTTCAATGGCAAAAATCAATGAATATTGTAAATGCACAAACAGTAATTTCTCCGCATTGCAAGGTGCAATTCTGAAATTTTTTGCTTTTTCCTGCTCCTCTTAGCATGATTAAGAAGATTCAAAGAGAGTGAGATGCCAGCTCCTTTCATTCAGTCAGTAGCTTCAAACATTTCTGGTATATGAATAACATGATGTTTTTCAATGGCAAAAATCAATGAATATTGTAAATGCACAAACAGTAATTTCTCCGCATTGCAAGGTGCAATTCTGAAATTTTTTGCTTTTTCCTGCTCCTCTTAGCATGATAAAGAAGATTCAAAGAGAGTGAGATGCCAGCTCCTTTAATTCAGTCAGTAGCTTCAATCATTTCTGGACGTTTTTCAAAGGCAAAAATCAATGAATATTGTAAATGCACAAACAGTAATTTCTCCGCATTGCAAGGTGCAATTCTGAAATTTTTTGCTTTTTCCTGCTCCTCTTAGCATGATAAAGAAGATTCAAAGAGAGTGAGATGCCAGCTCCTTTCATTCAGTCAGTAGCTTCAAACATTTCTGGTATATGAATAACATGATGTTTTTCAATGGCAAAAATCAATGAATATTGTAAATGCACAAACAGTAATTTCTCCGCATTGCAAGGTGCAATTCTGAAATTTTTTGCTTTTTCCTGCTCCTCTTAGCATGATAAAGAAGATTCAAAGAGAATGAGATGCCAGCTCCTTTCATTCAGTCAGTAGATTCAATCATTTCTGGACGTTTTTCAATGGCAAAAATCAATGAATATTGTAAATGCACAAACAGTAATTTCTCCGCATTGCAAGGTGCAATTCTGAAATTTTTTGCTTTTTCCTGCTCCTCTTAGCATGATAAAGAAGATTCAAAGAGAGTGAGATGCCAGCTCCTTTCATTCAGTCAGTAGCTTCAAACATTTCTGGTATATGAATAACATGATGTTTTTCAATGTCAAAAATCAATGAATATTGTAAATGCACAAACAGTAATTTCTCCGCATTGCAAGGTGCAATTCTGAAATTTTTTGCTTTTTCCTGCTCCTCTTAGCATGATAAAGAAGATTCAAAGAGAGTGAGATGCCATCTCCTTTCATTCAGTCAGTAGCTTCAATCATTTCTGGACGTTTTTCAATGGCAAAAATCAATGAATATTGTAAATGCACAAACAGTAATTTCTCCGCATTGCAAGGTGCAATTCTGAAATTTTTTGCTTTTTCCTGCTCCTCTTAGCATGATTAAGAAGATTCAAAGAGAGTGAGATGCCAGCTCCTTTCATTCAGTCAGTAGCTTCAAACATTTCTGGTATATGAATAACATGATGTTTTTCAATGGCAAAAATCAATGAATATTGTAAATGCACAAACAGTAATTTCTCCGCATTGCAAGGTGCAATTCTGAAATTTTTTGCTTTTTCCTGCTCCTCTTAGCATGATAAAGAAGATTCAAAGAGAGTGAGATGCCAGCTCCTTTAATTCAGTCAGTAGCTTCAATCATTTCTGGACGTTTTTCAAAGGCAAAAATCAATGAATATTGTAAATGCACAAACATTAATTTCTCCGCATTGCAAGGTGCAATTCTGAAATTTTTTGCTTTTTCCTGCTCCTCTTAGCATGATAAAGAAGATTCAAAGAGAGTGAGATGCCAGCTCCTTTCATTCAGTCAGTAGCTTCAAACATTTCTGGTATATGAATAACATGATGTTTTTCAATGGCAAAAATCAATGAATATTGTAAATGCACAAACAGTAATTTCTCCGCACTGCAAGGTGCAATTCTGAAATTTTTTGCTTTTTCCTGCTCCTCTTAGCATGATAAAGAAGATTCAAAGAGAGTGAGATGCCAGCTCCTTTCATTCAGTCAGAATCTTCAATCATTTCTGGACGTTTTTCAATGGCAAAAATCAATGAATATTGTAAATGCACAAACAGTAATTTCTCCGCATTGCAAGATGCAATTCTGAAATTTTTTGCTTTTTCCTGCTCCTCTTAGCATGATAAACAAGATTCAAAGAGAGTGAGATGCCAGCTCCTTTCATTCAGTCAGTAGCTTCAATCATTTCTGGACGTTTTTCAAAGGCAAAAATCAATGAATATCGTAAATGCACAAACAGTAATTTCTCCGCATTGCAAGGTGCAATTCTGAAATTTTTTGCTTTTTCCTGTTCCTCTTAGCATGGTAAAGAAGATTCAAAGAGAGTGAGATGCCAGCTCCTTTCATTCAGTCAGTAGCTTCAATCATTTCTGGACGTTTTTCAATGGCAAAAATCAATGAATATTGTAAATGCACAAACAGTAATTTCTCCGCATTGCAAGGTGCAATTCTGAAATTTTTTGCTTTTTCCTGCTCCTCTTAGCATGATAAAGAAGATTCAAAGAGAGTGAGATGCCAGCTCCTTTCATTCAGTCAGTAGCTTCAAACATTTCTGGTATATGAATAACATGATGTTTTTCAATGGCAAAAATCAATGAATATTGTAAATGCACAAACAGTAATTTCTCCGCATTGCAAGGTGCAATTCTGAAATTTTTTGCTTTTTCCTGCTCCTCTTAGCATGATAAAGAAGATTCAAAGAGAGTGAGATGCCAGCTCCTTTCATTCAGTCAGTAGCTTCAATCATTTCTGGACGTTTTTCAATGGCAAAAATCATTGAATATTGTAAATGCACAAACAGTAATTTCTCCGCATTGCAAGGTGCAATTCTGAAATTTTTTGCTTTTTCCTGCTCCTCTTAGCATGATAAACAAGATTCAAAGAGAGTGAGATGCCAGCTCCTTTCATTCAGTCAGTAGCTTCAATCATTTCTGGACGTTTTTCAATGGCAAAAATCAATGAATATTGTAAATGCACAAACAGTAATTTTTCCGCATTGCAAGGTGCAATTCTGAAATTTTTTGCTTTTTCCTGCTCCTCTTCGCATGATAAAGAAGATTCAAAGAGAGTGAGATGCCAGCTCCTTTCATTCAGTCAGTAGCTTCAATCATTTCTGGACGTTTTTCAATGGCAAAAATCAATGAATATTGTAAATGCACAAACAGTAATTTCTCCGCATTGCAAGGTGCAATTCGGAAATTTTTTGCTTTTTCCTGCTCCTCTTAGCATGGTAAACAAGATTCAAAGAGAGTGAGATGCCAGCTCCTTTCATTCAGTCAGTAGCTTCAATCATTTCTGGACGTTTTTCAATGGCAAAAATCAATGAATATTGTAAATGCACAAACAGTAATTTCTCCGCATTGCAAGGTGCAATTCTGAAATTTTTTGCTTTTTCCTGCTCCTCTTAGCATGATAAAGAAGATTCAAAGAGAGTGAGATGCCAGCTCCTTTCATTCAGTCAGTAGCTTCAAACATTTCTGGTATATGAATAACATGATGTTTTTCAATGGCAAAAATCAATGAATATTGTAAATGCACAAACAGTAATTTCTCCGCATTGCAAGGTGCAATTCTGAAATTTTTTGCTTTTTCCTGCTCCTCTTAGCATGATAAAGAAGATTGAAAGAGAGTGAGATGCCAGCTCCTTTCATTCAGTCAGTAGCTTCAATCATTTCTGGACGTTTTTCAATGGCAAAAATCAATGAATATTGTAAATGCACAAACAGTAATTTCTCCGCATTGCAAGGTGCAATTCTGAAATTTTTTGCTTTTTCCTGCTCCTCTTAGCATGATAAACAAGATTCAAAGAGAGTGAGATGCCAGCTCCTTTCATTCAGTCAGTAGCTTCAATCATTTCTGGACGTTTTTCAATGGCAAAAATCAATGAATATTGTAAATGCACAAACAGTAATTTCTCCGCATTGCAAGGTGCAATTCTGAAATTTTTTGCTTTTTCCTGCTCCTCTTAGCATGATTAAGAAGATTCAAAGAGAGTGAGATGCCAGCTCCTTTCATTCAGTCAGTAGCTTCAAACATTTCTGGTATATGAATAACATGATGTTTTTCAATGGCAAAAATCAATGAATATTGTAAATGCACAAACAGTAATTTCTCCGCATTGCAAGGTGCAATTCTGAAATTTTTTGCTTTTTCCTGCTCCTCTTAGCATGATAAAGAAGATTCAAAGAGAGTGAGATGCCAGCTCCTTTAATTCAGTCAGTAGCTTCAATCATTTCTGGACGTTTTTCAAAGGCAAAAATCAATGAATATTGTAAATGCACAAACAGTAATTTCTCCGCATTGCAAGGTGCAATTCTGAAATTTTTTGCTTTTTCCTGCTCCTCTTAGCATGATAAAGAAGATTCAAAGAGAGTGAGATGCCAGCTCCTTTCATTCAGTCAGTAGCTTCAATCATTTCTGGACATTTTTCAATGGCAAAAATCAATGAATATTGTAAATGCACAAACAGTAATTTCTCCGCATTGCAAGGTGCAATTCTGAAATATTTTGCTTTTTCCTGCTCCTCTTTGCATGATAAAGAAGATTCAAAGAGAGTGAGATGCCAGCTCCTTTCATTCAGTCAGTAGCTTCAATCATTTCTGGACGTTTTTCAATGGCAAAAATCAATGAATATTGTAAATGCACAAACAGTAATTTCTCCGCATTGCAAGGTGCAATTCTGAAATTTTTTGCTTTTTCCTGCTCCTCTTAGCATGATAAAGAAGATTCAAAGAGAGTGAGATGCCAGCTCCTTTCATTCAGTCAGTAGCTTCAATCATTTCTGGACATTTTTCAATGGCAAAAATCAATGAATATTGTAAATGCACAAACAGTAATTTCTCCGCATTGCAAGGTGCAATTCTGAAATATTTTGCTTTTTCCTGCTCCTCTTAGCATGATAAAGAAGATTAAAAGAGAGTGAGATGCCAGCTCCTTTCATTCAGTCAGTAGCTTCAATCATTTCTGGACGTTTTTCAATGGCAAAAATCAATGAATATTGTAAATGCACAAACAGTAATTTCTCCGCATTGCAAGGGGCAATTCTGAAATTTTTTGCTTTTTCCTGCTCCTCTTAGCATGATAAACAAGATTCAAAGAGAGTGAGATGCCAGCTCCTTTCATTCAGTCAGTAGCTTCAATCATTTCTGGACGTTTTTCAATGGCAAAAATCAATGAATATTGTAAATGCACAAACAGTAATTTCTCCGCATTGCAAGGTGCAATTCTGAAATTTTTTGCTTTTTCCTGCTCCTCTTAGCATGATAAAGAAGATTCAAAGAGAGTGAGATGCCAGCTCCTTTCATTCAGTCAGTAGCTTCAAACATTTCTGGTATATGAATAACATGATGTTTTTCAATGGCAAAAATCAATGAATATTGTAAATGCACAAACAGTAATTTCTCCGCATTGCAAGGTGCAATTCTGAAATTTTTTGCTTTTTCCTGCTCCTCTTAGCATGATAAAGAAGATTCAAAGAGAGTGAGATGCCAGCTCCTTTCATTCAGTCAGTAGCTTCAATCATTTCTGGACGTTTTTCAATGGCAAAAATCAATGAATATTGTAAATGCACAAACAGTAATTTCTCCGCATTGCAAGGTGCAATTCTGAAATTGTTTGCTTTTTCCTGCTCCTCTTAGCATGATAAACAAGATTCAAAGAGAGTGAGATGCCAGCTCCTTTCATTCAGTCAGTAGCTTCAAACATTTCTGGTATATGAATAACATGATGTTTTTCAATGGCAAAAATCAATGAATATTGTAAATGCACAAACAGTAATTTCTCCGCATTGCAAGGTGCAATTCTGAAATTTTTTGCTTTTTCCTGCTCCTCTTAGCATGATAAAGAAGATTCAAAGAGAGTGAGATGCCAGCTCCTTTCATTCAGTCAGTAGCTTCAATCATTTCTGGACGTTTTTCAAAGGCAAAAATCAATGAATATTGTAAATGCACAAACAGTAATTTCTCCGCATTGCAAGGTGCAATTCTGAAATATTTTGCTTTTTCCTGCTCCTCTTAGCATGATAAAGAAGATTCAAAGAGAGTGAGATGCCAGCTCCTTTCATTCAGTCAGTAGCTTCAATCATTTCTGGACGTTTTTCAATGGCAAAAATCAATGAATATTGTAAATGCACAAACAGTAATTTCTCCGCATTGCAAGGTGCAATTCTGAAATTTTTTGCTTTTTCCTGCTCCTCTTAGCATGATTAAGAAGATTCAAAGAGAGTGAGATGCCAGCTCCTTTCATTCAGTCAGTAGCTTCAAACATTTCTGGTATATGAATAACATGATGTTTTTCAATGGCAAAAATCAATGAATATTGTAAATGCACAAACAGTAATTTCTCCGCATTGCAAGGTGCAATTCTGAAATTTTTTGCTTTTTCCTGCTCCTCTTAGCATGATAAAGAAGATTCAAAGAGAGTGAGATGCCAGCTCCTTTCATTCAGTCAGTAGCTTCAATCATTTCTGGACGTTTTTCAAAGGCAAAAATCAATGAATATTGTAAATGCACAAACAGTAATTTCTCCGCATTGCAAGGTGCAATTCTGAAATATTTTGCTTTTTCCTGCTCCTCTTAGCATGATAAAGAAGATTCAAAGAGAGTGAGATGCCAGCTCCTTTCATTCAGTCAGTAGCTTCAATCATTTCTGGACGTTTTTCAATGGCAAAAATCAATGAATATTGTAAATGCACAAACAGTAATTTCTCCGCATTGCACGGTGCAATTCTGAAATTTTTTGCTTTTTCCTGCTCCTCTTAGCATGATAAAGAAGATTCAAAGAGAGTGAGATGCCAGCTCCTTTCATTCAGTCAGTAGCTTCAATCATTTCTGGACATTTTTCAATGGCAAAAATCAATGAATATTGTAAATGCACAAACAGTAATTTCTCCGCATTGCAAGGTGCAAATCTGAAATATTTTGCTTTTTCCTGCTCCTCTTAGCATGATAAAGAAGATTAAAAGAGAGTGAGATGCCAGCTCCTTTCATTCAGTCAGTAGCTTCAATCATTTCTGGACGTTTTTCAATGGCAAAAATCAATGAATATTGTAAATGCACAAACAGTAATTTCTCCGCATTGCAAGGGGCAATTCTGAAATTTTTTGCTTTTTCCTGCTCCTCTTAGCATGATAAACAAGATTCAAAGAGAGTGAGATGCCAGCTCCTTTCATTCAGTCAGTAGCTTCAATCATTTCTGGACGTTTTTCAATGGCAAAAATCAATGAATATTGTAAATGCACAAACAGTAATTTCTCCGCATTGCAAGGTGCAATTCTGAAATTTTTTGCTTTTTCCTGCTCCTCTTAGCATGATAAAGAAGATTCAAAGAGAGCGAGATGCCATCTCCTTTCATTCAGTCAGTAGCTTCAAACATTTCTGGTATATGAATAACATGATGTTTTTCAATGGCAAAAATCAATGAATATTGTAAATGCACAAACAGTAATTTCTCCGCACTGCAAGGTGCAATTCTGAAATTTTTTGCTTTTTCCTGCTCCTCTTAGCATGATAAAGAAGATTCAAAGAGAGTGAGATGCCAGCTCCTTTCATTCAGTCAGTAGCTTCAATCATTTCTGGACGTTTTTCAATGGCAAAAATCAATGAATATTGTAAATGCACAAACAGTAATTTCTCCGCATTGCAAGATGCAATTCTGAAATTTTTTGCTTTTTCCTGCTCCTCTTAGCATGATAAACAAGATTCAAAGAGAGTGAGATGCCAGCTCCTTTCATTCAGTCAGTAGCTTCAATCATTTCTGGACGTTTTTCAATGGCAAAAATCAATGAATATTGTAAATGCACAAACAGTAATTTCTCCGCATTGCAAGGTGCAATTCTGAAATTTTTTGCTTTTTCCTGCTCCTCTTAGCATGATAAAGAAGATTCAAAGAGAGTGAGATGCCAGCTCCTTTCATTCAGTCAGTAGCTTCAATCATTTCTGGACGTTTTTCAATGGCAAAAATCAATGAATATTGTAAATGCACAAACAGTAATTTCTCCGCATTGCAAGGTGCAATTCTGAAATTTTTTGCTTTTTCCTGCTCCTCTTAGCATGGTAAACAAGATTCAAAGAGAGTGAGATGCCAGCTCCTTTCATTCAGTCAGTAGCTTCAATCATTTCTGGACGTTTTTCAATGGCAAAAATCAATGAATATTGTAAATGCACAAACAGTAATTTCTCCGCATTGCAAGGTGCAATTCTGAAATTTTTTGCTTTTTCCTGCTCCTCTTAGCATGATAAAGAAGATTCAAAGAGAGTGAGATGCCAGCTCCTTTCATTCAGTCAGTAGCTTCAAACATTTCTGGTATATGAATAACATGATGTTTTTCAATGGCAAAAATCAATGAATATTGTCAATGCACAAACAGTAATTTCTCCGCATTGCAAGGTGCAATTCTGAAATTTTTTGCTTTTTCCTGCTCCTCTTAGCATGATAAAGAAGATTCAAAGAGAATGAGATGCCAGCTCCTTTCATTCAGTCAGTAGCTTCAATCATTTCTGGACGTTTTTCAATGGCAAAAATCAATGAATATTGTAAATGCACAAACAGTAATTTCTCCGCATTGCAAGGTGCAATTCTGAAATTTTTTGCTTTTTCCTGCTCCTCTTAGCATGATAAAGAAGATTCAAAGAGAGTGAGATGCCAGCTCCTTTCATTCAGTCAGTAGCTTCAAACATTTCTGGTATATGAATAACATGATGTTTTTCAATGGCAAAAATCAATGAATATTGTAAATGCACAAACAGTAATTTCTCCGCATTGCAAGGTGCAATTCTGAAATTTTTTGCTTTTTCCTGCTCCTCTTAGCATGATAAAGAAGATTCAAAGAGAGTGAGATGCCAGCTCCTTTCATTCAGTCAGTAGCTTCAATCATTTCTGGACGTTTTTCAATGGCAAAAATCAATGAATATTGTAAATGCACAAACAGTAATTTCTCCGCATTGCAAGGTGCAATTCTGAAATTTTTTGCTTTTTCCTGCTCCTCTTAGCATGATAAACAAGATTCAAAGAGAGTGAGATGCCAGCTCCTTTCATTCAGTCAGTAGCTTCAATCATTTCTGGACGTTTTTCAATGGCAAAAATCAATGAATATTGTAAATGCACAAACAGTAATTTCTCCGCATTGCAAGGTGCAATTCTGAAATTTTTTGCTTTTTCCTGCTCCTCTTAGCATGATAAAGAAGATTCAAAGAGAGTGAGATGCCAGCTCCTTTCATTCAGTCAGTAGCTTCAAACATTTCTGGTATATGAATAACATGATGTTTTTCAATGGCAAAAATCAATGAATATTGTAAATGCACAAACAGTAATTTCTCCGCACTGCAAGGTGCAATTCTGAAATTTTTTGCTTTTTCCTGCTCCTCTTAGCATGATAAAGAAGATTCAAAGAGAGTGAGATGCCAGCTCCTTTCATTCAGTCAGAATCTTCAATCATTTCTGGACGTTTTTCAATGGCAAAAATCAATGAATATTGTAAATGCACAAACAGTAATTTCTCCGCATTGCAAGATGCAATTCTGAAATTTTTTGCTTTTTCCTGCTCCTCTTAGCATGATAAACAAGATTCAAAGAGAGTGAGATGCCAGCTCCTTTCATTCAGTCAGTAGCTTCAATCATTTCTGGACGTTTTTCAATGGCAAAAATCAATGAATATTGTAAATGCACAAACAGTAATTTCTCCGCATTGCAAGGTGCAATTCTGAAATTTTTTGCTTTTTCCTGTTCCTCTTAGCATGGTAAAGAAGATTCAAAGAGAGTGAGATGCCAGCTCCTTTCATTCAGTCAGTAGCTTCAATCATTTCTGGACGTTTTTCAATGGCAAAAATCAATGAATATTGTAAATGCACAAACAGTAATTTCTCCGCATTGCAAGGTGCAATTCTGAAATTTTTTGCTTTTTCCTGCTCCTCTTAGCATGATAAAGAAGATTCAAAGAGAGTGAGTTGCCAGCTCCTTTCATTCAGTCAGTAGCTTCAAACATTTCTGGTATATGAATAACATGATGTTTTTCAATGGCAAAAATCAATGAATATTGTAAATGCACAAACAGTAATTTCTCCGCATTGCAAGGTGCAATTCTGAAATTTTTTGCTTTTTCCTGCTCCTCTTAGCATGATAAAGAAGATTCAAAGAGAGTGAGATGCCAGCTCCTTTCATTCAGTCAGTAGCTTCAATCATTTCTGGACGTTTTTCAATGGCAAAAATCATTGAATATTGTAAATGCACAAACAGTAATTTCTCCGCATTGCAAGGTGCAATTCTGAAATTTTTTGCTTTTTCCTGCTCCTCTTAGCATGATAAACAAGATTCAAAGAGAGTGAGATGCCAGCTCCTTTCATTCAGTCAGTAGCTTCAATCATTTCTGGACGTTTTTCAATGGCAAAAATCAATGAATATTGTAAATGCACAAACAGTAATTTCTCCGCATTGCAAGGTGCAATTCTGAAATTTTTTGCTTTTTCCTGCTCCTCTTAGCATGATAAAGAAGATTCAAAGAGAGTGAGATGCCAGCTCCTTTCATTCAGTCAGTAGCTTCAATCATTTCTGGACGTTTTTCAATGGCAAAAATCAATGAATATTGTAAATGCACAAACAGTAATTTCTCCGCATTGCAAGGTGCAATTCTGAAATTTTTTGCTTTTTCCTGCTCCTCTTTGCATGGTAAACAAGATTCAAAGAGAGTGAGATGCCAGCTCCTTTCATTCAGTCAGTAGCTTCAATCATTTCTGGACGTTTTTCCATGGCAAAAATCAATGAATATTGTAAATGCACAAACAGTAATTTCTCCGCATTGCAAGGTGCAATTCTGAAATTTTTTGCTTTTTCCTGCTCCTCTTAGCATGATAAAGAAGATTCAAAGAGAGTGAGATGCCAGCTCCTTTCATTCAGTCAGTAGCTTCAAACATTTCTGGTATATGAATAACATGATGTTTTTCAATGGCAAAAATCAATGAATATTGTAAATGCACAAACAGTAATTTCTCCGCATTGCAAGGTGCAATTCTGAAATTTTTTGCTTTTTCCTGCTCCTCTTAGCATGATAAAGAAGATTCAAAGAGAATGAGATGCCAGCTCCTTTCATTCAGTCAGTAGCTTCAATCATTTCTGGACGTTTTTCAATGGCAAAAATCAATGAATATTGTAAATGCACAAACAGTAATTTCTCTGCATTGCAAGGTGCAATTCTGAAATTTTTTGCTTTTTCCTGCTCCTCTTAGCATGATAAAGAAGATTCAAAGAGAGTGAGATGCCAGCTCCTTTCATTCAGTCAGTAGCTTCAAACATTTCTGGTATATGAATAACATGATGTTTTTCAATGGCAAAAATCAATGAATATTGTAAATGCACAAACAGTAATTTCTCCGCATTGCAAGGTGCAATTCTGAAATTTTTTGCTTTTTCCTGCTCCTCTTAGCATGATAAAGAAGATTCAAAGAGAGTGAGATGCCAGCTCCTTTCATTCAGTCAGTAGCTTCAATCATTTCTGGACGTTTTTCAATGGCAAAAATCAATGAATATTGTAAATGCACAAACAGTAATTTCTCCGCATTGCAAGGTGCAATTCTGAAATTTTTTGCTTTTTCCTGCTCCTCTTAGCATGATAAACAAGATTCAAAGAGAGTGAGATGCCAGCTCCTTTCATTCAGTCAGTAGCTTCAATCATTTCTGGACGTTTTTCAATGGCAAAAATCAATGAATATTGTAAATGCACAAACAGTAATTTCTCCGCATTGCAAGGTGCAATTCTGAAATTTTTTGCTTTTTCCTGCTCCTCTTAGCATGATAAAGAAGATTCAAAGAGAGTGAGATGCCAGCTCCTTTCATTCAGTCAGTAGCTTCAAACATTTCTGGTATATGAATAACATGATGTTTTTCAATGGCAAAAATCAATGAATATTGTAAATGCACAAACAGTAATTTCTCCGCACTGCAAGGTGCAATTCTGAAATTTTTTGCTTTTTCCTGCTCCTCTTAGCATGATAAAGAAGATTCAAAGAGAGTGAGATGCCAGCTCCTTTCATTCAGTCAGAATCTTCAATCATTTCTGGACGTTTTTCAATGGCAAAAATCAATGAATATTGTAAATGCACAAACAGTAATTTCTCCGCATTGCAAGATGCAATTCTGAAATTTTTTGCTTTTTCCTGCTCCTCTCAGCATGATAAACAAGATTCAAAGAGAGTGAGATGCCAGCTCCTTTCATTCAGTCAGTAGCTTCAATCATTTCTGGACGTTTTTCAATGGCAAAAATCAATGAATATTGTAAATGCACAAACAGTAATTTCTCCGCATTGCAAGGTGCAATTCTGAAATTTTTTGCTTTTTCCTGTTCCTCTTAGCATGGTAAAGAAGATTCAAAGAGAGTGAGATGCCAGCTCCTTTCATTCAGTCAGTAGCTTCAATCATTTCTGGACGTTTTTCAATGGCAAAAATCAATGAATATTGTAAATGCACAAACAGTAATTTCTCCGCATTGCAAGGTGCAATTCTGAAATTTTTTGCTTTTTCCTGCTCCTCTTAGCATGATAAAGAAGATTCAAAGAGAGTGAGATGCCAGCTCCTTTCATTCAGTCAGTAGCTTCAAACATTTCTGGTATATGAATAACATGATGTTTTTCAATGGCAAAAATCAATAAATATTGTAAATGCACAAACAGTAATTTCTCCGCATTGCAAGGTGCAATTCTGAAATTTTTTGCTTTTTCCTGCTCCTCTTAGCATGATAAAGAAGATTCAAAGAGAGTGAGATGCCAGCTCCTTTCATTCAGTCAGTAGCTTCAATCATTTCTGGACGTTTTTCAATGGCAAAAATCATTGAATATTGTAAATGCACAAACAGTAATTTCTCCGCATTGCAAGGTGCAATTCTGAAATTTTTTGCTTTTTCCTGCTCCTCTTAGCATGATAAACAAGATTCAAAGAGAGTGAGATGCCAGCTCCTTTCATTCAGTCAGTAGCTTCAATCATTTCTGGACGTTTTTCAATGGCAAAAATCAATGAATATTGTAAATGCACAAACAGTAATTTCTCCGCATTGCAAGGTGCAATTCTGAAATTTTTTGCTTTTTCCTGCTCCTCTTAGCATGATAAAGAAGATTCAAAGAGAGTGAGATGCCAGCTCCTTTCATTCAGTCAGTAGCTTCAATCATTTCTGGACGTTTTTCAATGGCAAAAATCAATGAATATTGTAAATGCACAAACAGTAATTTCTCCGCATTGCAAGGTGCAATTCTGAAATTTTTTGCTTTTTCCTGCTCCTCTTAGCATGGTAAACAAGATTCAAAGAGAGTGAGATGCCAGCTCCTTTCATTCAGTCAGTAGCTTCAATCATTTCTGGACGTTTTTCAATGGCAAAAATCAATGAATATTGTAAATGCACAAACAGTAATTTCTCCGCATTGCAAGGTGCAATTCTGAAATTTTTTGCTTTTTCCTGCTCCTCTTAGCATGATAAAGAAGATTCAAAGAGAGTGAGATGCCAGCTCCTTTCATTCAGTCAGTAGCTTCAAACATTTCTGGTATATGAATAACATGATGTTTTTCAATGGCAAAAATCAATGAATATTGTAAATGCACAAACAGTAATTTCTCCGCATTGCAAGGTGCAATTCTGAAATTTTTTGCTTTTTCCTGCTCCTCCTAGCATGATAAAGAAGATTCAAAGAGAATGAGATGCCAGCTCCTTTCATTCAGTCAGTAACTTCAATCATTTCTGGACGTTTTTCAATGGCAAAAATCAATGAATATTGTAAATGCACAAACAGTAATTTCTCCGCATTGCAAGGTGCAATTCTGAAATTTTTTGCTTTTTCCTGCTCCTCTTAGCATGATAAAGAAGATTTAAAGAGAGTGAGATGCCAGCTCCTTTCATTCAGTCAGTAGCTTCAAACATTTCTGGTATATGAATAACATGATGTTTTTCAATGGCAAAAATCAATGAATATTGTAAATGCACAAACAGTAATTTCTCCGCATTGCAAGGTGCAATTCTGAAATTTTTTGCTTTTTCCTGCTCCTCTTAGCATGATAAAGAAGATTCAAAGAGAGTGAGATGCCAGCTCCTTTCATTCAGTCAGTAGCTTCAATCATTTCTGGACGTTTTTCAATGGCAAAAATCAATGAATATTGTAAATGCACAAACAGTAATTTCTCCGCATTGCAAGGTGCAATTCTGAAATTTTTTGCTTTTTCCTGCTCCTCTTAGCATGATAAACAAGATTCAAAGAGAGTGAGATGCCAGCTCCTTTCATTCAGTCAGTAGCTTCAATCATTTCTGGACGTTTTTCAATGGCAAAAATCAATGAATATTGTAAATGCACAAACAGTAATTTCTCCGCATTGCAAGGTGCAATTCTGAAATTTTTTGCTTTTTCCTGCTCCTCTTAGCATGATAAAGAAGATTCAAAGAGAGTGAGATGCCAGCTCCTTTCATTCAGTCAGTAGCTTCAAACATTTCTGGTATATGAATAACATGATGTTTTTCAATGGCAAAAATCAATGAATATTGTAAATGCACAAACAGTAATTTCTCCGCACTGCAAGGTGCAATTCTGAAATTTTTTGCTTTTTCCTGCTCCTCTTAGCATGATAAAGAAGATTCAAAGAGAGTGAGATGCCAGCTCCTTTCATTCAGTCAGAATCTTCAATCATTTCTGGACGTTTTTCAATGGCAAAAATCAATGAATATTGTAAATGCACAAACAGTAATTTCTCCGCATTGCAAGATGCAATTCTGAAATTTTTTGCTTTTTCCTGCTCCTCTTAGCATGATAAACAAGATTCAAAGAGAGTGAGATGCCAGCTCCTTTCATTCAGTCAGTAGCTTCAATCATTTCTGGACGTTTTTCAATGGCAAAAATCAATGAATATTGTAAATGCACAAACAGTAATTTCTCCGCATTGCAAGGTGCAATTCTGAAATTTTTTGCTTTTTCCTGTTCCTCTTAGCATGGTAAAGAAGATTCAAAGAGAGTGAGATGCCAGCTCCTTTCATTCAGTCAGTAGCTTCAATCATTTCTGGACATTTTTCAATGGCAAAAATCAATGAATATTGTAAATGCACAAACAGTAATTTCTCCGCATTGCAAGGTGCAATTCTGAAATTTTTTGCTTTTTCCTGCTCCTCTTAGCATGATAAAGAAGATTCAAAGAGAGTGAGATGCCAGCTCCTTTCATTCAGTCAGTAGCTTCAAACATTTCTGGTATATGAATAACATGATGTTTTTCAATGGCAAAAATCAATGAATATTGTAAATGCACAAACAGTAATTTCTCCGCATTGCAAGGTGCAATTCTGAAATTTTTTGCTTTTTCCTGCTCCTCTTAGCATGATAAAGAAGATTCAAAGAGAGTGAGATGCCAGCTCCTTTCATTCAGTCAGTAGCTTCAATCATTTCTGGACGTTTTTCAATGGCAAAAATCAATGAATATTGTAAATGCACAAACAGTAATTTCTCCGCATTGCAAGGTGCAATTCTGAAATTTTTTGCTTTTTCCTGCTCCTCTTAGCATGGTAAACAAGATTCAAAGAGAGTGAGATGCCAGCTCCTTTCATTCAGTCAGTAGCTTCAATCATTTCTGGACGTTTTTCAATGGCAAAAATCAATGAATATTGTAAATGCACAAACAGTAATTTCTCCGCATTGCAAGGTGCAATTCTGAAATTTTTTGCTTTTTCCTGCTCCTCTTAGCATGATAAAGAAGATTCAAAGAGAGTGAGATGCCAGCTCCTTTCATTCAGTCAGTAGCTTCAAACATTTCTGGTATATGAATAACATGATGTTTTTCAATGGCAAAAATCAATGAATATTGTAAATGCACAAACAGTAATTTCTCCGCATTGCAAGGTGCAATTCTGAAATTTTTTGCTTTTTCCTGCTCCTCTTAGCATGATAAAGAAGATTCAAAGAGAATGAGATGCCAGCTCCTTTCATTCAGTCAGTAGCTTCAATCATTTCTGGACGTTTTTCAATGGCAAAAATCAATGAATATTGTAAATGCACAAACACTAATTTCTCCGCATTGCAAGGTGCAATTCTGAAATTTTTTGCTTTTTCCTGCTCCTCTTAGCATGATAAAGAAGATTCAAAGAGAGTGAGATGCCAGCTCCTTTCATTCAGTCAGTAGCTTCAAACATTTCTGGTATATGAATAACATGATGTTTTTCAATGGCAAAAATCAATGAATATTGTAAATGCACAAACAGTAATTTCTCCGCATTGCAAGGTGCAATTCTGAAATTTTTTGCTTTTTCCTGCTCCTCTTAGCATGATAAAGAAGATTCAAAGAGAGTGAGATGCCAGCTCCTTTCATTCAGTCAGTAGCTTCAATCATTTCTGGACGTTTTTCAATGGCAAAAATAAATGAATATTGTAAATGCACAAACAGTAATTTCTCCGCATTGCAAGGTGCAATTCTGAAATTTTTTGCTTTTTCCTGCTCCTCTTAGCATGATAAACAAGATTCAAAGAGAGTGAGATGCCAGCTCCTTTCATTCAGTCAGTAGCTTCAATCATTTCTGGACGTTTTTCAATGGCAAAAATCAATAAATATTGTAAATGCACAAACAGTAATTTCTCCGCATTGCAAGGTGCAATTCTGAATTTTTTTGCTTTTTCCTGCTCCTCTTAGCATGATTAAGAAGATTCAAAGTGAGTGAGATGCCAGCTCCTTTCATTCAGTCAGTAGCTTCAAACATTTCTGGTATATGAATAACATGATGTTTTTCAATGGCAAAAATCAATGAATATTGTAAATGCACAAACAGTAATTTCTCTGCATTGCAAGGTGCAATTCTGAATTTTTTTGCTTTTTCCTGCTCCTCTTAGCATGATAAACAAGATTCAAAGAGAGTGAGATGCCAGCTCCTTTCATTCAGTCAGTAGCTTCAATCATTTCTGGACGTTTTTCAATGGCAAAAATCAATGAATATTGTAAATGCACAAACAGTAATTTCTCCGCATTGCAAGGTGCAATTCTGAAATATTTTGCTTTTTCCTGCTCCTCTTAGCATGATAAAGAAGATTAAAAGAGAGTGAGATGCCAGCTCCTTTCATTCAGTCAGTAGCTTCAATCATTTCTGGACGTTTTTCAATGGCAAAAATCAATGAATATTGTAAATGCACAAACAGTAATTTCTCCGCATTGCAAGGGGCAATTCTGAAATTTTTTGCTTTTTCCTGCTCCTCTTAGCATGGTAAACAAGATTCAAAGAGAGTGAGATGCCAGCTCCTTTCATTCAGTCAGTAGCTTCAATCATTTCTGATCGTTTTTCAATGGCAAAAATCAATGAATATTGTAAATGCACAAACAGTAATTTCTCCGCATTGCAAGGTGCAATTCTGAAATTTTTTGCTTTTTCCTGCTCCTCTTAGCATGATAAAGAAGATTCAAAGAGAGTGAGATGCCAGCTCCTTTCATTCAGTCAGTAGCTTCAAACATTTCTGGTATATGAATAACATGATGTTTTTCAATGGCAAAAATCAATGAATATTGTAAATGCACAAACAGTAATTTCTCCGCATTGCAAGGTGCAATTCTGAAATTTTTTGCTTTTTCCTGCTCCTCTTAGCATGATAAAGAAGATTCAAAGAGAATGAGATGCCAGCTCCTTTCATTCAGTCAGTAGCTTCAATCATTTCTGGACATTTTTCAATGGCAAAAATCAATGAATATTGTAAATGCACAAACAGTAATTTCTCCGCATTGCAAGGTGCAATTCTGAAATTTTTTGCTTTTTCCTGCTCCTCTTAGCATGATAAAGAAGATTCAAAGAGAGTGAGATGCCAGCTCCTTTCATTCAGTCAGTAGCTTCAATCATTTCTGGTATATGAATAACATGATGTTTTTCAATGGCAAAAATCAATGAATATTGTAAATGCACAAACAGTAATTTCTCCGCATTGCAAGGTGCAATTCTGAAATTTTTTGCTTTTTCCTGCTCCTCTTAGCATGATAAAGAAGATTCAAAGAGAGTGAGATGCCAGCTCCTTTCATTCAGTCAGTAGCTTCAATCATTTCTGGACGTTTTTCAATGGCAAAAATCAATGAATATTGTAAATGCACAAACAGTAATTTCTCCGCATTGCAAGGTGCAATTCTGAAATTTTTTGCTTTTTCCTGCTCCTCTTAGCATGATAAAAAAGATTCAAAGAGAGTGAGATGCCAGCTCCTTTCATTCAGTCAGTAGCTTCAATCATTTCTGGACGTTTTTCAATGGCAAAAATCAATGAATATTGTAAATGCACAAACAGTAATTTCTCCGCATTGCAAGGTGCAATTCTGAAATTTTTTGCTTTTTCCTGCTCCTCTTAGCATGATTAAGAAGATTCAAAGAGAGTGAGATGCCAGCTCCTTTCATTCAGTCAGTAGCTTCAAACATTTCTGGTATATGAATAACATGATGTTTTTCAATGTCAAAAATCAATGAATATTGTAAATGCACAAACAGTAATTTCTCCGCATTGCAAGGTGCAATTCTGAAATTTTTTGCTTTTTCCTGCTCCTCTTAGCATGATAAAGAAGATTCAAAGAGAGTGAGATGCCAGCTCCTTTCATTCAGTCAGTAGCTTCAATCATTTCTGGACGTTTTTCAAAGGCAAAAATCAATGAATATTGTAAATGCACAAACAGTAATTTCTCCGCATTGCAAGGTGCAATTCTGAAATTTTTTGCTTTTTCCTGCTCCTCTTAGCATGATAAAGAAGATTCAAAGAGAGTGAGATGCCAGCTCCTTTCATTCAGTCAGTAGCTTCAATCATTTCTGGACATTTTTCAATGGCAAAAATCAATGAATATTGTAAATGCACAAACAGTAATTTCTCCGCATTGCAAGGTGCAATTCTGAAATATTTTGCTTTTTCCTGCTCCTCTTAGCATGATAAAGAAGATTCAAAGAGAGTGAGATGCCAGCTCCTTTCATTCAGTCAGTAGCTTCAATCATTTCTGGACGTTTTTCAATGGCAAAAATCAATGAATATTGTAAATGCACAAACAGTAATTTCTCCGCATTGCAAGGTGCAATTCTGAAATTTTTTGCTTTTTCCTGCTCCTCTTAGCATGATAAAGAAGATTCAAAGAGAGTGAGATGCCAGCTCCTTTCATTCAGTCAGTAGCTTCAATCATTTTTGGACATTTTTCAATGGCAAAAATCAATGAATATTGTAAATGCACAAACAGTAATTTCTCCGCATTGCAAGGTGCAATTCTGAAATATTTTGCTTTTTCCTGCTCCTCTTAGCATGATAAAGAAGATTAAAAGAGAGTGAGATGCCAGCTCCTTTCATTCAGTCAGTAGCTTCAATCATTTCTGGACGTTTTTCAATGGCAAAAATCAATGAATATTGTAAATGCACAAACAGTAATTTCTCCGCATTGCAAGGGGCAATTCTGAAATTTTTTGCTTTTTCCTGCTCCTCTTAGCATGTTAAACAAGATTCAAAGAGAGTGAGATGCCAGATCCTTTCATTCAGTCAGTAGCTTCAATCATTTCTGGACGTTTTTCAATGGCAAAAATCAATGAATATTGTAAATGCACAAACAGTAATTTCTCCGCATTGCAAGGTGCAATTCTGAAATTTTTTGCTTTTTCCTGCTCCTCTTAGCATGATAAAGAAGATTCAAAGAGAGCGAGATGCCATCTCCTTTCATTCAGTCAGTAGCTTCAAACATTTCTGGTATATGAATAACATGATGTTTTTCAATGGCAAAAATCAATGAATATTGTAAATGCACAAACAGTAATTTCTCCGCACTGCAAGGTGCAATTCTGAAATTTTTTGCTTTTTCCTGCTCCTCTTAGCATGATAAAGAAGATTCAAAGAGAGTGAGATGCCAGCTCCTTTCATTCAGTCAGTAGCTTCAATCATTTCTGGACGTTTTTCAATGGCAAAAATCAATGAATATTGTAAATGCACAAACAGTAATTTCTCCGCATTGCAAGATGCAATTCTGAAATTTTTTGCTTTTTCCTGCTCCTCTTAGCATGATAAACAAGATTCAAAGAGAGAGAGATGCCAGCTCCTTTCATTCAGTCAGTAGCTTCAATCATTTCTGGACGTTTTTCAATGGCAAAAATCAATGAATATTGTAAATGCACAAACAGTAATTTCTCCGCATTGCAAGGTGCAATTCTGAAATTTTTTGCTTTTTCCTGTTCCTCTTAGCATGGTAAAGAAGATTCAAAGAGAGTGAGATGCCAGCTCCTTTCATTCAGTCAGTAGCTTCAATCATTTCTGGACGTTTTTCAATGGCAAAAATCAATGAATATTGTAAATGCACAAACAGTAATTTCTCCGCATTGCAAGGTGCAATTCTGAAATTTTTTGCTTTTTCCTGCTCCTCTTAGCATGATAAAGAAGATTCAAAGAGAGTGAGATGCCAGCTCCTTTCATTCAGTCAGTAGCTTCAAACATTTCTGGTATATGAATAACATGATGTTTTTCAATGGCAAAAATCAATGAATATTGTAAATGCACAAACAGTAATTTCTCCGCATTGCAAGGAGCAATTCTGAAATTTTTTGCTTTTTCCTGCTCCTCTTAGCATGATAAAGAAGATTCAAAGAGAGTGAGATGCCAGCTCCTTTCATTCAGTCAGTAGCTTCAATCATTTCTGGACGTTTTTCAATGGCAAAAATCATTGAATATTGTAAATGCACAAACAGTAATTTCTCCGCATTGCAAGGTGCAATTCTGAAATTTTTTGCTTTTTCCTGCTCCTCTTAGCATGATAAAGAAGATTCAAAGAGAGTGAGATGCCAGCTCCTTTCATTCAGTCAGTAGCTTCAATCATTTCTGGACGTTTTTCAATGGCAAAAATCATTGAATATTGTAAATGCACAAACAGTAATTTCTTCGCATTGCAAGGTGCAATTCTGAAATTTTTTGCTTTTTCCTGCTCCTCTTAGCATGATAAACAAGATTCAAAGAGAGTGAGATGCCAGCTCCTTTCATTCAGTCAGTAGCTTCAATCATTTCTGGACGTTTTTCAATGGCAAAAATCAATGAATATTGTAAATGCACAAACAGTAATTTCTCCGCATTGCAAGGTGCAATTCTGAAATTTTTTGCTTTTTCCTGCTCCTCTTAGCATGATAAAGAAGATTCAAAGAGAGTGAGATGCCAGCTCCTTTCATTCAGTCAGTAGCTTCAATCATTTCTGGACGTTTTTCAATGGCAAAAATCAATGAATATTGTAAATGCACAAACAGTAATTTCTCCGCATTGCAAGGTGCAATTCTGAAATTTTTTGCTTTTTCCTGCTCCTCTTAGCATGGTAAACAAGATTCAAAGAGAGTGAGATGCCAGCTCCTTTCATTCAGTCAGTAGCTTCAATCATTTCTGGACGTTTTTCAATGGCAAAAACCAATGAATATTGTAAATGCACAAACAGTAATTTCTCCGCATTGCAAGGTGCAATTCTGAAATTTTTTGCTTTTTCCTGCTCCTCTTAGCATGATAAAGAAGATTCAAAGAGAGTGAGATGCCAGCTCCTTTCATTCAGTCAGTAGCTTCAAACATTTCTGGTATATGAATAACATGATGTTTTTCAATGGCAAAAATCAATGAATATTGTAAATGCACAAACAGTAATTTCTCCGCATTGTAAGGTGCAATTCTGAAATTTTTTGCTTTTTCCTGCTCCTCTTAGCATGATAAAGAAGATTCAAAGAGAGTGAGATGCCAGCTCCTTTCATTCAGTCAGTAGCTTCAATCATTTCTGGACGTTTTTCAATGGCAAAAATCAATGAATATTGTAAATGCACAAACAGTAATTTCTCCGCATTGCAAGGTGCAATTCTGAAATTTTTTGCTTTTTCCTGCTCCTCTTAGCATGATAAACAAGATTCAAAGAGAGTGAGATGCCAGCTCCTTTCATTCAGTCAGTAGCTTCAATCATTTCTGGACGTTTTTCAATGGCAAAAATCAATGAATATTGTAAATGCACAAACAGTAATTTCTCCGCATTGCAAGGTGCAATTCTGAAATTTTTTGCTTTTTCCTGCTCCTCTTAGCATGATAAAGAAGATTCAAAGAGAGTGAGATGCCAGCTCCTTTCATTCAGTCAGTAGCTTCAAACATTTCTGGTATATGAATAACATGATGTTTTTCAATGGCAAAAATCAATGAATATTGTAAATGCACAAACAGTAATTTCTCCGCACTGCAAGGTGCAATTCTGAAATTTTTTGCTTTTTCCTGCTCCTCTTAGCATGATAAAGAAGATTCAAAGAGAGTGAGATGCCAGCTCCTTTCATTCAGTCAGTAGCTTCAATCATTTCTGGATGTTTTTCAATGGCAAAAATCAATGAATATTGTAAATGCACAAACAGTAATTTCTCCGCATTGCAAGATGCAATTCTGAAATTTTTTGCTTTTTCCTGCTCCTCTTAGCATGATAAACAAGATTCAAAGAGAGTGAGATGCCAGCTCCTTTCATTCAGTCAGTAGCTTCAATCATTTCTGGACGTTTTTCAATGGCAAAAATCAATGAATATTGTAAATGCACAAACAGTAATTTCTCCGCATTGCAAGGTGCAATTCTGAAATTTTTTGCTTTTTCCTGTTCCTCTTAGCATGGTAAAGAAGATTCAAAGAGAGTGAGATGCCAGCTCCTTTCATTCAGTCAGTAGCTTCAATCATTTCTGGACGTTTTTCAATGGCAAAAATCAATGAATATTGTAAATGCACAAACAGTAATTTCTCCGCATTGCAAGGTGCAATTCTGAAATTTTTTGCTTTTTCCTGCTCCTCTTAGCATGATAAAGAAGATTCAAAGAGAGTGAGATGCCAGCTCCTTTCATTCAGTCAGTAGCTTCAAACATTTCTGGTATATGAATAACATGATGTTTTTCAATGGCAAAAATCAATGAATATTGTAAATGCACAAACAGTAATTTCTCCGCATTGCAAGGTGCAATTCTGAAATTTTTTGCTTTTTCCTGCTCCTCTTAGCATGATAAAGAAGATTCAAAGAGAGTGAGATGCCAGCTCCTTTCATTCAGTCAGTAGCTTCAATCATTTCTGGACGATTTTCAATGGCAAAAATCAATGAATATTGTAAATGCACAAACAGTAATTTCTCCGCATTGCAAGGTGCAATTCTGAAATTTTTTGCTTTTTCCTGCTCCTCTTAGCATGATAAAGAAGATTCAAAGAGAGTGAGATGCCAGCTCCTTTCATTCAGTCAGTAGCTTCAATCATTTCTGGACGTTTTTCAATGGCAAAAATCAATGAATATTGTAAATGCACAAACAGTAATTTGTCCGCATTGCAAGGTGCAATTCTGAAATTTTTTGCTTTTTCCTGCTCCTCTTAGCATGGTAAACAAGATTCAAAGAGAGTGAGATGCCAGCTCCTTTCATTCAGTCAGTAGCTTCAATCATTTCTGGACGTTTTTCAATGGCAAAAATCAATGAATATTGTAAATGCACAAACAGTAATTTCTACGCATTGCAAGGTGCAATTCTGAAATTTTTTGCTTTTTCCTGCTCCTCTTAGCATGATAAAGAAGATTCAAAGAGAGTGAGATGCCAGCTCCTTTCATTCAGTCAGTAGCTTCAAACATTTCTGGTATATGAATAACATGATGTTTTTCAATGGCAAAAATCAATGAATATTGTAAATGCACAAACAGTAATTTCTCCGCATTGCAAGGTGCAATTCTGAAATTTTTTGCTTTTTCCTGCTCCTCTTAGCATGATAAAGAAGATTCAAAGAGAATGAGATGCCAGCTCCTTTCATTCAGTCAGTAGCTTCAATCATTTCTGGACGTTTTTCAATGGCAAAAATCAATGAATATTGTAAATGCACAAACAGTAATTTCTCCGCATTGCAAGGTGCAATTCTGAAATTTTTTGCTTTTTCCTGCTCCTCTTAGCATGATAAAGAAGATTCAAAGAGAGTGAGATGCCTGCTCCTTTCATTCAGTCAGTAGCTTCAAACATTTCTGGTATATGAATAACATGATGTTTTTCAATGGCAAAAATCAATGAATATTGTAAATGCACAAACAGTAATTTCTCCGCATTGCAAGGTGCAATTCTGAAATTTTTTGCTTTTTCCTGCTCCTCTTAGCATGATAAAGAAGATTCAAAGAGAGTGAGATGCCAGCTCCTTTCATTCAGTCAGTAGCTTCAATCATTTCTGGACGTTTTTCAATGGCAAAAATCAATGAATATTGTAAATGCACAAACAGTAATTTCTCCGCATTGCAAGGTGCAATTCTGAAATTTTTTGCTTTTTCCTGCTCCTCTTAGCATGATAAATAAGATTCAAAGAGAGTGAGATGCCAGCTCCTTTCATTCAGTCAGTAGCTTCAATCATTTCTGGACGTTTTTCAATGGCAAAAATCAATGAATATTGTAAATGCACAAACAGTAATTTCTCCGCATTGCAAGGTGCAATTCTGAAATTTTTTGCTTTTTCCTGCTCCTCTTAGCATGATAAAGAAGATTCAAAGAGAGTGAGATGCCAGCTCCTTTCATTCAGTCAGTAGCTTCAAACATTTCTGGTATATGAATAACATGATGTTTTTCAATGGCAAAAATCAATGAATATTGTAAATGCACAAACAGTAATTTCTCCGCATTGCAAGGTGCAATTCTGAAATTTTTTGCTTTTTCCTGCTCCTCTTAGCATGATAAAGAAGATTCAAAGAGAGTGAGATGCCAGCTCCTTTCATTCAGTCAGTAGCTTCAATCATTTCTGGACGTTTTTCAATGGCAAAAATCAATGAATATTGTAAATGCACAAACAGTAATTTCTCCGCATTGCAAGGTGCAATTCTGAAATTTTTTGCTTTTTCCTGCTCCTCTTAGCATGATAAAGAAGATTCAAAGAGAGTGAGATGCCAGCTCCTTTCATTCAGTCAGTAGCTTCAATCACTTCTGGACATTTTTCAATGGCAAAAATCAATGAATATTGTAAATGCACAAACAGTAATTTCTCCGCATTGCAAGGTGCAATTCTGAAATATTTTGCTTTTTCCTGCTCCTCTTAGCATGATAAAGAAGATTCAAAGAGAGTGAGATGCCAGCTCCTTTCATTCAGTCAGTAGCTTCAATCATTTCTGGACGTTTTTCAATGGCAAAAATCAATGAATATTGTAAATGCACAAACAGTAATTTCTCCGCATTGCAAGGTGCAATTCTGAAATTTTTTGCTTTTTCCTGCTCCTCTTAGCATGATAAAGAAGTTTCAAAGAGAGTGAGATGCCAGCTCCTTTCATTCAGTCAGTAGCTTCAATCATTTCTGGACATTTTTCAATGGCAAAAATCAATGAATATTGTAAATGCACAAACAGTAATTTCTCCGCATTGCAAGGTGCAATTCTGAAATATTTTGCTTTTTCCTGCTCCTCTTAGCATGATAAAGAAGATTAAAAGAGAGTGAGATGCCAGCTCCTTTCATTCAGTCAGTAGCTTCAATCATTTCTGGACGTTTTTCAATGGCAAAAATCAATGAATATTGTAAATGCACAAACAGTAATTTCTCCGCATTGCAAGGGGCAATTCTGAAATTTTTTGCTTTTTCCTGCTCCTCTTATCATGATAAACAAGATTCAAAGAGAGTGAGATGCCAGCTCCTTTCATTCAGTCAGTAGCTTCAATCATTTCTGGACGTTTTTCAATGGCAAAAATCAATGAATATTGTAAATGCACAAACAGTAATTTCTCCGCATTGCAAGGTGCAATTCTGAAATTTTTTCGCTTTTTCCTGCTCCTCTTAGCATGATAAACAAGATTCAAAGAGAGTGAGATGCCAGCTCCTTTCATTCAGTCAGTAGCTTCAATCATTTCTGGACGTTTTTCAATGGCAAAAATCAATGAATATTGTAAATGCACAAACAGTAATTTCTCCGCATTGCAAGGTGCAATTCTGAAATTTTTTGCTTTTTCCTGCTCCTCTTAGCATGATAAAGAAGATTCAAAGAGAGTGAGATGCCAGCTCCTTTCATTCAGTCAGTAGCTTCAAACATTTCTGGTATATGAATAACATGATGTTTTTCAATGGCAAAAATCAATGAATATTGTAAATGCACAAACAGTAATTTCTCCGCACTGCAAGGTGCAATTCTGAAATTTTTTGCTTTTTCCTGCTCCTCTTAGCATGATAAAGAAGATTCAAAGAGAGTGAGATGCCAGCTCCTTTCATTCAGTCAGTAGCTTCAATCATTTCTGGACGTTTTTCAATGGCAAAAATCAATGAATATTGTAAATGCACAAACAGTAATTTCTCCGCATTGCAAAATGCAATTCTGAAATTTTTTGCTTTTTCCTGCTCCTCTTAGCATGATAAACAAGATTCAAAGAGAGTGAGATGCCAGCTCCTTTCATTCAGTCAGTAGCTTCAATCATTTCTGGACGTTTTTCAATGGCAAAAATCAATGAATATTGTAAATGCACAAACAGTAATTTCTCCGCATTGCAAGGTGCAATTCTGAAATTTTTTTGCTTTTTCCTGTTCCTCTTAGCATGGTAAAGAAGATTCAAAGAGAGTGAGATGCCAGCTCCTTTCATTCAGTCAGTAGCTTCAATCATTTCTGGACGTTTTTCAATGGCAAAAATCAATGAATATTGTAAATGCACAAACAGTAATTTCTCCGCATTGCAAGGTGCAATTCTGAAATTTTTTGCTTTTTCCTGCTCCTCTTAGCATGATAAAGAAGATTCAAAGAGAGTGAGATGCCAGCTCCTTTCATTCAGTCAGTAGCTTCAAACATTTCTGGTATATGAATAACATGATGTTTTTCAATGGCAAAAATCAATGAATATTGTAAATGCACAAACAGTAATTTCTCCGCATTGCAAGGTGCAATTCTGAAATTTTTTGCTTTTTCCTGCTCCTCTTAGCATGATAAAGAAGATTCAAAGAGAGTGAGATGCCAGCTCCTTTCATTCAGTCAGTAGCTTCAATCATTTCTGGACGTTTTTCAATGGCAAAAATCATTGAATATTGTAAATGCACAAACAGTAATTTCTCCGCATTGCAAGGTGCAATTCTGAAATTTTTTGCTTTTTCCTGCTCCTCTTAGCATGATAAACAAGATTCAAAGAGAGTGAGATGCCAGCTCCTTTCATTCAGTCAGTAGCTTCAATAATTTCTGGACGTTTTTCAATGGCAAAAATCAATGAATATTGTAAATGCACAAACAGTAATTTCTCCGCATTGCAAGGTGCAATTCTGAAATTTTTTGCTTTTTCCTGCTCCTCTTAGCATGATAAAGAAGATTCAAAGAGAGTGAGATGCCAGCTCCTTTCATTCAGTCAGTAGCTTCAATCATTTCTGGACGTTTTTCAATGGCAAAAATCAATGAATATTGTAAATGCACAAACAGTAATTTCTCCGCATTGCAAGGTGCAATTCTGAAATTTTTTGCTTTTTCCTGCTCCTCTTAGCATGGTAAACAAGATTCAAAGAGAGTGAGATGCCAGCTCCTTTCATTCAGTCAGTAGCTTCAATCATTTCTGGACGTTTTTCAATGGCAAAAATCAATGAATATTGTAAATGCACAAACAGTAATTTCTCCGCATTGCAAGGTGCAATTCTGAAATTTTTTGCTTTTTCCTGCTCCTCTTAGCATGATAAAGAAGATTCAAAGAGAGTGAGATGCCAGCTCCTTTCATTCAGTCAGTAGCTTCAAACATTTCTGGTATATGAATAACATGATGTTTTTCAATGGCAAAAATCAATGAATATTGTAAATGCACAAACAGTAATTTCTCCGCATTGCAAGGTGCAATTCTGAAATTTATTGCTTTTTCCTGCTCCTCTTAGCATGATAAAGAAGATTCAAAGAGAATGAGATGCCAGCTCCTTTCATTCAGTCAGTAGCTTCAATCATTTCTGGACGTTTTTCAATGGCAAAAATCAATGAATATTGTAAATGCACAAACAGTAATTTCTCCGCATTGCAAGGTGCAATTCTGAAATTTTTTGCTTTTTCCTGCTCCTCTTAGCATGATAAAGAAGATTCAAAGAGAGTGAGATGCCAGCTCCTTTCATTCAGTCAGTAGCTTCAAACATTTCTGGTATATGAATAACATGATGTTTTTCAATGGCAAAAATCAATGAATATTGTAAATGCACAAACAGTAATTTCTCCGCATTGCAAGGTGCAATTCTGAAATTTTTTGCTTTTTCCTGCTCCTCTTAGCATGATAAAGAAGATTCAAAGAGAGTGAGATGCCATCTCCTTTCATTCAGTCAGTAGCTTCAATCATTTCTGGACGTTTTTCAATGGCAAAAATCAATGAATATTGTAAATGCACAAACAGTAATTTCTCCGCATTGCAAGGTGCAATTCTGAAATTTTTTGCTTTTTCCTGCTCCTCTTAGCATGATAAACAAGATTCAAAGAGAGTGAGATGCCAGCTCCTTTCATTCAGTCAGTAGCTTCAATCATTTCTGGACGTTTTTCAATGGCAAAAATCAATGAATATTGTAAATGCACAAACAGTAATTTCTCCGCATTGCAAGGTGCAATTCTGAAATTTTTTGCTTTTTCCTGCTCCTCTTAGCATGATAAAGAAGATTCAAAGAGAGTGAGATGCCAGCTCCTTTCATTCAGTCAGTAGCTTCAATCATTTCTGGACATTTTTCAATGGCAAAAATCAATGAATATTGTAAATGCACAAACAGTAATTTCTCCGCATTGCAAGGTGCAATTCTGAAATATTTTGCTTTTTCCTGCTCCTCTTAGCATGATAAAGAAGATTCAAAGAGAGTGAGATGCCAGCTCCTTTCATTCAGTCAGTAGCTTCAATCATTTCTGGACGTTTTTCAATGGCAAAAATCAATGAATATTATAAATGCACAAACAGTAATTTCTCCGCATTGCAAGGTGCAATTCTGAAATTTTTTGCTTTTTCCTGCTCCTCTTAGCATGATAAAGAAGATTCAAAGAGAGTGAGATGCCAGCTCCTTTCATTCAGTCAGTAGCTTCAATCATTTCTGGACATTTTTCAATGGCAAAAATCAATGAATATTGTAAATGCACAAACAGTAATTTCTCCGCATTGCAAGGTGCAATTCTGAAATATTTTGCTTTTTCCTGCTCCTCTTAGCATGATAAAGAAGATTAAAAGAGAGTGAGATGCCAGCTCCTTTTATTCAGTCAGTAGCTTCAATCATTTCTGGACGTTTTTCAATGGCAAAAATCAATGAATATTGTAAATGCACAAACAGTAATTTCTCCGCATTGCAAAGGGCAATTCTGAAATTTTTTGCTTTTTCCTGCTCCTCTTAGCATGATAAACAAGATTCAAAGAGAGTGAGATGCCAGCTCCTTTCATTCAGTCAGTAGCTTCAATCATTTCTGGACGTTTTTCAATGGCAAAAATCAATGAATATTGTAAATGCACAAACAGTAATTTCTCCGCATTGCAAGGTGCAATTCTGAAATTTTTTGCTTTTTCCTGCTCCTCTTAGCATGATAAAGAAGATTCAAAGAGAGCGAGATGCCATCTCCTTTCATTCAGTCAGTAGCTTCAAACATTTCTGGTATATGAATAACATGATGTTTTTCAATGGCAAAAATCAATGAATATTGTAAATGCACAAACAGTAATTTCTCCGCACTGCAAGGTGCAATTCTGAAATTTTTTGCTTTTTCCTGCTCCTCTTAGCATGATAAAGAAGATTCAAAGAGAGTGAGATGCCAGCTCCTTTCATTCAGTCAGTAGCTTCAATCATTTCTGGACGTTTTTCAATGGCAAAAATCAATGAATATTGTAAATGCACAAACAGTAATTTCTCCGCATTGCAAGATGCAATTCTGAAATTTTTTGCTTTTTCCTGCTCCTCTTAGCATGATAAACAAGATTCAAAGAGAGTGAGATGCCAGCTCCTTTCATTCAGTCAGTAGCTTCAATCATTTCTGGACGTTTTTCAATGGCAAAAATCAATGAATATTGTAAATGCACAAACAGTAATTTCTCCGCATTGCAAGGTGCAATTCTGAAATTTTTTGCTTTTTCCTGTTCCTCTTAGCATGGTAAAGAAGATTCAAAGAGAGTGAGATGCCAGCTCCTTTCATTCAGTCAGTAGCTTCAATCATTTCTGGACGTTTTTCAATGGCAAAAATCAATGAATATTGTAAATGCACAAACAGTAATTTCTCCGCATTGCAAGGTGCAATTCTGAAATTTTTTGCTTTTTCCTGCTCCTCTTAGCATGATAAAGAAGATTCAAAGAGAGTGAGATGCCAGCTCCTTTCATTCAGTCAGTAGCTTCAAACATTTCTGGTATATGAATAACATGATGTTTTTCAATGGCAAAAATCAATGAATATTGTAAATGCACAAACAGTAATTTCTCCGCATTGCAAGGTGCAATTCTGAAATTTTTTGCTTTTTCCTGCTCCTCTTAGCATGATAAAGAAGATTCAAAGAGAGCGAGATGCCATCTCCTTTCATTCAGTCAGTAGCTTCAAACATTTCTGGTATATGAATAACATGATGTTTTTCAATGGCAAAAATCAATGAATATTGTAAATGCACAAACAGTAATTTCTCCGCACTGCAAGGTGCAATTCTGAAATTTTTTGCTTTTTCCTGCTCCTCTTAGCATGATAAAGAAGATTCAAAGAGAGTGAGATGCCAGCTCCTTTCATTCAGTCAGTAGCTTCAATCATTTCTGGACGTTTTTCAATGGCAAAAATCAATGAATATTGTAAATGCACAAACAGTAATTTCTCCGCATTGCAAGATGCAATTCTGAAATTTTTTGCTTTTTCCTGCTCCTCTTAGCATGATAAACAAGATTCAAAGAGAGTGAGATGCCAGCTCCTTTCATTCAGTCAGTAGCTTCAATCATTTCTGGACGTTTTTCAATGGCAAAAATCAATGAATATTGTAAATGCACAAACAGTAATTTCTGCGCATTGCAAGGTGCAATTCTGAAATTTTTTGCTTTTTCCTGTTCCTCTTAGCATGGTAAAGAAGATTCAAAGAGAGTGAGATGCCAGCTCCTTTCATTCAGTCAGTAGCTTCAATCATTTCTGGACGTTTTTCAATGGCAAAAATCAATGAATATTGTAAATGCACAAACAGTAATTTCTCCGCATTGCAAGGTGCAATTCTGAAATTTTTTGCTTTTTCCTGCTCCTCTTAGCATGATAAAGAAGATTCAAAGAGAGTGAGATGCCAGCTCCTTTCATTCAGTCAGTAGCTTCAAACATTTCTGGTATATGAATAACATGATGTTTTTCAATGGCAAAAATCAATGAATATTGTAAATGCACAAACAGTAATTTCTCCGCATTGCAAGGTGCAATTCTGAAATTTTTTGCTTTTTCGTGCTCCTCTTAGCATGATAAAGAAGATTCAAAGAGAGTGAGATGCCAGCTCCTTTCATTCAGTCAGTAGCTTCAATCATTTCTGGATGTTTTTCAATGGCAAAAATCATTGAATATTGTAAATGCACAAACAGTAATTTCTCCGCATTGCAAGGTGCAATTCTGAAATTTTTTGCTTTTTCCTGCTCCTCTTAGCATGATAAAGAAGATTCAAAGAGAGTGAGATGCCAGCTCCTTTCATTCAGTCAGTAGCTTCAATCATTTCTGGACGTTTTTCAATGGCAAAAATCAATGAATATTGTAAATGCACAAACAGTAATTTCTCCGCATTGCAAGGTGCAATTCTGAAATTTTTTGCTTTTTCCTGCTCCTCTTAGCATGGTAAACAAGATTCAAAGAGAGTGAGATGCCAGCTCCTTTCATTCAGTCAGTAGCTTCAATCATTTCTGGACGTTTTTCAAGGGCAAAAATCAATGAATATTGTAAATGCACAAACAGTAATTTCTCCGCATTGCAAGGTGCAATTCTGAAATTTTTTGCTTTTTCCTGCTCCTCTTAGCATGATAAAGAAGATTCAAAGAGAGTGAGATGCCAGCTCCTTTCATTCAGTCAGTAGCTTCAAACATTTCTGGTATATGAATAACATGATGTTTTTCAATGGCAAAAATCAATGAATATTGTAAATGCACAAACAGTAATTTCTCCGCATTGCAAGGTGCAATTCTGAAATTGTTTGCTTTTTCCTGCTCCTCTTAGCATGATAAAGAAGATTCAAAGAGAATGAGATGCCAGCTCCTTTCATTCAGTCAGTAGCTTCAATCATTTATGGACATTTTTCAATGGCAAAAATCAATGAATATTGTAAATGCACAAACAGTAATTTCTCCGCATTGCAAGGTGCAATTCTGAAATTTTTTGCTTTTTCCTGCTCCTCTTAGCATGATAAAGAAGATTCAAAGAGAGTGAGATGCCAGCTCCTTTCATTCAGTCAGTAGCTTCAAACATTTCTGGTATATGAATAACATGATGTTTTTCAATGGCAAAAATCAATGAATATTGCAAATGCACAAACAGTAATTTCTCCGCATTGCAAGGTGCAATTCTGAAATTTTTTGCTTTTTCCTGCTCCTCTTAGCATGATAAAGAAGATTCAAAGAGAGTGAGATGCCAGCTCCTTTCATTCAGTCAGTAGCTTCAATCATTTCTGGACGTTTTTCAATGGCAAAAATCAATGAATATTGTAAATGCACAAACAGTAATTTCTCCGCATTGCAAGGTGCAATTCTGAATTTTTTTGCTTTTTCCTGCTCCTCTTAGCATGATAAACAAGATTCAAAGAGAGTGAGATGCCAGCTCCTTTCATTCAGTCAGTAGCTTCAATCATTTCTGGACGTTTTTCAATGGCAAAAATCAATGAATATTGTAAATGCACAAACAGTAATTTCTCCGCATTGCAAGGTGCAATTCTGAAATTTTTTGCTTTTTCCTGCTCCTCTTAGCATGATAAAGAAGATTCAAAGAGAGTGAGATGCCAGCTCCTTTCATTCAGTCAGTAGCTTCAAACATTTCTGGTATATGAATAACATGATGTTTTTCAATGGCAAAAATCAATGAATATTGTAAATGCACAAACAGTAATTTCTCCGCACTGCAAGGTGCAATTCTGAAATTTTTTGCTTTTTCCTGCTCCTCTTAGCATGATAAAGAAGATTCAAAGAGAGTGAGATGCCAGCTCCTTTCATTCAGTCAGTAGCTTCAATCATTTCTGGACGTTTTTCAATGGCAAAAATCAATGAATATTGTAAATGCACAAACAGTAATTTCTCCGCATTGCAAGGTGCAATTCTGAAATTTTTTGCTTTTTCCTGCTCCTCTTAGCATGATAAAGAAGATTCAAAGAGAGTGAGATGCCAGCTCCTTTCATTCAGTCAGTAGCTTCAATCATTTCTGGACGTTTTTCAATGGCAAAAATCAATGAATATTGTAAATGCACAAACAGTAATTTCTCCGCATTGCAAGGTGCAATTCTGAATTTTTTTGCTTTTTCCTGCTCCTCTTAGCATGATAAACAAGATTCAAAGAGAGTGAGATGCCAGCTCCTTTCATTCAGTCAGTAGCTTCAATCATTTCTGGACGTTTTTCAATGGCAAAAATCAATGAATATTGTAAATGCACAAACAGTAATTTCTCCGCATTGCAAGGTGCAATTCTGAAATTTTTTGCTTTTTCCTGCTCCTCTTAGCATGATAAAGAAGATTCAAAGAGAGTGAGATGCCAGCTCCTTTCATTCAGTCAGTAGCTTCAAACATTTCTGGTATATGAATAACATGATGTTTTTCAATGGCAAAAATCAATGAATATTGTAAATGCACAAACAGTAATTTCTCCGCATTGCAAGGTGCAATTCTGAAATTTTTTGCTTTTTCCTGCTCCTCTTAGCATGATAAAGAAGATTCAAAGAGAGTGAGATGCCAGCTCCTTTCATTCAGTCAGTAGCTTCAATCATTTCTGGACGTTTTTCAATGGCAAAAATCAATGAATATTGTAAATGCACAAACAGTAATTTCTCCGCATTGCAAGGTGCAATTCTGAATTTTTTTGCTTTTTCCTGCTCCTCTTAGCATGATAAACAAGATTCAAAGAGAGTGAGATGCCAGCTCCTTTCATTCAGTCAGTAGCTTCAATCATTTCTGGACGTTTTTCAAGGGCAAAAATCAATGAATATTGTAAATGCACAAACAGTAATTTCTCCGCATTGCAAGGTGCAATTCTGAAATTTTTTGCTTTTTCCTGCTCCTCTTAGCATGATAAAGAAGATTCAAAGAGAGTGAGATGCCAGCTCCTTTCATTCAGTCAGTAGCTTCAAACATTTCTGGTATATGAATAACATGATGTTTTTCAATGGCAAAAATCAATGAATATTGTAAATGCACAAACAGTAATTTCTCCGCACTGCAAGGTGCAATTCTGAAATTTTTTGCTTTTTCCTGCTCCTCTTAGCATGATAAACAAGATTCAAAGAGAGTGAGATGCCAGCTCCTTTCATTCAGTCAGTAGCTTCAATCATTTCTGGACGTTTTTCAATGGCAAAAATCAATGAATATTGTAAATGCACAAACAGTAATTTCTCCGCATTGCAAGGTGCAATTCTGAAATTTTTTGCTTTTTCCTGTTCCTCTTAGCATGGTAAAGAAGATTCAAAGAGAGTGAGATGCCAGCTCCTTTCATTCAGTCAGTAGCTTCAATCATTTCTGGACGTTTTTCAATGGCAAAAATCAATGAATATTGTAAATGCACAAACAGTAATTTCTCCGCATTGCAAGGTGCAATTCTGAAATTTTTTGCTTTTTCCTACTCCTCTTAGCATGATAAAGAAGATTCAAAGAGAGTGAGATGCCAGCTCCTTTCATTCAGTCAGTAGCTTCAAACATTTCTGGTATATGAATAACATGATGTTTTTCAATGGCAAAAATCAATGAATATTGTAAATGCACAAACAGTAATTTCTCCGCATTGCAAGGTGCAATTCTGAAATTTTTTGCTTTTTCCTGCTCCTCTTAGCATGATAAAGAAGATTCAAAGAGAGTGAGATGCCAGCTCCTTTCATTCAGTCAGTAGCTTCAATCATTTCTGGACGTTTTTCAATGGCAAAAATCATTGAATATTGTAAATGCACAAACAGTAATTTCTCCGCATTGCAAGGTGCAATTCTGAAATTTTTTCCTTTTTCCTGCTCCTCTTAGCATGATAAACAAGATTCAAAGAGAGTGAGATGCCAGCTCCTTTCATTCAGTCAGTAGCTTCAATCATTTCTGGACGTTTTTCAATGGCAAAAATCAATGAATATTGTAAATGCACAAACAGTAATTTCTCCGCATTGCAAGGTGCAATTCTGAAATTTTTTGCTTTTTCCTGCTCCTCTTAGCATGATAAAGAAGATTCAAAGAGAGTGAGATGCCAGCTCCTTTCATTCAGTCAGTAGCTTCAATCATTTCTGGACGTTTTTCAATGGCAAAAATCAATGAATATTGTAAATGCACAAACAGTAATTTCTCCGCATTGCAAGGTGCAATTCTGAAATTTTTTGCTTTTTCCTGCTCCTCTTAGCATGGTAAACAAGATTCAAAGAGAGTGAGATGCCAGCTCCTTTCATTCAGTTAGTAGCTTCAATCATTTCTGGACGTTTTTCAATGGCAAAAATCAATGAATATTGTAAATGCACAAACAGTAATTTCTCCGCATTGCAAGGTGCAATTCTGAAATTTTTTGCTTTTTCCTGCTCCTCTTAGCATGATAAAGAAGATTCAAAGAGAGTGAGATGCCAGCTCCTTTCATTCAGTCAGTAGCTTCAAACATTTCTGGTATATGAATAACATGATGTTTTTCAATGGCAAAAATCAATGAATATTGTAAATGCACAAACAGTAATTTCTCCGCATTGCAAGGTGCAATTCTGAAATTTTTTGCTTTTTCCTGCTCCTCTTAGCATGATAAAGAAGATTCAAAGAGAATGAGATGCCAGCTCCTTTCATTCAGTCAGTAGCTTCAATCATTTCTGGACGTTTTTCAATGGCAAAAATCAATGAATATTGTAAATGCACAAACAGTAATTTCTCCGCATTGCAAGATGCAATTCTGAAATTTTTTGCTTTTTCCTGCTCCTCTTAGCATGATAAAGAAGATTCAAAGAGAGTGAGATGCCAGCTCCTTTCATTCAGTCAGTAGCTTCAAACATTTCTGGTATATGAATAACATGATGTTTTTCAATGGCAAAAATCAATGAATATCGTAAATGCACAAACAGTAATTTCTCCGCATTGCAAGGTGCAATTCTGAAATTTTTTGCTTTTTCCTGCTCCTCTTAGCATGATAAAGAAGATTCAAAGAGAGTGAGATGCCAGCTCCTTTCATTCAGTCAGTAGCTTCAATCATTTCTGGACGTTTTTCAATGGCAAAAATCAATGAATATTGTAAATGCACAAACAGTAATTTCTCCGCATTGCAAGGTGCAATTCTGAAATTTTTTGCTTTTTCCTGCTCCTCTTAGCATGATAAACAAGATTCAAAGAGAGTGAGATGCCAGCTCCTTTCATTCAGTCAGTAGCTTCAATCATTTCTGGATGTTTTTCAATGGCAAAAATCAATGAATATTGTAAATGCACAAACAGTAATTTCTCCGCATTGCAAGGTGCAATTCTGAAATTTTTTGCTTTTTCCTGCTCCTCTTAGCATGATAAAGAAGATTCAAAGAGAGTGAGATGCCAGCTCCTTTCATTCAGTCAGTAGCTTCAAACATTTCTGGTATATGAATAACATGATGTTTTTCAATGGCAAAAATCAATGAATATTGTAAATGCACAAACAGTAATTTCTCCGCATTGCAAGGTGCAATTGTGAAATTTTTTGCTTTTTCCTGCTCCTCTTAGCATGATAAAGAAGATTCAAAGAGAGAGAGATGCCAGCTCCTTTCATTCAGTCAGTAGCTTCAATCATTTCTGGACGTTTTTCAATGGCAAAAATCAATGAATATTGTAAATGCACACACAGTAATTTCTCCGCATTGCAAGGTGCAATTCTGAAATTTTTTGCTTTTTCCTGCTCCTCTTAGCATGATAAACAAGATTCAATGAGAGTGAGATGCCAGCTCCTTACATTCAGTCAGTAGCTTCAATCATTTCTGGACGTTTTTCAATGGCAAAAATCAATGAATATTGTAAATGCACAAACAGTAATTTCTCCGCATTGCAAGGTGCAATTCTGAAATTTTTTGCTTTTTCCTGCTCCTCTTAGCATGATAAAGAAGATTCAAAGAGAGTGAGATGCCAGCTCCTTTCATTCAGTCAGTAGCTTCAAACATTTCTGGTATATGAATAACATGATGTTTTTCAATGGCAAAAATCAATGAATATTGTAAATGCACAAACAGTAATTTCTCCGCATTGCAAGGTGCAATTCTGAAATTTTTTGCTTTTTCCTGCTCCTCTTAGCATGATAAAGAAGATTCAAAGAGAGTGAGATGCCAGCTCCTTTCATTCAGTCAGTAGCTTCAATCATTTCTGGACGTTTTTCAATGGCAAAAATCAATGAATATTGTAAATGCACAAACAGTAATTTCTCCGCATTGCAAGGTGCAATTCTGAATTTTTTTGCTTTTTCCTGCTCCTCTTAGCATGATAAACAAGATTCAAAGAGAGTGAGATGCCAGCTCCTTTCATTCAGTCAGTAGCTTCAATCATTTCTGGACGTTTTTCAAGGGCAAAAATCAATGAATATTGTAAATGCACAAACAGTAATTTCTCCGCATTGCAAGGTGCAATTCTGAAATTTTTTGCTTTTTCCTGCTCCTCTTAGCATGATAAAGAAGATTCAAAGAGAGTGAGATGCCAGCTCCTTTCATTCAGTCAGTAGCTTCAAACATTTCTGGTATATGAATAACATGATGTTTTTCAATGGCAAAAATCAATGAATATTGTAAATGCACAAACAGTAATTTCTCCGCACTGCAAGGTGCAATTCTGAAATTTTTTGCTTTTTCCTGCTCCTCTTAGCATGATAAACAAGATTCAAAGAGAGTGAGATGCCAGCTCCTTTCATTCAGTCAGTAGCTTCAATCATTTCTGGACGTTTTTCAATGGCAAAAATCAATGAATATTGTAAATGCACAAACAGTAATTTCTCCGCATTGCAAGGTGCAATTCTGAAATTTTTTGCTTTTTCCTGTTCCTCTTAGCATGGTAAAGAAGATTCAAAGAGAGTGAGATGCCAGCTCCTTTCATTCAGTCAGTAGCTTCAATCATTTCTGGACGTTTTTCAATGGCAAAAATCAATGAATATTGTAAATGCACAAACAGTAATTTCTCCGCATTGCAAGGTGCAATTCTGAAATTTTTTGCTTTTTCCTACTCCTCTTAGCATGATAAAGAAGATTCAAAGAGAGTGAGATGCCAGCTCCTTTCATTCAGTCAGTAGCTTCAAACATTTCTGGTATATGAATAACATGATGTTTTTCAATGGCAAAAATCAATGAATATTGTAAATGCACAAACAGTAATTTCTCCGCATTGCAAGGTGCAATTCTGAAATTTTTTGCTTTTTCCTGCTCCTCTTAGCATGATAAAGAAGATTCAAAGAGAGTGAGATGCCAGCTCCTTTCATTCAGTCAGTAGCTTCAATCATTTCTGGACGTTTTTCAATGGCAAAAATCATTGAATATTGTAAATGCACAAACAGTAATTTCTCCGCATTGCAAGGTGCAATTCTGAAATTTTTTCCTTTTTCCTGCTCCTCTTAGCATGATAAACAAGATTCAAAGAGAGTGAGATGCCAGCTCCTTTCATTCAGTCAGTAGCTTCAATCATTTCTGGACGTTTTTCAATGGCAAAAATCAATGAATATTGTAAATGCACAAACAGTAATTTCTCCGCATTGCAAGGTGCAATTCTGAAATTTTTTGCTTTTTCCTGCTCCTCTTAGCATGATAAAGAAGATTCAAAGAGAGTGAGATGCCAGCTCCTTTCATTCAGTCAGTAGCTTCAATCATTTCTGGACGTTTTTCAATGGCAAAAATCAATGAATATTGTAAATGCACAAACAGTAATTTCTCCGCATTGCAAGGTGCAATTCTGAAATTTTTTGCTTTTTCCTGCTCCTCTTAGCATGGTAAACAAGATTCAAAGAGAGTGAGATGCCAGCTCCTTTCATTCAGTCAGTAGCTTCAATCATTTCTGGACGTTTTTCAATGGCAAAAATCAATGAATATTGTAAATGCACAAACAGTAATTTCTCCGCATTGCAAGGTGCAATTCTGAAATTTTTTGCTTTTTCCTGCTCCTCTTAGCATGATAAAGAAGATTCAAAGAGAGTGAGATGCCAGCTCCTTTCATTCAGTCAGTAGCTTCAAACATTTCTGGTATATGAATAACATGATGTTTTTCAATGGCAAAAATCAATGAATATTGTAAATGCACAAACAGTAATTTCTCCGCATTGCAAGGTGCAATTCTGAAATTTTTTGCTTTTTCCTGCTCCTCTTAGCATGATAAAGAAGATTCAAAGAGAATGAGATGCCAGCTCCTTTCATTCAGTCAGTAGCTTCAATCATTTCTGGACGTTTTTCAATGGCAAAAATCAATGAATATTGTAAATGCACAAACAGTAATTTCTCCGCATTGCAAGATGCAATTCTGAAATTTTTTGCTTTTTCCTGCTCCTCTTAGCATGATAAAGAAGATTCAAAGAGAGTGAGATGCCAGCTCCTTTCATTCAGTCAGTAGCTTCAAACATTTCTGGTATATGAATAACATGATGTTTTTCAATGGCAAAAATCAATGAATATCGTAAATGCACAAACAGTAATTTCTCCGCATTGCAAGGTGCAATTCTGAAATTTTTTGCTTTTTCCTGCTCCTCTTAGCATGATAAAGAAGATTCAAAGAGAGTGAGATGCCAGCTCCTTTCATTCAGTCAGTAGCTTCAATCATTTCTGGACGTTTTTCAATGGCAAAAATCAATGAATATTGTAAATGCACAAACAGTAATTTCTCCGCATTGCAAGGTGCAATTCTGAAATTTTTTGCTTTTTCCTGCTCCTCTTAGCATGATAAACAAGATTCAAAGAGAGTGAGATGCCAGCTCCTTTCATTCAGTCAGTAGCTTCAATCATTTCTGGACGTTTTTCAATGGCAAAAATCAATGAATATTGTAAATGCACAAACAGTAATTTCTCCGCATTGCAAGGTGCAATTCTGAAATTTTTTGCTTTTTCCTGCTCCTCTTAGCATGATAAAGAAGATTCAAAGAGAGTGAGATGCCAGCTCCTTTCATTCAGTCAGTAGCTTCAAACATTTCTGGTATATGAATAACATGATGTTTTTCAATGGCAAAAATCAATGAATATTGTAAATGCACAAACAGTAATTTCTCCGCATTGCAAGGTGCAATTGTGAAATTTTTTGCTTTTTCCTGCTCCTCTTAGCATGATAAAGAAGATTCAAAGAGAGTGAGATGCCAGCTCCTTTCATTCAGTCAGTAGCTTCAATCATTTCTGGACGTTTTTCAATGGCAAAAATCAATGAATATTGTAAATGCACAAACAGTAATTTCTCCGCATTGCAAGGTGCAATTCTGAAATTTTTTGCTTTTTCCTGCTCCTCTTAGCATGATAAAGAAGATTCAAGGAGAGTGAGATGCCAGCTCCTTTCATTCAGTCAGTAGCTTCAATCATTTCTGGACATTTTTCAATGGCAAAAATCAATGAATATTGTAAATGCACAAACAGTAATTTCTCCGCATTGCAAGGTGCAATTCTGAAATTTTTTGCTTTTTCCTGCTCCTCTTAGCATGATAAACAAGATTCAAAGAGAGTGAGATGCCAGCTCCTTTCATTCAGTCAGTAGCTTCAATCATTTCTGGACGTTTTTCAATGGCAAAAATCAATGAATATTGTAAATGCACAAACAGTAATTTCTCCGCATTGCAAGGTGCAATTCTGAAATTTTTTGCTTTTTCCTGCTCCTCTTAGCATGATAAAGAAGATTCAAAGAGAGTGAGATGCCAGCTCCTTTCATTCAGTCAGTAGCTTCAAACATTTCTGGTATATGAATAACATGATGTTTTTCAATGGCAAAAATCAATGAATATTGTAAATGCACAAACAGTAATTTCTCCGCATTGCAAGGTGCAATTGTGAAATTTTTTGCTTTTTCCTGCTCCTCTTAGCATGATAAAGAAGATTCAAAGAGAGTGAGATGCCAGCTCCTTTCATTCAGTCAGTAGCTTCAATCATTTCTGGACGTTTTTCAATGGCAAAAATCAATGAATATTGTAAATGCACAAACAGTAATTTCTCCGCATTGCAAGGTGCAATTCTGAAATTTTTTGCTTTTTCCTGCTCCTCTTAGCATGATAAAGAAGATTCAAGGAGAGTGAGATGCCAGCTCCTTTCATTCAGTCAGTAGCTTCAATCATTTCTGGACATTTTTCAATGGCAAAAATCAATGAATATTGTAAATGCACAAACAGTAATTTCTCCGCATTGCAAGGTGCAATTCTGAAATATTTTGCTTTTTCCTGCTCCTCTTAGCATGATAAAGAAGATTAAAAGAGAGTGAGATGCCAGCTCCTTTCATTCAGTCAGTAGCTTTAATCATTTCTGGACGTTTTTCAATGACAAAAATCAATGAATATTGTAAATGCACAAACAGTAATTTCTCCGCATTGCAAGGGGCAATTCTGAAATTTTTTGCTTTTTCCTGCTCCTCTTAGCATGATAAACAAGATTCAAAGAGAGTGAGATGCCAGCTCCTTTCATTCAGTCAGTAGCTTCAAACATTTCTGGTATATGAATAACATGATGTTTTTCAATGGCAAAAATCAATGAATATTGTAAATGCACAAACAGTAATTTCTCCGCACTGCAAGGTGCAATTCTGAAATTTTTTGCTTTTTCCTGCTCCTCTTAGCATGATAAAGAAGATTCAAAGAGAGTGAGATGCCAGCTCCTTTCATTCAGTCAGTAGCTTCAATCATTTCTGGACGTTTTTCAATGGCAAAAATCAATGAATATTGTAAATGCACAAACAGTAATTTCTCCGCATTGCAAGATGCAATTCTGAAATTTTTTGCTTTTTCCTGCTCCTCTTAGCATGATAAACAAGATTCAAAGAGAGTGAGATGCCAGCTCCTTTCATTCAGTCAGTAGCTTCAATCATTTCTGGACGTTTTTCAATGGCAAAAATCAATGAATATTGTAAATGCACAAACAGTAATTTCTCCGCATTGCAAGGTGCAATTCTGAAATTTTTTGCTTTTTCCTGTTCCTCTTAGCATGGTAAAGAAGATTCAAAGAGAGTGAGATGCCAGCTCCTTTCATTCAGTCAGTAGCTTCAATCATTTCTGGACGTTTTTCAATGGCAAAAATCAATGAATATTGTAAATGCACAAACAGTAATTTCTCCGCATTGCAAGGTGCAATTCTGAAATTTTTTGCTTTTTCCTGCTCCTCTTAGCATGATAAAGAAGATTCAACGAGAGTGAGATGCCAGCTCCTTTCATTCAGTCAGTAGCTTCAAACATTTCTGGTATATGAATAACATGATGTTTTTCAATGGCAAAAATCAATGAATATTGTAAATGCACAAACAGTAATTTCTCCGCATTGCAAGGTGCAATTCTGAAATTTTTTGCTTTTTCCTGCTCCTCTTAGCATGATAAAGAAGATTCAAAGAGAGTGAGATGCCAGCTCCTTTCATTCAGTCAGTAGCTTCAATCATTTCTGGACGTTTTTCAATGGCAAAAATCATTGAATATTGTAAATGCACAAACAGTAATTTCTCCGCATTGCAAGGTGCAATTCTGAATTTTTTTGCTTTTTCCTGCTCCTCTTAGCATGATAAACAAGATTCAAAGAGAGTGAGATGCCAGCTCCTTTCATTCAGTCAGTAGCTTCAATCATTTCTGGACGTTTTTCAATGGCAAAAATCAATGAATATTGTAAATGCACAAACAGTAATTTCTCCGCATTGCAAGGTGCAATTCTGAAATTTTTTGCTTTTTCCTGCTCCTCTTAGCATGATAAAGAAGATTCAAAGAGAGTGAGATGCCAGCTCCTTTCATTCAGTCAGTAGCTTCAATCATTTCTGGACGTTTTTCAATGGCAAAAATCAATGAATATTGTAAATGCACAAACAGTAATTTCTCCGCATTGCAAGGTGCAATTCTGAAATTTTTTGCTTTTTCCTGCTCCTCTTAGCATGGTAAACAAGATTCATAGAGAGTGAGATGTCAGCTCCTTTCATTCAGTCAGTAGCTTCAATCATTTCTGGACGTTTTCCAATGGCAAAAATCAATGAATATTGTAAATGCACAAACAGTAATTTCTCCGCATTGCAAGGTGCAATTCTGAAATTTTTTGCTTTTTCCTGCTCCTCTTAGCATGATAAAGAAGATTCAAAGAGAGTGAGATGCCAGCTCCTTTCATTCAGTCAGTAGCTTCAAACATTTCTGGTATATGAATAACATGATGTTTTTCAATGGCAAAAATCAATGAATATTGTAAATGCACAAACAGTTATTTCTCCGCACTGCAAGGTGCAATTCTGAAATTTTTTGCTTTTTCCTGCTCCTCTTAGCATGATAAACAAGATTCAAAGAGAGTGAGATGCCAGCTCCTTTCATTCAGTCAGTAGCTTCAATCATTTCTGGACGTTTTTCAATGGCAAAAATCAATGAATATTGTAAATGCACAAACAGTAATTTCTCCGCATTGCAAGGTGCAATTCTGAAATTTTTTGCTTTTTCCTGTTCCTCTTAGCATGGTAAAGAAGATTCAAAGAGAGTGAGATGCCAGCTCCTTTCATTCAGTCAGTAGCTTCAATCATTTCTGGACGTTTTTCAATGGCAAAAATCAATGAATATTGTAAATGCACAAACAGTAATTTCTCCGCATTGCAAGGTGCAATTCTGAAATTTTTTGCTTTTTCCTGCTCCTCTTAGCATGATAAAGAAGATTCAAAGAGAGTGAGATGCCAGCTCCTTTCATTCAGTCAGTAGCTTCAAACATTTCTGGTATATGAATAACATGATGTTTTTCAATGGCAAAAATCAATGAATATTGTAAATGCACAAACAGTAATTTCTCCGCATTGCAAGGTGCAATTCTGAAATTTTTTGCTTTTTCCTGCTCCTCTTAGCATGATAAAGAAGATTCAAAGAGAGTGAGATGCCAGCTCCTTTCATTCAGTCAGTAGCTTCAATCATTTCTGGACGTTTTTCAATGGCAAAAATCATTGAATATTGTAAATGCACAAACAGTAATTTCTCCGCATTGCAAGGTGCAATTCTGAAATTTTTTGCTTTTTCCTGCTCCTCTTAGCATGATAAAGAAGATTCAAAGAGAATGAGATGCCAGCTCCTTTCATTCAGTCAGTAGCTTCAATCATTTCTGGACGTTTTTCACTGGCAAAAATCAATGAATATTGTAAATGCACAAACAGTAATTTCTCCGCATTGCAAGGTGCAATTCTGAAATTTTTTGCTTTTTCCTGCTCCTCTTAGCATGATAAAGAAGATTCAAAGAGAGTGAGATGCCAGCTCCTTTCATTCAGTCAGTAGCTTCAAATATTTCTGGTATATGAATAACATGATGTTTTTCAATTTCAAAAATCAATGAATATTGTAAATGCACAAACAGTAATTTCTCCGCATTGCAAGGTGCAATTCTGAAATTTTTTGCTTTTTCCTGCTCCTCTTAGCATGATAAAGAAGATTCAAAGAGAGTGAGATGCCAGCTCCTTTCATTCAGTCAGTAGCTTCAAACATTTCTGGTATATGAATAACATGATGTTTTTCAATGGCAAAAATCAATGAATATTGTAAATGCACAAACAGTTATTTCTCCGCACTGCAAGGTGCAATTCTGAAATTTTTTGCTTTTTCCTGCTCCTCTTAGCATGATAAACAAGATTCAAAGAGAGTGAGATGCCAGCTCCTTTCATTCAGTCAGTAGCTTCAATCATTTCTGGACGTTTTTCAATGGCAAAAATCAATGAATATTGTAAATGCACAAACAGTAATTTCTCCGCATTGCAAGGTGCAATTCTGAAATTTTTTGCTTTTTCCTGTTCCTCTTAGCATGGTAAAGAAGATTCAAAGAGAGTGAGATGCCAGCTCCTTTCATTCAGTCAGTAGCTTCAATCATTTCTGGACGTTTTTCAATGGCAAAAATCAATGAATATTGTAAATGCACAAACAGTAATTTCTCCGCATTGCAAGGTGCAATTCTGAAATTTTTTGCTTTTTCCTGCTCCTCTTAGCATGATAAAGAAGATTCAAAGAGAGTGAGATGCCAGCTCCTTTCATTCAGTCAGTAGCTTCAAACATTTCTGGTATATGAATAACATGATGTTTTTCAATGGCAAAAATCAATGAATATTGTAAATGCACAAACAGTAATTTCTCCGCATTGCAAGGTGCAATTCTGAAATTTTTTGCTTTTTCCTGCTCCTCTTAGCATGATAAAGAAGATTCAAAGAGAGTGAGATGCCAGCTCCTTTCATTCAGTCAGTAGCTTCAATCATTTCTGGACGTTTTTCAATGGCAAAAATCATTGAATATTGTAAATGCACAAACAGTAATTTCTCCGCATTGCAAGGTGCAATTCTGAAATTTTTTGCTTTTTCCTGCTCCTCTTAGCATGATAAAGAAGATTCAAAGAGAATGAGATGCCAGCTCCTTTCATTCAGTCAGTAGCTTCAATCATTTCTGGACGTTTTTCACTGGCAAAAATCAATGAATATTGTAAATGCACAAACAGTAATTTCTCCGCATTGCAAGGTGCAATTCTGAAATTTTTTGCTTTTTCCTGCTCCTCTTAGCATGATAAAGAAGATTCAAAGAGAGTGAGATGCCAGTTCCTTTCATTCAGTCAGTAGCTTCAATCATTTCTGGACGTTTTTCAATGGCAAAAATCAATGAATATTGTAAATGCACAAACAGTAATTTCTCCGCATTGCAAGGTGCAATTCTGAAATTTTTTGCTTTTTCCTGCTCCTCTTAGCATGATAAAGAAGATTCAAAGAGAGTGAGATGCCAGCTCCTTTCATTCAGTCAGTAGCTTCAAACATTTCTGGTATATGAATAACATGATGTTTTTCAATGGCAAAAAATCAATGAATATTGTAAATGCACAAACAGTAATTTCTCCGCATTGCAAGGTGCAATTCTGAAATTTTTTGCTTTTTCCTGCTCCTCTTAGCATGATAAAGAAGATTCAAAGAGAGTGAGATGCCAGCTCCTTTCATTCAGTCAGTAGCTAAAAACATTTCTGGTATATGAATAACATGATGTTTTTCAATGGCAAAAATCAATGAATATTGTAAATGCACAAACAGTAATTTCTCCACATTGCAAGGTGCAATTCTGAAATTTTTTGCTTTTTCCTGCTCCTCTTAGCATGATAAAGAAGATTCAAAGAGAGTGAGATGCCAGCTCCTTTCATTCAGTCAGTAGCTTCAAACATTTCTGGTATATGAATAACATGATGTTTTTCAATGGCAAAAAATCAATGAATATTGTAAATGCACAAACAGTAATTTCTCCGCATTGCAAGGTGCAATTCTGAAATTTTTTGCTTTTTCCTGCTCCTCTTAGCATGATAAAGAAGATTCAAAGAGAGTGAGATGCCAGCTCCTTTCATTCAGTCAGTAGCTTCAATCATTTCTGGACGTTTTTCAATGGCAAAAATCAATGAAAATTGTAAATGCACAAACAGTAATTTCTCCGCATTGCAAGGTGCAATTCTGAAATTTTTTACTTTTTCCTGCTCCTCTTAGCATGATAAAGAAGATTCAAAGAGAGTGAGATGCCAGCTCCTTTCATTCAGTCAGTAGCTTCAATCATTTCTGGACGTTTTTCAATGGCAAAAATCAATGAATATTGTAAATGCACAAACAGTAATTTCTCCGCATTGCAAGGTGCAATTCTGAAATTTTTTGCTTTTTCCTCCTCCTCTTAGCATGATAAACAAGATTCAAAAATAGTGAGATGCCAGCTCCTTTCATTCAGTCAGTAGCTTCAATCATTTCTGGACGTTTTTCAATGGCAAAAATCAATGAATATTGTAAATGCACAAACAGTAATTTCTCCGCATTGCAAGGTGCAATTCTGAAATTTTTTGCTTTTTCCTGCTCCTCTTAGCATGATAAAGAAGATTCAAAGAGAGTGAGATGCCAGCTCCTTTCATTCAGTCAGTAGCTTCAATCATTTCTGGACGTTTTTCAATGGCAAAAATCAATGAATATTGTAAATGCACAAATAGTAATTTCTCCGCATTGCAAGGTGCAATTCTGAAATTTTTTGCTTTTTCCTGCTCCTCTTAGCATGATAAAGAAGATTCAAAGAGAGTGAGATGCCAGCTTCTTTCATTCAGTCAGTAGCTTCAAACATTTCTGGTATATGAATAACATGATGTTTTTCAATGGCAAAAATCAATGAATATTGTAAATGCACAAACAGTAATTTCTCCGCATTGCAAGGTGCAATTCTGAAATTTTTTGCTTTTTCCTGCTCCTCTTAGCATGATATAGAAGATTCAAAGAGAGTGAGATGCCAGCTCCTTTCATTCAGTCAGTAGCTTCAATCATTTCTGGACGTTTTTCAATGGCAAAAATCAATGAATATTGTAAATGCACAAACAGTAATTTCTCCGCATTGCAAGGTGCAATTCTGAAATTTTTTGCTTTTTCCTGCTCCTCTTAGCATGATAAACAAGATTCAAAGAGAGTGAGATGCCAGCTCCTTTCATTCAGTCAGTAGCTTCAATCATTTCTGGATGTTTTTCAATGGCAAAAATCAATGAATATTGTAAATGCACAAACAGTAATTTCTCCGCATTGCAAGGTGCAATTCTGAAATTTTTTGCTTTTTCCTGCTCCTCTTAGCATGATAAAGAAGATTCAAAGAGAGTGAGATGCCAGCTCCTTTCATTCAGTCAGTAGCTTCCAACATTTCTGGTATATGAATAACATGATGTTTTTCAATGGCAAAAAATCAATGAATATTGTAAATGCACAAACAGTAATTTCTCCGCATTGCAAGGTGCAATTCTGAAATTTTTTGCTTTTTCTTGCTCCTCTTAGCATGATAAAGAAGATTCAAAGAGAGTGAGATGCCAGCTCCTTTCATTCAGTCAGTAGCTTCAATCATTTCTGGACGTTTTTCAATGGCAAAAATCAATGAATATTGTAAATGCACAAACAGTAATTTCTCCGCATTGCAAGGTGCAATTCTGAAATTTTTTGCTTTTTCCTGCTCCTCTTAGCATGATAAAGAAGATTCAAAGAGAGTGAGATGCCAGCTCCTTTCATTCAGTCAGTAGCTTCAAACATTTCTGGTATATGAATAACATGATGTTTTTCAATGGCAAAAATCAATGAATATTGTAAATGCACAAACAGTAATTTCTCCGCATTGCAAGGTGCAATTCTGAAATTTTTTGCTTTTTCCTGCTCCTCTTAGCATGATAAAGAAGATTCAAAGAGAGTGAGATGCCAGCTCCTTTCATTCAGTCAGTAGCTTCAATCATTTCTGGACGTTTTTCAATGGCAAAAATCAATGAATATTGTAAATGCACAAACAGTAATTTCTCCGCATTGCAAGGTGCAATTCTGAAATTTTTTGCTTTTTCCTGCTCCTCTTAGCATGATAAAGAAGATTAAAAGAGAGTGAGATGCCAGCTCCTTTCATTCAGTCAGTAGCTTCAAACATTTCTGGTATATGAATAACATGATGTTTTTCAATGGCAAAAAATCAATGAATATTGTAAATGCACAAACAGTAATTTCTCCGCATTGCAAGGTGCAATTCTGAAATTTTTTGCTTTTTCCTGCTCCTCTTAGCATGATAAAGAAGATTCAAAGAGAGTGAGATGCCAGCTCCTTTCATTCAGTCAGTAGCTTCAATCATTTCTGGACGTTTTTCAATGGCAAAAATCAATGAATATTGTAAATGCACAAACAGTAATTTCTCCGCATTGCAAGGTGCAATTCAGAAATTTTTCGCTTTTTCCTGCTCCGCTTAGCATGATAAAGAAGATTCAAAGAGAGTGAGATGCCAGCTCCTTTCATTCAGTCAGTAGCTTCAAACATTTCTGGTATATGAATAACATGATGTTTTTCAATGGCAAAAATCAATGAATATTGTAAATGCACAAACAGTAATTTCTCCGCATTGCAAGGTGTAATTCTGAAATTTTTTGCTTTTTCCTGCTCCTCTTAGCATGATAAAGAAGATTCAAAGAGAGTGAGATGCCAGCTCCTTTCATTCAGTCAGTAGCTTCAATCATTTCTGGACGTTTTTCAATGGCATAAATCAATGAATATTGTAAATGCACAAACAGTAATTTCTCCGCATTGCAAGGTGCAATTCTGAAATTTTTTGATTTTTCCTCTTCCTCTTAGCATGATAAACAAGATTCAAAGAGAGTGAGATGCCAGCTCCTTTCATTCAGTCAGTAGCTTCAATCATTTCTGGACGTTTTTCAATGGCAAAAATCAATGAATATTGTAAATGCACAAACAGTAATTTCTCCGCATTGCAAGGTGCAATTCTGAAATTTTTTGCTTTTTCCTGCTCCTCTTAGCATGATAAAGAAGATTCAAAGAGAGTGAGATGCCAGCTCCTTTCATTCAGTCAGTAGCTTCAATCATTTCTGGACGTTTTTCAATGGCAAAAATCAATGAATATTGTAAATGCACAAACAGTAATTTCTCCGCATTGCAAGGTGCAATTCTGAAATTTTTTGCTTTTTCCTGCTCCTCTTAGCATGATAAAGAAGATTCAAAGAGAGTGAGATGCCAGCTCCTTTCATTCAGTCAGTAGCTTCAAACATTTCTGGTATATGAATAACATGATGTTTTTCAATGGCAAAAAATCAATGAATATTGTAAATGCACAAACAGTAATTTCTCCGCATTGCAAGGTGCAATTCTGAAATTTTTTGCTTTTTCCTGCTCCTCTTAGCATGGTAAAGAAGATTCAAAGAGAGTGAGATGCCAGCTCCTTTCATTCAGTCAGTAGCTTCAATCATTTCTGGACGTTTTTCAATGGCAAAAATCAATGAATATTGTAAATGCACAAACAGTAATTTCTCCGCATTGCAAGGTGCAATTCTGAAATTTTTTGCTTTTTCCTCCTCCTCTTAGCATGATAAACAAGATTCAAAAAGAGTGAGATGCCAGCTCCTTTCATTCAGTCAGTAGCTTCAATCATTTCTGGACGTTTTTCAATGGCAAAAATCAATGAATATTGTAAATGCACAAACAGTAATTTCTCCGCATTGCAAGGTGCAATTCTGAAATTTTTTGCTTTTTCCTGCTCCTCTTAGCATGATAAAGAAGATTCAAAGAGAGTGAGATGCCAGCTCCTTTCATTCAGTCAGTAGCTTCAATCATTTCTGGACGTTTTTCAATGGCAAAAATCAATGAATATTGTAAATGCACAAATAGTAATTTCTCCGCATTGCAAGGTGCAATTCTGAAATTTTTTGCTTTTTCCTGCTCCTCTTAGCATGATAAAGAAGATTCAAAGAGAGTGAGATGCCAGCTCCTTTCATTCAGTCAGTAGCTTCAAACATTTCTGGTATATGAATAACATGATGTTTTTCAATGGCAAAAATCAATGAATATTGTAAATGCACAAACAGTAATTTCTCCGCATTGCAAGGTGCAATTCTGAAATTTTTTGCTTTTTCCTGCTCCTCTTAGCATGATATAGAAGATTCAAAGAGAGTGAGATGCCAGCTCCTTTCATTCAGTCAGTAGCTTCAATCATTTCTGGACGTTTTTCAATGGCAAAAATCAATGAATATTGTAAATGCACAAACAGTAATTTCTCCGCATTGCAAGGTGCAATTCTGAAATTTTTTGCTTTTTCCTGCTCCTCTTAGCATGATAAACAAGATTCAAAGAGAGTGAGATGCCAGCTCCTTTCATTCAGTCAGTAGCTTCAATCATTTCTGGATGTTTTTCAATGGCAAAAATCAATGAATATTGTAAATGCACAAACAGTAATTTCTCCGCATTGCAAGGTGCAATTCTGAAATTTTTTGCTTTTTCCTGCTCCTCTTAGCATGATAAAGAAGATTCAAAGAGAGTGAGATGCCAGCTCCTTTCATTCAGTCAGTAGCTTCAAACATTTCTGGTATATGAATAACATGATGTTTTTCAATGGCAAAAAATCAATGAATATTGTAAATGCACAAACAGTAATTTCTCCGCATTGCAAGGTGCAATTCTGAAATTTTTTGCTTTTTCTTGCTCCTCTTAGCATGATAAAGAAGATTCAAAGAGAGTGAGATGCCAGCTCCTTTCATTCAGTCAGTAGCTTCAATCATTTCTGGACGTTTTTCAATGGCAAAAATCAATGAATATTGTAAATGCACAAACAGTAATTTCTCCGCATTGCAAGGTGCAATTCTGAAATTTTTTGCTTTTTCCTGCTCCTCTTAGCATGATAAAGAAGATTCAAAGAGAGTGAGATGCCAGCTCCTTTCATTCAGTCAGTAGCTTCCAACATTTCTGGTATATGAATAACATGATGTTTTTCAATGGCAAAAAATCAATGAATATTGTAAATGCACAAACAGTAATTTCTCCGCATTGCAAGGTGCAATTCTGAAATTTTTTGCTTTTTCTTGCTCCTCTTAGCATGATAAAGAAGATTCAAAGAGAGTGAGATGCCAGCTCCTTTCATTCAGTCAGTAGCTTCAATCATTTCTGGACGTTTTTCAATGGCAAAAATCAATGAATATTGTAAATGCACAAACAGTAATTTCTCCGCATTGCAAGGTGCAATTCTGAAATTTTTTGCTTTTTCCTGCTCCTCTTAGCATGATAAAGAAGATTCAAAGAGAGTGAGATGCCAGCTCCTTTCATTCAGTCAGTAGCTTCAAACATTTCTGGTATATGAATAACATGATGTTTTTCAATGGCAAAAATCAATGAATATTGTAAATGCACAAACAGTAATTTCTCCGCATTGCAAGGTGCAATTCTGAAATTTTTTGCTTTTTCCTGCTCCTCTTAGCATGATAAAGAAGATTCAAAGAGAGTGAGATGCCAGCTCCTTTCATTCAGTCAGTAGCTTCAATCATTTCTGGACGTTTTTCAATGGCAAAAATCAATGAATATTGTAAATGCACAAACAGTAATTTCTCCGCATTGCAAGGTGCAATTCTGAAATTTTTTGCTTTTTCCTGCTCCTCTTAGCATGATAAAGAAGATTAAAAGAGAGTGAGATGCCAGCTCCTTTCATTCAGTCAGTAGCTTCAAACATTTCTGGTATATGAATAACATGATGTTTTTCAATGGCAAAAAATCAATGAATATTGTAAATGCACAAACAGTAATTTCTCCGCATTGCAAGGTGCAATTCTGAAATTTTTTGCTTTTTCCTGCTCCTCTTAGCATGATAAAGAAGATTCAAAGAGAGTGAGATGCCAGCTCCTTTCATTCAGTCAGTAGCTTCAATCATTTCTGGACGTTTTTCAATGGCAAAAATCAATGAATATTGTAAATGCACAAACAGTAATTTCTCCGCATTGCAAGGTGCAATTCAGAAATTTTTCGCTTTTTCCTGCTCCGCTTAGCATGATAAAGAAGATTCAAAGAGAGTGAGATGCCAGCTCCTTTCATTCAGTCAGTAGCTTCAAACATTTCTGGTATATGAATAACATGATGTTTTTCAATGGCAAAAATCAATGAATATTGTAAATGCACAAACAGTAATTTCTCCGCATTGCAAGGTGTAATTCTGAAATTTTTTGCTTTTTCCTGCTCCTCTTAGCATGATAAAGAAGATTCAAAGAGAGTGAGATGCCAGCTCCTTTCATTCAGTCAGTAGCTTCAATCATTTCTGGACGTTTTTCAATGGCATAAATCAATGAATATTGTAAATGCACAAACAGTAATTTCTCCGCATTGCAAGGTGCAATTCTGAAATTTTTTGATTTTTCCTCTTCCTCTTAGCATGATAAACAAGATTCAAAGAGAGTGAGATGCCAGCTCCTTTCATTCAGTCAGTAGCTTCAATCATTTCTGGACGTTTTTCAATGGCAAAAATCAATGAATATTGTAAATGCACAAACAGTAATTTCTCCGCATTGCAAGGTGCAATTCTGAAATTTTTTGCTTTTTCCTGCTCCTCTTAGCTTGATAAAGAAGATTCAAAGAGAGTGAGATGCCAGCTCCTTTCATTCAGTCAGTAGCTTCAATCATTTCTGGACGTTTTTCAATGGCAAAAATCAATGAATATTGTAAATGCACAAACAGTAATTTCTCCGCATTGCAAGGTGCAATTCTGAAATTTTTTGCTTTTTCCTGCTCCTCTTAGCATGATAAAGAAGATTCAAAGAGAGTGAGATGCCAGCTCCTTTCATTCAGTCAGTAGCTTCAAACATTTCTGGTATATGAATAACATGATGTTTTTCAATGGCAAAAAATCAATGAATATTGTAAATGCACAAACAGTAATTTCTCCGCATTGCAAGGTGCAATTCTGAAATTTTTTGCTTTTTCCTGCTCCTCTTAGCATGATAAAGAAGATTCAAAGAGAGTGAGATGCCAGCTCCTTTCATTCAGTCAGTAGCTTCAATCATTTCTGGACGTTTTTCAATGGCAAAAATCAATGAATATTGTAAATGCACAAACAGTAATTTCTCCGCATTGCAAGGTGCAATTCTGAAATTTTTTGCTTTTTCCTCCTCCTCTTAGCATGATAAACAAGATTCAAAAAGAGTGAGATGCCAGCTCCTTTCATTCAGTCAGTAGCTTCAATCATTTCTGGACGTTTTTCAATGGCAAAAATCAATGAATATTGTAAATGCACAAACAGTAATTTCTCCGCATTGCAAGGTGCAATTCTGAAATTTTTTGCTTTTTCCTGCTCCTCTTAGCATGATAAAGAAGATTCAAAGAGAGTGAGATGCCAGCTCCTTTCATTCAGTCAGTAGCTTCAATCATTTCTGGATGTTTTTCAATGGCAAAAATCAATGAATATTGTAAATGCACAAATAGTAATTTCTCCGCATTGCAAGGTGCAATTCTGAAATTTTTTGCTTTTTCCTGCTCCTCTTAGCATGATAAAGAAGATTCAAAGAGAGTGAGATGCCAGCTCCTTTCATTCAGTCAGTAGCTTCAAACATTTCTGGTATATGAATAACATGATGTTTTTCAATGGCAAAAATCAATGAATATTGTAAATGCACAAACAGTAATTTCTCCGCATTGCAAGGTGCAATTCTGAAATTTTTTGCTTTTTCCTGCTCCTCTTAGCATGATATAGAAGATTCAAAGAGAGTGAGATGCCAGCTCCTTTCATTCAGTCAGTAGCTTCAATCATTTCTGGACGTTTTTCAATGGCAAAAATCAATGAATATTGTAAATGCACAAACAGTAATTTCTCCGCATTGCAAGGTGCAATTCTGAAATTTTTTGCTTTTTCCTGCTCCTCTTAGCATGATAAACAAGATTCAAAGAGAGTGAGATGCCAGCTCCTTTCATTCAGTCAGTAGCTTCAATCATTTCTGGATGTTTTTCAATGGCAAAAATCAATGAATATTGTAAATGCACAAACAGTAATTTCTCCGCATTGCAAGGTGCAATTCTGAAATTTTTTGCTTTTTCCTGCTCCTCTTAGCATGATAAAGAAGATTCAAAGAGAGTGAGATGCCAGCTCCTTTCATTCAGTCAGTAGCTTCAAACATTTCTGGTATATGAATAACATGATGTTTTTCAATGGCAAAAAATCAATGAATATTGTAAATGCACAAACAGTAATTTCTCCGCATTGCAAGGTGCAATTCTGAAATTTTTTGCTTTTTCTTGCTCCTCTTAGCATGATAAAGAAGATTCAAAGAGAGTGAGATGCCAGCTCCTTTCATTCAGTCAGTAGCTTCAATCATTTCTGGACGTTTTTCAATGGCAAAAATCAATGAATATTGTAAATGCACAAACAGTAATTTCTCCGCATTGCAAGGTGCAATTCTGAAATTTTTTGCTTTTTCCTGCTCCTCTTAGCATGATAAAGAAGATTCAAAGAGAGTGAGATGCCAGCTCCTTTCATTCAGTCAGTAGCTTCAAACATTTCTGGTATATGAATAACATGATGTTTTTCAATGGCAAAAATCAATGAATATTGTAAATGCACAAACAGTAATTTCTCCGCATTGCAAGGTGCAATTCTGAAATTTTTTGCTTTTTCCTGCTCCTCTTAGCATGATAAAGAAGATTCAAAGAGAGTGAGATGCCAGCTCCTTTCATTCAGTCAGTAGCTTCAATCATTTCTGGACGTTTTTCAATGGCAAAAATCAATGAATATTGTAAATGCACAAACAGTAATTTCTCCGCATTGCAAGGTGCAATTCTGAAATTTTTTGCTTTTTCCTGCTCCTCTTAGCATGATAAAGAAGATTCAAAGAGAGTGAGATGCCAGCTCCTTTCATTCAGTCAGTAGCTTCAATCATTTCTGGACGTTTTTCAATGGCAAAAATCAATGAATATTGTAAATGCACAAACAGTAATTTCTCCGCATTGCAAGGTGCAATTCTGAAATTTTTTGCTTTTTCCTGCTCCTCTTAGCATGATAAACAAGATTCAAAGAGAGTGAGATGCCAGCTCCTTTCATTCAGTCAGTAGCTTCAATCATTTCTGGATGTTTTTCAATGGCAAAAATCAATGAATATTGTAAATGCACAAACAGTAATTTCTCCGCATTGCAAGGTGCAATTCTGAAATTTTTTGCTTTTTCCTGCTCCTCTTAGCATGATAAAGAAGATTCAAAGAGAGTGAGATGCCAGCTCCTTTCATTCAGTCAGTAGCTTCAAACATTTCTGGTATATGAATAACATGATGTTTTTCAATGGCAAAAAATCAATGAATATTGTAAATGCACAAACAGTAATTTCTCCGCATTGCAAGGTGCAATTCTGAAATTTTTTGCTTTTTCTTGCTCCTCTTAGCATGATAAAGAAGATTCAAAGAGAGTGAGATGCCAGCTCCTTTCATTCAGTCAGTAGCTTCAATCATTTCTGGACGTTTTTCAATGGCAAAAATCAATGAATATTGTAAATGCACAAACAGTAATTTCTCCGCATTGCAAGGTGCAATTCTGAAATTTTTTGCTTTTTCCTGCTCCTCTTAGCATGATAAAGAAGATTCAAAGAGAGTGAGATGCCAGCTCCTTTCATTCAGTCAGTAGCTTCAAACATTTCTGGTATATGAATAACATGATGTTTTTCAATGGCAAAAATCAATGAATATTGTAAATGCACAAACAGTAATTTCTCCGCATTGCAAGGTGCAATTCTGAAATTTTTTGCTTTTTCCTGCTCCTCTTAGCATGATAAAGAAGATTCAAAGAGAGTGAGATGCCAGCTCCTTTCATTCAGTCAGTAGCTTCAAACATTTCTGGTATATGAATAACATGATGTTTTTCAATGGCAAAAAATCAATGAATATTGTAAATGCACAAACAGTAATTTCTCCGTATTGCAAGGTGCAATTCTGAAATTTTTTGCTTTTTCCTGCTCCTCTTAGCATGATAAAGAAGATTCAAAGAGAGTGAGATGCCAGCTCCTTTCATTCAGTCAGTAGCTTCAATCATTTCTGGACGTTTTTCAATGGCAAAAATCAATGAATATTGTAAATGCACAAACAGTAATTTCTCCGCATTGCAAGGTGCAATTCTGAAATTTTTTGCTTTTTCCTGCTCCTCTTAGCATGATAAAGAAGATTCAAAGAGAGTGAGATGCCAGCTCCTTTCATTCAGTCAGTAGCTTCAAACATTTCTGGTATATGAATAACATGATGTTTTTCAATGGCAAAAATCAATGAATATTGTAAATGCACAAACAGTAATTTCTCCGCATTGCAAGGTGTAATTCTGAAATTTTTTGCTTTTTCCTGCTCCTCTTAGCATGATAAAGAAGATTCAAAGAGAGTGAGATGCCAGCTCCTTTCATTCAGTCAGTAGCTTCAATCATTTCTGGACGTTTTTCAATGGCATAAATCAATGAATATTGTAAATGCACAAACAGTAATTTCTCCGCATTGCAAGGTGCAATTCTGAAATTTTTTGATTTTTCCTCCTCCTCTTAGCATGATAAACAAGATTCAAAAAGAGTGAGATGCCAGCTCCTTTCATTCAGTCAGTAGCTTCAATCATTTCTGGACGTTTTTCAATGGCAAAAATCAATGAATATTGTAAATGCACAAACAGTAATTTCTCCGCATTGCAAGGTGCAATTCTGAAATTTTTTGCTTTTTCCTGCTCCTCTTAGCATGATAAAGAAGATTCAAAGAGAGTGAGATGCCAGCTCCTTTCATTCAGTCAGTAGCTTCAATCATTTCTGGACGTTTTTCAATGGCAAAAATCAATGAATATTGTAAATGCACAAACAGTAATTTCTCCGCATTGCAAGGTGCAATTCTGAAATTTTTTGCTTTTTCCTGCTCCTCTTAGCATGATAAAGAAGATTCAAAGAGAGTGAGATGCCAGCTCCTTTCATTCAGTCAGTAGCTTCAAACATTTCTGGTATATGAATAACATGATGTTTTTCAATGGCAAAAAATCAATGAATATTGTAAATGCACAAACAGTAATTTCTCCGCATTGCAAGGTGCAATTCTGAAATTTTTTGCTTTTTCCTGCTCCTCTTAGCATGATAAACAAGATTCAAAGAGAGTGAGATGCCAGCTCCTTTCATTCAGTCAGTAGCTTCAATCATTTCTGGATGTTTTTCAATGGCAAAAATCAATGAATATTGTAAATGCACAAACAGTAATTTCTCCGCATTGCAAGGTGCAATTCTGAAATTTTTTGCTTTTTCCTGCTCCTCTTAGCATGATAAAGAAGATTCAAAGAGAGTGAGATGCCAGCTCCTTTCATTCAGTCAGTAGCTTCAAACATTTCTGGTATATGAATAACATGATGTTTTTCAATGGCAAAAAATCAATGAATATTGTAAATGCACAAACAGTAATTTCTCCGCATTGCAAGGTGCAATTCTGAAATTTTTTGCTTTTTCTTGCTCCTCTTAGCATGATAAAGAAGATTCAAAGAGAGTGAGATGCCAGCTCCTTTCATTCAGTCAGTAGCTTCAATCATTTCTGGACGTTTTTCAATGGCAAAAATCAATGAATATTGTAAATGCACAAACAGTAATTTCTCCGCATTGCAAGGTGCAATTCTGAAATTTTTTGCTTTTTCCTGCTCCTCTTAGCATGATAAAGAAGATTCAAAGAGAGTGAGATGCCAGCTCCTTTCATTCAGTCAGTAGCTTCAAACATTTCTGGTATATGAATAACATGATGTTTTTCAATGGCAAAAATCAATGAATATTGTAAATGCACAAACAGTAATTTCTCCGCATTGCAAGGTGCAATTCTGAAATTTTTTGCTTTTTCCTGCTCCTCTTAGCATGATAAAGAAGATTCAAAGAGAGTGAGATGCCAGCTCCTTTCATTCAGTCAGTAGCTTCAATCATTTCTGGACGTTTTTCAATGGCAAAAATCAATGAATATTGTAAATGCACAAACAGTAATTTCTCCGCATTGCAAGGTGCAATTCTGAAATTTTTTGCTTTTTCCTGCTCCTCTTAGCATGATAAAGAAGATTCAAAGAGAGTGAGATGCCAGCTCCTTTCATTCAGTCAGTAGCTTCAAACATTTCTGGTATGTGAATAACATGATGTTTTTCAATGGCAAAAAATCAATGAATATTGTAAATGCACAAACAGTAATTTCTCCGCATTGCAAGGTGCAATTCTGAAATTTTTTGCTTTTTCCTGCTCCTCTTAGCATGATAAAGAAGATTCAAAGAGAGTGAGATGCCAGCTCCTTTCATTCAGTCAGTAGCTTCAATCATTTCTGGACGTTTTTCAATGGCAAAAATCAATGAATATTGTAAATGCACAAACAGTAATTTCTCCGCATTGCAAGGTGCAATTCTGAAATTTTTTGCTTTTTCCTGCTCCTCTTAGCATGATAAAGAAGATTCAAAGAGAGTGAGATGCCAGCTCCTTTCATTCAGTCAGTAGCTTCAAACATTTCTGGTATATGAATAACATGATGTTTTTCAATGGCAAAAATCAATGAATATTGTAAATGCACAAACAGTAATTTCTCCGCATTGCAAGGTGTAATTCTGAAATTTTTTGCTTTTTCCTGCTCCTCTTAGCATGATAAACAAGATTCAAAAAGAGTGAGATGCCAGCTCCTTTCATTCAGTCAGTAGCTTCAATCATTTCTGGACGTTTTTCAATGGCATAAATCAATGAATATTGTAAATGCACAAACAGTAATTTCTCCGCATTGCAAGGTGCAATTCTGAAATTTTTTGATTTTTCCTCCTCCTCTTAGCATGATAAACAAGATTCAAAAAGAGTGAGATGCCAGCTCCTTTCATTCAGTCAGTAGCTTCAATCATTTCTGGACGTTTTTCAATGGCAAAAATCAATGAATATTGTAAATGCACAAACAGTAATTTCTCCGCATTGCAAGGTGCAATTCTGAAATTTTTTGCTTTTTCCTGCTCCTCTTAGCATGATAAAGAAGATTCAAAGAGAGTGAGATGCCAGCTCCTTTCATTCAGTCAGTAGCTTCAATCATTTCTGGACGTTTTTCAATGGCAAAAATCAATGAATATTGTAAATGCACAAACAGTAATTTCTCCGCATTGCAAGGTGCAATTCTGAAATTTTTTGCTTTTTCCTGCTCCTCTTAGCATGATAAAGAAGATTCAAAGAGAGTGAGATGCCAGCTCCTTTCATTCAGTCAGTAGCTTCAAACATTTCTGATATATGAATAACATGATGTTTTTCAATGGCAAAAAATCAATGAATATTGTAAATGCACAAACAGTAATTTCTCCGCATTGCAAGGTGCAATTCTGAAATTTTTTGCTTTTTCCTGCTCCTCTTAGCATGATAAAGAAGATTCAAAGAGAGTGAGATGCCAGCTCCTTTCTTTCAGTCAGTAGCTTCAATCATTTCTGGACGTTTTTCAATGGCAAAAATCAATGAATATTGTAAATGCACAAACAGTAATTTCTCCGCATTGCAAGGTGCAATTCTGAAATTTTTTGCTTTTTCCTGCTCCTCTTAGCATGATAAAGAAGATTCAAAGAGAGTGAGATGCCAGCTCCTTTCATTCAGTCAGTAGCTTCAAACATTTCTGGTATATGAATAACATGATGTTTTTCAATGGCAAAAATCAATGAATATTGTAAATGCACAAACAGTAATTTCTCCGCATTGCAAGGTGTAATTCTGAAATTTTTTGCTTTTTCCTGCTCCTCTTAGCATGATAAAGAAGATTCAAAGAGAGTGAGATGCCAGCTCCTTTCATTCAGTCAGTAGCTTCAATCATTTCTGGACGTTTTTCAATGGCATAAATCAATGAATATTGTAAATGCACAAACAGTAATTTCTCCGCATTGCAAGGTGCAATTCTGAAATTTTTTGATTTTTCCTCCTCCTCTTAGCATGATAAACAAGATTCAAAGAGAGTGAGATGCCAGCTCCTTTCATTCAGTCAGTAGCTTCAATCATTTCTGGACGTTTTTCAATGGCAAAAATCAATGAATATTGTAAATGCACAAACAGTAATTTCTCCGCATTGCAAGGTGCAATTCTGAAATTTTTTGCTTTTTCCTGCTCCTCTTAGCATGATAAAGAAGATTCAAAGAGAGTGAGATGCCAGCTCCTTTCATTCAGTCAGTAGCTTCAATCATTTCTGGATGTTTTTCAATGGCAAAAATCAATGAATATTGTAAATGCACAAATAGTAATTTCTCCGCATTGCAAGGTGCAATTCTGAAATTTTTTGCTTTTTCCTGCTCCTCTTAGCATGATAAAGAAGATTCAAAGAGAGTGAGATGCCAGCTCCTTTCATTCAGTCAGTAGCTTCAAACATTTCTGGTATATGAATAACATGATGTTTTTCAATGGCAAAAATCAATGAATATTGTAAATGCACAAACAGTAATTTCTCCGCATTGCAAGGTGCAATTCTGAAATTTTTTGCTTTTTCCTGCTCCTCTTAGCATGATATAGAAGATTCAAAGAGAGTGAGATGCCAGCTCCTTTCATTCAGTCAGTAGCTTCAATCATTTCTGGACGTTTTTCAATGGCAAAAATCAATGAATATTGTAAATGCACAAACAGTAATTTCTCCGCATTGCAAGGTGCAATTCTGAAATTTTTTGCATTTTCCTGCTCCTCTTAGCATGATAAAGAATATTCAAAGAGAGTGAGATGCCAGCTCCTTTCATTCAGTCAGTAGCTTCAATCATTTCTGGTATATGAATAACATGATGTTTTTCAATGGCAAAAATCATTGAATATTGTAAATGCACAAACAGTAATTTCTCCGCATTGCAAGGTGCAATTCTGAAATTTTTTGCTTTTTCCTGCTCCTCTTAGCATGATAAAGAAGATTCAAAGAGAGTGAGATGCCAGCTCCTTTCATTCAGTCAGTATCTTCAATCATTTCTGGTATATGAATAACATGATGTTTTTCAATGGCAAAAATCAATGAATATTGTAAATGCACAAACAGTAATTTCTCCGCATTGCAAGGTGCAATTCTGAATTTTTTTGCTTTTTCCTGCTCCTCTTAGCATGATAAAGAAGATTCAAAGAGAGTGAGATGCCATCTCCTTTCATTCAGTCAGTAGCTTCAAACATTTCTGGTATATGAATAACATGATGTTTTTCAATGGCAAAAATCAATGAATATTGTAAATGCACAAACAGTAATTTCTCCGCATTGCAAGGTGCAATTCTGAAATTTTTTGCTTTTTCCTGCTCCTCTTAGCATGATAAAGAAGATTCAAAGAGAGTGAGATGCCAGCTCCTTTCATTCAGTCAGTAGCTTCAATCATTTCTGGACGTTTTTCAATGGCAAAAATCAATGAATATTGTAAATGCACAAACAGTAATTTCTCCGCATTGCAAGGTGCAATTCTGAAATTTTTTGCTTTTTCCTGCTCCTCTTAGCATGATAAAGAAGATTCAAAGAGAGTGAGATGCCAGCTCCTTTCATTCAGTCAGTAGCTTCAATCATTTCTGGTATATGAATAACATGATGTTTTTCAATGGCAAAAATCAATGAATATTGTAAATGCACAAACAGTAATTTCTCCGCATTGCAAGGTGCAATTCTGAAATTTTTTGCTTTTTCCTGCTCCTCTTAGCATGATAAAGAAGATTCAAAGAGATTTAGATGCCAGCTCCTTTCATTCAGTCAGTAGCTTCAATCATTTCTGGACGTTTTTCAATGGCAAAAATCAATGAATATTGTAAATGCACAAACAGTAATTTCTCCGCATTGCAAGGTGCAATTCTGAAATTTTTTGCTTTTTCCTGCTCCTCTTAGCATGATAAAGAATATTCAAAGAGAGTGAGATGGGGGGCGTGGCTTAGGCACAGACCAGGATGGCAGCATAGGTCTGAGCTCCATGAGGGCTAAAACTACAAAGCGACGATAAAAGCAACTTAAGAAGACTTTTTCACTCAAATTTTGCATGGATAAACTTCCTAAAGCCTAAGGATCATCTGGATACTAAAAAGACTATCCCTGACCCGTTATTCCGGGAGATATTTCATTTGGAAGCAGTGAGGTGCGTCCTTGATTTCATTCCAGTCGTGGGTATTGTGACATAGACCTGCAGGCTTGCAGGTCTGTGTGTCTCTGCAAGGGGACCCTCACTACTCCCTTCCTTTGGACCTAGGAACACCGCTCATCAGGTGTTATCTGACAATTTGAAGAGGATTCATATTTTGAGGACGGTGGCACAGAGCCCTTAAAGCCTGCTCTGCTGTTGTGGGGTGCCGGTGGCTGCGGGACAAGCCGGTTCTATACCTCAGCTTCTGCAGCCTGTGCTGGGAGGAAACAAGGTCTGAGCCCTAACTTGACCCACGGGACACTGTATCCCTGAAAACAGCCCCACTGAACCGGACCGCCAGCCTGCAAATGGTTCCTGCTTACTAGTCACCCCACTACTAGCTGCGACCGATGTCAGGACTCCTGAACTGAAACCACCGGCCGGCGGTGTGCAGGAAGAGATTGCGGACCTCAGAGCCTTTGAAGTAGCGGCTCTGCTCCCTTGGACTAAGCCTCCTTGCTTCCACGGGACCCCGGGGACAAGACTCCCGACACCAGCTGAATACCGGGACCTTATGCCTGAACGTCGCGGAGATCGGGAGATGGAGCAGGACTGCGCACATCAAGTTAAGGTCAGATAAGCCCAGGCTGATGCCAGGGCTCTTACCGGGTCTCTGAGGGTCCGTTGCCCGCGATCCCGGGGCTGCTCTGGTGGCAGCGGTGTCCCCTTCTGTTGCTGGGAAGCTGCTGTGCCTTCCTCCCCCCCTCAGCTGACTGCCACCGCTGGTAGCTGCGACCCGGCTCTCTCCTCTCCTGTGTGGCTGTTCCCTGTATGACGGGGCTGTTCCCGAGGTGGCGGTGCCCCCTCCTCTGTCCCGGAACTGTCAGCTCCGCTCTTCTTACTATGGCCGGGCACCGCTGATAACTACGGCCAGCCTCCTCGTGACCCCAGGGCTGATACAGTAGAGGTGACATCTCTTACCTGCTGCTGGGAGGCCGCTGTGCCCCTACCTACCCCCAACTGACTGGCACCGCCGGTGTCCGCGGCCGGTCTCTCCTTCTCTCCCTCCCTTTGAGTTCTGCTCACCGCGATCCCGGGGCTGTTCTGGCGGTGAGGTGTCTGCCCCTGTGCTGGGAGCCCGCTCTGCTCCGTGTCCTCTGGCTGACAGGCAACGCCGGTATTCACGGCTCGCTTACCACTCTGCTGCCAAGCTGGGACAGATGATCCCGGGGCTGTTCCCTTGATGGTGGTGCACCCCTCCTCTGACTTCAGAACTGTTTGAATCTCCCGGCTCCCAGCTGACAGACGCCGCCGGCTTCCACAGTCCGTTCCCTTCTTTTGCCCGCTGCGCCGTTCTGTCACCTGTGTGCCCCTAGTGTCGGGTCCCCATTGATTACCATTGACTGCCTGTCCCCTCATATTACAGCGCTGCAGTGATCCCACCTGCCACCGGCATTTATCTCCAGCTGGTACATTTGAATCTCCCGCCCCCCTGCTGCAGTGCCGCTCTGTTCCACTGTCCAAGGTGCTGATTTTATATCAGCACATATAAAGCGGTCTAACAGCTAATAGACAGTGTGACAGCAACTTGAACACTGAATTTGACCCTGAGGGGGAGGGAAGGGTTAAGTGGAACTACTACTGCCCTCATATATATATACTGTGACTACGTTACCTGGTATATATATTACAGTTGGTGCTTATGGAACTCTACAGAACTGCTGATCTCTTTAATAATTATTTTCCTGTTCAGAACTATATGTGCCTTTTATTTTTATCCCTCAGGTCAATTTTCATTATTTTTTTGATACTTTTGACTGTGATTTACATTTAAAGGATTGCATTCTAGGGGGTACATATCTCTGCAGTTTTTAAGGGTATTGATTGCTTCTTGTTGGAATGATATTTGTTTAATGCAAATTTCTTCTAGTCATTGTTCCTAGTCATTTTGCAACTTTAAAGTCTTTGTCCACTCTTTAGGTCAATTATTTCTAGGGTCATTTTTATATTTTTCTATATATATACACTTATAGGTCTGATATTTTATAATGGCGGCTAATAAAAAAAATACCCAAAAGTCTTTGGAAGCTCCCCTTAAAGCTAGTGTGGTAAGAGCAAAGTCCTCCCAACGCTTTTCATTTTCAAATCCATCAGAAGATGCTGTCAATACTATTAGTCCACTTAAGTACAGATCACCTCATAAAAACCCTGAAGACAGACAGAGTTCTAAAGTAAGCTCTCCCACCAAAGAATCTTCTAAAAGTCTATTGTCTCCAAAACCACAGAGAATTCCTGATGTTAAACCTGCCCCTTCTACCGTAGTTAAAGAAAAAAAATTGGAAGAGATGGATATTTCCATCTCATCAAAGAGAAGGGACCCAGGAGCCTGGAGCAACAAGTATTCTTCACTGGCTACGAGTTCGGAGGAGGAATCCTCGGACTCGTCTCCTAATCCTAGTCCAGATAAGAGACGGGCTAAAAAGGACTTTTCCCCTTCGTCCTCAGACCCTACGCCCACTGTCCCGGTCAAAATGCCCATTTTACAAGAGTTGGGAAATACCGACCTTGGTTTATATTTGGACAATCTTTTAAAGACGATTGACAGGAATATGAAACTGGGCTTCGAGAAACAGGTAGACACCATGAAATCTACTTTGGAAGCTTTTGGTCTTAAATTGGAGGAAAATACTAAAAGACTTGAAACGGTGGAGGGAAGGGTAGAGTCTGTCTCTTCTGATAATCTAGAAATTAAATCTGAGCTTAAAAGACTCAGATTAAAAGTTGCGGATTTGGAGGATAGGAGTAGGAGAAATAATTTGAAAATTAGAGGCATATCTGAGGATGTTTCTCCCTCAGATATCTCGGCTTTTGTCAAAGACTTTTTTCACAAGACAATCCCATCCCTCTCTGAGCAGGATCTTATTATCGATAGGGCCCATCGCCTATTTCGTCCGACCTCCATCTCTTCGGATCTTCCTAGGGATGTAATAGTTAGGTTACATTTTTTCTCGACCAAAGAGAGAATCTTGAATTATATTAGGGAAAACAGAACTTTTCCAGAGCCTTTTTCGCACCTAAAAATCTTCTCAGATTTTTCCAAAGAAACCATGGATACAAGAAGGTCATACAAATTGACCACAGATAGACTGAGGGATATGAATATCCCATATAGGTGGGGCTTTCCAGTAAAGTTGCTGATTTTCTTTAACCGGAAAACATTCACCCTTACAGATCCTGATGAAGGCCCTAAATTTTTTGATTTTATAAAAGACATTCCCTACAAAGTTACAAAGGCACCCCACCGCTGAAATGATAAACACTACTCCCTCGGGAGCCCTCTTTAAAAATAAACTCATTCTATCACCTCACCTAACATGCTATAATAAATTTATCATTCTTCTTTACATTTGGCCTTCATGGTTTGTCCACATTATTTTTCCCCACAATCTGAGGGAGAACCTTTTCGGTGAAGGTTCCCTCAGGAGATTTTTTGATTCGTTTTTTTTCTTTTTCTTTGAATACTTGGTTATTGTTATTACTATCTTTGAATTAATATTAGAGATATTGTATTCCAGCTTTGATTGTCGGTTGATTTTTATTTTTTGGGAATTTGTTGGACCAACTGACCCCTCTCCTTTTGACTTACTTTTATCATTAATTTACCTATGCCTATCAAGATCATCACCTATAATGTAAGAGGCCTAAACAGTCCCAATAAGAGATTCTCCCTTTGGAAGGAATTGGGTCATCTTGGTGCTGATGTTGCGTGTCTTCAGGAGACAAGGTTTGCCGAGGGAAAACACCCTACCTTCACCCACAAACGCTACCCTCATATATTTGAATCCACTAGCGACCGGAAAAAAGCCGGTGTAGCTACAGTGATCAGAGATTCTGTCCCATTTGAGTTTTTAGATCAGCATAAAGATGTCAATGGAAGGTTCCATATATTGCTCTGTAAACTGAATAATCATGAGTGCACTGTTGTTAACCTATACGCCCCAAATAAAAAGCAAATACCATTTTTGAACAAGGTTTTTAGAAAGGTTGAAGAGGTTAGGAGGGGCGAATTGATTTTTTTAGGAGACTTCAACATGGTCCCGGACGGGCATATGGACTCTTCCTCCCCCAGCCGTCACCTATACCCGACGCTAAATAATTGGCTTTATAAAAATGAACTATTTGATACATTTAGATGTCTGCAAACTACCTCCAAAGAATTCTCCCACTTTTCGGATGCGCACCAAACGGCCTCTAGAATTGACTTAATAATAACTGATGTCTTTTCTTTACCCAAATTCTCTAATGTATCTATAGGCCTTAGGTCTCTATCAGATCATGCCCCTACGTCATGTGAAATTCATATTGGTCCTCTTATTAAAAATGGATTTCTTTGGAAATGTAGATCTTCACTTATTCATAACCCCAAGAACAAAAAAATTATTGAAAAAGCTATTTCTGATTATTTTAGGGAGAACGATACCCCAGATTTATCTAATCCCTTCTCCAGCTGGTGCGCTCACAAGGCTGTCCTTCGTGGTGTACTAATGCAGATATCCTCATCTGAAAAAAATGAAAAAAGAACAAAAATTAATTCTCTTCAAAAACTGATTAGGGAAAAAGAACTAGAACAAATAAATCTTCCTTCCCCTTCCCCAATAATTCAAAAAGAGCTTTCAAATTTAAGGGTAGAGCTAAAATTAGAAATTTCTTCCTCCTATGATGCGATTATTCGGAAATCAAAATTTAATTACTATGCGGCTCTAAATAAACCTACCCGCTTTATGGCCCGCCTAGTCAAATGTAAAAGAGCAATTAATAGAATAGATAAAATAAAAAACAATAGTGGAATAACGTTTTGCCACCCTAAAGATATAGTGAACCAGTTTGCAGACTTTTACAAAAAACTCTACAACATCAAAACTGATCCTCTAATTCCCCATCCTCACCCAGATGCAATCAACAAATTTTTATCCTCCATTAAACTACCGAAATTGAGCCCTCTGGATCACGAGTCATTGAATAAGCCTTTTTCTAACCTTGAAATTATTAACACAATAAAGCAACTTAAAGATTTCAAGGCTCCGGGTCCAGATGGGTTCATCAATGAGTATTATAAAACTTTTTGTGACCTACTTTCTTCCCCTCTCACGAAAATTTTCAATCATGCTTCCTCAATAAGCTCCTTCCCCTCAGAAATGCTGGAAGCTACCATTACCCTAATACCCAAGTCTAAGGATGAGAGAGATAATGTTAAAAATTATAGGCCCATTTCGCTAATTAACACTGATATTAAGATATATTCAAAAATTCTGGCCAATCGTTTATCGACTATTCTTCCATCTCTCATCAACGACGATCAGATTGGCTTCGTTGGTGGGAGGCAAGCAACTGATGGCTCTAGAAGACTTCTGAATATTATCAAGGTGATAAATACGGCGAAACTCCCAACTTCATTGCTTGCTTTAGACGCTGAAAAAGCGTTCGACAGGTTAAATTGGCTATACCTTAAACTCACCCTTATTAAATTCGGTTTTGACAACAAATTTCTCTCTTCAATTATGGCCCTCTATTCTAACCCCCAAGCAAAAATTTATGTTAACAATTATCTCTCAAACCCAATCCCTATAACAAATGGTACCAGACAGGGTTGCCCACTTTCCCCCCTTCTCTTTGTCTTGGCTATGGAGCCTTTGGCACAGAGGATTAGAGAAAACACTGACATTAGGGGGATTTCTACCCCATCTCGAGAATTTAAAATTGGCCTCTTTGCAGATGATGTTATGCTTTCCTTGCTGGACCCAGTAAATTCGGTTGCGGAAGTTTCGAAGGTTCTAGAACTATTCTCTCAGATTTCTTATTTTAAGATCAATAATGAGAAGTCTAAACTTTTAAACATTAATCTGGATCGCCAGACGAGAGAGGTTTTACACTCGAGATTTTCCTTCGGTTTGGCTAAACGCAATCTGACTTATTTGGGGATCAGTATTGGTAAAACTATTAACTCAACAATTTCTGACAACCTGGTTCTGATTGAGGACATCGTCCGCGGAGATTTGATGGATTTTTTGAAGAGAGATTTGTCATGGTGGGGTAGAGTCCTCTCTATTAAGATGTTTGTTCTACCCAAAATCTTGTATTTTTTCCGCAACTTACCTTTAACTATTTCTCACATCTTTATTCAAAAAATTCAAAATCAGATCAATTCTTATGTCTGGGGTAATAAACGTGCGAGGATATCTGCAGATATATTGTACAAGAATAAATGTAACGGAGGTCTGAGTCACCCTAATATTTCCGCTCACTATTTGGCAAACCTCATTAAACAGAGCAGTACTTGGTTTAATTCTGACAGTCCCCCGGCTTGGATGACTCTGGAGACCTTCTTAAATAATGGCTCTTCTCCTCGTGAACTGTTACTTAGGCATCTCTTTAAACAGTGCACTCATGATTCTTCCCATCCTATTTTCCAGGCGATTATTGACGCCTGGAAAAAAATCGCCAAAAGAAAGAAAAAGAGCCCCTTAAGAGATTCTGATATGGATAAGTTTTCTTTTGTCAAAAATTTTCCAATTGGTTTTGTTGCTGATCTGTATAACTCTTCCATTCCAGATCAGTGGGACAATAAAGGGTTAAGGAAAATTGGAGACTTCTATGAAGCTTCTGCCTTTATTCCTTTTCAAATTCTTAAAAAAAGATTCAACTTACCTTCTTCTGATTTCTTTTTATACTCTCATTTAAAGAGCATTATTCTGGAATTTACTTCTGGTAAACTTATTGTTTCTGAAACCTCGGTGAACCTGTTAAGCAACCCATCCCACAAAATTTTTTGGAGCCTGAGACACATATATAACAGCTTCAATAATGATCTTTCCTTCCAAAAACACCTCTACATGATACGCTGGGAAAAAGATCTAAAACTCAATTTCCAATCCGATCAATGGGAGAGTGCTGTTCTTTTTTCTCAAGCCTCTAATATATCTATGCCCTTACAAGAGGCTTACTTCAAAATTCTAACCAGATGGTATTACACTCCAATCAGGCTTCACCATATAAAGCCCAGCAACTCTCCCCTTTGTTGGAGGGAGTGCGGCCTTAGGGGAGATCTTTTACATCTCTTTTGGAGCTGCCCTAAAATCCGGAATCTATGGGCTCAGATCTCTTCTTTGGTAGATGACCTTTTAGGCAGACCTGTAGTATTGACCCCTCAAATGGCTTTACTATCCTTGGATCTCGAACCATATAAGTCGTTTGAAAGATCTTTGGTGATTCACTTATTTTCAGTGTGTAAGAACGCATTGGCTTTTTATTGGAGAAAGTCACATGTCCCCACTTTGGAAGACTTAGTTGATAAGATGAATCTCCATAGAATATTTGAACTCAGATTTGCCCTTATCAACAATAATTTACTTAAATTCTCTAGGAAGTGGGATATTTGGCTCACTAAATTCCCTCAACCCTCTCATAACGCTGGAACATCTTAATGTGTGTCGTGTTTAGCTCATTAATATGTTTAATTTTTGCTAATGATAGTAATGTGTGTTTAAAGTGTTCAAATTTCTGTATTATCGTATATACTATTTGACGAACAAATTTCTCCCATTTTTCCTGATTATCCATTCCCGTTTGTTCCCTTTCCCTTTCCCTTCCCTCAGAATTTATCCCTTATTATGAATACTCTTTTGTCACTACTTTTATGCTACCTTTGTTATTCCCCTGTTAAATTGTTTATTAAAAATAAAAAAAAATATGGTAAAACAAAGAGAGTGAGATGCCAGCTCCTTTCATTCAGTCAGTAGCTTCAAACATTTCTGGTATATGAATAACGATATTTTTCAATGGCAAAAATCAATGAATAATGTAAATGCACAAACAGTAATTTCTCCGCATTGCAAGGTGCAATTCTGAAATTTTTTGCTTTTTCCTGCTCCTCTTAGCATGATAAAGAAGATTCAAAGAGAGTGAGATACCAGCTCCTTTCATTCAGTCAGTAGCTTCAATCATTTCTGGTATATGAATAACATGATGTTTTTCAATGGCAAAAATCAATGAATATTGTAAATGCACAAACAGTAATTTCTCCGCATTGCAAGGTGCAATTCTGAATTTTTTTGCTTTTTCCTGCTCCTCTTAGCATGATAAAGAAGATTCAAAGAGAGTGAGATGCCAGCTCCTTTCATTCAGTCAGTAGCTTCAAACATTTCTGGTATATGAATAACATGATGTTTTTCAATGGCAAAAATCAATGAATATTGTAAATGCACAAACAGTAATTTCTCCGCATTGCAAGGTGCAATTCTGAAATTTTTTGCTTTTTCCTGCTCCTCTTAGCATGATAAAGAAGATTCAAAGAGAGTGAGATGCCAGCTCCTTTCATTCAGTCAGTAGCTTCAATCATTTCTGGTATATGAATAACATGATGTTTTTCAATGGCAAAAATCAATGAATATTGTAAATGCACAAACAGTAATTTCTCCGCATTGCAAGGTGCAATTCTGAAATTTTTTGCTTTTTCCTGCTCCTCTTAGCATGATAAAGAAGATTCAAAGAGAGTGAGATGCCAGCTCCTTTCATTCAGTCAGTAGCTTCAATCATTTCTGGTATATGAATAACATGATGTTTTTCAATGGCAAAAATCAATGAATATTGTAAATGCACAAACAGTAATTTCTCCGCATTGCAAGGTGCAATTCTGAAATTTTTTGCTTTTTCCTGCTCCTCTTAGCATGATAAAGAAGATTCAAAGAGATTTAGATGCCAGCTCCTTTCATTCAGTCAGTAGCTTCAATCATTTCTGGACGTTTTTCAATGGCAAAAATCAATGAATATTGTAAATGCACAAACAGTAATTTCTCCGCATTGCAAGGTGCAATTCTGAAATTTTTTGCTTTTTCCTGCTCCTCTTAGCATGATAAAGAAGATTCAAAGAGAGTGAGATGCCAGCTCCTTTCATTCAGTCAGTAGCTTCAAACATTTCTGGTATATGAATAACATGATGTTTTTCAATGGCAAAAATCAATGAATATTGTAAATGCACAAACAGTAATTTCTCCGCATTGCAAGGTGCAATTCTGAAATTTTTTGCTTTTTCCTGCTCCTCTTAGCATGATAAAGAAGATTCAAAGAGAGTGAGATGCCAGCTCCTTTCATTCAGTCAGTAGCTTCAATCATTTCTGGACGTTTTTCAATGGCAAAAATCATTGAATATTGTAAATGCACAAACAGTAATTTCTCCGCATTGCAAGGTGCAATTCTGAAATTTTTTGCTTTTTCCTGCTCCTCTTAGCATGATAAAGAAGATTCAAAGAGAATGAGATGCCAGCTCCTTTCATTCAGTCAGTAGCTTCAATCATTTCTGGACGTTTTTCAATGGCAAAAATCAATGAATATTGTAAATGCACAAACAGTAATTTCTCCGCATTGCAAGGTGCAATTCTGAAATTTTTTGCTTTTTCCTGCTCCTCTTAGCATGATAAAGAAGATTCAAAGAGAGTGAGATGCCAGCTCCTTTCATTCAGTCAGTAGCTTCAAATATTTCTGGTATATGAATAACATGATGTTTTTCAATTTCAAAAATCAATGAATATTGTAAATGCACAAACAGTAATTTCTCCGCATTGCAAGGTGCAATTCTGAAATTTTTTGCTTTTTCCTGCTCCTCTTAGCATGATAAAGAAGATTCAAAGAGAGTGAGATGCCAGCTCCTTTCATTCAGTCAGTAGCTTCAATCATTTCTGGACGTTTTTCAATGGCAAAAATCATTGAATATTGTAAATGCACAAACAGTAATTTCTCCGCATTGCAAGGTGCAATTCTGAAATTTTTTGCTTTTTCCTGCTCCTCTTAGCATGATAAAGAAGATTCAAAGAGAATGAGATGCCAGCTCCTTTCATTCAGTCAGTAGCTTCAATCATTTCTGGACGTTTTTCACTGGCAAAAATCAATGAATATTGTAAATGCACAAACAGTAATTTCTCCGCATTGCAAGGTGCAATTCTGAAATTTTTTGCTTTTTCCTGCTCCTCTTAGCATGATAAAGAAGATTCAAAGAGAGTGAGATGCCAGCTCCTTTCATTCAGTCAGTAGCTTCAAATATTTCTGGTATATGAATAACATGATGTTTTTCAATTTCAAAAATCAATGAATATTGTAAATGCACAAACAGTAATTTCTCCGCATTGCAAGGTGCAATTCTGAAATTTTTTGCTTTTTCCTGCTCCTCTTAGCATGATAAAGAAGATTCAAAGAGAGTGAGATACCAGCTCCTTTCATTCAGTCAGTAGCTTCAATCATTTCTGGACGTTTTTCAATGGCAAAAATCAATGAATATTGTAAATGCACAAACAGTAATTTCTCCGCATTGCAAGGTGCAATTCTGAAATTTTTTGCTTTTTCCTGCTCCTCTTAGCATGATAAACAAGATTCAAAGAGAGTGAGATGCCAGCTCCTTTCATTCAGTCAGTAGCTTCAATCATTTCTGGACGTTTTTCAATGGCAAAAATCAATGAATATTGTAAATGCACAAACAGTAATTTCTCCGCATTGCAAGGTGCAATTCTGAAATTTTTTGCTTTTTCCTGCTCCTCTTAGCATGATAAAGAAGATTCAAAGAGAGTGAGATGCCAGCTCCTTTCATTCAGTCAGTAGCTTCAAACATTTCTGGTATATGAATAACATGATGTTTTTCAATGGCAAAAATCAATGAATATTGTAAATGCACAAACAGTAATTTCTCCGCATTGCAAGGTGCAATTCTGAAATGTTTTACTTTCTCCTACTCCTCTTAGCATGATAAAGAAGATTCAAAGAGAGTGAGATGCCAGCTCCTTTCATTCAGTCAGTAGCTTCAATCATTTCTGGACGTTTTTCAATGGCAAAAATCAATGAATATTGTAAATGCACAAACAGTAATTTCTCCGCATTGCAAGGTGCAATTCTGAAATTTTTTGCTTTTTCCTGCTCCTCTTAGCATGATAAACAAGATTCAAAGAGAGTGAGATGCCAGCTCCTTTCATTCAGTCAGTAGCTTCAATCATTTCTGGACGTTTTTCAATGGCAAAAATCAATGAATATTGTAAATGCACAAACAGTAATTTCTCCGCATTGCAAGGTGCAATTCTGAAATTTTTTGCTTTTTCCTGCTCCTCTTAGCATGATAAAGAAGATTCAAAGAGAGTGAGATGCCAGTTCCTTTCATTCAGTCAGTAGCTTCAATCATTTCTGGACGTTTTTCAATGGCAAAAATCAATGAATATTGTAAATGCACAAACAGTAATTTCTCCGCATTGCAAGGTGCAATTCTGAAATTTTTTGCTTTTTCCTGCTCCTCTTAGCATGATAAACAAGATTCTAAGAGAGTGAGATGCCAGCTCCTTTCATTCAGTCAGTAGCTTCAATCATTTCTGGACGTTTTTCAATGGCAAAAATCAATGAATATTGTAAATGCACAAACAGTAATTTCTCTACATTGCAAGGTGCAATTCTGAAATTTTTTGCTTTTTCCTGCTCCTCTTAGCATGATAAAGAAGATTCAAAGAGAGTGAGATGCCAGCTTCTTTCATTCAGTCAGTAGCTTCAAACATTTCTGGTATATGAATAACATGATGTTTTTCAATGGCAAAAAATCAATGAATATTGTAAATGCACAAACAGTAATTTCTCCGCATTGCAAGGTGCAATTCTGAAATTTTTTGCTTTTTCCTGCTCCTCTTAGCATGATAAAGAAGATTCAAAGAGAGTGAGATGCCAGCTCCTTTCATTCAGTCAGTAGCTAAAAACATTTCTGGTATATGAATAACATGATGTTTTTCAATGGCAAAAATCAATGAATATTGTAAATGCACAAACAGTAATTTCTCCACATTGCAAGGTGCAATTCTGAAATTTTTTGCTTTTTCCTGCTCCTCTTAGCATGATAAAGAAGATTCAAAGAGAGTGAGATGCCAGCTCCTTTCATTCAGTCAGTAGCTTCAAACATTTCTGGTATATGAATAACATGATGTTTTTCAATGGCAAAAAATCAATGAATATTGTAAATGCACAAACAGTAATTTCTCCGCATTGCAAGGTGCAATTCTGAAATTTTTTGCTTTTTCCTGCTCCTCTTAGCATGATAAAGAAGATTCAAAGAGAGTGAGATGCCAGCTCCTTTCATTCAGTCAGTAGCTTCAATCATTTCTGGACGTTTTTCAATGGCAAAAATCAATGAATATTGTAAATGCACAAACAGTAATTTCTCCGCATTGCAAGGTGCAATTCTGAAATTTTTTGCTTTTTCCTCCTCCTCTTAGCATGATAAACAAGATTCAAAAAGAGTGAGATGCCAGCTCCTTTCATTCAGTCAGTAGCTTCAATCATTTCTGGACGTTTTTCAATGGCAAAAATCAATGAATATTGTAAATGCACAAACAGTAATTTCTCCGCATTGCAAGGTGCAATTCTGAAATTTTTTGCTTTTTCCTGCTCCTCTTAGCATGATAAAGAAGATTCAAAGAGAGTGAGATGCCAGCTCCTTTCATTCAGTCAGTAGCTTCAATCATTTCTGGACGTTTTTCAATGGCAAAAATCAATGAATATTGTAAATGCACAAATAGTAATTTCTCCGCATTGCAAGGTGCAATTCTGAAATTTTTTGCTTTTTCCTGCTCCTCTTAGCATGATAAAGAAGATTCAAAGAGAGTGAGATGCCAGCTCCTTTCATTCAGTCAGTAGCTTCAAACATTTCTGGTATATGAATAACATGATGTTTTTCAATGGCAAAAATCAATGAATATTGTAAATGCACAAACAGTAATTTCTCCGCATTGCAAGGTGCAATTCTGAAATTTTTTGCTTTTTCCTGCTCCTCTTAGCATGATATAGAAGATTCAAAGAGAGTGAGATGCCAGCTCCTTTCATTCAGTCAGTAGCTTCAATCATTTCTGGACGTTTTTCAATGGCAAAAATCAATGAATATTGTAAATGCACAAACAGTAATTTCTCCGCATTGCAAGGTGCAATTCTGAAATTTTTTGCTTTTTCCTGCTCCTCTTAGCATGATAAACAAGATTCAAAGAGAGTGAGATGCCAGCTCCTTTCATTCAGTCAGTAGCTTCAATCATTTCTGGATGTTTTTCAATGGCAAAAATCAATGAATATTGTAAATGCACAAACAGTAATTTCTCCGCATTGCAAGGTGCAATTCTGAAATTTTTTGCTTTTTCCTGCTCCTCTTAGCATGATAAAGAAGATTCAAAGAGAGTGAGATGCCAGCTCCTTTCATTCAGTCAGTAGCTTCCAACATTTCTGGTATATGAATAACATGATGTTTTTCAATGGCAAAAAATCAATGAATATTGTAAATGCACAAACAGTAATTTCTCCGCATTGCAAGGTGCAATTCTGAAATTTTTTGCTTTTTCTTGCTCCTCTTAGCATGATAAAGAAGATTCAAAGAGAGTGAGATGCCAGCTCCTTTCATTCAGTCAGTAGCTTCCAACATTTCTGGTATATGAATAACATGATGTTTTTCAATGGCAAAAAATCAATGAATATTGTAAATGCACAAACAGTAATTTCTCCGCATTGCAAGGTGCAATTCTGAAATTTTTTGCTTTTTCTTGCTCCTCTTAGCATGATAAAGAAGATTCAAAGAGAGTGAGATGCCAGCTCCTTTCATTCAGTCAGTAGCTTCAATCATTTCTGGACGTTTTTCAATGGCAAAAATCAATGAATATTGTAAATGCACAAACAGTAATTTCTCCGCATTGCAAGGTGCAATTCTGAAATTTTTTGCTTTTTCCTGCTCCTCTTAGCATGATAAAGAAGATTCAAAGAGAGTGAGATGCCAGCTCCTTTCATTCAGTCAGTAGCTTCAAACATTTCTGGTATATGAATAACATGATGTTTTTCAATGGCAAAAATCAATGAATATTGTAAATGCACAAACAGTAATTTCTCCGCATTGCAAGGTGCAATTCTGAAATGTTTTGCTTTTTCCTGCTCCTCTTAGCATGATAAAGAAGATTCAAAGAGAGTGAGATGCCAGCTCCTTTCATTCAGTCAGTAGCTTCAATCATTTCTGGACGTTTTTCAATGGCAAAAATCAATGAATATTGTAAATGCACAAACAGTAATTTCTCCGCATTGCAAGGTGCAATTCTGAAATTTTTTGCTTTTTCCTGCTCCTCTTAGCATGATAAAGAAGATTCAAAGAGAGTGAGATGCCAGCTCCTTTCATTCAGTCAGTAGCTTCAAACATTTCTGGTATATGAATAACATGATGTTTTTCAATGGCAAAAAATCAATGAATATTGTAAATGCACAAACAGTAATTTCTCCGCATTGCAAGGTGCAATTCTGAAATTTTTTGCTTTTTCCTGCTCCTCTTAGCATGATAAAGAAGATTCAAAGAGAGTGAGATGCCAGCTCCTTTCATTCAGTCAGTAGCTTCAATCATTTCTGGACGTTTTTCAATGGCAAAAATCAATGAATATTGTAAATGCACAAACAGTAATTTCTTCGCATTGCAAGGTGCAATTCTGAAATTTTTTGCTTTTTCCTGCTCCTCTTAGCATGATAAAGAAGATTCAAAGAGAGTGAGATGCCAGCTCCTTTCATTCAGTCAGTAGCTTCAAACATTTCTGGTATATGAATAACATGATGTTTTTCAATGGCAAAAATCAATGAATATTGTAAATGCACAAACAGTAATTTCTCCGCATTGCAAGGTGTAATTCTGAAATTTTTTGCTTTTTCCTGCTCCTCTTAGCATGATAAAGAAGATTCAAAGAGAGTGAGATGCCAGCTTCTTTCATTCAGTCAGTAGCTTCAATCATTTCTGGACGTTTTTCAATGGCATAAATCAATGAATATTGTAAATGCACAAACAGTAATTTCTCCGCATTGCAAGGTGCAATTCTGAAATTTTTTGCTTTTTCCTGCTCCTCTTAGCATGATAAACAAGATTCAAAGAGAGTGAGATGCCAGCTCCTTTCATTCAGTCAGTAGCTTCAATCATTTCTGGACGTTTTTCAATGGCAAAAATCAATGAATATTGTAAATGCACAAACAGTAATTTCTCCGCATTGCAAGGTGCAATTCTGAAATTTTTTGCTTTTTCCTGCTCCTCTTAGCATGATAAAGAAGATTCAAAGAGAGTGAGATGCCAGCTCCTTTCATTCAGTCAGTAGCTTCAAACATTTCTGGTATATGAATAACATGATGTTTTTCAATGGCAAAAAATCAATGAATATTGTAAATGCACAAACAGTAATTTCTCCGCATTGCAAGGTGCAATTCTGAAATTTTTTGCTTTTTCCTGCTCCTCTTAGCATGATAAAGAAGATTCAAAGAGAGTGAGATGCCAGCTCCTTTCATTCAGTCAGTAGCTTCAATCATTTCTGGACGTTTTTCAATGGCAAAAATCAATGAATATTGTAAATGCACAAACAGTAATTTCTCCGCATTGCAAGGTGCAATTCTGAAATTTTTTGCTTTTTCCTCCTCCTCTTAGCATGATAAACAAGATTCAAAAAGAGTGAGATGCCAGCTCCTTTCATTCAGTCAGTAGCTTCAATCATTTCTGGACGTTTTTCAATGGCAAAAATCAATGAATATTGTAAATGCACAAACAGTAATTTCTCCGCATTGCAAGGTGCAATTCTGAAATTTTTTGCTTTTTCCTGCTCCTCTTAGCATGATAAAGAAGATTCAAAGAGAGTGAGATGCCAGCTCCTTTCATTCAGTCAGTAGCTTCAATCATTTCTGGACGTTTTTCAATGGCAAAAATCAATGAATATTGTAAATGCACAAATAGTAATTTCTCCGCATTGCAAGGTGCAATTCTGAAATTTTTTGCTTTTTCCTGCTCCTCTTAGCATGATAAAGAAGATTCAAAGAGAGTGAGATGCCAGCTCCTTTCATTCAGTCAGTAGCTTCAAACATTTCTGGTATATGAATAACATGATGTTTTTCAATGGCAAAAATCAATGAATATTGTAAATGCACAAACAGTAATTTCTCCGCATTGCAAGGTGCAATTCTGAAATTTTTTGCTTTTTCCTGCTCCTCTTAGCATGATATAGAAGATTCAAAGAGAGTGAGATGCCAGCTCCTTTCATTCAGTCAGTAGCTTCAATCATTTCTGGACGTTTTTCAATGGCAAAAATCAATGAATATTGTAAATGCACAAACAGTAATTTCTCCGCATTGCAAGGTGCAATTCTGAAATTTTTTGCTTTTTCCTGCTACTCTTAGCATGATAAACAAGATTCAAAGAGAGTGAGATGCCAGCTCCTTTCATTCAGTCAGTAGCTTCAATCATTTCTGGATGTTTTTCAATGGCAAAAATCAATGAATATTGTAAATGCACAAACAGTAATTTCTCCGCATTGCAAGGTGCAATTCTGAAATTTTTTGCTTTTTCCTGCTCCTCTTAGCATGATAAAGAAGATTCAAAGAGAGTGAGATGCCAGCTCCTTTCATTCAGTCAGTAGCTTCAAACATTTCTGGTATATGAATAACATGATGTTTTTCAATGGCAAAAAATCAATGAATATTGTAAATGCACAAACAGTAATTTCTCCGCATTGCAAGGTGCAATTCTGAAATTTTTTGCTTTTTCTTGCTCCTCTTAGCATGATAAAGAAGATTCAAAGAGAGTGAGATGCCAGCTCCTTTCATTCAGTCAGTAGCTTCAATCATTTCTGGACGTTTTTCAATGGCAAAAATCAATGAATATTGTAAATGCACAAACAGTAATTTCTCCGCATTGCAAGGTGCAATTCTGAAATTTTTTGCTTTTTCCTGCTCCTCTTAGCATGATAAAGAAGATTCAAAGAGAGTGAGATGCCAGCTCCTTTCATTCAGTCAGTAGCTTCAAACATTTCTGGTATATGAATAACATGATGTTTGTCAATGGCAAAAATCAATGAATATTGTAAATGCACAAACAGTAATTTCTCCGCATTGCAAGGTGCAATTCTGAAATTTTTTGCTTTTTCCTGCTCCTCTTAGCATGATAAAGAAGATTCAAAGAGAGTGAGATGCCAGCTCCTTTCATTCAGTCAGTAGCTTCAATCATTTCTGGACGTTTTTCAATGGCAAAAATCAATGAATATTGTAAATGCACAAACAGTAATTTCTCCGCATTGCAAGGTGCAATTCTGAAATTTTTTGCTTTTTCCTGCTCCTCTTAGCATGATAAAGAAGATTCAAAGAGAGTGAGATGCCAGCTCCTTTCATTCAGTCAGTAGCTTCAAACATTTCTGGTATATGAATAACATGATGTTTTTCAATGGCAAAAAATCAATGAATATTGTAAATGCACAAACAGTAATTTCTCCGCATTGCAAGGTGCAATTCTGAAATTTTTTGCTTTTTCCTGCTCCTCTTAGCATGATAAAGAAGATTCAAAGAGAGTGAGATGCCAGCTCCTTTCATTCAGTCAGTAGCTTCAATCATTTCTGGACGTTTTTCAATGGCAAAAATCAATGAATATTGTAAATGCACAAACAGTAATTTCTCCGCATTGCAAGGTGCAATTCTGAAATTTTTTGCTTTTTCCTGCTCCTCTTAGCATGATAAAGAAGATTCAAAGAGAGTGAGATGCCAGCTCCTTTCATTCAGTCAGTAGCTTCAAACATTTCTGGTATATGAATAACATGATGTTTTTCAATGGCAAAAATCAATGAATATTGTAAATGCACAAACAGTAATTTCTCCGCATTGCAAGGTGTAATTCTGAAATTTTTTGCTTTTTCCTGCTCCTCTTAGCATGATAAAGAAGATTCAAAGAGAGTGAGATGCCAGCTCCTTTCATTCAGTCAGTAGCTTCAATCATTTCTGGACGTTTTTCAATGGCATAAATCAATGAATATTGTAAATGCACAAACAGTAATTTCTCCGCATTGCAAGGTGCAATTCTGAAATTTTTTGATTTTTCCTCCTCCTCTTAGCATGATAAACAAGATTCAAAAAGAGTGAGATGCCAGCTCCTTTCATTCAGTCAGTAGCTTCAATCATTTCTGGACGTTTTTCAATGGCAAAAATCAATGAATATTGTAAATGCACAAACAGTAATTTCTCCGCATTGCAAGGTGCAATTCTGAAATTTTTTGCTTTTTCCTGCTCCTCTTAGCATGATAAAGAAGATTCAAAGAGAGTGAGATGCCAGCTCCTTTCATTCAGTCAGTAGCTTCAATCATTTCTGGACGTTTTTCAATGGCAAAAATCAATGAATATTGTAAATGCACAAACAGTAATTTCTCCGCATTGCAAGGTGCAATTCTGAAATTTTTTGCTTTTTCCTGCTCCTCTTAGCATGATAAAGAAGATTCAAAGAGAGTGAGATGCCAGCTCCTTTCATTCAGTCAGTAGCTTCAAACATTTCTGGTATATGAATAACATGATGTTTTTCAATGGCAAAAAATCAATGAATATTGTAAATGCACAAACAGTAATTTCTCCGCATTGCAAGGTGCAATTCTGAAATTTTTTGCTTTTTCCTGCTCCTCTTAGCATGATAAAGAAGATTCAAAGAGAGTGAGATGCCAGCTCCTTTCTTTCAGTCAGTAGCTTCAATCATTTCTGGACGTTTTTCAATGGCAAAAATCAATGAATATTGTAAATGCACAAACAGTAATTTCTCCGCATTGCAAGGTGCAATTCTGAAATTTTTTGCTTTTTCCTGCTCCTCTTAGCATGATAAAGAAGATTCAAAGAGAGTGAGATGCCAGCTCCTTTCATTCAGTCAGTAGCTTCAAACATTTCTGGTATATGAATAACATGATGTTTTTCAATGGCAAAAATCAATGAATATTGTAAATGCACAAACAGTAATTTCTCCGCATTGCAAGGTGTAATTCTGAAATTTTTTGCTTTTTCCTGCTCCTCTTAGCATGATAAAGAAGATTCAAAGAGAGTGAGATGCCAGCTCCTTTCATTCAGTCAGTAGCTTCAATCATTTCTGGACGTTTTTCAATGGCATAAATCAATGAATATTGTAAATGCACAAACAGTAATTTCTCCGCATTGCAAGGTGCAATTCTGAAATTTTTTGATTTTTCCTCCTCCTCTTAGCATGATAAACAAGATTCAAAGAGAGTGAGATGCCAGCTCCTTTCATTCAGTCAGTAGCTTCAATCATTTCTGGACGTTTTTCAATGGCAAAAATCAATGAATATTGTAAATGCACAAACAGTAATTTCTCCGCATTGCAAGGTGCAATTCTGAAATTTTTTGCTTTTTCCTGCTCCTCTTAGCATGATAAAGAAGATTCAAAGAGAGTGAGATGCCAGCTCCTTTCATTCAGTCAGTAGCTTCAATCATTTCTGGACGTTTTTCAATGGCAAAAATCAATGAATATTGTGAATGCACAAATAGTAATTTCTCCGCATTGCAAGGTGCAATTCTGAAATTTTTTGCTTTTTCCTGCTCCTCTTAGCATGATAAAGAAGATTCAAAGAGAGTGAGATGCCAGCTCCTTTCATTCAGTCAGTAGCTTCAAACATTTCTGGTATATGAATAACATGATGTTTTTCAATGGCAAAAATCAATGAATATTGTAAATGCACAAACAGTAATTTCTCCGCATTGCAAGGTGCAATTCTGAAATTTTTTGCTTTTTCCTGCTCCTCTTAGCATGATATAGAAGATTCAAAGAGAGTGAGATGCCAGCTCCTTTCATTCAGTCAGTAGCTTCAATCATTTCTGGACGTTTTTCAATGGCAAAAATCAATGAATATTGTAAATGCACAAACAGTAATTTCTCCGCATTGCAAGGTGCAATTCTGAAATTTTTTGCATTTTCCTGCTCCTCTTAGCATGATAAAGAATATTCAAAGAGAGTGAGATGCCAGCTCCTTTCATTCAGTCAGTAGCTTCAATGATTTCTGGTATATGAATAACATGATGTTTTTCAATGGCAAAAATCATTGAATATTGTAAATGCACAAACAGTAATTTCTCCGCATTGCAAGGTGCAATTCTGAAATTTTTTGCTTTTTCCTGCTCCTCTTAGCATGATAAAGAAGATTCAAAGAGAGTGAGATGCCAGCTCCTTTCATTCAGTCAGTAGCTTCAATCATTTCTGGTATATGAATAACATGATGTTTTTCAATGGCAAAAATCAATGAATATTGTAAATGCACAAACAGTAATTTCTCCGCATTGCAAGGTGCAATTCTGAATTTTTTTGCTTTTTCCTGCTCCTCTTAGCATGATAAAGAAGATTCAAAGAGAGTGAGATGCCAGCTCCTTTCATTCAGTCAGTAGCTTCAAACATTTCTGGTATATGAATAACATGATGTTTTTCAATGGCAAAAATCAATGAATATTGTAAATGCACAAACAGTAATTTCTCCGCATTGCAAGGTGCAATTCTGAAATTTTTTGCTTTTTCCTGCTCCTCTTAGCATGATAAAGAAGATTCAAAGAGAGTGAGATGCCAGCTCCTTTCATTCAGTCAGTAGCTTCAATCATTTCTGGACGTTTTTCAATGGCAAAAATCAATGAATATTGTAAATGCACAAACAGTAATTTCTCCGCATTGCAAGGTGCAATTCTGAAATTTTTTGCTTTTTCCTGCTCCTCTTAGCATGATAAAGAAGATTCAAAGAGAGTGAGATGCCAGCTCCTTTCATTCAGTCAGTAGCTTCAATCATTTCTGGTATATGAATAACATGATGTTTTTCAATGGCAAAAATCAATGAATATTGTAAATGCACAAACAGTAATTTCTCCGCATTGCAAGGTGCAATTCTGAAATTTTTTGCTTTTTCCTGCTCCTCTTAGCATGATAAAGAAGATTCAAAGAGATTTAGATGCCAGCTCCTTTCATTCAGTCAGTAGCTTCAATCATTTCTGGACGTTTTTCAATGGCAAAAATCAATGAATATTGTAAATGCACAAACAGTAATTTCTCCGCATTGCAAGGTGCAATTCTGAAATTTTTTGCTTTTTCCTGCTCCTCTTAGCATGATAAAGAATATTCAAAGAGAGTGAGATGGGGGGCGTGGCTTAGGCACAGACCAGGATGGCAGCATAGGTCTGAGCTCCATGAGGGCTAAAACTACAAAGCGACGATAAAAGCAACTTAAGAAGACTTTTTCACTCAAATTTTGCATGGATAAACTTCCTAAAGCCTAAGGATCATCTGGATACTAAAAAGACTATCCCTGACCCGTTATTCCGGGAGATATTTCATTTGGAAGCAGTGAGGTGCGTCCTTGATTTCATTCCAGTCGTGGGTATTGTGACATAGACCTGCAGGCTTGCAGGTCTGTGTGTCTCTGCAAGGGGACCCTCACTACTCCCTTCCTTTGGACCTAGGAACACCGCTCATCAGGTGTTATCTGACAATTTGAAGAGGATTCATATTTTGAGGACGGTGGCACAGAGCCCTTAAAGCCTGCTCTGCTGTTGTGGGGTGCCGGTGGCTGCGGGACAAGCCGGTTCTATACCTCAGCTTCTGCAGCCTGTGCTGGGAGGAAACAAGGTCTGAGCCCTAACTTGACCCACGGGACACTGTATCCCTGAAAACAGCCCCACTGAACCGGACCACCAGCCTGCAAATGGTTCCTGCTTACTAGTCACCCCACTACTAGCTGCTACCGATGTCAGGACTCCTGAACTGAAACCACCGGCCGGCGGTGTGCAGGAAGAGATTGCGGACCTCAGAGCCTTTGAAGTAGCGGCTCTGCTCCCTTGGACTAAGCCTCCTTGCTTCCACGGGACCCCGGGGACAAGACTCCCGACACCAGCTGAATACCGGGACCTTATGCCTGAACGTCGCGGAGATCGGGAGATGGAGCAGGACTGCGCACATCAAGTTAAGGTCAGATAAGCCCAGGCTGATGCCAGGGCTCTTACCGGGTCTCTGAGGGTCCGTTGCCCGCGATCCCGGGGCTGCTCTGGTGGCAGCGGTGTCCCCTTCTGTTGCTGGGAAGCTGCTGTGCCTTCCTCCCCCCCTCAGCTGACTGCCACCGCTGGTAGCTGCGACCCGGCTCTCTCCTCTCCTGTGTGGCTGTTCCCTGTATGACGGGGCTGTTCCCGAGGTGGCGGTGCCCCCTCCTCTGTCCCGGAACTGTCAGCTCCGCTCTTCTTACTATGGCCGGGCACCGCTGATAACTACGGCCAGCCTCCTCGTGACCCCAGGGCTGATACAGTAGAGGTGACATCTCTTACCTGCTGCTGGGAGGCCGCTGTGCCCCTACCTACCCCCAACTGACTGGCACCGCCGGTGTCCGCGGCCGGTCTCTCCTTCTCTCCCTCCCTTTGAGTTCTGCTCACCGCGATCCCGGGGCTGTTCTGGCGGTGAGGTGTCTGCCCCTGTGCTGGGAGCCCGCTCTGCTCCGTGTCCTCTGGCTGACAGGCAACGCCGGTATTCACGGCTCGCTTACCACTCTGCTGCCAAGCTGGGACAGATGATCCCGGGGCTGTTCCCTTGATGGTGGTGCACCCCTCCTCTGACTTCAGAACTGTTTGAATCTCCCGGCTCCCAGCTGACAGACGCCGCCGGCTTCCACAGTCCGTTCCCTTCTTTTGCCCGCTGCGCCGTTCTGTCACCTGTGTGCCCCTAGTGTCGGGTCCCCATTGATTACCATTGACTGCCTGTCCCCTCATATTACAGCGCTGCAGTGATCCCACCTGCCACCGGCATTTATCTCCAGCTGGTACATTTGAATCTCCCGCCCCCCTGCTGCAGTGCCGCTCTGTTCCACTGTCCAAGGTGCTGATTTTATATCAGCACATATAAAGCGGTCTAACAGCTAATAGACAGTGTGACAGCAACTTGAACACTGAATTTGACCCTGAGGGGGAGGGAAGGGTTAAGTGGAACTACTACTGCCCTCATATATATATACTGTGACTACGTTACCTGGTATATATATTACAGTTGGTGCTTATGGAACTCTACAGAACTGCTGATCTCTTTAATAATTATTTTCCTGTTCAGAACTATATGTGCCTTTTATTTTTATCCCTCAGGTCAATTTTCATTATTTTTTTGATACTTTTGACTGTGATTTACATTTAAAGGATTGCATTCTAGGGGGTACATATCTCTGCAGTTTTTAAGGGTATTGATTGCTTCTTGTTGGAATGATATTTGTTTAATGCAAATTTCTTCTAGTCATTGTTCCTAGTCATTTTGCAACTTTAAAGTCTTTGTCCACTCTTTAGGTCAATTATTTCTAGGGTCATTTTTATATTTTTCTATATATATACACTTATAGGTCTGATATTTTATAATGGCGGCTAATAAAAAAAATACCCAAAAGTCTTTGGAAGCTCCCCTTAAAGCTAGTGTGGTAAGAGCAAAGTCCTCCCAACGCTTTTCATTTTCAAATCCATCAGAAGATGCTGTCAATACTATTAGTCCACTTAAGTACAGATCACCTCATAAAAACCCTGAAGACAGACAGAGTTCTAAAGTAAGCTCTCCCACCAAAGAATCTTCTAAAAGTCTATTGTCTCCAAAACCACAGAGAATTCCTGATGTTAAACCTGCCCCTTCTACCGTAGTTAAAGAAAAAAAATTGGAAGAGATGGATATTTCCATCTCATCAAAGAGAAGGGACCCAGGAGCCTGGAGCAACAAGTATTCTTCACTGGCTACGAGTTCGGAGGAGGAATCCTCGGACTCGTCTCCTAATCCTAGTCCAGATAAGAGACGGGCTAAAAAGGACTTTTCCCCTTCGTCCTCAGACCCTACGCCCACTGTCCCGGTCAAAATGCCCATTTTACAAGAGTTGGGAAATACCGACCTTGGTTTATATTTGGACAATCTTTTAAAGACGATTGACAGGAATATGAAACTGGGCTTCGAGAAACAGGTAGACACCATGAAATCTACTTTGGAAGCTTTTGGTCTTAAATTGGAGGAAAATACTAAAAGACTTGAAACGGTGGAGGGAAGGGTAGAGTCTGTCTCTTCTGATAATCTAGAAATTAAATCTGAGCTTAAAAGACTCAGATTAAAAGTTGCGGATTTGGAGGATAGGAGTAGGAGAAATAATTTGAAAATTAGAGGCATATCTGAGGATGTTTCTCCCTCAGATATCTCGGCTTTTGTCAAAGACTTTTTTCACAAGACAATCCCATCCCTCTCTGAGCAGGATCTTATTATCGATAGGGCCCATCGCCTATTTCGTCCGACCTCCATCTCTTCGGATCTTCCTAGGGATGTAATAGTTAGGTTACATTTTTTCTCGACCAAAGAGAGAATCTTGAATTATATTAGGGAAAACAGAACTTTTCCAGAGCCTTTTTCGCACCTAAAAATCTTCTCAGATTTTTCCAAAGAAACCATGGATACAAGAAGGTCATACAAATTGACCACAGATAGACTGAGGGATATGAATATCCCATATAGGTGGGGCTTTCCAGTAAAGTTGCTGATTTTCTTTAACCGGAAAACATTCACCCTTACAGATCCTGATGAAGGCCCTAAATTTTTTGATTTTATAAAAGACATTCCCTACAAAGTTACAAAGGCACCCCACCGCTGAAATGATAAACACTACTCCCTCGGGAGCCCTCTTTAAAAATAAACTCATTCTATCACCTCACCTAACATGCTATAATAAATTTATCATTCTTCTTTACATTTGGCCTTCATGGTTTGTCCACATTATTTTTCCCCACAATCTGAGGGAGAACCTTTTCGGTGAAGGTTCCCTCAGGAGATTTTTTGATTCGTTTTTTTTCTTTTTCTTTGAATACTTGGTTATTGTTATTACTATCTTTGAATTAATATTAGAGATATTGTATTCCAGCTTTGATTGTCGGTTGATTTTTATTTTTTGGGAATTTGTTGGACCAACTGACCCCTCTCCTTTTGACTTACTTTTATCATTAATTTACCTATGCCTATCAAGATCATCACCTATAATGTAAGAGGCCTAAACAGTCCCAATAAGAGATTCTCCCTTTGGAAGGAATTGGGTCATCTTGGTGCTGATGTTGCGTGTCTTCAGGAGACAAGGTTTGCCGAGGGAAAACACCCTACCTTCACCCACAAACGCTACCCTCATATATTTGAATCCACTAGCGACCGGAAAAAAGCCGGTGTAGCTACAGTGATCAGAGATTCTGTCCCATTTGAGTTTTTAGATCAGCATAAAGATGTCAATGGAAGGTTCCATATATTGCTCTGTAAACTGAATAATCATGAGTGCACTGTTGTTAACCTATACGCCCCAAATAAAAAGCAAATACCATTTTTGAACAAGGTTTTTAGAAAGGTTGAAGAGGTTAGGAGGGGCGAATTGATTTTTTTAGGAGACTTCAACATGGTCCCGGACGGGCATATGGACTCTTCCTCCCCCAGCCGTCACCTATACCCGACGCTAAATAATTGGCTTTATAAAAATGAACTATTTGATACATTTAGATGTCTGCAAACTACCTCCAAAGAATTCTCCCACTTTTCGGATGCGCACCAAACGGCCTCTAGAATTGACTTAATAATAACTGATGTCTTTTCTTTACCCAAATTCTCTAATGTATCTATAGGCCTTAGGTCTCTATCAGATCATGCCCCTACGTCATGTGAAATTCATATTGGTCCTCTTATTAAAAATGGATTTCTTTGGAAATGTAGATCTTCACTTATTCATAACCCCAAGAACAAAAAAATTATTGAAAAAGCTATTTCTGATTATTTTAGGGAGAACGATACCCCAGATTTATCTAATCCCTTCTCCAGCTGGTGCGCTCACAAGGCTGTCCTTCGTGGTGTACTAATGCAGATATCCTCATCTGAAAAAAATGAAAAAAGAACAAAAATTAATTCTCTTCAAAAACTGATTAGGGAAAAAGAACTAGAACAAATAAATCTTCCTTCCCCTTCCCCAATAATTCAAAAAGAGCTTTCAAATTTAAGGGTAGAGCTAAAATTAGAAATTTCTTCCTCCTATGATGCGATTATTCGGAAATCAAAATTTAATTACTATGCGGCTCTAAATAAACCTACCCGCTTTATGGCCCGCCTAGTCAAATGTAAAAGAGCAATTAATAGAATAGATAAAATAAAAAACAATAGTGGAATAACGTTTTGCCACCCTAAAGATATAGTGAACCAGTTTGCAGACTTTTACAAAAAACTCTACAACATCAAAACTGATCCTCTAATTCCCCATCCTCACCCAGATGCAATCAACAAATTTTTATCCTCCATTAAACTACCGAAATTGAGCCCTCTGGATCACGAGTCATTGAATAAGCCTTTTTCTAACCTTGAAATTATTAACACAATAAAGCAACTTAAAGATTTCAAGGCTCCGGGTCCAGATGGGTTCATCAATGAGTATTATAAAACTTTTTGTGACCTACTTTCTTCCCCTCTCACGAAAATTTTCAATCATGCTTCCTCAATAAGCTCCTTCCCCTCAGAAATGCTGGAAGCTACCATTACCCTAATACCCAAGTCTAAGGATGAGAGAGATAATGTTAAAAATTATAGGCCCATTTCGCTAATTAACACTGATATTAAGATATATTCGAAAATTCTGGCCAATCGTTTATCGACTATTCTTCCATCTCTCATCAACGACGATCAGATTGGCTTCGTTGGTGGGAGGCAAGCAACTGATGGCTCTAGAAGACTTCTGAATATTATCAAGGTGATAAATACGGCGAAACTCCCAACTTCATTGCTTGCTTTAGACGCTGAAAAAGCGTTCGACAGGTTAAATTGGCTATACCTTAAACTCACCCTTATTAAATTCGGTTTTGACAACAAATTTCTCTCTTCAATTATGGCCCTCTATTCTAACCCCCAAGCAAAAATTTATGTTAACAATTATCTCTCAAACCCAATCCCTATAACAAATGGTACCAGACAGGGTTGCCCACTTTCCCCCCTTCTCTTTGTCTTGGCTATGGAGCCTTTGGCACAGAGGATTAGAGAAAACACTGACATTAGGGGGATTTCTACCCCATCTCGAGAATTTAAAATTGGCCTCTTTGCAGATGATGTTATGCTTTCCTTGCTGGACCCAGTAAATTCGGTTGCGGAAGTTTCGAAGGTTCTAGAACTATTCTCTCAGATTTCTTATTTTAAGATCAATAATGAGAAGTCTAAACTTTTAAACATTAATCTGGATCGCCAGACGAGAGAGGTTTTACACTCGAGATTTTCCTTCGGTTTGGCTAAACGCAATCTGACTTATTTGGGGATCAGTATTGGTAAAACTATTAACTCAACAATTTCTGACAACCTGGTTCTGATTGAGGACATCGTCCGCGGAGATTTGATGGATTTTTTGAAGAGAGATTTGTCATGGTGGGGTAGAGTCCTCTCTATTAAGATGTTTGTTCTACCCAAAATCTTGTATTTTTTCCGCAACTTACCTTTAACTATTTCTCACATCTTTATTCAAAAAATTCAAAATCAGATCAATTCTTATGTCTGGGGTAATAAACGTGCGAGGATATCTGCAGATATATTGTACAAGAATAAATGTAACGGAGGTCTGAGTCACCCTAATATTTCCGCTCACTATTTGGCAAACCTCATTAAACAGAGCAGTACTTGGTTTAATTCTGACAGTCCCCCGGCTTGGATGACTCTGGAGACCTTCTTAAATAATGGCTCTTCTCCTCGTGAACTGTTACTTAGGCATCTCTTTAAACAGTGCACTCATGATTCTTCCCATCCTATTTTCCAGGCGATTATTGACGCCTGGAAAAAAATCGCCAAAAGAAAGAAAAAGAGCCCCTTAAGAGATTCTGATATGGATAAGTTTTCTTTTGTCAAAAATTTTCCAATTGGTTTTGTTGCTGATCTGTATAACTCTTCCATTCCAGATCAGTGGGACAATAAAGGGTTAAGGAAAATTGGAGACTTCTATGAAGCTTCTGCCTTTATTCCTTTTCAAATTCTTAAAAAAAGATTCAACTTACCTTCTTCTGATTTCTTTTTATACTCTCATTTAAAGAGCATTATTCTGGAATTTACTTCTGGTAAACTTATTGTTTCTGAAACCTCGGTGAACCTGTTAAGCAACCCATCCCACAAAATTTTTTGGAGCCTGAGACACATATATAACAGCTTCAATAATGATCTTTCCTTCCAAAAACACCTCTACATGATACGCTGGGAAAAAGATCTAAAACTCAATTTCCAATCCGATCAATGGGAGAGTGCTGTTCTTTTTTCTCAAGCCTCTAATATATCTATGCCCTTACAAGAGGCTTACTTCAAAATTCTAACCAGATGGTATTACACTCCAATCAGGCTTCACCATATAAAGCCCAGCAACTCTCCCCTTTGTTGGAGGGAGTGCGGCCTTAGGGGAGATCTTTTACATCTCTTTTGGAGCTGCCCTAAAATCCGGAATCTATGGGCTCAGATCTCTTCTTTGGTAGATGACCTTTTAGGCAGACCTGTAGTATTGACCCCTCAAATGGCTTTACTATCCTTGGATCTCGAACCATATAAGTCGTTTGAAAGATCTTTGGTGATTCACTTATTTTCAGTGTGTAAGAACGCATTGGCTTTTTATTGGAGAAAGTCACATGTCCCCACTTTGGAAGACTTAGTTGATAAGATGAATCTCCATAGAATATTTGAACTCAGATTTGCCCTTATCAACAATAATTTACTTAAATTCTCTAGGAAGTGGGATATTTGGCTCACTAAATTCCCTCAACCCTCTCATAACGCTGGAACATCTTAATGTGTGTCGTGTTTAGCTCATTAATATGTTTAATTTTTGCTAATGATAGTAATGTGTGTTTAAAGTGTTCAAATTTCTGTATTATCGTATATACTATTTGACGAACAAATTTCTCCCATTTTTCCTGATTATCCATTCCCGTTTGTTCCCTTTCCCTTTCCCTTCCCTCAGAATTTATCCCTTATTATGAATACTCTTTTGTCACTACTTTTATGCTACCTTTGTTATTCCCCTGTTAAATTGTTTATTAAAAATAAAAAAAAATATGGTAAAACAAAGAGAGTGAGATGCCAGCTCCTTTCATTCAGTCAGTAGCTTCAAACATTTCTGGTATATGAATAACGATATTTTTCAATGGCAAAAATCAATGAATAATGTAAATGCACAAACAGTAATTTCTCCGCATTGCAAGGTGCAATTCTGAAATTTTTTGCTTTTTCCTGCTCCTCTTAGCATGATAAAGAAGATTCAAAGAGAGTGAGATACCAGCTCCTTTCATTCAGTCAGTAGCTTCAATCATTTCTGGTATATGAATAACATGATGTTTTTCAATGGCAAAAATCAATGAATATTGTAAATGCACAAACAGTAATTTCTCCGCATTGCAAGGTGCAATTCTGAATTTTTTTGCTTTTTCCTGCTCCTCTTAGCATGATAAAGAAGATTCAAAGAGAGTGAGATGCCAGCTCCTTTCATTCAGTCAGTAGCTTCAAACATTTCTGGTATATGAATAACATGATGTTTTTCAATGGCAAAAATCAATGAATATTGTAAATGCACAAACAGTAATTTCTCCGCATTGCAAGGTGCAATTCTGAAATTTTTTGCTTTTTCCTGCTCCTCTTAGCATGATAAAGAAGATTCAAAGAGAGTGAGATGCCAGCTCCTTTCATTCAGTCAGTAGCTTCAATCATTTCTGGTATATGAATAACATGATGTTTTTCAATGGCAAAAATCAATGAATATTGTAAATGCACAAACAGTAATTTCTCCGCATTGCAAGGTGCAATTCTGAAATTTTTTGCTTTTTCCTGCTCCTCTTAGCATGATAAAGAAGATTCAAAGAGAGTGAGATGCCAGCTCCTTTCATTCAGTCAGTAGCTTCAATCATTTCTGGTATATGAATAACATGATGTTTTTCAATGGCAAAAATCAATGAATATTGTAAATGCACAAACAGTAATTTCTCCGCATTGCAAGGTGCAATTCTGAAATTTTTTGCTTTTTCCTGCTCCTCTTAGCATGATAAAGAAGATTCAAAGAGATTTAGATGCCAGCTCCTTTCATTCAGTCAGTAGCTTCAATCATTTCTGGACGTTTTTCAATGGCAAAAATCAATGAATATTGTAAATGCACAAACAGTAATTTCTCCGCATTGCAAGGTGCAATTCTGAAATTTTTTGCTTTTTACTGCTCCTCTTAGCATGATAAAGAATATTCAAAGAGAGTGAGATGCCAGCTCCTTTCATTCAGTCAGTAGCTTCAAACATTTCTGGTATATGAATAACATGATGTTTTTCAATGACAAAAATCAATGAATATTGTAAATGCACAAACAGTAATTTCTCCGCATTGCAAGGTGCAATTCTGAAATTTTTTGCTTTTTCCTGCTCCTCTTAGCATGATAAAGAAGATTCAAAGAGAGTGAGATGCCAGCTCCTTTCATTCAGTCAGTAGCTTCAAACATTTCTGGTATATGAATAACGATATTTTTCAATGACAAAAATCAATGAATATTGTAAATGCACAAACAGTAATTTCTCCGCATTGCAAGGTGCAATTCTGAAATTTTTTGCTTTTTCCTGCTCCTCTTAGCATGATAAAGAAGATTCAAAGAGAGTGAGATGCCAGCTCCTTTCATTCAGTCAGTAGCTTCAATCATTTCTGGACGTTTTTCAATGGCAAAAATCAATGAATATTGTAAATGCACATACAGTAATTTCTTCGCATTGCAAGGTGCAATTCTGAAATTTTTTGCTTTTTCCTGCTCCTCTTAGCATGATAAAGAAGATTCAAAGAGAGTGAGATGCCAGCTCCTTTCATTCAGTCAGTAGCTTCAATCATTTCTGGACGTTTTTCAATGGCAAAAATCAATGAATATTGTAAATGCACAAACAGTAATTTCTCCGCATTGCAAGGTGCAATTCTGAAATTTTTTGCTTTTTCCTGCTCCTCTTAGCATGATAAAGAAGATTCAAAGAGAGTGAGATGCCAGCTCCTTTCATTCAGTCAGTAGCTTCAATCATTTCTGGACGTTTTTCAATGGCAAAAATCAATGAATATTGTAAATGCACAAACAGTAATTTCTCCGCATTGCAAGGTGCAATTCTGAAATTTTTTGCTTTTTCCTGCTCCTCTTAGCATGATAAAGAATATTCAAAGAGAGTGAGATGCCAGCTCCTTTCATTCAGTCAGTAGCTTCAATCATTTCTGGTATATGAATAACATGATGTTTTTCAATGGCAAAAATCATTGAATATTGTAAATGCACAAACAGTAATTTCTCCGCATTGCAAGGTGCAATTCTGAAATTTTTTGCTTTTTCCTGCTCCTCTTAGCATGATAAAGAAGATTCAAAGAGAGTGAGATGCCAGCTCCTTTCATTCAGTCAGTAGCTTCAATCATTTCTGGTATATGAATAACATGATGTTTTTCAATGGCAAAAATCAATGAATATTGTAAATGCACATACAGTAATTTCTCCGCATTGCAAGGTGCAATTCTGAATTTTTTTGCTTTTTCCTGCTCCTCTTAGCATGATAAAGAAGATTCAAAGAGAGTGAGATGCCAGCTCCTTTCATTCAGTCAGTAGCTTCAAACATTTCTGGTATATGAATAACATGATGTTTTTCAATGGCAAAAATCAATGAATATTGTAAATGCACAAACAGTAATTTCTCCGCATTGCAAGGTGCAATTCTGAAATTTTTTGCTTTTTCCTGCTCCTCTTAGCATGATAAAGAAGATTCAAAGAGAGTGAGATGCCAGCTCCTTACATTCAGTCAGTAGCTTCAATCATTTCTGGACGTTTTTCAATGGCAAAAATCAATGAATATTGTAAATGCACAAACAGTAATTTCTCCGCATTGCAAGGTGCAATTCTGAAATTTTTTGCTTTTTCCTGCTCCTCTTAGCATGATAAAGAAGATTCAAAGAGAGTGAGATGCCAGCTCCTTTCATTCAGTCAGTAGCTTCAATCATTTCTGGTATATGAATAACATGATGTTTTTCAATGGCAAAAATCAATGAATATTGTAAATGCACAAACAGTAATTTCTCCGCATTGCAAGGTGCAATTCTGAAATTTTTTGCTTTTTCCTGCTCCTCTTAGCATGATAAAGAAGATTCAAAGAGATTTAGATGCCAGCTCCTTTCATTCAGTCAGTAGCTTCAATCATTTCTGGACGTTTTTCAATGGCAAAAATCAATGAATATTGTAAATGCACAAACAGTAATTTCTCCGCATTGCAAGGTGCAATTCTGAAATTTTTTGCTTTTTCCTGCTCCTCTTAGCATGATAAAGAATATTCAAAGAGAGTGAGATGCCAGCTCCTTTCATTCAGTCAGTAGCTTCAAACATTTCTGGTATATGAATAACATGATGTTTTTCAATGGCAAAAATCAATGAATATTGTAAATGCACAAACAGTAATTTCTCCGCATTGCAAGGTGCAATTCTGAAATGTTTTGCTTTATCCTGCTCCTCTTAGCATGATAAAGAAGATTCAAAGAGAGTGAGATGCCAGCTCCTTTCATTCAGTCAGTAGCTTCAAACATTTCTGGTATATGAATAACATGATGTTTTTCAATGGCAAAAATCAATGAATATTGTAAATGCACAAACAGTAATTTCTCCGCATTGCAAGGTGCAATTCTGAAATTTTTTGCTTTTTCCTGCTCCTCTTAGCATGATAAAGAAGATTCAAAGAGAGTGAGATGCCAGCTCCTTTCATTCAGTCAGTAGCTTCAATCATTTCTGGACGTTTTTCAATGGCAAAAATCAATGAATATTGTAAATGCACAAACAGTAATTTCTCCGCATTGCAAGGTGCAATTCTGAAATTTTTTGCTTTTTCCTGCTCCTCTTAGCATGATAAACAAGATTCAAAGAGAGAGAGATGCCAGCTCCTTTCATTCAGTCAGTAGCTTCAATCATTTCTGGACGTTTTTCAATGGCAAAAATCAATGAATATTGTAAATGCACAAACAGTAATTTCTCCGCATTGCAAGGTGCAATTCTGAAATTTTTTGCTTTTTCCTGCTCCTCTTAGCATGATTAAGAAGATTCAAAGAGAGTGAGATGCCAGCTCCTTTCATTCAGTCAGTAGCTTCAAACATTTCTGGTATATGAATAACATGATGTTTTTCAATGGCAAAAATCAATGAATATTGTTAATGCACAAACAGTAATTTCTCCGCATTGCAAGGTGCAATTCTGAAATTTTTTGCTTTTTCCTGCTCCTCTTGGCATGATAAAGAAGATTCAAAGAGAGTGAGATGCCAGCTCCTTTCATTCAGTCAGTAGCTTCAATCATTTCTGGACGATTTTCAATGGCAAAAATCAATGAATATTGTAAATGCACAAACAGTAATTTCTCCGCATTGCAAGGTGCAATTCTGAAATTTTTTGCTTTTTCCTGCTCCTCTTAGCATGATAAAGAAGATTCAAAGAGAGTGAGATGCCAGCTCCTTTCATTCAGTCAGTAGCTTCAATCATTTCTGGACATTTTTCAATGGCAAAAATCAATGAATATTGTAAATGCACAAACAGTAATTTCTCCGCATTGCAAGGGGCAATTCTGAAATTTTTTGCTTTATCCTGCTCCTCTTAGCATGATAAACAAGATTCAAAGAGAGTGAGATGCCAGCTCCTTTCATTCAGTCAGTAGCTTCAATCATTTCTGGACGTTTTTCAATGGCAAAAATCAATGAATATTGTAAATGCACAAACAGTAATTTCTCCGCATTGCAAGGTGCAATTCTGAAATTTTTTGCTTTTTCCTGCTCCTCTTAGCATGATAAAGAAGATTCAAAGAGAGCGAGATGCCATCTCCTTTCATTCAGTCAGTAGCTTCAAACATTTCTGGTATATGAATAACATGATGTTTTTCAATGGCAAAAATCAATGAATATTGTAAATGCACAAACAGTAATTTCTCCGCACTGCAAGGTGCAATTCTGAAATTTTTTGCTTTTTCCTGCTCCTCTTAGCATGATAAAGAAGATTCAAAGAGAGTGAGATGCCAGCTCCTTTCATTCAGTCAGTAGCTTCAATCATTTCTGGACGTTTTTCAATGGCAAAAATCAATGAATATTGTAAATGCACAAACAGTAATTTCTCCGCATTGCAAGATGCAATTCTGAAATTTTTTGCTTTTTCCTGCTCCTCTTAGCATGATAAACAAGATTCAAAGAGAGTGAGATGCCAGCTCCTTTCATTCAGTCAGTAGCTTCAATCATTTCTGGACGTTTTTCAATGGCAAAAATCAATGAATATTGTAAATGCACAAACAGTAATTTCTCCGCATTGCAAGGTGCAATTCTGAAATTTTTTGCTTTTTCCTGTTCCTCTTAGCATGGTAAAGAAGATTGAAAGAGAGTGAGATGCCAGCTCCTTTCATTCAGTCAGTAGCTTCAATCATTTCTGGACGTTTTTCAATGGCAAAAATCAATGAATATTGTAAATGCACAAACAGTAATTTCTCCGCATTGCAAGGTGCAATTCTGAAATTTTTTGCTTTTTCCTGCTCCTCTTAGCATGATAAAGAAGATTCAAAGAGAGTGAGATGCCAGCTCCTTTCATTCAGTCAGTAGCTTCAAACATTTCTGGTATATGAATAACATGATGTTTTTCAATGGCAAAAATCAATGAATATTGTAAATGCACAAACAGTAATTTCTCCGCATTGCAAGGTGCAATTCTGAAATTTTTTGCTTTTTCCTGCTCCTCTTAGCATGATAAAGAAGATTCAAAGAGAGTGAGATGCCAGCTCCTTTCATTCCGTCAGTAGCTTCAATCATTTCTGGACGTTTTTCAATGGCAAAAATCATTGAATATTGTAAATGCACAAACAGTAATTTCTCCGCATTGCAAGGTGCAATTCTGAAATTTTTTGCTTTTTCCTGCTCCTCTTAGCATGATAAACAAGATTCAAAGAGAGTGAGATGCCAGCTCCGTTCATTCAGTCAGTAGCTTCAATCATTTCTGGACGTTTTTCAATGGCAAAAATCAATGAATATTGTAAATGCACAAACAGTAATTTCTCCGCATTGCAAGGTGCAATTCTGAAATTTTTTGCTTTTTCCTGCTCCTCTTAGCATGACAAAGAAGATTCAAAGAGAGTGAGATGCCAGCTCCTTTCATTCAGTCAGTAGCTTCAATCATTTCTGGACGTTTTTCAATGGCAAAAATCAATGAATATTGTAAATGCACAAACAGTAATTTCTCCGCATTGCAAGGTGCAATTCTGAAATTTTTTGCTTTTTCCTGCTCCTCTTAGCATGGTAAACAAGATTCAAAGAGAGTGAGATGCCAGCTCCTTTCATTCAGTCAGTAGCTTCAATCATTTCTGGACGTTTTTCAATGGCAAAAATCAATGAATATTGTAAATGCACAAACAGTAATTTCTCCGCATTGCAAGGTGCAATTCTGAAATTTTTTGCTTTTTCCTGCTCCTCTTAGCATGATAAAGAAGATTCAAAGAGAGTGAGATGCCAGCTCCTTTCATTCAGTCAGTAGCTTCAAACATTTCTGGTATATGAATAACATGATGTTTTTCAATGGCAAAAATCAATGAATATTGTAAATGCACAAACAGTAATTTCTCCGCATTGCAAGGTGCAATTCTGAAATTTTTTGCTTTTTCCTGCTCCTCTTAGCATGATAAAGAAGATTCAAAGAGAATGAGATGCCAGCTCCTTTCATTCAGTCAGTAGCTTCATTCATTTCTGGACGTTTTTCAATGGCAAAAATCAATGAATATTGTAAATGCACAAACAGTAATTTCTCCGCATTGCAAGGTGCAATTCTGAAATTTTTTGCTTTTTCCTGCTCCTCTTAGCATGATAAAGAAGATTCAAAGAGAGTGAGATGCCAGCTCCTTTCATTCAGTCAGTAGCTTCAATCATTTCTGGTATATGAATAACATGATGTTTTTCAATGGCAAAAATCAATGAATATTGTAAATGCACAAACAGTAATTTCTCCGCATTGCAAGGTGCAATTCTGAAATTTTTTGCTTTTTCCTGCTCCTCTTAGCATGATAAAGAAGATTCAAAGAGAGTGAGATGCCAGCTCCTTTCATTCAGTCAGTAGCTTCAATCATTTCTGGTATATGAATAACATGATGTTTTTCAATGGCAAAAATCAATGAATATTGTAAATGCACAAACAGTAATTTCTCCGCATTGCAAGGTGCAATTCTGAAATTTTTTGCTTTTTCCTGCTCCTCTTAGCATGATAAAGAAGATTCAAAGAGATTTAGATGCCAGCTCCTTTCATTCAGTCAGTAGCTTCAATCATTTCTGGACGTTTTTCAATGGCAAAAATCAATGAATATTGTAAATGCACAAACAGTAATTTCTCCGCATTGCAAGGTGCAATTCTGAAATTTTTTGCTTTTTACTGCTCCTCTTAGCATGATAAAGAATATTCAAAGAGAGTGAGATGCCAGCTCCTTTCATTCAGTCAGTAGCTTCAAACATTTCTGGTATATGAATAACATGATGTTTTTCAATGACAAAAATCAATGAATATTGTAAATGCACAAACAGTAATTTCTCCGCATTGCAAGGTGCAATTCTGAAATTTTTTGCTTTTTCCTGCTCCTCTTAGCATGATAAAGAAGATTCAAAGAGAGTGAGATGCCAGCTCCTTTCATTCAGTCAGTAGCTTCAAACATTTCTGGTATATGAATAACGATATTTTTCAATGACAAAAATCAATGAATATTGTAAATGCACAAACAGTAATTTCTCCGCATTGCAAGGTGCAATTCTGAAATTTTTTGCTTTTTCCTGCTCCTCTTAGCATGATAAAGAAGATTCAAAGAGAGTGAGATGCCAGCTCCTTTCATTCAGTCAGTAGCTTCAATCATTTCTGGACGTTTTTCAATGGCAAAAATCAATGAATATTGTAAATGCACATACAGTAATTTCTTCGCATTGCAAGGTGCAATTCTGAAATTTTTTGCTTTTTCCTGCTCCTCTTAGCATGATAAAGAAGATTCAAAGAGAGTGAGATGCCAGCTCCTTTCATTCAGTCAGTAGCTTCAATCATTTCTGGACGTTTTTCAATGGCAAAAATCAATGAATATTGTAAATGCACAAACAGTAATTTCTCCGCATTGCAAGGTGCAATTCTGAAATTTTTTGCTTTTTCCTGCTCCTCTTAGCATGATAAAGAAGATTCAAAGAGAGTGAGATGCCAGCTCCTTTCATTCAGTCAGTAGCTTCAATCATTTCTGGACGTTTTTCAATGGCAAAAATCAATGAATATTGTAAATGCACAAACAGTAATTTCTCCGCATTGCAAGGTGCAATTCTGAAATTTTTTGCTTTTTCCTGCTCCTCTTAGCATGATAAAGAATATTCAAAGAGAGTGAGATGCCAGCTCCTTTCATTCAGTCAGTAGCTTCAATCATTTCTGGTATATGAATAACATGATGTTTTTCAATGGCAAAAATCATTGAATATTGTAAATGCACAAACAGTAATTTCTCCGCATTGCAAGGTGCAATTCTGAAATTTTTTGCTTTTTCCTGCTCCTCTTAGCATGATAAAGAAGATTCAAAGAGAGTGAGATGCCAGCTCCTTTCATTCAGTCAGTAGCTTCAATCATTTCTGGTATATGAATAACATGATGTTTTTCAATGGCAAAAATCAATGAATATTGTAAATGCACATACAGTAATTTCTCCGCATTGCAAGGTGCAATTCTGAATTTTTTTGCTTTTTCCTGCTCCTCTTAGCATGATAAAGAAGATTCAAAGAGAGTGAGATGCCAGCTCCTTTCATTCAGTCAGTAGCTTCAAACATTTCTGGTATATGAATAACATGATGTTTTTCAATGGCAAAAATCAATGAATATTGTAAATGCACAAACAGTAATTTCTCCGCATTGCAAGGTGCAATTCTGAAATTTTTTGCTTTTTCCTGCTCCTCTTAGCATGATAAAGAAGATTCAAAGAGAGTGAGATGCCAGCTCCTTACATTCAGTCAGTAGCTTCAATCATTTCTGGACGTTTTTCAATGGCAAAAATCAATGAATATTGTAAATGCACAAACAGTAATTTCTCCGCATTGCAAGGTGCAATTCTGAAATTTTTTGCTTTTTCCTGCTCCTCTTAGCATGATAAAGAAGATTCAAAGAGAGTGAGATGCCAGCTCCTTTCATTCAGTCAGTAGCTTCAATCATTTCTGGTATATGAATAACATGATGTTTTTCAATGGCAAAAATCAATGAATATTGTAAATGCACAAACAGTAATTTCTCCGCATTGCAAGGTGCAATTCTGAAATTTTTTGCTTTTTCCTGCTCCTCTTAGCATGATAAAGAAGATTCAAAGAGATTTAGATGCCAGCTCCTTTCATTCAGTCAGTAGCTTCAATCATTTCTGGACGTTTTTCAATGGCAAAAATCAATGAATATTGTAAATGCACAAACAGTAATTTCTCCGCATTGCAAGGTGCAATTCTGAAATTTTTTGCTTTTTCCTGCTCCTCTTAGCATGATAAAGAATATTCAAAGAGAGTGAGATGCCAGCTCCTTTCATTCAGTCAGTAGCTTCAAACATTTCTGGTATATGAATAACATGATGTTTTTCAATGGCAAAAATCAATGAATATTGTAAATGCACAAACAGTAATTTCTCCGCATTGCAAGGTGCAATTCTGAAATGTTTTGCTTTATCCTGCTCCTCTTAGCATGATAAAGAAGATTCAAAGAGAGTGAGATGCCAGCTCCTTTCATTCAGTCAGTAGCTTCAAACATTTCTGGTATATGAATAACATGATGTTTTTCAATGGCAAAAATCAATGAATATTGTAAATGCACAAACAGTAATTTCTCCGCATTGCAAGGTGCAATTCTGAAATTTTTTGCTTTTTCCTGCTCCTCTTAGCATGATAAAGAAGATTCAAAGAGAGTGAGATGCCAGCTCCTTTCATTCAGTCAGTAGCTTCAATCATTTCTGGACGTTTTTCAATGGCAAAAATCAATGAATATTGTAAATGCACAAACAGTAATTTCTCCGCATTGCAAGGTGCAATTCTGAAATTTTTTGCTTTTTCCTGCTCCTCTTAGCATGATAAACAAGATTCAAAGAGAGAGAGATGCCAGCTCCTTTCATTCAGTCAGTAGCTTCAATCATTTCTGGACGTTTTTCAATGGCAAAAATCAATGAATATTGTAAATGCACAAACAGTAATTTCTCCGCATTGCAAGGTGCAATTCTGAAATTTTTTGCTTTTTCCTGCTCCTCTTAGCATGATTAAGAAGATTCAAAGAGAGTGAGATGCCAGCTCCTTTCATTCAGTCAGTAGCTTCAAACATTTCTGGTATATGAATAACATGATGTTTTTCAATGGCAAAAATCAATGAATATTGTTAATGCACAAACAGTAATTTCTCCGCATTGCAAGGTGCAATTCTGAAATTTTTTGCTTTTTCCTGCTCCTCTTGGCATGATAAAGAAGATTCAAAGAGAGTGAGATGCCAGCTCCTTTCATTCAGTCAGTAGCTTCAATCATTTCTGGACGATTTTCAATGGCAAAAATCAATGAATATTGTAAATGCACAAACAGTAATTTCTCCGCATTGCAAGGTGCAATTCTGAAATTTTTTGCTTTTTCCTGCTCCTCTTAGCATGATAAAGAAGATTCAAAGAGAGTGAGATGCCAGCTCCTTTCATTCAGTCAGTAGCTTCAATCATTTCTGGACATTTTTCAATGGCAAAAATCAATGAATATTGTAAATGCACAAACAGTAATTTCTCCGCATTGCAAGGGGCAATTCTGAAATTTTTTGCTTTATCCTGCTCCTCTTAGCATGATAAACAAGATTCAAAGAGAGTGAGATGCCAGCTCCTTTCATTCAGTCAGTAGCTTCAATCATTTCTGGACGTTTTTCAATGGCAAAAATCAATGAATATTGTAAATGCACAAACAGTAATTTCTCCGCATTGCAAGGTGCAATTCTGAAATTTTTTGCTTTTTCCTGCTCCTCTTAGCATGATAAAGAAGATTCAAAGAGAGCGAGATGCCATCTCCTTTCATTCAGTCAGTAGCTTCAAACATTTCTGGTATATGAATAACATGATGTTTTTCAATGGCAAAAATCAATGAATATTGTAAATGCACAAACAGTAATTTCTCCGCACTGCAAGGTGCAATTCTGAAATTTTTTGCTTTTTCCTGCTCCTCTTAGCATGATAAAGAAGATTCAAAGAGAGTGAGATGCCAGCTCCTTTCATTCAGTCAGTAGCTTCAATCATTTCTGGACGTTTTTCAATGGCAAAAATCAATGAATATTGTAAATGCACAAACAGTAATTTCTCCGCATTGCAAGATGCAATTCTGAAATTTTTTGCTTTTTCCTGCTCCTCTTAGCATGATAAACAAGATTCAAAGAGAGTGAGATGCCAGCTCCTTTCATTCAGTCAGTAGCTTCAATCATTTCTGGACGTTTTTCAATGGCAAAAATCAATGAATATTGTAAATGCACAAACAGTAATTTCTCCGCATTGCAAGGTGCAATTCTGAAATTTTTTGCTTTTTCCTGTTCCTCTTAGCATGGTAAAGAAGATTGAAAGAGAGTGAGATGCCAGCTCCTTTCATTCAGTCAGTAGCTTCAATCATTTCTGGACGTTTTTCAATGGCAAAAATCAATGAATATTGTAAATGCACAAACAGTAATTTCTCCGCATTGCAAGGTGCAATTCTGAAATTTTTTGCTTTTTCCTGCTCCTCTTAGCATGATAAAGAAGATTCAAAGAGAGTGAGATGCCAGCTCCTTTCATTCAGTCAGTAGCTTCAAACATTTCTGGTATATGAATAACATGATGTTTTTCAATGGCAAAAATCAATGAATATTGTAAATGCACAAACAGTAATTTCTCCGCATTGCAAGGTGCAATTCTGAAATTTTTTGCTTTTTCCTGCTCCTCTTAGCATGATAAAGAAGATTCAAAGAGAGTGAGATGCCAGCTCCTTTCATTCAGTCAGTAGCTTCAATCATTTCTGGACGTTTTTCAATGGCAAAAATCATTGAATATTGTAAATGCACAAACAGTAATTTCTCCGCATTGCAAGGTGCAATTCTGAAATTTTTTGCTTTTTCCTGCTCCTCTTAGCATGATAAACAAGATTCAAAGAGAGTGAGATGCCAGCTCCGTTCATTCAGTCAGTAGCTTCAATCATTTCTGGACGTTTTTCAATGGCAAAAATCAATGAATATTGTAAATGCACAAACAGTAATTTCTCCGCATTGCAAGGTGCAATTCTGAAATTTTTTGCTTTTTCCTGCTCCTCTTAGCATGACAAAGAAGATTCAAAGAGAGTGAGATGCCAGCTCCTTTCATTCAGTCAGTAGCTTCAATCATTTCTGGACGTTTTTCAATGGCAAAAATCAATGAATATTGTAAATGCACAAACAGTAATTTCTCCGCATTGCAAGGTGCAATTCTGAAATTTTTTGCTTTTTCCTGCTCCTCTTAGCATGGTAAACAAGATTCAAAGAGAGTGAGATGCCAGCTCCTTTCATTCAGTCAGTAGCTTCAATCATTTCTGGACGTTTTTCAATGGCAAAAATCAATGAATATTGTAAATGCACAAACAGTAATTTCTCCGCATTGCAAGGTGCAATTCTGAAATTTTTTGCTTTTTCCTGCTCCTCTTAGCATGATAAAGAAGATTCAAAGAGAGTGAGATGCCAGCTCCTTTCATTCAGTCAGTAGCTTCAAACATTTCTGGTATATGAATAACATGATGTTTTTCAATGGCAAAAATCAATGAATATTGTAAATGCACAAACAGTAATTTCTCCGCATTGCAAGGTGCAATTCTGAAATTTTTTGCTTTTTCCTGCTCCTCTTAGCATGATAAAGAAGATTCAAAGAGAATGAGATGCCAGCTCCTTTCATTCAGTCAGTAGCTTCATTCATTTCTGGACGTTTTTCAATGGCAAAAATCAATGAATATTGTAAATGCACAAACAGTAATTTCTCCGCATTGCAAGGTGCAATTCTGAAATTTTTTGCTTTTTCCTGCTCCTCTTAGCATGATAAAGAAGATTCAAAGAGAGTGAGATGCCAGTTCCTTTCATTCAGTCAGTAGCTTCAAACATTTCTGGTATATGAATAACATGATGGTTTTCAATGGCAAAAATCAATGAATATTGTAAATGCACAAACAGTAATTTCTCCGCATTGCAAGGTGCAATTCTGAAATTTTTTGCTTTTTCCTGCTCCTCTTAGCATGATAAAGAAGATTCAAAGAGAATGAGATGCCAGCTCCTTTCATTCAGTCAGTAGCTTCATTCATTTCTGGACGTTTTTCAATGGCAAAAATCAATGAATATTGTAAATGCACAAACAGTAATTTCTCCGCATTGCAAGGTGCAATTCTGAAATTTTTTGCTTTTTCCTGCTCCTCTTAGCATGATAAAGAAGATTCAAAGAGAGTGAGATGCCAGCTCCTTTCATTCAGTCAGTAGCTTCAATCATTTCTGGACGTTTTTCAATGGCAAAAATCAATGAATATTGTAAATGCACAAACAGTAATTTCTCCGCATTGCAAGGTGCAATTCCGAAATTTTTTGCTTTTTCCTGCTCCTCTTAGCATGATAAACAAGATTAAGAGAGTGAGATGCCAGCTCCTTTCATTCAGTCAGTAGCTTCAATCATTTCTGGACGTTTTTCAATGGCAAAAATCAATGAATATTGTAAATGCACAAACAGTAATTTCTCCGCATTGCAAGGTGCAATTCTGAAATTTTTTGCTTTTTCCTGCTCCTCTTAGCATGATAAAGAAGATTCAAAGAGAGTGAGATGCCAGCTCCTTTCATTCAGTCAGTAGCTTCAAACATTTCTGGTATATGAATAACATGATGTTTTTCAATGGCAAAAATCAATGAATATTGTAAATGCACAAACAGTAATTTCTCCGCACTGCAAGGTGCAATTCTGAAATTTTTTGCTTTTTCCTGCTCCTCTTAGCATGATAAAGAAGATTCAAAGAGAGTGAGATGCCAGCTCCTTTCATTCAGTCAGTAGCTTCAATCATTTCTGGAGGTTTTTCAATGGCAAAAATCAATGAATATTGTAAATGCACAAACAGTAATTTCTCTGCATTGCAAGATGCAATTCTGAAATTTTTTGCTTTTTCCTGCTCCTCTTAGCATGATAAATAAGATTCAAAGAGAGTGAGATGCCAGCTCCTTTCATTCAGTCAGTAGCTTCAATCATTTCTGGACGTTTTTCAATGGCAAAAATCAATGAATATTGTAAATGCACAAACAGTAATTTCTCCGCATTGCAAGGTGCAATTCTGAAATTTTTTGCTTTTTCCTGTTCCTCTTAGCATGGTAAAGAAGATTCAAAGAGAGTGAGATGCCAGCTCCTTTCATTCAGTCAGTAGCTTCAATCATTTCTGGACGTTTTTCAATGGCAAAAATCAATGAATATTGTAAATGCACAAACAGTAATTTCTCCGCATTGCAAGGTGCAATTATGAAATTTTTTGCTTTTTCCTGCTCCACTTAGCATGATAAAGAAGATTCAAAGAGAGTGAGATGCCAGCTCCTTTCATTCAGTCAGTAGCTTCAAACATTTCTGGTATATGAATAACATGATGTTTTTCAAGGGCAAAAATCAATGAATATTGTAAATGCACAAACAGTAATTTCTCCGCATTGCAAGGTGCAATTCTGAAATTTTTTGCTTTTTCCTGCTCCTCTTAGCATGATAAAGAAGATTCAAAGAGAGTGAGATGCCAGCTCCTTTCATTCAGTCAGTAGCTTCAATCATTTCTGGACGTTTTTCAATGGCAAAAATCATTGAATATTGTAAATGCACAAACAGTAATTTCTCCGCATTGCAAGGTGCAATTCTGAAATTTTTTGCTTTTTCCTGCTCCTCTTAGCATGATAAAGAAGATTCAAAGAGAGTGAGATGCCAGCTCCTTTCATTCAGTCAGTAGCTTCAATCATTTCTGGACGTTTTTCAATGGCAAAAATCATTGAATATTGTAAATGCACAAACAGTAATTTCTCCGCATTGCAAGGTGCAATTCTGAAATTTTTTGCTTTTTCCTGCTCCTCTTAGCATGATAAACAAGATTCAAAGAGAGTGAGATGCCAGCTCCTTTCATTCAGTCAGTAGCTTCAATCATTTCTGGACGTTTTTCAATGGCAAAAATCAATGAATATTGTAAATGCACAAACAGTAATTTCTCCGCATTGCAAGGTGCAATTCTGAAATTTTTTGCTTTTTCCTGCTCCTCTTAGCATGACAAAGAAGATTCAAAGAGAGTGAGATGCCAGCTCCTTTCATTCAGTCAGTAGCTTCAATCATTTCTGGACGTTTTTCAATGGCAAAAATCAATGAATATTGTAAATGCACAAACAGTAATTTCTCCGTATTGCAAGGTGCAATTCTGAAATTTTTTGCTTTTTCCTGCTCCTCTTAGCATGGTAAACAAGATTCAAAGAGAGTGAGATGCCAGCTCCTTTCATTCAGTCAGTAGCTTCAATCATTTCTGGACGTTTTTCAATGGCAAAAATCAATGAATATTGTAAATGCACAAACAGTAATTTCTCCGCATTGCAAGGTGCAATTCTGAAATTTTTTGCTTTTTCCTGCTCCTCTTAGCATGATAAAGAAGATTCAAAGAGAGTGAGATGCCAGCTCCTTTCATTCAGTCAGTAGCTTCAAACATTTCTGGTATATGAATAACATGATGTTTTTCAATGGCAAAAATCAATGAATATTGTAAATGCACAAACAGTAATTTCTCCGCATTGCAAGGTGCAATTCTGAAATTTTTTGCTTTTTCCTGCTCCTCTTAGCATGATAAAGAAGATTCAAAGAGAATGAGATGCCAGCTCCTTTCATTCAGTCAGTAGCTTCATTCATTTCTGGACGTTTTTCAATGGCAAAAATCAATGAATATTGTAAATGCACAAACAGTAATTTCTCCGCATTGCAAGGTGCAATTCTGAAATTTTTTGTTTTTTCCTGCTCCTCTTAGCATGATAAAGAAGATTCAAAGAGAGTGAGATGCCAGTTCCTTTCATTCAGTCAGTAGCTTCAAACATTTCTGGTATATGAATAACATGATGGTTTTCAATGGCAAAAATCAATGAATATTGTAAATGCACAAACAGTAATTTCTCCGCATTGCAAGGTGCAATTCTGAAATTTTTTGCTTTTTCCTGCTCCTCTTAGCATGATAAAGAAGATTCAAAGAGAGTGAGATGCCAGCTCCTTTCATTCAGTCAGTAGCTTCAATCATTTCTGGATGTTTTTCAATGGCAAAAATCAATGAATATTGTAAATGCACAAACAGTAATTTCTCCGCATTGCAAGGTGCAATTCCGAAATTTTTTGCTTTTTCCTGCTCCTCTTAGCATGATAAACAAGATTAAGAGAGTGAGATGCCAGCTCCTTTCATTCAGTCAGTAGCTTCAATCATTTCTGGACGTTTTTCAATGGCAAAAATCAATGAATATTGTAAATGCACAAACAGTAATTTCTCCGCATTGCAAGGTGCAATTCTGAAATTTTTTGCTTTTTCCTGCTCCTCTTAGCATGATAAAGAAGATTCAAAGAGAGTGAGATGCCAGCTCCTTTCATTCAGTCAGTAGCTTCAAACATTTCTGGTATATGAATAACATGATGTTTTTCAATGGCAAAAATCAATGAATATTGTAAATGCACAAACAGTAATTTCTCCGCACTGCAAGGTGCAATTCTGAAATTTTTTGCTTTTTCCTGCTCCTCTTAGCATGATAAAGAAGATTCAAAGAGAGTGAGATGCCAGCTCCTTTCATTCAGTCAGTAGCTTCAATCATTTCTGGACGTTTTTCAATGGCAAAAATCAATGAATATTGTAAATGCACAAACAGTAATTTCTCCGCATTGCAAGGTGCAATTATGAAATTTTTTGCTTTTTCCTGCTCCACTTAGCATGATAAAGAAGATTCAAAGAGAGTGAGATGCCAGCTCCTTTCATTCAGTCAGTAGCTTCAAACATTTCTGGTATATGAATAACATGATGTTTTTCAAGGGCAAAAATCAATGAATATTGTAAATGCACAAACAGTAATTTCTCCGCATTGCAAGGTGCAATTCTGAAATTTTTTGCTTTTTCCTGCTCCTCTTAGCATGATAAAGAAGATTCAAAGAGAGTGAGATGCCAGCTCCTTTCATTCAGTCAGTAGCTTCAATCATTTCTGGACGTTTTTCAATGGCAAAAATCATTGAATATTGTAAATGCACAAACAGTAATTTCTCCGCATTGCAAGGTGCAATTCTGAAATTTTTTGCTTTTTCCTGCTCCTCTTAGCATGATAAAGAAGATTCAAAGAGAGTGAGATGCCAGCTCCTTTCATTCAGTCAGTAGCTTCAATCATTTCTGGACGTTTTTCAATGGCAAAAATCATTGAATATTGTAAATGCACAAACAGTAATTTCTCCGCATTGCAAGGTGCAATTCTGAAATTTTTTGCTTTTTCCTGCTCCTCTTAGCATGATAAACAAGATTCAAAGAGAGTGAGATGCCAGCTCCTTTCATTCAGTCAGTAGCTTCAATCATTTCTGGACGTTTTTCAATGGCAAAAATCAATGAATATTGTAAATGCACAAACAGTAATTTCTCCGCATTGCAAGGTGCAATTCTGAAATTTTTTGCTTTTTCCTGCTCCTCTTAGCATGACAAAGAAGATTCAAAGAGAGTGAGATGCCAGCTCCTTTCATTCAGTCAGTAGCTTCAATCATTTCTGGACGTTTTTCAATGGCAAAAATCAATGAATATTGTAAATGCACAAACAGTAATTTCTCCGCATTGCAAGGTGCAATTCTGAAATTTTTTGCTTTTTCCTGCTCCTCTTAGCATGGTAAACAAGATTCAAAGAGAGTGAGATGCCAGCTCCTTTCATTCAGTCAGTAGCTTCAATCATTTCTGGACGTTTTTCAATGGCAAAAATCAATGAATATTGTAAATGCACAAACAGTAATTTCTCTGCATTGCAAGGTGCAATTCTGAAATTTTTTGCTTTTTCCTGCTCCTCTTAGCATGATAAAGAAGATTCAAAGAGAGTGAGATGCCAGCTCCTTTCATTCAGTCAGTAGCTTCAAACATTTCTGGTATATGAATAACATGATGTTTTTCAATGGCAAAAATCAATGAATATTGTAAATGCACAAACAGTAATTTCTCCGCATTGCAAGGTGCAATTCTGAAATTTTTTGCTTTTTCCTGCTCCTCTTAGCATGATAAAGAAGATTCAAAGAGAATGAGATGCCAGCTCCTTTCATTCAGTCAGTAGCTTCATTCATTTCTGGACGTTTTTCAATGGCAAAAATCAATGAATATTGTAAATGCACAAACAGTAATTTCTCCGCATTGCAAGGTGCAATTCTGAAATTTTTTGCTTTTTCCTGCTCCTCTTAGCATGATAAAGAAGATTCAAAGAGAGTGAGATGCCAGTTCCTTTCATTCAGTCAGTAGCTTCAAACATTTCTGGTATATGAATAACATGATGGTTTTCAATGGCAAAAATCAATGAATATTGTAAATGCACAAACAGTAATTTCTCCGCATTGCAAGGTGCAATTCTGAAATTTTTTGCTTTTTCCTGCTCCTCTTAGCATGATAAAGAAGATTCAAAGAGAGTGAGATGCCAGCTCCTTTCATTCAGTCAGTAGCTTCAATCATTTCTGGACGTTTTTCAATGGCAAAAATCAATGAATATTGTAAATGCACAAACAGTAATTTCTCCGCATTGCAAGGTGCAATTCTGAAATTTTTTGCTTTTTCCTGCTCCTCTTAGCATGATAAACAAGATTAAGAGAGTGAGATGCCAGCTCCTTTCATTCAGTCAGTAGCTTCAATCATTTCTGGACGTTTTTCAATGGCAAAAATCAATGAATATTGTAAATGCACAAACAGTAATTTCTCCGCATTGCAAGGTGCAATTCTGAAATTTTTTGCTTTTTCCTGCTCCTCTTAGCATGATAAAGAAGATTCAAAGAGAGTGAGATGCCAGCTCCTTTCATTCAGTCAGTAGCTTCAAACATTTCTGGTATATGAATAACATGATGTTTTTCAATGGCAAAAATCAATGAATATTGTAAATGCACAAACAGTAATTTCTCCGCACTGCAAGGTGCAATTCTGAAATTTTTTGCTTTTTCCTGCTCCTCTTAGCATGATAAAGAAGATTCAAAGAGAGTGAGATGCCAGCTCCTTTCATTCAGTCAGTAGCTTCAATCATTTCTGGAGGTTTTTCAATGGCAAAAATCAATGAATATTGTAAATGCACAAACAGTAATTTCTCTGCATTGCAAGATGCAATTCTGAAATTTTTTGCTTTTTCCTGCTCCTCTTAGCATGATAAACAAGATTCAAAGAGAGTGAGATGCCAGCTCCTTTCATTCAGTCAGTAGCTTCAATCATTTCTGGACGTTTTTCAATGGCAAAAATCAATGAATATTGTAAATGCACAAACAGTAATTTCTCCGCATTGCAAGGTGCAATTCTGAAATTTTTTGCTTTTTCCTGTTCCTCTTAGCATGGTAAAGAAGATTCAAAGAGAGTGAGATGCCAGCTCCTTTCATTCAGTCAGTAGCTTCAATCATTTCTGGACGTTTTTCAATGGCAAAAATCAATGAATATTGTAAATGCACAAACAGTAATTTCTCCGCATTGCAAGGTGCAATTATGAAATTTTTTGCTTTTTCCTGCTCCACTTAGCATGATAAAGAAGATTCAAAGAGAGTGAGATGCCAGCTCCTTTCATTCAGTCAGTAGCTTCAAACATTTCTGGTATATGAATTACATGATGTTTTTCAAGGGCAAAAATCAATGAATATTGTAAATGCACAAACAGTAATTTCTCCGCATTGCAAGGTGCAATTCTGAAATTTTTTGCTTTTTCCTGCTCCTCTTAGCATGATAAAGAAGATTCAAAGAGAGTGAGATGCCAGCTCCTTTCATTCAGTCAGTAGCTTCAATCATTTCTGGACGTTTTTCAATGGCAAAAATCATTGAATATTGTAAATGCACAAACAGTAATTTCTCCGCATTGCAAGGTGCAATTCTGAAATTTTTTGCTTTTTCCTGCTCCTCTTAGCATGATAAACAAGATTCAAAGAGAGTGAGATGTCAGCTCCTTTCATTCAGTCAGTAGCTTCAATCATTTCTGGATGTTTTTCAATGGCAAAAATCAATGAATATTGTAAATGCACAAACAGTAATTTCTCCGCATTGCAAGGTGCAATTCTGAAATTTTTTGCTTTTTCCTGCTCCTCTTAGCATGATAAAGAAGATTCAAAGAGAGTGAGATGCCAGCTCCTTTCATTCAGTCAGTAGCTTCAATCATTTCTGGACGTTTTTCAATGGCAAAAATCAATGAATATTGTAAATGCACAAACAGTAATTTCTCCGCATTGCAAGGTGCAATTCTGAAATTTTTTGCTTTTTCCTGCTCCTCTTAGCATGATAAAGAAGATTCAAAGAGCGTGAGATGCCAGCTCCTTTCATTCAGTCAGTAGCTTCAAACATTTCTGGTATATGAATAACATGATGTTTTTCAATGGCAAAAATCAATGAATATTGTAAATGCACAAACAATAATTTCTCCGCATTGCAATGTGCAATTCTGAAATTTTTTGCTTTTTCCTGCTCCTCTTAGCATGATAAAGAAGATTCAAAGAGAGTGAGATGCCAGCTCCTTTCATTCAGTCAGTAGCTTCAATCATTTCTGGACGTTTTTCAATGGCAAAAATCATTGAATATTGTAAATGCACAAACAGTAATTTCTCCGCATTGCAAGGTGCAATTCTGAAATTTTTTGCTTTTTCCTGCTCCTCTTAGCATGATAAACAAGATTCAAAGAGAGTGAGATTCCAGCTCCTTTCATTCAGTCAGTAGCTTCAATCATTTCTGGACGTTTTTCAATGGCAAAAATCAATGAATATTGTAAATGCACAAACAGTAATTTCTCCGCATTGCAAGGTGCAATTCTGAAATTTTTTGCTTTTTCCTGCTCCTCTTAGCATGACAAAGAAGATTCAAAGAGAGTGAGTTGCCAGCTCCTTTCATTCAGTCAGTAGCTTCAATCATTTCTGGACGTTTTTCAATGGCAAAAATCAATGAATATTGTAAATGCACAAACAGTAATTTCTCCGCATTGCAAGGTGCAATTCTGAAATTTTTTGCTTTTTCCTGCTCCTCTTAGCATGATAAAGAAGATTCAAAGAGAGTGAGATGCCAGCTCCTTTCATTCAGTCAGTAGCTTCAAACATTTCTGGTATATGAATAACATGATGTTTTTCAATGGCAAAAATCAATGAATATTGTAAATGCACAAACAGTAATTTCTCCGCACTGCAAGGTGCAATTCTGAAATTTTTTGCTTTTTCCTGCTCCTCTTAGCATGATAAAGAAGATTCAAAGAGAGTGAGATGCCAGCTCCTTTCATTCAGTCAGTAGCTTCAATCATTTCTGGAGGTTTTTCAATGGCAAAAATCAATGAATATTGTAAATGCACAAACAGTAATTTCTCTGCATTGCAAGATGCAATTCTGAAATTTTTTGCTTTTTCCTGCTCCTCTTAGCATGATAAACAAGATTCAAAGAGAGTGAGATGCCAGCTCCTTTCATTCAGTCAGTAGCTTCAATCATTTCTGGACGTTTTTCAATGGCAAAAATCAATGAATATTGTAAATGCACAAACAGTAATTTCTCCGCATTGCAAGGTGCAATTCTGAAATTTTTTGCTTTTTCCTGTTCCTCTTAGCATGGTAAAGAAGATTCAAAGAGAGTGAGATGCCAGCTCCTTTCATTCAGTCAGTAGCTTCAATCATTTCTGGACGTTTTTCAATGGCAAAAATCAATGAATATTGTAAATGCACAAACAGTAATTTCTCCGCATTGCAAGGTGCAATTATGAAATTTTTTGCTTTTTCCTGCTCCACTTAGCATGATAAAGAAGATTCAAAGAGAGTGAGATGCCAGCTCCTTTCATTCAGTCAGTAGCTTCAAACATTTCTGGTATATGAATAACATGATGTTTTTCAAGTGCAAAAATCAATGAATATTGTAAATGCACAAACAGTAATTTCTCCGCATTGCAAGGTGCAATTCTGAAATTTTTTGCTTTTTCCTGCTCCTCTTAGCATGATAAAGAAGATTCAAAGAGAGTGAGATGCCAGCTCCTTTCATTCAGTCAGTAGCTTCAATCATTTCTGGACGTTTTTCAATGGCAAAAATCATTGAATATTGTAAATGCACAAACAGTAATTTCTCCGCATTGCAAGGTGCAATTCTGAAATTTTTTGCTTTTTCCTGCTCCTCTTAGCATGATAAAGAAGATTCAAAGAGAGTGAGATGCCAGCTCCTTTCATTCAGTCAGTAGCTTCAATCATTTCTGGACGTTTTTCAATGGCAAAAATCATTGAATATTGTAAATGCACAAACAGTAATTTCTCCGCATTGCAAGGTGCAATTCTGAAATTTTTTGCTTTTTCCTGCTCCTCTTAGCATGATAAACAAGATTCAAAGAGAGTGAGATGCCAGCTCCTTTCATTCAGTCAGTAGCTTCAATCATTTCTGGACGTTTTTCAATGGCAAAAATCAATGAATATTGTAAATGCACAAACAGTAATTTCTCCGCATTGCAAGGTGCAATTCTGAAATTTTTTGCTTTTTCCTGCTCCTCTTAGCATGACAAAGAAGATTCAAAGAGAGTGAGATGCCAGCTCCTTTCATTCAGTCAGTAGCTTCAATCATTTCTGGACGTTTTTCAATGGCAAAAATCAATGAATATTGTAAATGCACAAACAGTAATTTCTCCGCATTGCAAGGTGCAATTCTGAAATTTTTTGCTTTTTCCTGCTCCTCTTAGCATGGTAAACAAGATTCAAAGAGAGTGAGATGCCAGCTCCTTTCATTCAGTCAGTAGCTTCAATCATTTCTGGACGTTTTTCAATGGCAAAAATCAATGAATATTGTAAATGCACAAACAGTAATTTCTCCGCATTGCAAGGTGCAATTCTGAAATTTTTTGCTTTTTCCTGCTCCTCTTAGCATGATAAAGAAGATTCAAAGAGAGTGAGATGCCAGCTCCTTTCATTCAGTCAGTAGCTTCAAACATTTCTGGTATATGAATAACATGATGTTTTTCAATGGCAAAAATCAATGAATATTGTAAATGCACAAACAGTAATTTCTCCGAATTGCAAGGTGCAATTCTGAAATTTTTTGCTTTTTCCTGCTCCTCTTAGCATGATAAAGAAGATTCAAAGAGAATGAGATGCCAGCTCCTTTCATTCAGTCAGTAGCTTCATTCATTTCTGGACGTTTTTCAATGGCAAAAATCAATGAATATTGTAAATGCACAAACAGTAATTTCTCCGCATTGCAAGGTGCAATTCTGAAATTTTTAGTTTTTTCCTGCTCCTCTTAGCATGATAAAGAAGATTCAAAGAGAGTGAGATGCCAGTTCCTTTCATTCAGTCAGTAGCTTCAAACATTTCTGGTATATGAATAACATGATGGTTTTCAATGGCAAAAATCAATGAATATTGTAAATGCACAAACAGTAATTTCTCCGCATTGCAAGGTGCAATTCTGAAATTTTTTGCTTTTTCCTGCTCCTCTTAGCATGATAAAGAAGATTCAAAGAGAGTGAGATGCCAGCTCCTTTCATTCAGTCAGTAGCTTCAATCATTTCTGGATGTTTTTCAATGGCAAAAATCAATGAATATTGTAAATGCACAAACAGTAATTTCTCCGCATTGCAAGGTGCAATTCTGAAATTTTTTGCTTTTTCCTGCTCCTCTTAGCATGATAAACAAGATTAAGAGAGTGAGATGCCAGCTCCTTTCATTCAGTCAGTAGCTTCAATCATTTCTGGACGTTTTTCAATGGCAAAAATCAATGAATATTGTAAATGCACAAACAGTAATTTCTCCGCATTGCAAGGTGCAATTCTGAAATTTTTTGCTTTTTCCTGCTCCTCTTAGCATGATAAAGAAGATTCAAAGAGAGTGAGATGCCAGCTCCTTTCATTCAGTCAGTAGCTTCAAACATTTCTGGTATATGAATAACATGATGTTTTTCAATGGCAAAAATCAATGAATATTGTAAATGCACAAACAGTAATTTCTCCGCACTGCAAGGTGCAATTCTGAAATTTTTTGCTTTTTCCTGCTCCTCTTAGCATGATAAAGAAGATTCAAAGAGAGTGAGATGCCAGCTCCTTTCATTCAGTCAGTAGCTTCAATCATTTCTGGACGTTTTTCAATGGCAAAAATCAATGAATATTGTAAATGCACAAACAGTAATTTCTCCGCATTGCAAGGTGCAATTATGAAATTTTTTGCTTTTTCCTGCTCCACTTAGCATGATAAAGAAGATTCAAAGAGAGTGAGATGCCAGCTCCTTTCATTCAGTCAGTAGCTTCAAACATTTCTGGTATATGAATAACATGATGTTTTTCAAGGGCAAAAATCAATGAATATTGTAAATGCACAAACAGTAATTTCTCCGCATTGCAAGATGCAATTCTGAAATTTTTTGCTTTTTCCTGCTCCTCTTAGCATGATAAAGAAGATTCAAAGAGAGTGAGATGCCAGCTCCTTTCATTCAGTCAGTAGCTTCAATCATTTCTGGACGTTTTTCAATGGCAAAAATCATTGAATATTGTAAATGCACAAACAGTAATTTCTCCGCATTGCAAGGTGCAATTCTGAAATTTTTTGCTTTTTCCTGCTCCTCTTAGCATGATAAAGAAGATTCAAAGAGAGTGAGATGCCAGCTCCTTTCATTCAGTCAGTAGCTTCAATCATTTCTGGACGTTTTTCAATGGCAAAAATCATTGAATATTGTAAATGCACAAACAGTAATTTCTCCGCATTGCAAGGTGCAATTCTGAAATTTTTTGCTTTTTCCTGCTCCTCTTAGCATGATAAACAAAATTCAAAGAGAGTGAGATGCCAGCTCCTTTCATTCAGTCAGTAGCTTCAATCATTTCTGGACGTTTTTCAATGGCAAAAATCAATGAATATTGTAAATGCACAAACAGTAATTTCTCCGCATTGCAAGGTGCAATTCTGAAATTTTTTGCTTTTTCCTGCTCCTCTTAGCATGACAAAGAAGATTCAAAGAGAGTGAGATGCCAGCTCCTTTCATTCAGTCAGTAGCTTCAATCATTTCTGGACGTTTTTCAATGGCAAAAATCAATGAATATTGTAAATGCACAAACAGTAATTTCTCCGCATTGCAAGGTGCAATTCTGAAATTTTTTGCTTTTTCCTGCTCCTCTTAGCATGGTAAACAAGATTCAAAGAGAGTGAGATGCCAGCTCCTTTCATTCAGTCAGTAGCTTCAATCATTTCTGGACGTTTTTCAATGGCAAAAATCAATGAATATTGTAAATGCACAAACAGTAATTTCTCCGCATTGCAAGGTGCAATTCTGAAATTTTTTGCTTTTTCCTGCTCCTCTTAGCATGATAAAGAAGATTCAAAGAGAGTGAGATGCCAGCTCCTTTCATTCAGTCAGTAGCTTCAAACATTTCTGGTATATGAATAACATGATGTTTTTCAATGGCAAAAATCAATGAATATTGTAAATGCACAAACAGTAATTTCTCCGCATTGCAAGGTGCAATTCTGAAATTTTTTGCTTTTTCCTGCTCCTCTTAGCATGATAAAGAAGATTCAAAGAGAATGAGATGCCAGCTCCTTTCATTCAGTCAGTAGCTTCATTCATTTCTGGACGTTTTTCAATGGCAAAAATCAATGAATATTGTAAATGCACAAACAGTAATTTCTCCACATTGCAAGGTGCAATTCTGAAATTTTTTGCTTTTTCCTGCTCCTCTTAGCATGATAAAGAAGATTCAAAGAGAGTGAGATGCCAGTTCCTTTCATTCAGTCAGTAGCTTCAAACATTTCTGGTATATGAATAACATGATGGTTTTCAATGGCAAAAATCAATGAATATTGTAAATGCACAAACAGTAATTTCTCCGCATTGCAAGGTGCAATTCTGAAATTTTTTGCTTTTTCCTGCTCCTCTTAGCATGATAAAGAAGATTCAAAGAGAGTGAGATGCCAGCTCCTTTCATTCAGTCAGTAGCTTCAATCATTTCTGGACGTTTTTCAATGGCAAAAATCAATGAATATTGTAAATGCACAAACAGTAATTTCTCCGCATTGCAAGGTGCAATTCCGAAATTTTTTGCTTTTTCCTGCTCCTCTTAGCATGATAAACAAGATTAAGAGAGTGAGATGCCAGCTCCTTTCATTCAGTCAGTAGCTTCAATCATTTCTGGACGTTTTTCAATGGCAAAAATCAATGAATATTGTAAATGCACAAACAGTAATTTCTCCGCATTGCAAGGTGCAATTCTGAAATTTTTTGCTTTTTCCTGCTCCTCTTAGCATGATAAAGATGATTCAAAGAGAGTGAGATGCCAGCTCCTTTCATTCAGTCAGTAGCTTCAAACATTTCTGTTATATGAATAACATGATGTTTTTCAATGGCAAAAATCAATGAATATTGTAAATGCACAAACAGTAATTTCTCCGCACTGCAAGGTGCAATTCTGAAATTTTTTGCTTTTTCCTGCTCCTCTTAGCATGATAAAGAAGATTCAAAGAGAGTGAGATGCCAGCTCCTTTCATTCAGTCAGTAGCTTCAATCATTTCTGGAGGTTTTTCAATGGCAAAAATCAATGAATATTGTAAATGCACAAACAGTAATTTCTCTGCATTGCAAGATGCAATTCTGAAATTTTTTGCTTTTTCCTGCTCCTCTTAGCATGATAAACAAGATTCAAAGAGAGTGAGATGCCAGCTCCTTTCATTCAGTCAGTAGCTTCAATCATTTCTGGACGTTTTTCAATGGCAAAAATCAATGAATATTGTAAATGCACAAACAGTAATTTCTCCGCATTGCAAGGTGCAATTCTGAAATTTTTTGCTTTTTCCTGTTCCTCTTAGCATGGTAAAGAAGATTCAAAGAGAGTGAGATGCCAGCTCCTTTCATTCAGTCAGTAGCTTCAATCATTTCTGGACGTTTTTCAATGGCAAAAATCAATGAATATTGTAAATGCACAAACAGTAATTTCTCCGCATTGCAAGGTGCAATTATGAAATTTTTTGCTTTTTCCTGCTCCACTTAGCATGATAAAGAAGATTCAAAGAGAGTGAGATGCCAGCTCCTTTCATTCAGTCAGTAGCTTCAAACATTTCTGGTATATGAATTACATGATGTTTTTCAAGGGCAAAAATCAATGAATATTGTAAATGCACAAACAGTAATTTCTCCGCATTGCAAGGTGCAATTCAGAAATTTTTTGCTTTTTCCTGCTCCTCTTAGCATGATAAAGAAGATTCAAAGAGAGTGAGATGCCAGCTCCTTTCATTCAGTCAGTAGCTTCAATCATTTCTGGACGTTTTTCAATGGCAAAAATCATTGAATATTGTAAATGCACAAACAGTAATTTCTCCGCATTGCAAGGTGCAATTCTGAAATTTTTTGCTTTTTCCTGCTCCTCTTAGCATGATAAACAAGATTCAAAGAGAGTGAGATGCCAGCTCCTTTCATTCAGTCAGTAGCTTCAATCATTTCTGGATGTTTTTCAATGGCAAAAATCAATGAATATTGTAAATGCACAAACAGTAATTTCTCCGCATTGCAAGGTGCAATTCTGAAATTTTTTGCTTTTTCCTGCTCCTCTTAGCATGATAAAGAAGATTCAAAGAGAGTGAGATGCCAGCTCCTTTCATTCAGTCAGTAGCTTCAATCATTTCTGGACGTTTTTCAATGGCAAAAATCAATGAATATTGTAAATGCACAAACAGTAATTTCTCCGCATTGCAAGGTGCAATTCTGAAATTTTTTGCTTTTTCCTGCTCCTCTTAGCATGATAAAGAAGATTCAAAGAGCGTGAGATGCCAGCTCCTTTCATTCAGTCAGTAGCTTCAAACATTTCTGGTATATGAATAACATGATGTTTTTCAATGGCAAAAATCAATGAATATTGTAAATGCACAAACAATAATTTCTCCGCATTGCAATGTGCAATTCTGAAATTTTTTGCTTTTTCCTGCTCCTCTTAGCATGATAAAGAAGATTCAAAGAGAGTGAGATGCCAGCTCCTTTCATTCAGTCAGTAGCTTCAATCATTTCTGGACGTTTTTCAATGGCAAAAATCATTGAATATTGTAAATGCACAAACAGTAATTTCTCCGCATTGCAAGGTGCAATTCTGAAATTTTTTGCTTTTTCCTGCTCCTCTTAGCATGATAAACAAGATTCAAAGAGAGTGAGATGCCAGCTCCTTTCATTCAGTCAGTAGCTTCAATCATTTCTGGACGTTTTTCAATGGCAAAAATCAATGAATATTGTAAATGCACAAACAGTAATTTCTCCGCATTGCAAGGTGCAATTCTGAAATTTTTTGCTTTTTCCTGCTCCTCTTAGCATGACAAAGAAGATTCAAAGAGAGTGAGTTGCCAGCTCCTTTCATTCAGTCAGTAGCTTCAATCATTTCTGGACGTTTTTCAATGGCAAAAATCAATGAATATTGTAAATGCACAAACAGTAATTTCTCCGCATTGCAAGGTGCAATTCTGAAATTTTTTGCTTTTTCCTGCTCCTCTTAGCATGGTAAACAAGATTCAAAGAGAGTGAGATGCCAGCTCCTTTCATTCAGTCAGTAGCTTCAATCATTTCTGGACGTTTTTCAATGGCAAAAATCAATGAATATTGTAAATGCACAAACAGTAATTTCTCCGCATTGCAAGGTGCAATTCTGAAATTTTTTGCTTTTTCCTGCTCCTCTTAGCATGATAAAGAAGATTCAAAGAGAGTGAGATGCCAGCTCCTTTCATTCAGTCAGTAGCTTCAAACATTTCTGGTATATGAATAACATGATGTTTTTCAATGGCAAAAATCAATGAATATTGTAAATGCACAAACAGTAATTTCTCCGCATTGCAAGGTGCAATTCTGAAATTTTTTGCTTTTTCCTGCTCCTCTTAGCATGATAAAGAAGATTCAAAGAGAATGAGATGCCAGCTCCTTTCATTCAGTCAGTAGCTTCATTCATTTCTGGACGTTTTTCAATGGCAAAAATCAATGAATATTGTAAATGCACAAACAGTAATTTCTCCGCATTGCAAGGTGCAATTCTGAAATTTTTTGCTTTTTCCTGCTCCTCTTAGCATGATAAAGAAGATTCAAAGAGAGTGAGATGCCAGTTCCTTTCATTCAGTCAGTAGCTTCAAACATTTCTGGTATATGAATAACATGATGGTTTTCAATGGCAAAAATCAATGAATATTGTAAATGCACAAACAGTAATTTCTCCGCATTGCAAGGTGCAATTCTGAAATTTTTTGCTTTTTCCTGCTCCTCTTAGCATGATAAAGAAGATTCAAAGAGAGTGAGATGCCAGCTCCTTTCATTCAGTCAGTAGCTTCAATCATTTCTGGACGTTTTTCAATGGCAAAAATCAATGAATATTGTAAATGCACAAACAGTAATTTCTCCGCATTGCAAGGTGCAATTCCGAAATTTTTTGCTTTTTCCTGCTCCTCTTAGCATGATAAACAAGATTAAGAGAGTGAGATGCCAGCTCCTTTCATTCAGTCAGTAGCTTCAATCATTTCTGGACGTTTTTCAATGGCAAAAATCAATGAATATTGTAAATGCACAAACAGTAATTTCTCCGCATTGCAAGGTGCAATTCTGAAATTTTTTGCTTTTTCCTGCTCCTCTTAGCATGATAAAGAAGATTCAAAGAGAGTGAGATGCCAGCTCCTTTCATTCAGTCAGTAGCTTCAAACATTTCTGGTATATGAATAACATGATGTTTTTCAATGGCAAAAATCAATGAATATTGTAAATGCACAAACAGTAATTTCTCCGCACTGCAAGGTGCAATTCTGAAATTTTTTGCTTTTTCCTGCTCCTCTTAGCATGATAAAGAAGATTCAAAGAGAGTGAGATGCCAGCTCCTTTCATTCAGTCAGTAGCTTCAATCATTTCTGGAGGTTTTTCAATGGCAAAAATCAATGAATATTGTAAATGCACAAACAGTAATTTCTCTGCATTGCAATATGCAATTCTGAAATTTTTTGCTTTTTCCTGCTCCTCTTAGCATGATAAACAAGATTCAAAGAGAGTGAGATGCCAGCTCCTTTCATTCAGTCAGTAGCTTCAATCATTTCTGGACGTTTTTCAATGGCAAAAATCAATGAATATTGTAAATGCACAAACAGTAATTTCTCCGCATTGCAAGATGCAATTCTGAAATTTTTTGCTTTTTCCTGTTCCTCTTAGCATGGTAAAGAAGATTCAAAGAGAGTGAGATGCCAGCTCCTTTCATTCAGTCAGTAGCTTCAATCATTTCTGGACGTTTTTCAATGGCAAAAATCAATGAATATTGTAAATGCACAAACAGTAATTTCTCCGCATTGCAAGGTGCAATTATGAAATTTTTTGCTTTTTCCTGCTCCACTTAGCATGATAAAGAAGATTCAAAGAGAGTGAGATGCCAGCTCCTTTCATTCAGTCAGTAGCTTCAAACATTTCTGGTATATGAATAACATGATGTTTTTCAAGGGCAAAAATCAATGAATATTGTAAATGCACAAACAGTAATTTCTCCACATTGCAAGGTGCAATTCTGAAATTTTTTGCTTTTTCCTGCTCCTCTTAGCATGATAAAGAAGATTCAAAGAGAGTGAGATGCCAGCTCCTTTCATTCAGTCAGTAGCTTCAATCATTTCTGGACGTTTTTCAATGGCAAAAATCATTGAATATTGTAAATGCACAAACAGTAATTTCTCCGCATTGCAAGCTGCAATTCTGAAATTTTTTGCTTTTTCCTGCTCCTCTTAGCATGATAAACAAGATTCAAAGAGAGTGAGATGCCAGCTCCTTTCATTCAGTCAGTAGCTTCAATCATTTCTGGATGTTTTTCAATGGCAAAAATCAATGAATATTGTAAATGCACAAACAGTAATTTCTCCGCATTGCAAGGTGCAATTCTGAAATTTTTTGCTTTTTCCTGCTCCTCTTAGCATGATAAAGAAGATTCAAAGAGAGTGAGATGCCAGCTCCTTTCATTCAGTCAGTAGCTTCAATCATTTCTGGACGTTTTTCAATGGCAAAAATCAATGAATATTGTAAATGCACAAACAGTAATTTCTCCGCATTGCAAGGTGCAATTCTGAAATTTTTTGCTTTTTCCTGCTCCTCTTAGCATGATAAAGAAGATTCAAAGAGCGTGAGATGCCAGCTCCTTTCATTCAGTCAGTAGCTTCAAACATTTCTGGTATATGAATAACATGATGTTTTTCAATGGCAAAAATCAATGAATATTGTAAATGCACAAACAATAATTTCTCCGCATTGCAATGTGCAATTCTGAAATTTTTTGCTTTTTCCTGCTCCTCTTAGCATGATAAAGAAGATTCAAAGAGAGTGAGATGCCAGCTCCTTTCATTCAGTCAGTAGCTTCAATCATTTCTGGACGTTTTTCAATGGCAAAAATCATTGAATATTGTAAATGCACAAACAGTAATTTCTCCGCATTGCAAGGTGCAATTCTGAAATTTTTTGCTTTTTCCTGCTCCTCTTAGCATGATAAACAAGATTCAAAGAGAGTGAGATGCCAGCTCCTTTCATTCAGTCAGTAGCTTCAATCATTTCTGGACGTTTTTCAATGGCAAAAATCAATGAATATTGTAAATGCACAAACAGTAATTTCTCCGCATTGCAAGGTGCAATTCTGAAATTTTTTGCTTTTTCCTGCTCCTCTTAGCATGACAAAGAAGATCCAAAGAGAGTGAGTTGCCAGCTCCTTTCATTCAGTCAGTAGCTTCAATCATTTCTGGACGTTTTTCAATGGCAAAAATCAATGAATATTGTAAATGCACAAACAGTAATTTCTCCGCAATGCAAGGTGCAATTCTGAAATTTTTTGCTTTTTCCTGCTCCTCTTAGCATGGTAAACAAGATTCAAAGAGAGTGAGATGCCAGCTCCTTTCATTCAGTCAGTAGCTTCAATCATTTCTGGACGTTTTTCAATGGCAAAAATCAATGAATATTGTAAATGCACAAACAGTAATTTCTCCGCATTGCAAGGTGCAATTCTGAAATTTTTTGCTTTTTCCTGCTCCTCTTAGCATGATAAAGAAGATTCAAAGAGAGTGAGATGCCAGCTCCTTTCATTCAGTCAGTAGCTTCAAACATTTCTGGTATATGAATAACATGATGTTTTTCAATGGCAAAAATCAATGAATATTGTAAATGCACAAACAGTAATTTCTCCGCATTGCAAGGTGCAATTCTGAAATTTTTTGCTTTTTCCTGCTCCTCTTAGCATGATAAAGAAGATTCAAAGAGAATGAGATGCCAGCTCCTTTCATTCAGTCAGTAGCTTCATTCATTTCTGGACGTTTTTCAATGGCAAAAATCAATGAATATTGTAAATGCACAAACAGTAATTTCTCCGCATTGCAAGGAGCAATTCTGAAATTTTTTGCTTTTTCCTGCTCCTCTTAGCATGATAAAGAAAATTCAAAGAGAGTGAGATGCCAGTTCCTTTCATTCAGTCAGTAGCTTCAAACATTTCTGGTATATGAATAACATGATGGTTTTCAATGGCAAAAATCAATGAATATTGTAAATGCACAAACAGTAATTTCTCCGCATTGCAAGGTGCAATTCTGAAATTTTTTGCTTTTTCCTGCTCCTCTTAGCATGATAAAGAAGATTCAAAGAGAGTGAGATGCCAGCTCCTTTCATTCAGTCAGTAGCTTCAATCATTTCTGGACGTTTTTCAATGGCAAAAATCAATGAATATTGTAAATGCACAAACAGTAATTTCTCCGCATTGCAAGGTGCAATTCCGAAATTTTTTGCTTTTTCCTGCTCCTCTTAGCATGATAAACAAGATTCAAAGAGAGTGAGATGCCAGCTCCTTTCATTCAGTCAGTAGCTTCAATCATTTCTGGACGTTTTTCAATGGCAAAAATCAATGAATATTGTAAATGCACAAACAGTAATTTCTCCGCATTGCAAGGTGCAATTCTGAAATTTTTTGCTTTTTCCTGCTCCTCTTAGCATGATAAAGAAGATTCAAAGAGAGTGAGATGCCAGCTCCTTTCATTCAGTCAGTAGCTTCAAACATTTCTGGTATATGAATAACATGATGTTTTTCAATGGCAAAAATCAATGAATATTGTAAATGCACAAACAGTAATTTCTCCGCACTGCAAGGTGCAATTCTGAAATTTTTTGCTTTTTCCTGCTCCTCTTAGCATGATAAAGAAGATTCAAAGAGAGTGAGATGCCAGCTCCTTTCATTCAGTCAGTAGCTTCAATCATTTCTGGAGGTTTTTCAATGGCAAAAATCAATGAATATTGTAAATGCACAAACAGTAATTTCTCTGCATTGCAAGATGCAATTCTGAAATTTTTTGCTTTTTCCTGCTCCTCTTAGCATGATAAACAAGATTCAAAGAGAGTGAGATGCCAGCTCCTTTCATTCAGTCAGTAGCTTCAATCATTTCTGGACGTTTTTCAATGGCAAAAATCAATGAATATTGTAAATGCACAAATAGTAATTTCTCCGCATTGCAAGGTGCAATTCTGAAATTTTTTGCTTTTTCCTGTTCCTCTTAGCATGGTAAAGAAGATTCAAAGAGAGTGAGATGCCAGCTCCTTTCATTCAGTCAGTAGCTTCAATCATTTCTGGACGTTTTTCAATGGCAAAAATCAATGAATATTGTAAATGCACAAACAGTAATTTCTCCGCATTGCAAGGTGCAATTATGAAATTTTTTGCTTTTTCCTGCTCCACTTAGCATGATAAAGAAGATTCAAAGAGAGTGAGATGCCAGCTCCTTTCATTCAGTCAGTAGCTTCAAACATTTCTGGTATATGAATAACATGATGTTTTTCAAGGGCAAAAATCAATGAATATTGTAAATGCACAAACAGTAATTTCTCCGCATTGCAAGGTGCAATTCTGAAATTTTTTGCTTTTTCCTGCTCCTCTTAGCATGATAAAGAAGATTCAAAGAGAGTGAGATGCCAGCTCCTTTCATTCAGTCAGTAGCTTCAATCATTTCTGGACGTTTTTCAATGGCAAAAATCATTGAATATTGTAAATGCACAAACAGTAATTTCTCCGCATTGCAAGGTGCAATTCTGAAATTTTTTGCTTTTTCCTGCTCCTCTTAGCATGATAAACAAGATTCAAAGAGAGTGAGATGCCAGCTCCTTTCATTCAGTCAGTAGCTTCAATCATTTCTGGACGTTTTTCAATGGCAAAAATCAATGAATATTGTAAATGCACAAACAGTAATTTCTCCGCATTGCAAGGTGCAATTCTGAAATTTTTTGCTTTTTCCTGCTCCTCTTAGCATGATAAAGAAGATTCAAAGAGAGTGAGATGCCAGCTCCTTTCATTCAGTCAGTAGCTTCAATCATTTCTGGACATTTTTCAATGGCAAAAATCAATGAATATTGTAAATGCACAAACAGTAATTTCTCCGCATTGCAAGGTGCAATTCTGAAATTTTTTGCTTTTTCCTGCTCCTCTTAGCATGGTAAACAAGATTCAAAGAGAGTGAGATGCCAGCTCCTTTCATTCAGTCAGTAGCTTCAATCATTTCTGGACGTTTTTCAATGGCAAAAATCAATGAATATTGTAAATGCACAAACAGTAATTTCTCCGCATTGCAAGGTGCAATTCTGAAATTTTTTGCTTTTTCCTGCTCCTCTTAGCATGATAAAGAAGATTCAAAGAGAGTGAGATGCCAGCTCCTTTCATTCAGTCAGTAGCTTCAAACATTTCTGGTATATGAATAACATGATGTTTTTCAATGGCAAAAATCAATGAATATTGTAAATGCACAAACAGTAATTTCTCCGCATTGCAAGGTGCAATTCTGAAATTTTTTGCTTTTTCCTGCTCCTCTTAGCATGATAAAGAAGATTCAAAGAGAATGAGATGCCAGCTCCTTTCATTCAGTCAGTAGCTTCAATCATTTCTGGACGTTTTTCAATGGCAAAAATCAATGAATATTGTAAATGCACAAACAGTAATTTCTCCGCATTGCAAGGTGCAATTCTGAAATTTTTTGCTTTTTCCTGCTCCTCTTAGCATGATAAGAAGATTCAAAGAGAGTGAGATGCCAGCTCCTTTCATTCAGTCAGTAGCTTCAAACATTTCTGGTATATGAATAACATGATGTTTTTCAATGGCAAAAATCAATGAATATTGTAAATGCACAAACAGTAATTTCTCCGCATTGCAAGGTGCAATTCTGAAATTTTTTGCTTTTTCCTGCTCCTCTTAGCATGATAAAGAAGATTCAAAGAGAGTGAGATGCCAGCTCCTTTCATTCAGTCAGTAGCTTCAATCATTTCTGGACGTTTTTCAATGGCAAAAATCAATGAATATTGTAAATGCACAAACAGTAATTTCTCCGCATTGCAAGGTGCAATTCTGAAATTTTTTGCTTTTTCCTGCTCCTCTTAGCATGATAAAGAAGATTCAAAGAGAGTGAGATGCCAGCTCCTTTCATTCAGTCAGTAGCTTCAATCATTTCTGGACGTTTTTCAATGGCAAAAATCAATGAATATTGTAAATGCACAAACAGTAATTTCTCCGCATTGCAAGGTGCAATTCTGAAATTTTTTGCTTTTTCCTGCTCCTCTTAGCATGATAAAGAAGATTCAAAGAGAGTGAGATGCCAGCTCCTTTCATTCAGTCAGTAGCTTCAATCATTTCTGGACATTTTTCAATGGCAAAAATCAATGAATATTGTAAATGCACAAACAGTAATTTCTCCGCATTGCAAGGTGCAATTCTGAAATATTTTGCTTTTTCCTGCTCCTCTTAGCATGATAAAGAAGATTCAAAGAGAGTGAGATGCCAGCTCCTTTCATTCAGTCAGTAGCTTCAATCATTTCTGGACGTTTTTCAATGGCAAAAATCAATGAATATTGTAAATGCACAAACAGTAATTTCTCCGCATTGCAAGGTGCAATTCTGAAATTTTTTGCTTTTTCCTGCTCCTCTTAGCATGATAAAGAAGATTCAAAGAGAGTGAGATGCCAGCTCCTTTCATTCAGTCAGTAGCTTCAATCATTTCTGAACATTTTTCAATGGCAAAAATCAATGAATATTGTAAATGCACAAACAGTAATTTCTCCGCATTGCAAGGTGCAATTCTGAAATATTTTGCTTTTTCCTGCTCCTCTTAGCATGATAAAGAAGATTAAAAGAGAGTGAGATGCCAGCTCCTTTCATTCAGTCAGTAGCTTCAATCATTTCTGGACGTTTTTCAATGGCAAAAATCAATGAATATTGTAAATGCACAAACAGTAATTTCTCCGCATTGCAAGGGGCAATTCTGAAATTTTTTGCTTTTTCCTGCTCCTCTTAGCATGATAAACAAGATTCAAAGAGAGTGAGATGCCAGCTCCTTTCATTCAGTCAGTAGCTTCAATCATTTCTGGACGTTTTTCAATGGCAAAAATCAATGAATATTGTAAATGCACAAACAGTAATTTCTCCGCATTGCAAGGTGCAATTCTGAAATTTTTTGCTTTTTCCTGCTCCTCTTAGCATGATAAAGAAGATTCAAAGAGAGCGAGATGCCATCTCCTTTCATTCAGTCAGTAGCTTCAAACATTTCTGGTATATGAATAACATGATGTTTTTCAATGGCAAAAATCAATGAATATTGTAAATGCACAAACAGTAATTTCTCCGCACTGCAAGGTGCAATTCTGAAATTTTTTGCTTTTTCCTGCTCCTCTTAGCATGATAAAGAAGATTCAAAGAGAGTGAGATGCCAGCTCCTTTCATTCAGTCAGTAGCTTCAATCATTTCTGGACGTTTTTCAATGGCAAAAATCAATGAATATTGTAAAAGCACAAACAGTAATTTCTCCGCATTGCAAGATGCAATTCTGAAATTTTTTGCTTTTTCCTGCTCCTCTTAGCATGATAAACAAGATTCAAAGAGAGTGAGATGCCAGCTCCTTTCATTCAGTCAGTAGCTTCAATCATTTCTGGACGTTTTTCATTGGCAAAAATCAATGAATATTGTAAATGCACAAACAGTAATTTCTCCGCATTGCAAGGTGCAATTCTGAAATTTTTTGCTTTTTCCTGTTCCTCTTAGCATGGTAAAGAAGATTCAAAGAGAGTGAGATGCCAGCTCCTTTCATTCAGTCAGTAGCTTCAATCATTTCTGGACGTTTTTCAATGGCAAAAATCAATGAATATTGTAAATGCACAAACAGTAATTTCTCCGCATTGCAAGGTGCAATTCTGAAATTTTTTGCTTTTTCCTGCTCCTCTTAGCATGATAAAGAAGATTCAAAGAGAGTGATATGCCAGCTCCTTTCATTCAGTCAGTAGCTTCAAACATTTCTGGTATATGAATAACATGATGTTTTTCAATGGCAAAAATCAATGAATATTGTAAATGCACAAACAGTAATTTCTCCGCATTGCAAGGTGCAATTCTGAAATTTTTTGCTTTTTCCTGCTCCTCTTAGCATGATAAAGAAGATTCAAAGAGAGTGAGATGCCAGCTCCTTTCATTCAGTCAGTAGCTTCAATCATTTCTGGACGTTTTTCAATGGCAAAAATCATTGAATATTGTAAATGCACAAACAGTAATTTCTCCGCATTGCAAGGTGCAATTCTGAAATTTTTTGCTTTTTCCTGCTCCTCTTAGCATGATAAACAAGATTCAAAGAGAGTGAGATGCCAGCTCCTTTCATTCAGTCAGTAGCTTCAATCATTTCTGGACGTTTTTCAATGGCAAAAATCAATGAATATTGTAAATGCACAAACAGTAATTTCTCCGCATTGCAAGGTGCAATTCTGAAATTTTTTGCTTTTTCCTGCTCCTCTTAGCATGATAAAGAAGATTCAAAGAGAGTGAGATGCCAGCTCCTTTCATTCAGTCAGTAGCTTCAATCATTTCTGGACGTTTTTCAATGGCAAAAATCAATGAATATTGTAAATGCACAAACAGTAATTTCTCCGCATTGCAAGGTGCAATTCTGAAATTTTTTGCTTTTTCCTGCTCCTCTTAGCATGGTAAACAAGATTCAAAGAGAGTGAGATGCCAGCTCCTTTCATTCAGTCAGTAGCTTCAATCATTTCTGGACGTTTTCCAATGGCAAAAATCAATGAATATTGTAAATGCACAAACAGTAATTTCTCCGCATTGCAAGGTGCAATTCAGAAATTTTTTGCTTTTTCCTGCTCCTCTTAGCATGATAAAGAAGATTCAAAGAGAGTGAGATGCCAGCTCCTTTCATTCAGTCAGTAGCTTCAAACATTTCTGGTATATGAATAACATGATGTTTTTCAATGGCAAAAATCAATGAATATTGTAAATGCACAAACAGTAATTTCTCCGCATTGCAAGGTGCAATTCTGAAATTTTTTGCTTTTTCCTGCTCCTCTTAGCATGATAAAGAAGATTCAAAGAGAATGAGATGCCAGCTCCTTTCATTCAGTCAGTAGCTTCAATCATTTCTGGACGTTTTTCAATGGCAAAAATCAATGAATATTGTAAATGCACAAACAGTAATTTCTCCGCATTGCAAGGTGCAATTCTGAAATTTTTTGCTTTTTCCTGCTCCTCTTAGCATGATAAAGAAGATTCAAAGAGAGTGAGATGCCAGCTCCTTTCATTCAGTCAGTAGCATCAAACATTTCTGGTATATGAATAACATGATGTTTTTCAATGGCAAAAATCAATGAATATTGTAAATGCACAAACAGTAATTTCTCCGCATTGCAAGGTGCAATTCTGAAATTTTTTGCTTTTTCCTGCTCCTCTTAGCATGATAAAGAATATTCAAAGAGAGTGAGATGCCAGCTCCTTTCATTCAGTCAGTAGCTTCAATCATTTCTGGACGTTTTTCAATGGCAAAAATCAATGAATATTGTAAATGCACAAACAGTAATTTCTCCGCATTGCAAGGTGCAATTCTGAAATTTTTTGCTTTTTCCTGCTCCTCTTAGCATGATAAGCAAGATTCAAAGAGAGTGAGATGCCAGCTCCTTTCATTCAGTCAGTAGCTTCAATCATTTCTGGACGTTTTTCAATGGCAAAAATCAATGAATATTGTAAATGCACAAACAGTAATTTCTCCGCATTGCAAGGTGCAATTCTGAAATTTTTTGCTTTTTCCTGCTCCTCTTAGCATGATAAAGAAGATTCAAAGAGAGTGAGATGCCAGCTCCTTTCATTCAGTCAGTAGCTTCAAACATTTCTGGTATATGAATAACATGATGTTTTTCAAAGGCAAAAATCAATGAATATTGTAAATGCACAAACAGTAATTTCTCCGCATTGCAAGGTGCAATTCTGAAATTTTTTGCTTTTTCCTGCTCCTCTTAGCATGATAAAGAAGATTCAAAGAGAGTGAGATGCCAGCTCCTTTCATTCAGTCAGTAGCTTCAATCATTTCTGGACGTTTTTCAATTGCAAAAATCAATGAATATTGTAAATGCACAAACAGTAATTTCTCCGCATTGCAAGGTGCAATTCTGAAATTTTTTGCTTTTTACTGCTCCTCTTAGCATGATAAAGAAGATTCAAAGAGAGTGAGATGCCAGCTCCTTTCATTCAGTCAGTAGCTTCAATCATTTCTGGACATTTTTCAATGGCAAAAATCAATGAATATTGTAAATGCACAAACAGTAATTTCTCCGCATTGCAAGGTGCAATTCTGAAATATTTTGCTTTTTCCTGCTCCTCTTAGCATGATAAAGAAGATTCAAAGAGAGTGAGATGCCAGCTCCTTTCATTCAGTCAGTAGCTTCAATCATTTCTGGACGTTTTTCAATGGCAAAAATCAATGAATATTGTAAATGCACAAACAGTAATTTCTCCGCATTGCAAGGGGCAATTCTGAAATTTTTTGCTTTTTCCTGCTCCTCTTAGCATGATAAAGAAGATTCAAAGAGAGTGAGATGCCAGCTCCTTTCATTCAGTCAGTAGCTTCAATCATTTCTGGACGTTTTTCAATGGCAAAAATCAATGAATATTGTAAATGCACAAACAGTAATTTCTCCGCATTGCAAGGTGCAATTATGAAATTTTTTGCTTTTTCCTGCTCCACTTAGCATGATAAAGAAGATTCAAAGAGAGTGAGATGCCAGCTCCTTTCATTCAGTCAGTAGCTTCAAACATTTCTGGTATATGAATAACATGATGTTTTTCAAGGGCAAAAATCAATGAATATTGTAAATGCACAAACAGTAATTTCTCCGCATTGCAAGGTGCAATTCTGAAATTTTTTGCTTTTTCCTGCTCCTCTTAGCATGATAAAGAAGATTCAAAGAGAGTGAGATGCCAGCTCCTTTCATTCAGTCAGTAGCTTCAATCATTTCTGGACGTTTTTCAATGGCAAAAATCATTGAATATTGTAAATGCACAAACAGTAATTTCTCCGCATTGCAAGGTGCAATTCTGAAATTTTTTGCTTTTTCCTGCTCCTCTTAGCATGATAAACAAGATTCAAAGAGAGTGAGATGCCAGCTCCTTTCATTCAGTCAGTAGCTTCAATCATTTCTGGATGTTTTTCAATGGCAAAAATCAATGAATATTGTAAATGCACAAACAGTAATTTCTCCGCATTGCAAGGTGCAATTCTGAAATTTTTTGCTTTTTCCTGCTCCTCTTAGCATGATAAAGAAGATTCAAAGAGAGTGAGATGCCAGCTCCTTTCATTCAGTCAGTAGCTTCAATCATTTCTGGACGTTTTTCAATGGCAAAAATCAATGAATATTGTAAATGCACAAACAGTAATTTCTCCGCATTGCAAGGTGCAATTCTGAAATTTTTTGCTTTTTCCTGCTCCTCTTAGCATGATAAAGAAGATTCAAAGAGCGTGAGATGCCAGCTCCTTTCATTCAGTCAGTAGCTTCAAACATTTCTGGTATATGAATAACATGATGTTTTTCAATGGCAAAAATCAATGAATATTGTAAATGCACAAACAATAATTTCTCCGCATTGCAATGTGCAATTCTGAAATTTTTTGCTTTTTCCTGCTCCTCTTAGCATGATAAAGAAGATTCAAAGAGAGTGAGATGCCAGCTCCTTTCATTCAGTCAGTAGCTTCAATCATTTCTGGACGTTTTTCAATGGCAAAAATCATTGAATATTGTAAATGCACAAACAGTAATTTCTCCGCATTGCAAGGTGCAATTCTGAAATTTTTTGCTTTTTCCTGCTCCTCTTAGCATGATAAACAAGATTCAAAGAGAGTGAGATGCCAGCTCCTTTCATTCAGTCAGTAGCTTCAATCATTTCTGGACGTTTTTCAATGGCAAAAATCAATGAATATTGTAAATGCACAAACAGTAATTTCTCCGCATTGCAAGGTGCAATTCTGAAATTTTTTGCTTTTTCCTGCTCCTCTTAGCATGACAAAGAAGATTCAAAGAGAGTGAGTTGCCAGCTCCTTTCATTCAGTCAGTAGCTTCAATCATTTCTGGACGTTTTTCAATGGCAAAAATCAATGAATATTGTAAATGCACAAACAGTAATTTCTCCGCATTGCAAGGTGCAATTCTGAAATTTTTTGCTTTTTCCTGCTCCTCTTAGCATGGTAAACAAGATTCAAAGAGAGTGAGATGCCAGCTCCTTTCATTCAGTCAGTAGCTTCAATCATTTCTGGACGTTTTTCAATGGCAAAAATCAATGAATATTGTAAATGCACAAACAGTAATTTCTCCGCATTGCAAGGTGCAATTCTGAAATTTTTTGCTTTTTCCTGCTCCTCTTAGCATGATAAAGAAGATTCAAAGAGAGTGAGATGCCAGCTCCTTTCATTCAGTCAGTAGCTTCAAACATTTCTGGTATATGAATAACATGATGTTTTTCAATGGCAAAAATCAATGAATATTGTAAATGCACAAACAGTAATTTCTCCGCATTGCAAGGTGCAATTCTGAAATTTTTTGCTTTTTCCTGCTCCTCTTAGCATGATAAAGAAGATTCAAAGAGAATGAGATGCCAGCTCCTTTCATTCAGTCAGTAGCTTCATTCATTTCTGGACGTTTTTCAATGGCAAAAATCAATGAATATTGTAAATGCACAAACAGTAATTTCTCCGCATTGCAAGGAGCAATTCTGAAATTTTTTGCTTTTTCCTGCTCCTCTTAGCATGATAAAGAAGATTCAAAGAGAGTGAGATGCCAGTTCCTTTCATTCAGTCAGTAGCTTCAAACATTTCTGGTATATGAATAACATGATGGTTTTCAATGGCAAAAATCAATGAATATTGTAAATGCACAAACAGTAATTTCTCCGCATTGCAAGGTGCAATTCTGAAATTTTTTGCTTTTTCCTGCTCCTCTTAGCATGATAAAGAAGATTCAAAGAGAGTGAGATGCCAGCTCCTTTCATTCAGTCAGTAGCTTCAATCATTTCTGGACGTTTTTCAATGGCAAAAATCAATGAATATTGTAAATGCACAAACAGTAATTTCTCCGCATTGCAAGGTGCAATTCCGAAATTTTTTGCTTTTTCCTGCTCCTCTTAGCATGATAAACAAGATTCAAAGAGAGTGAGATGCCAGCTCCTTTCATTCAGTCAGTAGCTTCAATCATTTCTGGACGTTTTTCAATGGCAAAAATCAATGAATATTGTAAATGCACAAACAGTAATTTCTCCGCATTGCAAGGTGCAATTCTGAAATTTTTTGCTTTTTCCTGCTCCTCTTAGCATGATAAAGAAGATTCAAAGAGAGTGAGATGCCAGCTCCTTTCATTCAGTCAGTAGCTTCAAACATTTCTGGTATATGAATAACATGATGTTTTTCAATGGCAAAAATCAATGAATATTGTAAATGCACAAACAGTAATTTCTCCGCACTGCAAGGTGCAATTCTGAAATTTTTTGCTTTTTCCTGCTCCTCTTAGCATGATAAAGAAGATTCAAAGAGAGTGAGATGCCAGCTCCTTTCATTCAGTCAGTAGCTTCAATCATTTCTGGAGGTTTTTCAATGGCAAAAATCAATGAATATTGTAAATGCACAAACAGTAATTTCTCTGCATTGCAAGATGCAATTCTGAAATTTTTTGCTTTTTCCTGCTCCTCTTAGCATGATAAACAAGATTCAAAGAGAGTGAGATGCCAGCTCCTTTCATTCAGTCAGTAGCTTCAATCATTTCTGGACGTTTTTCAATGGCAAAAATCAATGAATATTGTAAATGCACAAACAGTAATTTCTCCGCATTGCAAGGTGCAATTCTGAAATTTTTTGCTTTTTCCTGTTCCTCTTAGCATGGTAAAGAAGATTCAAAGAGAGTGAGATGCCAGCTCCTTTCATTCAGTCAGTAGCTTCAATCATTTCTGGACGTTTTTCAATGGCAAAAATCAATGAATATTGTAAATGCACAAACAGTAATTTCTCCGCATTGCAAGGTGCAATTATGAAATTTTTTGCTTTTTCCTGCTCCACTTAGCATGATAAAGAAGATTCAAAGAGAGTGAGATGCCAGCTCCTTTCATTCAGTCAGTAGCTTCAAACATTTCTGGTATATGAATAACATGATGTTTTTCAAGGGCAAAAATCAATGAATATTGTAAATGCACAAACAGTAATTTCTCCGCATTGCAAGGTGCAATTCTGAAATTTTTTGCTTTTTCCTGCTCCTCTTAGCATGATAAAGAAGATTCAAAGAGAGTGAGATGCCAGCTCCTTTCATTCAGTCAGTAGCTTCAATCATTTCTGGACGTTTTTCAATGGCAAAAATCATTGAATATTGTAAATGCACAAACAGTAATTTCTCCGCATTGCAAGGTGCAATTCTGAAATTTTTTGCTTTTTCCTGCTCCTCTTAGCATGATAAACAAGATTCAAAGAGAGTGAGATGCCAGCTCCTTTCATTCAGTCAGTAGCTTCAATCATTTCTGGACGTTTTTCAATGGCAAAAATCAATGAATATTGTAAATGCACAAACAGTAATTTCTCCGCATTGCAAGGTGCAATTCTGAAATTTTTTGCTTTTTCCTGCTCCTCTTAGCATGATAAAGAAGATTCAAAGAGAGTGAGATGCCAGCTCCTTTCATTCAGTCAGTAGCTTCAATCATTTCTGGACATTTTTCAATGGCAAAAATCAATGAATATTGTAAATGCACAAACAGTAATTTCTCCGCATTGCAAGGTGCAATTCTGAAATTTTTTGCTTTTTCCTGCTCCTCTTAGCATGGTAAACAAGATTCAAAGAGAGTGAGATGCCAGCTCCTTTCATTCAGTCAGTAGCTTCAATCATTTCTGGACGTTTTTCAATGGCAAAAATCAATGAATATTGTAAATGCACAAACAGTAATTTCTCCGCATTGCAAGGTGCAATTCTGAAATTTTTTGCTTTTTCCTGCTCCTCTTAGCATGATAAAGAAGATTCAAAGAGAGTGAGATGCCAGCTCCTTTCATTCAGTCAGTAGCTTCAAACATTTCTGGTATATGAATAACATGATGTTTTTCAATGGCAAAAATCAATGAATATTGTAAATGCACAAACAGTAATTTCTCCGCATTGCAAGGTGCAATTCTGAAATTTTTTGCTTTTTCCTGCTCCTCTTAGCATGATAAAGAAGATTCAAAGAGAGTGAGATGCCAGCTCCTTTCATTCAGTCAGTAGCTTCAATCATTTCTGGACGTTTTTCAATGGCAAAAATCAATGAATATTGTAAATGCACAAACAGTAATTTCTCCGCATTGCAAGGTGCAATTCTGAAATTTTTTGCTTTTTCCTGCTCCTCTTAGCATGATAAACAAGATTCAAAGAGAGTGAGATGCCAGCTCCTTTCATTCAGTCAGTAGCTTCAATCATTTCTGGACGTTTTTCAATGGCAAAAATCAATGAATATTGTAAATGCACAAACAGTAATTTCTCCGCATTGCAAGGTGCAATTCTGAAATTTTTTGCTTTTTCCTGCTCCTCTTAGCATGATAAAGAAGATTCAAAGAGAGTGAGATGCCAGCTCCTTTCATTCAGTCAGTAGCTTCAATCATTTCTGGACGTTTTTCAATGGCAAAAATCAATGAATATTGTAAATGCACAAACAGTAATTTCTCCGCATTGCAAGGTGCAATTCTGAAATTTTTTGCTTTTTCCTGCTCCTCTTAGCATGATAAAGAAGATTCAAAGAGAGTGAGATGCCAGCTCCTTTCATTCAGTCAGTAGCTTCAATCATTTCTGGACATTTTTCAATGGCAAAAATCAATGAATATTGTAAATGCACAAACAGTAATTTCTCCGCATTGCAAGGTGCAATTCTGAAATATTTTGCTTTTTCCTGCTCCTCTTAGCATGATAAAGAAGATTCAAAGAGAGTGAGATGCCAGCTCCTTTCATTCAGTCAGTAGCTTCAATCATTTCTGGACGTTTTTCAATGGCAAAAATCAATGAATATTGTAAATGCACAAACAGTAATTTCTCCGCATTGCAAGGTGCAATTCTGAAATTTTTTGCTTTTTCCTGCTCCTCTTAGCATGATAAAGAAGATTCAAAGAGAGTGAGATGCCAGCTCCTTTCATTCAGTCAGTAGCTTCAATCATTTCTGAACATTTTTCAATGGCAAAAATCAATGAATATTGTAAATGCACAAACAGTAATTTCTCCGCATTGCAAGGTGCAATTCTGAAATATTTTGCTTTTTCCTGCTCCTCTTAGCATGATAAAGAAGATTAAAAGAGAGTGAGATGCCAGCTCCTTTCATTCAGTCAGTAGCTTCAATCATTTCTGGACGTTTTTCAATGGCAAAAATCAATGAATATTGTAAATGCACAAACAGTAATTTCTCCGCATTGCAAGGGGCAATTCTGAAATTTTTTGCTTTTTCCTGCTCCTCTTAGCATGATAAACAAGATTCAAAGAGAGTGAGATGCCAGCTCCTTTCATTCAGTCAGTAGCTTCAATCATTTCTGGACGTTTTTCAATGGCAAAAATCAATGAATATTGTAAATGCACAAACAGTAATTTCTCCGCATTGCAAGGTGCAATTCTGAAATTTTTTGCTTTTTCCTGCTCCTCTTAGCATGATAAAGAAGATTCAAAGAGAGCGAGATGCCATCTCCTTTCATTCAGTCAGTAGCTTCAAACATTTCTGGTATATGAATAACATGATGTTTTTCAATGGCAAAAATCAATGAATATTGTAAATGCACAAACAGTAATTTCTCCGCACTGCAAGGTGCAATTCTGAAATTTTTTGCTTTTTCCTGCTCCTCTTAGCATGATAAAGAAGATTCAAAGAGAGTGAGATGCCAGCTCCTTTCATTCAGTCAGTAGCTTCAATCATTTCTGGACGTTTTTCAATGGCAAAAATCAATGAATATTGTAAAAGCACAAACAGTAATTTCTCCGCATTGCAAGATGCAATTCTGAAATTTTTTGCTTTTTCCTGCTCCTCTTAGCATGATAAACAAGATTCAAAGAGAGTGAGATGCCAGCTCCTTTCATTCAGTCAGTAGCTTCAATCATTTCTGGACGTTTTTCATTGGCAAAAATCAATGAATATTGTAAATGCACAAACAGTAATTTCTCCTCATTGCAAGGTGCAATTCTGAAATTTTTTGCTTTTTCCTGTTCCTCTTAGCATGGTAAAGAAGATTCAAAGAGAGTGAGATGCCAGCTCCTTTCATTCAGTCAGTAGCTTCAATCATTTCTGGACGTTTTTCAATGGCAAAAATCAATGAATATTGTAAATGCACAAACAGTAATTTCTCCGCATTGCAAGGTGCAATTCTGAAATTTTTTGCTTTTTCCTGCTCCTCTTAGCATGATAAAGAAGATTCAAAGAGAGTGAGATGCCAGCTCCTTTCATTCAGTCAGTAGCTTCAAACATTTCTGGTATATGAATAACATGATGTTTTTCAATGGCAAAAATCAATGAATATTGTAAATGCACAAACAGTAATTTCTCCGCATTGCAAGGTGCAATTCTGAAATTTTTTGCTTTTTCCTGCTCCTCTTAGCATGATAAAGAAGATTCAAAGAGAGTGAGATGCCAGCTCCTTTCATTCAGTCAGTAGCTTCAATCATTTCTGGACGTTTTTCAATGGCAAAAATCATTGAATATTGTAAATGCACAAACAGTAATTTCTCCGCATTGCAAGGTGCAATTCTGAAATTTTTTGCTTTTTCCTGCTCCTCTTAGCATGATAAACAAGATTCAAAGAGAGTGAGATGCCAGCTCCTTTCATTCAGTCAGTAGCTTCAATCATTTCTGGACGTTTTTCAATGGCAAAAATCAATGAATATTGTAAATGCACAAACAGTAATTTCTCCGCATTGCAAGGTGCAATTCTGAAATTTTTTGCTTTTTCCTGCTCCTCTTAGCATGATAAAGAAGATTCAAAGAGAGTGAGATGCCAGCTCCTTTCATTCAGTCAGTAGCTTCAATCATTTCTGGACGTTTTTCAATGGCAAAAATCAATGAATATTGTAAATGCACAAACAGTAATTATTCCGCATTGCAAGGTGCAATTCTGAAATTTTTTGCTTTTTCCTGCTCCTCTTAGCATGGTAAACAAGATTCAAAGAGAGTGAGATGCCAGCTCCTTTCATTCAGTCAGTAGCTTCAATCATTTCTGGACGTTTTCCAATGGCAAAAATCAATGAATATTGTAAATGCACAAACAGTAATTTCTCCGCATTGCAAGGTGCAATTCAGAAATTTTTTGCTTTTTCCTGCTCCTCTTAGCATGATAAAGAAGATTCAAAGAGAGTGAGATGCCAGCTCCTTTCATTCAGTCAGTAGCTTCAAACATTTCTGGTATATGAATAACATGATGTTTTTCAATGGCAAAAATCAATGAATATTGTAAATGCACAAACAGTAATTTCTCCGCATTGCAAGGTGCAATTCTGAAATTTTTTGCTTTTTCCTGCTCCTCTTAGCATGATAAAGAAGATTCAAAGAGAATGAGATGCCAGCTCCTTTCATTCAGTCAGTAGCTTCAATCATTTCTGGACGTTTTTCAATGGCAAAAATCAATGAATATTGTAAATGCACAAACAGTAATTTCTCCGCATTGCAAGGTGCAATTCTGAAATTTTTTGCTTTTTCCTGCTCCTCTTAGCATGATAAAGAAGATTCAAAGAGAGTGAGATGCCAGCTCCTTTCATTCAGTCAGTAGCATCAAACATTTCTGGTATATGAATAACATGATGTTTTTCAATGGCAAAAATCAATGAATATTGTAAATGCACAAACAGTAATTTCTCCGCATTGCAAGGTGCAATTCTGAAATTTTTTGCTTTTTCCTGCTCCTCTTAGCATGATAAAGAATATTCAAAGAGAGTGAGATGCCAGCTCCTTTCATTCAGTCAGTAGCTTCAATCATTTCTGGACGTTTTTCAATGGCAAAAATCAATGAATATTGTAAATGCACAAACAGTAATTTCTCCGCATTGCAAGGTGCAATTCTGAAATTTTTTGCTTTTTCCTGCTCCTCTTAGCATGATAAGCAAGATTCAAAGAGAGTGAGATGCCAGCTCCTTTCATTCAGTCAGTAGCTTCAATCATTTCTGGACGTTTTTCAATGGCAAAAATCAATGAATATTGTAAATGCACAAACAGTAATTTCTCCGCATTGCAAGGTGCAATTCTGAAATTTTTTGCTTTTTCCTGCTCCTCTTAGCATGATAAAGAAGATTCAAAGAGAGTGAGATGCCAGCTCCTTTCATTCAGTCAGTAGCTTCAATCATTTCTGGACGTTTTTCAATGGCAAAAATCAATGAATATTGTAAATGCACAAACAGTAATTTCTCCGCATTGCAAGGGGCAATTCTGAAATTTTTTGCTTTTTCCTGCTCCTCTTAGCATGATAAAGAAGATTCAAAGAGAGTGAGATGCCAGCTCCTTTCATTCAGTCAGTAGCTTCAAACATTTCTGGTATATGAATAACATGATGTTTTTCAATGGCAAAAATCAATGAATATTGTAAATGCACAAACAGTAATTTCTCCACACTGCAAGGTGCAATTCTGAAATTTTTTGCTTTTTCCTGCTCCTCTTAGCATGATAAAGAAGATTCAAAGAGAGTGAGATGCCAGCTCCTTTCATTCAGTCAGTAGCTTCAATCATTTCTGGACGTTTTTCAATGGCAAAAATCAATGAATATTGTAAATGCACAAACAGTAATTTCTCCGCATTGCAAGATGCAATTCTGAAATTTTTTGCTTTTTCCTGCTCCTCTTAGCATGATAAACAAGATTCAAAGAGAGTGAGATGCCAGCTCCTTTCATTCAGTCAGTAGCTTCAATCATTTCTGGACGTTTTTCAATGGCAAAAATCAATGAATATTGTAAATGCACAAACAGTAATTTCTCCGCATTGCAAGGTGCAATTCTGAAATTTTTTGCTTTTTCCTGCTCCTCTTAGCATGGTAAACAAGATTCGAAGAGAGTGAGATGCCAGCTCCTTTCATTTAGTCAGTAGCTTCAATCATTTCTGGACGTTTTTCAATGGCAAAAATCAATGAATATTGTAAATGCACAAACAGTAATTTCTCCGCATTGCAAGGTGCAATTCTGAAATTTTTTGCTTTTTCCTGCTCCTCTTAGCATGATAAACAAGATTCAAAGAGAGTGAGATGCCAGCTCCTTTCATTCAGTCAGTAGCTTCAAACATTTCTGGTATATGAATAACATGATGTTTTTCAATGGCAAAAATCAATGAATATTGTAAATGCACAAACAGTAATTTCTCCGCATTGCAAGGTGCAATTCTGAAATTTTTTGCTTTTTCCTGCTCCTCTTAGCATGATAAAGAAGATTCAAAGAGAGTGAGATGCCAGCTCCTTTCATTCAGTCAGTAGCTTCAATCATTTCTGGACGTTTTTCAATGGCAAAAATCATTGAATATTGTAAATGCACAAACAGTAATTTCTCCGCATTGCAAGGTGCAATTCTGAAATTTTTTGCTCTTTCCTGCTCCTCTTAGCATGATAAACAAGACTCAAAGAGAGTGAGATGCCAGCTCCTTTCATTCAGTCAGTAGCTTCAATCATTTCTGGACGTTTTTCAATGGCAAAAATCAATGAATATTGTAAATGCACAAACAGTAATTTCTCCGCATTGCAAGGTGCAATTCTGAAATTTTTTGCTTTTTCCTGCTCCTATTAGCATGATAAACAAGATTCAAAGAGAGTGGGATGCCAGCTCCTTTCATTCAGTCAGTAGCTTCAATCATTTCTGGACGTTTTTCAATGGCAAAAATCAATGAATATTGTAAATGCACAAACAGTAATTTCTCCGCATTGCAAGGTGCAATTCTGAAATTTTTTGCTTTTTCCTGCTCCTCTTAGCATGATAAAGAAGATTCAAAGAGAGTGAGATGCCAGCTCCTTTCATTCAGTCAGTAGCTTCAAATATTTCTGGTATATGAATAACATGATGTTTTTCAATGGCAAAAATCAATGAATATTGTAAATGCACAAACAGTAATTTCTCCGCATTGCAAGGTGCAATTCTGAAATTTTTTGCTTTTTCCTGCTCCTCTTAGCATGATAAAGAAGATTCAAAGAGAGTGAGATACCAGCTCCTTTCATTCAGTCAGTAGCTTCAATCATTTCTGGACGTTTTTCAATGGCAAAAATCAATGAATATTGTAAATGCACAAACAGTAATTTCTCCGCATTGCAAGGTGCAATTCTGAAATTTTTTGCTTTTTCCTGCTCCTCTTAGCATGATAAAGAAGATTCAAAGAGAGTGAGATGCCAGCTCCTTTCATTCAGTCAGTAGCTTCAATCATTTCTGGACGTTTTTCAATGGCAAAAATCAATGAATATTGTAAATGCACAAACAGTAATTTCTCCGCATTGCAAGGTGCAATTCTGAAATTTTTTGCTTTTTCCTGCTCCTCTTAGCATGATAAACAAGATTCAAAGAGAGTGAGATGCCAGCTCCTTTCATTCAGTCAGTAGCTTCAATCATTTCTGGACGTTTTTCAATGGCAAAAATCAATGAATATTGTAAATGCACAAACAGTAATTTCTCCGCATTGCAAGGTGCAATTCTGAAATTTTTTGCTTTTTCCTGCTCCTCTTAGCATGATAAAGAAGATTCAAAGAGAATGAGATGCCAGCTCCTTTCATTCAGTTAGTAGCTTCAAACATTTCTGGTATATGAATAACATGATGTTTTTCAATGGCAAAAATCAATGAATATTGTAAATGCACAAACAGTAATTTCTCCGCATTGCAAGGTGCAATTCTGAAATTTTTTGCTTTTTCCTGCTCCTCTTAGCATGATAAAGAAGATTCAAAGAGAGTGAGATGCCAGCTCCTTTCATTCAGTCAGTAGATTCAATCATTTCTGGTATATGAATAACATGATGTTTTTCAATGGCAAAAATCAATGAATATTGTAAATGCACAAACAGTAATTTCTCCGCATTGCAAGGTGCAATTCTGAAATTTTTTGCTTTTTCCTGCTCCTCTTAGCATGATAAAGAAGATTCAAAGAGAGTGAGATGCCAGCTCCTTTCATTCAGTCAGTAGCTTCAATCATTTCTGGACGTTTTTCAATGGCAAAAATCAATGAATATTGTAAATGCACAAACAGTAATTTCTCCGCATTGCAAGGTGCAATTCTGAAATTTTTTGCTTTTTACTGCTCCTCTTAGCATGATAAACAAGATTCAAAGAGAGTGAGATGCCAGCTCCTTTCATTCAGTCAGTAGCTTCAATCATTTCTGGATGTTTTTCAATGGCAAAAATCAATGAATATTGTAAATGCACAAACAGTAATTTCTCCGCATTGCAAGGTGCAATTCTGAAATTTTTTGCTTTTTCCTGCTCCTCTTAGCATGATAAAGAAGATTCAAAGAGAGTGAGATGCCAGCTCCTTTCATTCAGTCAGTAGCTTCAATCATTTCTGGACGTTTTTCAATGGCAAAAATCAATGAATATTGTAAATGCACAAACAGTAATTTCTCCACATTGCAAGGTGCAATTCTGAAATTTTTTGCTTTTTCCTGCTCCTCTTAGCATGATAAAGAAGATTCAAAGAGAGTGAGATGCCAGCTCCTTTCATTCAGTCAGTAGCTTCAAACATTTCTGGTATATGAATAACATGATGTTTTTCAATGGCAAAAAATCAATGAATATTGTAAATGCACAAACAGTAATTTCTCCGCATTGCAAGGTGCAATTCTGAAATTTTTTGCTTTTTCCTGCTCCTCTTAGCATGATAAAGAAGATGCAAAGAGAGTGAGATGCCAGCTCCTTTCATTCAGTCAGTAGCTTCAATCATTTCTGGACGTTTTTCAATGGCAAAAATCAATGAATATTGTAAATGCACAAACAGTAATTTCTCCGCATTGCAAGGTGCAATTCTGAAATTTTTTACTTTTTCCTGCTCCTCTTAGCATGATAAAGAAGATTCAAAGAGAGTGAGATGCCAGCTCCTTTCATTCAGTCAGTAGCTTCAATCATTTCTGGACGTTTTTCAATGGCAAAAATCAATGAATATTGTAAATGCACAAACAGTAATTTCTCCGCATTGCAAGGTGCAATTCTGAAATTTTTTGCTTTTTCCTCCTCCTCTTTGCATGATAAACAAGATTCAAAGAGAGTGAGATGCCAGCTCCTTTCATTCAGTCAGTAGCTTCAATCATTTCTGGACGTTTTTCAATGGCAAAAATCAATGAATATTGTAAATGCACAAACAGTAATTTCTCCGCATTGCAAGGTGCAATTCTGAAATTTTTTGCTTTTTCCTGCTCCTCCTCGCATGATAAACAAGATTCAAAGAGAGTGAGATGCCAGCTCCTTTCATTCAGTCAGTAGCTTCAATCATTTCTGGACATTTTTCAATGGCAAAAATCAATGAATATTGTAAATGCACAAATAGTAATTTCTCCGCATTGCAAGGTGCAATTCTGAAATTTTTTGCTTTTTCCTGCTCCTCTTAGCATGATAAAGAAGATTCAAAGAGAGTGAGATGCCAGCTCCTTTCATTCAGTCAGTAGCTTCAAACATTTCTGGTATATGAATAACATGATGTTTTTCAATGGCAAAAATCAATGAATATTGTAAATGCACAAACAGTAATTTCTCCGCATTGCAAGGTGCAATTCTGAAATTTTTTGCTTTTTCCTGCTCCTCTTAGCATGATAAAGAAGATTCAAAGAGAGTGAGATGCCAGCTCCTTTCATTCAGTCAGTAGCTTCAATCATTTCTGGTATATGAATAACATGATGTTTTTCAATGGCAAAAATCAATGAATATTGTAAATGCACAAACAGTAATTTCTCCGCATTGCAAGGTGCAATTCTGAAATTTTTTGCTTTTTCCTGCTCCTCTTAGCATGATAAAGAAGATTCAAAGAGAGTGAGATGCCAGCTCCTTTCATTCAGTCAGTAGCTTCAATCATTTCTGGACGTTTTTCAATGGCAAAAATCAATGAATATTGTAAATGCACAAACAGTAATTTCTCCGCATTGCAAGGTGCAATTCTGAAATTTTTTGCTTTTTACTGCTCCTCTTAGCATGATAAACAAGATTCAAAGAGAGTGAGATGCCAGCTCCTTTCATTCAGTCAGTAGCTTCAATCATTTCTGGATGTTTTTCAATGGCAAAAATCAATGAATATTGTAAATGCACAAACAGTAATTTCTCCGCATTGCAAGGTGCAATTCTGAAATTTTTTGCTTTTTCCTGCTCCTCTTAGCATGATAAAGAAGATTCAAAGAGAGTGAGATGCCAGCTCCTTTCATTCAGTCAGTAGCTTCAAACATTTCTGGTATATGAATAACATGATGTTTTTCAATGGCAAAAAATCAATGAATATTGTAAATGCACAAACAGTAATTTCTCCGCATTGCAAGGTGCAATTCTGAAATTTTTTGCTTTTTCCTGCTCCTCTTAGCATGATAAAGAAGATTCAAAGAGAGTGAGATGCCAGCTCCTTTCATTCAGTCAGTAGCTTCAATCATTTCTGGACGTTTTTCAATGGCAAAAATCAATGAATATTGTAAATGCACAAACAGTAATTTCTCCGCATTGCAAGGTGCAATTCTGAAATTTTTTGCTTTTTCCTGCTCCTCTTAGCATGATAAAGAACATTCAAAGAGAGTGAGATGCCAGCTCCTTTCATTCAGTCAGTAGCTTCAAACATTTCTGGTATATGAATAACATGATGTTTTTCAATGGCAAAAATCAATGAATATTGCAAATGCACAAACAGTAATTTCTCCACATTGCAAGGTGCAATTCTGAAATTTTTTGCTTTTTCCTGCTCCTCTTAGCATGATAAAGAAGATTCAAAGAGAGTGAGATGCCAGCTCCTTTCATTCAGTCAGTAGCTTCAAACATTTCTGGTATATGAATAACATGATGTTTTTCAATGGCAAAAAATCAATGAATATTGTAAATGCACAAACAGTAATTTCTCCGCATTGCAAGGTGCAATTCTGAAATTTTTTGCTTTTTCCTGCTCCTCTTAGCATGATAAAGAAGATGCAAAGAGAGTGAGATGCCAGCTCCTTTCATTCAGTCAGTAGCTTCAATCATTTCTGGACGTTTTTCAATGGCAAAAATCAATGAATATTGTAAATGCACAAACAGTAATTTCTCCGCATTGCAAGGTGCAATTCTGAAATTTTTTGCTTTTTACTGCTCCTCTTAGCATGATAAACAAGATTCAAAGAGAGTGAGATGCCAGCTCCTTTCATTCAGTCAGTAGCTTCAATCATTTCTGGATGTTTTTCAATGGCAAAAATCAATGAATATTGTAAATGCACAAACAGTAATTTCTCCGCATTGCAAGGTGCAATTCTGAAATTTTTTGCTTTTTCCTGCTCCTCTTAGCATGATAAAGAAGATTCAAAGAGAGTGAGATGCCAGCTCCTTTCATTCAGTCAGTAGCTTCAAACATTTCTGGTATATGAATAACATGATGTTTTTCAATGGCAAAAAATCAATGAATATTGTAAATGCACAAACAGTAATTTCTCCGCATTGCAAGGTGCAATTCTGAAATTTTTTGCTTTTTCCTGCTCCTCTTAGCATGATAAAGAAGATTCAAAGAGAGTGAGATGCCAGCTCCTTTCATTCAGTCAGTAGCTTCAATCATTTCTGGACGTTTTTCAATGGCAAAAATCAATGAATATTGTAAATGCACAAACAGTAATTTCTCCGCATTGCAAGGTGCAATTCTGAAATTTTTTGCTTTTTCCTGCTCCTCTTAGCATGATAAAGAACATTCAAAGAGAGTGAGATGCCAGCTCCTTTCATTCAGTCAGTAGCTTCAAACATTTCTGGTATATGAATAACATGATGTTTTTCAATGGCAAAAATCAATGAATATTGCAAATGCACAAACAGTAATTTCTCCACATTGCAAGGTGCAATTCTGAAATTTTTTGCTTTTTCCTGCTCCTCTTAGCATGATAAAGAAGATTCAAAGAGAGTGAGATGCCAGCTCCTTTCATTCAGTCAGTAGCTTCAAACATTTCTGGTATATGAATAACATGATGTTTTTCAATGGCAAAAAATCAATGAATATTGTAAATGCACAAACAGTAATTTCTCCGCATTGCAAGGTGCAATTCTGAAATTTTTTGCTTTTTCCTGCTCCTCTTAGCATGATAAAGAAGATGCAAAGAGAGTGAGATGCCAGCTCCTTTCATTCAGTCAGTAGCTTCAATCATTTCTGGACGTTTTTCAATGGCAAAAATCAATGAATATTGTAAATGCACAAACAGTAATTTCTCCGCATTGCAAGGTGCAATTCTGAAATTTTTTACTTTTTCCTGCTCCTCTTAGCATGATAAAGAAGATTCAAAGAGAGTGAGATGCCAGCTCCTTTCATTCAGTCAGTAGCTTCAATCATTTCTGGACGTTTTTCAATGGCAAAAATCAATGAATATTGTAAATGCACAAACAGTAATTTCTCCGCATTGCAAGGTGCAATTCTGAAATTTTTTGCTTTTTCCTCCTCCTCTTTGCATGATAAACAAGATTCAAAGAGAGTGAGATGCCAGCTCCTTTCATTCAGTCAGTAGCTTCAATCATTTCTGGACGTTTTTCAATGGCAAAAATCAATGAATATTGTAAATGCACAAACAGTAATTTCTCCGCATTGCAAGGTGCAATTCTGAAATTTTTTGCTTTTTCCTGCTCCTCTTAGCATGATAAACAAGATTCAAAGAGAGTGAGATGCCAGCTCCTTTCATTCAGTCAGTAGCTTCAATCATTTCTGGACATTTTTCAATGGCAAAAATCAATGAATATTGTAAATGCACAAATAGTAATTTCTCCGCATTGCAAGCTGCAATTCTGAAATTTTTTGCTTTTTCCTGCTCCTCTTAGCATGATAAAGAAGATTCAAAGAGAGTGAGATGCCAGCTCCTTTCATTCAGTCAGTAGCTTCAAACATTTCTGGCATATGAATAACATGATATTTTTCAATGGCAAAAATCAATGAATATTGTAAATGCACAAACAGTAATTTCTCCGCATTGCAAGGTGCAATTCTGAAATTTTTTGCTTTTTCCTGCTCCTCTTAGCATGATATAGAAGATTCAAAGAGAGTGAGATGCCAGCTCCTTTCATTCAGTCAGTAGCTTCAATCATTTCTGGACGTTTTTCAATGGCAAAAATCAATGAATATTGTAAATGCACAAACAGTAATTTCTCCGCATTGCAAGGTGCAATTCTGAAATTTTTTGCTTTTCCTGCTCCTCTTAGTATGATAAACAAGATTCAAAGAGAGTGAGATGCCAGCTCCTTTCATTCAGTCAGTAGCTTCAAACATTTCTGGATGTTTTTCAATGGCAAAAATCAATGAATATTGTAAATGCACAAACAGTAATTTCTCCGCATTGCAAGGTGCAATTCTGAAATTTTTTGCTTTTTCCTGCTCCTCTTAGCATGATAAAGAAGATTCAAAGAGAGTGAGATGCCAGCTCCTTTCATTCAGTCAGTAGCTTCAAACATTTCTGGTATATGAATAACATGATGTTTTTCAATGGCAAAAAATCAATGAATATTGTAAATGCACAAACAGTAATTTCTCCGCATTGCAAGGTGCATTTCTGAAATTTTTTGCTTTTTCCTGCTCCTCTTAGCATGATAAGGAAGATTCAAAGAGAGTGAGATGCCAGCTCCTTTCATTCAGTCAGTAGCTTCAATCATTTCTGGACGTTTTTCAATGGCAAAAATCAATGAATATTGTAAATGCACAAACAGTAATTTCTCCGCATTGCAAGGTGCAATTCTGAAATTTTTTGCTTTTTCCTGCTCCTCTTAGCATGATAAAGAAGATTCAAAGAGAGTGAGATGCCAGCTCCTTTCATTCAGTCAGTAGCTTCAAACATTTCTGGTATATGAATAACATGAAGTTTTTCAATGGCAAAAATCAATGAATATTGTAAATGCACAAACAGTAATTTCTCCGCATTGCAAGGTGTAATTCTGAAATTTTTTGCTTTTTCCTGCTCCTCTTAGCATGATAAAGAAGATTCAAAGAGAGTGAGATGCCAGCTCCTTTCATTCAGTCAGTAGCTTCAATCATTTCTGGACGTTTTTCAATGGCAAAAATCAATGAATATTGTAAATGCACAAACAGTAATTTCTCCGCATTGCAAGGTGCAATTCTGAAATTTTTTGCTTTTTCCTGCTCCTCTTAGCATGATAAAGAAGATTCAAAGAGAGTGAGATGCCAGCTCCTTTCATTCAGTCAGTAGCTTCAATCATTTCTGGACGTTTTTCAATGGCAAAAATCAATGAATATTGTAAATGCACAAATAGTAATTTCTCCGCATTGCAAGGTGCAATTCTGAAATTTTTTGCTTTTTCCTGCTCCTCTTAGCATGATAAAGAAGATTCAAAGAGAGTGAGATGCCAGCTCCTTTCATTCAGTCAGTAGCTTCAAACATTTCTGGTATATGAATAACATGATGTTTTTCAATGGCAAAAATCAATGAATATTGTAAATGCACAAACAGTAATTTCTCCGCATTGCAAGGTGCAATTCTGAAATTTTTTGCTTTTTCCTGCTCCTCTTAGCATGATATAGAAGATTCAAAGAGAGTGAGATGCCAGCTCCTTTCATTCAGTCAGTAGCTTCAATCATTTCTGGACGTTTTTCAATGGCAAAAATCAATGAATATTGTAAATGCACAAACAGTAATTTCTCCGCATTGCAAGGTGCAATTCTGAAATTTTTTGCATTTTCCTGCTCCTCTTAGCATGATAAAGAATATTCAAAGAGAGTGAGATGCCAGCTCCTTTCATTCAGTCAGTAGCTTCAATCATTTCTGGTATATGAATAACATGATGTTTTTCAATGGCAAAAATCATTGAATATTGTAAATGCACAAACAGTAATTTCTCCGCATTGCAAGGTGCAATTCTGAAATTTTTTGCTTTTTCCTGCTCCTCTTAGCATGATAAAGAAGATTCAAAGAGAGTGAGATGCCAGCTCCTTTCATTCAGTCAGTAGTTTCAATCATTTCTGGTATATGAATAACATGATGTTTTTCAATGGCAAAAATCAATGAATATTGTAAATGCACAAACAGTAATTTCTCCGCATTGCAAGGTGCAATTCTGATTTTTTTTGCTTTTTCCTGCTCCTCTTAGCATGATAAAGAAGATTCAAAGAGAGTGAGATGCCAGCTCCTTTCATTCAGTCAGTAGCTTCAAACATTTCTGGTATATGAATAACATGATGTTTTTCAATGGCAAAAATCAATGAATATTGTAAATGCACAAACAGTAATTTCTCCGCATTGCAAGGTGCAATTCTGAAATTTTTTGCTTTTTCCTGCTCCTCTTAGCATGATAAAGAATATTCAAAGAGAGTGAGATGCCAGCTCCTTTCATTCAGTCAGTAGCTTCAATCATTTCTGGTATATGAATAACATGATGTTTTTCAATGGCAAAAATCATTGAATATTGTAAATGCACAAACAGTAATTTCTCCGCATTGCAAGGTGCAATTCTGAAATTTTTTGATTTTTCCTGCTCCTCTTAGCATGATAAAGAAGATTCAAAGAGAGTGAGATGCCAGCTCCTTTCATTCAGTCAGTAGCTTCAATCATTTCTGGTATATGAATAACATGATGTTTTTCAATGGCAAAAATCAATGAATATTGTAAATGCACAAACAGTAATTTCTCCGCATTGCAAGGTGCAATTCTGAATTTTTTTGCTTTTTCCTGCTCCTCTTAGCATGATAAAGAAGATTCAAAGAGAGTGAGATGCCAGCTCCTTTCATTCAGTCAGTAGCTTCAAACATTTCTGGTATATGAATAACATGATGTTTTTCAATGGCAAAAATCAATGAATATTGTAAATGCACAAACAGTAATTTCTCCGCATTGCAAGGTGCAATTCTGAAATTTTTTGCTTTTTCCTGCTCCTCTTAGCATGATAAAGAAGATTCAAAGAGAGTGAGATGCCAGCTCCTTTCATTCAGTCAGTAGCTTCAATCATTTCTGGACGTTTTTCAATGGCAAAAATCAATGAATATTGTAAATGCACAAACAGTAATTTCTCCGCATTGCAAGGTGCAATTCTGAAATTTTTTGCTTTTTCCTGCTCCTCTTAGCATGATAAAGAATATTCAAAGAGAGTGAGATGCCAGCTCCTTTCATTCAGTCAGTAGCTTCAAACATTTCTGGTATATGAATATCATGATGTTTTTCAATGGCAAAAATCAATGAATATTGTAAATGCACAAACAGTAATTTCTCCGCATTGCAAGGTGCAATTCTGAATTTTTTTGCTTTTTCCTGCTCCTCTTAGCATGATAAAGAAGATTCAAAGAGAGTGAGATGCCAGCTCCTTTCATTCAGTCAGTAGCTTCAAACATTTCTGGTATATGAATAACGATGTTTTTCAATGGCAAAAATCAATGAATATTGTAAATGCACAAACAGTAATTTCTCCGCATTGCAAGGTGCAATTGTGAAATTTTTTGTTTTTCCTGCTCCTCTTAGCATGATAAAGAAGATTCAAAGAGAGTGAGATGCCAGCTCCTTTCATTCAGTCAGTAGCTTCAATCATTTCTGGACGTTTTTCAATGGCAAAAATCAATGAATATTGTAAATGCACATACAGTAATTTCTTCGCATTGCAAGGTGCAATTCTGAAATTTTTTGCTTTTTCCTGCTCCTCTTAGCATGATAAAGAAGATTCAAAGAGAGTGAGATGCCAGCTCTTTTCATTCAGTCAGTAGCTTCAATCATTTCTGGACGTTTTTCAATGGCAAAAATCAATGAATATTGTAAATGCACAAACAGTAATTTCTCCGCATTGCAAGGTGCAATTCTGAAATTTTTTGCTTTTTCCTGCTCCTCTTAGCATGATAAAGAAGATTCAAAGAGAGTGAGATGCCAGCTCCTTTCATTCAGTCAGTAGCTTCAATCATTTCTGGACGTTTTTCAATGGCAAAAATCAATGAATATTGTAAATGCACAAACAGTAATTTCTCCGCATTGCAAGGTGCAATTCTGAAATTTTTCGCTTTTTCCTGCTCCTCTTAGCATGATAAAGAATATTCAAAGAGAGTGAGATGCCAGCTCCTTTCATTCAGTCAGTAGCTTCAATCATTTCTGGTATATGAATAACATGATGTTTTTCAATGGCAAAAATCATAAATCATTGAATATTGTAAATGCACAAACAGTAATTTCTCCGCATTGCAAGGTGCAATTCTGAAATTTTTTGCTTTTTCCTGCTCCTCTTAGCATGATAAAGAAGATTCAAAGAGAGTGAGATGCCAGCTCCTTTCATTCAGTCAGTAGCTTCAATCATTTCTGGTATATGAATAACATGATGTTTTTCAATGGCAAAAATCAATGAATATTTTAAATGCACAAACAGTAATTTCTCCGCATTGCAAGGTGCAATTCTGAATTTTTTTGCTTTTTCCTGCTCCTCTTAGCATGATAAAGAAGATTCAAAGAGAGTGAGATGCCAGCTCCTTTCATTCAGTCAGTAGCTTCAAACATTTCTGGTATATGAATAACATGATGTTTTTCAATGGCAAAAATCAATGAATATTGTAAATGCACAAACAGTAATTTCTCCGCATTGCAAGGTGCAATTCTGAAATTTTTTGCTTTTTCCTGCTCCTCTTAGCATGATAAAGAAGATTCAAAGAGAGTGAGATGCCAGCTCCTTACATTCAGTCAGTAGCTTCAATCATTTCTGGACATTTTTCAATGGCAAAAATCAATGAATATTGTAAATGCACAAACAGTAATTTCTCCGCATTGCAAGGTGCAATTCTGAAATTTTTTGCTTTTTCCTGCTCCTCTTAGCATGATAAAGAAGATTCAAAGAGAGTGAGATGCCAGCTCCTTTCATTCAGTCAGTAGCTTCAATCATTTCTGGTATATGAATAACATGATGTTTTTCAATGGCAAAAATCAATGAATATTGTAAATGCACAAACAGTAATTTCTCCGCATTGCAAGGTGCAATTCTGAAATTTTTTGCTTTTTCCTGCTCCTCTTAGCATGATAAAGAAGATTCAAAGAGATTTAGATGCCAGCTCCTTTCATTCAGTCAGTAGCTTCAATAATTTCTGGACGTTTTTCAATGGCAAAAATCAATGAATATTGTAAATGCACAAACAGTAATTTCTCCGCATTGCAAGGTGCAATTCTGAAATTTTTTGCTTTTTCCTGCTCCTCTTAGCATGATAAAGAAGATTCAAAGAGAGTGAGATGCCAGCTCCTTTCATTCAGTCAGTAGCTTCAAACATTTCTGGTATATGAATAACATGATGTTTTTCAATGGCAAAAATCAATGAATATTGTAAATGCACAAACAGTAATTTCTCCGCATTGCAAGGTGCAATTCTGAAATTTTTTGCTTTTTCCTGCTCCTCTTAGCATGATAAAGAAGATTCAAAGAGAGTGAGATGCCAGCTCCTTTCATTCAGTCAGTAGCTTCAATCATTTCTGGACGTTTTTCAATGGCAAAAATCATTGAATATTGTAAATGCACAAACAGTAATTTCTCCGCATTGCAAGGTGCAATTCTGAAATATTTTGCTTTTTCCTGCTCCTCTTTGAATGATAAAGAAGATTCAAAGAGAGTGAGATGCCAGCTCCTTTCATTCAGTCAGTAGCTTCAATCATTTCTGGTATATGAATAACATGATGTTTTTCAATGGCAAAAATCAATGAATATTGTAAATGCACAAACAGTAATTTCTCCGCATTGCAAGGTGCAATTCTGAAATTTTTTGCTTTTTCCTGCTCCTCTAAGCATGATAAAGAAGATTCAAAGAGAGTGAGATGCCAGCTCCTTTCATTCAGTCAGTAGCTTCAATCATTTCTGGACGTTTTTCAATGGCAAAAATCAATGAATATTGTAAATGCACAAACAGTAATTTTACGCATTGCAAGGTGCAATTCTGAAATTTTTTGCTTTTTCCTGCTCCTCTTAGCATGATAAACAAGATTCAAAGAGAGTGAGATGCCAGCTCCTTTCATTCAGTCAGTAGCTTCAATCATTTCTGGACGTTTTTCAATGGCAAAAATCAATGAATATTGTAAATGCACAAACAGTAATTTCTCCGCATTGCAAGGTGCAATTCTGAAAGGAGCTGGCATCTCACTCTCTTTGAATCTTCTTTATCATGCTAAGAGGAGCAGGAAAAAGCAAAAAATTTCAGAATTGCACCTTGCAATGCGGAGAAATTACTGTTTGTGCAATTACAATATTCATTGATTTTTGCCATTGAAAAACGTCCTGAAATGATTGAAGCTACTGACTGAATGAAAGGAGCTGGCATCTCACTCTCTTTGAATCTTCTTTATCATGCTAAGAGGAGCAGGAAAAAGCAAAAAATTTCAGAATTGCACCTTGCAATGCGGAGAAATTACTGTTTGTGCATTTACAATATTCATTGATTTTTGCCATTGAAAAACGTCCAGAAATGATTGAAGCTACTGACTGAATGAAAGGAGCTGGCATCTCACTCTCTTTGAATCTTGTTTATCATGCTAAGAGGAGCAGGAAAAAGCAAAAAATTTCAGAATTGCACCTTGCAATGCGAAGAAATTACTGTATGTGCATTTACAATATTCATTGATTTTTGCCATTGAAAAACGTCCAGAAATGACAATGGCAATGGCAAAAATCAATGAATATTGTAAATGCACAAACAGTAATTTCTCCACATTGCAAGGTGCAATTCGGAAATTTTTTGCTTTTTCCTGCTAATCCTAGCATGATAAATAAGATTCAAAGAGAGTGAGATGCCAGCTCCTTTCATTCAGTCAGTAGCTTCAATCATTTCTGGACGTTTTTCAATGGCAAAAATCAATGAATATTGTAAATGCACAAACAGTAATTTCTCCGCATTGCAAGGTGCAATTCTGAAATTTTTTGCTTTATCCTGCTCCTCTTATCATGATAAAGAAGATTCAAAGAGAGTGAGATGCCAGCTCCTTTCATTCAGTCAGTAGCTTCAAACATTTCTGGTATATGAATAACATGATGTTTTTCAATGGCAAAAATCAATGAATATTGTAAATGCACAAACAGTAATTTCTCCGCATTGCAAGGTGCAATTCTGAAATTTTTTGCTTTTTCCTGCTCCTCTTAGCATGATAAAGAAGATTCAAAGAGAGTGAGATGCCAGCTCCTTTCATTCAGTCAGTAGCTTCAATCATTTCTGGACGTTTTTCAATGGCAAAAATCAATGAATATTGTAAATGCACAAACAGTAATTTCTCCGCATTGCAAGGTGCAATTCTGAAATTTTTTGCTTTTTCCTGCTCCTCTTAGCATGATAAAGAAGATTCAAAGAGAGTGAGATGCCAGCTCCTTTCATTCAGTCAGTAGCTTCAAACATTTCTGGTATATGAATAACATGATGTTTTTCAATGGCAAAAATCAATGAATATTGTAAATGCACAAACAGTAATTTCTCCGCATTGCAAGGTTCAATTCTGAAATTTTTTGCTTTTTCCTGCTCCTCTTAGCATGATAAAGAAGATTCAAAGAGAGTGAGATGCCAGCTCCTTTCATTCAGTCAGTAGCTTCAATCATTTCTGGACGTTTTTCAATGGCAAAAATCAATGAATATTGTAAATGCACAAACAGTAATTTCTCCACATTGCAAGGTGCAATTCTGAAATTTTTTGCTTTTTCCTGCTCCTGTTAGCATGATAAAGAAGATTCAAAGAGAGTGAGATGCCAGCTAATTTCATTCAGTCAGTAGCTTCAATCATTTCTGGACGTTTTTCAATGGCAAAAATCAATGAATATTGTAAATGCACAAACAGTAATTTCTCCGCATTGCAAGGTGCAATTCTGAAATTTTTTGCTTTTTCCTGCTCCTCTTAGCATGATAAAGAAGATTCAAAGAGAGTGAGATGCCAGCTCCTTTCATTCAGTCAGTAGCTTCAAACATTTCTGGTATATGAATAACATGATGTTTTTCAATGGCAAAAATCAATGAATATTGTAAATGCACAAACAGTAATTTCTCCGCATTGCAATGTGCAATTCTGAAATTTTTTGCTTTTTCCTGCTCCTCTTAGCATGATAAAGAAGATTCAAAGAGAGTGAGATGCCAGCTCCTTTCATTCAGTTAGTAGCTTCAATCATTTCTGGACGTTTTTCAATGGCAAAAATCAATGAATATTGTAAATGCACAAACAGAAATTTCTCCGCATTGCAAGGTGCAATTCTGAAATTTTTTGCTTTTTCCTGCTCCTCTTAGCATGATAAAGAAGATTCAAAGAGAGTGAGATGCCAGCTCCTTTCATTCAGTCAGTAGCTTCAATCATTTCTGGACGTTTTTCAATGGCAAAGATCAATGAATATTGTAAATGTACAAACAGTAATTTCTCCGCATTGCAAGGTGCAATTCTGAAATTTTTTGCTTTTTCCTGCTCCTCTTAGCATGATAAAGAAGATTCAAAGAGAGTGAGATGCCAGCTCCTTTCATTCAGTCAGTAGCTTCAAACATTTCTGGTATATGAATAACATGATGTTTTTCAATGGCAAAAATCAATGAATATTGTAAATGCACAAACAGTAATTTCTCCGCATTGCAAGGTGCAATTCTGAAATTTTTTGCTTTTTCCTGCTCCTCTTAGCATGATAAAGAAGATTCAAAGAGAGTGAGATGCCAGCTCCTTTCATTCAGTCAGTAGCTTCAATCATTTCTGGACGTTTTTCAATGGCAAAAATCATTGAACATTGTAAATGCTCAAACAGTAATTTCTCCGCATTGCAAGGTGCAATTCTGAAATTTTTTGCTTTTTCCTGCTCCTCTTAGCATGATAAAGAAGATTCAAAGAGAATGAGATGCCAGCTCCTTTCATTCAGTCAGTAGCTTCAATCATTTCTGGTATATGAATAACATGATGTTTTTCAATGGCAAAAATCAATGAATATTGTAAATGCACAAACAGTAATTTCTCCGCATTGCAAGGTGCAATTATGAAATTTTTTACTTTTTCCTGCTCCTCTTAGCATGATAAAGAAGATTCAAAGAGAGTGAGATGCCAGCTCCTTTCATTCAGTCAATAGCTTCAAACATTTCTGGTATATGAATAACATGATGTTTTTCAATGGCAAAAATCAATGAATATTGTAAATGCACAAACAGTAATTTCTCCACATTGCAAGGTGCAATTCTGAAATTTTTTGCTTTTTCCTGCTCCTCTTAGCATGATAAAGAATTTTCAAAGAGAGTGAGATGCCAGCTCCTTTCATTCAGTCAGTAGCTTCAAACATTTCTGGTATATGAATAACATGATGTTTTTCAATGGCAAAAAATCAATGAATATTGTAAATGCACAAACAGTAATTTCTCCGCATTGCAAGGTGCAATTCTGAAATTTTTTGCTTTTTCCTGCTCCTCTTAGCATGATAAAGAAGATTCAAAGAGAGTGAGATGCCAGCTCCTTTCATTCAGTCAGTAGCTTCAATCATTTCTGGACGTTTTTCAATGGCAAAAATCAATGAATATTGTAAATGCACAAACAGTAATTTCTCCGCATTGCAAGGTGCAATTCTGAAATTTTTTGCTTTTTCCTGCTCCTCTTAGCATGATAAAGAAGATTCAAAGAGAGTGAGATGCCAGCTCCTTTCATTCAGTCAGTAGCTTCAATCATTTCTGGACGTTTTTCAATGGCAAAAATCAATGAATATTGTAAATGCACAAACAGTAATTTCTCCGCATTGCAAGGTGCAATTCTGAAATTTTTTGCTTTTTCCTCCTCCTCTTAGCATGATAAACAAGATTCAAAGAGAGTGAGATGCCAGCTCCTTTCATTCAGTCAGTAGCTTCAATCATTTCTGGACGTTTTTCAATGGCAAAAATCAATGAATATTGTAAATGCACAAACAGTAATTTCTCCGCATTGCAAGGTGCAATTCTGAAATTTTTTGCTTTTTCCTGCTCCTCTTAGCATGATAAAGAAGATTCAAAGAGAGTGAGATGCCAGCTCCTTTCATTCAGTCAGTAGCTTCAAACATTTCTGGTATATGAATAACATGATGTTTTTCAATGGCAAAAATCAATGAATATTGTAAATGCACAAACAGTAATTTCTCCGCATTGCAAGGTGCAATTCTGAAATTTTTTGCTTTTTCCTGCTCCTCTTAGCATGATAAAGAAGATTCAAAGAGAGTGAGATGCCAGCTCCTTTCATTCAGTCAGTAGCTTCAATCATTTCTGGACGTTTTTCAATGGCAAAAATCATTGAACATTGTAAATGCTCAAACAGTAATTTCTCCGCATTGCAAGGTGCAATTCTGAAATTTTTTGCTTTTTCCTGCTCCTCTTAGCATGATAAAGAAGATTCAAAGAGAATGAGATGCCAGCTCCTTTCATTCAGTCAGTAGCTTCAATCATTTCTGGTATATGAATAACATGATGTTTTTCAATGGCAAAAATCAATGAATATTGTAAATGCACAAACAATAATTTCTCCGCATTGCAAGGTGCAATTATGAAATTTTTTACTTTTTCCTGCTCCTCTTAGCATGATAAAGAAGATTCAAAGAGAGTGAGATGCCAGCTCCTTTCATTCAGTCAGTAGCTTCAAACATTTCTGGTATATGAATAACATGATGTTTTTCAATGGCAAAAATCAATGAATATTGTAAATGCACAAACAGTAATTTGTCCACATTGCAAGGTGCAATTCTGAAATTTTTTGCTTTTTCCTGCTCCTCTTAGCATGATAAAGAAGATTCAAAGAGAGTGAGATGCCAGCTCCTTTCATTCAGTCAGTAGCTTCAAACATTTCTGGTATATGAATAACATGATGTTTTTCAATGGCAAAAAATCAATGAATATTGTAAATGCACAAACAGTAATTTCTCCGCATTGCAAGGTGCAATTCTGAAATTTTTTGCTTTTTCCTGCTCCTCTTAGCATGATAAAGAATATTCAAAGAGAGTGAGATGCCAGCTCCTTTCATTCAGTCAGTAGCTTCAATCATTTCTGGACGTTTTTCAATGGCAAAAATCAATGAATATTGTAAATGCACAAACAGTAATTTCTCCGCATTGCAAGGTGCAATTCTGAAATTTTTTGCTTTTTCCTGCTCCTCTTAGCATGATAAAGAAGATTCAAAGAGAGTGAGATGCCAGCTCCTTTCATTCAGTCAGTAGCTTCAATCATTTCTGGACGTTTTTCAATGGCAAAAATCAATGAATATTGTAAATCCACAAACAGTAATTTCTCCGCATTGCAAGGTGCAATTCTGAAATTTTTTGCTTTTTCCTCCTCCTCTTAGCATGATAAACAAGATTCAAAGAGAGTGAGATGCCAGCTCCTTTCATTCAGTCAGTAGCTTCAATCATTTCTGGACGTTTTTCAATGGCAAAAATCAATGAATATTGTAAATGCACAAACAGTAATTTCTCCGCATTGCAAGGTGCAATTCTGAAATTTTTTGCTTTTTCCTGCTCCTCTTAGCATGATAAAGAAGATTCAAAGAGAGTGAGATGCCAGCTCCTTTCATTCAGTCAGTAGATTCAATCATTTCTGGACGTTTTTCAATGGCAAAAATCAATGAATATTGTAAATGCACAAATAGTAATTTCTCCGCATTGCAAGGTGCAATTCTGAAATTTTTTGCTTTTTCCTGCTCCTCTTAGCATGATAAAGAAGATTCAAAGAGAGTGAGATGCCAGCTCCTTTCATTCAGTCAGTAGCTTCAAACATTTCTGGTATATGAATAACATGATGTTTTTCAATGGCAAAAATCAATGAATATTGTAAATGCACAAACAGTAATTTCTCCGCATTGCAAGGTGCAATTCTGAAATTTTTTGCTTTTTCCTGCTCCTCTTAGCATGATATAGAAGATTCAAAGAGAGTGAGATGCCAGCTCCTTTCATTCAGTCAGTAGCTTCAATCATTTCTGGATGTTTTTCAATGGCAAAAATCAATGAATATTGTAAATGCACAAACAATAATTTCTCCGCATTGCAAGGTGCAATTCTGAAATTTTTTGCTTTTTCCTGCTCCTCTTAGCATGATAAAGAAGATTCAAAGAGAGTGAGATGCCAGCTCCTTTCATTCAGTCAGTAGCTTCAATCATTTCTGGACGTTTTTCAATGGCAAAAATCAATGAATATTGTAAATGCACAAACAGTAATTTCTCCGCATTGCAAGGTGCAATTCTGAAATTTTTTGCTTTTTCCTCCTCCTCTTAGCATGATAAACAAGATTCAAAGAGAGTGAGATGCCAGCTCCTTTCATTCAGTCAGTAGCTTCAATCATTTCTGGACGTTTTTCAATGGCAAAAATCAATGAATATTGTAAATGCACAAACAGTAATTTCTCCGCATTGCAAGGTGCAATTCTGAAATTTTTTGCATTTTCCTGCTCCTCTTAGCATGATAAACAAGATTCAAAGAGAGTGAGATGCCAGCTCCTTTCATTCAGTCAGTAGCTTCAATCATTTCTGGATGTTTTTCAATGGCAAAAATCAATGAATATTGTAAATGCACAAACAATAATTTCTCCGCATTGCAAGGTGCAATTCTGAAATTTTTTGCTTTTTCCTGCTCCTCTTAGCATGATAAAGAAGATTCAAAGAGAGTGAGATGCCAGCTCCTTTCATTCAGTCAGTAGCTTCAATCATTTCTGGACGTTTTTCAATGGCAAAAATCAATGAATATTGTAAATGCACAAACAGTAATTTCTCCGCATTGCAAGGTGCAATTCTGAAATTTTTTGCTTTTTCCTCCTCCTCTTAGCATGATAAACAAGATTCAAAGAGAGTGAGATGCCAGCTCCTTTCATTCAGTCAGTAGCTTCAATCATTTCTGGACGTTTTTCAATGGCAAAAATCAATGAATATTGTAAATGCACAAACAGTAATTTCTCCGCATTGCAAGGTGCAATTCTGAAATTTTTTGCATTTTCCTGCTCCTCTTAGCATGATAAACAAGATTCAAAGAGAGTGAGATGCCAGCTCCTTTCATTCAGTCAGTAGCTTCAATCATTTCTGGATGTTTTTCAATGGCAAAAATCAATGAATATTGTAAATGCACAAACAATAATTTCTCCGCATTGCAAGGTGCAATTCTGAAATTTTTTGCTTTTTCCTGCTCCTCTTAGCATGATAAAGAAGATTCAAAGAGAGTGAGATGCCAGCTCCTTTCATTCAGTCAGTAGCTTCAATCATTTCTGGACGTTTTTCAATGGCAAAAATCAATGAATATTGTAAATGCACAAACAGTAATTTCTCCGCATTGCAAGGTGCAATTCTGAAATTTTTTGCTTTTTCCTCCTCCTCTTAGCATGATAAACAAGATTCAAAGAGAGTGAGATGCCAGCTCCTTTCATTCAGTCAGTAGCTTCAATCATTTCTGGACGTTTTTCAATGGCAAAAATCAATGAATATTGTAAATGCACAAACAGTAATTTCTCCGCATTGCAAGGTGCAATTCTGAAATTTTTTGCATTTTCCTGCTCCTCTTAGCATGATAAAGAATATTCAAAGAGAGTGAGATGCCAGCTCCTTTCATTCAGTCAGTAGCTTCAATCATTTCTGGTATATGAATAACATGATGTTTTTCAATGGCAAAAATCATTGAATATTGTAAATGCACAAACAGTAATTTCTCCGCATTGCAAGGTGCAATTCTGAAATTTTTTGCTTTTTCCTGCTCCTCTTAGCATGATAAAGAAGATTCAAAGAGAGTGAGATGCCAGCTCCTTTCATTCAGTCAGTAGCTTCAATCATTTCTGGTATATGAATAACATGATGTTTTTCAATGGCAAAAATCAATGAATATTGTAAATGCACAAACAGTAATTTCTCCGCATTGCAAGGTGCAATTCTGAATTTTTTTGCTTTTTCCTGCTCCTCTTAGCATGATAAAGAAGATTCAAAGAGAGTGAGATGCCAGCTCCTTTCATTCAGTCAGTAGCTTCAAACATTTCTGGTATATGAATAACATGATGTTTTTCAATGGCAAAAATCAATGAATATTGTAAATGCACAAACAGTAATTTCTCCGCATTGCAAGGTGCAATTCTGAAATTTTTTGCTTTTTCCTGCTCCTCTTAGCATGATAAAGAAGATTCAAAGAGAGTGAGATGCCAGCTCCTTTCATTCAGTCAGTAGCTTCAATCATTTCTGGACGTTTTTCAATGGCAAAAATCAATGAATATTGTAAATGCACAAACAGTAATTTCTCCGCATTGCAAGGTGCAATTCTGAAATTTTTTGCTTTTTCCTGCTCCTCTTAGCATGATAAAGAAGATTCAAAGAGAGTGAGATGCCAGCTCGTTTCATTCAGTCAGTAGCTTCAATCATTTCTGGTATATGAATAACATGATGTTTTTCAATGGCAAAAATCAATGAATATTGTAAATGCACAAACAGTAATTTCTCCGCATTGCAAGGTGCAATTCTGAAATTTTTTGCTTTTTCCTGCTCCTCTTAGCATGATAAAGAAGATTCAAAGAGATTTAGATGCCAGCTCCTTTCATTCAGTCAGTAGCTTCAATCATTTCTGGACGTTTTTCAATGGCAAAAATCAATGAATATTGTAAATGCACAAACAGTAATTTCTCCGCATTGCAAGGTGCAATTCTGAAATTTTTTGCTTTTTCCTGCTCCTCTTAGCATGATAAAGAATATTCAAAGAGAGTGAGATGCCAGCTCCTTTCATTCAGTCAGTAGCTTCAAACATTTCTGGTATATGAATAACATGATGTTTTTCAATGGCAAAAATCAATGAATATTGTAAATGCACAAACAGTAATTTCTCCGCATTGCAAGGTGCAATTCTGAAATTTTTTGCTTTTTCCTGCTCCTCTTAGCATGATAAAGAAGATTCAAAGAGAGTGAGATGCCAGATCCTTTCATTCAGTCAGTAGCTTCAATCATTTCTGGACGTTTTTCAATTGCAAAAATCAATGAATATTGTAAATGCACAAACAGTAATTTCTCTGCATTGCAAGGTGCAATTCTGAAATTTTTTGCTTTTTCCTGCTCCTCTTAGCATGATAAAGAAGATTCAAAGAGAGTGAGATGCCAGCTCCTTTCATTCAGTCAGTAGCTTCAATCATTTCTGGTATATGAATAACATGATGTTTTTCAATGGCAAAAATCAATGAATATTGTAAATGCACAAACAGTAATTTCTCCGCATTGCAAGGTGCAATTCTGAAATTTTTTGCTTTTTCCTGCTCCTCTTAGCATGATAAAGAAGATTCAAAGAGAGTGAGATGCCAGCTCCTTTCATTCAGTCAGTAGCTTCAAACATTTCTGGTATATGAATAACATGATGTTTTTCAATGGCAAAAATCAATGAATATTGTAAATGCACAAACAGTAATTTCTCCGCATTGCAAGGTGCAATTCTGAAATTTTTTGCTTTTTCCTGCTCCTCTTAGCATGATAAAGAAGATTCAAAGAGAGTGAGATGCCAGCTCCTTTCATTCAGTCAGTAGCTTCAATCATTTCTGGACGTTTTTCAATGGCAAAAATCAATGAATATTGTAAATGCACAAACAGTAATTTCTCCGCATTGCAAGGTGCAATTCTGAAATTTTTTGCTTTTTCCTGCTCCTCTTAGCATGATAAAGAAGATTCAAAGAGAGTGAGATGCCAGCTCCTTTCATTCAGTCAGTAGCTTCAATCATTTCTGGACGTTTTTCAATGGCAAAAATCAATGAATATTGTAAATGCACAAACAGTAATTTCTCCGCATTGCAAGGTGCAATTCTGAAATTTTTTGCTTTTTCCTGCTCCTCTTAGCATGATAAAGAAGATTCAAAGAGAGTGAGATGCCAGCTCCTTTCATTCAGTCAGTAGCTTCAAACATTTCTGGTATATGAATAACATGATGTTTTTCAATGGCAAAAATCAATGAATATTGTAAATGCACAAACAGTAATTTCTCCGCATTGCAAGGTGCAATTCTGAAATTTTTTGCTTTTTCCTGCTCCTCTTAGCATGATAAAGAAGATTCAAAGAGAGTGAGATGCCAGCTCCTTTCATTCAGTCAGTAGCTTCAATCATTTCTGGACGTTTTTCAATGGCAAAAATCATTGAATATTGTAAATGCACAAACAGTAATTTCTCCGCATTGCAAGGTGCAATTCTGAAATTTTTTGCTTTTTCCTGCTCCTCTTTGAATGATAAAGAAGATTCAAAGAGAGTGAGATGCCAGCTCCTTTCATTCAGTCAGTAGCTTCAATCATTTCTGGTATATGAATAACATGATGTTTTTCAATGGCAAAAATCAATGAATATTGTAAATGCACAAACAGTAATTTCTCCGCATTGCAATGTGCAATTCTGAAATTTTTTGCTTTTTCCTGCTCCTCTAAGCATGATAAAGAAGATTCAAAGAGAGTGAGATGCCAGCTCCTTTCATTCAGTCAGTAGCTTCAATCATTTCTGGACGTTTTTCAATGGCAAAAATCAATGAATATTGTAAATGCACAAACAGTAATTTCTCCGCATTGCAAGGTGCAATTCTGAAATTTTTTGCTTTTTCCTGCTCCTCTTAGCATGATAAACAAGATTCAAAGAGAGTGAGATGCCAGCTCCTTTCATTCAGTCAGTAGCTTCAATCATTTCTGGACGTTTTTCAATGGCAAAAATCAATGAATATTGTAAATGCACAAACAGTAATTTCTCCGCAAAGCAAGGTGCAATTCTGAAAGGAGCTGGCATGTCACTCTCTTTGAATCTTCTTTATCATGCTAAGAGGAGCAGGAAAAAGCAAAAAATTTCAGAATTGCACCTTGCAATGCGGAGAAATTACTGTTTGTGCAATTGCAATATTCATTGATTTTTGCCATTGAAAAACGTCCTGAAATGATTGAAGCTACTGACTGAATGAAAGGAGCTGGCATCTCACTCTCTTTGAATCTTCTTTATCATGCTAAGAGGAGCAGGAAAAAGCAAAAAATTTCAGAATTGCACCTTGCAATGCGGAGAAATTACTGTTTGTGCATTTACAATATTCATTGATTTTTGCCATTGAAAAATGTCCAGAAATGATTGAAGCTACTGACTGAATGAAAGGAGCTGGCATCTCACTCTCTTTGAATCTTGTTTATTATGCTAAGAGGAGCAGGAAAAAGCAAAAAATTTCAGAATTGCACCTTGCAATGCGAAGAAATTACTGTATGTGCATTTACAATATTCATTGATTTTTGCCATTGAAAAACGTCCAGAAATGACAATGGCAATGGCAAAAATCAATGAATATTGTAAATGCACAAACAGTAATTTCTCCACATTGCAAGGTGCAATTCTGAAATTTTTTGCTTTTTCCTGCTAATCGTAGCATGATAAATAAGATTCAAAGAGAGTGAGATGCCAGCTCCTTTCATTCAGTCAGTAGCTTCAATCATTTCTGGACGTTTTTCAATGGCAAAAATCAATGAATATTGTAAATGCACAAACAGTAATTTCTCCGCATTGCAAGGTGCAATTCTGAAATTTTTTGCTTTTTCCTGCTCCTCTTATCATGATAAAGAAGATTCAAAGAGAGTGAGATGCCAGCGCCTTTCATTCAGTCAGTAGCTTCAAACATTTCTGGTATATGAATAACATGATGTTTTTCAATGGCAAAAATCAATGAATATTGTAAATGCACAAACAGTAATTTCTCCGCATTGCAAGGTGCAATTCTGAAATTTTTTGCTTTTTCCTGCTCCTCTTAGCATGATAAAGAAGATTCAAAGAGAGTGAGATGCCAGCTCCTTTCATTCAGTCAGTAGCTTCAATCATTTCTGGACGTTTTTCAATGGCAAAAATCAATGAATATTGTAAATGCACAAACAGTAATTTCTACGCATTGCAAGGTGCAATTCTGAAATTTTTTGCTTTTTCCTGCTCCTCTTAGCATGGTAAAGAAGATTCAAAGAGAGTGAGATGCCAGCTCCTTTCATTCAGTCAGTAGCTTCAATCATTTCTGGACGTTTTTCAATGGCAAAAATCAATGAATATTGTAAATGCACAAACAGTAATTTCTCCGCATTGCAAGGTGCAATTCTGAAATTTTTTGCTTTTTCCTGCTCCTCTTAGCATGATAAAGAAGATTCAAAGAGAGTGAGATGCCAGCTCCTTTCATTCAGTCAGTAGCTTCAAACATTTCTGGTATATGAATAACATGATGTTTTTCAATGGCAAAAATCAATGAATATTGTAAATGCACAAACAGTAATTTCTCCGCATTGCAAGGTGCAATTCTGAAATTTTTTGCTTTTTCCTGCTCCTCTTAGCATGATAAAGAAGATTCAAAGAGAGTGAGATGCCAGCTCCTTTCATTCAGTCAGTAGCTTCAATCATTTCTGGACGTTTTTCAATGGCAAAAATCATTGAATATTGTAAATGCACAAACAGTAATTTCTCCGCATTGCAAGGTGCAATTCTGAAATTTTTTGCTTTTTCCTGCTCCTCTTTGAATGATAAAGAAGATTCAAAGAGAGTGAGATGCCAGCTCCTTTCATTCAGTCAGTAGCTTCAATCATTTCTGGTATATGAATAACATGATGTTTTTCAATGGCAAAAATCAATGAATATTGTAAATGCACAAACAGTAATTTCTCCGCATTGCAAGGTGCAATTCTGAAATTTTTTGCTTTTTCCTGCTCCTCTAAGCATGATAAAGAAGATTCAAAGAGAGTGAGATGCCAGCTCCTTTCATTCAGTCAGTAGCTTCAATAATTTCTGGACGTTTTTCAATGGCAAAAATCAATGAATATTGTAAATGCACAAACAGTAATTTCTCCGCATTGCAAGGTGCAATTCTGAAAGGAGCTGGCATCTCACTCTCTTTGAATCTTCTTTATCATGCTAAGAGGAGCAGGAAAAAGCAAAAAATTTCAGAATTGCACCTTGCAATGCGGAGAAATTACTGTTTGTGCAATTGCAATATTCATTGATTTTTGCCATTGAAAAACGTCCTGAAATGATTGAAGCTACTGACTGAATGAAAGGAGCTGGCATCTCACTCTCTTTGAATCTTCTTTATCATGCTAAGAGGAGCAGGAAAAAGCAAAAAATTTCAGAATTGCACCTTGCAATGCGGAGAAATTACTGTTTGTGTATTTACAATATTCATTGATTTTTGCCATTGAAAAACGTCCAGAAATGATTGAAGCTACTGACTGAATGAAAGGAGCTGGCATCTCACTCTCTTTGAATCTTGTTTATCATGCTAAGAGGAGCAGGAAAAAGCAAAAAATTTCAGAATTGCACCTTGCAATGCGAAGAAATTACTGTATGTGCATTTACAATATTCATTGATTTTTGCCATTGAAAAACGTCCAGAAATGACAATGGCAATGGCAAAAATCAATGAATATTGTAAATGCACAAACAGTAATTTCTCCACATTGCAAGGTGCAATTCTGAAATTTTTTGCTTTTTCCTGCTAATCGTAGCATGATAAATAAGATTCAAAGAGAGTGAGATGCCAGCTCCTTTCATTCAGTCAGTAGCTTCAATCATTTCTGGACGTTTTTCAATGGCAAAAATCAATGAATATTGTAAATGCACAAACAGTAATTTCTACGCATTGCAAGGTGCAATTCTGAAATTTTTTGCTTTTTCCTGCTCCTCTTATCATGATAAAGAAGATTCAAAGAGAGTGAGATGCCAGCTCCTTTCATTCAGTCAGTAGCTTCAAACATTTCTGGTATATGAATAACATGATGTTTTTCAATGGCAAAAATCAATGAATATTGTAAATGCACAAACAGTAATTTCTCCGCATTGCAAGGTGCAATTCTGAAATTTTTTGCTTTTTCCTGCTCCTCTTAGCATGATAAAGAAGATTCAAAGAGAGTGAGATGCCAGCTCCTTTCATTCAGTCAGTAGCTTCAATCATTTCTGGACGTTTTTCAATGGCAAAAATCAATGAATATTGTAAATGCACAAACAGTAATTTCTCCGCATTGCAAGGTGCAATTCTGAAATTTTTTGCTTTTTCCTGCTCCTCTTAGCATGATAAAGAAGATTCAAAGAGAGTGAGATGCCAGCTCCTTTCATTCAGTCAGTAGCTTCAATCATTTCTGGACGTTTTTCAATGGCAAAAATCAATGAATATTGTAAATGCACAAACAGTAATTTCTCCGCATTGCAAGGTGCAATTCTGAAATTTTTTGCTTTTTCCTGCTCCTCTTAGCATGATAAAGAAGATTCAAAGAGAGTGAGATGCCAGCTCCTTTCATTCAGTCAGTAGCTTCAATCATTTCTGGTATATGAATAACATGATGTTTTTCAATGGCAAAAATCAATGAATATTGTAAATGCACAAACAGTAATTTCTCCGCATTGCAAGGTGCAATTCTGAAATTTTTTGCTTTTTCCTGCTCCTCTTAGCATGATAAAGAAGATTCAAAGAGAGTGAGATGCCAGCTCCTTTCATTCAGTCAGTAGCTTCAATCATTTCTGGACGTTTTTCAATGGCAAAAATCATTGAATATTGTAAATGCACAAACAGTAATTTCTCCGCATTGCAAGGTGCAATTCTGAAATTTTTTGCTTTTTCCTGCTCCTCTTTGGATGATAAAGAAGATTCAAAGAGAGTGAGATGCCAGCTCCTTTCATTCAGTCAGTAGCTTCAATCATTTCTGGTATATGAATAACATGATGTTTTTCAATGGCAAAAATCAATGAATATTGTAAATGCACAAACAGTAATTTCTCCGCATTGCAAGGTGCAATTCTGAAATTTTTTGCTTTTTCCTGCTCCTCTTAGCATGATAAAGAAGATTCAAAGAGAGTGAGATGCCAGCTCCTTTCATTCAGTCAGTAGCTTCAATCATTTCTGGACGTTTTTCAATGGCAAAAATCATTGAATATTGTAAATGCACAAACAGTAATTTCTCCGCATTGCAAGGTGCAATTCTGAAATTTTTTGCTTTTTCCTGCTCCTCTTTGAATGATAAAGAAGATTCAAAGAGAGTGAGATGCCAGCTCCTTTCATTCAGTCAGTAGCTTCAATCATTTCTGGTATATGAATAACATGATGTTTTTCAATGGCAAAAATCAATGAATATTGTAAATGCACAAACAGTAATTTCTCCGCATTGCAAGGTGCAATTCTGAAATTTTTTGCTTTTTCCTGCTCCTCTAAGCATGATAAAGAAGATTCAAAGAGAGTGAGATGCCAGCTCCTTTCATTCAGTCAGTAGCTTCAATCATTTCTGGACGTTTTTCAATGGCAAAAATCAATGAATATTGTAAATGCACAAACAGTAATTTCTCCGCATTGCAAGGTGCAATTCTGAAATTTTTTGCTTTTTCCTGCTCCTCTTAGCATGATAAACAAGATTCAAAGAGAGTGAGATGCCAGGTCCTTTCATTCAGTCAGTAGCTTCAATCATTTCTGGACGTTTTTCAATGGCAAAAATCAATGAATATTGTAAATGCACAAACAGTAATTTCTCCGCATTGCAAGGTGCAATTCTGAAAGGAGCTGGCATCTCACTCTCTTTGAATCTTCTTTATCATGCTAAGAGGAGCAGGAAAAAGCAAAAAATTTCAGAATTGCACCTTGCAATGCGGAGAAATTACTGTTTGTGCAATTACAATATTCATTGATTTTTGCCATTGAAAAACGTCCTGAAATGATTGAAGCTACTGACTGAATGAAAGGAGCTGGCATCTCACTCTCTTTGAATCTTCTTTATCATGCTAAGAGGAGCAGGAAAAAGCAAAAAATTTCAGAATTGCACCTTGCAATGCGGAGAAATTACTGTTTGTGCATTTACAATATTCATTGATTTTTGCCATTGAAAAACGTCCAGAAATGATTGAAGCTACTGACTGAATGAAAGGAGCTGGCATCTCACTCTCTTTGAATCTTGTTTATCATGCTAAGAGGAGCAGGAAAAAGCAAAAAATTTCAGAATTGCACCTTGCAATGCGAAGAAATTACTGTATGTGCATTTACAATATTCATTGATTTTTGCCATTGAAAAACGTCCGGAAATGACAATGGCAATGGCAAAAATCAATGAATATTGTAAATGCACAAACAGTAATTTCTCCACATTGCAAGGTGCAATTCTGAAATTTTTTGCTTTTTCCTGCTAATCGTACCATGATAAATAAGATTCAAAGAGAGTGAGATGCCAGCTCCTTTCATTCAGTCAGTAGCTTCAATCATTTCTGGACGTTTTTCAATGGCAAAAATCAATGAATATTGTAAATGCACAAACAGTAATTTCTCCGCATTGCAAGGTGCAATTCTGAAATTTTTTGCTTTTTCCTGCTCCTCTTATCATGATAAAGAAGATTCAAAGAGAGTGAGATGCCAGCTCCTTTCATTCAGTCAGTAGCTTCAAACATTTCTGGTATATGAATAACATGATGTTTTTCAATGGCAAAAATCAATGAATATTGTAAATGCACAAACAGTAATTTCTCCGCATTGCAATGTGCAATTCTGAAATTTTTTGCTTTTTCCTGCTCCTCTTAGCATGATAAAGAAGATTCAAAGAGAGTGAGATGCCAGCTCCTTTCATTCAGTCAGTAGCTTCAATCATTTCTGGACGTTTTTCAATGGCAAAAATCAATGAATATTGTAAATGCACAAACAGTAATTTCTCCGCATTGCAAGGTGCAATTCTGAAATTTTTTGCTTTTTCCTGCTCCTCTTAGCATGATAAAGAAGATTCAAAGAGAGTGAGATGCCAGCTCCTTTCATTCAGTCAGTAGCTTCAATCATTTCTGGACGTTTTTCAATGGCAAAAATCAATGAATATTGTAAATGCACAAACAGTAATTTCTCCGCATTGCAAGGTGCAATTCTGAAATTTTTTGCTTTTTCCTGCTCCTCTTTGAATGATAAAGAAGATTCAAAGAGAGTGAGATGCCAGCTCCTTTCATTCAGTCAGTAGCTTCAATCATTTCTGGTATATGAATAACATGATGTTTTTCAATGGCAAAAATCAATGAATATTGTAAATGCACAAACAGTAATTTCTCCGCATTGCAAGGTGCAATTCTGAAATTTTTTGCTTTTTCCTGCTCCTCTAAGCATGATAAAGAAGATTCAAAGAGAGTGAGATGCCAGCTCCTTTCATTCAGTCAGTAGCTTCAATCATTTCTGGACGTTTTTCAATGGCAAAAATCAATGAATATTGTAAATGCACAAACAGTAATTTCTCCGCATTGCAAGGTGCAATTCTGAAATTTTTTGCTTTTTCCTGCTCCTCTTAGCATGATAAACAAGATTCAAAGAGAGTGAGATGCCAGCTCCTTTCATTCAGTCAGTAGCTTCAATCATTTCTGGACGTTTTTCAATGGCAAAAATCAATGAATATTGTAAATGCACAAACAGTAATTTCTCCGCATTGCAAGGTGCAATTCTGAAAGGAGCTGGCATCTCACTCTCTTTGAATCTTCTTTATCATGCTAAGAGGAGCAGGAAAAAGCAAAAAATTTCCAAATTGCACCTTGCAATGCGGAGAAATTACTGTTTGTGCAATTGCAATATTCATTGATTTTTGCCATTGAAAAACGTCCTGAAATGATTGAAGCTACTGACTGAATGAAAGGAGCTGGCATCTCACTCTCTTTGAATCTTCTTTATCATGCTAAGAGGAGCAGGAAAAAGCAAAAAATTTCAGAATTGCACCTTGCAATGCGGAGAAATTACTGTTTGTGCATTTACAATATTCATTGATTTTTGCCATTGAAAAACGTCCAGAAATGATTGAAGCTACTGACTGAATGAAAGGAGCTGGCATCTCACTCTCTTTGAATCTTGTTTATCATGCTTAGAGGAGCAGGAAAAAGCAAAAAATTTCAGAATTGCACCTTGCAATGCGAAGAAATTACTGTATGTGCATTTACAATATTCATTGATTTTTGCCATTGAAAAACGTCCGGAAATGACAATGGCAATGGCAAAAATCAATGAATATTGTAAATGCACAAACAGTAATTTCTCCACATTGCAAGGTGCAATTCTGAAATTTTTTGCTTTTTCCTGCTAATCGTACCATGATAAATAAGATTCAAAGAGAGTGAGATGCCAGCTCCTTTCATTCAGTCAGTAGCTTCAATCATTTCTGGACGTTTTTCAATGGCAAAAATCAATGAATATTGTAAATGCACAAACAGTAATTTCTCCGCATTGCAAGGTGCAATTCTGAAATTTTTTGCTTTTTCCTGCTCCTCTTAGCATGATAAAGAAGATTCAAAGAGAGTGAGATGCCAGCTCCTTTCATTCAGTCAGTAGCTTCAATCATTTCTGGACGTTTTTCAATGGCAAAAATCAATGAATATTGTAAATGCACAAACAGTAATTTCTCCGCATTGCAAGGTGCAATTCTGAAATTTTTTGCTTTTTCCTGCTCCTCTTAGCATGATAAAGAAGATTCAAAGAGAGTGAGATGCCAGCTCCTTTCATTCAGTCAGTAGCTTCAATCATTTCTGGACGTTTTTCAATGGCAAAAATCAATGAATATTGTAAATGCACAAACAGTAATTTCTCCGCATTGCAAGGTGCAATTCTGAAATTTTTTGCTTTTTCCTGCTCCTCTTAGCATGATAAAGAAGATTCAAAGAGAGTGAGATGCCAGCTCCTTTCATTCAGTCAGTAGCTTCAATCATTTCTGGACGTTTTTCAATGGCAAAAATCAATGAATATTGTAAATGCACAAACAGTAATTTCTCCGCATTGCAAGGTGCAATTCTGAAATTTTTTGCTTTTTCCTGCTCCTCTTAGCATGATAAAGAAGATTCAAAGAGAGTGAGATGCCAGCTCCTTTCATTCAGTCAGTAGCTTCAATCATTTCTGGTATATGAATAACATGATGTTTTTCAATGGCAAAAATCAATGAATATTGTAAATGCACAAACAGTAATTTCTCCGCATTGCAAGGTGCAATTCTGAAATTTTTTGCTTTTTCCTGCTCCTCTTAGCATGATAAAGAAGATTCAAAGAGAGTGAGATGCCAGCTCCTTTCATTCAGTCAGTAGCTTCAATCATTTCTGGACGTTTTTCAATGGCAAAAATCATTGAATATTGTAAATGCACAAACAGTAATTTCTCCGCATTGCAAGGTGCAATTCTGAAATTTTTTGCTTTTTCCTGCTCCTCTTTGAATGATAAAGAAGATTCAAAGAGAGTGAGATGCCAGCTCCTTTCATTCAGTCAGTAGCTTCAATCATTTCTGGTATATGAATAACATGATGTTTTTCAATGGCAAAAATCAATGAATATTGTAAATGCACAAACAGTAATTTCTCCGCATTGCAAGGTGCAATTCTGAAATTTTTTGCTTTTTCCTGCTCCTCTTAGCATGATAAAGAAGATTCAAAGAGAGTGAGATGCCAGCTCCTTTCATTCAGTCAGTAGCTTCAATCATTTCTGGACGTTTTTCAATGGCAAAAATCATTGAATATTGTAAATGCACAAACAGTAATTTCTCCGCATTGCAAGGTGCAATTCTGAAATTTTTTGCTTTTTCCTGCTCCTCTTTGAATGATAAAGAAGATTCAAAGAGAGTGAGATGCCAGCTCCTTTCATTCAGTCAGTAGCTTCAATCATTTCTGGTATATGAATAACATGATGTTTTTCAATGGCAAAAATCAATGAATATTGTAAATGCACAAACAGTAATTTCTCCGCATTGCAAGGTGCAATTCTGAAATTTTTTGCTTTTTCCTGCTCCTCTAAGCATGATAAAGAAGATTCAAAGAGAGTGAGATGCCAGCTCCTTTCATTCAGTCAGTAGCTTCAATCATTTCTGGACGTTTTTCAATGGCAAAAATCAATGAATATTGTAAATGCACAAACAGTAATTTCTCCGCATTGCAAGGTGCAATTCTGAAATTTTTTGCTTTTTCCTGCTCCTCTTAGCATGATAAACAAGATTCAAAGAGAGTGAGATGCCAGGTCCTTTCATTCAGTCAGTAGCTTCAATCATTTCTGGACGTTTTTCAATGGCAAAAATCAATGAATATTGTAAATGCACAAACAGTAATTTCTCCGCATTGCAAGGTGCAATTCTGAAAGGAGCTGGCATCTCACTCTCTTTGAATCTTCTTTATCATGCTAAGAGGAGCAGGAAAAAGCAAAAAATTTCAGAATTGCACCTTGCAATGCGGAGAAATTACTGTTTGTGCAATTACAATATTCATTGATTTTTGCCATTGAAAAACGTCCTGAAATGATTGAAGCTACTGACTGAATGAAAGGAGCTGGCATCTCACTCTCTTTGAATCTTCTTTATCATGCTAAGAGGAGCAGGAAAAAGCAAAAAATTTCAGAATTGCACCTTGCAATGCGGAGAAATTACTGTTTGTGCATTTACAATATTCATTGATTTTTGCCATTGAAAAACATCCAGAAATGATTGAAGCTACTGACTGAATGAAAGGAGCTGGCATCTCACTCTCTTTGAATCTTGTTTATCATGCTAAGAGGAGCAGGAAAAAGCAAAAAATTTCAGAATTGCACCTTGCAATGCGAAGAAATTACTGTATGTGCATTTACAATATTCATTGATTTTTGCCATTGAAAAACGTCCGGAAATGACAATGGCAATGGCAAAAATCAATGAATATTGTAAATGCACAAACAGTAATTTCTCCACATTGCAAGGTGCAATTCTGAAATTTTTTGCTTTTTCCTGCTAATCGTACCATGATAAATAAGATTCAAAGAGAGTGAGATGCCAGCTCCTTTCATTCAGTCAGTAGCTTCAATCATTTCTGGACGTTTTTCAATGGCAAAAATCAATGAATATTGTAAATGCACAAACAGTAATTTCTCCGCATTGCAAGGTGCAATTCTGAAATTTTTTGCTTTTTCCTGCTCCTCTTATCATGATAAAGAAGATTCAAAGAGAGTGAGATGCCAGCTCCTTTCATTCAGTCAGTAGCTTCAAACATTTCTGGTATATGAATAACATGATGTTTTTCAATGGCAAAAATCAATGAATATTGTAAATGCACAAACAGTAATTTCTCCGCATTGCAAGGTGCAATTCTGAAATTTTTTGCTTTTTCCTGCTCCTCTTAGCATGATAAAGAAGATTCAAAGAGAGTGAGATGCCAGCTCCTTTCATTCAGTCAGTAGCTTCAATCATTTCTGGACGTTTTTCAATGGCAAAAATCAATGAATATTGTAAATGCACAAACAGTAATTTCTCCGCATTGCAAGGTGCAATTCTGAAATTTTTTGCTTTTTCCTGCTCCTCTTAGCATGATAAAGAAGATTCAAAGAGAGTGAGATGCCAGCTCCTTTCATTCAGTCAGTAGCTTCAATCATTTCTGGACGTTTTTCAATGGCAAAAATCAATGAATATTGTAAATGCACAAACAGTAATTTCTCCGCATTGCAAGGTGCAATTCTGAAATTTTTTGCTTTTTCCTGCTCCTCTAAGCATGATAAAGAAGATTCAAAGAGAGTGAGATGCCAGCTCCTTTCATTCAGTCAGTAGCTTCAATCATTTCTGGACGTTTTTCAATGGCAAAAATCAATGAATATTGTAAATGCACAAACAGTAATTTCTCCGCATTGCAAGGTGCAATTCTGAAATTTTTTGCTTTTTCCTGCTCCTCTTAGCATGATAAACAAGATTCAAAGAGAGTGAGATGCCAGCTCCTTTCATTCAGTCAGTAGCTTCAATCATTTCTGGACGTTTTTCAATGGCAAAAATCAATGAATATTGTAAATGCACAAACAGTAATTTCTCCGCATTGCAAGGTGCAATTCTGAAAGGAGCTGGCATCTCACTCTCTTTGAATCTTCTTTATCATGCTAAGAGGAGCAGGAAAAAGCAAAAAATTTCAGAATTGCACCTTGCAATGCGGAGAAATTACTGTTTGTGCAATTGCAATATTCATTGATTTTTGCCATTGAAAAACGTCCTGAAATGATTGAAGCTACTGACTGAATGAAAGGAGCTGGCATCTCACTCTCTTTGAATCTTCTTTATCATGCTAAGAGGAGCAGGAAAAAGCAAAAAATTTCAGAATTGCACCTTGCAATGCGGAGAAATTACTGTTTGTGCATTTACAATATTCATTGATTTTTGCCATTGAAAAACGTCCAGAAATGATTGAAGCTACTGACTGAATGAAAGGAGCTGGCATCTCACTCTCTTTGAATCTTGTTTATCATGCTAAGAGGAGCAGGAAAAAGCAAAAAATTTCAGAATTGCACCTTGCAATGCGAAGAAATTACTGTATGTGCATTTACAATATTCATTGATTTTTGCCATTGAAAAACGTCCAGAAATGACAATGGCAATGGCAAAAATCAATGAATATTGTAAATGCACAAACAGTAAATTCTCCACATTGCAAGGTGCAATTCTGAAATTTTTTGCTTTTTCCTGCTCCTCTTAGCATGATAAAGAAGATTCAAAGAGAGTGAGATGCCAGCTCCTTTCATTCAGTCAGTAGCTTCAATCATTTCTGGACGTTTTTCAATGGCAAAAATCAATGAATATTGTAAATGCACAAACAGTAATTTCTCCGCATTGCAAGGTGCAATTCTGAAATTTTTTGCTTTTTCCTGCTCCTCTTAGCATGATAAAGAAGATTCAAAGAGAGTGAGATGCCAGCTCCTTTCATTCAGTCAGTAGCTTCAAACATTTCTGGTATATGAATAACATGATGTTTTTCAATGGCAAAAATCAATGAATATTGTAAATGCACAAACAGTAATTTCTCCGCATTGCAAGGTGCAATTCTGAAATTTTTTGCTTTTTCCTGCTCCTCTTAGCATGATAAAGAAGATTCAAAGAGAGTGAGATGCCAGCTCCTTTCATTCAGTCAGTAGCTTCAATCATTTCTGGACGTTTTTCAATGGCAAAAATCATTGAATATTGTAAATGCACAAACAGTAATTTCTCCGCATTGCAAGGTGCAATTCTGAAATTTTTTGCTTTTTCCTGCTCCTCTTTGAATGATAAAGAAGATTCAAAGAGAGTGAGATGCCAGCTCCTTTCATTCAGTCAGTAGCTTCAATCATTTCTGGTATATGAATAACATGATGTTTTTCAATGGCAAAAATCAATGAATATTGTAAATGCACAAACAGTAATTTCTCCGCATTGCAAGGTGCAATTCTGAAATTTTTTGCTTTTTCCTGCTCCTCTTAGCATGATAAAGAAGATTCAAAGAGAGTGAGATGCCAGCTCCTTTCATTCAGTCAGTAGCTTCAATCATTTCTGGACGTTTTTCAATGGCAAAAATCATTGAATATTGTAAATGCACAAACAGTAATTTCTCCGCATTGCAAGGTGCAATTCTGAAATTTTTTGCTTTTTCCTGCTCCTCTTTGAATGATAAAGAAGATTCAAAGAGAGTGAGATTCCAGCTCCTTTCATTCAGTCAGTAGCTTCAATCATTTCTGGTATATGAATAACATGATGTTTTTCAATGGCAAAAAATCAATGAATATTGTAAATGCACAAACAGTAATTTCTCCGCATTGCAAGGTGCAATTCTGAAATTTTTTGCTTTTTCCTGCTCCTCTAAGCATGATAAAGAAGATTCAAAGAGAGTGAGATGCCAGCTCCTTTCATTCAGTCAGTAGCTTCAATCATTTCTGGACGTTTTTCAATGGCAAAAATCAATGAATATTGTAAATGCACAAACAGTAATTTCTCCGCATTGCAAGGTGCAATTCTGAAATTTTTTGCTTTTTCCTGCTCCTCTTAGCATGATAAACAAGATTCAAAGAGCGTGAGATGCCAGGTCCTTTCATTCAGTCAGTAGCTACAATCATTTCTGGACGTTTTTCAATGGCAAAAATCAATGAATATTGTAAATGCACAAACAGTAATTTCTCCGCATTGCAAGGTGCAATTCTGAAAGGAGCTGGCATCTCACTCTCTTTGAATCTTCTTTATCATGCTAAGAGGAGCAGGAAAAAGCAAAAAATTTCAGAATTGCACCTTGCAATGCGGAGAAATTACTGTTTGTGCAATTACAATATTCATTGATTTTTGCCATTGAAAAACGTCCTGAAATGATTGAAGCTACTGACTGAATGAAAGGAGCTGGCATCTCACTCTCTTTGAATCTTCTTTATCATGCTAAGAGGAGCAGGAAAAAGCAAAAAATTTCAGAATTGCACCTTGCAATGCGGAGAAATTACTGTTTGTGCATTTACAATATTCATTGATTTTTGCCATTGAAAAATGTCCAGAAATGATTGAAGCTACTGACTGAATGAAAGGAGCTGGCATCTCACTCTCTTTGAATCTTGTTTATCATGCTAAGAGGAGCAGGAAAAAGCAAAAAATTTCAGAATTGCACCTTGCAATGCGAAGAAATTACTGTATGTGCATTTACAATATTCATTGATTTTTGCCATTGAAAAACGTCCGGAAATGACAATGGCAATGGCAAAAATCAATGAATATTGTAAATGCACAAACAGTAATTTCTCCACATTGCAAGGTGCAATTCTGAAATTTTTTGCTTTTTCCTGCTAATCGTACCATGATAAATAAGATTCAAAGAGAGTGAGATGCCAGCTCCTTTCATTCAGTCAGTAGCTTCAATCATTTCTGGACGTTTTTCAATGGCAAAAATCAATGAATATTGTAAATGCACAAACAGTAATTTCTCCGCATTGCAAGGTGCAATTCTGAAATTTTTTGCTTTTTCCTGCTCCTTTTATCATGATAAAGAAGATTCAAAGAGAGTGAGATGCCAGCTCCTTTCATTCAGTCAGTAGCTTCAAACATTTCTGGTATATGAATAACATGATGTTTTTCAATGGCAAAAATCAATGAATATTGTAAATGCACAAACAGTAATTTCTCCACATTGCAAGTTGCAATTCTGAAATTTTTTGCTTTTTCCTGCTCCTCTTAGCATGATAAAGAAGATTCAAAGAGAGTGAGATGCCAGCTCCTTTCATTCAGTCAGTAGCTTCAATCATTTCTGGACGTTTTTCAATGGCAAAAATCAATGAATATTGTAAATGCACAAACAGCAATTTCTCCGCATTGCAAGGTGCAATTCTGAAATTTTTTGCTTTTTCCTGCTCCTCTTAGCATGATAAAGAAGATTCAAAGAGAGTGAGATGCCAGCTCCTTTCATTCAGTCAGTAGCTGCAATCATTTCTGGACGTTTTTCAATGGCAAAAATCAATGAATATTGTAAATGCACAAACAGTAATTTCTCCGCATTGCAAGGTGCAATTCTGAAATTTTTTGCTTTTTCCTGCTCCTCTTAGCATGATAAAGAAGATTCAAAGAGAGTGAGATGCCAGCTCCTTTCATTCAGTCAGTAGCTTCAAACATTTCTGGTATATGAATAACATGATGTTTTTCAATGGCAAAAATCAATGAATATTGTAAATGCACAAACAGTAATTTCTCCGCATTGCAAGGTGCAATTCTGAAATTTTTTGCTTTTTCCTGCTCCTCTTAGCATGATAAAGAAGATTCAAAGAGAGTGAGATGCCAGCTCCTTTCATTCAGTCAGTAGCTTCAATCATTTCTGGATGTTTTTCAATGGCAAAAATCAATGAATATTGTAAATGCACAAACAGTAATTTCTCCGCATTGCAAGGTGCAATTCTGAAATTTTTTGCTTTTTCCTGCTCCTCTTAGCATGATAAAGAAGATTCAAAGAGAGTGAGATGCCAGCTCCTTTCATTCAGTCAGTAGCTTCAAACATTTCTGGTATATGAATAACATGATGTTTTTCAATGGCAAAAATCAATGAATATTGTAAATGCACAAACAGTAATTTCTCCGCATTGCAAGGTGCAATTCTGAAATTTTTTGCTTTTTCCTGCTCCTCTTAGCATGATAAAGAAGATTCAAAGAGAGTGAGATGCCAGCTCCTTTCATTCAGTCAGTAGCTTCAATCATTTCTGGACGTTTTTCAATGGCAAAAATCATTGAATATTGTAAATGCACAAACAGTAATTTCTCCGCATTGCAAGGTGCAATTCTGAAAGGAGCTGGCATCTCACTCTCTTTGAATCTTCTTTATCATGCTAAGAGGAGCAGGAAAAAGCAAAAAATTTCAGAATTGCACCTTGCAATGCGGAGAAATTACTGTTTGTGCAATTGCAATATTCATTGATTTTTGCCATTGAAAAACGTCCTGAAATGATTGAAGCTACTGACTGAATGAAAGGAGCTGGCATCTCACTCTCTTTGAATCTTCTTTATCATGCTAAGAGGAGCAGGAAAAAGCAAAAAATTTCAGAATTGCACCTTGCAATGCGGAGAAATTACTGTTTGTGCATTTACAATATTCATTGATTTTTGCCATTGAAAAACGTCCAGAAATGATTGAAGCTACTGACTGAATGAAAGGAGCTGGCATCTCACTCTCTTTGAATTTTGTTTATCATGCTAAGAGGAGCAGGAAAAAGCAAAAAATTTCAGAATTGCACCTTGCAATGCGAAGAAATTACTGTATGTGCATTTACAATATTCATTGATTTTTGCCATTGAAAAACGTCCAGAAATGACAATGGCAATGGCAAAAATCAATGAATATTGTAAATGCACAAACAGTAAATTCTCCACATTGCAAGGTGCAATTCTGAAATTTTTTGCTTTTTCCTGCTAATCGTAGCATGATAAATAAGATTCAAAGAGAGTGAGATGCCAGCTCCTTTCATTCAGTCAGTAGCTTCAATCATTTCTGGACGTTTTTCAATGGCAAAAATCAATGAATATTGTAAATGCACAAACAGTAATTTCTCCGCATTGCAAGGTGCAACTCTGAAATTTTTTGCTTTTTCCTGCTCCTCTTATCATGATAAAGAAGATTCAAAGAGAGTGAGATGCCAGCTCCTTTCATTCAGTCAGTAGCTTCAAACATTTCTGGTATATGAATAACATGATGTTTTTCAATGGCAAAAATCAATGAATATTGTAAATGCACAAACAGTAATTTCTCCGCATTGCAAGGTGCAATTCTGAAATTTTTTGCTTTTTCCTGCTCCTCTTAGCATGATAAAGAAGATTCAAAGAGAGTGAGATGCCAGCTCCTTTCATTCAGTCAGTAGCTTCAATCATTTCTGGACGTTTTTCAATGGCAAAAATCAATGAATATTGTAAATGCACAAACAGTAATTTCTCCGCATTGCAAGGTGCAATTCTGAAATTTTTTGCTTTTTCCTGCTCCTCTTAGCATGATAAAGAAGATTCAAAGAGAGTGAGATGCCAGCTCCTTTCATTCAGTCAGTAGCTTCAATCATTTCTGGACGTTTTTCAATGGCAAAAATCAATGAATATTGTAAATGCACAAACAGTAATTTCTCCGCATTGCAAGGTGCAATTCTGAAATTTTTTGCTTTTTCCTGCTCCTCTTAGCATGATAAAGAAGATTCAAAGAGAGTGAGATGCCAGCTCCTTTCATTCAGTCAGTAGCTTCAAACATTTCTGGTATATGAATAACATGATGTTTTTCAATGGCAAAAATCAATGAATATTGTAAATGCACAAACAGTAATTTCTCCGCATTGCAAGGTGCAATTCTGAAATTTTTTGCTTTTTCCTGCTCCTCTTAGCATGATAAAGAAGATTCAAAGAGAGTGAGATGCCAGCTCCTTTCATTCAGTCAGTAGCTTCAATCATTTCTGGACGTTTTTCAATGGCAAAAATCATTGAATATTGTAAATGCACAAACAGTAATTTCTCCGCATTGCAAGGTGCAATTCTGAAATTTTTTGCTTTTTCCTGCTCCTCTTTGAATGATAAAGAAGATTCAAAGAGAGTGAGATGCCAGCTCCTTTCATTCAGTCAGTAGCTTCAATCATTTCTGGTATATGAATAACATGATGTTTTTCAATGGCAAAAATCAATGAATATTGTAAATGCACAAACAGTAATTTCTCCGCATTGCAAGGTGCAATTCTGAAATTTTTTGCTTTTTCCTGCTCCTCTTAGCATGATAAAGAAGATTCAAAGAGAGTGAGATGCCAGCTCCTTTCATTCAGTCAGTAGCTTCAATCATTTCTGGACGTTTTTCAATGGCAAAAATCAATGAATATTGTAAATGCACAAACAGTAATTTCTCCGCATTGCAAGGTGCAATTCTGAAATTTTTTGCTTTTTCCTGCTCCTCTTAGCATGATAAACAAGATTCAAAGAGCGTGAGATGCCAGGTCCTTTCATTCAGTCAGTAGCTACAATCATTTCTGGACGTTTTTCAATGGCAAAAATCAATGAATATTGTAAATGCACAAACAGTAATTTCTCCGCATTGCAAGGTGCAATTCTGAAAGGAGCTGGCATCTCACTCTCTTTGAATCTTCTTTATCATGCTAAGAGGAGCAGGAAAAAGCAAAAAATTTCAGAATTGCACCTTGCAATGCGGAGAAATTACTGTTTGTGCAATTACAATATTCATTGATTTTTGCCATTGAAAAACGTCCTGAAATGATTGAAGCTACTGACTGAATGAAAGGAGCTGGCATCTCACTCTCTTTGAATCTTCTTTATCATGCTAAGAGGAGCAGGAAAAAGCAAAAAATTTCAGAATTGCACCTTGCAATGCGGAGAAATTACTGTTTGTGCATTTACAATATTCATTGATTTTTGCCATTGAAAAATGTCCAGAAATGATTGAAGCTACTGACTGAATGAAAGGAGCTGGCATCTCACTCTCTTTGAATCTTGTTTATCATGCTAAGAGGAGCAGGAAAAAGCAAAAAATTTCAGAATTGCACCTTGCAATGCGAAGAAATTACTGTATGTGCATTTACAATATTCATTGATTTTTGCCATTGAAAAACGTCCGGAAATGACAATGGCAATGGCAAAAATCAATGAATATTGTAAATGCACAAACAGTAATTTCTCCACATTGCAAGGTGCAATTCTGAAATTTTTTGCTTTTTCCTGCTAATCGTACCATGATAAATAAGATTCAAAGAGAGTGAGATGCCAGCTCCTTTCATTCAGTCAGTAGCTTCAATCATTTCTGGACGTTTTTCAATGGCAAAAATCAATGAATATTGTAAATGCACAAACAGTAATTTCTCCGCATTGCAAGGTGCAATTCTGAAATTTTTTGCTTTTTCCTGCTCCTTTTATCATGATAAAGAAGATTCAAAGAGAGTGAGATGCCAGCTCCTTTCATTCAGTCAGTAGCTTCAAACATTTCTGGTATATGAATAACATGATGTTTTTCAATGGCAAAAATCAATGAATATTGTAAATGCACAAACAGTAATTTCTCCACATTGCAAGTTGCAATTCTGAAATTTTTTGCTTTTTCCTGCTCCTCTTAGCATGATAAAGAAGATTCAAAGAGAGTGAGATGCCAGCTCCTTTCATTCAGTCAGTAGCTTCAATCATTTCTGGACGTTTTTCAATGGCAAAAATCAATGAATATTGTAAATGCACAAACAGCAATTTCTCCGCATTGCAAGGTGCAATTCTGAAATTTTTTGCTTTTTCCTGCTCCTCTTAGCATGATAAAGAAGATTCAAAGAGAGTGAGATGCCAGCTCCTTTCATTCAGTCAGTAGCTGCAATCATTTCTGGACGTTTTTCAATGGCAAAAATCAATGAATATTGTAAATGCACAAACAGTAATTTCTCCGCATTGCAAGGTGCAATTCTGAAATTTTTTGCTTTTTCCTGCTCCTCTTAGCATGATAAAGAAGATTCAAAGAGAGTGAGATGCCAGCTCCTTTCATTCAGTCAGTAGCTTCAAACATTTCTGGTATATGAATAACATGATGTTTTTCAATGGCAAAAATCAATGAATATTGTAAATGCACAAACAGTAATTTCTCCGCATTGCAAGGTGCAATTCTGAAATTTTTTGCTTTTTCCTGCTCCTCTTAGCATGATAAAGAAGATTCAAAGAGAGTGAGATGCCAGCTCCTTTCATTCAGTCAGTAGCTTCAATCATTTCTGGATGTTTTTCAATGGCAAAAATCAATGAATATTGTAAATGCACAAACAGTAATTTCTCCGCATTGCAAGGTGCAATTCTGAAATTTTTTGCTTTTTCCTGCTCCTCTTAGCATGATAAAGAAGATTCAAAGAGAGTGAGATGCCAGCTCCTTTCATTCAGTCAGTAGCTTCAAACATTTCTGGTATATGAATAACATGATGTTTTTCAATGGCAAAAATCAATGAATATTGTAAATGCACAAACAGTAATTTCTCCGCATTGCAAGGTGCAATTCTGAAATTTTTTGCTTTTTCCTGCTCCTCTTAGCATGATAAAGAAGATTCAAAGAGAGTGAGATGCCAGCTCCTTTCATTCAGTCAGTAGCTTCAATCATTTCTGGACGTTTTTCAATGGCAAAAATCATTGAATATTGTAAATGCACAAACAGTAATTTCTCCGCATTGCAAGGTGCAATTCTGAAATTTTTTGCTTTTTCCTGCTCCTCTTTGAATGATAAAGAAGATTCAAAGAGAGAGAGATGCCAGCTCCTTTCATTCAGTCAGTAGCTTCAATCATTTCTGGTATATGAATAACATGATGTTTTTCAATGGCAAAAATCAATGAATATTGTAAATGCACAAACAGTAATTTCTCCGCATTGCAAGGTGCAATTCTGAAATTTTTTGCTTTTTCCTGCTCCTCTTAGCATGATAAAGAAGATTCAAAGAGAGTGAGATGCCAGCTCCTTTCATTCAGTCAGTAGCTTCAATCATTTCTGGACGTTTTTCAATGGCAAAAATCATTGAATATTGTAAATGCACAAACAGTAATTTCTCCGCATTGCAAGGTGCAATTCTGAAATTTTTTGCTTTTTCCTGCTCCTCTTTGAATGATAAAGAAGATTCAAAGAGAGTGAGATGCCAGCTCCTTTCATTCAGTCAGTAGCTTCAATCATTTCTGGTATATGAATAACATGATGTTTTTCAATGGCAAAAATCAATGAATATTGTAAATGCAAAAACAGTAATTTCTCCGCATTGCAAGGTGCAATTCTGAAATTTTTTGCTTTTTCCTGCTCCTCTAAGCATGATAAAGAAGATTCAAAGAGAGTGAGATGCCAGCTCCTTTCATTCAGTCAGTAGCTTCAATCATTTCTGGACGTTTTTCAATGGCAAAAATCAATGAATATTGTAAATGCACAAACAGTAATTTCTCCGCATTGCAAGGTGCAATTCTGAAATTTTTTGCTTTTTCCTGCTCCTCTTAGCATGATAAACAAGATTCAAAGAGAGTGAGATGCCAGGTCCTTTCATTCAGTCAGTAGCTTCAATCATTTCTGGACGTTTTTCAATGGCAAAAATCAATGAATATTGTAAATGCACAAACAGTAATTTCTCGGCATTGCAAGGTGCAATTCTGAAAGGAGCTGGCATCTCACTCTCTTTGAATCTTCTTTATCATGCTAAGAGGAGCAGGAAAAAGCAAAAAATTTCAGAATTGCACCTTGCAATGCGGAGAAATTACTGTTTGTGCAATTACAATATTCATTGATTTTTGCCATTGAAAAACGTCCTGAAATGATTGAAGCTACTGACTGAATGAAAGGAGCTGGCATCTCACTCTCTTTGAATCTTCTTTATCATGCTAAGAGGAGCAGGAAAAAGCAAAAAATTTCAGAATTGCACCTTGCAATGCGGAGAAATTACTGTTTGTGCATTTACAATATTCATTGATTTTTGCCATTGAAAAACGTCCAGAAATGATTGAAGCTACTGACTGAATGAAAGGAGCTGGCATCTCACTCTCTTTGAATCTTGTTTATCATGCTAAGAGGAGCAGGAAAAAGCAAAAAATTTCAGAATTGCGCCTTGCAATGCGAAGAAATTACTGTATGTGCATTTACAATATTCATTGATTTTTGCAATTGAAAAACGTCCGGAAATGACAATGGCAATGACAAAAATCAATGAATATTGTAAATGCACAAACAGTAATTTCTCCACATTGCAAGGTGCAATTCTGAAATTTTTTGCTTTTTCCTGCTAATCGTACCATGATAAATAAGATTCAAAGAGAGTGAGATGCCAGCTCCTTTCATTCAGTCAGTAGCTTCAATCATTTCTGGACGTTTTTCAATGGCAAAAATCAATGAATATTGTAAATGCACAAACAGTAATTTCTCCGCATTGCAAGGTGCAATTCTGAAATTTTTTGCTTTTTCCTGCTCCTCTTATCATGATAAAGAAGATTCAAAGAGAGTGAGATGCCAGCTCCTTTCATTCAGTCAGTAGCTTCAAACATTTCTGGTATATGAATAACATGATGTTTTTCAATGGCAAAAATCAATGAATATTGTAAATGCACAAACAGTAATTTCTCCACATTGCAAGTTGCAATTCTGAAATTTTTGCTTTTTCCTGCTCCTCTTAGCATGATAAAGAAGATTCAAAGAGAGTGAGATGCCAGCTCCTTTCATTCAGTCAGTAGCTTCAATCATTTCTGGACGTTTTTCAATGGCAAAAATCAATGAATATTGTAAATGCACAAACAGTAATTTCTCCACATTGCAAGTTGCAATTCTGAAATTTTTGCTTTTTCCTGCTCCTCTTAGCATGATAAAGAAGATTCAAAGAGAGTGAGATGCCAGCTCCTTTCATTCAGTCAGTAGCTTCAATCATTTCTGGACGTTTTTCAATGGCAAAAATCAATGAATATTGTAAATGCACAAACAGCAATTTCTCCGCATTGCAAGGTGCAATTCTGAAATTTTTTGCTTTTTCCTGCTCCTCTTAGCATGATAAAGAAGATTCAAAGAGAGTGAGATGCCAGCTCCTTTCATTCAGTCAGTAGCTTCAATCATTTCTGGACGTTTTTCAATGGCAAAAATCAATGAATATTGTAAATGCACAAACAGTAATTTCTCCGCACTGCAAGGTGCAATTCTGAAATTTTTTGCTTTTTCCTGCTCCTCTTAGCATGATAAAGAAGATTCAAAGAGAGTGAGATGCCAGCTCCTTTCATTCAGTCAGTAGCTTCAAACATTTCTGGTATATTAATAACATGATGTTTTTCAATGGCAAAAATCAATGAATATTGTAAATGCACAAACAGTAATTTCTCCGCATTGCAAGGTGCAATTCTGAAATTTTTTGCTTTTTCCTGCTCCTCTTAGCATGATAAAGAAGATTCAAAGAGAGTGAGATGCCAGCTCCTTTCATTCAGTCAGTAGCTTCAATCATTTCTGGACGTTTTTCAATGGCAAAAATCAATGAATATTGTAAATGCACAAACAGTAATTTCTCCGCATTGCAAGGTGCAATTCTGAAATTTTTTGCTTTTTCCTGCTCCTCTTAGCATGATAAAGAAGATTCAAAGAGAGTGAGATGCCAGCTCCTTTCATTCAGTCAGTAGCTTCAATCATTTCTGGACGTTTTTCAATGGCAAAAATCAATGAATTTTGTAAATGCACAAACAGTAATTTCTCGGCATTGCAAGGTGCAATTCTGAAATTTTTTGCTTTTTCCTGCTCCTCTTAGCATGATAAAGAAGATTCAAAGAGAGTGAGATGCCAGCTCCTTTCATTCAGTCAGTAGCTTCAAACATTTCTGGTATATGAATAACATGATGTTTTTCAATGGCAAAAATCAATGAATATTGTAAATGCACAAACAGTAATTTCTCCGCATTGCAAGGTGCAATTCTGAAATTTTTTGCTTTTTCCTGCTCCTCTTAGCATGATAAAGAAGATTCAAAGAGAGTGAGATGCCAGCTCCTTTCATTCAGTCAGTAGCTTCAATCATTTCTGGACGTTTTTCAATGGCAAAAATCATTGAATATTGTAAATGCACAAACAGTAATTTCTCCGCATTGCAAGGTGCAATTCTGAAATTTTTTGCTTTTTCCTGCTCCTCTTTGAATGATAAAGAAGATTCAAAGAGAGTGAGATGCCAGCTCCTTTCATTCAGTCAGTAGCTTCAATCATTTCTGGTATATGAATAACATGATGTTTTTCAATGGCAAAAATCAATGAATATTGTAAATGCACAAACAGTAATTTCTCCGCATTGCAAGGTGCAATTCTGAAATTTTTTGCTTTTTCCTGCTCCTCTAAGCATGATAAAGAAGATTCAAAGAGAGTGAGATGCCAGCTCCTTTCATTCAGTCAGTAGCTTCAATCATTTCTGGACGTTTTTCAATGGCAAAAATCAATGAATATTGTAAATGCACAAACAGTAATTTCTCCGCATTGCAAGGTGCAATTCTGAAATTTTTTGCTTTTTCCTGCTCCTCTTAGCATGATAAACAAGATTCAAAGAGAGTGAGATGCCAGCTCCTTTCATTCAGTCAGTAGCTTCAATCATTTCTGGACGTTTTTCAATGGCAAAAATCAATGAATATTGTAAATGCACAAACAGTAATTTCTCCGCATTGCAAGGTGCAATTCTGAAAGGAGCTGGCATCTCACTCTCTTTGAATCTTCTTTATCATGCTAAGAGGAGCAGGAAAAAGCAAAAAATTTCAGAATTGCACCTTGCAATGCGGAGAAATTACTGTTTGTGCAATTACAATATTCATTGATTTTTGCCATTGAAAAACGTCCTGAAATGATTGAAGCTACTGACTGAATGAAAGTAGCTGGCATCTCACTCTCTTTGAATCTTCTTTATCATGCTAAGAGGAGCAGGAAAAAGCAAAAAATTTCAGAATTGCACCTTGCAATGCGGAGAAATTACTGTTTGTGCATTTACAATATTCATTGATTTTTGCCATTGAAAAACGTCCAGAAATGATTGAAGCTACTGACTGAATGAAAGGAGCTGGCATCTCACTCTCTTTGAATCTTGTTTATCATGCTAAGAGGAGCAGGAAAAAGCAAAAAATTTCAGAATTGCACCTTGCAATGCGAAGAAATTACTGTATGTGCATTTACAATATTCATTGATTTTTGCCATTGAAAAACGTCCAGAAATGACAATGGCAATGGCAAAAATCAATGAATATTGTAAATGCACAAACAGTAATTTCTCCACATTGCAAGGTGCAATTCTGAAATTTTTTGCTTTTTCCTGCTAATCGTAGCATGATAAATAAGATTCAAAGAGAGTGAGATGCCAGCTCCTTTCATTCAGTCAGTAGCTTCAATCATTTCTGGACGTTTTTCAATGGCAAAAATCAATGAATATTGTAAATGCACAAACAGTAATTTCTCCGCATTGCAAGGTGCAATTCTGAAATTTTTTGCTTTTTCCTGCTCCTCTTATCATGATAAAGAAGATTCAAAGAGAGTGAGATGCCAGCTCCTTTCATTCAGTCAGTAGCTTCAAACATTTCTGGTATATGAATAACATGATGTTTTTCAATGGCAAAAATCAATGAATATTGTAAATGCACAAACAGTAATTTCTCCGCATTGCAAGGTGCAATTCTGAAATTTTTTGCTTTTTCCTGCTCCTCTTAGCATGATAAAGAAGATTCAAAGAGAGTGAGATGCCAGCTCCTTTCATTCAGTCAGTAGCTTCAATCATTTCTGGACGTTTTTCAATGGCAAAAATCAATGAATATTGTAAATGCACAAACAGTAATTTCTCCGCATTGCAAGGTGCAATTCTGAAATTTTTTGCTTTTTCCTGCTCCTCTTAGCATGATAAAGAAGATTCAAAGAGAGTGAGATGCCAGCTCCTTTCATTCAGTCAGTAGCTTCAATCATTTCTGGACGTTTTTCAATGGCAAAAATCAATGAATATTGTAAATGCACAAACAGTAATTTCTCCGCATTGCAAGGTGCAATTCTGAAATTTTTTGCTTTTTCCTGCTCCTCTTAGCATGATAAAGAAGATTCAAAGAGAGTGAGATGCCAGCTCCTTTCATTCAGTCAGTAGCTTCAAACATTTCTGGTATATGAATAACATGATGTTTTTCAATGGCAAAAATCAATGAATATTGTAAATGCACAAACAGTAATTTCTCCGCATTGCAAGGTGCAATTCTGAAATTTTTTGCTTTTTCCTGCTCCTCTTAGCATGATAAAGAAGATTCAAAGAGAGTGAGATGCCAGCTCCTTTCATTCAGTCAGTAGCTTCAATCATTTCTGGACGTTTTTCAATGTCAAAAATCATTGAATATTGTAAATGCACAAACAGTAATTTCTCCGCATTGCAAGGTGCAATTCTGAAATTTTTTGCTTTTTCCTGCTCCTCTTTGAATGATAAAGAAGATTCAAAGAGAGTGAGATGCCAGCTCCTTTCATTCAGTCAGTAGCTTCAATCATTTCTGGTATATGAATAACATGATGTTTTTCAATGGCAAAAATCAATGAATATTGTAAATGCACAAACAGTAATTTCTCCGCATTGCAAGGTGCAATTCTGAAATTTTTTGCTTTTTCCTGCTCCTCTAAGCATGATAAACAAGATTCAAAGAGAGTGAGATGCCAGCTCCTTTCATTCAGTCAGTAGCTTCAATCATTTCTGGACATTTTTCAATGGCAAAAATCAATGAATATTGTAAATGCACAAACAGTAATTTCTCCGCATTGCAAGGTGCAATTCTGAAAGGAGCTGGCATCTCACTCTCTTTGAATCTTCTTTATCATGCTAAGAGGAGCAGGAAAAAGCAAAAAATTTCAGAATTGCACCTTGCAATGCGGAGAAATTACTGTTTGTGCAATTGCAATATTCATTGATTTTTGCCATTGAAAAACGTCCTGAAATGATTGAAGCTACTGACTGAATGAAAGGAGCTGGCATCTCACTCTCTTTGAATCTTCTTTATCATGCTAAGAGGAGCAGGAAAAAGCAAAAAATTTCAGAATTGCACCTTGCAATGCGGAGAAATTACTGTTTGTGCATTTACAATATTCATTGATTTTTGCCATTGAAAAACGTCCAGAAATGATTGAAGCTACTGACTGAATGAAAGGAGCTGGCATCTCACTCTCTTTGAATCTTGTTTATCATGCTAAGAGGAGCAGGAAAAAGCAAAAAATTTCAGAATTGCACCTTGCAATGCGAAGAAATTACTGTATGTGCATTTACAATATTCATTGATTTTTGCCATTGAAAAACGTCCAGAAATGACAATGGCAATGGCAAAAATCAATGAATATTGTAAATGCACAAACAGTAATTTCTCCACATTGCAAGGTGCAATTCTGAAATTTTTTGCTTTTTCCTGCTAATCGTAGCATGATAAATAAGATTCAAATAGAGTGAGATGCCAGCTCCTTTCATTCAGTCAGTAGCTTCAATCATTTCTGGACGTTTTTCAATGGCAAAAATCAATGAATATTCTAAATGCACAAACAGTAATTTCTCCGCATTGCAAGGTGCAATTCTGAAATTTTTTGCTTTTTCCTGCTCCTCTTATCATGATAAAGAAGATTCAAAGAGAGTGAGATGCCAGCTCCTTTCATTCAGTCAGTAGCTTCAAACATTTCTGGTATATGAATAACATGATGTTTTTCAATGGCAAAAATCAATGAATATTGTAAATGCACAAACAGTAATTTCTCCGCATTGCAAGGTGCAATTCTGAAATTTTTTGCTTTTTCCTGCTCCTCTTAGCATGATAAAGAAGATTCAAAGAGAGTGAGATGCCAGCTCCTTTCATTCAGTCAGTAGCTTCAATCATTTCTGGACGTTTTTCAATGGCAAAAATCAATGAATATTGTAAATGCACAAACAGTAATTTCTCCGCATTGCAAGGTGCAATTCTGAAATTTTTTGCTTTTTCCTGCTCCTCTTAGCATGATAAAGAAGATTCAAAGAGAGTGAGATGCCAGCTCCTTTCATTCAGTCAGTAGCTTCAATCATTTCTGGACGTTTTTCAATGGCAAAAATCAATGAATATTGTAAATGCACAAACAGTAATTTCTCCGCATTGCAAGGTGCAATTCTGAAATTTTTTGCTTTTTCCTGCTCCTCTTAGCATGATAAAGAAGATTCAAAGAGAGTGAGATGCCAGCTCCTTTCATTCAGTCATTAGCTTCAAACATTTCTGGTATATGAATAACATGATGTTTTTCAATGGCAAAAATCAATGAATATTGTAAATGCACAAACAGTAATTTCTCCGCATTGCAAGGTGCAATTCTGAAATTTTTTGCTTTTTCCTGCTCCTCTTAGCATGATAAAGAAGATTCAAAGAGAGTGAGATGCCAGCTCCTTTCATTCAGTCAGTAGCTTCAATCATTTCTGGACGTTTTTCAATGGCAAAAATCAATGAATATTGTAAATGCACAAACAGTAATTTCTCCACATTGCAAGGTGCAATTCTGAAATTTTTTGCTTTTTCCTGCTCCTCTTAGCATGATAAAGAAGATTCAAAGAGAGTGAGATGCCAGCTCCTTTCATTCAGTCAGTAGCTTCAATCATTTCTGGACGTTTTTCAATGGCAAAAATCAATGAATATTGTAAATGCACAAACAGTAATTTCTCCGCATTGCAAGGTGCAATTCTGAAATTTTTTGCTTTTTCCTGCTCCTCTTAGCATGATAAAGAAGATTCAAAGAGAGTGAGATGCCAGCTCCTTTCATTCAGTCAGTAGCTTCAAACATTTCTGGTATATGAATAACATGATGTTTTTCAATGGCAAAAATCAATGAATATTGTAAATGCACAAACAGTAATTTCTCCGCATTGCAAGGTGCAATTCTGAAATTTTTTGCTTTTTCCTGCTCCTCTTAGCATGATAAAGAAGATTCAAAGAGAGTGAGATGCCAGCTCCTTTCATTCAGTCAGTAGCTTCAATCATTTCTGGACGTTTTTCAATGGCAAAAATCAATGAATATTGTAAATGCACAAACAGAAATTTCTCCGCATTGCAAGGTGCAATTCTGAAATTTTTTGCTTTTTCCTGCTCCTCTTAGCATGATAAAGAAGATTCAAAGAGAGTGAGATGCCAGCTCCTTTCATTCAGTCAGTAGCTTCAATCATTTCTGGACGTTTTTCAATGGCAAAGATCAATGAATATTGTAAATGTACAAACAGTAATTTCTCCGCATTGCAAGGTGCAATTCTGAAATTTTTTGCTTTTTCCTGCTCCTCTTAGCATGATAAAGAAGATTCAAAGAGAGTGAGATGCCAGCTCCTTTCATTCAGTCAGTAGCTTCAAACATTTCTGGTATATGAATAACATGATGTTTTTCAATGGCAAAAATCAATGAATATTGTAAATGCACAAACAGTAATTTCTCCGCATTGCAAGGTGCAATTCTGAAATTTTTTGCTTTTTCCTGCTCCTCTTAGCATGATAAAGAAGATTCAAAGAGAGTGAGATGCCAGCTCCTTTCATTCAGTCAGTAGCTTCAATCATTTCTGGACGTTTTTCAATGGCAAAAATCATTGAACATTGTAAATGCTCAAACAGTAATTTCTCCGCATTGCAAGGTGCAATTCTGAAATTTTTTGCTTTTTCCTGCTCCTCTTAGCATGATAAAGAAGATTCAAAGAGAATGAGATGCCAGCTCCTTTCATTCAGTCAGTAGCTTCAATCATTTCTGGTATATGAATAACATGATGTTTTTCAATGGCAAAAATCAATGAATATTGTAAATGCACAAACAGTAATTTCTCCGCATTGCAAGGTGCAATTATGAAATTTTTTACATTTTCCTGCTCCTCTTAGCATGATAAAGAAGATTCAAAGAGAGTGAGATGCCAGCTCCTTTCATTCAGTCAGTAGCTTCAATCATTTCTGGATGTTTTTCAATGGCAAAAATCAATGAATATTGTAAATGCACAAACAGTAATTTCTCCGCATTGCAAGGTGCAATTCTGAAATTTTTTGCTTTTTCCTGCTCCACTTAGCATGATAAAGAAGATTCAAAGAGAGTGAGATGCCAGCTCCTTTCATTCAGTCAGTAGCTTCAAACATTTCTGGTATATGAATAACATGATGTTTTTCAATGGCAAAAATCAATGAATATTGTAAATGCACAAACAGTAATTTCTCCGCATTGCAAGGTGCAATTCTGAAATTTTTTGCTTTTTCCTGCTCCTCTTAGCATGATAAAGAAGATTCAAAGAGAGTGAGATGCCAGCTCCTTTCATTCAGTCAGTAGCTTCAAACATTTCTGGTATATGAATAACATGATGTTTTTCAATGGCAAAAATCAATGAATATTGTAAATGCACAAACAGTAATTTCTCCGCATTGCAAGGTGCAATTCTGAAATTTTTTGCTTTTTCCTGCTCCTCTTAGCATGATAAAGAAGATTCAAAGAGAGTGAGATGCCAGCTCCTTTCATTCAGTCAGTAGCTTCAAACATTTCTGGTATATGAATAACATGATGTTTTTCAATGGCAAAAATCAATGAATATTGTAAATGCACAAACAGTAATTTCTCCGCATTGCAAGGTGCAATTCTGAAATTTTTTGCTTTTTCCTGCTCCTCTTAGCATGATAAAGAAGATTCAAAGAGAGTGAGATGCCAGCTCCTTTCATTCAGTCAGTAGCTTCAATCATTTCTGGACGTTTTTCAATGTCAAAAATCATTGAATATTGTAAATGCACAAACAGTAATTTCTCCGCATTGCAAGGTGCAATTCTGAAATCTTTTGCTTTTTCCTGCTCCTCTTTGAATGATAAAGAAGATTCAAAGAGAGTGAGATGCCAGCTCCTTTCATTCAGTCAGTAGCTTCAATCATTTCTGGTATATGAATAACATGATGTTTTTCAATGGCAAAAATCAATGAATATTGTAAATGCACAAACAGTAATTTCTCCGCATTGCAAGGTGCAATTCTGAAATTTTTTGCTTTTTCCTGCTCCTCTAAGCATGATAAACAAGATTCAAAGAGAGTGAGATGCCAGCTCCTTTCATTCAGTCAGTAGCTTCAATCATTTCTGGACGTTTTTCAATGGCAAAAATCAATGAATATTGTAAATGCACAAACAGTAATTTCTCCGCATTGCAAGGTGCAATTCTGAAAGGAGCTGGCATCTCACTCTCTTTGAATCTTCTTTATCATGCTAAGAGGAGCAGGAAAAAGCAAAAAATTTCAGAATTGCACCTTGCAATGCGGAGAAATTACTGTTTGTGCAATTGCAATATTCATTGATTTTTGCCATTGAAAAACGTCCTGAAATGATTGAAGCTACTGACTGAATGAAAGGAGCTGGCATCTCACTCTCTTTGAATCTTCTTTATCATGCTAAGAGGAGCAGGAAAAAGCAAAAAATTTCAGAATTGCACCTTGCAATGCGGAGAAATTACTGTTTGTGCATTTACAATATTCATTGATTTTTGCCATTGAAAAACGTCCAGAAATGATTGAAGCTACTGACTGAATGAAAGGAGCTGGCATCTCACTCTCTTTGAATCTTGTTTATCATGCTAAGAGGAGCAGGAAAAAGCAAAAAATTTCAGAATTGCACCTTGCAATGCGAAGAAATTACTGAATGTGCATTTACAATATTCATTGATTTTTGCCATTGAAAAATGTCCAGAAATGACAATGGCAATGGCAAAAATCAATGAATATTGTAAATGCACAAACAGTAATTTCTCCACATTGCAAGGTGCAATTCTGAAATTTTTTGCTTTTTCCTGCTAATCGTAGCATGATAAATAAGATTCAAAGAGAGTGAGATGCCAGCTCCTTTCATTCAGTCAGTAGCTTCAATCATTTCTGGACGTTTTTCAATGGCAAAAATCAATGAATATTCTAAATGCACAAACAGTAATTTTTCCGCATTGCAAGGTGCAATTCTGAAATTTTTTGCTTTTTCCTGCTCCTCTTATCATGATAAAGAAGATTCAAAGAGAGTGAGATGCCAGCTCCTTTCATTCAGTCAGTAGCTTCAAACATTTCTGGTATATGAATAACATGATGTTTTTCAATGGCAAAAATCAATGAATATTGTAAATGCACAAACAGTAATTTCTCCGCATTGCAAGGTGCAATTCTGAAATTTTTTGCTTTTTCCTGCTCCTCTTAGCATGATAAAGAAGATTCAAAGAGAGTGAGATGCCAGCTCCTTTCATTCAGTCAGTAGCTTCAATCATTTCTGGACGTTTTTCAATGGCAAAAATCAATGAATATTGTAAATGCACAAACAGTAATTTCTCCGCATTGCAAGGTGCAATTCTGAAATTTTTTGCTTTTTCCTGCTCCTCTTAGCATGATATAGAAGATTCAAAGAGAGTGAGATGCCAGCTCCTTTCATTCAGTCAGTAGCTTCAATCATTTCTGGACGTTTTTCAATGGCAAAAATCAATGAATATTGTAAATGCACAAACAGTAATTTCTCCGCATTGCAAGGTGCAATTCTGAAATTTTTTGCTTTTTCCTGCTCCTCTTAGCATGATAAAGAAGATTCAAAGAGAGTGAGATGCCAGCTCCTTTCATTCAGTCAGTAGCTTCAAACATTTCTGGTATATGAATAACATGATGTTTTTCAATGGCAAAAATCAATGAATATTGTAAATGCACAAACAGTAATTTCTCCGCATTGCAAGGTGCAATTCTGAAATTTTTTGCTTTTTCCTGCTCCTCTTAGCATGATAAAGAAGATTCAAAGAGAGTGAGATGCCAGCTCCTTTCATTGAGTCAGTAGCTTCAATCATTTCTGGACGTTTTTCAATGGCAAAAATCAATGAATATTGTAAATGCACAAACAGTAATTTCTCCACATTGCAAGGTGCAATTCTGAAATTTTTTGCTTTTTCCTGCTCCTCTTAGCATGATAAAGAAGATTCAAAGAGAGTGAGATGCCAGCTCCTTTCATTCAGTCAGTAGCTTCAATCATTTCTGGACGTTTTTCAATGGCAAAAATCAATGAATATTGTAAATGCACAAACAGTAATTTCTCCGCATTGCAAGGTGCAATTCTGAAATTTTTTGCTTTTTCCTGCTCCTCTTAGCATGATAAAGAAGATTCAAAGAGAGTGAGATGCCAGCTCCTTTCATTCAGTCAGTAGCTTCAAACATTTCTGGTATATGAATAACATGATGTTTTTCAATGGCAAAAATCAATGAATATTGTAAATGCACAAACAGTAATTTCTCCGCATTGCAAGGTGCAATTCTGAAATTTTTTGCTTTTTCCTGCTCCTCTTAGCATGATAAAGAAGATTCAAAGAGAGTGAGATGCCAGCTCCTTTCATTCAGTCAGTAGCTTCAATCATTTCTGGACGTTTTTCAATGGCAAAAATCAATGAATATTGTAAATGCACAAACAGAAATTTCTCCGCATTGCAAGGTGCAATTCTGAAATTTTTTGCTTTTTCCTGCTCCTCTTAGCATGATAAAGAAGATTCAAAGAGAGTGAGATGCCAGCTCCTTTCATTCAGTCAGTAGCTTCAATCATTTCTGGACGTTTTTCAATGGCAAAGATCAATGAATATTGTAAATGTACAAACAGTAATTTCTCCGCATTGCAAGGTGCAATTCTGAAATTTTTTTGCTTTTTCCTGCTCCTCTTAGCATGATAAAGAAGATTCAAAGAGAGTGAGATGCCAGCTCCTTTCATTCAGTCAGTAGCTTCAAACATTTCTGGTATATGAATAACATGATGTTTTTCAATGGCAAAAATCAATGAATATTGTAAATGCACAAACAGTAATTTCTCCGCATTGCAAGGTGCAATTCTGAAATTTTTTGCTTTTTCCTGCTCCTCTTAGCATGATAAAGAAGATTCAAAGAGAGTGAGATGCCAGCTCCTTTCATTCAGTCAGTAGCTTCAATCATTTCTGGACGTTTTTCAATGGCAAAAATCATTGAACATTGTAAATGCTCAAACAGTAATTTCTCCGCATTGCAAGGTGCAATTCTGAAATTTTTTGCTTTTTCCTGCTCCTCTTAGCATGATAAAGAAGATTCAAAGAGAATGAGATGCCAGCTCCTTTCATTCAGTCAGTAGCTTCAATCATTTCTGGTATATGAATAACATGATGTTTTTCAATGGCAAAAATCAATGAATATTGTAAATGCACAAACAGTAATTTCTCCGCATTGCAAGGTGCAATTATGAAATTTTTTACATTTTCCTGCTCCTCTTAGCATGATAAAGAAGATTCAAAGAGAGTGAGATGCCAGCTCCTTTCATTCAGTCAGTAGCTTCAATCATTTCTGGATTTTTTTCAATGGCAAAAATCAATGAATATTGTAAATGCACAAACAGTAATTTCTCCGCATTGCAAGGTGCAATTCTGAAATTTTTTGCTTTTTCCTGCTCCACTTAGCATGATAAAGAAGATTCAAAGAGAGTGAGATGCCAGCTCCTTTCATTCAGTCAGTAGCTTCAAACATTTCTGGTATATGAATAACATGATGTTTTTCAATGGCAAAAATCAATGAATATTGTAAATGCACAAACAGTAATTTCTCCGCATTGCAAGGTGCAATTCTGAAATTTTTTGCTTTTTCCTGCTCCTCTTAGCATGATAAAGAAGATTCAAAGAGAGTGAGATGCCAGCTCCTTTCATTCAGTCAGTAGCTTCAAACATTTCTGGTATATGAATAACATGATGTTTTTCAATGGCAAAAATCAATGAATATTGTAAATGCACAAACAGTAATTTCTCCGCATTGCAAGGTGCAATTCTGAAATTTTTTGCTTTTTCCTGCTCCTCTTAGCATGATAAAGAAGATTCAAAGAGAGTGAGATGCCAGCTCCTTTCATTCAGTCAGTAGCTTCAATCATTTCTGGATGTTTTTCAATGGCAAAAATCATTGAATATTGTAAATGCACAAACTGTAATTTCTCCGCATTGCAAGGTGCAATTCTGAAATTTTTTGCTTTTTCCTGCTCCTCTTTGAATGATAAAGAAGATTCAAAGAGAGTGAGATGCCAGCTCCTTTCATTCAGTCAGTAGCTTCAATCATTTCTGGTATATGAATAACATGATGTTTTTGAATGGCAAAAATCAATGAATATTGTAAATGCACAAACAGTAATTTCTCCGCATTGCAAGGTGCAATTCTGAAATTTTTTGCTTTTTCCTGCTCCTCTAAGCATGATAAAGAAGATTCAAAGAGAGTGAGATGCCAGCTCCTTTCATTCAGTCAGTAGCTTCAATCATTTCTGGACGTTTTTCAATGGCAAAAAACAATGAATATTGTAAATGCACAAACAGTAATTTCTCCGCATTGCAAGGTGCAATTCTGAAATTTTTTGCTTTTTCCTGCTCCTCTTAGCATGATAAACAAGATTCAAAGAGAATGAGATGCCAGCTCCTTTCATTCAGTCAGTAGCTTCAACCATTTCTGGACGTTTTTCAATGGCAAAAATCAATGAATATTGTAAATGCACAAACAGTAATTTCTCCGCATTGCAAGGTGCAATTCTGAAAGGAGCTGGCATCTCACTCTCTTTGAATCTTCTTTATCATGCTAAGAGGAGCAGGAAAAAGCAAAAAATTTCAGAATTGCACCTTGCAATGCGGAGAAATTACTGTTTGTGCAATTACAATATTCATTGATTTTTGCCATTGAAAAACGTCCTGAAATGATTAAAGCTACTGACTGAATGAAAGGAGCTTGCATCTCACTCTCTTTGAATCTTCTTTATCATGCTAAGAGGAGCAGGAAAAAGCAAAAAATTTCAGAATTGCACCTTGCAATGCGAAGAAATTACTGTATGTGCATTTACAATATTCATTGATTTTTGCCATTGAAAAACGTCCAGAAATGACAATGGCAATGGCAAAAATCAATGAATATTGTAAATGCACAAACAGTAATTTCTCCACATTGCAAGCTGCAATTCTGAAATTTTTTGCTTTTTCCTGCTAATCCTAGCATGATAAATAAGATTCAAAGAGAGTGAGATGCCAGCTCCTTTCATTCAGTCAGTAGCTTCAATCATTTCTGGACGTTTTTCAATGGCAAAAATCAATGAATATTGTAAATGCACAAACAGTAATTTCTCCGCATTGCAAGGTGCAATTCTGAAATTTTTTGCTTTTTCCTGCTCCTCTTATCATGATAAAGAAGATTCAAAGAGAGTGAGATGCCAGCTCCTTTCATTCAGTCAGTAGCTTCAAACATTTCTGGTATATGAATAACATGATGTTTTTCAATGGCAAAAATCAATGAATATTGTAAATGCACAAACAGTAATTTCTCCGCATTGCAAGGTGCAATTCTGAAATTTTTTGCTTTTTCCTGCTCCTCTTAGCATGATAAAGAAGATTCAAAGAGAGTGAGATGCCAGCTCCTTTCATTCAGTCAGTAGCTTCAATCATTTCTGGACGTTTTTCAATGGCAAAAATCAATGAATATTGTAAATGCACAAACAGTAATTTCTCCGCATTGCAAGGTGCAATTCTGAAATTTTTTGCTTTTTCCTGCTCCTCTTAGCATGATAAAGAAGATTCAAAGAGAGTGAGATGCCAGCTCCTTTCATTCAGTCAGTAGCTTCAATCATTTCTGGACGTTTTTCAATGGCAAAAATCAATGAATATTGTAAATGCACAAACAGTAATTTCTACGCATTGCAAGGTGCAATTCTGAAATTTTTTGCTTTTTCCTGCTCCTCTTAGCATGATAAAGAAGATTCAAAGAGAGTGAGATGCCAGCTCCTTTCATTCAGTCAGTAGCTTCAAACATTTCTGGTATATGAATAACATGATGTTTTTCAATGGCAAAAATCAATGAATATTGTAAATGCAAAAACAGTAATTTCTCCGCATTGCAAGGTGCAATTCTGACATTTTTTGCTTTTTCCTGCTCCTCTTAGCATGATAAAGAAGATTCAAAGAGAGTGAGATGCCAGCTCCTTTCATTCAGTCAGTAGCTTCAATCATTTCTGGACGTTTTTCAATGGCAAAAATCAATGAATATTGTAAATGCACAAACAGTAATTTCTCCACATTGCAAGGTGCCATTCTGAAATTTTTTGCTTTTTCCTGCTCCTCTTAGCATGATAAAGAAGATTCAAAGAGAGTGAGATGCCAGCTCCTTTCATTCAGTCAGTAGCTTCAATCATTTCTGGACGTTTTTCAATGGCAAAAATCAATGAATATTGTAAATGCACAAACAGTAATTTCTCCGCATTGCAAGGTGCAATTCTGAAATTTTTTGCTTTTTCCTGTTCCTCTTAGCATGATAAAGAAGATTCAAAGAGAGTGAGATGCCAGCTCCTTTCATTCAGTCAGTAGCTTCAAACATTTCTGGTATATGAATAACATGATGTTTTTCAATGGCAAAAATCAATGAATATTGTAAATGCACAAACAGTAATTTCTCCGCATTGCAAGGTGCAATTCTGAAATTTTTTGCTTTTTCCTGCTCCTCTTAGCATGATAAAGAAGATTCAAAGAGAGTGAGATGCCAGCTCCTTTCATTCAGTCAGTAGCTTCAATCATTTCTGGACGTTTTTCAATGGCAAAAATCAATGAATATTGTAAATGCACAAACAGTAATTTCTCCACATTGCAAGGTGCAATTCTGAAATTTTTTCTTTTTCCTGCTCCTCTTAGCATGATAAAGAAGAATCAAAGAGAGTGAGATGCCAGCTCCTTTCATTCAGTCAGTAGCTTCAATCATTTCTGGACGTTTTTCAATGGCAAAAATCAATGAATATTGTAAATGCACAAACAGTAATTTCTCCGCATTGCAAGGTGCAATTCTGAAATTTTTTGCTTTTTCCTGCTCCTCTTAGCATGATAAAGAAGATTCAAAGAGAGTGAGATGCCAGCTCCTTTCATTCAGTCAGTAGCTTCAAACATTTCTGGTATATGAATAACATGATGTTTTTCAATGGCAAAAATCAATGAATATTGTAAATGCACAAACAGTAATTTCTCCGCATTGCAAGGTGCAATTCTGAAATTTTTTGCTTTTTCCTGCTCCTCTTAGCATGATAAAGAAGATTCAAAGAGAGTGAGATGCCAGCTCCTTTCATTCAGTCAGTAGCTTCAATCATTTCTGGACGTTTTTCAATGGCAAAAATCAATGAATATTGTAAATGCACAAACAGTAATTTCTCCACATTGCAAGGTGCATTCTGAAATTTTTTGCTTTTTCCTGCTCCTCTTAGCATGATAAAGAAGATTCAAAGAGAGTGAGATGCCAGCTCCTTTCATTCAGTCAGTAGCTTCAATCATTTCTGGACGTTTTTCAATGGCAAAAATCAATGAATATTGTAAATGCACAAACAGTAATTTCTCCGCATTGCAAGGTGCAATTCTGAAATTTTTTGCTTTTTCCTGCTCCTCTTAGCATGATAAAGAAGATTCAAAGAGAGTGAGATGCCAGCTCCTTTCATTCAGTCAGTAGCTTCAAACATTTCTGGTATATGAATAACATGATGTTTTTCAATGGCAAAAATCAATGAATATTGTAAATGCACAAACAGTAATTTCTCCGCATTGCAAGGTGCAATTCTGAAATTTTTTGCTTTTTCCTGCTCCTCTTAGCATGATAAAGAAGATTCAAAGAGAGTGAGATGCCAGCTCCTTTCATTCAGTCAGTAGCTTCAATCATTTCTGGACGTTTTTCAATGGCAAAAATCAATGAATATTGTAAATGCACAAACAGTAATTTCTCCGCATTGCAAGGTGCAATTCTGAAATTTTTTGCTTTTTCCTGCTCCTCTTAGCATGATAAAGAAGATTCAAAGAGAGTGAGATGCCAGCTCCTTTCATTCAGTCAGTAGCTTCAAACATTTCTGGTATATGAATAACATGATGTTTTTCAATGGCAAAAATCAATGAATATTGTAAATGCACAAACAGTAATTTCTCCGCATTGCAAGGTGCAATTCTGAAATTTTTTGCTTTTTCCTGCTCCTCTTAGCATGATAAAGAAGATTCAAAGAGAGTGAGATGCCAGCTCCTTTCATTCAGTCAGTAGCTTCAATCATTTCTGGACGTTTTTCAATGGCAAAAATCAATGAATATTGTAAATGCACAAACAGTAATTTCTCCACTTTGCAAGGTGCCATTCTGAAATTTTTTGCTTTTTCCTGCTCCTCTTAGCATGATAAAGAAGATTCAAAGAGAGTGAGATGCCAGCTCCTTTCATTCAGTCAGTAGCTTCAATCATTTCTGGACGTTTTTCAATGGCAAAAATCAATGAATATTGTAAATGCACAAACAGTAATTTCTCCGCATTGCAATTTGCAATTCTGAAATTTTTTGCTTTTTCCTGCTCCTCTTAGCATGATAAAGAAGATTCAAAGAGAGTGAGATGCCAGCTCCTTTCATTCAGTCAGTAGCTTCAAACATTTCTGGTATATGAATAACATGATGTTTTTCAATGGCAAAAATCAATGAATATTGTAAATGCACAAACAGTAATTTCTCCGCATTGCAAGGTGCAATTCTGAAATTTTTTGCTTTTTCCTGCTCCTCTTAGCATGATAAAGAAGATTCAAAGAGAGTGAGATGCCAGCTCCTTTCATTCAGTCAGTAGCTTCAATCATTTCTGGACGTTTTTCAATGGCAAAAATCAATGAATATTGTAAATGCAGACAGTAATTTCTCCGCATTGCAAGGTGCAATTCTGAAATTTTTTGCTTTTTCCTGCTCCTCTTAGCATGATAAAGAAGATTCAAAGAGAGTGAGATGCCAGCTCCTTTCATTCAGTCAGTAGCTTCAATCATTTCTGGACGTTTTTCAATGGCAAAAATCAATGAATATTGTAAATGCACAAACAGTAATTTCTCCGCATTGCAAGGTGCAATTCTGAAATTTTTTGCTTTTTCCTGCTCCTCTTAGCATGATAAAGAAGATTCAAAGAGAGTGAGATGCCAGCTCCTTTCATTCAGTCAGTAGCTTCAAACATTTCTGGTATATGAATAACATGATGTTTTTCAATGGCAAAAATCAATGAATATTGTAAATGCACAAACAGTAATTTCTCCGCATTGCAAGGTGCAATTCTGAAATTTTTTGCTTTTTCCTGCTCCTCTTAGCATGATAAAGAAGATTCAAAGAGAGTGAGATGCCAGCTCCTTTCATTCAGTCAGTAGCTTCAATCATTTCTGGACGTTTTTCAATGGCAAAAATCAATGAATATTGTAAATGCACAAACAGTAATTTCTCCGCATTGCAAGGTGCAATTCTGAAATTTTTTGCTTTTTCCTGCTCCTCTTAGCATGATAAAGAAGATTCAAAGAGAGTGAGATGCCAGCTCCTTTCATTCAGTCAGTAGCTTCAATCATTTCTGGATGTTTTTCAATGGCAAAAATCAATGAATATTGTAAATGCACAAACAGTAATTTCTCCGCATTGCAAGGTGCAATTCTGAAATTTTTTGCTTTTTCCTGCTCCTCTTAGCATGATAAAGAAGATTCAAAGAGAGTGAGATGCCAGCTCCTTTCATTCAGTCAGTAGCTTCAATCATTTCTGGACGTTTTTCAATGGCAAAAATCAATGAATATTGTAAATGCACAAACAGAAATTTCTCCGCATTGCAAGGTGCAATTCTGAAATTTTTTGCTTTTTCCTGCTCCTCTTAGCATGATAAAGAAGATTCAAAGAGAGTGAGATGCCAGCTCCTTTCATTCAGTCAGTAGCTTCAATCATTTCTGGACGTTTTTCAATGGCAAAGATCAATGAATATTGTAAATGTACAAACAGTAATTTCTCCGCATTGCAAGGTGCAATTCTGAAATTTTTTGCTTTTTCCTGCTCCTCTTAGCATGATAAAGAAGATTCAAAGAGAGTGAGATGCCAGCTCCTTTCATTCAGTCAGTAGCTTCAAACATTTCTGGTATATGAATAACATGATGTTTTTCAATGGCAAAAATCAATGAATATTGTAAATGCACAAACAGTAATTTCTCCGCATTGCAAGGTGCAATTCTGAAATTTTTTGCTTTTTCCTGCTCCTCTTAGCATGATAAAGAAGATTCAAAGAGAGTGAGATGCCAGCTCCTTTCATTCAGTCAGTAGCTTCAATCATTTCTGGACGTTTTTCAATGGCAAAAATCATTGAACATTGTAAATGCTCAAACAGTAATTTCTCCGCATTGCAAGGTGCAATTCTGAAATTTTTTGCTTTTTCCTGCTCCTCTTAGCATGATAAAGAAGATTCAAAGAGAATGAGATGCCAGCTCCTTTCATTCAGTCAGTAGCTTCAATCATTTCTGGTATATGAATAACATGATGTTTTTCAATGGCAAAAATCAATGAATATTGTAAATGCACAAACAGTAATTTCTCCGCATTGCAAGGTGCAATTATGAAATTTTTTACTTTTTCCTGCTCCTCTTAGCATGATAAAGAAGATTCAAAGAGAGTGAGATGCCAGCTCCTTTCATTCAGTCAGTAGCTTCAAACATTTCTGGTATATGAATAACATGATGTTTTTCAATGGCAAAAATCAATGAATATTGTAAATGCACAAACAGTAATTTCTCCGCATTGCAAGGTGCAATTCTGAAATTTTTTGCTTTTTCCTGCTCCTCTTAGCATGATAAAGAAGATTCAAAGAGAGTGAGATGCCAGCTCCTTTCATTCAGTCAGTAGCTTCAATCATTTCTGGACGTTTTTCAATGGCAAAAATCAATGAATATTGTAAATGCACAGACAGTAATTTCTCCGCATTGCAAGGTGCAATTCTGAAATTTTTTGCTTTTTCCTGCTCCTCTTAGCATGATAAAGAAGATTCAAAGAGAGTGAGATGCCAGCTCCTTTCATTCAGTCAGTAGCTTCAATCATTTCTGGACGTTTTTCAATGGCAAAAATCAATGAATATTGTAAATGCACAAACAGTAATTTCTCCGCATTGCAAGGTGCAATTCTGAAATTTTTTGCTTTTTCCTGCTCCTCTTAGCATGATAAAGAAGATTCAAAGAGAGTGAGATGCCAGCTCCTTTCATTCAGTCAGTAGCTTCAAACATTTCTGGTATATGAATAACATGATGTTTTTCAATGGCAAAAATCAATGAATATTGTAAATGCACAAACAGTAATTTCTCCGCATTGCAAGGTGCAATTCTGAAATTTTTTGCTTTTTCCTGCTCCTCTTAGCATGATAAAGAAGATTCAAAGAGAGTGAGATGCCAGCTCCTTTCATTCAGTCAGTAGCTTCAATCATTTCTGGACGTTTTTCAATGGCAAAAATCAATGAATATTGTAAATGCACAAACAGTAATTTCTCCACATTGCAAGGTGCAATTCTGAAATTTTTTGCTTTTTCCTGCTCCTCTTAGCATGATAAAGAAGAATCAAAGAGAGTGAGATGCCAGCTCCTTTCATTCAGTCAGTAGCTTCAATCATTTCTGGACGTTTTTCAATGGCAAAAATCAATGAATATTGTAAATGCACAGACAGTAATTTCTCCGCATTGCAAGGTGCAATTCTGAAATTTTTTGCTTTTTCCTGCTCCTCTTAGCATGATAAAGAAGATTCAAAGAGAGTGAGATGCCAGGTCCTTTCATTCAGTCAGTAGCTTCAAACATTTCTGGTATATGAATAACATGATGTTTTTCAATGGCAAAAATCAATGAATATTGTAAATGCACAAACAGTAATTTCTCCACATTGCAAGGTGCAATTCTGAAATTTTTTGATTTTCCTGCTCCTCTTAGCATGATAAAGAAGAATCAAAGAGAGTGAGATGCCAGCTCCTTTCATTCAGTCAGTAGCTTCAATCATTTCTGGACGTTTTTCAATGGCAAAAATCAATGAATATTGTAAATGCACAGACAGTAATTTCTCCGCATTGCAAGGTGCAATTCTGAAATTTTTTGCTTTTTCCTGCTCCTCAGCATGATAAAGAAGATTCAAAGAGAGTGAGATGCCAGCTCCTTTCATTCAGTCAGTAGCTTCAATCATTTCTGGACGTTTTTCAATGGCAAAAATCAATGAATATTGTAAATGCACAAGCAGTAATTTCTCCACATTGCAAGGTGCAATTCTGAAATTTTTTGCTTTTTCCTGCTCCTCTTAGCATGATAAAGAAGAATCAAAGAGAGTGAGATGCCAGCTCCTTTCATTCAGTCAGTAGCTTCAATCATTTCTGGATGTTTTTCAATGGCAAAAATCAATGAATATTGTAAATGCACAGACAGTAATTTCTCAGCATAGGTGCAATTCTGAAATTTTTTGCTTTTTCCTGCTCCTCTTAGCATGATAAAGAAGAATCAAAGAGAGTGAGATGCCAGCTCCTTTCATTCAGTCAGTAGCTTCAATCATTTCTGGATGTTTTTCAATGGCAAAAATCAATGAATATTGTAAATGCACAGACAGTAATTTCTCCGCATTGCAAGGTGCAATTCTGAAATTTTTTGCTTTTTCCTGCTCCTCTTAGCATGATAAAGAAGATTCAAAGAGAGTGAGATGCCAGCTCCTTTCATTCAGTCAGTAGCTTCAATCATTTCTGGACGTTTTTCAATGGCAAAAATCAATGAATATTGTAAATGCACAAGCAGTAATTTCTCCACATTGCAAGGTGCAATTCTGAAATTTTTTGCTTTTTCCTGCTCCTCTTAGCATGATAAAGAAGAATCAAAGAGAGTGAGATGCCAGCTCCTTTCATTCAGTCAGTAGCTTCAATCATTTCTGGATGTTTTTCAATGGCAAAAATCAATGAATATTGTAAATGCACAGACAGTAATTTCTCCGCATTGCAAGGTGCAATTCTGAAATTTTTTGCTTTTTCCTGCTCCTCTTAGCATGATAAAGAAGATTCAAAGAGAGTGAGATGCCAGCTCCTTTCATTCAGTCAGTAGCTTCAAACATTTCTGGTATATGAATAACATGATGTTTTTCAATGTCAAAAATCAATGAATATTGTAAATGCACAAACAGTAATTTCTCCACATTGCAAGGTGCAATTCTGAAATTTTTTGCTTTTTCCTGCTCCTCTTAGCATGATAAAGAAGATTCAAAGAGAGTGAGATGCCAGCTCCTTTCATTCAGTCAGTAGCTTCAATCATTTCTGGACGTTTTTCAATGGCAAAAATCAATGAATATTGTAAATGCACAAACAGTAATTTCTCCGCATTGCAAGGTGCAATTCTGAATTTTTTTGCTTTTTCTTGCTCCTCTTTGCATGATAAAGAAGATTCAAAGAGAATGAGATGCCAGCTCCTTTCATTCAGTCAGTAGCTTCAAACATTTCTGGTATATGAATAACATGATGTTTTTCAATGGCAAAAATCAATGAATATTGTAAATGCACAGACAGTAATTTCTCCGCATTGCAAGGTGCAATTCTGAAATTTTTTGCTTTTTCCTGCTCCTCTTAGCATGATAAAGAAGATTCAAAGAGAGTGAGATGCCAGCTCCTTTCATTCAGTCAGTAGCTTCAATCATTTCTGGACGTTTTTCAATGGCAAAAATCAATGAATATTGTAAATGCACAAACAGTAATTTCTCCACATTGCAAGGTGCAATTCTGAAATTTTTTGCTTTTTCCTGCTCCTCTTAGCATGATAAAGAAGAATCAAAGAGAGTGAGATGCCAGCTCCTTTCATTCAGTCAGTAGCTTCAATCATTTCTGGACGTTTTTCAATGGCAAAAATCAATGAATATTGTAAATGCACAGACAGTAATTTCTCCGCATTGCAAGGTGCAATTCTGAAATTTTTTGCTTTTTCCTGCTCCTCTTAGCATGATAAAGAAGATTCAAAGAGAGTGAGATGCCAGCTCCTTTCATTCAGTCAGTAGCTTCAATCATTTCTGGACGTTTTTCAATGGCAAAAATCAATGAATATTGTAAATGCACAAACAGTAATTTCTCCACATTGCAAGGTGCAATTCTGAAATTTTTTGCTTTTTCCTGCTCCTCTTAGCATGATAAAGAAGAATCAAAGAGAGTGAGATGCCAGCTCCTTTCATTCAGTCAGTAGCTTCAATCATTTCTGGATGTTTTTCAATGGCAAAAATCAATGAATATTGTAAATGCACAGACAGTAATTTCTCAGCATAGGTGCAATTCTGAAATTTTTTGCTTTTTCCTGCTCCTCTTAGCATGATAAAGAAGAATCAAAGAGAGTGAGATGCCAGCTCCTTTCATTCAGTCAGTAGCTTCAATCATTTCTGGATGTTTTTCAATGGCAAAAATCAATGAATATTGTAAATGCACAGACAGTAATTTCTCCGCATTGCAAGGTGCAATTCTGAAATTTTTTGCTTTTTCCTGCTCCTCTTAGCATGATAAAGAAGATTCAAAGAGAGTGAGATGCCAGCTCCTTTCATTCAGTCAGTAGCTTCAATCATTTCTGGACGTTTTTCAATGGCAAAAATCAATGAATATTGTAAATGCACAAGCAGTAATTTCTCCACATTGCAAGGTGCAATTCTGAAATTTTTTGCTTTTTCCTGCTCCTCTTAGCATGATAAAGAAGAATCAAAGAGAGTGAGATGCCAGCTCCTTTCATTCAGTCAGTAGCTTCAATCATTTCTGGATGTTTTTCAATGGCAAAAATCAATGAATATTGTAAATGCACAGACAGTAATTTCTCCGCATTGCAAGGTGCAATTCTGAAATTTTTTGCTTTTTCCTGCTCCTCTTAGCATGATAAAGAAGATTCAAAGAGAGTGAGATGCCAGCTCCTTTCATTCAGTCAGTAGCTTCAAACATTTCTGGTATATGAATAACATGATGTTTTTCAATGTCAAAAATCAATGAATATTGTAAATGCACAAACAGTAATTTCTCCACATTGCAAGGTGCAATTCTGAAATTTTTTGCTTTTTCCTGCTCCTCTTAGCATGATAAAGAAGATTCAAAGAGAGTGAGATGCCAGCTCCTTTCATTCAGTCAGTAGCTTCAATCATTTCTGGACGTTTTTCAATGGCAAAAATCAATGAATATTGTAAATGCACAAACAGTAATTTCTCCGCATTGCAAGGTGCAATTCTGAATTTTTTTGCTTTTTCTTGCTCCTCTTTGCATGATAAAGAAGATTCAAAGAGAATGAGATGCCAGCTCCTTTCATTCAGTCAGTAGCTTCAAACATTTCTGGTATATGAATAACATGATGTTTTTCAATGGCAAAAATCAATGAATATTGTAAATGCACAGACAGTAATTTCTCCGCATTGCAAGGTGCAATTCTGAAATTTTTTGCTTTTTCCTGCTCCTCTTAGCATGATAAAGAAGATTCAAAGAGAGTGAGATGCCAGCTCCTTTCATTCAGTCAGTAGCTTCAATCATTTCTGGACGTTTTTCAATGGCAAAAATCAATGAATATTGTAAATGCACAAACAGTAATTTCTCCACATTGCAAGGTGCAATTCTGAAATTTTTTGCTTTTTCCTGCTCCTCTTAGCATGATAAAGAAGAATCAAAGAGAGTGAGATGCCAGCTCCTTTCTTTCAGTCAGTAGCTTCAATCATTTCTGGACGTTTTTCAATGGCAAAAATCAATGAATATTGTAAATGCACAGACAGTCATTTCTCCGCATTGCAAGGTGCAATTCTGAAATTTTTTGCTTTTTCCTGCTCCTATTAGCATGATAAAGAAGATTCAAAGAGAGTGAGATGCCAGCTCCTTTCATTCAGTCAGTAGCTTCAATCATTTCTGGACGTTTTTCAATGGCAAAAATCAATGAATATTGTAAATGCACAAACAGTAATTTCTCCACATTGCAAGGTGCAATTCTGAAATTTTTTGCTTTTTCCTGCTCCTCTTAGCATGATAAAGAAGAATCAAAGAGAGTGAGATGCCAGCTCCTTTCATTCAGTCAGTAGCTTCAATCATTTCTGGACGTTTTTCAATGGCAAAAATCAATGAATATTGTAAATGCACAGACAGTAATTTCTCCGCATTGCAAGGTGCAATTCTGAAATTTTTTGCTTTTTCCTGCTCCTCTTAGCATGATAAAGAAGATTCAAAGAGAGTGAGATGCCAGCTCCTTTCATTCAGTCAGTAGCTTCAAACATTTCTGGTATATGAATAACATGATGTTTTTCAATGGCAAAAATCAATGAATATTGTAAATGCACAAACAGTAATTTCTCCACATTGCAAGGTGCAATTCTGAAATTTTTTGCTTTTTCCTGCTCCTCTTAGCATGATAAAGAAGATTCAAAGAGAGTGAGATGCCAGCTCCTTTCATTCAGTCAGTAGCTTCAATCATTTCTGGACGTTTTTCAATGGCAAAAATCAATGAATATTGTAAATGCACAAACAGTAATTTCTCCGCATTGCAAGGTGCAATTCTGAATTTTTTTGCTTTTTCCTGCTCCTCTTTGCATGATAAAGAAGATTCAAAGAGAGTGAGATGCCAGCTCCTTTCATTCAGTCAGTAGCTTCAAACATTTCTGGTATATGAATAACATGATGTTTTTCAATGGCAAAAATCAATGAATTTTGTAAATGCACAGACAGTAATTTCTCCGCATTGCAAGGTGCAATTCTGAAATTTTTTTCTTTTTCCTGCTCCTCTTAGCATGATAAAGAAGATTCAAAGAGAGTGAGATGCCAGCTCCTTTCATTCAGTCAGTAGCTTCAATCATTTCTGGACGTTTTTCAATGGCAAAAATCAATGAATATTGTAAATGCACAAACAGTAATTTCTCCACATTGCAAGGTGCAATTCTGAAATTTTTTGCTTTTTCCTGCTCCTCTTAGCATGAAAAAGAAGAATCAAAGAGAGTGAGATGCCAGCTCCTTTCATTCAGTCAGTAGCTTCAATCATTTCTGGACGTTTTTCAATGGCAAAAATCAATGAATATTGTAAATGCACAGACAGTAATTTCTCCGCATTGCAAGGTGCAATTCTGAAATTTTTTGCTTTTTCCTGCTCCTCTTAGCATGATAAAGAAGATTCAAAGAGAGTGAGATGCCAGCTCCTTTCATTCAGTCAGTAGCTTCAATCATTTCTGGACGTTTTTCAATGGCAAAAATCAATGAATATTGTAAATGCACAAACAGTAATTTCTCCACATTGCAAGGTGCAATTCTGAAATTTTTTGCTTTTTCCTGCTCCTCTTAGCATGATAAAGAAGAATCAAAGAGAGTGAGATGCCAGCTCCTTTCATTCAGTCAGTAGCTTCAATCATTTCTGGACGTTTTTCAATGGCAAAAATCAATGAATATTGTAAATGCACAGACAGTAATTTCTCCGCATTGCAAGGTGCGATTCTGAAATTTTTTGCTTTTTCCTGCTCCTCTTAGCATTTTAAAGAAGATTCAAAGAGAGTGAGATGCCAGCTCCTTTCATTCAGTCAGTAGCTTCAAACATTTCTGGTATATGAATAACATGATGTTTTTCAATGGCAAAAATCAATGAATATTGTAAATGCACAAACAGTAATTTCTCCACATTGCAAGGTGCAATTCTGAAATTTTTTGCTTTTTCCTGCTCCTCTTAGCATGATAAAGAAGATTCAAAGAGAGTGAGATGCCAGCTCCTTTCATTCAGTCAGTAGCTTCAATCATTTCTGGACGTTTTTCAATGGCAAAAATCAATGAATTTTGTAAATGCACAAACAGTAATTTCTCCGCATTGCAAGGTGCAATTCTGAATTTTTTTGCTTTTTCCTGCTCCTCTTTGCATGATAAAGAAGATTCAAAGAGAGTGAGATGCCAGCTCCTTTCATTCAGTCAGTAGCTTCAAACATTTCTGGTATATGAATAACATAATGTTTTTCAATGGCAATAATCAATGAATATTGTAAATGCACAAACAGTAATTTCTCCGCATTGCAAGGTGCAATTCTGAAATTTTTTGCTTTTTCCTGCTCCTCTTAGCATGATAAAGAAGATTCAAAGAGAGTGAGATGCCAGCTCCTTTAATTCAGTCAGTAGCTTCAAACATTTCTGGTATATGAATAACATGTTTTTCAATGGCAAAAATCAATGAATATTGTAAATGCACAAACAGTAATTTCTCCGCATTGCAAGTGCAATTCTGAAATTTTTTGCTTTTTCCTGCTCCTCTTAGCATGATAAAGAAGATTCCAAGAGAGTGAGATGCCAGCTCCTTTCATTCACTCAGTAGCTTCAATCATTTCTGGACGTTTTTCAATGGCAAAAATCAATGAATATTGTAAATGCACAAACAGTAATTTCTCCGCATTGCAAGGTGCAATTCTGAAATTTTTTGCTTTTTCCTGCTCCTCTTAGCATGATAAAGAAGATTCAAAGAGAGTGAGATGCCAGCTCCTTTCATTTAGTCAGTAGCTTCAAACATTTCTGGTATATGAATAACATGATGTTTTTCAATGGCAAAAATCAATGAATATTGTAAATGCACAAACAGTAATTTCTCCACATTGCAAGGTGCAATTCTGAAATTTTTTGCTTTTTCCTGCTCCTCTTAGCATGATAAAGAAGATTCAAAGAGAGTGAGATGCCAGCTCCTTTCATTCAGTCAGTAGCTTCAATCATTTCTGGACGTTTTTCAATGGCAAAAATCAATGAATTTTGTAAATGCACAAACAGTAATTTCTCCGCATTGCAAGGTGCAATTCTGAATTTTTTTGCTTTTTCCTGCTCCTCTTTGCATGATAAAGAAGATTCAAAGAGAGTGAGATGCCAGCTCCTTTCATTCAGTCAGTAGCTTCAAACATTTCTGGTATATGAATAACATAATGTTTTTCAATGGCAATAATCAATGAATATTGTAAATGCACAAACAGTAATTTCTCCGCATTGCAAGGTGCAATTCTGAAATTTTTTGCTTTTTCCTGCTCCTCTTAGCATGATAAAGAAGATTCAAAGAGAGTGAGATGCCAGCTCCTTTAATTCAGTCAGTAGCTTCAAACATTTCTGGTATATGAATAACATGTTTTTCAATGGCAAAAATCAATGAATATTGTAAATGCACAAACAGTAATTTCTCCGCATTGCAAGTGCAATTCTGAAATTTTTTGCTTTTTCCTGCTCCTCTTAGCATGATAAAGAAGATTCCAAGAGAGTGAGATGCCAGCTCCTTTCATTCACTCAGTAGCTTCAATCATTTCTGGACGTTTTTCAATGGCAAAAATCAATGAATATTGTAAATGCACAAACAGTAATTTCTCCGCATTGCAAGGTGCAATTCTGAAATTTTTTGCTTTTTCCTGCTCCTCTTAGCATGATAAAGAAGATTCAAAGAGAGTGAGATGCCAGCTCCTTTCATTTAGTCAGTAGCTTCAAACATTTCTGGTATATGAATAACATGATGTTTTTCAATGGCAAAAATCAATGAATATTGTAAATGCACAAACAGTAATTTCTCTGCATTGCAAGGTGCAATTCTGAAATTTTTTGCTTTTTCCTGCTCCTCTTAGCATGATAAAGAAGATTCAAAGAGAGTGAGATGCCAGCTCCTTTCATTCAGTCAGTAGCTTCAATCATTTCTGGACGTTTTTCAATGGCAAAAATCAATGAATATTGTAAATGCACAAACAGTAATTTCTCCGCATTGCAAGGTGCAATTCTGAAATTTTTTGCTTTTTCCTGCTCCTCTTAGCATGATAAAGAAGATTCAAAGAGAGTGAGATGCCAGCTCCTTTCATTCAGTCAGTAGCTTCAAACATTTCTGGTATATGAATAACATGATGTTTTTCAATGGCAAAAATCAATGAATATTGTAAATGCACAAACAGTAATTTCTCCGCATTGCAAGGTGCAATTCTGAAATTTTTTGCTTTTTCCTGCTCATCTTAGCATAATAAAGAAGATTCAAAGAGAGTGAGATGCCAGCTCCTTTCATTCAGTCAGTAGCTTCAATCATTTCTGGACGTTTTTCAATGGCAAAAATCATTGAATATTGTAAATGCACAAACAGTAATTTCTCCGCATTGCAAGGTGCAATTCTGAAATTTTTTGCTTTTTCCTGCTCCTCTTAGCATGATAAAGAAGATTCAAAGAGAGTGAGATGCCAGCTCCTTTCATTCAGTCAGTAGCTTCAATCATTTCTGGTATATGAATAACATGATGTTTTTCAATGGCAAAAATCAATGAATATTGTAAATGCACAAACAGTAATTTCTCCGCATTGCAATGTGCAATTCTGAAATTTTTTGCTTTTTCCTGCTCCTCTTAGCATGATAAAGAAGATTCAAAGAGAGTGAGATGCCAGCTCCTTTCATTTAGTCAGTAGCTTCAAACATTTCTGGTATATGAATAACATGATGTTTTTCAATGGCAAAAATCAATGAATATTGTAAATGCACAAACAGTAATTTCTCTGCATTGCAAGGTGCAATTCTGAAATTTTTTGCTTTTTCCTGCTCCTCTTAGCATGATAAAGAAGATTCAAAGAGAGTGAGATGCCAGCTCCTTTCATTCAGTCAGTAGCTTCAATCATTTCTGGACGTTTTTCAATGGCAAAAATCAATGAATATTGTAAATGCACAAACAGTAATTTCTCCGCATTGCAAGGTGCAATTCTGAAATTTTTTGCTTTTTCCTGCTCCTCTTAGCATGATAAAGAAGATTCAAAGAGAGTGAGATGCCAGCTCCTTTCATTCAGTCAGTAGCTTCAAACATTTCTGGTATATGAATAACATGATGTTTTTCAATGGCAAAAATCAATGAATATTGTAAATGCACAAACAGTAATTTCTCCGCATTGCAAGGTGCAATTCTGAAATTTTTTGCTTTTTCCTGCTCATCTTAGCATAATAAAGAAGATTCAAAGAGAGTGAGATGCCACCTCCTTTCATTCAGTCAGTAGCTTCAATCATTTCTGGACGTTTTTCAATGGCAAAAATCATTGAATATTGTAAATGCACAAACAGTAATTTCTCCGCATTGCAAGGTGCAATTCTGAAATTTTTTGCTTTTTCCTGCTCCTCTTAGCATGATAAAGAAGATTCAAAGAGAGTGAGATGCCAGCTCCTTTCATTCAGTCAGTAGCTTCAATCATTTCTGGTATATGAATAACATGATGTTTTTCAATGGCAAAAATCAATGAATATTGTAAATGCACAAACAGTAATTTCTCCGCATTGCAATGTGCAATTCTGAAATTTTTTGCTTTTTCCTGCTCCTCTTAGCATGATAAAGAAGATTCAAAGAGAGTGAGATGCCAGCTCCTTTCATTCAGTCAGTAGCTTCAATCATTTCTGGACGTTTTTCAATGGCAAAAATCAATGAATATTGTAAATGCACAAACAGTAATTTCTCCGCATTGCAAGGTGCAATTCTGAAATTTTTTGCTTTTTCCTGCTCCTCTTAGCATGATAAAGAAGATTCAAAGAGAGTGAGATGCCAGCTCCTTTCATTCAGTCAGTAGCTTCAATCATTTCTGGACGTTTTTCAATGGCAAAAATCAATGAATATTGTAAATGCACAAACAGTAATTTCTCCGCATTGCAAGGTGCAATTCTGAAATTTTTTGCTTTTTCCTGCTCCTCTTAGCATGATAAAGAAGATTCAAAGAGAGTGAGATGCCAGCTCCTTTCATTCAGTCAGTAGCTTCAAACATTTCTGGTATATGAATAACATGATGTTTTTCAATGGCAAAAATCAGTGAATATTGTAAATGCACAAACAGTAATTTCTCCGCATTGCAAGGTGCAATTCTGAAATTTTTTGCTTTTTCCTGCTCCTCTTAGCATGATAAAGAAGATTCAAAGAGAGTGAGATGCCAGCTCCTTTCATTCAGTCAGTAGCTTCAATCATTTCTGGACGTTTTTCAATGGCAAAAATCAATGAATATTGTAAATGCACAATCAGTAATTTCTCCGCATTGCAAGGTGCAATTCTGAAATTTTTTGCTTTTTCCTGCTCCTCTTAGCATGATAAAGAAGATTCAAAGAGAGTGAGATGCCAGCTCCTTTCATTCAGTCAGTAGCTTCAATCATTTCTGGACGTTTTTCAATGGCAAAAATCAATGAATATTGTAAATGCACAAAGAGTAATTTCTCCGCATTGCAAGGTGCAATTCTGAAATTTTTTGCTTTTTCCTGCTCCTCTTAGCATGATAAAGAAGATTCAAAGAGAGTGAGATGCCAGCTCCTTTCATTCAGTCAGTAGCTTCAAACATTTCTGGTATATGAATAACATGATGTTTTTCAATGGCAAAAATCAATGAATATTGTAAATGCACAAACAGTAATTTCTCCGCATTGCAAGGTGCAATTCTGAAATTTTTTGCTTTTTCCTGCTCCTCTTAGCATGATAAAGAAGATTCAAAGAGAGTGAGATGCCAGCTCCTTTCATTCAGTCAGTAGCTTCAATCATTTCTGGACGTTTTTCAATGGCAAAAATCATTGAATATTGTAAATGCACAAACAGTAATTTCTCCGCATTGCAAGGTGCAATTCTGAAATTTTTTGCTTTTTCCTGCTCCTCTTAGCATGATAAAGAAGATTCAAAGAGAGTGAGATGCCAGCTCCTTTCATTCAGTCAGTAGCTTCAATCATTTCTGGTATATGAATAACATGATGTTTTTCAATGGCAAAAATCAATGAATATTGTAAATGCACAGACAGTAATGTCTCCGCATTGCAAGGTGCAATTCTGAAATTTTTTGCTTTTTCCTGCTCCTCTTAGCATGATAAAGAAGATTCAAAGAGAGTGAGATGCCAGCTCCTTTCATTCAGTCAGTAGCTTCAATCATTTCTGGACGTTTTTCAATGGCAAAAATCAATGAATATTGTAAATGCACAAACAGTAATTTCTCCACATTGCAAGGTGCAACTCTGAAATTTTTTGCTTTTTCCTGCTCCTCTTAGCATGATAAAGAAGAATCAAAGAGAGTGAGATGCCAGCTCCTTTCATTCAGTCAGTAGCTTCAATCATTTCTGGACGTTTTTCAATGGCAAAAATCAATGAATATTGTAAATGCACAGACAGTAATTTCTCCGCATTGCAAGGTGCAATTCTGAAATTTTTTGCTTTTTCCTGCTCCTCTTAGCATGATAAAGAAGATTCAAAGAGAGTGAGATGCCAGCTCCTTTCATTCAGTCAGTAGCTTCAATCATTTCTGGACGTTTTTCAAGGCAAAAATCAATGAATATTGTAAATGCACAAACAGTAATTTCTCCACATTGCAAGGTGCAATTCTGAAATTTTTTGCTTTTTCCTGCTCCTCTTAGCATGATAAAGAAGAATCAAAGAGAGTGAGATGCCAGCTCCTTTCATTCAGTCAGTAGCTTCAATCATTTCTGGACGTTTTTCAATGGCAAAAATCAATGAATATTGTAAATGCACAGACAGTAATTTCTCCGCATTGCAAGGTGCAATTCTGAAATTTTTTGCTTTTTCCTGCTCCTCTTAGCATGATAAAGAAGATTCAAAGAGAGTGAGATGCCAGCTCCTTTCATTCAGTCAGTAGCTTCAAACATTTCTGGTATATGAATAACATGATGTTTTTCAATGGCAAAAATCAATGAATATTGTAAATGCACAAACAGTAATTTCTCCACATTGCAAGGTGCAATTCTGAAATTTTTTGCTTTTTCCTGCTCCTCTTAGCATGATAAAGAAGATTCAAAGAGAGTGAGATGCCAGCTCCTTTCATTCAGTCAGTAGCTTCAATCATTTCTGGACGTTTTTCAATGGCAAAAATCAATGAATATTGTAAATGCACAAACAGTAATTTCTCCGCATTGCAAGGTGCAATTCTGAATTTTTTTGCTTTTTCCTGCTCCTCTTTGCATGATAAATAAGATTCAAAGAGAGTGAGATGCCAGCTCCTTTCATTCAGTCAGTAGCTTCAAACATTTCTGGTATATGAATAACATGATGTTTTTCAATGGCAAAAATCAATGAATATTGTAAATGCACAGACAGTAATTTCTCCGCATTGCAAGGTGCAATTCTGAAATTTTTTGCTTTTTCCTGCTCCTCTTAGCATGATAAAGAAGATTCAAAGAGAGTGAGATGCCAGCTCCTTTCATTCAGTCAGTAGCTTCAATCATTTCTGGACGTTTTTCAATGGCAAAAATCAATGAATATTGTAAATGCACAAACAGTAATTTCTCCACATTGCAAGGTGCAATTCTGAAATTTTTTGCTTTTTCCTGCTCCTCTTAGCATGATAAAGAAGAATCAAAGAGAGTGAGATGCCAGCTCCTTTCATTCAGTCAGTAGCTTCAATCATTTCTGGACGTTTTTCAATGGCAAAAATCAATGAATATTGTAAATGCACAGACAGTAATTTCTCCGCATTGCAAGGTGCAATTCTGAAATTTTTTGCTTTTTCCTGCTCCTCTTAGCATGATAAAGAAGATTCAAAGATAGTGAGATGCCAGCTCCTTTCATTCAGTCAGTAGCTTCAATCATTTCTGGACGTTTTTCAATGGCAAAAATCAATGAATATTGTAAATGCACAAACAGTAATTTCTCCACATTGCAAGGTGCAATTCTGAAATTTTTTGCTTTTTCCTGCTCCTCTTAGCATGATAAAGAAGAATCAAAGAGAGTGAGATGCCAGCTCCTTTCATTCAGTCAGTAGCTTCAATCATTTCTGGACGTTTTTCAATGGCAAAAATCAATGAATATTGTAAATGCACAAACAGTAATTTCTCCACATTGCAAGGTGCAATTCTGAAATTTTTTGCTTTTTCCTGCTCCTCTTAGCATGATAAAGAAGATTCAAAGAGAGTGAGATGCCAGCTCCTTTCATTCAGTCAGTAGCTTCAAACATTTCTGGTATATGAATAACATGATGTTTTTCAATGGCAAAAATCAATGAATATTGTAAATGCACAAACAGTAATTTCTCCACATTGCAAGGTGCAATTCTGAAATTTTTTGCTTTTTCCTGCTCCTCTTAGCATGATAAAGAAGATTCAAAGAGAGTGAGATGCCAGCTCCTTTCATTCAGTCAGTAGCTTCAATCATTTCTGGACGTTTTTCAATGGCAAAAATCAATGAATATTGTAAATGCACAAACAGTAATTTCTCCGCATTGCAAGGCGCAATTCTGAATTTTTTTGCTTTTTCCTGCTCCTCTTTGCATGATAAAGAAGATTCAAAGAGAGTGAGATGCCAGCTCCTTTCATTCAGTCAGTAGCTTCAAACATTTCTGGCATATGAATAACATGATGTTTTTCAATGGCAAAAATCAATGAATATTGTAAATGCACAAACAGTAATTTCTCCGCATTGCAAGGTGCAATTCTGAAATTTTTTGCTTTTTCCTGCTCCTCTTAGCATGATAAAGAAGATTCAAAGAGAGTGAGATGCCAGCTCCTTTCATTCAGTCAGTAGCTTCAAACATTTCTGGTATATGAATAACATGATGTTTTTCAATGGCAAAAATCAATGAATATTGTAAATGCACAAACAGTAATTACTCCACATTGCAAGGTGCAATTCTGAAATTTTTTGCTTTTTCCTGCTCCTCTTAGCATGATAAAGAAGATTCAAAGAGAGTGAGATGCCAGCTCCTTTCATTCAGTCAGTAGCTTCAATCATTTCTGGACGTTTTTCAATGGCAAAAATCAATGAATATTGTAAATGCACAAACAGTAATTTCTCCGCATTGCAAGGTGCAATTCTGAATTTTTTTGCTTTTTCCTGCTCCTCTTTGCATGATAAAGAAGATTCAAAGAGAGTGAGATGCCAGCTCCTTTCATTCAGTCAGTAGCTTCAAACATTTCTGGCATATGAATAACATGATGTTTTTCAATGGCAAAAATCAATGAATATTGTAAATGCACAAACAGTAATTTCTCCGCATTGCAAGGTGCAATTCTGAAATTTTTTGCTTTTTCCTGCTCCTCTTAGCATGATAAAGAAGATTCAAAGAGAGTGAGATGCCAGCTCCTTTCATTCAGTCAGTAGCTTCAAACATTTCTGGTATATGAATAACATGTTTTTCAATGGCAAAAATCAATGAATATTGTAAATGCACAAACAGTAATTTCTCCGCATTGCAAGTGCAATTCTGAAATTTTTTGCTTTTTCCTGCTCCTCTTAGCATGATAAAGAAGATTCAAAGAGAGTGAGATGCCAGCTCCTTTCATTCAGTCAGTAGCTTCAATCATTTCTGGACGTTTTTCAATGGCAAAAATCAATGAATATTGTAAATGCACAAACAGTAATTTCTCCGCATTGCAAGGTACAATTCTGAAATTTTTTGCTTTTTCCTGCTCCTCTTAGCATGATAAAGAAGATTCAAAGAGAGTGAGATGCCAGCTCCTTTCATTTAGTCAGTAGCTTCAAACATTTCTGGTATATGAATAACGATGTTTTTCAATGGCAAAAATCAATGAATATTGTAAATGCACAAACAGTAATTTCTCTGCATTGCAAGGTGCAATTCTGAAATTTTTTGCTTTTTCCTGCTCCTCTTAGCATGATAAAGAAGATTCAAAGAGAGTGAGATGCCAGCTCCTTTCATTCAGTCAGTAGCTTCAATCATTTCTGGACGTTTTTCAATGGCAAAAATCAATGAATATTGTAAATGCACAAACAGTAATTTCTCCGCATTGCAAGGTGCAATTCTGAAATTTTTTGCTTTTTCCTGCTCCTCTTAGCATAATAAAGAAGATTCAAAGAGAGTGAGATGCCAGCTCCTTTCATTCAGTCAGTAGCTTCAATCATTTCTGGACGTTTTTCAATGGCAAAAATCATTGAATATTGTAAATGCACAAACAGTAATTTCTCCGCATTGCAAGGTGCAATTCTGAAATTTTTTGCTTTTTCCTGCTCCTCTTAGCATGATAAAGAAGATTCAAAGAGAGTGAGATGCCAGCTCCTTTCATTCAGTCAGTAGCTTCAATCATTTCTGGTATATGAATAACATGATGTTTTTCAATGGCAAAAATCAATGAATATTGTAAATGCACAAACAGTAATTTCTCCGCATTGCAAGGTGCAATTCTGAAATTTTTTGCTTTTTCCTGCTCCTCTTAGCATGATAAAGAAGATTCAAAGAGAGTGAGATGCCAGCTCCTTTCATTCAGTCAGTAGCTTCAATCATTTCTGGACGTTTTTCAATGGCAAAAATCAATGAATATTGTAAATGCACAAACAGTAATTTCTCCGCATTGCAAGGTGCAATTCTGAAATTTTTTGCTTTTTCCTGCTCCTCTTAGCATGATAAACAAGATTCAAAGAGAGTGAGATGCCAGCTCCTTTCATTCAGTCAGTAGCTTCAAACATTTCTGGTATATGAATAACATGATGTTTTTCAATGGCAAAAATCAATGAATATTGTAAATGCACAAACAGTAATTTCTCCGCATTGCAAGGTGCAATTCTGAAATTTTTTGCTTTTTCCTGCTCCTCTTAGCATGATAAAGAAGATTCAAAGAGAGTGAGATGCCAGCTCCTTTCATTCAGTCAGTAGCTTCAATCATTTCTGGACGTTTTTCAATGGCAAAAATCAATGAATATTGTAAATGCACAATCAGTAATTTCTCCGCATTGCAAGGTGCAATTCTGAAATTTTTTGCTTTTTCCTGCTCCTCTTAGCATTATAAAGAAGATTCAAAGAGAGTGAGATGCCAGCTCCTTTCATTCAGTCAGTAGCTTCAATCATTTCTGGACGTTTTTCAATGGCAAAAATCAATGAATATTGTAAATGCACAAAGAGTAATTTCTCCGCATTGCAAGGTGCAATTCTGAAATTTTTTGCTTTTTCCTGCTCCTCTTAGCATGATAAAGAAGATTCAAAGAGAGTGAGATGCCAGCTCCTTTCATTCAGTCAGTAGCTTCAAACATTTCTGGTATATGAATAACATGATGTTTTTCAATGGCAAAAATCAATGAATATTGTAAATGCACAAACAGTAATTTCTCCGCATTGCAAGGTGCAATTCTGAAATTTTTTGCTTTTTCCTGCTCCTCTTAGCATGATAAACAAGATTCAAAGAGATTGAGATGCCAGCTCCTTTCATTCAGTCAGTAGCTTCAATCATTTCTGGACGTTTTTCAATGGCAAAAATCATTGAATATTGTAAATGCACAAACAGTAATTTCTCCGCATTGCAAGGTGCAATTCTGAAATTTTTTGCTTTTTCCTGCTCCTCTTAGCATGATAAAGAAGATTCAAAGAGAGTGAGATGCCAGCTCCTTTCATTCAGTCAGTAGCTTCAATCATTTCTGGTATATGAATAACATGATGTTTTTCAATGGCAAAAATCAATGAATATTGTAAATGCACAGACAGTAATTTCTCCGCATTGCAAGGTGCAATTCTGAAATTTTTTGCTTTTTCCTGCTCCTCTTAGCATGATAAAGAAGATTCAAAGAGAGTGAGATGCCAGCTCCTTTCATTCAGTCAGTAGCTTCAATCATTTCTGGACGTCTTTCAATGGCAAAAATCAATGAATATTGTAAATGCACAAACAGTAATTTCTCCACATTGCAAGGTGCAATTCTGAAATTTTTTGCTTTTTCCTGCTCCTCTTAGCATGATAAAGAAGAATCAAAGAGAGTGAGATGCCAGCTCCTTTCATTCAGTCAGTAGCTTCAATCATTTCTGGACGTTTTTCAATGGCAAAAATCAATGAATATTGTAAATGCACAGACAGTAATTTCTCCGCATTGCAAGGTGCAATTCTGAAATTTTTTGCTTTTTCCTGCTCCTCTTAGCATGATAAAGAAGATTCAAAGAGAGTGAGATGCCAGCTCCTTTCATTCAGTCAGTAGCTTCAATCATTTCTGGACGTTTTTCAATGGCAAAAATCAATGAATATTGTAAATGCACAAAGAGTAATTTCTCCGCATTGCAAGGTGCAATTCTGAAATTTTTTGCTTTTTCCTGCTCCTCTTAGCATGATAAAGAAGATTCAAAGAGAGTGAGATGCCAGCTCCTTTCATTCAGTCAGTAGCTTCAATCATTTCTGGACGTTTTTCAATGGCAAAAATCAATGAATATTGTAAATGCACAGACAGTAATTTCTCCGCATTGCAAGGTGCAATTCTGAAATTTTTTGCTTTTTCCTGCTCCTCTTAGCATGATAAAGAAGATTCAAAGAGAGTGAGATGCCAGCTCCTTTCATTCAGTCAGTAGCTTCAAACATTTCTGGTATATGAATAACATGATGTTTTTCAATGGCAAAAATCAATGAATATTGTAAATGCACAAACAGTAATTTCTCCACATTGCAAGGTGCAATTCTGAAATTTTTTGCTTTTTCCTGCTCCTCTTAGCATGATAAAGAAGATTCAAAGAGAGTGAGATGCCAGCTCCTTTCATTCAGTCAGTAGCTTCAATCATTTCTGGACGTTTTTCAATGGCAAAAATCAATGAATATTGTAAATGCACAAACAGTAATTTCTCCGCATTGCAAGGTGCAATTCTGAAATTTTTTGCTTTTTCCTGCTCCTCTTAGCATGATAAAGAAGATTCAAAGAGAGTGAGATGCCAGCTCCTTTCATTCAGTCAGTAGCTTCAATCATTTCTGGACGTTTTTCAATGGCAAAAATCAATGAATATTGTAAATGCACAAACAGTAATTTCTCCACATTGCAAGGTGCAATTCTGAAATTTTTTGCTTTTTCCTGCTCCTCTTAGCATGATAAAGAAGAATCAAAGAGAGTGAGATGCCAGCTCCTTTCATTCAGTCAGTAGCTTCAATCATTTCTGGACGTTTTTCAATGGCAAAAATCAATGAATATTGTAAATGCACAGACAGTAATTTCTCCGCATTGCAAGGTGCAATTCTGAAATTTTTTGCTTTTTCCTGCTCCTCTTAGCATGATAAAGAAGATTCAAAGAGAGTGAGATGCCAGCTCCTTTCATTCAGTCAGTAGCTTCAATCATTTCTGGACGTTTTTCAATGGCAAAAATCAATGAATATTGTAAATGCACAAACAGTAATTTCTCCACATTGCAAGGTGCAATTCTGAAATTTTTTGCTTTTTCCTGCTCCTCTTAGCATGATAAAGAAGAATCAAAGAGAGTGAGATGCCAGCTCCTTTCATTCAGTCAGTAGCTTCAATCATTTCTGGACGTTTTTCAATGGCAAAAATCAATGAATATTGTAAATGCACAAACAGTAATTTCTCCACATTGCAAGGTGCAATTCTAAAATTTTTTGCTTTTTCCTGCTCCTCTTAGCATGATAAAGAAGATTCAAAGAGAGTGAGATGCCAGCTCCTTTCATTCAGTCAGTAGCTTCAAACATTTCTGGTATATGAATAACATGATGTTTTTCAATGGCAAAAATCAATGAATATTGTAAATGCACAAACAGTAATTTCTCCACATTGCAAGGTGCAATTCTGAAATTTTTTGCTTTTTCCTGCTCCTCTTAGCATGATAAAGAAGATTCAAAGAGAGTGAGATGCCAGCTCCTTTCATTCAGTCAGTAGCTTCAATCATTTCTGGACGTTTTTCAATGGCAAAAATCAATGAATATTGTAAATGCACAAACAGTAATTTCTCCGCATTGCAAGGTGCAATTCTGAATTTTTTTGCTTTTTCCTGCTCCTCTTTGCATGATAAAGAAGATTCAAAGAGAGTGAGATGCCAGCTCCTTTCATTCAGTCAGTAGCTTCAAACATTTCTGGCATATGAATAACATGATGTTTTTCAATGGCAAAAATCAATGAATATTGTAAATGCACAAACAGTAATTTCTCCGCATTGCAAGGTGCAATTCTGAAATTTTTTGCTTTTTCCTGCTCCTCTTAGCATGATAAAGAAGATTCAAAGAGAGTGAGATGCCAGTTCCTTTCAGTCAGTCAGTAGCTTCAAACATTTCTGGTATATGAATAACATGATGTTTTTCAATGGCAAAAATCAATGAATATTGTAAATGCACAAACAGTAATTTCTCCACATTGCAAGGTGCAATTCTGAAATTTTTTGCTTTTTCCTGCTCCTCTTAGCATGATAAAGAAGATTCAAAGAGAGTGAGATGCCAGCTCCTTTCATTCAGTCAGTAGCTTCAATCATTTCTGGACGTTTTTCAATGGCAAAAATCAATGAATATTGTAAATGCACAAAGAGTAATTTCTCCGCATTGCAAGGTGCAATTCTGAAATTTTTTGCTTTTTCCTGCTCCTCTTAGCATGATAAAGAAGATTCAAAGAGAGTGAGATGCCAGCTCCTTTCATTCAGTCAGTAGCTTCAATCATTTCTGGACGTTTTTCAATGGCAAAAATCAATGAATATTGTAAATGCACAGACAGTAATTTCTCCGCATTGCAAGGTGCAATTCTGAAATTTTTTGCTTTTTCCTGCTCCTCTTAGCATGATAAAGAAGATTCAAAGAGAGTGAGATGCCAGCTCCTTTCATTCAGTCAGTAGCTTCAAACATTTCTGGTATATGAATAACATGATGTTTTTCAATGGCAAAAATCAATGAATATTGTAAATGCACAAACAGTAATTTCTCCACATTGCAAGGTGCAATTCTGAAATTTTTTGCTTTTTCCTGCTCCTCTTAGCATGATAAAGAAGATTCAAAGAGAGTGAGATGCCAGCTCCTTTCATTCAGTCAGTAGCTTCAATCATTTCTGGACTTTTTTCAATGGCAAAAATCAATGAATATTGTAAATGCACAAACAGTAATTTCTCCGCATTGCAAGGTGCAATTCTGAAATTTTTTGCTTTTTCCTGCTCCTCTTAGCATGATAAAGAAGATTCAAAGAGAGTGAGATGCCAGCTCCTTTCATTCAGTCAGTAGCTTCAATCATTTCTGGACGTTTTTCAATGGCAAAAATCAATGAATATTGTAAATGCACAAACAGTAATTTCTCCACATTGCAAGGTGCAATTCTGAAATTTTTTGCTTTTTCCTGCTCCTCTTAGCATGATAAAGAAGAATCAAAGAGAGTGAGATGCCAGCTCCTTTCATTCAGTCAGTAGCTTCAATCATTTCTGGACGTTTTTCAATGGCAAAAATCAATGAATATTGTAAATGCACAGACAGTAATTTCTCCGCATTGCAAGGTGCAATTCTGAAATTTTTTGCTTTTTCCTGCTCCTCTTAGCATGATAAAGAAGATTCAAAGAGAGTGAGATGCCAGCTCCTTTCATTCAGTCAGTAGCTTCAATCATTTCTGGACGTTTTTCAATGGCAAAAATCAATGAATATTGTAAATGCACAAACAGTAATTTCTCCACATTGCAAGGTGCAATTCTGAAATTTTTTGCTTTTTCCTGCTCCTCTTAGCATGATAAAGAAGAATCAAAGAGAGTGAGATGCCAGCTCCTTTCATTCAGTCAGTAGCTTCAATCATTTCTGGACGTTTTTCAATGGCAAAAATCAATGAATATTGTAAATGCACAAACAGTAATTTCTCCACATTGCAAGGTGCAATTCTAAAATTTTTTGATTTTTCCTGCTCCTCTTAGCATGATAAAGAAGATTCAAAGAGAGTGAGATGCCAGCTCCTTTCATTCAGTCAGTAGCTTCAAACATTTCTGGTATATGAATAACATGATGTTTTTCAATGGCAAAAATCAATGAATATTGTAAATGCACAAACAGTAATTTCTCCACATTGCAAGGTGCAATTCTGAAATTTTTTGCTTTTTCCTGCTCCTCTTAGCATGATAAAGAAGATTCAAAGAGAGTGAGATGCCAGCTCCTTTCATTCAGTCAGTAGCTTCAATCATTTCTGGACGTTTTTCAATGGCAAAAATCAATGAATATTGTAAATGCACAAACAGTAATTTCTCCGCATTGCAAGGTGCAATTCTGAATTTTTTTGCTTTTTCCTGCTCCTCTTTGCATGATAAAGAAGATTCAAAGAGAGTGAGATGCCAGCTCCTTTCATTCAGTCAGTAGCTTCAAACATTTCTGGCATATGAATAACATGATGTTTTTCAATGGCAAAAATCAATGAATATTGTAAATGCACAAACAGTAATTTCTCCGCATTGCAAGGTGCAATTCTGAAATTTTTTGCTTTTTCCTGCTCCTCTTAGCATGATAAAGAAGATTCAAAGAGAGTGAGATGCCAGCTCCTTTCATTCAGTCAGTAGCTTCAAACATTTCTGGTATATGAATAACATGATGTTTTTCAATGGCAAAAATCAATGAATATTGTAAATGCACAAACAGTAATTTCTCCACATTGCAAGGTGCAATTCTGAAATTTTTTGCTTTTTCCTGCTCCTCTTAGCATGATAAAGAAGATTCAAAGAGAGTGAGATGCCAGCTCCTTTCATTCAGTCAGTAGCTTCAATCATTTCTGGACGTTTTTCAATGGCAAAAATCAATGAATATTGTAAATGCACAAACAGTAATTTCTCCGCATTGCAAGGTGCAATTCTGAATTTTTTTGCTTTTTCCTGCTCCTCTTTGCATGATAAAGAAGATTCAAAGAGAGTGAGATGCCAGCTCCTTTCATTCAGTCAGTAGCTTCAAACATTTCTGGCATATGAATAACATGATGTTTTTCAATGGCAAAAATCAATGAATATTGTAAATGCACAAACAGTAATTTCTCCGCATTGCAAGGTGCAATTCTGAAATTTTTTGCTTTTTCCTGCTCCTCTTAGCATGATAAAGAAGATTCAAAGAGAGTGAGATGCCAGCTCCTTTCATTCAGTCAGTAGCTTCAAACATTTCTGGTATATGAATAACATGTTTTTCAATGGCAAAAATCAATGAATATTGTAAATGCACAAACAGTAATTTCTCCGCATTGCAAGTGCAATTCTGAAATTTTTTGCTTTTTCCTGCTCCTCTTAGCATGATAAAGAAGATTCAAAGAGAGTGAGATGCCAGCTCCTTTCATTCAGTCAGTAGCTTCAATCATTTCTGGACGTTTTTCAATGGCAAAAATCAATGAATATTGTAAATGCACAAACAGTAATTTCTCCACATTGCAAGGTGCAATTCTGAAATTTTTTGCTTTTTCCTGCTCCTCTTAGCATGATAAAGAAGAATCAAAGAGAGTGAGATGCCAGCTCCTTTCATTCAGTCAGTAGCTTCAATCATTTCTGGACGTTTTTCAATGGCAAAAATCAATGAATATTGTAAATGCACAGACAGTAATTTCTCCGCATTGCAAGGTGCAATTCTGAAATTTTTTGCTTTTTCCTGCTCCTCTTAGCATGATAAAGAAGATTCAAAGAGAGTGAGATGCCAGCTCCTTTCATTCAGTCAGTAGCTTCAATCATTTCTGGACGTTTTTCAATGGCAAAAATCAATGAATATTGTAAATGCACAAACAGTAATTTCTCCACATTGCAAGGTGCAATTCTGAAATTTTTTGCTTTTTCCTGCTCCTCTTAGCATGATAAAGAAGAATCAAAGAGAGTGAGATGCCAGCTCCTTTCATTCAGTCAGTAGCTTCAATCATTTCTGGACGTTTTTCAATGGCAAAAATCAATGAATATTGTAAATGCACAAACAGTAATTTCTCCACATTGCAAGGTGCAATTCTAAAATTTTTTGCTTTTTCCTGCTCCTCTTAGCATGATAAAGAAGATTCAAAGAGAGTGAGATGCCAGCTCCTTTCATTCAGTCAGTAGCTTCAAACATTTCTGGTATATGAATAACATGATGTTTTTCAATGGCAAAAATCAATGAATATTGTAAATGCACAAACAGTAATTTCTCCACATTGCAAGGTGCAATTCTGAAATTTTTTGCTTTTTCCTGCTCCTCTTAGCATGATAAAGAAGATTCAAAGAGAGTGAGATGCCAGCTCCTTTCATTCAGTCAGTAGCTTCAATCATTTCTGGACGTTTTTCAATGGCAAAAATCAATGAATATTGTAAATGCACAAACAGTAATTTCTCCGCATTGCAAGGTGCAATTCTGAATTTTTTTGCTTTTTCCTGCTCCTCTTTGCATGATAAAGAAGATTCAAAGAGAGTGAGATGCCAGCTCCTTTCATTCAGTCAGTAGCTTCAAACATTTCTGGCATATGAATAACATGATGTTTTTCAATGGCAAAAATCAATGAATATTGTAAATGCACAAACAGTAATTTCTCCGCATTGCAAGGTGCAATTCTGAAATTTTTTGCTTTTTCCTGCTCCTCTTAGCATGATAAAGAAGATTCAAAGAGAGTGAGATGCCAGCTCCTTTCAGTCAGTCAGTAGCTTCAAACATTTCTGGTATATGAATAACATGATGTTTTTCAATGGCAAAAATCAATGAATATTGTAAATGCACAAACAGTAATTTCTCCACATTGCAAGGTGCAATTCTGAAATTTTTTGCTTTTTCCTGCTCCTCTTAGCATGATAAAGAAGATTCAAAGAGAGTGAGATGCCAGCTCCTTTCATTCAGTCAGTAGCTTCAATCATTTCTGGACGTTTTTCAATGGCAAAAATCAATGAATATTGTAAATGCACAAAGAGTAATTTCTCCGCATTGCAAGGTGCAATTCTGAAATTTTTTGCTTTTTCCTGCTCCTCTTAGCATGATAAAGAAGATTCAAAGAGAGTGAGATGCCAGCTCCTTTCATTCAGTCAGTAGCTTCAATCATTTCTGGACGTTTTTCAATGGCAAAAATCAATGAATATTGTAAATGCACAGACAGTAATTTCTCCGCATTGCAAGGTGCAATTCTGAAATTTTTTGCTTTTTCCTGCTCCTCTTAGCATGATAAAGAAGATTCAAAGAGAGTGAGATGCCAGCTCCTTTCATTCAGTCAGTAGCTTCAAACATTTCTGGTATATGAATAACATGATGTTTTTCAATGGCAAAAATCAATGAATATTGTAAATGCACAAACAGTAATTTCTCCACATTGCAAGGTGCAATTCTGAAATTTTTTGCTTTTTCCTGCTCCTCTTAGCATGATAAAGAAGATTCAAAGAGAGTGAGATGCCAGCTCCTTTCATTCAGTCAGTAGCTTCAATCATTTCTGGACTTTTTTCAATGGCAAAAATCAATGAATATTGTAAATGCACAAACAGTAATTTCTCCGCATTGCAAGGTGCAATTCTGAAATTTTTTGCTTTTTCCTGCTCCTCTTAGCATGATAAAGAAGATTCAAAGAGAGTGAGATGCCAGCTCCTTTCATTCAGTCAGTAGCTTCAATCATTTCTGGACGTTTTTCAATGGCAAAAATCAATGAATATTGTAAATGCACAAACAGTAATTTCTCCACATTGCAAGGTGCAATTCTGAAATTTTTTGCTTTTTCCTGCTCCTCTTAGCATGATAAAGAAGAATCAAAGAGAGTGAGATGCCAGCTCCTTTCATTCAGTCAGTAGCTTCAATCATTTCTGGACGTTTTTCAATGGCAAAAATCAATGAATATTGTAAATGCACAGACAGTAATTTCTCCGCATTGCAAGGTGCAATTCTGAAATTTTTTGCTTTTTCCTGCTCCTCTTAGCATGATAAAGAAGATTCAAAGAGAGTGAGATGCCAGCTCCTTTCATTCAGTCAGTAGCTTCAATCATTTCTGGACGTTTTTCAATGGCAAAAATCAATGAATATTGTAAATGCACAAACAGTAATTTCTCCACATTGCAAGGTGCAATTCTGAAATTTTTTGCTTTTTCCTGCTCCTCTTAGCATGATAAAGAAGAATCAAAGAGAGTGAGATGCCAGCTCCTTTCATTCAGTCAGTAGCTTCAATCATTTCTGGACGTTTTTCAATGGCAAAAATCAATGAATATTGTAAATGCACAAACAGTAATTTCTCCACATTGCAAGGTGCAATTCTAAAATTTTTTGATTTTTCCTGCTCCTCTTAGCATGATAAAGAAGATTCAAAGAGAGTGAGATGCCAGCTCCTTTCATTCAGTCAGTAGCTTCAAACATTTCTGGTATATGAATAACATGATGTTTTTCAATGGCAAAAATCAATGAATATTGTAAATGCACAAACAGTAATTTCTCCACATTGCAAGGTGCAATTCTGAAATTTTTTGCTTTTTCCTGCTCCTCTTAGCATGATAAAGAAGATTCAAAGAGAGTGAGATGCCAGCTCCTTTCATTCAGTCAGTAGCTTCAATCATTTCTGGACGTTTTTCAATGGCAAAAATCAATGAATATTGTAAATGCACAAACAGTAATTTCTCCGCATTGCAAGGTGCAATTCTGAATTTTTTTGCTTTTTCCTGCTCCTCTTTGCATGATAAAGAAGATTCAAAGAGAGTGAGATGCCAGCTCCTTTCATTCAGTCAGTAGCTTCAAACATTTCTGGCATATGAATAACATGATGTTTTTCAATGGCAAAAATCAATGAATATTGTAAATGCACAAACAGTAATTTCTCCGCATTGCAAGGTGCAATTCTGAAATTTTTTGCTTTTTCCTGCTCCTCTTAGCATGATAAAGAAGATTCAAAGAGAGTGAGATGCCAGCTCCTTTCATTCAGTCAGTAGCTTCAAACATTTCTGGTATATGAATAACATGATGTTTTTCAATGGCAAAAATCAATGAATATTGTAAATGCACAAACAGTAATTTCTCCACATTGCAAGGTGCAATTCTGAAATTTTTTGCTTTTTCCTGCTCCTCTTAGCATGATAAAGAAGATTCAAAGAGAGTGAGATGCCAGCTCCTTTCATTCAGTCAGTAGCTTCAATCATTTCTGGACGTTTTTCAATGGCAAAAATCAATGAATATTGTAAATGCACAAACAGTAATTTCTCCGCATTGCAAGGTGCAATTCTGAATTTTTTTGCTTTTTCCTGCTCCTCTTTGCATGATAAAGAAGATTCAAAGAGAGTGAGATGCCAGCTCCTTTCATTCAGTCAGTAGCTTCAAACATTTCTGGCATATGAATAACATGATGTTTTTCAATGGCAAAAATCAATGAATATTGTAAATGCACAAACAGTAATTTCTCCGCATTGCAAGGTGCAATTCTGAAATTTTTTGCTTTTTCCTGCTCCTCTTAGCATGATAAAGAAGATTCAAAGAGAGTGAGATGCCAGCTCCTTTCATTCAGTCAGTAGCTTCAAACATTTCTGGTATATGAATAACATGTTTTTCAATGGCAAAAATCAATGAATATTGTAAATGCACAAACAGTAATTTCTCCGCATTGCAAGTGCAATTCTGAAATTTTTTGCTTTTTCCTGCTCCTCTTAGCATGATAAAGAAGATTCAAAGAGAGTGAGATGCCAGCTCCTTTCATTCAGTCAGTAGCTTCAATCATTTCTGGACGTTTTTCAATGGCAAAAATCAATGAATATTGTAAATGCACAAACAGTAATTTCTCCGCATTGCAAGGTGCAATTCTGAAATTTTTTGCTTTTTCCTGCTCCTCTTAGCATGATAAAGAAGATTCAAAGAGAGTGAGATGCCAGCTCCTTTCATTTAGTCAGTAGCTTCAAACATTTCTGGTATATGAATAACGATGTTTTTCAATGGCAAAAATCAATGAATATTGTAAATGCACAAACAGTAATTTCTCTGCATTGCAAGGTGCAATTCTGAAATTTTTTGCTTTTTCCTGCTCCTCTTAGCATGATAAAGAAGATTCAAAGAGAGTGAGATGCCAGCTCCTTTCATTCAGTCAGTAGCTTCAATCATTTCTGGACGTTTTTTAATGGCAAAAATCAATGAATATTGTAAATGCACAAACAGTAATTTCTCCGCATTGCAAGGTGCAATTCTGAAATTTTTTGCTTTTTCCTGCTCCTCTTAGCATAATAAAGAAGATTCAAAGAGAGTGAGATGCCAGCTCCTTTCATTCAGTCAGTAGCTTCAATCATTTCTGGACGTTTTTCAATGGCAAAAATCATTGAATATTGTAAATGCACAAACAGTAATTTCTCCGCATTGCAAGGTGCAATTCTGAAATTTTTTGCTTTTTCCTGCTCCTCTTAGCATGATAAAGAAGATTCAAAGAGAGTGAGATGCCAGCTCCTTTCATTCAGTCAGTAGCTTCAATCATTTCTGGTATATGAATAACATGATGTTTTTCAATGGCAAAAATCAATGAATATTGTAAATGCACAAACAGTAATTTCTCCGCATTGCAAGGTGCAATTCTGAAATTTTTTGCTTTTTCCTGCTCCTCTTATCATGATAAAGAAGATTCAAAGAGAGTGAGATGCCAGCTCCTTTCATTCAGTCAGTAGCTTCAATCATTTCTGGACGTTTTTCAATGGCAAAAATCAATGAATATTGTAAATGCACAAACAGTAATTTCTCCGCATTGCAAGGTGCAATTCTGAAATTTTTTGCTTTTTCCTGCTCCTCTTAGCATGATAAACAAGATTCAAAGAGAGTGAGATGCCAGCTCCTTTCATTCAGTCAGTAGCTTCAATCATTTCTGGACGTTTTTCAATGGCAAAAATCAATGAATATTGTAAATGCACAAACAGTAATTTCTCCGCATTGCAAGGTACAATTCTGAAATTTTTTGCTTTTTCCTGCTCCTCTTAGCATGATAAAGAAGATTCAAAGAGAGTGAGATGCCAGCTCCTTTCATTCAGTCAGTAGCTTCAAACATTTCTGGTATATGAATAACATGATGTTTTTCAATGGCAAAAATCAATGAATATTGTAAATGCACAAACAGTAATTTCTCCGCATTGCAAGGTGCAATTCTGAAATTTTTTGCTTTTTCCTGCTCCTCTTAGCATGATAAAGAAGATTCAAAGAGAGTGAGATGCCAGCTCCTTTCATTCAGTCAGTAGCTTCAATCATTTCTGGACGTTTTTCAATGGCAAAAATCAATGAATATTGTAAATGCACAATCAGTAATTTCTCCGCATTGCAAGGTGCAATTCTGAAATTTTTTGCTTTTTCCTGCTCCTCTTAGCATGATAAAGAAGATTCAAAGAGAGTGAGATGCCAGCTCCTTTCATTCAGTCAGTAGCTTCAATCATTTCTGGACGTTTTTCAATGGCAAAAATCAATGAATATTGTAAATGCACAAAGAGTAATTTCTCCGCATTGCAAGGTGCAATTCTGAAATTTTTTGCTTTTTCCTGCTCCTCTTAGCATGATAAAGAAGATTCAAAGAGAGTGAGATGCCAGCTCCTTTCATTCAGTCAGTAGATTCAAACATTTCTGGTATATGAATAACATGATGTTTTTCAATGGCAAAAATCAATGAATATTGTAAATGCACAAACAGTAATTTCACCGCATTGCAAGGTGCAATTCTGAAATTTTTTGCTTTTTCCTGCTCCTCTTAGCATGATAAAGATGATTCAAAGAGAGTGAGATGCCAGCTCCTTTCATTCAGTCAGTAGCTTCAATCATTTCTGGACGTTTTTCAATGGCAAAAATCATTGAATATTGTAAATGCACAAACAGTAATTTCTCCGCATTGCAAGGTGCAATTCTGAAATTTTTTGCTTTTTCCTGCTCCTCTTAGCATGATAAAGAAGATTCAAAGAGAGTGAGATGCCAGCTCCTTTCATTCAGTCAGTAGCTTCAATCATTTCTTGTATATGAATAACATGATGTTTTTCAATGGCAAAAATCAATGAATATTGTAAATGCACAAACAGTAATTTCTCTGCATTGCAAGGTGCAATTCTGAAATTTTTTGTTTTTTCCTGCTCCTCTAAGCATGATAAAGAAGATTCAAAGAGAGTGAGATGCCAGCTCCTTTCATTCAGTCAGTAGCTTCAATCATTTCTGGACGTTTTTCAATGGCAAAAATCAATGAATATTGTAAATGCACAGACAGTAATTTCTCCGCATTACAAGGTGCAATTCTGAAATTTTTTGCTTTTTCCTGCTCCTCTTAGCATGATAAAGAAGATTCAAAGAGAGTGAGATGCCAGCTCCTTTCATTCAGTCAGTAGCTTCAATCATTTCTGGACGTTTTTCAATGGCAAAAATCAATGAATATTGTAAATGCACAAACAGTAATTTCTCCACATTGCAAGGTGCAATTCTGAAATTTTTTGCTTTTTCCTGCTCCTCTTAGCATGATAAAGAAGAATCAAAGAGAGTGAGATGCCAGCTCCTTTCATTCAGTCAGTAGCTTCAATCATTTCTGGACGTTTTTCAATGGCAAAAATCAATGAATATTGTAAATGCACAGACAGTAATTTCTCCGCATTGCAAGGTGCAATTCTGAAATTTTTTGCTTTTTCCTGCTCCTCTTAGCATGATAAAGAAGATTCAAAGAGAGTGAGATGCCAGCTCCTTTCATTCAGTCAGTAGCTTCAAACATTTCTGGTATATGAATAACATGATGTTTTTCAATGGCAAAAATCAATGAATATTGTAAATGCACAAACAGTAATTTCTCCTCATTGCAAGGTGCAATTCTGAAATTTTTTGCTTTTTCCTGCTCCTCTTAGCATGATAAAGAAGATTCAAAGAGAGTGAGATGCCAGCTCCTTTCATTCAGTCAGTAGCTTCAATCATTTCTGGACGTTTTTCAATGGCAAAAATCAATGAATATTGTAAATGCACAAACAGTAATTTCTCCGCATTGCAAGGTGCAATTCTGAATTTTTTTGCTTTTTCCTGCTCCTCTTTGCATGATAAAGAAGATTCAAAGAGAGTGAGATGCCAGCGCCTTTCATTCAGTCAGTAGCTTCAAACATTTCTGGCATATGAATAACATGATGTTTTTCAATGGCAAAAATCAATGAATATTGTAAATGCACAAACAGTAATTTCTCCACATTGCAAGGTGCAATTCTGAAATTTTTTGCTTTTTCCTGCTCCTCTTAGCATGATAAAGAAGATTCAAAGAGAGTGAGATGCCAGCTCCTTTCATTCAGTCAGTAGCTTCAAACATTTCTGGTATATGAATAACATGATGTTTTTCAATGGCAAAAATCAATGAATATTGTAAATGCACAAACAGTAATTTCTCCACATTGCAAGGTGCAATTCTGAAATTTTTTGCTTTTTCCTGCTCCTCTTAGCATGATAAAGAAGATTCAAAGAGAGTGAGATGCCAGCTCCTTTCATTCAGTCAGTAGCTTCAATCATTTCTGGACGTTTTTCAATGGCAAAAATCAATGAATATTGTAAATGCACAAACAGTAATTTCTCCGCATTGCAAGGTGCAATTCTGAATTTTTTTGCTTTTTCCTGCTCCTCTTTGCATGATAAAGAAGATTCAAAGAGAGTGAGATGCCAGCTCCTTTCATTCAGTCAGTAGCTACAAACATTTCTGGCATATGAATAACATGATGTTTTTCAATGGCAAAAATCAATGAATATTGTAAATGCACAAACAGTAATTTCTCCGCATTGCAAGGTGCAATTCTGAAATTTTTTGCTTTTTCCTGCTCCTCTTAGCATGATAAAGAAGATTCAAAGAGAGTGAGATGCCAGCTCCTTTCATTCAGTCAGTAGCTTCAAACATTTCTGGTATATGAATAACATGTTTTTCAATGGCAAAAATCAATGAATATTGTAAATGCACAAACAGTAATTTCTCCACATTGCAAGGTGCAATTCTAAAATTTTTTGATTTTTCCTGCTCCTCTTAGCATGATAAAGAAGATTCAAAGAGAGTGAGATGCCAGCTCCTTTCATTCAGTCAGTAGCTTCAATCATTTCTGGACGTTTTTCAATGGCAAAAATCAATGAATATTGTAAATGCACAAACAGTAATTTCTCCGCATTGCAAGGTGCAATTCTGAAATTTTTTGCTTTTTCCTGCTCCTCTTAGCATAATAAAGAAGATTCAAAGAGAATGAGATGCCAGCTCCTTTCATTCAGTCAGTAGCTTCAATCATTTCTGGACGTTTTTCAATGGCAAAAATCATTGAATATTGTAAATGCACAAACAGTAATTTCTCCGCATTGCAAGGTGCAATTCTGAAATTTTTTGCTTTTTCCTGCTCCTCTTAGCATGATAAAGAAGATTCAAAGAGAGTGAGAAGCCAGCTCCTTTCATTCAGTCAGTAGCTTCAATCATTTCTGGTATATGAATAACATGATGTTTTTCAATGGCAAAAATCAATGAATATTGTAAATGCACAAACAGTAATTTCTCCGCATTGCAAGGTGCAATTCTGAAATTTTTTGCTTTTTCCTGCTCCTCTTAGCATGATAAAGAAGATTCAAAGATAGTGAGATGCCAGCTCCTTTCATTCAGTCAGTAGCTTCAATCATTTCTGGACGTTTTTCAATGGCAAAAATCAATGAATATTGTAAATGCACAAACAGTAATTTCTCCGCATTGCAAGGTGCAATTCTGAAATTTTTTGCTTTTTCCTGCTCCTCTTAGCATGATAAACAAGATTCAAAGAGAGTGAGATGCCAGCTCCTTTCATTCAGTCAGTAGCTTCAATCATTTCTGGACGTTTTTCAATGGCAAAAATCAATGAATATTGTAAATGCACAAACAGTAATTTCTCCGCATTGCAAGGTGCAATTCTGAAATTTTTTGCTTTTTCCTGCTCCTCTTAGCATGATAAAGAAGATTCAAAGAGAGTGAGATGCCAGCTCCTTTCATTCAGTCAGTAGCTTCAAACATTTCTGGTATATGAATAACATGATGTTTTTCAATGGCAAAAATCAATGAATATTGTAAATGCACAAACAGTAATTTCTCCGCATTGCAATGTGCAATTCTGAAATTTTTTGCTTTTTCCTGCTCCTCTTAGCATGATAAAGAAGATTCAAAGAGAGTGAGATGCCAGCTCCTTTCATTCAGTCAGTAGCTTCAATCATTTCTGGACGTTTTTCAATGGCAAAAATCAATGAATATTGTAAATGCACAATCAGTAATTTCTCCGCATTGCAAGGCGCAATTCTGAAATTTTTTGCTTTTTCCTGCTCCTCTTAGCATGATAAAGAAGATTCAAAGAGAGTGAGATGCCAGCTCCTTTCATTCAGTCAGTAGCTTCAATCATTTCTGGACGTTTTTCAATGGCAAAAATCAATGAATATTGTAAATGCACAAAGAGTAATTTCTCCGCATTGCAAGGTGCAATTCTGAAATTTTTTGCTTTTTCCTGCTCCTCTTAGCATGATAAAGAAGATTCAAAGAGAGTGAGATGCCAGCTCCTTTCATTCAGTCAGTAGCTTCAAACATTTCTGGTATATGAATAACATGATGTTTTTCAATGGCAAAAATCAATGAATATTGTAAATGCACAAACAGTAATTTCTCCGCATTGCAAGGTGCAATTCTGAAATTTTTTGCTTTTTCCTGCTCCTCTTAGCATGATAAAGAAGATTCAAAGACAGTGAGATGCCAGCTCCTTTCATTCAGTCAGTAGCTTCAATCATTTCTCGACGTTTTTCAATGGCAAAAATCATTGAATATTGTAAATGCACAAACAGTAATTTCTCCGCATTGCAAGGTGCAATTCTGAAATTTTTTGCTTTTTCCTGCTCCTCTTAGCATGATAAAGAAGATTCAAAGAGAGTGAGATGCCAGCTCCTTTCATTCAGTCAGTAGCTTCAATCATTTCTTGTATATGAATAACATGATGTTTTTCAATGGCAAAAATCAATGAATATTGTAAATGCACAAACAGTAATTTCTCTGCATTGCAAGGTGCAATTCTGAAATTTTTTGCTTTTTCCTGCTCCTCTAAGCATGATAAAGAAGATTCAAAGAGAGTGAGATGCCAGCTCCTTTCATTCAGTCAGTAGCTTCAATCATTTCTGGATGTTTTTCAATGGCAAAAATCAATGAATACTGTAAATGCACAAACAGTAATTTCTCCGCATTGCAAGGTGCAATTCTGAAATTTTTTGCTTTTTCCTGCTCCTCTTAGCATGATAAACAAGATTCAAAGAGAGTGAGATGCCAGCTCCTTTCATTCAGTCAGTAGCTTCAATCATTTCTGGACGTTTTTCAATGGCAAAAATCAATGAATATTGTAAATGCACAAACAGTAATTTCTCCGCATTGCAAGGTGCAATTCTGAAATTTTTTGCTTTTTCCTGCTCCTCTTAGCATGATAAAGAAGATTCAAAGAGAGTGAGATGCCAGCTCCTTTCATTCAGTCAGTAGCTTCAAACATTTCTGGTATATGAATAACATGATGTTTTTCAATGGCAAAAATCAATGAATATTGTAAATGCACAAACAGTAATTTCTCCGCATTGCAAGGTGCAATTCTGAAATTTTTTGCTTTTTCCTGCTCCTCTTAGCATGATAAAGAAGATTCAAAAAGAGTGAGATGCCAGCTCCTTTCATTCAGTCAGTAGCTTCAATCATTTCTGGACGTTTTTCAATGGCAAAAATCAATGAATATTGTAAATGCACAAAGAGTAATTTCTCCGCATTGCAAGGTGCAATTCTGAAATTTTTTGCTTTTTCCTGCTCCTCTTAGCATGATAAAGACGATTCAAAGAGAGTGAGATGCCAGCTCCTTTCATTCAGTCAGTAGCTTCAAACATTTCTGGTATATGAATAACATGATGTTTTTCAATGGCAAAAATCAATGAATATTGTAAATGCACAAACAGTAATTTCTCCGCATTGCAAGGTGCAATTCTGAAATTTTTTGCTTTTTCCTGCTCCTCTTAGCATGATAAAGAAGATTCAAAGAGAGTGAGATGCCAGCTCCTTTCATTCAGTCAGTAGCTTCAATCATTTCTGGACGTTTTTCAATGGCAAAAATCAATGAATATTGTAAATGCACAAAGAGTAATTTCTCCGCATTGCAAGGTGCAATTCTGAAATTTTTTGCTTTTTCCTGCTCCTCTTAGCATGATAAAGACGATTCAAAGAGAGTGAGATGCCAGCTCCTTTCATTCAGTCAGTAGCTTCAAACATTTCTGGTATATGAATAACATGATGTTTTTCAATGGCAAAAATCAATGAATATTGTAAATGCACAAACAGTAATTTCTCCGCATTGCAAGGTGCAATTCTGAAATTTTTTGCTTTTTCCTGCTCCTCTTAGCATGATAAAGAAGATTCAAAGAGAGTGAGATGCCAGCTCCTTTCATTCAGTCAGTAGCTTCAATCATTTCTGGACGTTTTTCAATGGCAAAAATCAATGAATATTGTAAATGCACAAACAGTAATTTCTCCGCATTGCAAGGTGCAATTCTGAAATTTTTTGCTTTTTCCTGCTCCTCTTAGCATGATAAAGAAGATTCAAAGAGAGTGAGATGCCAGCTCCTTTCATTCAGTCAGTAGCTTCAAACATTTCTGGTATATGAATAACATGATGTTTTTCAATGGCAAAAATCAATGAATATTGTAAATGCACAAACAGTAATTTCTCCGCATTGCAAGGTGCAATTCTGAAATTTTTTGCTTTTTCCTGCTCCTCTTAGCATGATAAACAAGATTCAAAGAGAGTGAGATACCAGCTCCTTTCATTCAGTCAGTAGCTTCAATCATTTCTGGACGTTTTTCAATGGCAAAAATCAATGAATATTGTAAATGCACAAACAGTAATTTCTCCGCATTGCAAGGTGCAATTCTGAAATTTTTTGCTTTTTCCTGCTCCTCTTAGCATGATAAACAAGATTCAAAGAGAGTGAGATACCAGCTCCTTTCATTCAGTCAGTAGCTTCAATCATTTCTGGACGTTTTTCAATGGCAAAAATCAATGAATATTGTAAATGCACAAACAGTAATTTCTCCGCATTGCAAGGTGCAATTCTGAAATTTTTTGCTTTTTCCTGCTCCTCTTAGCATGATAAAGAAGATTCAAAGAGAGTGAGATGCCAGCTCCTTTCATTCAGTCAGTAGCTTCAAACATTTCTGGTATATGAATAACATGATGTTTTTCAATGGCAAAAATCAATGAATATTGTAAATGCACAAACAGTAATTTCTCCGCATTGAAAGGTGCAATTCTGAAATTTTTTGCTTTTTCCTGCTCCTCTTAGCATGATAAAGAAGATTCAAAGAGAGTGAGATGCCAGCTCCTTTCATTCAGTCAGTAGCTTCAATCATTTCTGGACGTTTTTCAATGGCAAAAATCAATGAATATTGTAAATGCACAAACAGTAATTTCTCCGCATTGCAAGGTGCAATTCTGAAATTTTTTGCTTTATCCTGCTCCTCTTAGCATGATAAACAAGATTCAAAGAGAGTGAGATGCCAGCTCCTTTCATTCAGTCAGTAGCTTCAATCATTTCTGGACGTTTTTCAATGGCAAAAATCAATGAATATTGTAAATGCACAAACAGTAATTTCTCCGCATTGCAAGGTGCAATTCTGAAATTTTTTGCTTTTTTCTGCTCCTCTTAGCATGATAAAGAAGATTCAAAGAGAGTGAGATGCCAGCTCCTTTCATTCAGTCAGTAGCTTCAAACATTTCTGGTATATGAATAACATGATGTTTTTCAATGGCAAAAATCAATGAATATTGTAAATGCACAAACAGTAATTTCTCCGCATTGCAAGGTGCAATTCTGAAATTTTTTGCTTTTTCCTGCTCCTCTTAGCATGATAAAGAAGATTCAAAGAGAGTGAGATGCCAGCTCCTTTCATTCAGTCAGTAGCTTCAATCATTTCTGGACGTTTTTCAATGGCAAAAATCAATGAATATTGTAAATGCACAAACAGTAATTTCTCCGCATTGCAAGGTGCAATTCTGAAATTTTTTGCTTTTTCCTGCTCCTCTTAGCATGATAAACAAGATTCTAAGAGAGTGAGATGCCAGCTCCTTTCATTCAGTCAGTAGCTTCAATCATTTCTGGACGTTTTTCAATGGCAAAAATCAATGAATATTGTAAATGCACAAACAGTAATTTCTCCGCATTGCAAGGTGCAATTCTGAAATTTTTTGCTTTTTCCTGCTCCTCTTAGCATGATAAAGAAGATTCAAAGAGAGTGAGATGCCAGCTCCTTTCATTCAGTCAGTAGCTTCAAACATTTCTGGTATATGAATAACATGATGTTTTTCAATGGCAAAAATCAATGAATATTGTAAATGCACAAACAGTAATTTCTCCGCATTGAAAGGTGCAATTCTGAAATTTTTTGCTTTTTCCTGCTCCTCTTAGCATGATAAAGAAGATTCAAAGAGAGTGAGATGCCAGCTCCTTTCATTCAGTCAGTAGCTTCAATCATTTCTGGACGTTTTTCAATGGCAAAAATCAATGAATATTGTAAATGCACAAACAGTAATTTCTCCGCATTGCAAGGTGAAATTCTGAAATTTTTTGCTTTTTCCTGCTCCTCTTAGCATGATAAACAAGATTCAAAGAGAGTGAGATGCCAGCTCCTTTCATTCAGTCAGTAGCTTCAATCATTTCTGGACGTTTTTCAATGGCAAAAATCAATGAATATTGTAAATGCACAAACAGTAATTTCTCCGCATTGCAAGGTGCAATTCTGAAATTTTTTGCTTTTTTCTGCTCCTCTTAGCATGATAAAGAAGATTCAAAGAGAGTGAGATGCCAGCTCCTTTCATTCAGTCAGTAGCTTCAAACATTTCTGGTATATGAATAACATGATGTTTTTCAATGGCAAAAATCAATGAATATTGTAAATGCACAAACAGTAATTTCTCCGCATTGCAAGGTGCAATTCTGAAATTTTTTGCTTTTTCCTGCTCCTCTTAGCAAGATAAACAAGATTCAAAGAGAGTGAGATGCCAGCTCCTTTCATTCAGTCAGTAGCTTCAATCATTTCTGGACGTTTTTCAATGGCAAAAATCAATGAATATTGTAAATGCACAAACAGTAATTTCTCCGCATTGCAAGGTGCAATTCTGAAATTTTTTGCTTTTTCCTGCTCCTCTTAGCATGATAAAGAAGATTCAAAGAGAGTGAGATGCCAGCTCCTTTCATTCAGTCAGTAGCTTCAATCATTTCTGGACGTTTTTCAATGGCAAAAATCAATGAATATTGTAATTGCACAAACAGTAATTTCTCCGCATTGCAAGGTGCAATTCTGAAATTTTTTGCTTTTTCCTGCTCCTCTTAGCATGATAAAGAAGATTCAAAGAGAGTGAGATGCCAGCTCCTTTCATTCAGTCAGTAGCTTCAATCATTTCTGGACGTTTTTCAATGGCAAAAATCAATGAATATTGTAAATGCACAAACAGTAATTTCTCCGCATTGCAAGGTGCAATTCTGAAATTTTTTGCTTTTTCCTGCTCCTCTTAGCATGATAAAGAAGATTCAAAGAGAGTGAGATGCCAGCTCCTTTCATTCAGTCAGTAGCTTCAAACATTTCTGGTATATGAATAACATGATGTTTTTCAATGGCAAAAATCAATGAATATTGTAAATGCACAAACAGTGATTTCTCCGCATTGCAAGGTGCAATTCTGAAATTTTTTGCTTTTTCCTGCTCCTCTAAGCATGATAAAGAAGATTCAAAGAGAGTGAGATGCCAGCTCCTTTCATTCAGTCAGTAGATTCAATCATTTCTGGACGTTTTTCAATGGCAAAAATCAATGAATATTGTAAATGCACAAACAGTAATTTCTCCGCATTGCAAGGTGCAATTCTGAAATTTTTTGCTTTTTCCTGCTCCTCTTAGCATGATAAAGAAGATTCAAAGAGAGTGAGATGCCAGCTCCTTTCATTCAGTCAGTAGCTTCAAACATTTCTGGTATATGAATAACATGATGTTTTTCAATGGCAAAAATCAATGAATATTGTAAATGCACAAACAGTAATTTCTCCGCATTGCAAGGTGCAATTCTGAAATTTTTTGCTTTTTCCTGCTCCTCTTAGCATGATAAAGAAGATTCAAAGAGAGTGAGATGCCAGCTCCTTTCATTCAGTCAGTAGCTTCAATCATTTCTGGACGTTTTTCAATGGCAAAAATCAATGAATATTGTATATGCACAAACAGTAATTTCTCCGCATTGCAAGGTGCAATTCTGAATTTTTTTGCTTTTTCCTGCTCCTCTTAGCATGATAAAGAAGATTCAAAGAGAGTGAGATGCCAGCTCCTTTCATTCAGTCAGTAGCTTCAAACATTTCTGGTATATGAATAACATGATGTTTTTCAATGGCAAAAATCAATGAATATTGTAAATGCACAAACAGTAATTTCTCCGCATTGCAAGGTGCAATTTTGAAATTTTTTGCTTTTTCCTGCTCATCTTAGCATGATAAAGAAGATTCAAAGAGAGTGAGATGCCAGCTCCTTTCATTCAGTCAGTAGCTTCAATCATTTCTGGACGTTTTTCAATGGCAAAAATCAATGAATATTGTAAATGCACAAACAGTAATTTCTCCGCATTGCAAGGTGCAATTCTGAAATTTTTTGCTTTTTCCTGCTCCTCTTAGCATGATAAACAAGATTCAAAGAGAGTGAGATGCCAGCTCCTTTCATTCAGTCAGTAGCTTCAATCATTTCTGGATGTTTTTCAATGGCAAAAATCAATGAATATTGTAAATGCACAAATAGTAATTTCTCCGCATTGCAAGGTGCAATTCTGAAATTTTTTGCTTTTTTCTGCACCTCTTAGCATGATAAAGAAGATTCAAAGAGAGTGAGATGCCAGCTCCTTTCATTCAGTCAGTAGCTTCAAACATTTCTGGTATATGAATAACATGATGTTTTTCAATGGCAAAAATCAATGAATATTGTAAATGCACAAACAGTAATTTCTCCGCATTGCAAGGTGCAATTCTGAAATTTTTTGCTTTTTCCTGCTCCTCTTAGCATGATAAAGAAGATTCAAAGAGAGTGAGATGCCAGCTCCTTTCATTCAGTCAGTAGCTTCAATCATTTCTGGACGTTTTTCAATGGCAAAAATCAATGAATATTGTAAATGCACAAACAGTAATTTCTCTGCATTGCAAGGTGCAATTCTGAAATTTTTTGCTTTTTCCTGCTCCTCTTAGCATGATAAACAAGATTCAAAGAGAGTGAGATGCCAGCTCCTTTCATTCAGTCAGTAGCTTCAATCATTTCTGGATGTTTTTCAATGGCAAAAATCAATGAATATTGTAAATGCACAAACAGTAATTTCTACGCATTGCAAGGTGCAATTCTGAAATTTTTTGCTTTTTCCTGCTCCTCTTAGCATGATAAAGAAGATTCAAAGAGAGTGAGATGCCAGCTCCTTTCATTCAGTCAGTAGCTTCAAACATTTCTGGTATATGAATAACATGATGTTTTTCAATGGCAAAAAATCAATGAATATTGTAAATGCACAAACAGTAATTTCTCCGCATTGCAAGGTGCAATTCTGAAATTTTTTGCTTTTTCCTGCTCCTCTTAGCATGATAAAGAAGATTCAAAGAGAGTGAGATGCCAGCTCCTTTCATTCAGTCAGTAGCTTCAATCATTTCTGGACGTTTTTCAATGGCAAAAATCAATGAATATTGTAAATGCACAAAGAGTAATTTCTCCGCATTGCAAGGTGCAATTCTGAAATTTTTTGCTTTTTCCTGCTCCTCTTAGCATGATAAAGAAGATTCAAAGAGAGTGAGATGCCAGCTCCTTTCATTCAATCAGTAGCTTCAAACATTTCTGGTATATGAATAACATGATGTTTTTCAATGGCAAAAATCAATGAATATTGTAAATGCACAAACAGTAATTTCTCCGCATTGCAAGGTGCAATTCTGAAATTTTTTGCTTTTTCCTGCTCCTCTTAGCATGATAAAGAAGATTCAAAGAGAGTGAGATGCCAGCTCCTTTCATTCAGTCAGTAGCTTCAATCATTTCTGGACGTTTTTCAATGGCAAAAATCAATGAATCTTGTAAATGCACAAACAGTAATTTCTCCGCATTGCAAGGTGCAATTCTGAAATTTTTTGCTTTTTCCTGCTCCTCTTAGCATGATAAAGAAGATTCAAAGAGAGTGAGATGCCAGCTCCTTTCATTCAGTCAGTAGCTTCAAACATTTCTGGTATATGAATAACATGATGTTTTTCAATGGCAAAAAATCAATGAATATTGTAAATGCACAAACAGTAATTTCTCCGCATTGCAAGGTGCAATTCTGAAATATTTTGCTTTTTCCTGCTCCTCTTAGCATGATAAAGAAGATTCAAAGAGAGTCAGATGCCAGCTCCTTTCATTCAGTCAGTAGCTTCAATCATTTCTGGACGTTTTTCAATGGCAAAAATCAATGAATATTGTAAATGCACAAACAGTAATTTCTCCGCATTGCAAGGTGCAGTTCTGAAATTTTTTGCTTTTTCCTGCTCCTCTTAGCATGATAAAGAAGATTCAAAGAGAGTGAGATGCCAGCTCCTTTCATTCAGTCAGTAGCTTCAAACATTTCTGGTATATGAATAACATCATGTTTTTCAATGGCAAAAATCAATGAATATTGTAAATGCACAAACAGTAATTTCTCCTCATTGCAAGGTGCAATTCTGAAATTTTTTGCTTTTTCCTGCTCCTCTTAGCATGATAAAGAAGATTCAAATAGAGTGAGATGCCAGCTCCTTTCATTCAGTCAGTAGCTTCAATCATTTCTGGACGTTTTTCAATGGCAAAAATCAATGAATATTGTAAATGCACAAACAGTAATTTCTCCGCATTGCAAGGTGCAATTCTGAAATTTTTTGCTTTTTCCTGCTCCTCTTAGCATGATAAACAAGATTCAAAGAGAGTGAGATGCCAGCTCCTTTCATTCAGTCAGTAGCTTCAATCATTTCTGGATGTTTTTCAATGGCAAAAATCAATGAATATTGTAAATGCACAAACAGTAATTTCTCCGCATTGCAAGGTGCAATTCTGAAATTTTTTGCTTTTTCCTGCTCCTCTTAGCATGATAAAGAAGATTCAAAGAGAGTGAGATGCCAGCTCCTTTCATTCAGTCAGTAGCTTCAAACATTTCTGGTATATGAATAACATGTTTTTCAATGGCAAAAATCAATGAATATTGTAAATGCACAAACAGTAATTTCTCCGCATTGCAAGTGCAATTCTGAAATTTTTTGCTTTTTCCTGCTCCTCTTAGCATGATAAAGAAGATTCAAAGAGAGTGAGATGCCAGCTCATTTCATTCAGTCAGTAGCTTCAATCATTTCTGGACGTTTTTCAATGGCAAAAATCAATGAATATTGTAAATGCACAAACAGTAATTTCTCCGCATTGCAAGGTGCAATTCTGAAATTTTTTGCTTTTTCCTGCTCCTCTTAGCATGATAAAGAAGATTCAAAGAGAGTGAGATGCCAGCTCCTTTCATTTAGTCAGTAGCTTCAAACATTTCTGGTATATGAATAACATGATGTTTTTCAATGGCAAAAATCAATGAATATTGTAAATGCACAAACAGTAATTTCTCCGCATTGCAAGGTGCAATTCTGAAATTTTTTGCTTTTTCCTGCTCCTCTTAGCATGATAAAGAAGATTCAAAGAGAGTGAGATGCCAGCTCCTTTCATTCAGTCAGTAGCTTCAATCATTTCTGGACATTTTTCAATGGCAAAAATCAATGAATATTGTAAATGCACAAACAGTAATTTCTCCGCATTGCATGGTGCAATTCTGAAATTTTTTGCTTTTTCCTGCTCCTCTTAGCATGATAAAGAAGATTCAAAGAGAGTGAGATGCCAGCTCCTTTCATTCAGTCAGTAGCTTCAAACATTTCTGGTATATGAATAACATGATGTTTTTCAATGGCAAAAAATCAATGAATATTGTAAATGCACAAACAGTAATTTCTCCGCATTGCAAGGTGCAATTCTGAAATTTTTTGCTTTTTCCTGCTCCTCTTAGCATGATAAAGAAGATTCAAAGAGAGTGAGATGCCAGCTCCTTTCATTTAGTCAGTAGCTTCAAACATTTCTGGTATATGAATAACATGATGTTTTTCAATGGCAAAAATCAATGAATATTGTAAATGCACAAACAGTAATTTCTCCGCATTGCAAGGTGCAATTCTGAAATTTTTTGCTTTTTCCTGCTCCTCTTAGCATGATAAAGAAGATTCAAAGAGAGTGAGATGCCAGCTCCTTTCATTCAGTCAGTAGCTTCAATCATTTCTGGACGTTTTTCAATGGCAAAAATCAATGAATATTGTAAATGCACAAACAGTAATTTCTCCGCATTGCAAGGTGCAATTCTGAAATTTTTTGCTTTTTCCTGCTCCTCTTAGCATGATAAAGAAGATTCAAAGAGAGTGAGATGCCAGCTCCTTTCATTCAGTCAGTAGCTTCAAACATTTCTGGTATATGAATAACATCATGTTTTTCAATGGCAAAAATCAATGAATATTGTAAATGCACAAACAGTAATTTCTCCGCATTGCAAGGTGCAATTCTGAAATTTTTTGCTTTTTCCTGCTCCTCTTAGCATGATAAAGAAGATTCAAAGAGAGTGAGATGCCAGCTCCTTTCATTCAGTCAGTAGCTTCAATCATTTCTGGACGTTTTTCAATGGCAAAAATCAATGAATATTGTAAATGCACAAACAGTAATTTCTCCGCATTGCAAGGTGCAATTCTGAAATTTTTTGCTTTTTCCTGCTCCTCTTAGCATGATAAAGAAGATTCAAAGAGAGTGAGATGCCAGCTCCTTTCATTCAGTCAGTAGCTTCAAACATTTCTGGTATATGAATAACATCATGTTTTTCAATGGCAAAAATCAATGAATATTGTAAATGCACAAACAGTAATTTCTCCGCATTGCAAGGTGCAATTCTGAAATTTTTTGCTTTTTCCTGCTCCTCTTAGCATGATAAAGAAGATTCAAAGAGAGTGAGATGCCAGCTCCTTTCATTCAGTCAGTAGCTTCAAACATTTCTGGTATATGAATAACATGTTTTTCAATGGCAAAAATCAATGAATATTGCAAATGCACAAACAGTAATTTCTCCGCATTGCAAGTGCAATTCTGAAATTTTTTGCTTTTTCCTGCTCCTCTTAGCATGATAAAGAAGATTCAAAGAGAGTGAGATGCCAGCTCCTTTCATTTAGTCAGTAGCTTCAAACATTTCTGGTATATGAATAACATGATGTTTTTCAATGGCAAAAATCAATGAATATTGTAAATGCACAAACAGTAATTTCTCCGCATTGCAAGGTGCAATTCTGAAATTTTTTGCTTTTTCCTGCTCCTCTTAGCATGATAAAGAAGATTCAAAGAGAGTGAGATGCCAGCTCCTTTCATTCAGTCAGTAGCTTCAATCATTTCTGGACGTTTTTCAATGGCAAAAATCAATGAATATTGTAAATGCACAAACAGTAATTTCTCCGCATTGCAAGGTGCAATTCTGAAATTTTTTGCTTTTTCCTGCTCCTCTTAGCATGATAAAGAAGATTCAAAGAGAGTGAGATGCCAGCTCCTTTCATTCAGTCAGTAGCTTCAAACATTTCTGGTATATGAATAACATGATGTTTTTCAATGGCAAAAATCAATGAATATTGTAAATGCACAAACAGTAATTTCTCCGCATTGCAAGGTGCAATTCTGAAATTTTTTGCTTTTTCCTGCTCCTCTTAGCATGATAAAGAAGATTCAAAGAGAGTGAGATGCCAGCTCCTTTCATTCAGTCAGTAGCTTCAATCATTTCTGGACGTTTTTCAATGGCAAAAATCATTGAATATTGTAAATGCACAAACAGTAATTTCTCCGCATTGCAAGGTGCAATTCTGAAATTTTTTGCTTTTTCCTGCTCCTCTTAGCATGATAAAGAAGATTCAAAGAGAGTGAGATGCCAGCTCCTTTCATTCAGTCAGTAGCTTCAATCATTTCTGGTATATGAATAACATGATGTTTTTCAATGGCAAAAATCAATGAATATTGTAAATGCACAAACAGTAATTTCTCCGCATTGCAAGGTGCAATTCTGAAATTTTTTGCTTTTTCCTGCTCCTCTTAGCATGATAAAGAAGATTCAAAGAGAGTGAGATGCCAGCTCCTTTCATTCAGTCAGTAGCTTCAATCATTTCTGGACGTTTTTCAATGGCAAAAATCAATGAATATTGTAAATGCACAAACAGTAATTTCTCCGCATTGTAAGGTGCAATTCTGAAATTTTTTGCTTTTTCCTGCTCCTCTTAGCATGATAAACAAGATTCAAAGAGAGTGAGATGCCAGCTCCTTTCGTTCAGTCAGTAGCTTCAATCATTTCTGGACGTTTTTCAATGGCAAAAATCAATGAATATTGTAAATGCACAAACAGTAATTTCTCCGCATTGCAAGGTGCAATTCTGAAATTTTTTGCTTTTTCCTGCTCCTCTTAGCATGATAAAGAAGATTCAAAGAGAGTGAGATGCCAGCTCCTTTCATTCAGTCAGTAGCTTCAAACATTTCTGGTATATGAATAACATGATGTTTTTCAATGGCAAAAATCAATGAATATTGTAAATGCACAAACAGTAATTTCTCCGCATTGCAAGGTGCAATTCTGAAATTTTTTGCTTTTTCCTGCTCCTCTTAGCATGATAAAGAAGATTCAAAGAGAGTGAGATGCCAGCTCCTTTCATTCAGTCAGTAGCTTCAATCATTTCTGGACGTTTTTCAATGGCAAAAATCAATGAATATTGTAAATGCACAAACAGTAATTTCTCCGCATTGCAAGGTGCAATTCTGAAATTTTTTGCTTTTTCCTGCTCCTCTTAGCATGATAAAGAAGATTCAAAGAGAGTGAGATGCCAGCTCTTTTCATTCAGTCAGTAGCTTCAATCATTTCTGGATGTTTTTCAATGGCAAAAATCAATGAATATTGTAAATGCACAGAGTAATTTCTCCGCATTGCAAGGTGCAATTCTGAAATTTTTTGCTTTTTCCTGCTCCTCTTAGCATGATAAAGAAGATTCAAAGAGAGTGAGATGCCAGCTCCTTTCATTCAGTCAGTAGCTTCAAACATTTCTGGTATATGAATAACATGATGTTTTTCAATGGCAAAAATCAATGAATATTGTAAATGCACAAACAGTAATTTCTCCGCATTGCAAGGTGCAATTCTGAAATTTTTTGCTTTTTCCTGCTCCTCTTAGCATGATAAAGAAGATTCAAAGAGAGTGAGATGCCAGCTCCTTTCATTCAGTCAGTAGCTTCAATCATTTCTGGACGTTTTTCAATGGCAACAATCATTGAATATTGTAAATGCACAAACAGTAATTTCTCCGCATTGCAAGGTGCAATTCTGAAATTTTTTGCTTTTTCCTGCTCCTCTTAGCATGATAAAGAAGATTCAAAGAGAGTGAGATGCCAGCTCCTTTCATTCAGTCAGTAGCTTCAATCATTTCTTGTATATGAATAACATGATGTTTTTCAATGGCAAAAATCAATGAATATTGTAAATGCACAAACAGTAATTTCTCCGCATTGCAAGGTGCAATTCTGAAATTTTTTGCTTTTTCCTGCTCCTCTAAGCATGATAAAGAAGATTCAAAGAGAGTGAGATGCCAGCTCCTTTCATTCAGTCAGTAGCTTCAATCATTTCTGGATGTTTTTCAATGGCAAAAATCAATGAGTATTGTAAATGCACAAACAGTAATTTCTCCGCATTGCAAGGTGCAATTCTGAAATTTTTTGCTTTTTCCTGCTCCTCTTAGCATGATAAACAAGATTCAAAGAGAGTGAGATGCCAGCTCCTTTCATTCAGTCAGTAGCTTCAATCATTTCTGGACGTTTTTCAATGGCAAAAATCATTGAATATTGTAAATGCACAAACAGTAATTTCTCCGCATTGCAAGGTGCAATTCTGAAATTTTTTGCTTTTTCCTGCTCCTCTTAGCATGATAAAGAAGATTCAAAGAGAGTGAGATGCCAGCTCCTTTCATTCAGTCAGTAGCTTCAAACATTTCTGGTATATGAATAACATGATGTTTTTCAATGGCAAAAATCAATGAATATTGTAAATGCACAAACAGTAATTTCTCCGCATTGCAAGGTGCAATTCTGAAATTTTTTGCTTTTTCCTGCTCCTCTTAGCATGATAAAGAAGATTCAAAGAGAGTGAGATGCCAGCTCCTTTCATTCAGTCAGTAGCTTCAATCATTTCTGGACGTTTTTCAATGGCAAAAATCAATGAATATTGTAAATGCACAAACAGTAATTTCTCCGCATTGCAAGGTGCAATTCTGAAATTTTTTGCTTTTTCCTGCTCCTCTTAGCATGATAAAGAAGATTCAAAGAGAGTGAGATGCCAGCTCCTTTCATTCAGTCAGTAGCTTCAATCATTTCTGGACGTTTTTCAATGGCAAAAATCAATGAATATTGTAAATGCACAAAGAGTAATTTCTCCGCATTGCAAGGTGCAATTCTGAAATTTTTTGCTTTTTCCTCCTCCTCTTAGCATGATAAAGACGATTCAAAGAGAGTGAGATGCCAGCTCCTTTCATTCAGTCAGTAGCTTCAAACATTTCTGGTATATGAATAACATGATGTTTTTCAATGGCAAAAATCAATGAATATTGTAAATGCACAAACAGTAATTTCTCCGCATTGCAAGGTGCAATTCTGAAATTTTTTGCTTTTTCCTGCTCCTCTTAGCATGATAAAGAAGATTCAAAGAGAGTGAGATGCCAGCTCCTTTCATTCAGTCAGTAGCTTCAATCATTTCTGGACGTTTTTCAATGGCAAAAATCAATGAATATTGTAAATGCACAAACAGTAATTTCTCCGCATTGCAAGGTGCAATTCTGAAATTTTTTGCTTTTTCCTGCTCCTCTTAGCATGATAAACAAGATTCAAAGAGAGTGAGATGCCAGCTCCTTTCATTCAGTCAGTAGCTTCAATCATTTCTGGACATTTTTCAATGGCAAAAATCAATGAATATTGTAAATGCACAAACAGTAATTTCTCCGCATTGCAAGGTGCAATTCTGAAATTTTTTGCTTTTTCCTGCTCCTCTTAGCATGATAAAGAAGATTCAAAGAGAGTGAGATGCCAGCTCCTTTCATTCAGTCAGTAGCTTCAATCATTTCTGGACGTTTTTCAATGGCAAAAATCAATGAATATTGTAAATGCACAAACAGTAATTTCTCCGCATTGTAAGGTGCAATTCTGAAATTTTTTGCTTTTTCCTGCTCCTCTTAGCATGATAAACAAGATTCAAAGAGAGTGAGATGCCAGCTCCTTTCGTTCAGTCAGTAGCTTCAATCATTTCTGGACGTTTTTCAATGGCAAAAATCAATGAATATTGTAAATGCACAAACAGTAATTTCTCCGCATTGCAAGGTGCAATTCTGAAATTTTTTGCTTTTTCCTGCTCCTGTTAGCATGATAAAGAAGATTCAAAGAGAGTGAGATGCCAGCTCCTTTCATTCAGTCAGTAGCTTCAAACATTTCTGGTATATGAATAACATGATGTTTTTCAATGGCAAAAATCAATGAATATTGTAAATGCACAAACAGTAATTTCTCCGCATTGCAAGGTGCAATTCTGAAATTTTTTGCTTTTTCCTGCTCCTCTTAGCATGATAAAGAAGATTCAAAGAGAGTGAGATGCCAGCTCCTTTCATTCAGTCAGTAGCTTCAATCATTTCTGGACGTTTTTCAATGGCAAAAATCAATGAATATTGTAAATGCACAAACAGTAATTTCTCCGCATTGCAAGGTGCAATTCTGAAATTTTTTGCTTTTTCCTGCTCCTCTTAGCATGATAAAGAAGATTCAAAGAGAGTGAGATGCCAGCTCTTTTCATTCAGTCAGTAGCTTCAATCATTTCTGGATGTTTTTCAATGGCAAAAATCAATGAATATTGTAAATGCACAGAGTAATTTCTCCGCATTGCAAGGTGCAATTCTGAAATTTTTTGCTTTTTCCTGCTCCTCTTAGCATGATAAAGAAGATTCAAAGAGAGTGAGATGCCAGCTCCTTTCATTCAGTCAGTAGCTTCAAACATTTCTGGTATATGAATAACATGATGTTTTTCAATGGCAAAAATCAATGAATATTGTAAATGCACAAACAGTAATTTCTCCGCATTGCAAGGTGCAATTCTGAAATTTTTTGCTTTTTCCTGCTCCTCTTAGCATGATAAAGAAGATTCAAAGAGAGTGAGATGCCAGCTCCTTTCATTCAGTCAGTAGCTTCAATCATTTCTGGACGTTTTTCAATGGCAACAATCATTGAATATTGTAAATGCACAAACAGTAATTTCTCCGCATTGCAAGGTGCAATTCTGAAATTTTTTGCTTTTTCCTGCTCCTCTTAGCATGATAAAGAAGATTCAAAGAGAGTGAGATGCCAGCTCCTTTCATTCAGTCAGTAGCTTCAATCATTTCTTGTATATGAATAACATGATGTTTTTCAATGGCAAAAATCAATGAATATTGTAAATGCACAAACAGTAATTTCTCCGCATTGCAAGGTGCAATTCTGAAATTTTTTGCTTTTTCCTGCTCCTCTAAGCATGATAAAGAAGATTCAAAGAGAGTGAGATGCCAGCTCCTTTCATTCAGTCAGTAGCTTCAATCATTTCTGGATGTTTTTCAATGGCAAAAATCAATGAGTATTGTAAATGCACAAACAGTAATTTCTCCGCATTGCAAGGTGCAATTCTGAAATTTTTTGCTTTTTCCTGCTCCTCTTAGCATGATAAACAAGATTCAAAGAGAGTGAGATGCCAGCTCCTTTCATTCAGTCAGTAGCTTCAATCATTTCTGGACGTTTTTCAATGGCAAAAATCATTGAATATTGTAAATGCACAAACAGTAATTTCTCCGCATTGCAAGGTGCAATTCTGAAATTTTTTGCTTTTTCCTGCTCCTCTTAGCATGATAAAGAAGATTCAAAGAGAGTGAGATGCCAGCTCCTTTCATTCAGTCAGTAGCTTCAAACATTTCTGGTATATGAATAACATGATGTTTTTCAATGGCAAAAATCAATGAATATTGTAAATGCACAAACAGTAATTTCTCCGCATTGCAAGGTGCAATTCTGAAATTTTTTGCTTTTTCCTGCTCCTCTTAGCATGATAAAGAAGATTCAAAGAGAGTGAGATGCCAGCTCCTTTCATTCAGTCAGTAGCTTCAATCATTTCTGGACGTTTTTCAATGGCAAAAATCAATGAATATTGTAAATGCACAAACAGTAATTTCTCCGCATTGCAAGGTGCAATTCTGAAATTTTTTGCTTTTTCCTGCTCCTCTTAGCATGATAAAGAAGATTCAAAGAGAGTGAGATGCCAGCTCCTTTCATTCAGTCAGTAGCTTCAATCATTTCTGGACGTTTTTCAATGGCAAAAATCAATGAATATTGTAAATGCACAAAGAGTAATTTCTCCGCATTGCAAGGTGCAATTCTGAAATTTTTTGCTTTTTCCTCCTCCTCTTAGCATGATAAAGACGATTCAAAGAGAGTGAGATGCCAGCTCCTTTCATTCAGTCAGTAGCTTCAAACATTTCTGGTATATGAATAACATGATGTTTTTCAATGGCAAAAATCAATGAATATTGTAAATGCACAAACAGTAATTTCTCCGCATTGCAAGGTGCAATTCTGAAATTTTTTGCTTTTTCCTGCTCCTCTTAGCATGATAAAGAAGATTCAAAGAGAGTGAGATGCCAGCTCCTTTCATTCAGTCAGTAGCTTCAATCATTTCTGGACGTTTTTCAATGGCAAAAATCAATGAATATTGTAAATGCACAAACAGTAATTTCTCCGCATTGCAAGGTGCAATTCTGAAATTTTTTGCTTTTTCCTGCTCCTCTTAGCATGATAAACAAGATTCAAAGAGAGTGAGATGCCAGCTCCTTTCATTCAGTCAGTAGCTTCAATCATTTCTGGACGTTTTTCAATGGCAAAAATCAATGAATATTGTAAATGCACAAACAGTAATTTCTCCGCATTGCAAGGTGCAATTCTGAAATTTTTTGCTATTTCCTGCTCCTCTTAGCATGATAAAGAAGATTCAAAGAGAGTGAGATGCCAGCTCCTTTCATTCAGTCAGTAGCTTCAAACATTTCTGGTATATGAATAACATGATGTTTTTCAATGGCAAAAATCAATGAATATTGTAAATGCACAAACAGTAATTTCTCCGCATTGCAAGGTGCAATTCTGAAATTTTTTGCTTTTTCCTGCTCCTCTTAGCATGATAAACAAGATTCAAAGAGAGTGAGATGCCAGCTCCTTTCATTCAGTCAGTAGCTTCAATCATTTCTGGACGTTTTTCAATGGCAAAAATCAATGAATATTGTAAATGCACAAACAGTAATTTCTCCGCATTGCAAGGTGCAATTCTGAAATTTTTTGCTATTTCCTGCTCCTCTTAGCATGATAAAGAAGATTCAAAGAGAGTGAGATGCCAGCTCCTTTCATTCAGTCAGTAGCTTCAAACATTTCTGGTATATGAATAACATGATGTTTTTCAATGGCAAAAATCAATGAATATTGTAAATGCACAAACAGTAATTTCTCCACATTGCAAGGTGCAATTCTGAAATTTTTTGCTTTTTCCTGCTCCTCTTAGCATGATAAAGAAGATTCAAAGAGAGTGAGATGCCAGCTCCTTTCATTCAGTCAGTAGCTTCAATCATTTCTGGACGTTTTTCAATGGCAAAAATCAATGAATATTGTAAATGCACAAACAGTAATTTCTCCGCATTGCAAGGTGCAATTCTGAAATTTTTTGTTTTTTCCTGCTCCTCTTAGCATGATAAAGAAGATTCAAAGAGAGTGAGATGCCAGCTCCTTTCATTCAGTCAGTAGCTTCAATCATTTCTGGATGTTTTTCAATGGCAAAAATCAATGAATATTGTAAAATGCACAGAGTAATTTCTCCGCATTGCAAGGTGCAATTCTGAAATTTTTTGCTTTTTCCTGCTCCTCTTAGCATGATAAAGAAGATTCAAAGAGAGTGAGATGCCAGCTCCTTTCATTCAGTCAGTAGCTTCAAACATTTCTGGTATATGAATAACATGTTTTTCAATGGCAAAAATCAATGAATATTGTAAATGCACAAACAGTAATTTCTCCGCATTGCAAGTGCAATTCTGAAATTTTTTGCTTTTTCCTGCTCCTCTTAGCATGATAAAGAAGATTCAAAGAGAGTGAGATGCCAGCTCCTTTCATTCAGTCAGTAGCTTCAATCATTTCTGGACGTTTTTCAATGGCAAAAATCAATGAATATTGTAAATGCACAAACAGTAATTTCTCCGCATTGCAAGGTGCAATTCTGAAATTTTTTGCTTTTTCCTGCTCCTCTTAGCATGATAAAGAAGATTCAAAGAGAGTGAGATGCCAGCTCCTTTCATTTAGTCAGTAGCTTCAAACATTTCTGGTATATGAATAACATGATGTTTTTCAATGGCAAAAATCAATGAATATTGTAAATCCACAAACAGTAATTTCTCCGCATTGCAAGGTGCAATTCTGAAATTTTTTGCTTTTTCCTGCTCCTCTTAGCATGATAAAGAAGATTCAAAGAGAGTGAGATGCCAGCTCCTTTCATTCAGTCAGTAGCTTCAATCATTTCTGGACATTTTTCAATGGCAAAAATCAATGAATATTGTAAATGCACAAACAGTAATTTCTCCGCATTGCATGGTGCAATTCTGAAATTTTTTGCTTTTTCCTGCTCCTCTTAGCATGATAAAGAAGATTCAAAGAGAGTGAGATGCCAGCTCCTTTCATTCAGTCAGTAGCTTCAAACATTTCTGGTATATGAATAACATGATGTTTTTCAATGGCAAAAAATCAATGAATATTGTGAATGCACAAACAGTAATTTCTCCGCATTGCAAGGTGCAATTCTGAAATATTTTGCTTTTTCCTGCTCCTCTTAGCATGATAAAGAAGATTCAAAGAGAGTCAGATGCCAGCTCCTTTCATTCAGTCAGTAGCTTCAATCATTTCTGGACGTTTTTCAATGGCAAAAATCAATGAATATTGTAAATGCACAAACAGTAATTTCTCCGCATTGCAAGGTGCAATTCTGAAATTTTTTGCTTTTTCCTGCTCCTCTTAGCATGATAAAGAAGATTCAAAGAGAGTGAGATGCCAGCTCCTTTCATTCAGTCAGTAGCTTCAAACATTTCTGGTATATGAATAACATCATGTTTTTCAATGGCAAAAATCAATGAATATTGTAAATGCACAAACAGTAATTTCTCCGCATTGCAAGGTGCAATTCTGAAATTTTTTGCTTTTTCCTGCTCCTCTTAGCATGATAAAGAAGATTCAAAGAGAGTGAGATGCCAGCTCCTTTCATTCAGTCAGTAGCTTCAATCATTTCTGGACGTTTTTCAATGGCAAAAATCAATGAATATTGTAAATGCACAAACAGTAATTTCTCCGCATTGCAAGGTGCAATTCTGAAATTTTTTGCTTTTTCCTGCTCCTCTTAGCATTATAAACAAGATTCAAAGAGAGTGAGATGCCAGCTCCTTTCATTCAGTCAGTAGCTTCAATCATTTCTGGATGTTTTTCAATGGCAAAAATCAATGAATATTGTAAATGCACAAACAGTAATTTCTCCGCATTGCAAGGTGCAATTCTGAAATTTTTTGCTTTTTCCTGCTCCTCTTAGCATGATAAAGAAGATTCAAAGAGAGTGAGATGCCAGCTCCTTTCATTCAGTCAGTAGCTTCAAACATTTCTGGTATATGAATAACATGTTTTTCAATGGCAAAAATCAATGAATATTGCAAATGCACAAACAGTAATTTCTCCGCATTGCAAGTGCAATTCTGAAATTTTTTGCTTTTTCCTGCTCCTCTTAGCATGATAAAGAAGATTCAAAGAGAGTGAGATGCCAGCTCTTTTCATTCAGTCAGTAGCTTCAATCATTTCTGGACGTTTTTCAATGGCAAAAATCAATGAATATTGTAAATGCACAAACAGTAATTTCTCCGCATTGCAAGGTGCAATTCTGAAATTTTTTGCTTTTTCCTGCTCCTCTTAGCATGATAAAGAAGATTCAAAGAGAGTGAGATGCCAGCTCCTTTCATTTAGTCAGTAGCTTCAAACATTTCTGGTATATGAATAACATGATGTTTTTCAATGGCAAAAATCAATGAATATTGTAAATGCACAAACAGTAATTTCTCCGCATTGCAAGGTGCAATTCTGAAATTTTTTGCTTTTTCCTGCTCCTCTTAGCATGATAAAGAAGATTCAAAGAGAGTGAGATGCCAGCTCCTTTCATTCAGTCAGTAGCTTCAATCATTTCTGGACGTTTTTCAATGGCAAAAATCAATGAATATTGTAAATGCACAAACAGTAATTTCTCCGCATTGCAAGGTGCAATTCTGAAATTTTTTGCTTTTTCCTGCTCCTCTTAGCATGATAAAGAAGATTCAAAGAGAGTGAGATGCCAGCTCCTTTCATTCAGTCAGTAGCTTCAAACATTTCTGGTATATGAATAACATGATGTTTTTCAATGGCAAAAATCAATGAATATTGTAAATGCACAAACAGTAATTTCTCCGCATTGCAAGGTGCAATTCTGAAATTTTTTGCTTTTTCCTGCTCCTCTTAGCATGATAAAGAAGATTCAAAGAGAGTGAGATGCCAGCTCCTTTCATTCAGTCAGTAGCTTCAATCATTTCTGGACGTTTTTCAATGGCAAAAATCAATGAATATTGTAAATGCACAAACAGTAATTTCTCCGCATTGCAAGGTGCAATTCTGAAATTTTTTGCTTTTTCCTGCTCCTCTTAGCATGATAAAGAAGATTCAAAGAGAGTGAGATGCCAGCTCTTTTCATTCAGTCAGTAGCTTCAATCATTTCTGGATGTTTTTCAATGGCAAAAATCAATGAATATTGTAAATGCACAGAGTAATTTCTCCGCATTGCAAGGTGCAATTCTGAAATTTTTTGCTTTTTCCTGCTCCTCTTAGCATGATAAAGAAGATTCAAAGAGAGTGAGATGCCAGCTCCTTTCATTCAGTCAGTAGCTTCAATCATTTCTTGTATATGAATAACATGATGTTTTTCAATGGCAAAAATCAATGAATATTGTAAATGCACAAACAGTAATTTCTCCGCATTGCAAGGTGCAATTCTGAAATTTTTTGGTTTTTCCTGCTCCTCTAAGCATGATAAAGAAGATTCAAAGAGAGTGAGATGCCAGCTCCTTTCATTCAGTCAGTAGCTTCAATCATTTCTGGATGTTTTTCAATGGCAAAAATCAATGAGTATTGTAAATGCACAAACAGTAATTTCTCCGCATTGCAAGGTGCAATTCTGAAATTTTTTGCTTTTTCCTGCTCCTCTTAGCATGATAAACAAGATTCAAAGAGAGTGAGATGCCTGCTCCTTTCATTCAGTCAGTAGCTTCAATCATTTCTGGACGTTTTTCAATGGCAAAAATCAATGAATATTGTAAATGCACAAACAGTAATTTCTCCGCATTGCAAGGTGCAATTCTGAAATTTTTTGCTTTTTCCTGCTCCTCTTAGCATGATAAAGAAGATTCAAAGAGAGTGAGATGCCAGCTCCTTTCATTCAGTCAGTAGCTTCAAACATTTCTGGTATATGAATAACATGATGTTTTTCAATGGCAAAAATCAATGAATATTGTAAATGCACAAACAGTAATTTCTCCGCATTGCAAGGTGCAATTCTGAAATTTTTTGCTTTTTCCTGCTCCTCTTAGCATGATAAAGAAGATTCAAAGAGAGTGAGATGCCAGCTCCTTTCATTCAGTCAGTAGCTTCAATCATTTCTGGACGTTTTTCAATGGCAAAAATCAATGAATATTGTAAATGCACAAACAGTAATTTCTCCGCATTGCAAGGTGCAATTCTGAAATTTTTTGCTTTTTCCTGCTCCTCTTAGCATGATAAAGAAGATTCAAAGAGAGTGAGATGCCAGCTCCTTTCATTCAGTCAGTAGCTTCAATCATTTCTGGACGTTTTTCAATGGCAAAAATCAATGAATATTGTAAATGCACAAAGAGTAATTTCTCCGCATTGCAAGGTGCAATTCTGAAATTTTTTGCTTTTTCCTCCTCCTCTTAGCATGATAAAGACGATTCAAAGAGAGTGAGATGCCAGCTCCTTTCATTCAGTCAGTAGCTTCAAACATTTCTGGTATATGAATAACATGATGTTTTTCAATGGCAAAAATCAATGAATATTGTAAATGCACAAACAGTAATTTCTCCGCATTGCAAGGTGCAATTCTGAAATTTTTTGCTTTTTCCTGCTCCTCTTAGCATGATAAAGAAGATTCAAAGAGAGTGAGATGCCAGCTCCTTTCATTCAGTCAGTAGCTTCAATCATTTCTGGACGTTTTTCAATGGCAAAAATCAATGAATATTGTAAATGCACAAACAGTAATTTCTCCGCATTGCAAGGTGCAATTCTGAAATTTTTTGCTTTTTCCTGCTCCTCTTAGCATGATAAACAAGATTCAAAGAGAGTGAGATGCCAGCTCCTTTCATTCAGTCAGTAGCTTCAATCATTTCTGGACGTTTTTCAATGGCAAAAATCAATGAATATTGTAAATGCACAAACAGTAATTTCTCCGCATTGCAAGGTGCAATTCTGAAATTTTTTGCTATTTCCTGCTCCTCTTAGCATGATAAAGAAGATTCAAAGAGAGTGAGATGCCAGCTCCTTTCATTCAGTCAGTAGCTTCAAACATTTCTGGTATATGAATAACATGATGTTTTTCAATGGCAAAAATCAATGAATATTGTAAATGCACAAACAGTAATTTCTCCGCATTGCAAGGTGCAATTCTGAAATTTTTTGCTTTTTCCTGCTCCTCTTAGCATGATAAAGAAGATTCAAAGAGAGTGAGATGCCAGCTCCTTTCATTCAGTCAGTAGCTTCAATCATTTCTGGACGTTTTTCAATGGCAAAAATCAATGAATATTGTAAATGCACAAACAGTAATTTCTCCGCATTGCAAGGTGCAATTCTGAAATTTTTTGCTTTTTCCTGCTCCTCTTAGCATGGTAAAGAAGATTCAAAGAGAGTGAGATGCCAGCTCCTTTCATTCAGTCAGTAGCTTCAATCATTTCTGGATGTTTTTCAATGGCAAAAATCAATGAATATTGTAAAATGCACAGAGTAATTTCTCCGCATTGCAAGGTGCAATTCTGAAATTTTTTGCTTTTTCCTGCTCCTCTTAGCATGATAAAGAAGATTCAAAGAGAGTGAGATGCCAGCTCCTTTCATTCAGTCAGTAGCTTCAAACATTTCTGGTATATGAATAACATGATGTTTTTCAATGGCAAAAATCAATGAATATTGTAAATGCACAAACAGTAATTTCTCCGCATTGCAAGGTGCAATTCTGAAATTTTTTGCTTTTTCCTGCTCCTCTTAGCATGATAAAGAAGATTCAAAGAGAGTGAGATGCCAGCTCCTTTCATTCAGTCAGTAGCTTCAATCATTTCTTGTATATGAATAACATGATGTTTTTCAATGGCAAAAATCAATGAATATTGTAAATGCACAAACAGTAATTTCTCCGCATTGCAAGGTGCAATTCTGAAATTTTTTGCTTTTTCCTGCTCCTCTAAGCATGATAAAGAAGATTCAAAGAGAGTGAGATGCCAGCTCCTTTCATTCAGTCAGTAGCTTCAATCATTTCTGGATGTTTTTCAATGGCAAAAATCAATGAATATTGTAAATGCACAAACAGTAATTTCTCCGCATTGCAAGGTGCAATTCTGAAATTTTTTGCTTTTTCCTGCTCCTCTTAGCATGATAAACAAGATTCAAAGAGAGTGAGATGCCAGCTCCTTTCATTCAGTCAGTAGCTTCAATCATTTCTGGACGTTTTTCAATGGCAAAAATCAATGAATATTGTAAATGCACAAACAGTAATTTCTCCGCATTGCAAGGTGCAATTCTGAAATTTTTTGCTTTTTCCTGCTCCTCTTAGCATGATAAAGAAGATTCAAAGAGAGTGAGATGCCAGCTCCTTTCATTCAGTCAGTAGCTTCAAACATTTCTGGTATATGAATAACATGATGTTTTTCAATGGCAAAAATCAATGAATATTGTAAATGCACAAACAGTAATTTCTCCGCATTGCAAGGTGCAATTCTGAAATTTTTTGCTTTTTCCTGCTCCTCTTAGCATGATAAAGAAGATTCAAAGAGAGTGAGATGCCAGCTCCTTTCATTCAGTCAGTAGCTTCAATCATTTCTGGACGTTTTTCAATGGCAAAAATCAATGAATATTGTAAATGCACAAACAGTAATTTCTCCGCATTGCAAGGTGCAATTCTGAAATTTTTTGCTTTTTCCTGCTCCTCTTAGCATGATAAAGAAGATTCAAAGAGAGTGAGATGCCAGCTCCTTTCATTCAGTCAGTAGCTTCAATCATTTCTGGACGTTTTTCAATGGCAAAAATCAATGAATATTGTAAATGCACAAAGAGTAATTTCTCCGCATTGCAAGGTGCAATTCTGAAATTTTTTGCTTTTTCCTCCTCCTCTTAGCATGATAAAGACGATTCAAAGAGAGTGAGATGCCAGCTCCTTTCATTCAGTCAGTAGCTTCAAACATTTCTGGTATATGAATAACATGATGTTTTTCAATGGCAAAAATCAATGAATATTGTAAATGCACAAACAGTAATTTCTCCGCATTGCAAGGTGCAATTCTGAAATTTTTTGCTTTTTCCTGCTCCTCTTAGCATGATAAAGAAGATTCAAAGAGAGTGAGATGCCAGCTCCTTTCATTCAGTCAGTAGCTTCAATCATTTCTGGACGTTTTTCAATGGCAAAAATCAATGAATATTGTAAATGCACAAACAGTAATTTCTCCGCATTGCAAGGTGCAATTCTGAAATTTTTTGCTTTTTCCTGCTCCTCTTAGCATGATAAACAAGATTCAAAGAGAGTGAGATGCCAGCTCCTTTCATTCAGTCAGTAGCTTCAATCATTTCTGGACGTTTTTCAATGGCAAAAATCAATGAATATTGTAAATGCACAAACAGTAATTTCTCCGCATTGCAAGGTGCAATTCTGAAATTTTTTGCTATTTCCTGCTCCTCTTAGCATGATAAAGAAGATTCAAAGAGAGTGAGATGCCAGCTCCTTTCATTCAGTCAGTAGCTTCAAACATTTCTGGTATATGAATAACATGATGTTTTTCAATGGCAAAAATCAATGAATATTGTAAATGCACAAACAGTAATTTCTCCGCATTGCAAGGTGCAATTCTGAAATTTTTTGCTTTTTCCTGCTCCTCTTAGCATGATAAAGAAGATTCAAAGAGAGTGAGATGCCAGCTCCTTTCATTCAGTCAGTAGCTTCAATCATTTCTGGACGTTTTTCAATGGCAAAAATCAATGAATATTGTAAATGCACAAACAGTAATTTCTCCGCATTGCAAGGTGCAATTCTGAAATTTTTTGCTTTTTCCTGCTCCTCTTAGCATGGTAAAGAAGATTCAAAGAGAGTGAGATGCCAGCTCCTTTCATTCAGTCAGTAGCTTCAATCATTTCTGGATGTTTTTCAATGGCAAAAATCAATGAATATTGTAAAATGCACAGAGTAATTTCTCCGCATTGCAAGGTGCAATTCTGAAATTTTTTGCTTTTTCCTGCTCCTCTTAGCATGATAAAGAAGATTCAAAGAGAGTGAGATGCCAGCTCCTTTCATTCAGTCAGTAGCTTCAAACATTTCTGGTATATGAATAACATGATGTTTTTCAATGGCAAAAATCAATGAATATTGTAAATGCACAAACAGTAATTTCTCCGCATTGCAAGGTGCAATTCTGAAATTTTTTGCTTTTTCCTGCTCCTCTTAGCATGATAAAGAAGATTCAAAGAGAGTGAGATGCCAGCTCCTTTCATTCAGTCAGTAGCTTCAATCATTTCTTGTATATGAATAACATGATGTTTTTCAATGGCAAAAATCAATGAATATTGTAAATGCACAAACAGTAATTTCTCCGCATTGCAAGGTGCAATTCTGAAATTTTTTGCTTTTTCCTGCTCCTCTAAGCATGATAAAGAAGATTCAAAGAGAGTGAGATGCCAGCTCCTTTCATTCAGTCAGTAGCTTCAATCATTTCTGGATGTTTTTCAATGGCAAAAATCAATGAATATTGTAAATGCACAAACAGTAATTTCTCCGCATTGCAAGGTGCAATTCTGAAATTTTTTGCTTTTTCCTGCTCCTCTTAGCATGATAAACAAGATTCAAAGAGAGTGAGATGCCAGCTCCTTTCATTCAGTCAGTAGCTTCAATCATTTCTGGACGTTTTTCAATGGCAAAAATCAATGAATATTGTAAATGCACAAACAGTAATTTCTCCGCATTGCAAGGTGCAATTCTGAAATTTTTTGCTTTTTCCTGCTCCTCTTAGCATGATAAAGAAGATTCAAAGAGAGTGAGATGCCAGCTCCTTTCATTCAGTCAGTAGCTTCAAACATTTCTGGTATATGAATAACATGATGTTTTTCAATGGCAAAAATCAATGAATATTGTAAATGCACAAACAGTAATTTCTCCGCATTGCAAGGTGCAATTCTGAAATTTTTTGCTTTTTCCTGCTCCTCTTAGCATGATAAAGAAGATTCAAAGAGAGTGAGATGCCAGCTCCTTTCATTCAGTCAGTAGCTTCAATCATTTCTGGACGTTTTTCAATGGCAAAAATCAATGAATATTGTAAATGCACAAACAGTAATTTCTCCGCATTGCAAGGTGCAATTCTGAAATTTTTTGCTTTTTCCTGCTCCTCTTAGCATGATAAAGAAGATTCAAAGAGAGTGAGATGCCAGCTCCTTTCATTCAGTCAGTAGCTTCAATCATTTCTGGACGTTTTTCAATGGCAAAAATCAATGAATATTGTAAATGCACAAAGAGTAATTTCTCCGCATTGCAAGGTGCAATTCTGAAATTTTTTGCTTTTTCCTCCTCCTCTTAGCATGATAAAGACGATTCAAAGAGAGTGAGATGCCAGCTCCTTTCATTCAGTCAGTAGCTTCAAACATTTCTGGTATATGAATAACATGATGTTTTTCAATGGCAAAAATCAATGAATATTGTAAATGCACAAACAGTAATTTCTCCGCATTGCAAGGTGCAATTCTGAAATTTTTTGCTTTTTCCTGCTCCTCTTAGCATGATAAAGAAGATTCAAAGAGAGTGAGATGCCAGCTCCTTTCATTCAGTCAGTAGCTTCAATAATTTCTGGACGTTTTTCAATGGCAAAAATCATTGAATATTGTAAATGCACAAACAGTAATTTCTCCGCATTGCAAGGTGCAATTCTGAAATTTTTTGCTTTTTCCTGCTCCTATTATCATGATAAAGAAGATTCAAAGAGAGTGAGATGCCAGCTCCTTTCATTCAGTCAGTAGCTTCAATCATTTCTGGACGTTTTTCAATGGCAAAAATCAATGAATATTGTAAATGCACAAACAGTAATTTCTCCGCATTGCAAGGTGCAATTCTGAAATTTTTTGCTTTTTCCTGCTCCTCTTAGCATGATAAACAAGATTCAAAGAGAGTGAGATGCCAGCTCCTTTCATTCAGTCAGTAGCTTCAATCATTTCTGGACGTTTTTCAATGGCAAAAATCAATGAATATTGTAAATGCACAAACAGTAATTTCTCCGCATTGCAAGGTGCAATTCTGAAATTTTTTGCTTTTTCCTGCTCCTCTTAGCATGATAAAGAAGATTCAAAGAGAGTGAGATGCCAGCTCCTTTCATTCAGTCAGTAGCTTCAAACATTTCTGGTATATGAATAACATGATGTTTTTCAATGGCAAAAATCAATGAATATTGTAAATGCACAAACAGTAATTTCTCCGCATTGCAAGGTGCAATTCTGAAATTTTTTTGCTTTTTCCTGCTCCTCTTAGCATGATAAAGAAGATTCAAAGAGAGTGAGATGCCAGCTCCTTTCATTCAGTCAGTAGCTTCAATCATTTCTGGACGTTTTTCAATGGCAAAAATCAATGAATATTGTAAATGCACAAACAGTAATTTCTCCGCATTGCAAGGTGCAATTCTGAAATTTTTTGCTTTTTCCTGCTCCTCTTAGCATGATAAACAAGCTTCAAAGAGAGTGAGATGCCAGCTCCTTTCATTCAGTCAGTAGCTTCAATCATTTCTGGACGTTTTTCAATGGCAAAAATCAATGAATATTGTAAATGCACAAACAGTAATTTCTCCGCATTGCAAGGTGCAATTCTGAAATTTTTTGGTTTTTCCTGCTCCTCTTAGCATTATAAAGAAGATTCAAAGAGAGTGAGATGCCAGCTCCTTTCATTCAGTCAGTAGCTTCAAACATTTCTGGTATATGAATAACATGATGTTTTTCAATGGCAAAAATCAATGAATATTGTAAATGCACAAACAGTAATTTCTCCGCATTGAAAGGTGCAATTCTGAAATTTTTTGCTTTTTCCTGCTCCTCTTAGCATGATAAAGAAGATTCAAAGAGAGTGAGATGCCAGCTCCTTTCATTCAGTCAGTAGCTTCAATCATTTCTGGATGTTTTTCAATGGCAAAAATCAATGAATATTGTAAATGCACAAACAGTAATTTCTCCGCATTGCAAGGTGCAATTCTGAAATTTTTTGCTTTTTCCTGCTCCTCTTAGCATGATAAACAAGATTCAAAGAGAGTGAGATGCCAGCTCCTTTCATTCAGTCAGTAGCTTCAATCATTTCTGGACGTTTTTCAATGGCAAAAATCAATGAATATTGTAAATGCACAAACAGTAATTTCTCCGCATTGCAAGGTGCAATTCTGAAATTTTTTGCTTTTTTCTGCTCCTCTTAGCATGATAAAGAAGATTCAAAGAGAGTGAGATGCCAGCTCCTTTCATTCAGTCAGTAGCTTCAAACATTTCTGGTATATGAATAACATGATGTTTTTCAATGGCAAAAATCAATGAATATTGTAAATGCACAAACAGTAATTTCTCCGCATTGCAAGGTGCAATTCTGAAATTTTTTGCTTTTTCCTGCTCCTCTTAGCAAGATAAACAAGATTCAAAGAGAGTGAGATGCCAGCTCCTTTCATTCAGTCAGTAGCTTCAATCATTTCTGGACGTTTTTCAATGGCAAAAATCAATGAATATTGTAAATGCACAAACAGTAATTTCTCCGCATTGCAAGGTGCAATTCTGAAATTTTTTGCTTTTTCCTGCTCCTCTTAGCATGATAAAGAAGATTCAAAGAGAGTGAGATGCCAGCTCCTTTCATTCAGTCAGTAGCTTCAATCATTTCTGGACGTTTTTCAATGGCAAAAATCAATGAATATTGTAAATGCACAAACAGTAATTTCTCCGCATTGCAAGGTGCAATTCTGAAATTTTTTGCTTTTTCCTGCTCCTCTTAGCATGATAAAGAAGATTCAAAGAGAGTGAGATGCCAGCTCCTTTCATTCAGTCAGTAGCTTCAATCATTTCTGGACGTTTTTCAATGGCAAAAATCAATGAATATTGTAAATGCACAAACAGTAATTTCTCCGCATTGCAAGGTGCAATTCTGAAATTTTTTGCTTTTTCCTGCTCCTCTTAGCATGATAAAGAAGATTCAAAGAGAGTGAGATGCCAGCTCCTTTCATTCAGTCAGTAGCTTCAAACATTTCTGGTATATGAATAACATGATGTTTTTCAATGGCAAAAATCAATGAATATTGTAAATGCACAAACAGTAATTTCTCCGCATTGCAAGGTGCAATTCTGTAATTTTTTGCTTTTTCCTGCTCCTCTAAGCATGATAAAGAAGATTCAAATAGAGTGAGATGCCAGCTCCTTTCATTCAGTCAGTAGCTTCAATCATTTCTGGACGTTTTTCAATGGCAAAAATCAATGAATATTGTAAATGCACAAACAGTAATTTCTCCGCATTGCAAGGTGCAATTCTGTAATTTTTTGCTTTTTCCTGCTCCTCTTAGCATGATAAACAAGATTCAAAGAGAATGAGATGCCAGCTCCTTTCATTCAGTCAGTAGCTTCAATCATTTCTGGACGTTTTTCAATGGCAAAAATCAATGAATATTGTAAATGCACAAACAGTAATTTCTCCGCATTGCAAGGTGCAATTCTGAAATTTTTTGCTTTTTCCTGCTCCTCTTAGCATGATAAAGAAGATTCAAAGAGAGTGAGATGCCAGCTCCTTTCATTCAGTCAGTAGCTTCAATCATTTCTGGACGTTTTTCAATGGCAAAAATCAATGAATATTGTAAATGCACAAACAGTAATTTCTCCGCATTGCAAGGTGCAATTCTGAAATTTTTTGCTTTTTCCTGCTCCTCTTAGCATGATAAACAAGATTCAAAGAGAGTGAAATGCCAGCTCCTTTCATTCAGTCAGTAGCTTCAATCATTTCTGGATGTTTTTCAATGGCAAAAATCAATGAATATTGTAAATGCACAAACAGTAATTTCTCCGCATTGCAAGGTGCAATTCTGAATTTTTTTGCTTTTTCCTGCTCCTCTTAGCATGATAAAGAAGATTCAAAGAGAGTGAGATGCCAGCTCCTTTCATTCAGTCAGTAGCTTCAAACATTTCTGGTATATGAATAACATGATGTTTTTCAATGGCAAAAATCAATGAATATTGTAAATGCACAAACAGTAATTTCTCCGCATTGCAAGGTGCAATTTTGAAATTTTTTGCTTTTTCCTGCTCCTCTTAGCATGATAAAGAAGATTCAAAGAGAGTGAGATGCCAGCTCCTTTCATTCAGTCAGTAGCTTCAATCATTTCTGGACGTTTTTCAATGGCAAAAATCAATGAATATTGTAAATGCACAAACAGTAATTTCTCCGCATTGCAAGGTGCAATTCTGAATTTTTTTGCTTTTTCCTGCTCCTCTTAGCATGATAAAGAAGATTCAAAGAGAGTGAGATGCCAGCTCCTTTCATTCAGTCAGTAGCTTCAAACATTTCTGGTATATGAATAACATGATGTTTTTCAATGGCAAAAATCAATGAATATTGTAAATGCACAAACAGTAATTTCTCCGCATTGCAAGGTGCAATTTTGAAATTTTTTGCTTTTTCCTGCTCCTCTTAGCATGATAAAGAAGATTCAAAGAGAGTGAGATGCCAGCTCCTTTCATTCAGTCAGTAGCTTCAATCATTTCTGGACGTTTTTCAATGGCAAAAATCAATGAATATTGTAAATGCACAAACAGTAATTTCTCCGCATTGCAAGGTGCAATTCTGAAATTTTTTGCTTTTTCCTGCTCCTCTTAGCATGATAAACAAGATTCAAAGAGAGTGAAATGCCAGCTCCTTTCATTCAGTCAGTAGCTTCAATCATTTCTGGATGTTTTTCAATGGCAAAAATCAATGAATATTGTAAATGCACAAATAGTAATTTCTCTGCATTGCAAGGTGCAATTCTGAAATTTTTTGCTTTTTTCTGCTCCTCTTAGCATGATAAAGAAGATTCAAAGAGAGTGAGATGCCAGCTCCTTTCATTCAGTCAGTAGCTTCAAACATTTCTGGTATATGAATAACATGATGTTTTTCAATGGCAAAAATCAATGAATATTGTAAATGCACAAACAGTAATTTCTCCGCATTGCAAGGTGCAATTCTGAAATTTTTTGCTTTTTCCTGCTCCTCTTAGCATGATAAAGAAGATTCAAAGATAGTGAGATGCCAGCTCCTTTCATTCAGTCAGTAGCTTCAATCATTTCTGGACGTTTTTCAATGGCAAAAATCAATGAATATTGTAAATGCACAAACAGTAATTTCTCCGCATTGCAAGGTGCAATTCTGAAATTTTTTGCTTTTTCCTGCTCCTCTTTGCATGATAAACAAGATTCAAAGAGAGTGAGATGCCAGCTCCTTTCATTCAGTCAGTAGCTTCAATCATTTCTGGATGTTTTTCAATGGCAAAAATCAATGAATATTGTAAATGCACAAACAGTAATTTCTACGCATTGCAAGGTGCAATTCTGAAATTTTTTGCTTTTTCCTGCTCCTCTTAGCATGATAAAGAAGATTCAAAGAGAGAGAGATGCCAGCTCCTTTCATTCAGTCAGTAGCTTCAAACATTTCTGGTATATGAATAACATGATGTTTTTCAATGGCAAAAAATCAATGAATATTGTAAATGCACAAACAGTAATTTCTCCGCATTGCAAGGTGCAATTCTGAAATTTTTTGCTTTTTCCTGCTCCTCTTAGCATGATAAAGAAGATTCAAAGAGAGTGAGATGCCAGCTCCTTTTATTCAGTCAGTAGCTTCAATCATTTCTGGACGTTTTTCAATGGCAAAAATCAATGAATATTGTAAATGCACAAACAGTAATTTCTCCGCATTGCAAGGTGCAATTCTGAAATTTTTTGCTTTTTCCTGCTCCTCTTAGCATGATAAAGAAGATTCAAAGAGAGTGAGATGCCAGCTCCTTTCATTCAGTAAGTAGCTTCAAACATTTCTGGTATATGAATAACATGATGTTTTTCAATGGCAAAAATCAATGAATATTGTAAATGCACAAACAGTAATTTCTCCGCATTGCAAGGTGCAATTCTGAAATTTTTTGCTTTTTCCTGCTCCTCTTAGCATGATAAAGAAGATTCAAAGAGAGTGAGATGCCAGCTCCTTTCATTCAGTCAGTAGCTTCAATCATTTCTGGACGTTTTTCAATGGCAAAAATCAATGAATATTGTAAATGCACAAACAGTAATTTCTCCGCATTGCAAGGTGCAATTCTGAAATTTTTTGCTTTTTCCTGCTCCTCTTAGCATGATAAAGAAGATTCAAAGAGAGTGAGATGCCAGCTCCTTTCATTCAGTCAGTAGCTTCAAACATTTCTGGTATATGAATAACATGTTTTTCAATGGCAAAAAATCAATGAATATTGTAAATGCACAAACAGTAATTTCTCCGCATTGCAAGGTGCAATTCTGAAATTTTTTGCTTTTTCCTGCTCCTCTTAGCATGATAAAGAAGATTCAAAGAGAGTGAGATGCCAGCTCCTTTCATTCAGTCAGTAGCTTCAAACATTTCTGGTATATGAATAACATCATGTTTTTCAATGGCAAAAATCAATGAATATTGTAAATGCACAAACAGTAATTTCTCCGCATTGCAAGGTGCAATTCTGAAATTTTTTGCTTTTTCCTGCTCCTCTTAGCATTATAAAGAAGATTCAAAGAGAGTGAGATGCCAGCTCCTTTCATTCAGTCAGTAGCTTCAATCATTTCTGGACGTTTTTCAATGGCAAAAATCAATGAATATTGTAAATGCACAAACAGTAATTTCTCCGCATTGCAAGGTGCAATTCTGAAATTTTTTGCTTTTTCCTGCTCCTCTTAGCATGATAAACAAGATTCAAAGAGAGTGAGATGCCAGCTCCTTTCATTCAGTCAGTAGCTTCAATCATTTCTGGATGTTTTTCAATGGCAAAAATCAATGAATATTGTAAATGCACAAACAGTAATTTCTCCGCATTGCAAGGTGCAATTCTGAAATTTTTTGCTTTTTCCTGCTCCTCTTAGCATGATAAAGAAGATTCAAAGAGAGTGAGATGCCAGCTCCTTTCATTCAGTCAGTAGCTTCAAACATTTCTGGTATATGAATAACATGATGTTTTTCAATGACAAAAAATCAATGAATATTGTAAATGCACAAACAGTAATTTCTCCGCATTGCAAGGTGCAATTCTGAAATTTTTTGCTTTTTCCTGCTCCTCTTAGCATGATAAACAAGATTCAAAGAGAGTGAGATGCCAGCTCCTTTCATTCAGTCAGTAGCTTCAATCATTTCTGGACGTTTTTCAATGGCAAAAATCAATGAATATTGTAAATGCACAAACAGTAATTTCTCCGCATTGCAAGGTGCAATTCTGAAATTTTTTGCTTTTTCCTGCTCCTCTTAGCATGATAAAGAAGATTCAAAGAGAGTGAGATGCCAGCTCCTTTCATTCAGTCAGTAGCTTCAAACATTTCTGGTATATGAATAACATGATGTTTTTCAATGGCAAAAATCAATGAATATTGTAAATGCACAAACAGTAATTTCTCCGCATTGCAAGGTGCAATTCTGAAATTTTTTGCTTTTTCCTGCTCCTCTTAGCATGATAAAGAAGATTCAAAGAGAGTGAGATGCCAGCTCCTTTCATTCAGTCAGTAGCTTCAATCATTTCTGGACGTTTTTCAATGGCAAAAATCAATGAATATTGTAAATGCACAAACAGTAATTTCTCCGCATTGCAAGGTGCAATTCTGAAATTTTTTGCTTTTTCCTGCTCCTCTTAGCATGATAAAGAAGATTCAAAGAGAGTGAGATGCCAGCTCCTTTCATTCAGTCAGTAGCTTCAAACATTATTGGTATATGAATAACATGATGTTTTTCAATGACAAAAAATCAATGAATATTGTAAATGCACAAACAGTAATTTCTCCGCATTGCAAGGTGGAATTCTGAAATTTTTTGCTTTTTCCTGCTCCTCTTAGCATGATAAACAAGATTCAAAGAGAGTGAGATGCCAGCTCCTTTCATTCAGTCAGTAGCTTCAATCATTTCTGGACGTTTTTCAATGGCAAAAATCAATGAATATTGTAAATGCACAAACAGTAATTTCTCCGCATTGCAAGGTGCAATTCTGAAATTTTTTGCTTTTTCCTGCTCCTCTTAGCATGATAAAGAAGATTCAAAGAGAGTGAGATGCCAGCTCCTTTCATTCAGTCAGTAGCTTCAAACATTTCTGGTATATGAATAACATGATGTTTTTCAATGGCAAAAATCAATGAATATTGTAAATGCACAAACAGTAATTTCTCCGCATTGCAAGGTGCAATTCTGAAATTTTTTGCTTTTTCCTGCTCCTCTTAGCATGATAAAGAAGATTCAAAGAGAGTGAGATGCCAGCTCCTTTCATTCAGTCAGTAGCTTCAATCATTTCTGGACGTTTTTCAATGGCAAAAATCAATGAATATTGTAAATGCACAAACAGTAATTTCTCCGCATTGCAAGGTGCAATTCTGAAATTTTTTGCTTTTTCCTGCTCCTCTTAGCATGATAAAGAATATTCAAAGAGAGTGAGATGCCAGCTCCTTTCATTCAGTCAGTAGCTTCAAACATTTCTGGTATATGAATAACATGATGTTTTTCAATGACAAAAAATCAATGAATATTGTAAATGCACAAACAGTAATTTCTCCGCATTGCAAGGTGCAATTCTGAAATTTTTTGCTTTTTCCTGCTCCTCTTAGCATGATAAACAAGATTCAAAGAGAGTGAGATGCCAGCTCCTTTCATTCAGTCAGTAGCTTCAATCATTTCTGGACGTTTTTCAATGGCAAAAATCAATGAATATTGTAAATGCACAAACAGTAATTTCTCCGCATTGCAAGGTGCAATTCTGAAATTTTTTGCTTTTTCCTGCTCCTCTTAGCATGATAAAGAAGATTCAAAGAGAGTGAGATGCCAGCTCCTTTCATTCAGTCAGTAGCTTCAAACATTTCTGGTATATGAATAACATGATGTTTTTCAATGGCAAAAATCAATGAATATTGTAAATGCACAAACAGTAATTTCTCCGCATTGCAAGGTGCAATTCTGAAATTTTTTGCTTTTTCCTGCTCCTCTTAGCATGATAAAGAAGATTCAAAGAGAGTGAGATGCCAGCTCCTTTCATTCAGTCAGTAGCTTCAATCATTTCTGGACGTTTTTCAATGTCAAAAATCAATGAATATTGTAAATGCACAAACAGTAATTTCTCCGCATTGCAAGGTGCAATTCTGAAACTTTTTGCTTTTTCCTGCTCCTCTTAGCATGATAAAGAAGATTCAAAGAGAGTGAGATGCCAGCTCCTTTCATTCAGTCAGTAGCTTCAAACATTTCTGGTATATGAATAACATGATGTTTTTCAATGGCAAAAAATCAATGAATATTGTAAATGCACAAACAGTAATTTCTCCGCATTGCAAGGTGCAATTCTGAAATTTTTTGCTTTTTCCTGCTCCTCTTAGCATGATAAAGAAGATTCAAAGAGAGTGAGATGCCAGCTCCTTTCATTCAGTCAGTAGCTTCAATCATTTCTGGACGTTTTTCAATGGCAAAAATCAATGAATATTGTAAATGCACAAACAGTAATTTCTCCGCATTGCAAGGTGCAATTCTGAAATTTTTTGCTTTTTCCTGCTCCTCTTAGCATGATAAAGAAGATTCAAAGAGAGTGAGATGCCAGCTCCTTTCATTCAGTCAGTAGCTTCAAACATTTCTGGTACATGAATAACATGATGTTTTTCAATGGCAAAAATCAATGAATATTGTAAATGCACAAACAGTAATTTCTCCGCATTGCAAGGTGCAATTCTGAAATTTTTTGCTTTTTCCTGCTCCTCTTAGCATGATAAAGAAGACTCAAAGAGTGTGAGATGCCAGCTCCTTTCATTCAGTCAGTAGCTTCAATCATTTCTGGACGTTTTTCAATGGCAAAAATCAATGAATATTGTAAATGCACAAATAGTAATTTCTCCGCATTGCAAGGTGCAATTCTGAAATTTTTTGCTTTTTCCTGCTCCTCTTAGCATGATAAAGAAGATTCAAAGAGAGTGAGATGCCAGCTCCTTTCATTCAGTCAGTAGCTTCAAACATTTCTGGTATATGAATAACATGATGTTTTTCAATGGCAAAAATCAATGAATATTGTAAATGCACAAACAGTAATTTCTCCGCATTGCAAGGTGCAATTCTGAATTTTTTTGCTTTTTCCTGCTCCTCTTAGCATGATATAGAAGATTCAAAGAGAGTGAGATGCCAGCTCCTTTCATTCAGTCAGTAGGTTCAATCATTTCTGGACGTTTTTCAATGGCAAAAATCAATGAATATTGTAAATGCACAAACAGTAATTTCTCCACATTGCAAGGTGCAATTCTGAAATTTTTTGCTTTTTCCTGCTCCTCTTAGCATGATAAAGAATATTCAAAGAGAGTGAGATGCCAGCTCCTTTCATTCAGTCAGTAGCTTCAATCATTTCTGGTATATGAATAACATGATGTTTTTCAATGGCAAAAATCATGGAATATTGTAAATGCACAAACAGTAATTTCTCCGCATTGCAAGGTGCAATTCTGAAATTTTTTGCTTTTTCCTGCTCCTCAGCATGATAAAGAAGATTCAAAGAGAGTGAGATACCAGCTCCTTTCATTCAGTCAGTAGCTTCAATCATTTCTGGTATATGAATAACATGATGTTTTTCAATGGCAAAAATCAATGAATATTGTAAATGCACAAACAGTAATTTCTCCGCATTGCAAGGTGCAATTCTGAATTTTTTTGCTTTTTCCTGCTCCACTTAGCATGATAAAGAAGATTCAAAGAGAGTGAGATGCCAGCTCCTTTCATTCAGTCAGTAGCTTCAAACATTTCTGGTATATGAATAACATGATGTTTTTCAATGGCAAAAATCAATGAATATTGTACATGCACAAACAGCAATTTCTCCGCATTGCAAGGTGCAATTCTGAAATTTTTTGCTTTTTCCTGCTCCTCTTAGCATGATAAAGAAGATTCAAAGAGAGTGAGATGCCAGCTCCTTTCATTCAGTCAGTAGCTTCAATCATTTCTGGACGTTTTTCAATGGCAAAAATCAATGAATATTGTAAATGCACAAACAGTAATTTCTCCGCATTGCAAGGTGCAATTCTGAAATTTTTTGCTTTTTCCTGCTCCTCTTAGCATGATAAAGAAGATTCAAAGAGAGTGAGATGCCAGCTCCTTTCATTCAGTCAGTAGCTTCAAACATTTCTGGTATATGAATAACATGATGTTTTTCAATGACAAAAAATCAATGAATATTGTAAATGCACAAACAGTAATTTCTCCACATTGCAAGGTGCAATTCTGAAATTTTTTGCTTTTTCCTGCTCCTCTTAGCATGATAAACAAGATTCAAAGAGAGTGAGATGCCAGCTCCTTTCATTCAGTCAGTAGCTTCAATCATTTCTGGACGTTTTTCAATGGCAAAAATCAATGAATATTGTAAATGCACAAACAGTAATTTCTCCGCATTGCAAGGTGCAATTCTGAAATTTTTTGCTTTTTCCTGCTCCTCTTAGCATGATAAAGAAGATTCAAAGAGAGTGAGATGCCAGCTCCTTTCATTCAGTCAGTAGCTTCAAACATTTCTGGTATATGAATAACATGATGTTTTTCAATGGCAAAAATCAATGAATATTGTAAATGCACAAACAGTAATTTCTCCGCATTGCAAGGTGCAATTCTGAAATTTTTTGCTTTTTCCTGCTCCTCTTAGCATGATAAAGAAGATTCAAAGAGAGTGAGATGCCAGATCCTTTCATTCAGTCAGTAGCTTCAATCATTTCTGGACGTTTTTCAATGGCAAAAATCAATGAATATTGTAAATGCACAAACAGTAATTTCTCCGCATTGCAAGGTGCAATTCTGAAATTTTTTGCTTTTTCCTGCTCCTCTTAGCATGATAAAGAAGATTCAAAGAGAGTGAGATGCCAGCTCCTTTCATTCAGTCAGTAGCTTCAAACATTTCTGGTATATGAATAACATGATGTTTTTCAATGGCAAAAAATCAATGAATATTGTAAATGCACAAACAGTAATTTCTCCGCATTGCAAGGTGCAATTCTGAAATTTTTTGCTTTTTCCTGCTCCTCTTAGCATGATAAAAAAGATTCAAAGAGAGTGAGATGCCAGCTCCTTTCATTCAGTCAGTAGCTTCAATCATTTCTGGACGTTTTTCAATGGCAAAAATCAATGAATATTGTAAATGCACAAACAGTAATTTCTCCGCATTGCAAGGTGCAATTCTGAAATTTTTTGCTTTTTCCTGCTCCTCTTAGCATGATAAAGAAGATTCAAAGAGAGTGAGATGCCAGCTCCTTTCATTCAGTCAGTAGCTTCAAACATTTCTGGTATATGAATAACATGATGTTTTTCAATGCAAAAATCAATGAATATTGTAAATGCACAAACAGTAATTTCGCGCATTGCAAGGTGCAATTCTGAAATTTTTTGCTTTTTCCTGCTCCTCTTAGCATGATAAAGAAGACTCAAAGAGAGTGAGATGCCAGCTCCTTTCATTCAGTCAGTAGCTTCAATCATTTCTGGTCGTTTTTCAATGGCAAAAATCAATGAATATTGTAAATGCACAAATAGTAATTTCTCCGCATTGCAAGGTGCAATTCTGAAATTTTTTGCTTTTTCCTGCTCCTCTTAGCATGATAAAGAAGATTCAAAGAGAGTGAGATGCCAGCTCCTTTCATTCAGTCAGTAGCTTCAAACATTTCTGGTATATGAATAACATGATGTTTTTCAATGGCAAAAATCAATGAATATTGTAAATGCACAAACAGTAATTTCTCCGCATTGCAAGGTGCAATTCTGAAATTTTTTGCTTTTTCCTGCTCCTCTTAGCATGATAAAGAATATTCAAAGAGAGTGAGATGCCAGCTCCTTTCATTCAGTCAGTAGCTTCAATCATTTCTGGTATATGAATAACATGATGTTTTTCAATGGCAAAAATCATGGAATATTGTAAATGCACAAACAGTAATTTCTCCGCATTGCAAGGTGCAATTCTGAAATTTTTTGCTTTTTCCTGCTCCTCAGCATGATAAAGAAGATTCAAAGAGAGTGAGATACCAGCTCCTTTCATTCAGTCAGTAGCTTCAATCATTTCTGGTATATGAATAACATGATGTTTTTCAATGGCAAAAATCAATGAATATTGTAAATGCACAAACAGTAATTTCTCCGCATTGCAAGGTGCAATTCTGAATTTTTTTGCTTTTTCCTGCTCCACTTAGCATGATAAAGAAGATTCAAAGAGAGTGAGATGCCAGCTCCTTTCATTCAGTCAGTAGCTTCAAACATTTCTGGTATATGAATAACATGATGTTTTTCAATGGCAAAAATCAATGAATATTGTACATGCACAAACAGCAATTTCTCCGCATTGCAAGGTGCAATTCTGAAATTTTTTGCTTTTTCCTGCTCCTCTTAGCATGATAAAGAAGATTCAAAGAGAGTGAGATGCCAGCTCCTTTCATTCAGTCAGTAGCTTCAATCATTTCTGGACGTTTTTCAATGGCAAAAATCAATGAATATTGTAAATGCACAAACAGTAATTTCTCCGCATTGCAAGGTGCAATTCTGAAATTTTTTGCTTTTTCCTGCTCCTCTTAGCATGATAAAGAAGATTCAAAGAGAGTGAGATGCCAGCTCCTTTCATTCAGTCAGTAGCTTCAAACATTTCTGGTATATGAATAACATGATGTTTTTCAATGACAAAAAATCAATGAATATTGTAAATGCACAAACAGTAATTTCTCCACATTGCAAGGTGCAATTCTGAAATTTTTTGCTTTTTCCTGCTCCTCTTAGCATGATAAACAAGATTCAAAGAGAGTGAGATGCCAGCTCCTTTCATTCAGTCAGTAGCTTCAATCATTTCTGGACGTTTTTCAATGGCAAAAATCAATGAATATTGTAAATGCACAAACAGTAATTTCTCCGCATTGCAAGGTGCAATTCTGAAATTTTTTGCTTTTTCCTGCTCCTCTTAGCATGATAAAGAAGATTCAAAGAGAGTGAGATGCCAGCTCCTTTCATTCAGTCAGTAGCTTCAAACATTTCTGGTATATGAATAACATGATGTTTTTCAATGGCAAAAATCAATGAATATTGTAAATGCACAAACAGTAATTTCTCCGCATTGCAAGGTGCAATTCTGAAATTTTTTGCTTTTTCCTGCTCCTCTTAGCATGATAAAGAAGATTCAAAGAGAGTGAGATGCCAGATCCTTTCATTCAGTCAGTAGCTTCAATCATTTCTGGACGTTTTTCAATGGCAAAAATCAATGAATATTGTAAATGCACAAACAGTAATTTCTCCGCATTGCAAGGTGCAATTCTGAAATTTTTTGCTTTTTCCTGCTCCTCTTAGCATGATAAAGAAGATTCAAAGAGAGTGAGATGCCAGCTCCTTTCATTCAGTCAGTAGCTTCAAACATTTCTGGTATATGAATAACATGATGTTTTTCAATGGCAAAAAATCGATGAATATTGTAAATGCACAAACAGTAATTTCTCCGCATTGCAAGGTGCAATTCTGAAATTTTTTGCTTTTTCCTGCTCCTCTTAGCATGATAAAAAAGATTCAAAGAGAGTGAGATGCCAGCTCCTTTCATTCAGTCAGTAGCTTCAATCATTTCTGGACGTTTTTCAATGGCAAAAATCAATGAATATTGTAAATGCACAAACAGTAATTTCTCCGCATTGCAAGGTGCAATTCTGAAATTTTTTGCTTTTTCCTGCTCCTCTTAGCATGATAAAGAAGATTCAAAGAGAGTGAGATGCCAGCTCCTTTCATTCAGTCAGTAGCTTCAAACATTTCTGGTATATGAATAACATGATGTTTTTCAATGCAAAAATCAATGAATATTGTAAATGCACAAACAGTAATTTCGCGCATTGCAAGGTGCAATTCTGAAATTTTTTGCTTTTTCCTGCTCCTCTTAGCATGATAAAGAAGACTCAAAGAGAGTGAGATGCCAGCTCCTTTCATTCAGTCAGTAGCTTCAATCATTTCTGGACGTTTTTCAATGGCAAAAATCAATGAATATTGTAAATGCACAAATAGTAATTTCTCCGCATTGCAAGGTGCAATTCTGAAACTTTTTGCTTTTTCCTGCTCCTCTTAGCATGATAAAGAAGATTCAAAGAGAGTGAGATGCCAGCTCCTTTCATTCAGTCAGTAGCTTCAAACATTTCTGGTATATGAATAACATGATGTTTTTCAATGGCAAAAATCAATGAATATTGTAAATGCACAAACAGTAATTTCTCCGCATTGCAAGGTGCAATTCTGAAATTTTTTGCTTTTTCCTGCTCCTCAGCATGATAAACAAGATTCAAAGAGAGTGAGATACCAGCTCCTTTCATTCAGTCAGTAGCTTCAATCATTTCTGGTATATGAATAACATGATGTTTTTCAATGGCAAAAATCAATGAATATTGTAAATGCACAAACAGTAATTTCTCCGCATTGCAAGGTGCAATTCTGAATTTTTTTGCTTTTTCCTGCTCCACTTAGCATGATAAAGAAGATTCAAAGAGAGTGAGATGCCAGCTCCTTTCATTCAGTCAGTAGCTTCAAACATTTCTGGTATATGAATAACATGATGTTTTTCAATGGCAAAAATCAATGAATATTGTACATGCACAAACAGCAATTTCTCCGCATTGCAAGGTGCAATTCTGAAATTTTTTGCTTTTTCCTGCTCCTCTTAGCATGATAAAGAAGATTCAAAGAGAGTGAGATGCCAGCTCCTTTCATTCAGTCAGTAGCTTCAATCATTTCTGGACGTTTTTCAATGGCAAAAATCAATGAATATTGTAAATGCACAAACAGTAATTTCTCCGCATTGCAAGGTGCAATTCTGAAATTTTTTGCTTTTTCCTGCTCCTCTTAGCATGATAAAGAAGATTCAAAGAGAGTGAGATGCCAGCTCCTTTCATTCAGTCAGTAGCTTCAAACATTTCTGGTATATGAATAACATGATGTTTTTCAATGACAAAAAATCAATGAATATTGTAAATGCACAAACAGTAATTTCTCCACATTGCAAGGTGCAATTCTGAAATTTTTTGCTTTTTCCTGCTCCTCTTAGCATGATAAACAAGATTCAAAGAGAGTGAGATGCCAGCTCCTTTCATTCAGTCAGTAGCTTCAATCATTTCTGGACGTTTTTCAATGGCAAAAATCAATGAATATTGTAAATGCACAAACAGTAATTTCTCCGCATTGCAAGGTGCAATTCTGAAATTTTTTGCTTTTTCCTGCTCCTCTTAGCATGATAAAGAAGATTCAAAGAGAGTGAGATGCCAGCTCCTTTCATTCAGTCAGTAGCTTCAAACATTTCTGGTATATGAATAACATGATGTTTTTCAATGGCAAAAATCAATGAATATTGTAAATGCACAAACAGTAATTTCTCCGCATTGCAAGGTGCAATTCTGAAATTTTTTGCTTTTTCCTGCTCCTCTTAGCATGATAAAGAAGATTCAAAGAGAGTGAGATGCCAGATCCTTTCATTCAGTCAGTAGCTTCAATCATTTCTGGACGTTTTTCAATGGCAAAAATCAATGAATATTGTAAATGCACAAACAGTAATTTCTCCGCATTGCAAGGTGCAATTCTGAAATTTTTTGCTTTTTCCTGCTCCTCTTAGCATGATAAAGAAGATTCAAAGAGAGTGAGATGCCAGCTCCTTTCATTCAGTCAGTAGCTTCAAACATTTCTGGTATATGAATAACATGATGTTTTTCAATGGCAAAAAATCAATGAATATTGTAAATGCACAAACAGTAATTTCTCCGCATTGCAAGGTGCAATTCTGAAATTTTTTGCTTTTTCCTGCTCCTCTTAGCATGATAAAAAAGATTCAAAGAGAGTGAGATGCCAGCTCCTTTCATTCAGTCAGTAGCTTCAATCATTTCTGGACGTTTTTCAATGGCAAAAATCAATGAATATTGTAAATGCACAAACAGTAATTTCTCCGCATTGCAAGGTGCAATTCTGAAATTTTTTGCTTTTTCCTGCTCCTCTTAGCATGATAAAGAAGATTCAAAGAGAGTGAGATGCCAGCTCCTTTCATTCAGTCAGTAGCTTCAAACATTTCTGGTATATGAATAACATGATGTTTTTCAATGCAAAAATCAATGAATATTGTAAATGCACAAACAGTAATTTCGCGCATTGCAAGGTGCAATTCTGAAATTTTTTGCTTTTTCCTGCTCCTCTTAGCATGATAAAGAAGACTCAAAGAGAGTGAGATGCCAGCTCCTTTCATTCAGTCAGTAGCTTCAATCATTTCTGGACGTTTTTCAATGGCAAAAATCAATGAATATTGTAAATGCACAAATAGTAATTTCTCCGCATTGCAAGGTGCAATTCTGAAATTTTTTGCTTTTTCCTGCTCCTCTTAGCATGATAAAGAAGATTCAAAGAGAGTGAGATGCCAGCTCCTTTCATTCAGTCAGTAGCTTCAAACATTTCTGGTATATGAATAACATGATGTTTTTCAATGGCAAAAATCAATGAATATTGTAAATGCACAAACAGTAATTTCTCCGCATTGCAAGGTGCAATTCAGAAATTTTTTGCTTTTTCCTGCTCCTCTTAGCATGATATAGAAGATCAAAGAGAGTGAGATGCCAGCTCCTTTCATTCAGTCAGTAGCTTCAATCATTTCTGGACGTTTTTCAATGGCAAAAATCAATGAATATTGTAAATGCACAAACAGTAATTTCTCCACATTGCAAGGTGCAATTCTGAAATTTTTTGCTTTTTCCTGCTCCTCTTAGCATGATAAAGAATATTCAAAGAGAGGGAGATGCCAGCTCCTTTCATTCAGTCAGTAGCTTCAATCATTTCTGGTATATGAATAACATGATGTTTTTCAATGGCAAAAATCATTGAATATTGTAAATGCACAAACAGTAATTTCTCCGCATTGCAAGGTGCAATTCTGAAATTTTTTGCTTTTTCCTGCTCCTCTTAGCATGATAAAGAAGATTCAAAGAGAGTGAGATGCCAGCTCCTTTCATTCAGTCAGTAGCTTCAATCATTTCTGGTATATGAATAACATGATGTTTTTCAATGGCAAAAATCAATGAATATTGTAAATGCACAAACAGTAATTTCTCCGCATTGCAAGGTGCAATTCTGAATTTTTTTGCTTTTTCCTGCTCCTCTTAGCATGATAAAGAAGATTCAAAGAGAGTGAGATGCCAGCTCCTTTCATTCAGTCAGTAGCTTCAAACATTTCTGGTATATGAATAACATGATGTTTTTCAATGGCAAAAATCAATGAATATTGTAAATGCACAAACAGTAATTTCTCCGCATTGCAAGGTGCAATTCTGAAATTTTTTGCTTTTTCCTGCTCCTCTTAGCATGATAAAGAAGATTCAAAGAGAGTGAGATGCCAGCTCCTTTCATTCAGTCAGTAGCTTCAATCATTTCTGGACGTTTTTCAATGGCAAAAATCAATGAATATTGTAAATGCACAAACAGTAATTTCTCCGCATTGCAAGGTGCAATTCTGAAATTTTTTGCTTTTTCCTGCTCCTCTTAGCATGATAAAGAAGATTCAAAGAGAGTGAGATGCCAGCTCCTTTCATTCAGTCAGTAGCTTCAATCATTTCTGGTATATGAATAACATGATGTTTTTCAATGGCAAAAATCAATGAATATTGTAAATGCACAAACAGTAATTTCTCCGCATTGCAAGGTGCAATTCTGAAATTTTTTGCTTTTTCCTGCTCCTCTTAGCATGATAAAGAAGATTCAAAGAGATTTAGATGCCAGCTCCTTTCATTCAGTCAGTAGCTTCAATCATTTCTGGACGTTTTTCAATGGCAAAAATCAATGAATATTGTAAATGCACAAACAGTAATTTCTCCGCATTGCAAGGTGCAATTCTGAAATTTTTTGCTTTTTCCTGCTCCTCTTAGCATGATAAAGAATATTCAAAGAGAGTGAGATGCCAGCTCCTTTCATTCAGTCAGTAGCTTCAAACATTTCTGGTATATGAATAACATGATGTTTTTCAATGGCAAAAATCAATGAATATTGTAAATGCACAAACAGTAATTTCTCCGCATTGCAAGGTGCAATTCTGAAATTTTTTGCTTTTTCCTGCTCCTCTTAGCATGATAAAGAAGATTCAAAGAGAGTGAGATGCCAGCTCCTTTCATTCAGTCAGTAGCTTCAAACATTTCTGGTATATGAATAACATGATGTTTTTCAATGGCAAAAATCAATGAATATTGTAAATGCACAAACAGTAATTTCTCCGCATTGCAAGGTGCAATTCTGAAATTTTTTGCTTTTTCCTGCTCCTCTTAGCATGATAAAGAAGATTCAAAGAGAGTGAGATGCCAGCTCCTTTCATTCAGTCAGTAGCTTCAATCATTTCTGGACGTTTTTCAATGGCAAAAATCAATGAATATTGTAAATGCACATACAGTAATTTCTTCGCATTGCAAGGTGCAATTCTGAAATTTTTTGCTTTTTCCTGCTCCTCTTAGCATGATAAAGAAGATTCAAAGAGAGTGAGATGCCAGCTCCTTTCATTCAGTCAGTAGCTTCAATCATTTCTGGACGTTTTTCAATGGCAAAAATCAATGAATATTGTAAATGCACAAACAGTAATTTCTCCGCATTGCAAGGTGCAATTCTGAAATTTTTTGCTTTTTCCTGCTCCTCTTAGCATGATAAAGAAGATTCAAAGAGAGTGAGATGCCAGCTCCTTTCATTCAGTCAGTAGCTTCAATCATTTCTGGACGCTTTTCAATGGCAAAAATCAATGAATATTGTAAATGCACAAACAGTAATTTCTCCGCATTGCAAGGTGCAATTCTGAAATTTTTTGCTTTTTCCTGCTCCTCTTAGCATGATAAAGAATATTCAAAGAGAGTGAGATGCCAGCTCCTTTCATTCAGTCAGTAGCTTCAATCATTTCTGGTATATGAATAACATGATGTTTTTCAATGGCAAAAATCATTGAATATTGTAAATGCACAAACAGTAATTTCTCCGCATTGCAAGGTGCAATTCTGAAATTTTTTGCTTTTTCCTGCTCCTCTTAGCATGATAAAGAAGATTCAAAGAGAGTGAGATGCCAGCTCCTTTCATTCAGTCAGTAGCTTCAATCATTTCTGGTATATGAATAACATGATGTTTTTCAATGGCAAAAATCACTGAATATTGTAAATGCACAAACAGTAATTTCTCCGCATTGCAAGGTGCAATTCTGAATTTTTTTGCTTTTTCCTGCTCCTCTTAGCATGATAAAGAAGATTCAAAGAGAGTGAGATGCCAGCTCCTTTCATTCAGTCAGTAGCTTCAAACATTTCTGGTATATGAATAACATGATGTTTTTCAATGGCAAAAATCAATGAATATTGTAAATGCACAAACTAATTTCTCCGCATTGCAAGGTGCAATTCTGAAATTTTTTGCTTTTTCCTGCTCCTCCTAGCATGATAAAGAAGATTCAAAGAGAGTGAGATGCCAGCTCCTTTCATTCAGTCAGTAGCTTCAATCATTTCTGGACGTTTTTCAATGGCAAAAATCAATGAATATTGTAAATGCACAAACAGTAATTTCTCCGCATTGCAAGGTGCAATTCTGAAATTTTTTGCTTTTTACTGCTCCTCTTAGCATGATAAAGAAGATTCAAAGAGAGTGAGATGCCAGCTCCTTTCATTCAGTCAGTAGCTTCAAACATTTCTGGTATATGAATAACATGATGTTTTTCAATGGCAAAAATCAATGAATATTGTAAATGCACAAACAGTAATTTCTCCGCATTGCAAGGTGCAATTCTGAAATTTTTTGCTTTTTCCTGCTCCTCTTAGCATGATATAGAAGATTCAAAGAGAGTGAGATGCCAGCTCCTTTCATTCAGTCAGTAGCTTCAATCATTTCTGGACGTTTTTCAATGGCAAAAATCAATGAATATTGTAAATGCACAAACAGTAATTTCTCCACATTGCAAGGTGCAATTCTGAAATTTTTTGCTTTTTCCTGCTCCTCTTAGCATGATAAAGAATATTCAAAGAGAGTGAGATGCCAGCTCCTTTCATTCAGTCAGTAGCTTCAATCATTTCTGGTATATGAATAACATGATGTTTTTCAATGGCAAAAATCATTGAATATTGTAAATGCACAAACAGTAATTTCTCCGCATTGCAAGGTGCAATTCTGAAATTTTTTGCTTTTTCCTGCTCCTCTTAGCATGATAAAGAAGATTCAAAGAGAGTGAGATGCCAGCTCCTTTCATTCAGTCAGTAGCTTCAATCATTTCTGGTATATGAATAACATGATGTTTTTCAATGGCAAAAATCAATGAATATTGTAAATGCAAAAACAGTAATTTCTCCGCATTGCAAGGTGCAATTCTGAATTTTTTTGCTTTTTCCTGCTCCTCTTACCATGATAAAGAAGATTCAAAGAGAGTGAGATGCCAGCTCCTTTCATTCAGTCAGTAGCTTCAAACATTTCTGGTATATGAATAACATGATGTTTTTCAATGGCAAAAATCAATGAATATTGTAAATGCACAAACACTAATTTCTCCGCATTGCAAGGTGCAATTCTGAAATTTTTTGCTTTTTCCTGCTCCTCTTAGCATGATAAAGAAGATTCAAAGAGAGTGAGATGCCAGCTCCTTTCATTCAGTCAGTAGCTTCAATCATTTCTGGACGTTTTTCAATGGGAAAAATCAATGAATATTGTAAATGCACAAACAGTAATTTCTCCGCATTGCAAGGTGCAATTCTGAAATTTTTTGCTTTTTCCTGCTCCTCTTAGCATGATAAAGAAGATTCAAAGAGAGTGAGATGCCAGCTCCTTTCATTCAGTCAGTAGCTTCAATCATTTCTGGTATATGAATAACATGATGTTTTTCAATGGCAAAAATCAATGAATATTGTAAATGCACAAACAGTAATTTCTCCGCATTGCAAGGTGCAATTCTGAAATTTTTTGCTTTTTCCTGCTCCTCTTAGCATGATAAAGAAGATTCAAAGAGATTTAGATGCCAGCTCCTTTCATTCAGTCAGTAGCTTCAATCATTTCTGGACGTTTTTCAATGGCAAAAATCAATGAATATTGTAAATGCACAAACAGTAATTTCTCCGCATTGCAAGGTGCAATTCTGAAATTTTTTGCTTTTCCTGCTCCTCTTAGCATGATAAAGAAGATTCAAAGAGAGTGAGATGCCAGCTCCTTTCATTCAGTCAGTAGCTTCAAACATTTCTGGTATATGAATAACATGATGTTTTTCAATGGCAAAAATCAATGAATATTGTAAATGCACAAACAGTAATTTCTCCGCATTGCAAGGTGCAATTCTGAAATTTTTTGCTTTTTCCTGCTCCTCTTAGCATGATAAAGAAGATTCAAAGAGAGTGAGATGCCAGCTGCTTTCATTCAGTCAGTAGCTTCAATCATTTCTGGACGTTTTTCAATGGCAAAAATCAATGAATATTGTAAATGCACAAACAGTAATTTCTCCGCATTGCAAGGTGCAATTCTGAAATTTTTTGCTTTTTCCTGTTCCTCTTACCATGATAAAGAAGATTCAAAGAGAGTGAGATGCCAGCTCTTTTCATTCAGTCAGTAGCTTCAAACATTTCTGGTATATGAATAACATGATGTTTTTCAATGACAAAAAATCAATGAATATTGTAAATGCACAAACAGTAATTTCTCCGCATTGCAAGGTGCAATTCTGAAATTTTTGGCTTTTTCCTGCTCCTCTTAGCATGATAAACAAGATTCAAAGAGAGTGAGATGCCAGCTCCTTTCATTCAGTCAGTAGCTTCAATCATTTCTGGACGTTTTTCAATGGCAAAAATCAATGAATATTGTAAATGCACAAACAGTAATTTCTCCGCAATGCAAGGTGCAATTCTGAAATTTTTTGCTTTTTCCTGCTCCTCTTAGCATGATAAAGAAGATTCAAAGAGAGTGAGATGCCAGCTCCTTTCATTCAGTCAGTAGCTTCAAACATTCCTGGTATATGAATAACATGATGTTTTTCAATGGCAAAAATCAATGAATATTGTAAATGCACAAACAGTAATTTCTCCGCATTGCAAGGTGCAATTCTGAAATTTTTTGCTTTTTCCTGCTCCTCTTAGCATGATAAAGAAGATTCAAAGAGAGTGAGATGCCAGCTCCTTTCATTCAGTCAGTAGCTTCAATCATTTCTGGACGTTTTTCAATGGCAAAAATCAATGAATATTGTAAATGCACAAACAGTAATTTCTCCGCATTGCAAGGTGCAATTCTGAAATTTTTTGCTTTTTCCTGCTCCTCTTAGCATGATAAAGAAGATTCAAAGAGAGTGAGATGCCAGCTCCTTTCATTCAGTCAGTAGCTTCAAACATTTCTGGTATATGAATAACATGATGTTTTTCAATGGCAAAAAATCAATGAATATTGTAAATGCACAAACAGTAATTTCTCCGCATTGCAAGGTGCAATTCTGAAATTTTTTGCTTTTTCCTGCTCCTCTTAGCATGATAAAGAAGATTCAAAGAGAGTGAGATGCCAGCTGCTTTCATTCAGTCAGTAGCTTCAATCATTTCTGGACGTTTTTCAATGGCAAAAATCAATGAATATTGTAAATGCACAAACAGTAATTTCTCCGCATTGCAAGGTGCAATTCTGAAATTTTTTGCTTTTTCCTGCTCCTCTTAGCATGATAAAGAAGATTCAAAGAGAGTGAGATGCCAGCTCCTTTCATTCAGTCAGTAGCTTCAAACATTTCTGGTATATGAATAACATGATGTTTTTCAATGGCAAAAATCAATGAATATTGTAAATGCACAAACAGTAATTTCTCCGCATTGCAAGGTGCAATTCTGAAATTTTTTGCTTTTTCCTGCTCCTCTTAGCATGATAAAGAAGAGTCAAAGAGAGTGAGATGCCAGCTCCTTTCATTCAGTCAGTAGCTTCAATCATTTCTGGACGTTTTTCAATGGCAAAAATCAATGAATATTGTAAATGCACAAATAGTAATTTCTCCGCATTGCAAGGTGCAATTCTGAAATTTTTTGCTTTTTCCTGCTCCTCTTAGCATGATAAAGAAGATTCAAAGACAGTGAGATGCCAGCTCCTTTCATTCAGTCAGTAGCTTCAAACATTTCTGGTATATGAATAACATGATGTTTTTCAATGGCAAAAATCAATGAATATTGTAAATGCACAAACAGTAATTTCTCCGCATTGCAAGGTGCAATTCTGAAATTTTTTGCTTTTTCCTGCTCCTCTTAGCATGATATAGAAGATTCAAAGAGAGTGAGATGCCAGCTCCTTTCATTCAGTCAGTAGCTTCAATCATTTCTGGACGTTTTTCAATGGCAAAAATCAATGAATATTGTAAATGCACAAACAGTAATTTCTCCACATTGCAAGGTGCAATTCTGAAATTTTTTGCTTTTTCCTGCTCCTCTTAGCATGATAAAGAATATTCAAAGAGAGTGAGATGCCAGCTCCTTTCATTCAGTCAGTAGCTTCAATCATTTCTGGTATATGAATAACATGATGTTTTTCAATGGCAAAAATCATTGAATATTGTAAATGCACAAACAGTAATTTCTCCGCATTGCAAGGTGCAATTCTGAAATTTTTTGCTTTTTCCTGCTCCTCTTAGCATGATAAAGAAGATTCAAAGAGAGTGAGATGCCAGCTCCTTTCATTCAGTCAGTAGCTTCAATCATTTCTGGTATATGAATAACATGATGTTTTTCAATGGCAAAAATCAATGAATATTGTAAATGCACAAACAGTAATTTCTCCGCATTGCAAGGTGCAATTCTGAATTTTTTTGCTTTTTCCTGCTCCTCTTAGCATGATAAAGAAGATTCAAAGAGAGTGAGATGCCAGCTCCTTTCATTCAGTCAGTAGCTTCAAACATTTCTGGTATATGAATAACATGATGTTTTTCAATGGCAAAAATCAATGAATATTGTAAATGCACAAACAGTAATTTCTCCGCATTGCAAGGTGCAATTCTGAAATTTTTTGCTTTTTCCTGCTCCTCTTAGCATGATAAAGAAGATTCAAAGAGAGTGAGATGCCAGCTCCTTTCATTCAGTCAGTAGCTTCAATCATTTCTGGACGTTTTTCAATGACAAAAATCAATGAATATTGTAAATGCACATACAGTAATTTCTTCGCATTGCAAGGTGCAATTCTGAAATTTTTTGCTTTTTCCTGCTCCTCTTAGCATGATAAAGAAGATTCAAAGAGAGTGAGATGCCAGCTCCTTTCATTCAGTCAGTAGCTTCAATCATTTCTGGACGTTTTTCAATGGCAAAAATCAATGAATATTGTAAATGCACAAACAGTAATTTCTCCGCATTGCAAGGTGCAATTCTGAAATTTTTTGCTTTTTCCTGCTCCTCTTAGCATGATAAAGAAGATTCAAAGAGAGTGAGATGCCAGCTCCTTTCATTCAGTCAGTAGCTTCAATCATTTCTGGACGTTTTTCAATGGCAAAAATCAATGAATATTGTAAATGCACAAACAGTAATTTCTCCGCATTGCAAGGTGCAATTCTGAAATTTTTTGCTTTTTCCTGCTCCTCTTAGCATGATAAAGAATATTCAAAGAGAGTGAGATGCCAGCTCCTTTCATTCAGTCAGTAGCTTCAATCATTTCTGGTATATGAATAACATGATGTTTTTCAATGGCAAAAATCATTGAATATTGTAAATGCACAAACAGTAATTTCTCCGCATTGCAAGGTGCAATTCTGAAATTTTTTGCTTTTTCCTGCTCCTCTTAGCATGATAAAGAAGATTCAAAGAGAGTGAGATGCCAGCTCCTTTCATTCAGTCAGTAGCTTCAATCATTTCTGGTATATGAATAACATGATGTTTTTCAATGGCAAAAATCAATGAATATTGTAAATGCACAAACAGTAATTTCTCCGCATTGCAAGGTGCAATTCTGAATTTTTTTGCTTTTTCCTGCTCCTCTTAGCATGATAAAGAAGATTCAAAGAGAGTGAGATGCCAGCTCCTTTCATTCAGTCAGTAGCTTCAAACATTTCTGGTATATGAATAACATGATGTTTTTCAATGGCAAAAATCAATGAATATTGTAAATGCACAAACAGTAATTTCTCCGCATTGCAAGGTGCAATTCTGAAATTTTTTGCTTTTTCCTGCTCCTCTTAGCATGATAAAGAAGATTCAAAGAGAGTGAGATGCCAGCTCCTTTCATTCAGTCAGTAGCTTCAATCATTTCTGGACGTTTTTCAATGACAAAAATCAATGAATATTGTAAATGCACATACAGTAATTTCTTCGCATTGCAAGGTGCAATTCTGAAATTTTTTGCTTTTTCCTGCTCCTCTTAGCATGATAAAGAAGATTCAAAGAGAGTGAGATGCCAGCTCCTTTCATTCAGTCAGTAGCTTCAATCATTTCTGGACGTTTTTCAATGGCAAAAATCAATGAATATTGTAAATGCACAAACAGTAATTTCTCCGCATTGCAAGGTGCAATTCTGAAATTTTTTGCTTTTTCCTGCTCCTCTTAGCATGATAAAGAAGATTCAAAGAGAGTGAGATGCCAGCTCCTTTCATTCAGTCAGTAGCTTCAATCATTTCTGGACGTTTTTCAATGGCAAAAATCAATGAATTTTGTAAATGCACAAACAGTAATTTCTCCGCATTGCAAGGTGCAATTCTGAAATTTTTTGCTTTTTCCTGCTCCTCTTAGCATGATAAAGAATATTCAAAGAGAGTGAGATGCCAGCTCCTTTCATTCAGTCAGTAGCTTCAATCATTTCTGGTATATGAATAACATGATGTTTTTCAATGGCAAAAATCATTGAATATTGTAAATGCACAAACAGTAATTTCTCCGCATTGCAAGGTGCAATTCTGAATTTTTTTGCTTTTTCCTGCTCCTCTTAGCATGATAAAGAAGATTCAAAGAGAGTGAGATGCCAGCTCCTTTCATTCAGTCAGTAGCTTCAAACATTTCTGGTATATGAATAACATGATGTTTTTCAATGGCAAAAATCAATGAATATTGTAAATGCACAAACAGTAATTTCTCCGCATTGCAAGGTGCAATTCTGAAATTTTTTGATTTTTCCTGCTCCTCTTAGCATGATAAAGAAGATTCAAAGAGAGTGAGATGCCAGCTCCTTTCATTCAGTCAGTAGCTTCAATCATTTCTGGACGTTTTTCAATGGCAAAAATCAATGAATATTGTAAATGCACATACAGTAATTTCTTCGCATTGCAAGGTGCAATTCTGAAATTTTTTGCTTTTTCCTGCTCCTCTTAGCATGATAAAGAAGATTCAAAGAGAGTGAGATGCCAGCTCCTTTCATTCAGTCAGTAGCTTCAATCATTTCTGGACGTTTTTCAATGGCAAAAATCAATGAATATTGTAAATGCACAAACAGTAATTTCTCCGCATTGCATGGTGCAATTCTGAAATTTTTTGCTTTTTCCTGCTCCTCTTAGCATGATAAAGAAGATTCAAAGAGAGTGAGATGCCAGCTCCTTTCATTCAGTCAGTAGCTTCAATCATTTCTGGACGTTTTTCAATGGCAAAAATCAATGAATATTGTAAATGCACAAACAGTAATTTCTCCGCATTGCAAGGTGCAATTCTGAAATTTTTTGCTTTTTCCTGCTCCTCTTAGCATGATAAAGAATATTCAAAGAGAGTGAGATGCCAGCTCCTTTCATTCAGTCAGTAGCTTCAATCATTTCTGGTATATGAATAACATGATGTTTTTCAATGGCAAAAATCATTGAATATTGTAAATGCACAAACAGTAATTTCTCCGCATTGCAAGGTGCAATTCTGAAATTTTTTGCTTTTTCCTGCTCCTCTTAGCATGATAAAGAAGATTCAAAGAGAGTGAGATGCCAGCTCCTTTCATTCAGTCAGTAGCTTCAATCATTTCTGGTATATGAATAACATGATGTTTTTCAATGGCAAAAATCAATGAATATTGTAAATGCACAAACAGTAATTTCTCCGCATTGCAAGGTGCAATTCTGAATTTTTTTGCTTTTTCCTGCTCCTCTTAGCATGATAAAGAAGATTCAAAGAGAGTGAGATGCCAGCTCCTTTCATTCAGTCAGTAGCTTCAAACATTTCTGGTATATGAATAACATGATGTTTTTCAATGGCAAAAATCAATGAATATTGTAAATGCACAAACAGTAATTTCTCCGCATTGCAAGGTGCAATTCTGAAATTTTTTGCTTTTTCCTGCTCCTCTTAGCATGATATAGAAGATTCAAAGAGAGTGAGATGCCAGCTCCTTTCATTCAGTCAGTAGCTTCAATCATTTCTGGACGTTTTTCAATGGCAAAAATCAATGAATATTGTAAATGCACAAACAGTAATTTCTCCACATTGCAAGGTGCAATTCTGAAATTTTTTGCTTTTTCCTGCTCCTCTTAGCATGATAAAGAATATTCAAAGAGAGTGAGATGCCAGCTCCTTTCATTCAGTCAGTAGCTTCAATCATTTCTGGTATATGAATAACATGATGTTTTTCAATGGCAAAAATCATTGAATATTGTAAATGCACAAACAGTAATTTCTCCGCATTGCAAGGTGCAATTCTGAAATTTTTTGCTTTTTCCTGCTCCTCTTAGCATGATAAAGAAGATTCAAAGAGAGTGAGATGCCAGCTCCTTTCATTCAGTCAGTAGCTTCAATCATTTCTGGTATATGAATAACATGATGTTTTTCAATGGCAAAAATCAATGAATATTGTAAATGCAAAAACAGTAATTTCTCCGCATTGCAAGGTGCAATTCTGAATTTTTTTGCTTTTTCCTGCTCCTCTTACCATGATAAAGAAGATTCAAAGAGAGTGAGATGCCAGCTCCTTTCATTCAGTCAGTAGCTTCAAACATTTCTGGTATATGAATAACATGATGTTTTTCAATGGCAAAAATCAATGAATATTGTAAATGCACAAACAGTAATTTCTCCGCATTGCAAGGTGCAATTCTGAAATTTTTTGCTTTTTCCTGCTCCTCTTAGCATGATAAAGAAGATTCAAAGAGAGTGAGATGCCAGCTCCTTTCATTCAGTCAGTAGCTTCAATCATTTCTGGACGTTTTTCAATGGGAAAAATCAATGAATATTGTAAATGCACAAACAGTAATTTCTCCGCATTGCAAGGTGCAATTCTGAAATTTTTTGCTTTTTCCTGCTCCTCTTAGCATGATAAAGAAGATTCAAAGAGAGTGAGATGCCAGCTCCTTTCATTCAGTCAGTAGCTTCAATCATTTCTGGTATATGAATAACATGATGTTTTTCAATGGCAAAAATCAATGAATATTGTAAATGCACAAACAGTAATTTCTCCGCATTGCAAGGTGAAATTCTGAAATTTTTTGCTTTTTCCTGCTCCTCTTAGCATGATAAAGAAGATTCAAAGAGATTTAGATGCCAGCTCCTTTCATTCAGTCAGTAGCTTCAATCATTTCTGGACGTTTTTCAATGGCAAAAATCAATGAATATTGTAAATGCACAAACAGTAATTTCTCCGCATTGCAAGGTGCAATTCTGAAATTTTTTGCTTTTCCTGCTCCTCTTAGCATTATAAAGAAGATTCAAAGAGAGTGAGATGCCAGCTCCTTTCATTCAGTCAGTAGCTTCAAACATTTCTGGTATATGAATAACATGATGTTTTTCAATGGCAAAAATCAATGAATATTGTAAATGCACAAACAGTAATTTCTCCGCATTGCAAGGTGCAATTCTGAAATTTTTTGCTTTTTCCTGCTCCTCTTAGCATGATAAAGAAGATTCAAAGAGAGTGAGATGCCAGCTGCTTTCATTCAGTCAGTAGCTTCAATCATTTCTGGACGTTTTTCAATGGCAAAAATCAATGAATATTGTAAATGCACAAACAGTAATTTCTCCGCATTGCAAGGTGCAATTCTGAAATTTTTTGCTTTTTCCTGTTCCTCTTACCATGATAAAGAAGATTCAAAGAGAGTGAGATGCCAGCTCTTTTCATTCAGTCAGTAGCTTCAAACATTTCTGGTATATGAATAACATGATGTTTTTCAATGACAAAAAATCAATGAATATTGTAAATGCACAAACAGTAATTTCTCCGCATTGCAAGGTGCAATTCTGAAATTTTTGGCTTTTTCCTGCTCCTCTTAGCATGATAAACAAGATTCAAAGAGAGTGAGATGCCAGCTCCTTTCATTCAGTCAGTAGTTTCAATCATTTCTGGACGTTTTTCAATGGCAAAAATCAATGAATATTGTAAATGCACAAACAGTAATTTCTCCGCATTGCAAGGTGCAATTCTGAAATTTTTTGCTTTTTCCTGCTCCTCTTAGCATGATAAAGAAGATTCAAAGAGAGTGAGATGCCAGCTCCTTTCATTCAGTCAGTAGCTTCAAACATTCCTGGTATATGAATAACATGATGTTTTTCAATGGCAAAAATCAATGAATATTGTAAATGCACAAACAGTAATTTCTCCGCATTGCAAGGTGCAATTCTGAAATTTTTTGCTTTTTCCTGCTCCTCTTAGCATGATAAAGAAGATTCAAAGAGAGTGAGATGCCAGCTCCTTTCATTCAGTCAGTAGCTTCAATCATTTCTGGACGTTTTTCAATGGCAAAAATCAATGAATATTGTAAATGCACAAACAGTAATTTCTCCGCATTGCAAGGTGCAATTCTGAAATTTTTTGCTTTTTCCTGCTCCTCTTAGCATGATAAAGAAGATTCAAAGAGAGTGAGATGCCAGCTCCTTTCATTCAGTCAGTAGCTTCAAACATTTCTGGTATATGAATAACATGATGTTTTTCAATGGCAAAAAATCAATGAATATTGTAAATGCACAAACAGTAATTTCTCCGCATTGCAAGGTGCAATTCTGAAATTTTTTGCTTTTTCCTGCTCCTCTTAGCATGATAAAGAAGATTCAAAGAGAGTGAGATGCCAGCTGCTTTCATTCAGTCAGTAGCTTCAATCATTTCTGGACGTTTTTCAATGGCAAAAATCAATGAATATTGTAAATGCACAAACAGTAATTTCTCCGCATTGCAAGGTGCAATTCTGAAATTTTTTGCTTTTTCCTGCTCCTCTTAGCATGATAAAGAAGATTCAAAGAGAGTGAGATGCCAGCTCCTTTCATTCAGTCAGTAGCTTCAAACATTTCTGGTATATGAATAACATGATGTTTTTCAATGGCAAAAATCAATGAATATTGTAAATGCACAAACAGTAATTTCTCCGCATTGCAAGGTGCAATTCTGAAATTTTTTGCTTTTTCCTGCTCCTCTTAGCATGATAAAGAAGACTCAAAGAGAGTGAGATGCCAGCTCCTTTCATTCAGTCAGTAGCTTCAATCATTTCTGGACGTTTTTCAATGGCAAAAATCAATGAATATTGTAAATGCACAAATAGTAATTTCTCCGCATTGCAAGGTGCAATTCTGAAATTTTTTGCTTTTTCCTGCTCCTCTTAGCATGATAAAGAAGATTCAAAGACAGTGAGATGCCAGCTCCTTTCATTCAGTCAGTAGCTTCAAACATTTCTGGTATATGAATAACATGATGTTTTTCAATGGCAAAAATCAATGAATATTGTAAATGCACAAACAGTAATTTCTCCGCATTGCAAGGTGCAATTCTGAAATTTTTTGCTTTTTCCTGCTCCTCTTAGCATGATATAGAAGATTCAAAGAGAGTGAGATGCCAGCTCCTTTCATTCAGTCAGTAGCTTCAATCATTTCTGGACGTTTTTCAATGGCAAAAATCAATGAATATTGTAAATGCACAAACAGTAATTTCTCCGCATTGCAAGGTGCAATTCTGAATTTTTTTGCTTTTTCCTGCTCCTCTTAGCATGATAAAGAAGATTCAAAGAGAGTGAGATGCCAGCTCCTTTCATTCAGTCAGTAGCTTCAAACATTTCTGGTATATGAATAACATGATGTTTTTCAATGGCAAAAATCAATGAATATTGTAAATGCACAAACAGTAATTTCTCCGCATTGCAAGGTGCAATTCTGAAATTTTTTGCTTTTTCCTGCTCCTCTTAGCATGATAAAGAAGATTCAAAGAGAGTGAGATGCCAGCTCCTTTCATTCAGTCAGTAGCTTCAATCATTTCTGGACGTTTTTCAATGGCAAAAATCAATGAATATTGTAAATGCACATACAGTAATTTCTTCGCATTGCAAGGTGCAATTCTGAAATTTTTTGCTTTTTCCTGCTCCTCTTAGCATGATAAAGAAGATTCAAAGAGAGTGAGATGCCAGCTCCTTTCATTCAGTCAGTAGCTTCAATCATTTCTGGACGTTTTTCAATGGCAAAAATCAATGAATATTGTAAATGCACAAACAGTAATTTCTCCGCATTGCAAGGTGGAATTCTGAAATTTTTGGCTTTTTCCTGCTCCTCTTAGCATGATAAAGAAGATTCAAAGAGAGTGAGATGCCAGCTCCTTTCATTCAGTCAGTAGCTTCAATCATTTCTGGACGTTTTACAATGGCAAAAATCAATGAATTTTGTAAATGCACAAACAGTAATTTCTCCGCATTGCAAGGTGCAATTCTGAAATTTTTTGCTTTTTCCTGCTCCTCTTAGCATGATAAAGAATATTCAAAGAGAGTGAGATGCCAGCTCCTTTCATTCAGTCAGTAGCTTCAATCATTTCTGGTATATGAATAACATGATGTTTTTCAATGGCAAAAATCATTGAATATTGTAAATGCACAAACAGTAATTTCTCCGCATTGCAAGGTGCAATTCTGAATTTTTTTGCTTTTTCCTGCTCCTCTTAGCATGATAAAGAAGATTCAAAGAGAGTGAGATGCCAGCTCCTTTCATTCAGTCAGTAGCTTCAAACATTTCTGGTATATGAATAACATGATGTTTTTCAATGGCAAAAATCAATGAATATTGTAAATGCACAAACAGTAATTTCTCCGCATTGCAAGGTGCAATTCTGAAATTTTTTGATTTTTCCTGCTCCTCTTAGCATGATAAAGAAAATTCAAAGAGAGTGAGATGCCAGCTCCTTTCATTCAGTCAGTAGCTTCAATCATTTCTGGACGTTTTTCAATGGCAAAAATCAATGAATATTGTAAATGCACATACAGTAATTTCTTCGCATTGCAAGGTGCAATTCTGAAATTTTTTGCTTTTTCCTGCTCCTCTTAGCATGATAAAGAAGATTCAAAGAGAGTGAGATGCCAGCTCCTTTCATTCAGTCAGTAGCTTCAATCATTTCTGGACGTTTTTCAATGGCAAAAATCAATGAATATTGTAAATGCACAAACAGTAATTTCTCCGCATTGCATGGTGCAATTCTGAAATTTTTTGCTTTTTCCTGCTCCTCTTAGCATGATAAAGAAGATTCAAAGAGAGTGAGATGCCAGCTCCTTTCATTCAGTCAGTAGCTTCAATCATTTCTGGACGTTTTTCAATGGCAAAAATCAATGAATATTGTAAATGCACAAACAGTAATTTCTCCGCATTGCAAGGTGCAATTCTGAAATTTTTTGCTTTTTCCTGCTCCTCTTAGCATGATAAAGAATATTCAAAGAGAGTGAGATGCCAGCTCCTTTCATTCAGTCAGTAGCTTCAATCATTTCTGGTATATGAATAACATGATGTTTTTCAATGGCAAAAATCATTGAATATTGTAAATGCACAAACAGTAATTTCTCCGCATTGCAAGGTGCAATTCTGAAATTTTTTGCTTTTTCCTGCTCCTCTTAGCATGATAAAGAAGATTCAAAGAGAGTGAGATGCCAGCTCCTTTCATTCAGTCAGTAGCTTCAATCATTTCTGGTATATGAATAACATGATGTTTTTCAATGGCAAAAATCAATGAATATTGTAAATGCACAAACAGTAATTTCTCCGCATTGCAAGGTGCAATTCTGAATTTTTTTGCTTTTTCCTGCTCCTCTTAGCATGATAAAGAAGATTCAAAGAGAGTGAGATGCCAGCTCCTTTCATTCAGTCAGTAGCTTCAAACATTTCTGGTATATGAATAACATGATGTTTTTCAATGGCAAAAATCAATGAATATTGTAAATGCACAAACTAATTTCTCCGCATTGCAAGGTGCAATTCTGAAATTTTTTGCTTTTTCCTGCTCCTCCTAGCATGATAAAGAAGATTCAAAGAGAGTGAGATGCCAGCTCCTTTCATTCAGTCAGTAGCTTCAATCATTTCTGGACGTTTTTCAATGGCAAAAATCAATGAATATTGTAAATGCACAAACAGTAATTTCTCCGCATTGCAAGGTGCAATTCTGAATTTTTTTGCTTTTTCCTGCTCCTCTTAGCATGATAAAGAAGATTCAAAGAGAGTGAGATGCCAGCTCCTTTCATTCAGTCAGTAGCTTCAATCATTTCTGGTATATGAATAACATGATGTTTTTCAATGGAAAAATCAATGAATATTGTAAATGCACAAACAGTAATTTCTCCGCATTGCAAGGTGCAATTCTGAAATTTTTTGCTTTTTCCTGCTCCTCTTAGCATGATAAAGAAGATTCAAAGAGATTTAGATGCCAGCTCCTTTCATTCAGTCAGTAGCTTCAATCATTTCTGGACGTTTTTCAATGGCAAAAATCAATGAATATTGTAAATGCACAAACAGTAATTTCTCCGCATTGCAAGGTGCAATTCTGAAATTTTTTGCTTTTTCCTGCTCCTCTTAGCATGATAAAGAATATTCAAAGAGAGTGAGATGCCAGCTCCTTTCATTCAGTCAGTAGCTTCAAACATTTCTGGTATATGAATAACATGATGTTTTTCAAAGGCAAAAATCAATGAATATTGTAAATGCACAAACAGTAATTTCTCCGCATTGCAAGGTGCAATTCTGAAATTTTTTGCTTTTTCCGGCTCCTCTTAGCATGATAAAGAAGATTCAAAGAGTGAGATGCCAGCTCCTTTCATTCAGTCAGTAGCTTCAAACATTTCTGGTATATGAATAACATGATATTTTTCAATGGCAAAAATCAATGAATATTGTAAATGCACAAACAGTAATTTCTCCGCATTGCAAGGTGCAATTCTGAAATTTTTTGCTTTTTCCTGCTCCTCTTAGCATGATAAAGAAGATTCAAAGAGAGTGAGATGCCAGCTCCTTTCATTCAGTCAGTAGCTTCAATCATTTCTGGACGTTTTTCAATGGCAAAAATCAATGAATATTGTAAATGCACATACAGTAATTTCTTCGCATTGCAAGGTGCAATTCTGAAATTTTTTGCTTTTTCCTGCTCCTCTTAGCATGATAAAGAAGATTCAAAGAGAGTGAGATGCCAGCTCCTTTCATTCAGTCAGTAGCTTCAATCATTTCTGGACATTTTTCAATGGCAAAAATCAATGAATATTGTAAATGCACAAACAGTAATTTCTCCGCATTGCAAGGTGCAATTCTGAAATTTTTTGCTTTTTCCTACTCCTCTTAGCATGATAAAGAAGATTCAAAGAGAGTGAGATGCCAGCTCCTTTCATTCAGTCAGTAGCTTCAATCATTTCTGGACGTTTTTCAATGGCAAAAATCAATGAATATTGTAAATGCACAAACAGTAATTTCTCCGCATTGCAAGGTGCAATTCTGAAATTTTTTGCTTTTTCCTGCTCCTCTTAGCATGATAAAGAAGATTCAAAGAGAGTGAGATGCCAGCTCCTTTCATTCAGTCAGTAGCTTCAATCATTTCTGGTATATGAATAACATGATGTTTTTCAATGGCAAAAATCAATGAATATTGTAAATGCACAAACAGTAATTTCTCCGCATTGCAAGGTGCAATTCTGAAATTTTTTGCTTTTTCCTGCTCCTCTTAGCATGATAAAGAAGATTCAAAGAGAGTGAGATGCCAGCTCCTTTCATTCAGTCAGTAGCTTCAATCATTTCTGGACGTTTTTCAATGGCAAAAATCATTGAATATTGTAAATGCACAAACAGTAATTTCTCCGCATTGCAAGGTGCAATTCTGAAATTTTTTGCTTTTTCCTGCTCCTCTTATCATGATAAAGAAGATTCAAAGAGAGTGAGATGCCAGCTCCTTTCATTCAGTCAGTAGCTTCAATCATTTCTGGTATATGAATAACATGATGTTTTTCAATGGCAAAAATCAATGAATATTGTAAATGCACAAACAGTAATTTCTCCGCATTGCAAGGTGCAATTCTGAAATTTTTTGCTTTTTCCTGCTCCTCTTAGCATGATAAAGAAGATTCAAAGAGAGTGAGATGCCAGCTCCTTTCATTCAGTCAGTAGCTTCAATCATTTCCGGACGTTTTTCAATGGCAAAAATCATTGAATATTGTAAATGCACAAACAGTAATTTCTCCGCATTGCAAGGTGCAATTCTGAAATTTTTTGCTTTTTCCTGCTCCTCTTAGCATGATAAACAAGATTCAAAGAGAGTGAGATGCCAGCTCCTTTCATTCAGTCAGTAGCTTCAAACATTTCTGGTATATGAATAACATGATGTTTTTCAATGGCAAAAATCAATGAATATTGTAAATGCACAAACTAATTTCTCCGCATTGCAAGGTGCAATTCTGAAATTTTTTGCTTTTTCCTGCTCCTCCTAGCATGATAAAGAAGATTCAAAGAGAGTGAGATGCCAGCTCCTTTCATTCAGTCAGTAGCTTCAATCATTTCTGGACGTTTTTCAATGGCAAAAATCAATGAATATTGTAAATGCACAAACAGTAATTTCTCCGCATTGCAAGGTGCAATTCTGAATTTTTTTGCTTTTTCCTGCTCCTCTTAGCATGATAAAGAAGATTCAAAGAGAGTGAGATGCCAGCTCCTTTCATTCAGTCAGTAGCTTCAATCATTTCTGGTATATGAATAACATGATGTTTTTCAATGGAAAAATCAATGAATATTGTAAATGCACAAACAGTAATTTCTCCGCATTGCAAGGTGCAATTCTGAAATTTTTTGCTTTTTCCTGCTCCTCTTAGCATGATAAAGAAGATTCAAAGAGATTTAGATGCCAGCTCCTTTCATTCAGTCAGTAGCTTCAATCATTTCTGGACGTTTTTCAATGGCAAAAATCAATGAATATTGTAAATGCACAAACAGTAATTTCTCCGCATTGCAAGGTGCAATTCTGAAATTTTTTGCTTTTTCCTGCTCCTCTTAGCATGATAAAGAATATTCAAAGAGAGTGAGATGCCAGCTCCTTTCATTCAGTCAGTAGCTTCAAACATTTCTGGTATATGAATAACATGATGTTTTTCAAAGGCAAAAATCAATGAATATTGTAAATGCACAAACAGTAATTTCTCCGCATTGCAAGGTGCAATTCTGAAATTTTTTGCTTTTTCCGGCTCCTCTTAGCATGATAAAGAAGATTCAAAGAGTGAGATGCCAGCTCCTTTCATTCAGTCAGTAGCTTCAAACATTTCTGGTATATGAATAACATGATGTTTTTCAATGGCAAAAATCAATGAATATTGTAAATGCACAAACAGTAATTTCTCCGCATTGCAAGGTGCAATTCTGAAATTTTTTGCTTTTTCCTGCTCCTCTTAGCATGATAAAGAAGATTCAAAGAGAGTGAGATGCCAGCTCCTTTCATTCAGTCAGTAGCTTCAATCATTTCTGGACGTTTTTCAATGGCAAAAATCAATGAATATTGTAAATGCACATACAGTAATTTCTTCGCATTGCAAGGTGCAATTCTGAAATTTTTTGCTTTTTCCTGCTCCTCTTAGCATGATAAAGAAGATTCAAAGAGAGTGAGATGCCAGCTCCTTTCATTCAGTCAGTAGCTTCAATCATTTCTGGACATTTTTCAATGGCAAAAATCAATGAATATTGTAAATGCACAAACAGTAATTTCTCCGCATTGCAAGGTGCAATTCTGAAATTTTTTGCTTTTTCCTACTCCTCTTAGCATGATAAAGAAGATTCAAAGAGAGTGAGATGCCAGCTCCTTTCATTCAGTCAGTAGCTTCAATCATTTCTGGACGTTTTTCAATGGCAAAAATCAATGAATATTGTAAATGCACAAACAGTAATTTCTCCGCATTGCAAGGTGCAATTCTGAAATTTTTTGCTTTTTCCTGCTCCTCTTAGCATGATAAAGAAGATTCAAAGAGAGTGAGATGCCAGCTCCTTTCATTCAGTCAGTAGCTTCAATCATTTCTGGTATATGAATAACATGATGTTTTTCAATGGCAAAAATCAATGAATATTGTAAATGCACAAACAGTAATTTCTCCGCATTGCAAGGTGCAATTCTGAAATTTTTTGCTTTTTCCTGCTCCTCTTAGCATGATAAAGAAGATTCAAAGAGAGTGAGATGCCAGCTCCTTTCATTCAGTCAGTAGCTTCAATCATTTCTGGACGTTTTTCAATGGCAAAAATCATTGAATATTGTAAATGCACAAACAGTAATTTCTCCGCATTGCAAGGTGCAATTCTGAAATTTTTTGCTTTTTCCTGCTCCTCTTATCATGATAAAGAAGATTCAAAGAGAGTGAGATGCCAGCTCCTTTCATTCAGTCAGTAGCTTCAATCATTTCTGGTATATGAATAACATGATGTTTTTCAATGGCAAAAATCAATGAATATTGTAAATGCACAAACAGTAATTTCTCCGCATTGCAAGGTGCAATTCTGAAATTTTTTGCTTTTTCCTGCTCCTCTTAGCATGATAAAGAAGATTCAAAGAGAGTGAGATGCCAGCTCCTTTCATTCAGTCAGTAGCTTCAATCATTTCCGGACGTTTTTCAATGGCAAAAATCATTGAATATTGTAAATGCACAAACAGTAATTTCTCCGCATTGCAAGGTGCAATTCTGAAATTTTTTGCTTTTTCCTGCTCCTCTTAGCATGATAAACAAGATTCAAAGAGAGTGAGATGCCAGCTCCTTTCATTCAGTCAGTAGCTTCAATCATTTCTGGACGTTTTTCAATGTCAAAAATCAATGAATATTGTAAATGCACAAACAGTAATTTCTCCGCATTGCAAGGTGCAATTCTGAAATTTTTTGCTTTTTCCTGCTCCTCTTAGCATGATAAAGAAGATTCAAAGAGAGTGAGATGCCAGCTCCTTTCATTCAGTCAGTAGCTTCAATCATTTCTGGACGTTTTTCAATGGCAAAAATCAATGAATATTGTAAATGCACAAACAGTAATTTCTCCGCATTGCAAGGTGCAATTCTGAAATTTTTTGGTTTTTCCTGCTCCTATTAGCATGATAAACAAGATTCAAAGAGAGTGAGATGCCAGCTCCTTTCATTCAGTCAGTAGCTTCAATCATTTCTGGACTTTTTTCAATGGCAAAAATCAATGAATATTGTAAATGCACAAACAGTAATTTCTCCGCATTGCAAGGTGCAATTCTGAAATTTTTTGCTTTTTCCTGCTCCTCTTAGCATGATAAAGAAGATTCAAAGAGAGTGAGATGCCAGCTCCTTTCATTCAGTCAGTAGCTTCAAACATTTCTGGTATATGAATAACATGATGTTTTTCAATGGCAAAAATCAATGAATATTGTAAATGCACAAACAGTAATTTCTCCGCATTGCAAGGTGCAATTCTGAAATTTTTTGCTTTTTCCTGCTCCTCTTAGCATGATAAAGAAGATTCAAGAGAGTGAGATGCCAGCTCCTTTCATTCAGTCAGTAGCTTCAATCATTTCTGGACGTTTTTCAATGGCAAAAATCAATGAATATTGTAAATGCACAAACAGTAATTTCTCCGCATTGCAAGGTGCAATTCTGAAATTTTTTGCTTTTTCCTGCTCCTCTTAGCATGATAAAGAAGATTCAAGGAGAGTGAGATGCCAGCTCCTTTCATTCAGTCAGTAGCTTCAATCATTTCTGGACGTTTTTCAATGGCAAAGATCAATGAATATTGTAAATGTACAAACAGTAATTTCTCCGCATTGCAAGGTGCAATTCTGAAATTTTTTGCTTTCTCCTGCTCCTCTTAGCATGATAAAGAAGATTCAAAGAGAGTGAGATGCCAGCTCCTTTCATTCAGTCAGTAGCTTCAAACATTTCTGGTATATGAATAACATGATGTTTTTCAATGGCAAAAATCAATGAATATTGTAAATGCACAAACAGTAATTTCTCCGCATTGCAAGGTGCAATTCTGAAATTTTTTGCTTTTTCCTGCTCCTCTTAGCATGATAAAGAAGATTCAAAGAGAGTGAGATGCCAGCTCCTTTCATTCAGTCAGTAGCTTCAATCATTTCTGGACGTTTTTCAATGGCAAAAATCATTGAACATTGTAAATGCACAAACAGTAATTTCTCCGCATTGCAAGGTGCAATTCTGAAATTTTTTGCTTTTTCCTGCTCCTCTTAGCATGATAAAGAAGATTCAAAGAGAGTGAGATGCCAGCTCCTTTCATTCAGTCAGTAGCTTCAATCATTTCTGGACGTTTATCAATGGCAAAAATCAATGAATATTGTAAATGCACAAACAGTAATTTCTCCACATTGCAAGGTGCAATTCTGAAATTTTTTGCTTTTTCCTGCTCCTCTTAGCATGATAAAGAAGATTCAAAGAGAGTGAGATGCCAGCTCCTTTCATTCAGTCAGTAGCTTCAATCATTTCTGGACGTTTTTCAATGGCAAAAATCAATGAATATTGTAAGTGCACAAACAGTAATTTCTCCGCATTGCAAGGTGCAATTCTGAAATTTTTTGCTTTTTCCTGCTCCTCTTAGCATGATAAAGAAGATTCAAAGAGAGTGAGATGCCAGCTCCTTTCATTCAGTCAGTAGCTTCAATCATTTCTGGACGTTTTTCAATGGCAAAAATCAATGAATATTGTAAATGCACAAACAGTAATTTCTCCGCATTGCAAGGTGCAATTCTGAAATTTTTTGCTTTTTCCTGCTCCTCTTAGCATGATAAAGAAGATTCAAAGAGAGTGAGATGCCAGCTCCTTTCATTCAGTCAGTAGCTTCAATCATTTCTGGACGTTTTTCAATGGCAAAAATCAATGAATATTGTAAATGCACAAACAGTAATTTCTCCGCATTGCAAGGTGCAATTCTGAAATTTTTTGCTTTTTCCTGCTCCTCTTAGCATGATAAAGAAGATTCAAAGAGAGTGAGATGCCAGCTCCTTTCATTCAGTCAGTAGCTTCAATCATTTCTGGTATATGAATAACATGATGTTTTTCAATGGCAAAAATCAATGAATATTGTAAATGCACAAACAGTAATTTCTCCGCATTGCAAGGTGCAATTCTGAAATTTTTTGCTTTTTCCTGCTCCTCTTAGCATGATAAAGAAGATTCAAAGAGAGTGAGATGCCAGCTCCTTTCATTCAGTCCGTAGCTTCAATCATTTCTGGACGTTTTTCAATGGCAAAAATCATTGAATATTGTAAATGCACAAACAGTAATTTCTCCGCATTGCAAGGTGCAATTCTGAAATTTTTTGCTTTTTCCTGCTCCTCTTTGCATGATAAAGAAGATTCAAAGAGAGTGAGATGCCAGCTCCTTTCATTCAGTCAGTAGCTTCAATCATTTCTGATATATGAATAACATGATGTTTTTCAATGGCAAAAATCAATGAATATTGTAAATGCACAAACAGTAATTTCTCCGCATTGCAAGGTGCAATTCTGAAATTTTTTGCTTTTTCCTGCTCCTCTAAGCATGATAAAGAAGATTCAAAGAGAGTGAGATGCCAGCTCCTTTCATTCAGTCAGTAGCTTCAATCATTTCTGGATGTTTTTCAATGGCAAAAATCAATGAATATTGTAAATGCACAAACAGTAATTTCTCCGCATTGCAAGGTGCAATTCTGAAATTTTTTGCTTTTTCCTGCTCCTCTTAGCATGATAAACAAGATTCAAAGAGAGTGAGATGCCAGCTCCTTTCATTCAGTCAGTAGCTTCAATCATTTCTGGACGTTTTTCAATGGCAAAAATCAATGAATATTGTAAATGCACAAACAGTAATTTCTCCGCATTGCAAGGTGCAATAATGAAAGGAGCTTGCATCTCACTCTCTTTGAATCTTCTTTATCATGCTAAGAGGAGCAGGAAAAAGCAAAAAATTTCAGAATTGCACCTTGCAATGCGGAGAAATTACTGTTTGTGCAATTACAATATTCATTGATTTTTGCCATTGAAAAACGTCCAGAAATGATTGAAGCTACTGACTGAATGAAAGGAGCTGGCATCTCACTCTCTTTGAATCTTCTTTATCATGCTAAGAGGAGCAGGAAAAAGCAAAAAATTTCAGAATTGCACCTTGCAATGCGGAGAAATTACTGTTTGTGCATTTACAATATTCATTGATTTTTGCCATTGAAAAACGTCCAGAAATGATTGAAGCTACTGACTGAATGAAAGGAGCTGGCATCTCACTCTCTTTGAATCTTCTTTATCATGCTAAGAGGAGCAGGAAAAAGCAAAAAATTTCAGAATTGCACCTTGCAATGCGAAGAAATTACTCTATGTGCATTTACAATATTCATTGATTTTTGCCATTGAAAAACGTCCAGAAATGACAATGGCAATGGCAAAAATCAATGAATATTGTAAATGCACAAACAGTAATTTCTCCACATTGCAAGGTGCAATTCTGAAATTTTTTGCTTTTTCCTGCTAATCCTAGCATGATAAAGAAGATTCAAAGAGAGTGAGATGCCAGCTCCTTTCATTCAGTCAGTAGCTTCAAACATTTCTGGTATATGAATAACATGATGTTTTTCAATGGCAAAAATCAATGAATATTGTAAATGCACAAACAGTAATTTCTCCGCATTGCAAGGTGCAATTCTGAAATTTTTTGCTTTTTCCTGCTCCTCTTAGCATGATAAAGAAGATTCAAAGAGAGTGAGATGCCAGCTCCTTTCATTCAGTCAGTAGCTTCAATCATTTCTGGTATATGAATAACATGATGTTTTTCAATGGCAAAAATCAATGAATATTGTAAATGCACAAACAGTAATTTCTCCGCATTGCAAGGTGCAATTCTGAAATTTTTTGCTTTTTCCTGCTCCTCTTAGCATGATAAAGAAGATTCAAAGAGAGTGAGATGCCAGCTCCTTTCATTCAGTCAGTAGCTTCAATCATTTCTGGACGTTTTTCAATGGCAAAAATCATTGAATATTGTAAATGCACAAACAGTAATTTCTCCGCATTGCAAGGTGCAATTCTGAAATTTTTTGCTTTTTCCTGCTCCTCTTATCATGATAAAGAAGATTCAAAGAGAGTGAGATGCCAGCTCCTTTCATTCAGTCAGTAGCTTCAAACATTTCTGTTATATGAATAACATGATGTTTTTCAATGGCAAAAATCAATGAATATTGTAAATGCACAAACAGTAATTTCTCCGAATTGCAAGGTGCAATTCTGAAATTTTTTGCTTTTTCCTGCTCCTCTTAGCATGATAAAGAAGATTCAAAGAGAGTGAGATGCCAGCTCCTTTCATTCAGTCAGTAGCTTCAATCATTTCTGGTATATGAATAACATGATGTTTTTCAATGGCAAAAATCAATGAATATTGTAAATGCACAAACAGTAATTTCTCCGCATTGCAAGGTGCAATTCTGAAATTTTTTGCTTTTTCCTGCTCCTCTTAGCATGATAAAGAAGATTCAAAGAGAGTGAGATGCCAGCTCCTTTCATTCAGTCAGTAGCTTCAAACATTTCTGGTATATGAATAACATGATGTTTTTCAATGGCAAAAATCAATGAATATTGTAAATGCACAAACAGTAATTTCTCCGCATTGCAAGGTGCAATTCTGAAATTTTTTGCTTTTTCCTGCTCCTCTTAGCATGATAAAGAAGATTCAAGAGAGTGAGATGCCAGCTCCTTTCATTCAGTCAGTAGCTTCAATCATTTCTGGACGTTTTTCAATGGCAAAAATCAATGAATATTGTAAATGCACAAACAGTAATTTCTCCGCATTGCAAGGTGCAATTCTGAAATTTTTTGCTTTTTCCTGCTCCTCTTAGCATGATAAAGAAGATTCAAAGAGAGTGAGATGCCAGCTCCTTTCATTCAGTCAGTAGCTTCAATCATTTCTGGACGTTTTTCAATGGCAAAGATCAATGAATATTGTAAATGTACAAACAGTAATTTCTCCGCATTGCAAGGTGCAATTCTGAAATTTTTTGCTTTCTCCTGCTCCTCTTAGCATGATAAAGAAGATTCAAAGAGAGTGAGATGCCAGCTCCTTTCATTCAGTCAGTAGCTTCAAACATTTCTGGTATATGAATAACATGATGTTTTTCAATGGCAAAAATCAATGAATATTGTAAATGCACAAACAGTAATTTCTCCGCATTGCAAGGTGCAATTCTGAAATTTTTTGCTTTTTCCTGCTCCTCTTAGCATGATAAAGAAGATTCAAAGAGAGTGAGATGCCAGCTCCTTTCATTCAGTCAGTAGCTTCAATCATTTCTGGTATATGAATAACATGATATTTTTCAATGGCAAAAATCAATGAATATTGTAAATGCACAAACAGTAATTTCTCCGCATTGCAAGGTGCAATTCTGAAATTTTTTGCTTTTTCCTGCTCCTCTTAGCATGATAAAGAAGATTCAAAGAGAGTGAGATGCCTGCTCCTTTCATTCAGTCAGTAGCTTCAATCATTTCTGGACGTTTTTCAATGGCAAAAATCATTGAATATTGTAAATGCACAAACAGTAATTTCTCCGCATTGCAAGGTGCAATTCTGAAATTTTTTGCTTTTTCCTGCTCCTCTTATCATGATAAAGAAGATTCAAAGAGAGTGAGATGCCAGCTCCTTTCATTCAGTCAGTAGCTTCAAACATTTCTGTTATATGAATAACATGATGTTTTTCAATGGCAAAAATCAATGAATATTGTAAATGCACAAACAGTAATTTCTCCGAATTGCAAGGTGCAATTCTGAAATTTTTTGCTTTTTCCTGCTCCTCTTAGCATGATAAAGAAGATTCAAAGAGAGTGAGATGCCAGCTCCTTTCATTCAGTCAGTAGCTTCAATCATTTCTGGTATATGAATAACATGATGTTTTTCAATGGCAAAAATCAATGAATATTGTAAATGCACAAACAGTAATTTCTCCGCATTGCAAGGTGCAATTCTGAAATTTTTTGCTTTTTCCTGCTCCTCTTAGCATGATAAAGAAGATTCAAAGAGAGTGAGATGCCAGCTCCTTTCATTCAGTCAGTAGCTTCAAACATTTCTGGTATATGAATAACATGATGTTTTTCAATGGCAAAAATCAATGAATATTGTAAATGCACAAACAGTAATTTCTCCGCATTGCAAGGTGCAATTCTGAAATTTTTTGCTTTTTCCTGCTCCTCTTAGCATGATAAAGAAGATTCAAGAGAGTGAGATGCCAGCTCCTTTCATTCAGTCAGTAGCTTCAATCATTTCTGGACGTTTTTCAATGGCAAAAATCAATGAATATTGTAAATGCACAAACAGTAATTTCTCCGCATTGCAAGGTGCAATTCTGAAATTTTTTGCTTTTTCCTGCTCCTCTTAGCATGATAAAGAAGATTCAAAGAGAGTGAGATGCCAGCTCCTTTCATTCAGTCAGTAGCTTCAATCATTTCTGGACGTTTTTCAATGGCAAAGATCAATGAATATTGTAAATGTACAAACAGTAATTTCTCCGCATTGCAAGGTGCAATTCTGAAATTTTTTGCTTTCTCCTGCTCCTCTTAGCATGATAAAGAAGATTCAAAGAGAGTGAGATGCCAGCTCCTTTCATTCAGTCAGTAGCTTCAAACATTTCTGGTATATGAATAACATGATGTTTTTCAATGGCAAAAATCAATGAATATTGTAAATGCACAAACAGTAATTTCTCCGCATTGCAAGGTGCAATTCTGAAATTTTTTGCTTTTTCCTGCTCCTCTTAGCATGATAAAGAAGATTCAAAGAGAGTGAGATGCCAGCTCCTTTCATTCAGTCAGTAGCTTCAATCATTTCTGGACGTTTTTCAATGGCAAAAATCATTGAACATTGTAAATGCACAAACAGTAATTTCTCCGCATTGCAAGGTGCAATTCTGAAATTTTTTGCTTTTTCCTGCTCCTCTTAGCATGATAAAGAAGATTCAAAGAGAGTGAGATGCCAGCTCCTTTCATTCAGTCAGTAGCTTCAATCATTTCTGGACGTTTATCAATGGCAAAAATCAATGAATATTGTAAATGCACAAACAGTAATTTCTCCACATTGCAAGGTGCAATTCTGAAATTTTTTGCTTTTTCCTGCTCCTCTTAGCATGATAAAGAAGATTCAAAGAGAGTGAGATGCCAGCTCCTTTCATTCAGTCAGTAGCTTCAATCATTTCTGGTATATGAATAACATGATGTTTTTCAATGGCAAAAATCAATGAATATTGTAAATGCACAAACAGTAATTTCTCCGCATTGCAAGGTGCAATTCTGAAATTTTTTGCTTTTTCCTGCTCCTCTTAGCATGATAAAGAAGATTCAAAGAGAGTGAGATGCCAGCTCCTTTCATTCAGTCAGTAGCTTCAAACATTTCTGGTATATGAATAACATGATGTTTTTCAATGGCAAAAATCAATGAATATTGTAAATGCACAAACAGTAATTTCTCCGCATTGCAAGGTGCAATTCTGAAATTTTTTGCTTTTTCCTGCTCCTCTTAGCATGATAAAGAAGATTCAAGAGAGTGAGATGCCAGCTCCTTTCATTCAGTCAGTAGCTTCAATCATTTCTGGACGTTTTTCAATGGCAAAAATCAATGAATATTGTAAATGCACAAACAGTAATTTCTCCGCATTGCAAGGTGCAATTCTGAAATTTTTTGCTTTTTCCTGCTCCTCTTAGCATGATAAAGAAGATTCAAAGAGAGTGAGATGCCAGCTCCTTTCATTCAGTCAGTAGCTTCAATCATTTCTGGACGTTTTTCAATGGCAAAGATCAATGAATATTGTAAATGTACAAACAGTAATTTCTCCGCATTGCAAGGTGCAATTCTGAAATTTTTTGCTTTCTCCTGCTCCTCTTAGCATGATAAAGAAGATTCAAAGAGAGTGAGATGCCAGCTCCTTTCATTCAGTCAGTAGCTTCAAACATTTCTGGTATATGAATAACATGATGTTTTTCAATGGCAAAAATCAATGAATATTGTAAATGCACAAACAGTAATTTCTCCGCATTGCAAGGTGCAATTCTGAAATTTTTTGCTTTTTCCTGCTCCTCTTAGCATGATAAAGAAGATTCAAAGAGAGTGAGATGCCAGCTCCTTTCATTCAGTCAGTAGCTTCAATCATTTCTGGACGTTTTTCAATGGCAAAAATCATTGAACATTGTAAATGCACAAACAGTAATTTCTCCGCATTGCAAGGTGCAATTCTGAAATTTTTTGCTTTTTCCTGCTCCTCTTAGCATGATAAAGAAGATTCAAAGAGAGTGAGATGCCAGCTCCTTTCATTCAGTCAGTAGCTTCAATCATTTCTGGACGTTTTTCAATGGCAAAGATCAATGAATATTGTAAATGTACAAACAGTAATTTCTCCGCATTGCAAGGTGCAATTCTGAAATTTTTTGCTTTTTCCTGCTCCTCTTATCATGATAAAGAAGATTCAAAGAGAGTGAGATGCCAGCTCCTTTCATTCAGTCAGTAGCTTCAAACATTTCTGTTATATGAATAACATGATGTTTTTCAATGGCAAAAATCAATGAATATTGTAAATGCACAAACAGTAATTTCTCCGAATTGCAAGGTGCAATTCTGAAATTTTTTGCTTTTTCCTGCTCCTCTTAGCATGATAAAGAAGATTCAAAGAGAGTGAGATGCCAGCTCCTTTCATTCAGTCAGTAGCTTCAATCATTTCTGGTATATGAATAACATGATGTTTTTCAATGGCAAAAATCAATGAATATTGTAAATGCACAAACAGTAATTTCTCCGCATTGCAAGGTGCAATTCTGAAATTTTTTGCTTTTTCCTGCTCCTCTTAGCATGATAAAGAAGATTCAAAGAGAGTGAGATGCCAGCTCCTTTCATTCAGTCAGTAGCTTCAAACATTTCTGGTATATGAATAACATGATGTTTTTCAATGGCAAAAATCAATGAATATTGTAAATGCACAAACAGTAATTTCTCCGCATTGCAAGGTGCAATTCTGAAATTTTTTGCTTTTTCCTGCTCCTCTTAGCATGATAAAGAAGATTCAAGAGAGTGAGATGCCAGCTCCTTTCATTCAGTCAGTAGCTTCAATCATTTCTGGACGTTTTTCAATGGCAAAAATCAATGAATATTGTAAATGCACAAACAGTAATTTCTCCGCATTGCAAGGTGCAATTCTGAAATTTTTTGCTTTTTCCTGCTCCTCTTAGCATGATAAAGAAGATTCAAAGAGAGTGAGATGCCAGCTCCTTTCATTCAGTCAGTAGCTTCAATCATTTCTGGACGTTTTTCAATGGCAAAGATCAATGAATATTGTAAATGTACAAACAGTAATTTCTCCGCATTGCAAGGTGCAATTCTGAAATTTTTTGCTTTCTCCTGCTCCTCTTAGCATGATAAAGAAGATTCAAAGAGAGTGAGATGCCAGCTCCTTTCATTCAGTCAGTAGCTTCAAACATTTCTGGTATATGAATAACATGATGTTTTTCAATGGCAAAAATCAATGAATATTGTAAATGCACAAACAGTAATTTCTCCGCATTGCAAGGTGCAATTCTGAAATTTTTTGCTTTTTCCTGCTCCTCTTAGCATGATAAAGAAGATTCAAAGAGAGTGAGATGCCAGCTCCTTTCATTCAGTCAGTAGCTTCAATCATTTCTGGACGTTTTTCAATGGCAAAAATCATTGAACATTGTAAATGCACAAACAGTAATTTCTCCGCATTGCAAGGTGCAATTCTGAAATTTTTTGCTTTTTCCTGCTCCTCTTAGCATGATAAAGAAGATTCAAAGAGAGTGAGATGCCAGCTCCTTTCATTCAGTCAGTAGCTTCAATCATTTCTGGACGTTTATCAATGGCAAAAATCAATGAATATTGTAAATGCACAAACAGTAATTTCTCCACATTGCAAGGTGCAATTCTGAAATTTTTTGCTTTTTCCTGCTCCTCTTAGCATGATAAAGAAGATTCAAAGAGAGTGAGATGCCAGCTCCTTTCATTCAGTCAGTAGCTTCAATCATTTCTGGTATATGAATAACATGATATTTTTCAATGGCAAAAATCAATGAATATTGTAAATGCACAAACAGTAATTTCTCCGCATTGCAAGGTGCAATTCTGAAATTTTTTGCTTTTTCCTGCTCCTCTTAGCATGATAAAGAAGATTCAAAGAGAGTGAGATGCCTGCTCCTTTCATTCAGTCAGTAGCTTCAATCATTTCTGGACGTTTTTCAATGGCAAAAATCATTGAATATTGTAAATGCACAAACAGTAATTTCTCCGCATTGCAAGGTGCAATTCTGAAATTTTTTGCTTTTTCCTGCTCCTCTTATCATGATAAAGAAGATTCAAAGAGAGTGAGATGCCAGCTCCTTTCATTCAGTCAGTAGCTTCAAACATTTCTGTTATATGAATAACATGATGTTTTTCAATGGCAAAAATCAATGAATATTGTAAATGCACAAACAGTAATTTCTCCGAATTGCAAGGTGCAATTCTGAAATTTTTTGCTTTTTCCTGCTCCTCTTAGCATGATAAAGAAGATTCAAAGAGAGTGAGATGCCAGCTCCTTTCATTCAGTCAGTAGCTTCAATCATTTCTGGTATATGAATAACATGATGTTTTTCAATGGCAAAAATCAATGAATATTGTAAATGCACAAACAGTAATTTCTCCGCATTGCAAGGTGCAATTCTGAAATTTTTTGCTTTTTCCTGCTCCTCTTAGCATGATAAAGAAGATTCAAAGAGAGTGAGATGCCAGCTCCTTTCATTCAGTCAGTAGCTTCAAACATTTCTGGTATATGAATAACATGATGTTTTTCAATGGCAAAAATCAATGAATATTGTAAATGCACAAACAGTAATTTCTCCGCATTGCAAGGTGCAATTCTGAAATTTTTTGCTTTTTCCTGCTCCTCTTAGCATGATAAAGAAGATTCAAGAGAGTGAGATGCCAGCTCCTTTCATTCAGTCAGTAGCTTCAATCATTTCTGGACGTTTTTCAATGGCAAAAATCAATGAATATTGTAAATGCACAAACAGTAATTTCTCCGCATTGCAAGGTGCAATTCTGAAATTTTTTGCTTTTTCCTGCTCCTCTTAGCATGATAAAGAAGATTCAAAGAGAGTGAGATGCCAGCTCCTTTCATTCAGTCAGTAGCTTCAATCATTTCTGGACGTTTTTCAATGGCAAAGATCAATGAATATTGTAAATGTACAAACAGTAATTTCTCCGCATTGCAAGGTGCAATTCTGAAATTTTTTGCTTTCTCCTGCTCCTCTTAGCATGATAAAGAAGATTCAAAGAGAGTGAGATGCCAGCTCCTTTCATTCAGTCAGTAGCTTCAAACATTTCTGGTATATGAATAACATGATGTTTTTCAATGGCAAAAATCAATGAATATTGTAAATGCACAAACAGTAATTTCTCCGCATTGCAAGGTGCAATTCTGAAATTTTTTGCTTTTTCCTGCTCCTCTTAGCATGATAAAGAAGATTCAAAGAGAGTGAGATGCCAGCTCCTTTCATTCAGTCAGTAGCTTCAATCATTTCTGGACGTTTTTCAATGGCAAAAATCATTGAACATTGTAAATGCACAAACAGTAATTTCTCCGCATTGCAAGGTGCAATTCTGAAATTTTTTGCTTTTTCCTGCTCCTCTTAGCATGATAAAGAAGATTCAAAGAGAGTGAGATGCCAGCTCCTTTCATTCAGTCAGTAGCTTCAATCATTTCTGGACGTTTATCAATGGCAAAAATCAATGAATATTGTAAATGCACAAACAGTAATTTCTCCACATTGCAAGGTGCAATTCTGAAATTTTTTGCTTTTTCCTGCTCCTCTTAGCATGATAAAGAAGATTCAAAGAGAGTGAGATGCCAGCTCCTTTCATTCAGTCAGTAGCTTCAATCATTTCTGGACGTTTTTCAATGGCAAAAATCAATGAATATTGTAAGTGCACAAACAGTAATTTCTCCGCATTGCAAGGTGCAATTCTGAAATTTTTTGCTTTTTCCTGCTCCTCTTAGCATGATAAAGAAGATTCAAAGAGAGTGAGATGCCAGCTCCTTTCATTCAGTCAGTAGCTTCAATCATTTCTGGACGTTTTTCAATGGCAAAAATCAATGAATATTGTAAATGCACAAACAGTAATTTCTCCGCATTGCAAGGTGCAATTCTGAAATTTTTTGCTTTTTCCTGCTCCTCTTAGCATGATAAAGAAGATTCAAAGAGAGTGAGATGCCAGCTCCTTTCATTCAGTCAGTAGCTTCAATCATTTCTGGACGTTTTTCAATGGCAAAAATCAATGAATATTGTAAATGCACAAACAGTAATTTCTCCGCATTGCAAGGTGCAATTCTGAAATTTTTTGCTTTTTCCTGGTCCTCTTAGCATGATAAAGAAGATTCAAAGAGAGTGGGATGCCAGCTCCTTTCATTCAGTCAGTAGCTTCAATCATTTCTGGTATATGAATAACATGATGTTTTTCAATGGCAAAAATCAATGAATATTGTAAATGCACAAACAGTAATTTCTCCGCATTGCAAGGTGCAATTCTGAAATTTTTTGCTTTTTCCTGCTCCTCTTAGCATGATAAAGAAGATTCAAAGAGAGTGAGATGCCAGCTCCTTTCATTCAGTCCGTAGCTTCAATCATTTCTGGACGTTTTTCAATGGCAAAAATCATTGAATATTGTAAATGCACAAACAGTAATTTCTCCGCATTGCAAGGTGCAATTCTGAAATTTTTTGCTTTTTCCTGCTCCTCTTTGCATGATAAAGAAGATTCAAAGAGAGTGAGATGCCAGCTCCTTTCATTCAGTCAGTAGCTTCAATCATTTCTGATATATGAATAACATGATGTTTTTCAATGGCAAAAATCAATGAATATTGTAAATGCACAAACAGTAATTTCTCCGCATTGCAAGGTGCAATTCTGAAATTTTTTGCTTTTTCCTGCTCCTCTAAGCATGATAAAGAAGATTCAAAGAGAGTGAGATGCCAGCTCCTTTCATTCAGTCAGTAGCTTCAATCATTTCTGGATGTTTTTCAATGGCAAAAATCAATGAATATTGTAAATGCACAAACAGTAATTTCTCCGCATTGCAAGGTGCAATTCTGAAATTTTTTGCTTTTTCCTGCTCCTCTTAGCATGATAAACAAGATTCAAAGAGAGTGAGATGCCAGCTCCTTTCATTCAGTCAGTAGCTTCAATCATTTCTGGACGTTTTTCAATGGCAAAAATCAATGAATATTGTAAATGCACAAACAGTAATTTCTCCGCATTGCAAGGTGCAATACTGAAAGGAGCTTGCATCTCACTCTCTTTGAATCTTCTTTATCATGCTAAGAGGAGCAGGAAAAAGCAAAAAATTTCAGAATTGCACCTTGCAATGCGGAGAAATTACTGTTTGTGCAATTACAATATTCATTGATTTTTGCCATTGAAAAACGTCCAGAAATGATTGAAGCTACTGACTGAATGAAAGGAGCTGGCATCTCACTCTCTTTGAATCTTCTTTATCATGCTAAGAGGAGCAGGAAAAAGCAAAAAATTTCAGAATTGCACCTTGCAATGCGGAGAAATTACTGTTTGTGCATTTACAATATTCATTGATTTTTGCCATTGAAAAACGTCCAGAAATGATTGAAGCTACTGACTGAATGAAAGGAGCTGGCATCTCACTCTCTTTGAATCTTCTTTATCATGCTAAGAGGAGCAGGAAAAAGCAAAAAATTTCAGAATTGCACCTTGCAATGCGAAGAAATTACTCTATGTGCATTTACAATATTCATTGATTTTTGCCATTGAAAAACGTCCAGAAATGACAATGGCAATGGCAAAAATCAATGAATATTGTAAATGCACAAACAGTAATTTCTCCACATTGCAAGGTGCAATTCTGAAATTTTTTGCTTTTTCCTGCTAATCCTAGCATGATAAAGAAGATTCAAAGAGAGTGAGATGCCAGCTCCTTTCATACAGTCAGTAGCTTCAAACATTTCTGGTATATGAATAACATGATGTTTTTCAATGGCAAAAATCAATGAATATTGTAAATGCACAAACAGTAATTTCTCCGCATTGCAAGGTGCAATTCTGAAATTTTTTGCTTTTTCCTGCTCCTCTTAGCATGATAAAGAAGATTCAAAGAGAGTGAGATGCCAGCTCCTTTCATTCAGTCAGTAGCTTCAATCATTTCTGGTATATGAATAACATGATGTTTTTCAATGGCAAAAATCAATGAATATTGTAAATGCACAAACAGTAATTTCTCCGCATTGCAAGGTGCAATTCTGAAATTTTTTGCTTTTTCCTGCTCCTCTTAGCATGATAAAGAAGATTCAAAGAGAGTGAGATGCCAGCTCCTTTCATTCAGTCAGTAGCTTCAATCATTTCTGGACGTTTTTCAATGGCAAAAATCATTGAATATTGTAAATGCACAAACAGTAATTTCTCCGCATTGCAAGGTGCAATTCTGAAATTTTTTGCTTTTTCCTGCTCCTCTTATCATGATAAAGAAGATTCAAAGAGAGTGAGATGCCAGCTCCTTTCATTCAGTCAGTAGCTTCAAACATTTCTGGTATATGAATAACATGATGTTTTTCAATGGCAAAAATCAATGAATATTGTAAATGCACAAACAGTAATTTCTCCGAATTGCAAGGTGCAATTCTGAAATTTTTTGCTTTTTCCTGCTCCTCTTAGCATGATAAAGAAGATTCAAAGAGAGTGAGATGCCAGCTCCTTTCATTCAGTCAGTAGCTTCAATCATTTCTGGTATATGAATAACATGATGTTTTTCAATGGCAAAAATCAATGAATATTGTAAATGCACAAACAGTAATTTCTCCGCATTGCAAGGTGCAATTCTGAAATTTTTTGCTTTTTCCTGCTCCTCTTAGCATGATAAAGAAGATTCAAAGAGAGTGAGATGCCAGCTCCTTTCATTCAGTCAGTAGCTTCAATCATTTCTGGACGTTTTTCAATGGCAAAAATCATTGAATATTGTAAATGCACAAACAGTAATTTCTCCGCATTGCAAGGTGCAATTCTGAAATTTTTTGCTTTTTCCTGCTCCTCTTAGCATGATAAACAAGATTCAAAGAGAGTGAGATGCCAGCTCCTTTCATTCAGTCAGTAGCTTCAATCATTTCTGGACGTTTTTCAATGGCAAAAATCAATGAATATTGTAAATGCACAAACAGTAATTTCTCCGCATTGCAAGGTGCAATTCTGAAATTTTTTGCTTTTTCCTGCTCCTCTTAGCATGATAAAGAAGATTCAAAGAGAGTGAGATGCCAGCTCCTTTCATTCAGTCAGTAGCTTCAATCATTTCTGGACGTTTTTCAATGGCAAAAATCAATGAATATTGTAAATGCACAAACAGTAATTTCTCCGCATTGCAAGGTGCAATTCTGAAATTTTTTGCTTTTTCCTGCTCCTCTTAGCATGATAAAGAAGATTCAAAGAGAGTGAGATGCCAGCTCCTTTCATTCAGTCAGTAGCTTCAAACATTTCTGGTATATGAATAACATGATGTTTTTCAATGGCAAAAATCAATGAATATTGTAAATGCACAAACAGTAATTTCTCCGCATTGCAAGGTGCAATTCTGAAATTTTTTGCTTTTTCCTGCTCCTCTTAGCATGATAAAGAAGATTCAAAGAGAGTGAGATGCCAGCTCCTTTCATTCAGTCAGTAGCTTCAATCATTTCTGGACGTTTTTCAATGGCAAAAATCAATGAATATTGTAAATGCACAAACAGTAATTTCTCCGCATTGCAAGGTGCAATTCTGAAATTTTTTGCTTTTTCCTGCTCCTCTTAGCATGATAAAGAAGATTCAAAGAGAGTGAGATGCCAGCTCCTTTCATTCAGTCAGTAGCTTCAATCATTTCTGGACGTTTTTCAATGGCAAAAATCAATGAATATTGTAAATGCACAAACAGTAATTTCTCCGCATTGCAAGGTGCAATTCTGAAATTTTTTGCTTTTTCCTGCTCCTCTTAGCATGATAAAGAAGATTCAAAGAGAGTGAGATGCCAGCTCCTTTCATTCAGTCAGTAGCTTCAAACATTTCTGGTATATGAATAACATGATGTTTTTCAATGGCAAAAATCAATGAATATTGTAAATGCACAAACAGTAATTTCTCCGCATTGCAAGGTGCAATTCTGAAATTTTTTGCTTTTTCCTGCTCCTCTTAGCATGATAAAGAAGATTCAAAGAGAGTGAGATGCCAGCTCCTTTCATTCAGTCAGTAGCTTCAATCATTTCTGGACGTTTTTCAATGGCAAAAATCAATGAATATTGTAAATGCACAAACAGTAATTTCTCCACATTGCAAGGTGCAATTCTGAAATTTTTTGCTTTTTCCTGCTCCTCTTAGCATGATAAAGAAGATTCAAAGAGAGTGAGATGCCAGCTCCTTTCATTCAGTCAGTAGCTTCAATCATTTCTGGACGTTTTTCAATGGCAAAAATCAATGAATATTGTAAATGCACAAACAGTAATTTCTCCGCATTGCAAGGTGCAATTCTGAAATTTTTTGCTTTTTCCTGCTCATCTTAGCATGATAAAGAAGATTCAAAGAGAGTGAGATGCCAGCTCCTTTCATTCAGTCAGTAGCTTCAAACATTTCTGGTATATGAATAACATGATGTTTTTCAATGGCAAAAATCAATGAATATTGTAAATGCACAAACAGTAATTTCTCCGCATTGCAAGGTGCAATTCTGAAATTTTTTGCTTTTTCCTGCTCCTCTTAGCATGATAAAGAAGATTCAAAGAGAGTGAGATGCCAGCTCCTTTCATTCAGTCAGTAGCTTAAATCATTTCTGGACGTGTTTCAATGGCAAAAATCAATGAATATTGTAAATGCACAAACAGAAATTTCTCCGCATTGCAAGGTGCAATTCTGAAATGTTTTGCTTTTTCCTGCTCCTCTTAGCATGATAAAGAAGATTCAAAGAGAGTGAGATGCCAGCTCCTTTCATTCAGTCAGTAGCTTCAATCATTTCTGGACGTTTTTCAATGGCAAAGATCAATGAATATTGTAAATGTACAAACAGTAATTTCTCCGCATTGCAAGGTGCAATTCTGAAATTTTTTGCTTTTTCCTGCTCCTCTTAGCATGATAAAGAAGATTCAAAGAGAGTGAGATGCCAGCTCCTTTCATTCAGTCAGTAGCTTCAAACATTTCTGGTATATGAATAACATGATGTTTTTCCATGGCAAAAATCAATGAATATTGTAAATGCACAAACAGTAATTTCTCCGCATTGCAAGGTGCAATTCTGAAATTTTTTGCTTTTTCCTGCTCCTCTTAGCATGATAAAGAAGATTCAAAGAGAGTGAGATGCCAGCTCCTTTCATTCAGTCAGTAGCTTCAATCATTTCTGGACGTTTTTCAATGGCAAAAATCATTGAACATTGTAAATGCACAAACAGTAATTTCTCCGCATTGCAAGGTGCAATTCTGAAATTTTTTGCTTTTTCCTGCTCCTCTTAGCATGAAAAAGAAGATTCAAAGAGAGTGAGATGCCAGCTCCTTTCATTCAGTCAGTAGCTTCAATCATTTCTGGACGTTTTTCAATGGCAAAAATCAATGAATATTGTAAATGCACAAACAGTAATTTCTCCGCATTGCAAGGTGCAATTCTGAAATTTTTTGCTTTCTCCTGCTCCTCTTAGCATGATAAAGAAGATTCAAAGAGAGTGAGATGCCAGCTCCTTTCATTCAGTCAGTAGCTTCAAACATTTCTGGTATATGAATAACATGATGTTTTTCAATGGCAAAAATCAATGAATATTGTAAATGCACAAACAGTAATTTCTCCGCATTGCAAGGTGCAATTCTGAAATTTTTTGCTTTTTCCTGCTCCTCTTAGCATGATAAAGAAGATTCAAAGAGAGTGAGATGCCAGCTCCTTTCATTCAGTCAGTAGCTTCAATCATTTCTGGACGTTTTTCAATGGTAAAAATCAATGAATATTGTAAATGCACAAACAGTAATTTCTCCACATTGCAAGGTGCAATTCTGAAATTTTTTGCTTTTTCCTGCTCCTCTTAGCATGATAAAGAAGATTCAAAGAGAGTGAGATGCCAGCTCCTTTCATTCAGTCAGTAGCTTCAATCATTTCTGGACGTTTTTCAATGGCAAAAATCAATGAATATTGTAAATGCACAAACAGTAATTTCTCCGCATTGCAAGGTGCAATTCTGAAATTTTTTGCTTTTTCCTGCTCATCTTAGCATGATAAAGAAGATTCAAAGAGAGTGAGATGCCAGCTCCTTTCATTCAGTCAGTAGCTTCAAACATTTCTGGTATATGAATAACATGATGTTTTTCAATGGCAAAAATCAATGAATATTGTAAATGCACAAACAGTAATTTCTCCGCATTGCAAGGTGCAATTCTGAAATTTTTTGCTTTTTCCTGCTCCTCTTAGCATGATAAAGAAGATTCAAAGAGAGTGAGATGCCAGCTCCTTTCATTCAGTCAGTAGCTTCAATCATTTCTGGACGTTTTTCAATGGCAAAAATCAATGAATATTGTAATTGCACAAACAGAAATTTCTCCGCATTGCAAGGTGCAATTCTGAAATTTTTTGCTTTTTCCTGCTCCTCTTAGCATGATAAAGAAGATTCAAAGAGAGTGAGATGCCAGCTCCTTTCATTCAGTCAGTAGCTTCAATCATTTCTGGACGTTTTTCAATGGCAAAGATCAATGAATATTGTAAATGTACAAACAGTAATTTCTCCGCATTGCAAGGTGCAATTCTGAAATTTTTTGCTTTTTCCTGCTCCTCTTAGCATGATAAAGAAGATTCAAAGAGAGTGAGATGCCAGCTCCTTTCATTCAGTCAGTAGCTTCAAACATTTCTGGTATATGAATAACATGATGTTTTTCAATGGCAAAAATCAATGAATATTGTAAATTCACAAACAGTAATTTCTCCGCATTGCAAGGTGCAATTCTGAAATTTTTTGCTTTTTCCTGCTCCTCTTAGCATGATAAAGAAGATTAAAAGAGAGTGAGATGCCAGCTCCTTTCATTCAGTCAGTAGCTTCAATCATTTCTGGACGTTTTTCAATGGCAAAAATCAATGAATATTGTAAATGCACAAACATTAATTTCTCCACATTGCAAGGTGCAATTCTGAAATTTTTTGCTTTTTCCTGCTCCTCTTAGCATGATAAAGAAGATTCAAAGAGAGTGAGATGCCAGCTCCTTTCATTCAGTCAGTAGCTTCAATCATTTCTGGACGTTTTTCAATGCAAAAATCAATGAATATTGTAAATGCACAAACAGTAATTTCTCCGCATTGCAAGGTGCAATTCTGAAATTTTTTGCTTTTTCCTGCTCCTCTTAGCATGATAAAGAAGATTCAAAGAGAATGAGATGCCAGCTCCTTTCATTCAGTCAGTAGCTTCAATCATTTCTGGTATATGAATAACATGATGTTTTTCAATGGCAAAAATCAATGAATATTGTAAATGCACAAACAGTAATTTCTCCGCATTGCAAGGTGCAATTCTGAAATTTTTTGCTTTTTCCTGCTCCTCTTAGCATGATAAAGAAGGTTCAAAGAGAGTGAGATGCCAGCTCCTTTCATTCAGTCAGTAGCTTCAATCATTTCTGGACGTTTTTCAATGGCAAAAATCAATGAATATTGTAAATGCACAAACAGTAATTTCTCCGCATTGCAAGGTGCAATTCTGAAATGTTTTGCTTTTTCCTGCTCCTCTTAGCATGATAAAGAAGATTCAAAGAGAGTGAGATGCCAGCTCCTTTCATTCAGTCAGTAGCTTCAATCATTTCTGGTATATGAATAACATGATGTTTTTCAATGGCAAAAATCAATGAATATTGTAAATGCACAAACAGTAATTTCTCCGCATTGCAAGGTGCAATTCTGAAATTTTTTGCTTTTTCCTGCTCCTCTTAGCATGATAAAGAAGATTCAGAGAGTGAGATGCCAGCTCCTTTCATTCAGTCAGTAGCTTCAATCATTTCTGGACGTTTTTCAATGGCAAAAATCAATGAATATTGTAAATGCACAAACAGAAATTTCTCCGCATTGCAAGGTGCAATTCTGAAATTTTTTGCTTTTTCCTGCTTCTCTTAGCATGATAAAGAAGATTCAAAGAGAGTGAGATGCCAGCTCCTTTCATTCAGTCAGTAGCTTCAATCATTTCTGGACGTTTTTCAATGGCAAAGATCAATGAATATTGTAAATGTACAAACAGTAATTTCTCCGCATTGCAAGGTGGAATTCTGAAATTTTTTGCTTTTTCCTGCTCCTCTTAGCATGATAAAGAAGATTCAAAGAGAGTGAGATGCCAGCTCCTTTCATTCAGTCAGTAGCTTCAAACATTTCTCTTATATGAATAACATGATGTTTTTCAATGGCAAAAATCAATGAATATTGTAAATGCACAAACAGTAATTTCTCCGCATTGCAAGGTGCAATTCTGAAATTTTTTGCTTTTTCCTGCTCCTCTTAGCATGATAAAGAAGATTCAAAGAGAGTGAGATGCCAGCTCCTTTCATTCAGTCAGTAGCTTCAATAATTTCTGGACGTTTTTCAATGGCAAAAATCATTGAACATTGTAAATGCACAAACAGTAATTTCTCCGCATTGCAAGGTGCAATTCTGAAATTTTTTGCTTTTTCCTGCTCCTCTTAGCATGATAAAGAAGATTCAAAGAGAATGAGATGCCAGCTCCTTTCATTCAGTCAGTAGCTTCAATCATTTCTGGTATATGAATAACATGATGTTTTTCAATGGCAAAAATCAATGAATATTGTAAATGCACAAACAGTAATTTCTCCGCATTGCAAGGTGCAATTCTGAAATTTTTTGCTTTTTCCTGCTCCTCTTAGCATGATAAAGAAGATTCAAAGAGAGTGAGATGCCAGCTCCTTTCATTCAGTCAGTAGCTTCAATCATTTCTGGACGTTTTTCAAAGGCAAAAATCAATGAATATTGTAAATGCACAAACAGTAAATTCTCCGCATTGCAAGGTGCAATTATGAAATTTTTTACTTTTTCCTGCTCCTCTTAGCATGATAAACAAGATTCAAAGAGAGTGAGATGCCAGCTCCTTTCATTCAGTCAGTAGCTTCAATCATTTCTGGACGTTTTTCAATGGCAAAAATCAATGAATATTGTAAATGCACAAACAGTAATTTCTCCGCATTGCAAGGTGCAATTCTGAAATTTTTTGCTTTTTCCTGCTCCTCTTAGCATGATAAAGAAGATTCAAAGAGAGTGAGATGCCAGCTCCTTTCATTCAGTCAGTAGCTTCAATCATTTCTGGACGTTTTTCAATGGCAAAAATCATTGAACATTGTAAATGCACAAACAGTAATTTCTCCGCATTGCAAGGTGCAATTCTGAAATTTTTTGCTTTTTCCTGCTCCTCTTAGCATGATAAAGAAGATTCAAAGAGAGTGAGATGCCAGCTCCTTTCATTCAGTCAGTAGTTTCAAACATTTCTATTATATGAATAACATGATGTTTTTCAATGGCAAAAATCAATGAATATTGTAAATGCACAAACAGTAATTTCTCCGCATTGCAAGGTGCAATTCTGAAATTTTTTGCTTTTTCCTGCTCCTCTTAGCATGATAAAGAAGATTCAAAGAGAGTGAGATGCCAGCTCCTTTCATTCAGTCAGTAGCTTCAATCATTTCTGGACGTTTTTCAATGGCAAAAATCAATGAATATTGTAAATGCACAAACAGTAATTTCTCCACATTGCAAGGTGCAAGTCTGAAATTTTTTGCTTTTTCCTGCTCTTCTTAGCATGATAAAGAAGATTCAAAGAGAGTGAGATGCCAGCTCCTTTCATTCAGTCAGTAGCTTCAATCATTTCTGGACGTTTTTCAATGGCAAAAATCAATGAATATTGTAAATGCACAAACAGTAATTTCTCCGCATTGCAAGGTGCAATTCTGAAATTTTTTGCTTTTTCCTGCTCCTCTTAGCATGATAAAGAAGATTCAAAGAGAGTGAGATGCCAGCTCCTTTCATTCAGTCAGTAGCTTCAATCATTTCTGGACGTTTTTCAATGGCAAAAATCAATGAATATTGTAAATGCACAAACAGAAATTTCTCCGCATTGCAAGGTGCAATTCTGAAATTTTTTGCTTTTTCCTGCTCCTCTTAGCATGATAAAGAAGATTCAAAGAGAGTGAGATGCCAGCTCCTTTCATTCAGTCAGTAGCTTCAATCATTTCTGGACGTTTTTCAATGGCAAAGATCAATGAATATTGTAAATGTACAAACAGTAATTTCTCCGCATTGCAAGGTGCAATTCTGAAATTTTTTGCTTTTTCCTGCTCCTCTTAGCATGATAAAGAAGATTCAAAGAGAGTGAGATGCCAGCTCCTTTCATTCAGTCAGTAGCTTCAAACATTTCTGGTATATGAATAACGATGTTTTTCAATGGCAAAAATCAATGAATATTGTAAATGCACAAACAGTAATTTCTCCGCATTGCAAGGTGCAATTCTGAAATTTTTTGCTTTTTCCTGCTCCTCTTAGCATGATAAAGAAGATTCAAAGAGAGTGAGATGCCAGCTCCTTTCATTCAGTCAGTAGCTTCAATCATTTCTGGACGTTTTTCAATGGCAAAAATCATTGAACATTGTAAATGCACAAACAGTAATTTCTCCGCATTGCAAGGTGCAATTCTGAAATTTTTTGCTTTTTCCTGCTCCTCTTAGCATGATAAAGAAGATTCAAAGAGAATGAGATGCCAGCTCCTTTCATTCAGTCAGTAGCTTCAATCATTTCTGGTATATGAATAACATGATGTTTTTCAATGGCAAAAATCAATGAATATTGTGAATGCACAAACAGTAATTTCTCCGCATTGCAAGGTGCAATTCTGAAATTTTTTGCTTTTTCCTGCTCCTCTTAGCATGATAAAGAAGATTCAAAGAGAGTGAGATGCCAGCTCCTTTCATTCAGTCAGTAGCTTCAATCATTTCTGGACGTTTTTCAATGGCAAAAATCAATGAATATTGTAAATGCACAAACAGTAATTTCTCCGCATTGCAAGGTGCAATTCTGAAATTTTTTGCTTTTTCCTGCTCCTCTTAGCATGATAAAGAAGATTCAAAGAGAGTGAGATGCCAGCTCCTTTCATTCAGTCAGTAGCTTCAAACATTTCTGGTATATGAATAACATGATGTTTTTCAATGGCAAAAATCAATGAATATTGTAAATGCACAAACAGTAATTTCTCCGCATTGCAAGGTGCAATTCTGAAATTTTTTGCTTTTTCCTGCTCCTCTTAGCATGATAAAGAAGATTCAAAGAGAGTGAGATGCCAGCTCCTTTCATTCAGTCAGTAGCTTCAATCATTTCTGGACGTTTTTCAATGGCAAAAATCAATGAATATTGTAAATGCACAAACAGAAATTTCTCCGCATTGCAAGGTGCAATTCTGAAATTTTTTGCTTTTTCCTGCTCCTCTTAGCATGATAAAGAAGATTCAAAGAGAGTGAGATGCCAGCTCCTTTCACTCAGTCAGTAGCTTCAATCATTTCTGGACGTTTTTCAATGGCAAAGATGAATGAATATTGTAAATGTACAAACAGTAATTTCTCCGCATTGCAAGGTGCAATTCTGAAATTTTTTGCTTTTTCCTGCTCCTCTTAGCATGATAAAGAAGATTCAAAGAGAGTGAGATGCCAGCTCCTTTCATTCAGTCAGTAGCTTCAAACATTTCTGGTATATGAATAACGATGTTTTTCAATGGCAAAAATCAATGAATATTGTAAATGCACAAACAGTAATTTCTCCGCATTGCAAGGTGCAATTCTGAAATTTTTTGCTTTTTCCTGCTCCTCTTAGCATGATAAAGAAGATTCAAAGAGAGTGAGATGCCAGCTCCTTTCATTCAGTCAGTAGCTTCAATCATTTCTGGACGTTTTTCAATGGCAAAAATCATTGAACATTGTAAATGCACAAACAGTAATTTCTCCGCATTGCAAGGTGCAATTCTGAAATTTTTTGCTTTTTCCTGCTCCTCTTAGCATGATAAAGAAGATTCAAAGAGAATGAGATGCCAGCTCCTTTCATTCAGTCAGTAGCTTCAATCATTTCTGGTATATGAATAACATGATGTTTTTCAATGGCAAAAATCAATGAATATTGTAAATGCACAAACAGTAATTTCTCCGCATTGCAAGGTGCAATTCTGAAATTTTTTGCTTTTTCCTGCTCCTCTTAGCATGATAAAGAAGATTCAAAGAGAGTGAGATGCCAGCTCCTTTCATTCAGTCAGTAGCTTCAATCATTTCTGGACGTTTTTCAATGGCAAAAATCAATGAATATTGTAAATGCACAAACAGTAATTTCTCCGCATTGCAAGGTGCAATTCTGAAATTTTTTGCTTTTTCCTGCTCCTCTTAGCATGATAAAGAAGATTCAAAGAGAGTGAGATGCCAGCTCCTTTCATTCAGTCAGTAGCTTCAAACACTTCTGGTATATGAATAACATGATGTTTTTCAATGGCAAAAATCAATGAATATTGTAAATGCACAAACAGTAATTTCTCCGCATTGCAAGGTGCAATTCTGAAATTTTTTGCTTTTTCCTGCTCCTCTTAGCATGATAAAGAAGATTCAAAGAGAGTGAGATGCCAGCTCCTTTCATTCAGTCAGTAGCTTCAATCATTTCTGGACGTTTTTCAATGGCAAAAATCAATGAATATTGTAAATGCACAAACAGAAATTTCTCCGCATTGCAAGGTGCAATTCTGAAATTTTTTGCTTTTTCCTGCTCCTCTTAGCATGATAAAGAAGATTCAAAGAGAGTGAGATGCCAGCTCCTTTCATTCAGTCAGTAGCTTCAATCATTTCTGGACGTTTTTCAATGGCAAAGATCAATGAATATTGTAAATGTACAAACAGTAATTTCTCCGCATTGCAAGGTGGAATTCTGAAATTTTTTGCTTTTTCCTGCTCCTCTTAGCATGATAAAGAAGATTCAAAGAGAGTGAGATGCCAGCTCCTTTCATTCAGTCAGTAGCTTCAAACATTTCTGGTATATGAATAACATGATGTTTTTCAATGGCAAAAATCAATGAATATTGTAAATGCACAAACAGTAATTTCTCCGCATTGCAAGGTGCAATTCTGAAATTTTTTGCTTTTTCCTGCTCCTCTTAGCATGATAAAGAAGATTCAAAGAGAGTGAGATGCCAGCTCCTTTCATTCAGTCAGTAGCTTCAATAATTTCTGGACGTTTTTCAATGGCAAAAATCATTGAACATTGTAAATGCACAAACAGTAATTTCTCCGCATTGCAAGGTGCAATTCTGAAATTTTTTGCTTTTTCCTGCTCCTCTTAGCATGATAAAGAAGATTCAAAGAGAATGAGATGCCAGCTCCTTTCATTCAGTCAGTAGCTTCAATCATTTCTGGTATATGAATAACATGATGTTTTTCAATGGCAAAAATCAATGAATATTGTAAATGCACAAACACTAATTTCTCCGCATTGCAAGGTGCAATTCTGAAATTTTTTGCTTTTTCCTGCTCCTCTTAGCATGATAAAGAAGATTCAAAGAGAGTGAGATGCCAGCTCCTTTCATTCAGTCAGTAGCTTCAATCATTTCTGGACGTTTTTCAATGGCAAAAATCAATGAATATTGTAAATGCACAAACAGTAAATTCTCCGCATTGCAAGGTGCAATTATGACATTTTTTACTTTTTCCTGCTCCTCTTAGCATGATAAACAAGATTCAAAGAGAGTGAGATGCCAGCTCCTTTCATTCAGTCAGTAGCTTCAATCATTTCTGGACGTTTTTCAATGGCAAAAATCAATGAATATTGTAAATGCACAAACAGTAATTTCTCCGCATTGCAAGGTGTAATTCTGAAATTTTTTGCTTTTTCCTGCTCCTCTTAGCATGATAAAGAAGATTCAAAGAGAGTGAGATGCCAGCTCCTTTCATTCAGTCAGTAGCTTCAAACATTTCTGGTATATGAATAACATGATGTTTTTCAATGGCAAAAATCAATGAATATTGTAAATGCACAAACAGTAATTTCTCCGCATTGCAAGGTGCAATTCTGAAATTTTTTGCTTTTTCCTGCTCCTCTTAGCATGATAAAGAAGATTCAAAGAGAGTGAGATGCCAGCTCCTTTCATTCAGTCAGTAGCTTCAATCATTTCTGGACGTTTTTCAATGGCAAAAATCAATGAATATTGTAAATGCACAAACAGTAATTTCTCCACATTGCAAGGAGCAATTCTGAAATTTTTTGCTTTTTCCTGCTCCTCTTAGCATGATAAAGAAGATTCAAAGAGAGTGAGATGCCAGCTCCTTTCATTCAGTCAGTAGCTTCAATCATTTCTGGACGTTTTTCAATGGCAAAAATCAATGAATATTGTAAATGCACAAACAGTAATTTCTCCGCATTGCAAGGTGCAATTCTGAAATTTTTTGCTTTTTCCTGCTCCTCTTAGCATGATAAAGAAGATTCAAAGAGAGTGAGATGCCAGCTCCTTTCATTCAGTCAGTAGCTTCAAACATTTCTGGTATATGAATAACATGATGTTTTTCAATGGCAAAAATCAATGAATATTGTAAATGCACAAACAGTAATTTCTCCGCATTGCAAGGTGCAATTCTGAAATTTTTTGCTTTTTCCTGCACCTCTTAGCATGATAAAGAAGATTCAAAGAGAGTGAGATGCCAGCTCCTTTCATTCAGTCAGTAGCTTCAATCATTTCTGGACGTTTTTCAATGGCAAAAATCAATGAATATTGTAAATGCACAAACAGTAATTTCTCCGCATTGCAAGGTGCAATTCTGAAATTTTTCGCTTTTTCCTGCTCCTCTTAGCATGATAAAGAAGATTCAAAGAGAGTGAGATGCCAGCTCCTTTCATTCAGTCAGTAGCTTCAATCATTTCTGGTATATGAATAACATGATGTTTTTCAATGGCAAAAATCAATGAATATTGTAAATGCACAAACAGTAATTTCTCCGCATTGCAAGGTGCAATTCTGAAATTTTATGCTCTTTCCTGCTCCTCTTAGCATGATAAAGAAGATTCAAAGAGAGTGAGATGCAGGCTCCTTTCATTCAGTCAGTAGCTTCAATCATTTCTGGACGTTTTTCAATGGCAAAAATCAATGAATATTGTAAATGCACAAACAGTAATTTCTCCGCATTGCAAGGTGCAATTCTGAAATTTTTTGCTTTTTCCTGCTCCTCTTAGCATGATAAAGAAGATTCAAAGAGAGTGAGATGCCAGCTCCTTTCATTCAGTCAGTAGCTTCAAACATTTCTGGTATATGAATAACATGATGTTTTTCAATGGCAAAAATCAATGAATATTGTAAATGCACAAACAGTAATTTCTCCGCATTGCAAGGTGCAATTCTGAAATTTTTTACTTTTTCCTGCACCTCTTAGCATGATAAAGAAGATTCAAAGAGAGTGAGATGCCAGCTCCTTTCATTCAGTCAGTAGCTTCAATCATTTCTGGACGTTTTTCAATGGCAAAAATCAATGAATATTGTAAATGCACAAACAGTAATTTCTCCGCATTGCAAGGTGCAATTCTGAAATTTTTCGCTTTTTCCTGCTCCTCTTAGCATGATAAAGAAGATTCAAAGAGAGTGAGATGCCAGCTCCTTTCATTCAGTCAGTAGCTTCAATCATTTCTGGTATATGAATAACATGATGTTTTTCAATGGCAAAAATCAATGAATATTGTAAATGCACAAACAGTAATTTCTCCGCATTGCAAGGTGCAATTCTGAAATTTTATGCTCTTTCCTGCTCCTCTTAGCATGATAAAGAAGATTCAAAGAGAGTGAGATGCAGGCTCCTTTCATTCAGTCAGTAGCTTCAATCATTTCTGGACGTTTTTCAATGGCAAAAATCAATGAATATTGTAAATGCACAAACAGTAATTTCTCCGCATTGCAAGGTGCAATTCTGAAATTTTTTGCTTTTTCCTGCTCCTCTTAGCATGATAAAGAAGATTCAAAGAGAGTGAGATGCCAGCTCCTTTCATTCAGTCAGTAGATTCAAACATTTCTGGTATATGACTAACATGATGTTTTTCAATGGCAAAAATCAATGAATATTGTAAATGCACAAACAGTAATTTCTCCGCATTGCAAGGTGCAATTCTGAAATTTTTTGCTTTTTCCTGCTCCTCTTAGCATGATAAAGAAGATTCAAAGAGAGTGAGATGCCAGCTCCTTTCATTCAGTCAGTAGCTTCAATCATTTCTGGACGTTTTTCAATGGCAAAAATCAATGAATATTGTAAATGCACAAACAGAAATTTCTCCGCATTGCAAGGTGCAATTCTGAAATTTTTTGCTTTTTCCTGCTCCTCTTAGCATGATAAAGAAGATTCAAAGAGAGTGAGATGCCAGCTCCTTTCATTCAGTCAATAGCTTCAATCATTTCTGGACGTTTTTCAATGGCAAAGATCAATGAATATTGTAAATGCACAAACAGTAATTTCTCCGCATTGCAAGGTGCAATTCTGAAATTTTTTGCTTTTTCCTGCTCCTCTTAGCATGATAAAGAAGATTCAAAGAGAATGAGATGCCAGCTCCTTTCATTCAGTCAGTAGCTTCAATCATTTCTGGTATATGAATAACATGATGTTTTTCAATGGCAAAAATCAATGAATATTGTAAATGCACAAACAGTAATTTCTCCGCATTGCAAGGTGCAATTCTGAAATTTTTTGCTTTTTCCTGCTCCTCTTAGCATGATAAAGAAGATTCAAAGAGAGTGAGATGACAGCTCCTTTCATTCAGTCAGTAGCTTCAATCATTTCTGGACGTTTTTCAATGGCAAAAATCAATGAATATTGTAAATGCACAAACAGTAAATTCTCCGCATTGCAAGGTGCAATTATGAAATTTTTTACTTTTTCCTGCTCCTCTTAGTATGATAAACAAGATTCAAAGAGAGTGAGATGCCAGCTCCTTTCATTCAGTCAGTAGCTTCAATCATTTCTGGACGTTTTTCATTGGCAAAAATCAATGAATATTGTAAATGCACAAACAGTAATTTCTCCGCATTGCAAGATGTAATTCTGAAATTTTTTGCTTTTTCCTGCTCCTCTTAGCATGATAAAGAAGATTCAAAGAGAGTGAGATGCCAGCTCCTTTCATTCAGTCAGTAGCTTCAAACATTTCTGGTATATGAATAACATGATGTTTTTCAATGGCAAAAATCAATGAATATTGTAAATGCACAAACAGTAATTTCTCCGCATTGCAAGGTGCAATTCTGAAATTTTTTTGCTTTTTCCTGCTCCTCTTAGCATGATAAAGAAGATTCAAAGAGAGTGAGATGCCAGCTCCTTTCATTCAGTCAGTAGCTTCAAACATTTCTGGTATATGAATAACATGATGTTTTTCAATGGCAAAAATCAATGGATATTGTAAATGCACAAACAGTAATTTCTCCACATTGCAAGGTGCAATTCTGAATTTTTTTGCTTTTTCCTGCTCCTCTTAGCATGATAAAGAAGATTCAAAGAGAGTGAGATGCCAGCTCCTTTCATTCAGTCAGTAGCTTCAATCATTTCTTGACGTTTTTCAATGGCAAAAATCAATGAATATTGTAAATGCACAAACAGTAATTTCTCCGCATTGCAAGGTGCAATTCTGAATTTTTTTGCTTTTTCCTGCTCCTCTTAGCATGATAAAGAAGATTCAAAGAGAGTGAGATGCCAGGTCCTTTCATTCAGTCAGTAGCTTCAAACATTTCTGGTATATGAATAACATGATGTTTTTCAATGGCAAAAATCAATGAATATTGTAAATGCACAAACAGTAATTTCTCCGCATTGCAAGGTGCAATTCTGAAATTTTTTGCTTTTTCCTGCTCCTCTTATCATGATAAAGAAGATTCAAAGAGAGTGAGATGCCAGCTCCTTTCATTCAGTCAGTAGCTTCAAACATTTCTGGTATATGAATAACATGATGTTTTTCAATGGCAAAAATCAATGAATATTGTAAATGCACAAACAGTAATTTCTCCGCATTGCAAGGTGCAATTCTGAAATTTTTTGCTTTTTCCTGCTCCTCTTAGCATGATAAAGAAGATTCAAAGAGAGTGAGATGCCAGCTCCTTTCATTCAGTCAGTAGCTTCAATCATTTCTGGTATATGAATAACATGATGTTTTTCAAAGGCAAAAATCAATGAATATTGTAAATGCACAAACAGTAATTTCTCCGCATTGCAAGGTGCAATTCTGAAATTTTTTGCTTTTTCCTGCTCCTCTTAGCATGATAAAGAAGATTCAAAGAGAGTGAGATGCCAGCTCCTTTCATTCAGTCAGTAGCTTCAATCATTTCTGGACGTTTTTCAATGGCAAAAATCATTGAATATTGTAAATGCACAAACAGTAATTTCTCCGCATTGCAAGGTGCAAATCTGAAATTTTTTGCTTTTTCCTGCTCCTCTTAGCATGATAAACAAGGTTCAAAGAGAGTGAGATGCCAGCTCCTTTCATTCAGTCAGTAGCTTCAATCATTTCTGGACGTTTTTCAATGGCAAAAATCAATGAATATTGTAAATGCACAAACAGTAATTTCTCCGCATTGCAAGGTGCAATTCTGAAATTTTTTGCTTTTTCCTGCTCCTCTTAGCATGATAAAGAAGATTCAAAGAGAGTGAGATGCCAGCTCCTTTCATTCAGTCAGTAGCTTCAATCATTTCTGGACGTTTTTCAATGGCAAAAATCAATGAATATTGTAAATGCACAAACAGTAATTTCTCCGCATTGCAAGGTGCAATTCTGAAATTTTTTGCTTTTTCCTGCTCCTATTAGCATGATAAACAAGATTCAAAGAGAGTGAGATGCCAGCTCCTTTCATTCAGTCAGTAGCTTCAATCATTTCTGGACGTTTTTCAATGGCAAAAATCAATGAATATTGTAAATGCACAAAGAGTAATTTCTCCGCATTGCAAGGTGCAATTCTGAAATTTTTTGCTTTTTCCTGCTCCTCTTAGCATGATAAAGAAGATTCAAAGAGAGTGAGATGCCAGCTCCTTTCATTCAGTCAGTAGCTTCAAACATTTCTGGTATATGAATAACATGATGTTTTTCAATGGCAAAAATCAATGAATATTGTAAATGCACAAACAGTAATTTCTCCGCATTGCAAGGTGCAATTCTGAAATTTTTTGCTTTTTCCTGCTCCTCTTAGCATGATAAAGAATATTCAAAGAGAGTGAGATGCCAGCTCCTTTCATTCAGTCAGTAGCTTCAATAATTTCTGGACGTTTTTCAATGGCAAAAATCATTGAACATTGTAAATGCACAAACAGTAATTTCTCCGCATTGCAGGGTGCAATTCTGAAATTTTTTGCTTTTTCCTGCTCCTCTTAGCATGATAAAGAAGATTCAAAGAGAATGAGATGCCAGCTCATTTCATTCAGTCAGTAGCTTCAATCATTTCTGGTATATGAATAACATGATGTTTTTCAATGGCAAAAATCAATGAATATTGTAAATGCACAAACAGTAATTTCTCCGCATTGCAAGGTGCAATTCTGAAATTTTTTGCTTTTTCCTGCTCCTCTTAGCATGTTAAAGAAGATTCAAAGAGAGTGAGATGCCAGCTCCTTTCATTCAGTCAGTAGCTTCAATCATTTCTGGACGTTTTTCAATGGCAAAAATCAATGAATATTGTAAATGCACAAACAGTAATTTCTCCGCATTGCAAGGTGCAATTCTGAAATTTTTTGCTCTTTCCTGCTCCTCTTAGCATGATAAAGAAGATTCAAAGAGAGTGAGATGCAGGCTCCTTTCATTCAGTCAGTAGCTTCAATCATTTCTGGACGTTTTTCAATGGCAAAAATCAATGAATATTGTAAATGCACAAACAGTAATTTCTCCGCATTGCAAGGTGCAATTCTGAAATTTTTTGCTTTTTCCTGCTCCTCTTAGCATGATAAAGAAGATTCAAAGAGAGTGAGATGCCAGCTCCTTTCATTCAGTCAGTAGCTTCAAACATTTCTGGTATATGACTAACATGATGTTTTTCAAAGGCAAAAATCAATGAATATTGTAAATGCACAAACAGTAATTTCTCCGCATTGCAAGGTGCAATTCTGAAATTTTTTGCTTTTTCCTGCTCCTCTTAGCATGATAAAGAAGATTCAAAGAGAGTGAGATGCCAGCTCCTTTCATTCAGTCAGTAGCTTCAATCATTTCTGGACGTTTTTCAATGGTAAAAATCAATGAATATTGTAAATGCACAAACAGAAATTTCTCCGCATTGCAAGGTGCAATTCTGAAATTTTTTGCTTTTTCCTGCTCCTCTTAGCATGATAAAGAAGATTCAAAGAGAGTGAGATGCCAGCTCCTTTCATTCAGTCAGTAGCTTCAATCATTTCTGGACGTTTTTCAATGGCAAAGATCAATGAATATTGTAAATGTACAAACAGTAATTTCTCCGCATTGCAAGGTGCAATTCTGAAATTTTTTGCTTTTTCCTGCTCCTCTTAGCATGATAAAGAAGATTCAAAGAGAGTGAGATGCCAGCTCCTTTCATTCAGTCAGTAGCTTCAAACATTTCTGGTATATGAATAACATGATGTTATTCAATGGCAAAAATCAATGAATATTGTAAATGCACAAACAGTAATTTCTCCGCATTGCAAGGTGCAATTCTGAAATTTTTTGCTTTTTCCTGCTCCTCTTAGCATGATAAAGAAGATTCAAAGAGAGTGAGATGCCAGCTCCTTTCATTCAGTCAGTAGCTTCAATAATTTCTGGACGTTTTTCAATGGCAAAAATCATTGAACATTGTAAATGCACAAACAGTAATTTCTCCGCATTGCAAGGTGCAATTCTGAAATTTTTTGCTTTTTCCTGCTCCTCTTAGCATGATAAAGAAGATTCAAAGAGAATGAGATGCCAGCTCCTTTCATTCAGTCAGTAGCTTCAATCATTTCTGGTATATGAATAACATGATGTTTTTCAATGGCAAAAATCAATGAATATTGTAAATGCACAAACAGTAATTTCTCCGCATTGCAAGGTGCAATTCTGAAATTTTTTGCTTTTTCCTGCTCCTCTTAGCATGATAAAGAAGATTCAAAGAGAGTGAGATGCCAGCTCCTTTCATTCAGTCAGTAGCTTCAATCATTTCTGGACGTTTTTCAATGGCAAAAATCAATGAATATTGTAAATGCACAAACAGTAAATTCTCCGCATTGCAAGGTGCAATTATGAAATTTTTTACTTTTTCCTGCTCCTCTTAGTATGATAAACAAGATTCAAAGAGAGTGAGATGCCAGCTCCTTTCATTCAGTCAGTAGCTTCAATCATTTCTGGACGTTTTTCATTGGCAAAAATCAATGAATATTGTAAATGCACAAACCGTAATTTCTCCGCATTGCAAGGTGTAATTCTGAAATTTTTTGCTTTTTCCTGCTCCTCTTAGCATGATAAAGAAGATTCAAAGAGAGTGAGATGCCAGCTCCTTTCATTCAGTCAGTAGCTTCAAACATTTCTGGTATATGAATAACATGATGTTTTTCAATGGCAAAAATCAATGAATATTGTAAATGCACAAACAGTAATTTCTCCGCATTGCAAGGTGCAATTCTGAAATTTTTTGCTTTTTCCTGCTCCTCTTAGCATGATAAAGAAGATTCAAAGAGAGTGAGATGCCAGCTCCTTTCATTCAGTCAGTAGCTTCAAACATTTCTGGTATATGAATAACATGATGTTTTTCAATGGCAAAAATCAATGGATATTGTAAATGCACAAACAGTAATTTCTCCGCATTGCAAGGTGCAATTCTGAAATTTTTTGCTTTTTCCTGCTCCTCTTAGCATGTTAAAGAAGATTCAAAGAGAGTGAGATGCCAGCTCCTTTCATTCAGTCAGTAGCTTCAATCATTTCTGGACGTTTTTCAATGGCAAAAATCAATGAATATTGTAAATGCACAAACAGTAATTTCTCCGCATTGCAAGGTGCAATTCTGAAATTTTTTGCTTTTTCCTGCTCCTCTTAGCATGTTAAAGAAGATTCAAAGAGAGTGAGATGCCAGCTCCTTTCATTCAGTCAGTAGCTTCAATCATTTCTGGACGTTTTTCAATGGCAAAAATCAATGAATATTGTAAATGCACAAACAGTAATTTCTCCGCATTGCAAGGTGCAATTCTGAAATTTTTTGCTCTTTCCTGCTCCTCTTAGCATGATAAAGAAGATTCAAAGAGAGTGAGATGCAGGCTCCTTTCATTCAGTCAGTAGCTTCAATCATTTCTGGACGTTTTTCAATGGCAAAAATCAATGAATATTGTAAATGCACAAACAGTAATTTCTCCGCATTGCAAGGTGCAATTCTGAAATTTTTTGCTTTTTCCTGCTCCTCTTAGCATGATAAAGAAGATTCAATGAGAGTGAGATGCCAGCTCCTTTCATTCAGTCAGTAGCTTCAAACATTTCTGGTATATGACTAACATGATGTTTTTCAATGGCAAAAATCAATGAATATTGTAAATGCACAAACAGTAATTTCTCCGCATTGCAAGGTGCAATTCTGAAATTTTTTGCTTTTTCCTGCTCCTCTTAGCATGATAAAGAAGATTCAAAGAGAGTGAGATGCCAGCTCCTTTCATTCAGTCAGTAGCTTCAATCATTTCTGGACGTTTTTCAATGGCAAAAATCAATGAATATTGTAAATGCACAAACAGAAATTTCTCCGCATTGCAAGGTGCAATTCTGAAATTTTTTGCTTTTTCCTGCTCCTCTTAGCATGATAAAGAATATTCAAAGAGAGTGAGATGCCAGCTCCTTTCATTCAGTCAGTAGCTTCAATCATTTCTGGACGTTTTTCAATGGCAAAGATCAATGAATATTGTAAATGTACAAACAGTAATTTCTCCGCATTGCAAGGTGCAATTCTGAAATTTTTTGCTTTTTCCTGCTCCTCTTAGCATGATAAAGAAGATTCAAAGAGAGTGAGATGCCAGCTCCTTTCATTCAGTCAGTAGCTTCAAACATTTCTGGTATATGAATAACATGATGTTATTCAATGGCAAAAATCAATGAATATTGTAAATGCACAAACAGTAATTTCTCCGCATTGCAAGGTGCAATTCTGAAATTTTTTGCTTTTTTTTGCTCCTCTTAGCATGATAAAGAAGATTCAAAGAGAGTGAGATGCCAGCTCCTTTCATTCAGTCAGTAGCTTCAATAATTTCTGGACGTTTTTCAATGGCAAAAATCATTGAACATTGTAAATGCACAAACAGTAATTTCTCCGCATTGCAAGGTGCAATTCTGAAATTTTTTGCTTTTTCCTGCTCCTCTTAGCATGATAAAGAAGATTCAAAGAGAATGAGATGCCAGCTCCTTTCATTCAGTCAGTAGCTTCAATCATTTCTGGTATATGAATAACATGATGTTTTTCAATGGCAAAAATCAATGAATATTGTAAATGCACAAACAGTAATTTCTCCGCATTGCAAGGTGCAATTCTGAAATTTTTTGCTTTTTCCTGCTCCTCTTAGCATGATAAAGAAGATTCAAAGAGAGTGAGATGCCAGCTCCTTTCATTCAGTCAGTAGCTTCAATCATTTCTGGACGTTTTTCAATGGCAAAAATCAATGAATATTGTAAATGCACAAACAGTAAATTCTCCGCATTGCAAGGTGCAATTATGAAATTTTTTACTTTTTCCTGCTCCTCTTAGTATGATAAACAAGATTCAAAGAGAGTGAGATGCCAGCTCCTTTCATTCAGTCAGTAGCTTCAATCATTTCTGGACGTTTTTCATTGGCAAAAATCAATGAATATTGTAAATGCACAAACAGTAATTTCTCCGCATTGCAAGGTGTAATTCTGAAATTTTTTGCTTTTTCCTGCTCCTCTTAGCATGATAAAGAAGATTCAAAGAGAGTGAGATGCCATCTCCTTTCATTCAGTCAGTAGCTTCAAACATTTCTGGTATATGAATAACATGATGTTTTTCAATGGCAAAAATCAATGAATATTGTAAATGCACAAACAGTAATTTCTCCGCATTGCAAGGTGCAATTCTGAAATTTTTTGCTTTTTCCTGCTCCTCTTAGCATGATAAAGAAGATTCAAAGAGAGTGAGATGCCAGCTCCTTTCATTCAGTCAGTAGCTTCAAACATTTCTGGTATATGAATAACATGATGTTTTTCAATGGCAAAAATCAATGGATATTGTAAATGCACAAACAGTAATTTCTCCACATTGCAAGGTGCAATTCTGAATTTTTTTGCTTTTTCCTGCTCCTCTTAGCATGATAAAGAAGATTCAAAGAGAGTGAGATGCCAGCTCCTTTCATTCAGTCAGTAGCTTCAATCATTTCTTGACGTTTTTCAATGGCAAAAATCAATGAATATTGTAAATGCACAAACAGTAATTTCTCCGCATTGCAAGGTGCAATTCTGAATTTTTTTGCTTTTTCCTGCTCCTCTTAGCATGATAAAGAAGATTCAAAGAGAGTGAGATGCCAGCTCCTTTCATTCAGTCAGGAGCTTCAAACATTTCTGGTATATGAATAACATGATGTTTTTCAATGGCAAAAATCAATGAATATTGTAAATGCACAAACAGTAATTTCTCCGCATTGCAAGGTGCAATTCTGAAATTTTTTGCTTTTTCCTGCTCCTCTTATCATGATAAAGAAGATTCAAAGAGAGTGAGATGCCAGCTCCTTTCATTCAGTCAGTAGCTTCAAACATTTCTGGTATATGAATAACATGATGTTTTTCAATGGCAAAAATCAATGAATATTGTAAATGCACAAACAGTAATTTCTCCGCATTGCAAGGTGCAATTCTGAAATTTTTTGCTTTTTCCTGCTCCTCTTAGCATGATAAAGAAGATTCAAAGAGAGTGAGATGCCAGCTCCTTTCATTCAGTCAGTAGCTTCAATCATTTCTGGTATATGAATAACATGATGTTTTTCAATGGCAAAAATCAATGAATATTGTAAATGCACAAACAGTAATTTCTCCGCATTGCAAGGTGCAATTCTGAAATTTTTTGCTTTTTCCTGCTCCTCTTAGCATGATAAAGAAGATTCAAAGAGAGTGAGATGCCAGCTCCTTTCATTCAGTCAGTAGCTTCAATCATTTCTGGACGTTTTTCAATGGCAAAAATCATTGAATATTGTAAATGCACAAACAGTAATTTCTCCGCATTGCAAGGTGCAAATCTGAAATTTTTTGCTTTTTCCTGCTCCTCTTAGCATGATAAACAAGGTTCAAAGAGAGTGAGATGCCAGCTCCTTTCATTCAGTCAGTAGCTTCAATCATTTCTGGACGTTTTTCAATGGCAAAAATCAATGAATATTGTAAATGCACAAACAGTAATTTCTCCGCATTGCAAGGTGCAATTCTGAAATTTTTTGCTTTTTCCTGCTCCTCTTAGCATGATAAAGAAGATTCAAAGAGAGTGAGATGCCAGCTCCTTTCATTCAGTCAGTAGCTTCAATCATTTCTGGACGTTTTTCAATGGCAAAAATCAATGAATATTGTAAATGCACAAACAGTAATTTCTCCGCATTGCAAGGTGCAATTCTGAAATTTTTTGCTTTTTCCTGCTCCTATTAGCATGATAAACAAGATTCAAAGAGAGTGAGATGCCAGCTCCTTTCATTCAGTCAGTAGCTTCAATCATTTCTGGACGTTTTTCAATGGCAAAAATCAATGAATATTGTAAATGCACAAAGAGTAATTTCTCCGCATTGCAAGGTGCAATTCTGAAATTTTTTGCTTTTTCCTGCTCCTCTTAGCATGATAAAGAAGATTCAAAGAGAGTGAGATGCCAGCTCCTTTCATTCAGTCAGTAGCTTCAAACATTTCTGGTATATGAATAACATGATGTTTTTCAATGGCAAAAATCAATGAATATTGTAAATGCACAAACAGTAATTTCTCCGCATTGCAAGGTGCAATTCTGAAATTTTTTGCTTTTTCCTGCTCCTCTTAGCATGATAAAGAAGATTCAAAGAGAGTGAGATGCCAGCTCCTTTCATTCAGTCAGTAGCTTCAATAATTTCTGGACGTTTTTCAATGGCAAAAATCATTGAACATTGTAAATGCACAAACAGTAATTTCTCCGCATTGCAGGGTGCAATTCTGAAATTTTTTGCTTTTTCCTGCTCCTCTTAGCATGATAAAGAAGATTCAAAGAGAATGAGATGCCAGCTCCTTTCATTCAGTCAGTAGCTTCAATCATTTCTGGTATATGAATAACATGATGTTTTTCAATGGCAAAAATCAATGAATATTGTAAATGCACAAACAGTAATTTCTCCGCATTGCAAGGTGCAATTCTGAAATTTTTTGCTTTTTCCTGCTCCTCTTAGCATGATAAAGAAGATTCAAAGAGAGTGAGATGCCAGCTCCTTTCATTCAGTCAGTAGCTTCAATCATTTCTGGACGTTTTTCAATGGCAAAAATCAATGAATATTGTAAATGCACAAACAGTAAATTCTCCGCATTGCAAGGTGCAGTTATGAAATTTTTTACTTTTTCCTGCTCCTCTTAGTATGATAGACAAGATTCAAAGAGAGTGAGATGCCAGCTCCTTTCATTCAGTCAGTAGCTTCAATCATTTCTGGACGTTTTTCAATGGCAAAAATCAATGAATATTGTAAATGCACAAACAGTAATTTCTCCGCATTGCAAGGTGTAATTCTGAAATTTTTTGCTTTTTCCTGCTCCTCTTAGCATGATAAAGAAGATTCAAAGAGAGTGAGATGCCAGCTCCTTTCATTCAGTCAGTAGCTTCAAACATTTCTGGTATATGAATAACATGATGTTTTTCAATGGCAAAAATCAATGAATATTGTAAATGCACAAACAGTAATTTCTCCGCATTGCAAGGTGCAATTCTGAAATTTTTTGCTTTTTCCTGCTCCTCTTAGCATGATAAAGAAGATTCAAAGAGAGTGAGATGCCAGCTCCTTTCATTCAGTCAGTAGCTTCAATCATTTCTGGACGTTTTTCAATGGCAAAAATCAATGAATATTGTAAATGCACAAACAGTAATTTCTCCACATTGCAAGGTGCAATTCTGATATTTTTTGCTTTTTCCTGCTCCTCTTAGCATGATAAAGAAGAATCAAAGAGAGTGAGATGCCAGCTCCTTTCATTCAGTCAGTAGCTTCAATCATTTCTGGACGTTTTTCAATGGCAAAAATCAATGAATACTGTAAATGCACAGACAGTAATTTCTCCGCATTGCAAGGTGCAATTCTGAAATTTTTTGCTTTTTCCTGCTCCTCTTAGCATGATAAAGAAGATTCAAAGAGAGTGAGATGCCAGCTCCTTTCATTCAGTCAGTAGCTTCAAACATTTCTGGTATATGAATAACATGATGTTTTTCAATGGCAAAAATCAATGGATATTGTAAATGCACAAACAGTAATTTCTCCACATTGCAAGGTGCAATTCTGAATTTTTTTGCTTTTTCCTGCTCCTCTTAGCATGATAAAGAAGATTCAAAGAGAGTGAGATGCCAGCTCCTTTCATTCAGTCAGTAGCTTCAATCATTTCTTGACGTTTTTCAATGGCAAAAATCAATGAATATTGTAAATGCACAAACAGTAATTTCTCCGCATTGCAAGGTGCAATTCTGAATTTTTTTGCTTTTTCCTGCTCCTCTTAGCATGATAAAGAAGATTCAAAGAGAGTGAGATGCCAGCTCCTTTCATTCAGTCAGTAGCTTCAAACATTTCTGGTATATGAATAACATGATGTTTTTCAATGGCAAAAATCAATGAATATTGTAAATGCACAAACAGTAATTTCTCCGCATTGCAAGGTGCAATTCTGAAATTTTTTGCTTTTTCCTGCTCCTCTTATCATGATAAAGAAGATTCAAAGAGAGTGAGATGCCAGCTCCTTTCATTCAGTCAGTAGCTTCAAACATTTCTGGTATATGAATAACATGATGTTTTTCAATGGCAAAAATCAATGAATATTGTAAATGCACAAACAGTAATTTCTCCGCATTGCAAGGTGCAATTCTGAAATTTTTTGCTTTTTCCTGCTCCTCTTAGCATGATAAAGAAGATTCAAAGAGAGTGAGATGCCAGCTCCTTTCATTCAGTCAGTAGCTTCAATCATTTCTGGTATATGAATAACATGATGTTTTTCAATGGCAAAAATCAATGAATATTGTAAATGCACAAACAGTAATTTCTCCGCATTGCAAGGTGCAATTCTGAAATTTTTTGCTTTTTCCTGCTCCTCTTAGCATGATAATGAAGATTCAAAGAGAGTGAGATGCCAGCTCCTTTCATTCAGTCAGTAGCTTCAATCATTTCTGGACGTTTTTCAATGGCAAAAATCATTGAATATTGTAAATGCACAAACAGTAATTTCTCCGCATTGCAAGGTGCAAATCTGAAATTTTTTGCTTTTTCCTGCTCCTCTTAGCATGATAAACAAGGTTCAAAGAGAGTGAGATGCCAGCTCCTTTCATTCAGTCAGTAGCTTCAATCATTTCTGGACGTTTTTCAATGGCAAAAATCAATGAATATTGTAAATGCACAAACAGTAATTTCTCCGCATTGCAAGGTGCAATTCTGAAATTTTTTGCTTTTTCCTGCTCCTCTTAGCATGATAAAGAAGATTCAAAGAGAGTGAGATGCCAGCTCCTTTCATTCAGTCAGTAGCTTCAATAATTTCTGGACGTTTTTCAATGGCAAAAATCATTGAACATTGTAAATGCACAAACAGTAATTTCTCCGCATTGCAGGGTGCAATTCTGAAATTTTTTGCTTTTTCCTGCTCCTCTTAGCATGATAAAGAAGATTCAAAGAGAATGAGATGCCAGCTCCTTTCATTCAGTCAGTAGCTTCAATCATTTCTGGTATATGAATAACATGATGTTTTTCAATGGCAAAAATCAATGAATATTGTAAATGCACAAACAGTAATTTCTCCGCATTGCAAGGTGCAATTCTGAAATTTTTTGCTTTTTCCTGCTCCTCTTAGCATGATAAAGAAGATTCAAAGAGAGTGAGATGCCAGCTCCTTTCATTCAGTCAGTAGCTTCAATCATTTCTGGACGTTTTTCAATGGCAAAAATCAATGAATATTGTAAATGCACAAACAGTAAATTCTCCGCATTGCAAGGTGCAGTTATGAAATTTTTTACTTTTTCCTGCTCCTCTTAGTATGATAAACAAGATTCAAAGAGAGTGAGATGCCAGCTCCTTTCATTCAGTCAGTAGCTTCAATCATTTCTGGACGTTTTTCAATGGCAAAAATCAATGAATATTGTAAATGCACAAACAGTAATTTCTCCGCATTGCAAGGTGTAATTCTGAAATTTTTTGCTTTTTCCTGCTCCTCTTAGCATGATAAAGAAGATTCAAAGAGAGTGAGATGCCAGCTCCTTTCATTCAGTCAGTAGCTTCAAACATTTCTGGTATATGAATAACATGATGTTTTTCAATGGCAAAAATCAATGAATATTGTAAATGCACAAACAGTAATTTCTCCACATTGCAAGGTGCAATTCTGAAATTTTTTGCTTTTTCCTGCTCCTCTTAGCATGATAAAGAAGATTCAAAGAGAGTGAGATGCCAGCTCCTTTCATTCAGTCAGTAGCTTCAATCATTTCTGGACGTTTTTCAATGGCAAAAATCAATGAATATTGTAAATGCACAAACAGTAATTTCTCCACATTGCAAGGTGCAATTCTGAAATTTTTTGCTTTTTCCTGCTCCTCTTAGCATGATAAAGAAGAATCAAAGAGAGTGAGATGCCAGCTCCTTTCATTCAGTCAGTAGCTTCAATCATTTCTGGACGTTTTTCAATGGCAAAAATCAATGAATACTGTAAATGCACAGACAGTAATTTCTCCGCATTGCAAGGTGCAATTCTGAAATTTTTTGCTTTTTCCTGCTCCTCTTAGCATGATAAAGAAGATTCAAAGAGAGTGAGATGCCAGCTCCTTTCATTCAGTCAGTAGCTTCAAACATTTCTGGTATATGAATAACATGATGTTTTTCAATGGCAAAAATCAATGGATATTGTAAATGCACAAACAGTAATTTCTCCACATTGCAAGGTGCAATTCTGAATTTTTTTGCTTTTTCCTGCTCCTCTTAGCATGATAAAGAAGATTCAAAGAGAGTGAGATGCCAGCTCCTTTCATTCAGTCAGTAGCTTCAATCATTTCTTGACGTTTTTCAATGGCAAAAATCAATGAATATTGTAAATGCACAAACAGTAATTTCTCCGCATTGCAAGGTGCAATTCTGAATTTTTTTGCTTTTTCCTGCTCCTCTTAGCATGATAAAGAAGATTCAAAGAGAGTGAGATGCCAGCTCCTTTCATTCAGTCAGTAGCTTCAAACATTTCTGGTATATGAATAACATGATGTTTTTCAATGGCAAAAATCAATGAATATTGTAAATGCACAAACAGTAATTTCTCCGCATTGCAAGGTGCAATTCTGAAATTTTTTGCTTTTTCCTGCTCCTCTTATCATGATAAAGAAGATTCAAAGAGAGTGAGATGCCAGCTCCTTTCATTCAGTCAGTAGCTTCAAACATTTCTGGTATATGAATAACATGATGTTTTTCAATGGCAAAAATCAATGAATATTGTAAATGCACAAACAGTAATTTCTCCGCATTGCAAGGTGCAATTCTGAAATTTTTTGCTTTTTCCTGCTCCTCTTAGCATGATAAAGAAGATTCAAAGAGAGTGAGATGCCAGCTCCTTTCATTCAGTCAGTAGCTTCAATCATTTCTGGTATATGAATAACATGATGTTTTTCAATGGCAAAAATCAATGAATATTGTAAATGCACAAACAGTAATTTCTCCGCATTGCAAGGTGCAATTCTGAAATTTTTTGCTTTTTCCTGCTCCTCTTAGCATGATAAAGAAGATTCAAAGAGAGTGAGATGCCAGCTCCTTTCATTCAGTCAGTAGCTTCAATCATTTCTGGACGTTTTTCAATGGCAAAAATCATTGAATATTGTAAATGCACAAACAGTAATTTCTCCGCATTGCAAGGTGCAAATCTGAAATTTTTTGCTTTTTCCTGCTCCTCTTAGCATGATAAACAAGGTTCAAAGAGAGTGAGATGCCAGCTCCTTTCATTCAGTCAGTAGCTTCAATCATTTCTGGACGTTTTTCAATGGCAAAAATCAATGAATATTGTAAATGCACAAACAGTAATTTCTCCGCATTGCAAGGTGCAATTCTGAAATTTTTTGCTTTTTCCTGCTCCTCTTAGCATGATAAAGAAGATTCAAAGAGAGTGAGATGCCAGCTCCTTTCATTCAGTCAGTAGCTTCAATCATTTCTGGACGTTTTTCAATGGCAAAAATCAATGAATATTGTAAATGCACAAACAGTAATTTCTCCGCATTGCAAGGTGCAATTCTGAAATTTTTTGCTTTTTCCTGCTCCTATTAGCATGATAAACAAGATTCAAAGAGAGTGAGATGCCAGCTCCTTTCATTCAGTCAGTAGCTTCAATCATTTCTGGACGTTTTTCAATGGCAAAAATCAATGAATATTGTAAATGCACAAAGAGTAATTTCTCCGCATTGCAAGGTGCAATTCTGAAATTTTTTGCTTTTTCCTGCTCCTCTTAGCATGATAAAGAAGATTCAAAGAGAGTGAGATGCCAGCTCCTTTCATTCAGTCAGTAGCTTCAAACATTTCTGGTATATGAATAACATGATGTTTTTCAATGGCAAAAATCAATGAATATTGTAAATGCACAAACAGTAATTTCTCCGCATTGCAAGGTGCAATTCTGAAATTTTTTGCTTTTTCCTGCTCCTCTTAGCATGATAAAGAAGATTCAAAGAGAGTGAGATGCCAGCTCCTTTCATTCAGTCAGTAGCTTCAATAATTTCTGGACGTTTTTCAATGGCAAAAATCATTGAACATTGTAAATGCACAAACAGTAATTTCTCCGCATTGCAGGGTGCAATTCTGAAATTTTTTGCTTTTTCCTGCTCCTCTTAGCATGATAAAGAAGATTCAAAGAGAATGAGATGCCAGCTCCTTTCATTCAGTCAGTAGCTTCAATCATTTCTGGTATATGAATAACATGATGTTTTTCAATGGCAAAAATCAATGAATATTGTAAATGCACAAACAGTAATTTCTCCGCATTGCAAGGTGCAATTCTGAAATTTTTTGCTTTTTCCTGCTCCTCTTAGCATGTTAAAGAAGATTCAAAGAGAGTGAGATGCCAGCTCCTTTCATTCAGTCAGTAGCTTCAATCATTTCTGGACGTTTTTCAATGGCAAAAATCAATGAATATTGTAAATGCACAAACAGTAATTTCTCCGCATTGCAAGGTGCAATTCTGAAATTTTTTGCTCTTTCCTGCTCCTCTTAGCATGATAAAGAAGATTCAAAGAGAGTGAGATGCAGGCTCCTTTCATTCAGTCAGTAGCTTCAATCATTTCTGGACGTTTTTCAATGGCAAAAATCAATGAATATTGTAAATGCACAAACAGTAATTTCTCCGCATTGCAAGGTGCAATTCTGAAATTTTTTGCTTTTTCCTGCTCCTCTTAGCATGATAAAGAAGATTCAAAGAGAGTGAGATGCCAGCTCCTTTCATTCAGTCAGTAGCTTCAAACATTTCTGGTATATGACTAACATGATGTTTTTCAATGGCAAAAATCAATGAATATTGTAAATGCACAAACAGTAATTTCTCCGCATTGCAAGGTGCAATTCTGAAATTTTTTGCTTTTTCCTGCTCCTCTTAGCATGATAAAGAAGATTCAAAGAGAGTGAGATGCCAGCTCCTTTCATTCAGTCAGTAGCTTCAATCATTTCTGGACGTTTTTCAATGGCAAAAATCAATGAATATTGTAAATGCACAAACAGAAATTTCTCCGCATTGCAAGGTGCAATTCTGAAATTTTTTGCTTTTTCCTGCTCCTCTTAGCATGATAAAGAAGATTCAAAGAGAGTGAGATGCCAGCTCCTTTCATTCAGTCAGTAGCTTCAATCATTTCTGGACGTTTTTCAATGGCAAAGATCAATGAATATTGTAAATGTACAAACAGTAATTTCTCCGCATTGCAAGGTGAAATTCTGAAATTTTTTGCTTTTTCCTGCTCCTCTTAGCATGATAAAGAAGATTCAAAGAGAGTGAGATGCCAGCTCCTTTCATTCAGTCAGTAGCTTCAAACATTTCTGGTATATGAATAACATGATGTTATTCAATGGCAAAAATCAATGAATATTGTAAATGCACAAACAGTAATTTCTCCGCATTGCAAGGTGCAATTCTGAAATTTTTTGCTTTTTCCTGCTCCTCTTAGCATGATAAAGAAGATTCAAAGAGAGTGAGATGCCAGCTCCTTTCATTCAGTCAGTAGCTTCAATAATTTCTGGACGTTTTTCAATGGCAAAAATCATTGAACATTGTAAATGCACAAACAGTAATTTCTCCGCATTGCAAGGTGCAATTCTGAAATTTTTTGCTTTTTCCTGCTCCTCTTAGCATGATAAAGAAGATTCAAAGAGAATGAGATGCCAGCTCCTTTCATTCAGTCAGTAGCTTCAATCATTTCTGGTATATGAATAACATGATGTTTTTCAATGGCAAAAATCAATGAATATTGTAAATGCACAAACAGTAATTTCTCCGCATTGCAAGGTGCAATTCTGAAATTTTTTGCTTTTTCCTGCTCCTCTTAGCATGATAAAGAAGATTCAAAGAGAGTGAGATGCCAGCTCCTTTCATTCAGTCAGTAGCTTCAATCATTTCTGGACGTTTTTCAATGGCAAAAATCAATGAATATTGTAAATGCACAAACAGTAAATTCTCCGCATTGCAAGGTGCAATTATGAAATTTTTTACTTTTTCCTGCTCCTCTTAGTATGATAAACAAGATTCAAAGAGAGTGAGATGCCAGCTCCTTTCATTCAGTCAGTAGCTTCAATCATTTCTGGACGTTTTTCATTGGCAAAAATCAATGAATATTGTAAATGCACAAACAGTAATTTCTCCGCATTGCAAGGTGTAATTCTGAAATTTTTTGCTTTTTCCTGCTCCTCTTAGCATGATAAAGAAGATTCAAAGAGAGTGAGATGCCAGCTCCTTTCATTCAGTCAGTAGCTTCAAACATTTCTGGTATATGAATAACATGATGTTTTTCAATGGCAAAAATCAATGAATATTGTAAATGCACAAACAGTAATTTCTCCGCATTGCAAGGTGCAATTCTGAAATTTTTTGCTTTTTCCTGCTCCTCTTAGCATGATAAAGAAGATTCAAAGAGAGTGAGATGCCAGCTCCTTTCATTCAGTCAGTAGCTTCAAACATTTCTGGTATATGAATAACATGATGTTTTTCAATGGCAAAAATCAATGGATATTGTAAATGCACAAACAGTAATTTCTCCGCATTGCAAGGTGCAATTCTGAAATTTTTTGCTTTTTCCTGCTCCTCTTAGCATGTTAAAGAAGATTCAAAGAGAGTGAGATGCCAGCTCCTTTCATTCAGTAAGTAGCTTCAATCATTTCTGGACGTTTTTCAATGGCAAAAATCAATGAATATTGTAAATGCACAAACAGTAATTTCTCCGCATTGCAAGGTGCAATTCTGAAATTTTTTGCTTTTTCCTGCTCCTCTTAGCATGTTAAAGAAGATTCAAAGAGAGTGAGATGCCAGCTCCTTTCATTCAGTCAGTAGCTTCAATCATTTCTGGACGTTTTTCAATGGCAAAAATCAATGAATATTGTAAATGCACAAACAGTAATTTCTCCGCATTGCAAGGTGCAATTCTGAAATTTTTTGCTCTTTCCTGCTCCTCTTAGCATGATAAAGAAGATTCAAAGAGAGTGAGATGCAGGCTCCTTTCATTCAGTCAGTAGCTTCAATCATTTCTGGACGTTTTTCAATGGCAAAAATCAATGAATATTGTAAATGCACAAACAGTAATTTCTCCGCATTGCAAGGTGCAATTCTGAAATTTTTTGCTTTTTCCTGCTCCTCTTAGCATGATAAAGAAGATTCAAAGAGAGTGAGATGCCAGCTCCTTTCATTCAGTCAGTAGCTTCAAACATTTCTGGTATATGACTAACATGATGTTTTTCAATGGCAAAAATCAATGAATATTGTAAATGCACAAACAGTAATTTCTCCGCATTGCAAGGTGCAATTCTGAAAATTTTTGCTTTTTCCTGCTCCTCTTAGCATGATAAAGAAGATTCAAAGAGAGTGAGATGCCAGTTCCTTTCATTCAGTCAGTAGCTTCAATCATTTCTGGACGTTTTTCAATGGCAAAAATCAATGAATATTGTAAATGCACAAACAGAAATTTCTCCGCATTGCAAGGTGCAATTCTGAAATTTTTTGCTTTTTCCTGCTCCTCTTAGCATGATAAAGAAGATTCAAAGAGAGTGAGATGCCAGCTCCTTTCATTCAGCCAGTAGCTTCAATCATTTCTGGACGTTTTTCAATGGCAAAGATCAATGAATATTGTAAATGTACAAACAGTAATTTCTCCGCATTGCAAGGTGCAATTCTGAAATTTTTTGCTTTTTCCTGCTCCTCTTAGCATGATAAAGAAGATTCAAAGAGAGTGAGATGCCAGCTCCTTTCATTCAGTCAGTAGCTTCAAACATTTCTGGTATATGAATAACATGATGTTATTCAATGGCAAAAATCAATGAATATTGTAAATGCACAAACAGTAATTTCTCCGCATTGCAAGGTGCAATTCTGAATTTTTTTGCTTTTTCCTGCTCCTCTTAGCATGATAAAGAAGATTCAAAGAGAGTGAGATGCCAGCTCCTTTCATTCAGTCAGTAGCTTCAATAATTTCTGGACGTTTTTCAATGGCAAAAATCATTGAACATTGTAAATGCACAAACAGTAATTTCTCCGCATTGCAAGGTGCAATTCTGAAATTTTTTGCTTTTTCCTGCTCCTCTTAGCATGATAAAGAAGATTCAAAGAGAATGAGATGCCAGCTCCTTTCATTCAGTCAGTAGCTTCAATCATTTCTGGTATATGAATAACATGATGTTTTTCAATGGCAAAAATCAATGAATATTGTAAATGCACAAACAGTAATTTCTCCGCATTGCAAGGTGCAATTCTGAAATTTTTTGCTTTTTCCTGCTCCTCTTAGCATGATAAAGAAGATTCAAAGAGAGTGAGATGCCAGCTCCTTTCATTCAGTCAGTAGCTTCAATCATTTCTGGACGTTTTTCAATGGCAAAAATCAATGAATATTGTAAATGCACAAACAGTAAATTCTCCGCATTGCAAGGTGCAATTATGAAATTTTTTACTTTTTCCTGCTCCTCTTAGTATGATAAACAAGATTCAAAGAGAGTGAGATGCCAGCTCCTTTCATTCAGTCAGTAGCTTCAATCATTTCTGGACGTTTTTCATTGGCAAAAATCAATGAATATTGTAAATGCACAAACAGTAATTTCTCCGCATTGCAAGGTGTAATTCTGAAATTTTTTGCTTTTTCCTGCTCCTCTTAGCATGATAAAGAAGATTCAAAGAGAGTGAGATGCCAGCTCCTTTCATTCAGTCAGTAGCTTCAAACATTTCTGGTATATGAATAACATGATGTTTTTCAATGGCAAAAATCAATGAATATTGTAAATGCACAAACAGTAATTTCTCCGCATTGCAAGGTGCAATTCTGAAATTTTTTGCTTTTTCCTGCTCCTCTTAGCATGATAAAGAAGATTCAAAGAGAGTGAGATGCCAGCTCCTTTCATTCAGTCAGTAGCTTCAAACATTTCTGGTATATGAATAACATGATGTTTTTCAATGGCAAAAATCAATGGATATTGTAAATGCACAAACAGTAATTTCTCCACATTGCAAGGTGCAATTCTGAATTTTTTTGCTTTTTCCTGCTCCTCTTAGCATGATAAAGAAGATTCAAAGAGAGTGAGATGCCAGCTCCTTTCATTCAGTCAGTAGCTTCAATCATTTCTTGACGTTTTTCAATGGCAAAAATCAATGAATATTGTAAATGCACAAACAGTAATTTCTCCGCATTGCAAGGTGCAATTCTGAATTTTTTTGCTTTTTCCTGCTCCTCTTAGCATGATAAAGAAGATTCAAAGAGAGTGAGATGCCAGCTCCTTTCATTCAGTCAGTAGCTTCAAACATTTCTGGTATATGAATAACATGATGTTTTTCAATGGCAAAAATCAATGAATATTGTAAATGCACAAACAGTAATTTCTCCGCATTGCAAGGTGCAATTCTGAAATTTTTTGCTTTTTCCTGCTCCTCTTAGCATGATAAAGAAGATTCAAAGAGAGTGAGATGCCAGCTCCTTTCATTCAGTCAGTAGCTTCAATCATTTCTGGTATATGAATAACATGATGTTTTTCAATGGCAAAAATCAATGAATATTGTAAATGCACAAACAGTAATTTCTCCGCATTGCAAGGTGCAATTCTGAAATTTTTTGCTTTTTCCTGCTCCTCTTAGCATGATAAAGAAGATTCAAAGAGATTGAGATGCCAGCTCCTTTCATTCAGTCAGTAGCTTCAATCATTTCTGGACGTTTTTCAATGGCAAAAATCATTGAATATTGTAAATGCACAAACAGTAATTTCTCCGCATTGCAAGGTGCAAATCTGAAATTTTTTGCTTTTTCCTGCTCCTCTTAGCATGATAAACAAGGTTCAAAGAGAGTGAGATGCCAGCTCCTTTCATTCAGTCAGTAGCTTCAATCATTTCTGGACGTTTTTCAATGGCAAAAATCAATGAATATTGTAAATGCACAAACAGTAATTTCTCCGCATTGCAAGGTGCAATTCTGAAATTTTTTGCTTTTTCCTGCTCCTCTTAGCATGATAAAGAAGATTCAAAGAGAGTGAGATGCCAGCTCCTTTCATTCAGTCAGTAGCTTCAATCATTTCTGGACGTTTTTCAATGGCAAAAATCAATGAATATTGTAAATGCACAAACAGTAATTTCTCCGCATTGCAAGGTGCAATTCTGAAATTTTTTGCTTTTTCCTGCTCCTATTAGCATGATAAACAAGATTCAAAGAGAGTGAGATGCCAGCTCCTTTCATTCAGTCAGTAGCTTCAATCATTTCTGGACGTTTTTCAATGGCAAAAATCAATGATTATTGTAAATGCACAAAGAGTAATTTCTCCGCATTGCAAGGTGCAATTCTGAAATTTTTTGCTTTTTCCTGCTCCTCTTAGCATGATAAAGAAGATTCAAAGAGAGTGAGATGCCAGCTCCTTTCATTCAGTCAGTAGCTTCAAACATTTCTGGTATATGAATAACATGATGTTTTTCAATGGCAAAAATCAATGAATATTGTAAATGCACAAACAGTAATTTCTCCGCATTGCAAGGTGCAATTCTGAAATTTTTTGCTTTTTCCTGCTCCTCTTAGCATGATAAAGAAGATTCAAAGAGAGTGAGATGCCAGCTCCTTTCATTCAGTCAGTAGCTTCAATAATTTCTGGATGTTTTTCAATGGCAAAAATCATTGAACATTGTAAATGCACAAACAGTAATTTCTCCGCATTGCAGGGTGCAATTCTGAAATTTTTTGCTTTTTCCTGCTCCTCTTAGCATGATAAAGAAGATTCAAAGAGAATGAGATGCCAGCTCCTTTCATGCAGTCAGTAGCTTCAATCATTTCTGGTATATGAATAACATGATGTTTTTCAATGGCAAAAATCAATGAATATTGTAAATGCACAAACAGTAATTTCTCCGCATTGCAAGGTGCAATTCTGAAATTTTTTGCTTTTTCCTGCTCCTCTTAGCATGATAAAGAAGATTCAAAGAGAGTGAGATGCCAGCTCCTTTCATTCAGTCAGTAGCTTCAATCATTTCTGGACGTTTTTCAATGGCAAAAATCAATGAATATTGTAAATGCACAAACAGTAAATTCTCCGCATTGCAAGGTGCAGTTATGAAATTTTTTACTTTTTCCTGCTCCTCTTAGTATGATAAACAAGATTCAAAGAGAGTGAGATGCCAGCTCCTTTCATTCAGTCAGTAGCTTCAATCATTTCTGGACGTTTTTCAATGGCAAAAATCAATGAATATTGTAAATGCACAAACAGTAATTTCTCCGCATTGCAAGGTGTAATTCTGAAATTTTTTGCTTTTTCCTGCTCCTCTTAGCATGATAAAGAAGAATCAAAGACAGTGAGATGCCAGCTCCTTTCATTCAGTCAGTAGCTTCAATCATTTCTGGACGTTTTTCAATGGCAAAAATCAATGAATACTGTAAATGCACAGACAGTAATTTCTCCGCATTGCAAGGTGCAATTCTGAAATTTTTTGCTTTTTCCTGCTCCTCTTAGCATGATAAAGAAGATTCAAAGAGAGTGAGATGCCAGCTCCTTTCATTCAGTCAGTAGCTTCAAACATTTCTGGTATATGAATAACATGATGTTTTTCAATGGCAAAAATCAATGGATATTGTAAATGCACAAACAGTAATTTCTCCACATTGCAAGGTGCAATTCTGATTTTTTTTGCTTTTTCCTGCTCCTCTTAGCATGATAAAGAAGATTCAAAGAGAGTGAGATGCCAGCTCCTTTCATTCAGTCAGTAGCTTCAATCATTTCTTGACGTTTTTCAATGGCAAAAATCAATGAATATTGTAAATGCACAAACAGTAATTTCTCCGCATTGCAAGGTGCAATTCTGAATTTTTTTGCTTTTTCCTGCTCCTCTTAGCATGATAAAGAAGATTCAAAGAGAGTGAGATGCCAGCTCCTTTCATTCAGTCAGTAGCTTCAAACATTTCTGGTATATGAATAACATGATGTTTTTCAATGGCAAAAATCAATGAATATTGTAAATGCACAAACAGTAATTTCTCCGCATTGCAAGGTGCAATTCTGAAATTTTTTGCTTTTTCCTGCTCCTCTTATCATGATAAAGAAGATTCAAAGAGAGTGAGATGCCAGCTCCTTTCATTCAGTCAGTAGCTTCAAACATTTCTGGTATATGAATAACATGATGTTTTTCACTGGCAAAAATCAATGAATATTGTAAATGCACAAACAGTAATTTCTCCGCATTGCAAGGTGCAATTCTGAAATTTTTTGCTTTTTCCTGCTCCTCTTAGCATGATAAAGAAGATTCAAAGAGAGTGAGATGCCAGCTCCTTTCATTCAGTCAGTAGCTTCAATCATTTCTGGTATATGAATAACATGATGTTTTTCAATGGCAAAAATCAATGAATATTGTAAATGCACAAACAGTAATTTCTCCGCATTGCAAAGTGCAATTCTGAAATTTTTTGCTTTTTCCTGCTCCTCTTAGCATGATAAAGAAGATTCAAAGAGAGTGAGATGCCAGCTCCTTTCATTCAGTCAGTAGCTTCAATCATTTCTGGACGTTTTTCTATGGCAAAAATCATTGAATATTGTAAATGCACAAACAGTAATTTCTCCGCATTGCAATATGCAAATCTGAAATTTTTTGCTTTTTCCTGCTCCTCTTAGCATGATAAACAAGGTTCAAAGAGAGTGAGATGCCAGCTCCTTTCATTCAGTCAGTAGCTTCAATCATTTCTGGACGTTTTTCAATGGCAAAAATCAATGAATATTGTAAATGCACAAAGAGTAATTTCTCCGCATTGCAAGGTGCAATTCTGAAATTTTTTGCTTTTTCCTGCTCCTCTTAGCATGATAAAGAAGATTCAAAGAGAGTGAGATGCCAGCTCCTTTCATTCAGTCAGTAGCTTCAAACATTTCTGGTATATGAATAACATGATGTTTTTCAATGGCAAAAATCAATGAATATTGTAAATGCACAAACAGTAATTTCTCCGCATTGCAAGGTGCAATTCTGAACTTTTTTGCTTTTTCCTGCTCCTCTTAGCATGATAAAGAAGATTCAAAGAGAGTGAGATGCCAGCTCCTTTCATTCAGTCAGTAGCTTCAATCATTTCTGGACGTTTTTCAATGGCAAAAATCAATGAATATTGTAAATGCACAAACAGTAATTTCTCCGCATTGCAAGGTGCAATTCTGAAATTTTTTGCTTTTTCCTGCTCCTCTTAGCATGATAAAGAAGATTCAAAGAGAGTGAGATGCCAGCTCCTTTCATTCAGTCAGTAGCTTCAATCATTTCTGGACGTTTTTCAATGGCAAAAATCAATGAATATTGTAAATGCACAAACAGTAATTTCTCCGCATTGCAAGGTGCAATTCTGAAATTTTTTGCTTTTTCCTGCTCCTCTTAGCATGATAAAGAAGATTCAAAGAGAGTGAGATGCCAGCTCCTTTCATTCAGTCAGTAGCTTCAATCATTTCTGGACGTTTTTCAATGGCAAAAATCAATGAATATTGTAAATGCACAAACAGTAATTTCTCCGCATTGCAAGGTGCAATTCTGAAATTTTTTGCTTTTTCCTGCTCCTCTTAGCATGATAAAGAAGATTCAAAGAGAGTGAGATGCCAGCTCCTTTCATTCAGTCAGTAGCTTCAATCATTTCTGGACGTTTTTCAATGGCAAAAATCAATGAATATTGTAAATGCACAAACAGTAATTTCTCCGCATTGCAAGGTGCAATTCTGAAATTTTTTGCTTTTTCCTGCTCCTCTTAGCATGATAAAGAAGATTCAAAGAGAGTGAGATGCCAGCTCCTTTCATTCAGTCAGTAGCTTCAAACATTTCTGGTATATGAATAACATGATGTTTTTCAATGGCAAAAATCAATGAATATTGTAAATGCACAAACAGTAATTTCTCCGCATTGCAAGGTGCAATTCTGAAATTTTTTGCTTTTTCCTGCTCCTCTTAGCATAATAAAGAAGATTCAAAGAGAGTGAGATGCCAGCTCCTTTCATTCAGTCAGTAGCTTCAATCATTTCTGGACGTTTTTCAATGGCAAAAATCAATGAATATTGTAAATGCACAAACAGTAATTTCTCCACATTGCAAGTTGCAATTCTGAATTTTTTTGCTTTTTCCTGCTCCTCTTAGCATGATAAAGAAGATTCAAAGAGAGTGAGATGCCAGCTCCTTTCATTCAGTCAGTAGCTTCAATCATTTCTGGACGTTTTTCAATGGCAAAAATCAATGAATATTGTAAATGCACAAACAGTAATTTCTCCGCATTGCAAGGTGTAATTCTGAAATTTTTTGCTTTTTCCTGCTCCTCTTAGCATGATAAAGAAGATTCAAAGAGAGTGAGATGCCAGCTCCTTTCATTCAGTCAGTAGCTTCAAACATTTCTGGTATATGAATAACATGATGTTTTTCAATGGCAAAAATCAATGAATATTGTAAATGCACAAACAGTAATTTCTCCGCATTGCAAGGTGCAATTCTGAAATTTTTTGCTTTTTCCTGCTCCTCTTAGCATGATAAAGAAGATTCAAAGAGAGTGAGATGCCAGCTCCTTTCATTCAGTCAGTAGCTTCAATCATTTCTGGACGTTTTTCAATGGCAAAAATCAATGAATATTGTAAATGCACAAACAGTAATTTCTCCACATTGCAAGGTGCAATTCTGAAATTTTTTGCTTTTTCCTGCTCCTCTTAGCATGATAAAGAAGAATCAAAGAGAGTGAGATGCCAGCTCCTTTCATTCAGTCAGTAGCTTCAATCATTTCTGGACGTTTTTCAATGGCAAAAATCAATGAATATTGTAAATGCACAGACAGTAATTTCTCCGCATTGCAAGGTGCAATTCTGAAATTTTTTGCTTTTTCCTGCTCCTCTTAGCATGATAAAGAAGATTCAAAGAGAGTGAGATGCCAGCTCCTTTCATTCAGTCAGTAGCTTCAAACATTTCTGGTATATGAATAACATGATGTTTTTCAATGGCAAAAATCAATGAATATTGTAAATGCACAAACAGTAATTTCTCCACATTGCAAGGTGCAATTCTGAAATTTTTTGCTTTTTCCTGCTCCTCTTAGCATGATAAAGAAGATTCAAAGAGAGTGAGATGCCAGCTCCTTTCATTCAGTCAGTAGCTTCAATCATTTCTGGATGTTTTTCAATGGCAAAAATCAATGAATATTGTAAATGCACAAACAGTAATTTCTCCGCATTGCAAGGTGCAATTCTGAATTTTTTTGCTTTTTCCTGCTCCTCTTAGCATGATAAAGAAGATTCAAAGAGAGTGAGATGCCAGCTCCTTTCATTCAGTCAGTAGCTTCAAACATTTCTGGTATATGAATAACATGATGTTTTTCAATGGCAAAAATCAATGAATATTGTAAATGCACAAACAGTAATTTCTCCGCATTGCAAGGTGCAATTCTGAAATTTTTTGCTTTTTTCTGCTCCTCTTATCATGATAAAGAAGATTCAAAGAGAGTGAGATGCCAGCTCCTTTCATTCAGTCAGTAGCTTCAATCATTTCTGGAAGTTTTTCAATTGCAAAAATCATTGAATATTGTAAATGCACAAACAGTAATTTCTCCGCATTGCAAGGTGCAATTCTGAAATTTTTTGCTTTTTCCTGCTCCTCTTAGCATGATAAACAAGATTCAAAGAGAGTGAGATGCCAGCTCCTTTCATTCAGTCAGTAGCTTCAATCATTTCTGGACGTTTTTCAATGGCAAAAATCAATGAATATTGTAAATGCACAAACAGTAATTTCTCCGCATTGCAAGGTGCAATTCTGAAATTTTTTGCTTTTTCCTGCTCCTCTTAGCATGATAAAGAAGATTCAAAGAGAGTGAGATGCCAGCTCCTTTCATTCAGTCAGTAGCTTCAATCATTTCTGGACGTTTTTCAATGGCAAAAATCAATGAATATTGTAAATGCACAAACAGTAATTTCTCCGCATTGCAAGGTGCAATTCTGAAATTTTTTTGCTTTTTCCTGCTCCTATTAGCATGATAAACAAGATTCAAAGAGAGTGAGATGCCAGCTCCTTTCATTCAGTCAGTAGCTTCAATCATTTCTGGACGTTTTTCAATGGCAAAAATCAATGAATATTGTAAATGCACAAACAGTAATTTCTCCGCATTGCAAGGTGCAATTCTGAAATTTTTTGCTTTTTCCTGCTCCTCTTAGCATGATAAAGAAGATTCAAAGAGAGTGAGATGCCAGCTCCTTTCATTCAGTCAGTAGCTTCAAACATTTCTGGTATATGAATAACATGATGTTTTTCAATGGCAAAAATCAATGAATATTATAAATGCACAAACAGTAATTTCTCCGCATTGCAAGGTGCAATTCTGAAATTTTTTGCTTTTTCCTGCTCCTCTTAGCATGATAAAGAAGATTCAAAGAGAGTGAGATGCCAGCTCCTTTCATTCAGTCAGTAGCTTCAATCATTTCTGAACGTTTTTCAATGGCAAAAATCAATGAATATTGTAAATGCACAAACAGTAATTTCTCCGCATTGCAAGGTGCAATTCTGAAATTTTTTGCTTTTTCCTGCTCCTCTTAGCATGATAAAGAAGATTCAAAGAGAGTGAGATGCCAGCTCCTTTCATTCAGTCAGTAGCTTCAATCATTTCTGGACGTTTTTCAATGGCAAAAATCAATGAATATTGTAAATGCACAAACAGTAATTTCTCCGCATTGCAAGGTGCAATTCTGAAATTTTTTGCTTTTTCCTGCTCCTCTTAGCATGATAAAGAAGATTCAAAGAGAGTGAGATGCCAGCTCCTTTCATTCAGTCAGTAGCTTCAAACATTTCTGGTATATGAATAACATGATGTTTTTCAATGGCAAAAATCAATGAATATTGTAAATGCACAAACAGTAATTTCTCCGCATTGCAAGGTGCAATTCTGAAATTTTTTGCTTTTTCCTGCTCCTCTTAGCATGATAAAGAAGATTCAAAGAGAGTGAGATGCCAGCTCCTTTCATTCAGTCAGTAGCTTCAATCATTTCTGGACGTTTTTCAATGGCAAAGATCAATGAATATTGTAAATGTACAAACAGTAATTTCTCCGCATTGCAAGGTGCAATTCTGAAATTTTTTTTCTTTTTCCTGCTCCTCTTAGCATGATAAAGAAGATTCAAAGAGAGTGAGATGCCAGCTCCTTTCATTCAGTCAGTAGCTTCAAACATTTCTTGTATATGAATAACATGATGTTTTTCAATGGCAAAAATCAATGAATATTGTAAATGCACAAACAGTAATTTCTCCGCATTGCAAGGTGCAATTCTGAAATTTTTTGCTTTTTCCTGCTCCTCTTAGCATGATAAAGAAGATTCAAAGAGAGTGAGATGCCAGCTCCTTTCATTCAGTCAGTAGCTTCAAACATTTCTGGTATATGAATAACATGATGTTTTTCAATGGCAAAAATCAATGAATATTGTAAATGCACAAACAGTAATTTCTCCGCATTGCAAGGTGCAATTCTGAAATTTTTTGCTTTTTCCTGCTCCTCTTAGCATGATAAAGAAGATTCAAAGAGAGTGAGATGCCAGCTCCTTTCATTCAGTCAGTAGCTTCAATCATTTCTGGACGTTTTTCAATGGCAAAAATCAATGAATATTGTAAATGCACAAACAGTAATTTCTCCGCATTGCAAGGTGCAATTCTGAAATTTTTTGCTTTTTCCTGCTCCTCTTAGCATGATAAAGAAGATTCAAAGAGAGTGAGATGCCAGCTCCTTTCATTCAGTCAGTAGCTTCAAACATTTCTGGTATATGAATAACGATGTTTTTCAATGGCAAAAATCAATGAATATTGTAAATGCACAAACAGTAATTTCTCCGCATTGCAAGGTGCAATTCTGAAATTTTTTGCTTTTTCCTGCTCCTCTTAGCATGATAAAGAAGATTCAAAGAGAGTGAGATGCCAGCTCCTTTCATTCAGTCAGTAGCTTCAAACATTTCTGGTATATGAATAACATGATGTTTTTCAATGGCAAAAATCATTGAATATTGTAAATGCACAAACAGTAATTTCTCCGCATTGCAAGGTGCAATTCTGAAATTTTTTGCTTTTTCCTGCTTCTCTTAGCATGATAAAGAAGATTCAAAGAGAGTGAGATGCCAGCTCCTTTCATTCAGTCAGTAGCTTCAATCATTTCTGGACGTTTTTCAATGGCAAAAATCAATGAATATTGTAAATGCACAAACAGAAATTTCTCCGCATTGCAAGATGCAATTCTGAAATTTTTTGCTTTTTCCTGCTCTTCTTAGCATGATAAAGAAGATTCAAAGAGAGTGAGATGCCAGCTCCTTTCATTCAGTCAGTAGCTTCAATCATTTCTTCACGTTTTTCAATGGCAAAGATCAATGAATATTGTAAATGTACAAACAGTAATTTCTCCGCATTGCAAGGTGCAATTCTGAAATTTTTTGCTTTTTCCTGCTCCTCTTAGCATGATAAAGAAGATTCAATGAGAATGAGATGCCAGCTCCTTTCATTCAGTCAGTAGCTTCAATCATTTCTGGTATATGAATAACATGATGTTTTTCAATGGCAAAAATCAATGAATATTGTAAATGCACAAACAGTAATTTCTCCGCATTGCAAGGTGCAATTCTGAAATTTTTTGCTTTTTCCTGCTCCTCTTAGCATGATAAAGAAGATTCAAAGAGAGTGAGATGCCAGCTCCTTTCATTCAGTCAGTAGCTTCAATCATTTCTGGACGTTTTTCAATGGCAAAAATCATTGAATATTGTAAATGCACAAACAGTAATTTCTCCGCATTGCAAGGTGCAATTCTGAAATTTTTTGCTTTTTCCTGCTCCTCTTAGCATGATAAACAAGATTCAAAGAGAGTGAGATGCCAGCTCCTTTCATTCAGTCAGTAGCTTCAATCATTTCTGGACGTTTTTCAATGGCAAAAATCAATGAATATTGTAAATGCACAAACAGTAATTTCTCCGCATTGCAAGGTGCAATTCTGAAATTTTTTGCTTTTTCCTGCTCCTCTTAGCATGATAAAGAAGATTCAAAGAGAGTTAGATGCCAGCTCCTTTCATTCAGTCAGTAGCTTCAATCATTTCTGGACGTTTTTCAATGGCAAAAATCAATGAATATTGTAAATGCACAAACAGTAATTTCTCCGCATTGCAAGGTGCAATTCTGAAATTTTTTGCTTTTTCCTGCTCCTATTAGCATGATAAACAAGATTCAAAGAGAGTGAGATGCCAGCTCCTTTCATTCAGTCAGTAGCTTCAATCATTTCTGGACGTTTTTCAATGGCAAAAATCAATGAATATTGTAAATGCACAAACAGTAATTTCTCCGCATTGCAAGGTGCAATTCTGAAATTTTTTGCTTTTTCCTGCTCCTCTTAGCATGATAAAGAAGATTCAAAGAGAGTGAGATGCCAGCTCCTTTCATTCAGTCAGTAGCTTCAAACATTTCTGGTATATGAATAACATGATGTTTTTCAATGGCAAAAATCAATGAATATTGTAAATGCACAAACAGTAATTTCTCCGCATTGCAAGGTGCAATTCTGAAATTTTTTGCTTTTTCCTGCTCCTCTTAGCATGATAAAGAAGATTCAAAGAGAGTGAGATGCCAGCTCCTTTCATTCAGTCAGTAGCTTCAATCATTTCTGGACATTTTTCAATGGCAAAAATCAATGAATATTGTAAATGCACAATCAGTAATTTCTCCACATTGCAAGGTGCAATTCTGAAATTTTTTGCTTTTTCCTGCTCCTCTTAGCATAATAAAGAAGATTCAAAGAGAGTGAGATGCCAGCTCCTTTCATTCAGTCAGTAGCTTCAATCATTTCTGGACGTTTTTCAATGGCAAAAATCAATGAATATTGTAAATGCACAAACAGTAATTTCTCCGCATTGCAAGGTGCAATTCTGAAATTTTTTGCTTTTTCCTGCTCCTCTTAGCATGATAAAGAAGATTCAAAGAGAGTGAGATGCCAGCTCCTTTCATTCAGTCAGTAGCTTCAAACATTTCTGGTATATGAATAACATGATGTTTTTCAATGGCAAAAATCATTGAATATTGTAAATGCACAAACAGTAATTTCTCCGCATTGCAAGGTGCAATTCTGAAATTTTTTGCTTTTTCCTGCTTCTCTTAGCATGATAAAGAAGATTCAAAGAGAGTGAGATGCCAGCTCCTTTCATTCAGTCAGTAGCTTCAATCATTTCTGGACGTTTTTCAATGGCAAAAATCAATGAATATTGTAAATGCACAAACAGAAATTTCTCCGCATTGCAAGATGCAATTCTGAAATTTTTTGCTTTTTCCTGCTCCTCTTAGCATGATAAAGAAGATTCAAAGAGAGTGAGATGCCAGCTCCTTTCATTCAGTCAGTAGCTTCAATCATTTCTGGTATATGAATAACATGATGTTTTTCAAAGGCAAAAATCAATGAATATTGTAAATGCACAAACAGTAATTTCTCCGCATTGCAAGGTGCAATTCTGAAATTTTTTGCTTTTTCCTGCTCCTCTTAGCATGATAAAGAATATTCAAAGAGAGTGAGATGCCAGCTCCTTTCATTCAGTCAGTAGCTTCAATCATTTCTGGACGTTTTTCAATGGCAAAAATCATTGAATATTGTAAATGCACAAACAGTAATTTCTCCGCATTGCAAGGTGCAATTCTGAAATTTTTTGCTTTTTCCTGCTCCTCTTAGCATGATAAACAAGATTCAAAGAGAGTGAGATGCCAGCTCCTTTCATTCAGTCAGTAGCTTCAATCATTTCTGGACGTTTTTCAATGGCAAAAATCAATGAATATTGTAAATGCACAAACAGTAATTTCTCCGCATTGCAAGGTGCAATTCTGAAATTTTTTGCTTTTTAATGCTCCTCTTAGCATGATAAAGAATATTCAAAGAGAGTGAGATGCCAGCTCCTTTCATTCAGTCAGTAGCTTCAATCATTTCTGGACGTTTTTCAATGGCAAAAATCAATGAATATTGTAAATGCACAAACAGTAATTTCTCCGCATTGCAAGGTGCAATTCTGAAATTTTTTGCTTTTTCCTGCTCCTATTAGCATGATAAACAAGATTCAAAGAGAGTGAGATGCCAGCTCCTTTCATTCAGTCAGTAGCTTCAATCATTTCTGGACGTTTTTCAATGGCAAAAATCAATGAATATTGTAAATGCACAAACAGTAATTTCTCCGCATTGCAAGGTGCAATTCTGAAATTTTTTGCTTTTTCCTGCTCCTCTTAGCATGATAAAGAAGATTCAAAGAGAGTGAGATGCCAGCTCCTTTCATTCAGTCAGTAGCTTCAAACATTTCTGGTATATGAATAACATGATGTTTTTCAATGGCAAAAATCAATGAATATTGTAAATGCACAAACAGTAATTTCTCCGCATTGCAAGGTGCAATTCTGAAATTTTTTGCTTTTTCCTGCTCCTCTTAGCATGATAAAGAAGATTCAAAGAGAGTGAGATGCCAGCTCCTTTCATTCAGTCAGTAGCTTCAATCATTTCTGGACGTTTTTCAATGGCAAAAATCAATGAATATTGTAAATGCACAAACAGTAATTTCTCCGCATTGCAAGGTGCAATTCTGAAATTTTTTGCTTTTTCCTGCTCCTCTTAGCATGATAAAGAAGATTCAAAGAGAGTGAGATGCCAGCTCCTTTCATTCAGTCAGTAGCTTCAATCATTTCTGGACGTTTTTCAATGGCAAAAATCAATGAATATTGTAAATGCACAAACAGAAATTTCTCCGCATTGCAAGGTGCAATTCTGAAATTTTTTGCTTTTTCCTGCTCCTCTTAGCATGATAAAGAAGATTCAAAGAGAGTGAGATGCCAGCTCCTTTCATTCAGTCAGTAGCTTCAATCATTTCTGGACGTTTTTCAATGGCAAAGATCAATGAATATTGTAAATGTACAAACAGTAATTTCTCCGCATTGCAAGGTGCAATTCTGAAATTTTTTGCTTTTTCCTGCTCCTCTTAGCATGATAAAGAAGATTCAATGAGAATGAGATGCCAGCTCCTTTCATTCAGTCAGTAGCTTCAATCATTTCTGGTATATGAATAACATGATGTTTTTCAATGGCAAAAATCAATGAATATTGTAAATGCACAAACAGTAATTTCTCCGCATTGCAAGGTGCAATTCTGAAATTTTTTGCTTTTTCCTGCTCCTCTTAGCATGATAAAGAAGATTCAAAGAGAGTGAGATGCCAGCTCCTTTCATTCAGTCAGTAGCTTCAATCATTTCTGGACGTTTTTCAATGGCAAAAATCATTGAATATTGTAAATGCACAAACAGTAATTTCTCCGCATTGCAAGGTGCAATTCTGAAATTTTTTGCTTTTTCCTGCTCCTCTTAGCATGATAAACAAGATTGAAAGAGAGTGAGATGCCAGCTCCTTTCATTCAGTCAGTAGCTTCAATCATTTCTGGACGTTTTTCAATGGCAAAAATCAATGAATATTGTAAATGCACAAACAGTAATTTCTCCGCATTGCAAGGTGCAATTCTGAAATTTTTTGCTTTTTCCTGCTCCTATTAGCATGATAAACAAGATTCAAAGAGAGTGAGATGCCAGCTCCTTTCATTCAGTCAGTAGCTTCAATCATTTCTGGACGTTTTTCAATGGCAAAAATCAATGAATATTGTAAATGCACAAACAGTAATTTCTCCGCATTGCAAGGTGCAATTCTGAAATTTTTTGCTTTTTCCTGCTCCTCTTAGCATGATAAAGAAGATTCAAAGAGAGTGAGATGCCAGCTCCTTTCATTCAGTCAGTAGCTTCAAACATTTCTGGTATATGAATAACATGATGTTTTTCAATGGCAAAAATCAATGAATATTGTAAATGCACAAACAGTAATTTCTCCGCATTGCAAGGTGCAATTCTGAAATTTTTTGCTTTTTCCTGCTCCTCTTAGCATGATAAAGAAGATTCAAAGAGAGTGAGATGCCAGCTCCTTTCATTCAGTCAGTAGCTTCAATCATTTCTGGACGTTTTTCAATGGCAAAAATCAATGAATATTGTAAATGCACAATCAGTAATTTCTCCACATTGCAAGGTGCAATTCTGAAATTTTTTGCTTTTTCCTGCTCCTCTTAGCATAATAAAGAAGATTCAAAGAGAGTGAGATGCCAGCTCCTTTCATTCAGTCAGTAGCTTCAATCATTTCTGGACGTTTTTCAATGGCAAAAATCAATGAATATTGTAAATGCACAAAGAGTAATTTCTCCGCATTGCAAGGTGCAATTCTGAAATTTTTTGCTTTTTCCTGCTCCTCTTAGCATGATAAAGAAGATTCAAAGAGAGTGAGATGCCAGCTCCTTTCATTCAGTCAGTAGCTTCAAACATTTCTGGTATATGAATAACATGATGTTTTTCAATGGCAAAAATCAATGAATATTGTAAATGCACAAACAGTAATTTCTCCGCATTGCAAGGTGCAATTCTGAAATTTTTTGCTTTTTCCTGCTCCTCTGAGCATGATAAAGAAGATTCAAAGAGAGTGAGATGCCAGCTCCTTTCATTCAGTCAGTAGCTTCAATCATTTCTGGACGTTTTTCAATGGCAAAAATCAATGAATATTGTAAATGCACAAACAGTAATTTCTCCGCATTGCAAGGTGCAATTCTGAAATTTTTTGCTTTTTCCTGCTCCTCTTAGCATGATAAAGAAGATTCAAAGAGAGTGAGATGCCAGCTCCTTTCATTCAGTCAGTAGCTTCAATCATTTCTGGACGTTTTTCAATGGCAAAAATCAATGAATATTGTAAATGCACAAACAGTAATTTCTCCGCATTGCAAGGTGCAATTCTGAAATTTTTTGCTTTTTCCTGCTCCTCTTAGCATGATAAAGAAGATTCAAAGAGAGTGAGATGCCAGCTCCTTTCATTCAGTCAGTAGCTTCAAACATTTCTGGTATATGAATAACATGATGTTTTTCAATGGCAAAAATCAATGAATATTGTAAATGCACAAACAGTAATTTCTCCGCATTGCAAGGTGCAATTCTGAAATTTTTTGCTTTTTCCTGCTCCTCTTAGCATGATAAAGAAGATTCAAAGAGAGTGAGATGCCAGCTCCTTTCATTCAGTCAGTAGCTTCAATCATTTCTGGACGTTTTTCAATGGCAAAAATCAATGAATATTGTAAATGCACAAACAGTAATTTCTCCACATTGCAAGGTGCAATTCTGAAATTTTTTGCTTTTTCCTGCTCCTCTTAGCATGATAAAGAAGATTCAAAGAGAGTGAGATGCCAGCTCCTTTCATTCAGTCAGTAGCTTCAATCATTTCTGGACGTTTTTCAATGGCAAAGATCAATGAATATTGTAAATGTACAAACAGTAATTTCTCCGCATTGCAAGGTGCAATTCTGAAATTTTTTGCTTTTTCCTGCTCCTCTTAGCATGATAAAGAAGATTCAAAGAGAGTGAGATGCCAGCTCCTTTCATTCAGTCAGTAGCTTCAAACATTTCTGGTATATGAATAACATGATGTTTTTCAATGGCAAAAATCAATGAATATTGTAAATGCACAAACAGTAATTTCTCCGCATTGCAAGGTGCAATTCTGAAATTTTTTGCTTTTTCCTGCTCCTCTTAGCATGATAAAGAATATTCAAAGAGAGTGAGATGCCAGCTCCTTTCATTCAGTCAGTAGCTTCAAACATTTCTGGTATATGAATAACATGATGTTTTTCAATGGCAAAAATCAATGAATATTGTAAATGCACAAACAGTAATTTCTCCGCATTGCAAGGTGCAATTCTGAAATTTTTTGCTTTTTCCTGCTCCTCTTAGCATGATAAAGAAGATTCAAAGAGAGTGAGATGCCAGCTCCTTTCATTCAGTCAGTAGCTTCAATCATTTCTGGACGTTTTTCAATGGCAAAAATCAATGAATATTGTAAATGCACAAACAGTAATTTCTCCGCATTGCAAGGTGCAATTCTGAAATTTTTTGCTTTTTCCTGCTCCTCTTAGCATGATAAAGAAGATTCAAAGAGAGTGAGATGCCAGCTCCTTTCATTCAGTCAGTAGCTTCAAACATTTCTGGTATATGAATAACGATGTTTTTCAATGGCAAAAATCAATGAATATTGTAAATGCACAAACAGTAATTTCTCCGCATTGCAAGGTGCAATTCTGAAATTTTTTGCTTTTTCCTGCTCCTCTTAGCATGATAAAGAAGATTCAAAGAGAGTGAGATGCCAGCTCCTTTCATTCAGTCAGTAGCTTCAATCATTTCTGGACGTTTTTCAATGGCAAAAATCAATGAATATTGTAAATGCACAAACAGTAATTTCTCCACATTGCAAGGTGCAATTCTGAAATTTTTTGCTTTTTCCTGCTCCTCTTAGCATGATAAAGAAGATTCAAAGAGAGTGAGATGCCAGCTCCTTTCATTCAGTCAGTAGCTTCAATCATTTCTGGACGTTTTTCAAAGGCAAAAATCAATGAATATTGTAAATGCACAAACAGTAATTTCACCGCATTGCAAGGTGCAATTCTGAAATTTTTTGCTTTTTCCTGCTCCTCTTAGCATGATAAAGAAGATTCAAAGAGAGTGAGATGCCAGCTCCTTTCATTCAGTCAGTAGCTTCAAACATTTCTGGTATATGAATAACATGATGTTTTTCAAAGGCAAAAATCAATGAATATTGTAAATGCACAAACAGTAATTTCTCCGCATTGCAAGGTGCAATTCTGAAATTTTTTGCTTTTTCCTGCTCCTCTTAGCATGATAAAGAAGATTCAAAGAGAGTGAGATGCCAGCTCCTTTCATTCAGTCAGTAGCTTCAATCATTTCTGGACGTTTTTCAATGGCAAAAATCAATGAATATTGTAAATGCACAAACAGAAATTTCTCCGCATTGCAAGGTGCAATTCTGAAATTTTTTGCTTTTTCCTGCTCCTCTTAGCATGATAAAGAAGATTCAAAGAGAGTGAGATGCCAGCTCCTTTCATTCAGTCAGTAGCTTCAATCATTTCTGGACGTTTTTCAATGGCAAAGATCAATGAATATTGTAAATGTACAAACAGTAATTTCTCCGCATTGCAAGGTGCAATTCTGAAATTTTTTGCTTTTTCCTGCTCCTCTTAGCATGATAAAGAAGATTCAAAGAGAGTGAGATGCCAGCTCCTTTCATTCAGTCAGTAGCTTCAAACATTTCTGGTATATGAATAACATGATGTTTTTCAATGGCAAAAATCAATGAATATTGTAAATGCACAAACAGTAATTTCTCCGCATTGCAAGGTGCAATTCTGAAATTTTTTGCTTTTTCCTGCTCCTCTTAGCATGATAAAGAAGATTCAAAGAGAATGAGATGCCAGCTCCTTTCATTCAGTCAGTAGCTTCAATCATTTCTGGTATATGAATAACATGATGTTTTTCAATGGCAAAAATCAATGAATATTGTAAATGCACAAACAGTAATTTCTCCGCATTGCAAGGTGCAATTCTGAAATTTTTTGCTTTTTCCTGCTCCTCTTAGCATGATAAAGAAGATTCAAAGAGAGTGAGATGCCAGCTCCTTTCATTCAGTCAGTAGCTTCAATCATTTCTGGACGTTTTTCAATGGCAAAAATCAATGAATATTGTAAATGCACAAACAGTAATTTCTCCGCATTGCAAGGTGCAATTATGAAATTTTTTACTTTTTCCTGCTCCTCTTAGCATGATAAACAAGATTCAAAGAGAGTGAGATGCCAGCTCCTTTCATTCAGTCAGTAGCTTCAATCATTTCTGGACGTTTTTCAATGGCAAAAATCAATGAATATTGTAAATGCACAAACAGTAATTTCTCCGCATTGCAAGGTGCAATTCTGAAATTTTTTGCTTTTTCCTGCTCCTCTTAGCATGATAAAGAAGATTCAAAGAGAGTGAGATGCCAGCTCCTTTCATTCAGTCAGTAGCTTCAAACATTTCTGGTATATGAATAACATGATGTTTTTCAATGGCAAAAATCAATGAATATTGTAAATGCACAAACAGTAATTTCTCCGCATTGCAAGGTGCAATTCTGAAATTTTTTGCTTTTTCCTGCTCCTCTTAGCATGATAAAGAAGATTCAAAGAGAGTGAGATGCCAGCTCCTTTCATTCAGTCAGTAGCTTCAATCATTTCTGGACGTTTTTCAATGGCAAAAATCAATGAATATTGTAAATGCACAAACAGTAATTTCTCCACATTGCAAGGTGCAATTCTGAAATTTTTTGCTTTTTCCTGCTCCTCTTAGCATGATAAAGAAGATTCAAAGAGAGTGAGATGCCAGCTCCTTTCATTCAGTCAGTAGCTTCAATCATTTCTGGACGTTTTTCAATGGCAAAAATCAATGAATATTGTAAATGCACAGAAAGTAATTTCTCCGCATTGCAAGGTGCAATTCTGAAATTTTTTGCTTTTTCCTGCTCCTCTTAGCATGATAAAGAAGATTCAAAGAGAGTGAGATGCCAGCTCCTTTTATTCAGTCAGTAGCTTCAAACATTTCTGGTATATGAATAACATGATGTTTTTCAATGGCAAAAATCAATGAATATTGTAAATGCACAAACAGTAATTTCTCCACATTGCAAGGTGCAATTCTGAAATTTTTTGCTTTTTCCTGCTCCTCTTAGCATGATAAAGAAGATTCAAAGAGAGTGAGATGCCAGCTCCTTTCATTCAGTCAGTAGCTTCAATCATTTCTGGACGTTTTTCAATGGCAAAAATCAATGAATATTGTAAATGCACAAACAGTAATTTCTCCGCATTGCAAGGTGCAATTCTGAATTTTTTTGCTTTTTCCTGCTCCTCTTAGCATGATAAAGAAGATTCAAAGAGAGTGAGATGCCAGCTCCTTTCATTCAGTCAGTAGCTTCAAACATTTCTGGTATATGAATAACATGATGTTTTTCAATGGCAAAAATCAATGAATATTGTAAATGCACAAACAGTAATTTCTCCGCATTGCAAGGTGCAATTCTGAAATTTTTTGCTTTTTCCTGCTCCTCTTAGCATGATAAAGAAGACTCAAAGAGAGTGAGATGCCAGCTCCTTTCATTCAGTCAGTAGCTTCAAACATTTCTGGTATATGAATAACATGTTTTTCAATGGCAAAAATCAATGAATATTGTAAATGCACAAACAGTAATTTCTCCGCATTGCAAGTGCAATTCTGAAATTTTTGCTTTTTCCTGCTCCTCTTAGCATGATAAAGAAGATTCAAAGAGAGTGAGATGCCAGCTCCTTTCATTCAGTCAGTAGCTTCAATCATTTCTGGACGTTTTTCAATGGCAAAAATCAATGAATATTGTAAATGCACAAACAGTAATTTCTCCGCATTGCAAGGTGCAATTCTGAAATTTTTTGCTTTTTCCTGCTCCTCCTAGCATGATAAAGAAGATTCAAAGAGAGTGAGATGCCAGCTCCTTTCATTTAGTCAGTAGCTTCAAACATTTCTGGTATATGAATAACATGATGTTTTTCAATGGCAAAAATCAATGAATATTGTAAATGCACAAACAGTAATTTCTCCGCATTGCAAGGTGCAATTCTGAAATTTTTTGCTTTTTCCTGCTCCTCTTAGCATGATAAAGAAGATTCAAAGAGAGTGAGATGCCAGCTCCTTTCATTCAGTCAGTAGCTTCAATCATTTCTGGACGTTTTTCAATGGCAAAAATCATTAAATATTGTAAATGCACAAACAGTAATTTCTCCGCATTGCAAGGTGCAATTCTGAAATTTTTTGCTTTTTCCTGCTCCTCTTAGCATGATAAAGAAGATTCAAAGAGAGTGAGATGCCAGCTCCTTTCATTCAGTCAGTAGCTTCAATCATTTCTGGTATATGAATAACATGATGTTTTTCAATGGCAAAAATCAATGAATATTGTAAATGCACAAACAGTAATTTCTCCGCATTGCAAGGTGCAATTCTGAAATTTTTTGCTTTTTCCTGCTCCTCTTAGCATGATAAAGAAGATTCAAAGAGAGAGAGATGCCAGCTCCTTTCATTCAGTCAGTAGCTTCAATCATTTCTGGACGTTTTTCAATGGCAAAAATCAATGAATATTGTAAATGCACAAACAGTAATTTCTCCGCATTGCAAGGTGCAATTCTGAAATTTTTTGCTTTTTCCTGCTCCTCTTAGCATGATAAACAAGATTCAAAGAGAGTGAGATGCCAGCTCCTTTCATTCAGTCAGTAGCTTCAATCATTTCTGGACGTTTTTCAATGGCAAAAATCAATGAATATTGTAAATGCACAAACAGTAATTTCTCCGCATTGCAAGGTGCAATTCTGAAATTTTTTGCTTTTTCCTGCTCCTCTTAGCATGATAAAGAAGATTCAAAGAGAGTGAGATGCCAGCTCCTTTCATTCAGTCAGTAGCTTCAATCATTTCTGGACGTTTTTCAATGGCAAAAATCAATGAATATTGTAAATGCACAAACAGTAATTTCTCCGCATTGCAAGGTGCAATTCTGAAATTTTTTGCTTTTTCCTGCTCCTCTTAGCATGATAAAGAAGATTCAAAGAGAGTGAGATGCCAGCTCCTTTCATTCAGTCAGTAGCTTCAAACATTTCTGGTATATGAATAACATGATGTTTTTCAATGGCAAAAATCAATGAATATTGTAAATGTACAAATAGTAATTTCTCCGCATTGCAAGGTGCAATTCTGAAATTTTTTGCTTTTTCCTGCTCCTCTTAGCATGATAAAGAAGATTCAAAGAGAGTGAGATGCCAGCTCCTTTCATTCAGTCAGTAGCTTCAATCATTTCTGGACGTTTTTCAATGGCAAAAATCAATGAATATTGTAAATGCACAAACAGTAATTTCTCCGCATTGCAAGGTGCAATTCTGAAATTTTTTGCTTTTTCCTGCTCCTCTTAGCATGATAAAGAAGATTCAAAGAGAGTGAGATGCCAGCTCCTTTCATTCAGTCAGTAGCTTCAATCATTTCTGGACGTTTTTCAATGGCAAAAATCAATGAATATTGTAAATGCACAAAGAGTAATTTCTCCGCATTGCAAGGTGCAATTCTGAAATTTTTTGCTTTTTCCTGCTCCTCTTAGCATGATAAAGAAGATTCAAAGAGAGTGAGATGCCAGCTCCTTTCATTCAGTCAGTAGCTTCAAACATTTCTGGTATATGAATAACATGATGTTTTTCAATGGCAAAAATCAATGAATATTGTAAATGCACAAACAGTAATTTCTCCGCATTGCAAGGTGCAATTCTGAAATTTTTTGCTTTTTCCTGCTCCTCTTAGCATGATAAAGAAGATTCAAAGAGAGTGAGATGCCAGCTCCTTTCATTCAGTCAGTAGCTTCAATCATTTCTGGACGTTTTTCAATGGCAAAAATCATTGAATATTGTAAATGCACAAACAGTAATTTCTCCGCATTGCAAGGTGCAATTCTGAAATTTTTTGCTTTTTCCTGCTCCTCTTAGCATGATAAAGAAGATTCAAAGAGAGTGAGATGCCAGCTCCTTTCATTCAGTCAGTAGCTTCAATCATTTCTGGTATATGAATAACATGATGTTTTTCAATGTCAAAAATCAATGAATATTGTAAATGCACAAACAGTAATTTCTCCGCATTACAAGGTGCAATTCTGAAATTTTTTGCTTTTTCCTGCTCCTCTAAGCATGATAAAGAAGATTCAAAGAGAGTGAGATGCCAGCTCCTTTCATTCAGTCAGTAGCTTCAATCATTTCTGGACGTTTTTCAATGGCAAAAATCAATGAATATTGTAAATGCACAAACAGTAATTTCTCCGCATTGCAAGGTGCAATTCTGAAATTTTTTGCTTTTTCCTGCTCCTCTTAGCATGATAAACAAGATTCAAAGAGAGTGAGATGCCAGCTCCTTTCATTCAGTCAGTAGCTTAAATCATTTCTGGACGTTTTTCAATGGCAAAAATCAATGAATATTGTAAATGCACAAACAGTAATTTCTCCGCATTGCAAGGTGCAATTCTGAAATTTTTTGCTTTTTCCTGCTCCTCTTAGCATGATAAAGAAGATTCAAAGAGAGTGAGATGCCAGCTCCTTTCATTCAGTCAGTAGCTTCAAACATTTCTGGTATATGAATAACATGATGTTTTTCAATGGCAAAAATCAATGAATATTGTAAATGCACAAACAGTAATTTCTCCACATTGCAAGGTGCAATTCTGAAATTTTTTGCTTTTTCCTGCTCCTCTTAGCATGATAAAGAAGATTCAAAGAGAGTGAGATGCCAGCTCCTTTCATTCAGTCAGTAGCTTCAATCATTTCTGGACGTTTTTCAATGGCAAAAATCAATGAATATTGTAAATGCACAAACAGTAATTTCTCCGCATTGCAAGGTGCAATTCTGAATTTTTTTGCTTTTTCCTGCTCCTCTTAGCATGATAAAGAAGATTCAAAGAGAGTGAGATGCCAGCTCCTTTCATTCAGTCAGTAGCTTCAAACATTTCTGGTATATGAATAACATGATGTTTTTCAATGGCAAAAATCAATGAATATTGTAAATGCACAAACAGTAATTTCTCCGCATTGCAAGGTGCAATTCTGAAATTTTTTGCTTTTTCCTGCTCCTCTTAGCATGATAAAGAAGACTCAAAGAGAGTGAGATGCCAGCTCCTTTCATTCAGTCAGTAGATTCAAACATTTCTGGTATATGAATAACATGTTTTTCAATGGCAAAAATCAATGAATATTGTAAATGCACAAACAGTAATTTCTCCGCATTGCAAGTGCAATTCTGAAATTTTTGCTTTTTCCTGCTCCTCTTAGCATGATAAAGAAGATTCAAAGAGAGTGAGATGCCAGCTCCTTTCATTCAGTCAGTAGCTTCAATCATTTCTGGACGTTTTTCAATGGCAAAAATCAATGAATATTGTAAATGCACAAACAGTAATTTCTCCGCATTGCAAGGTGCAATTCTGAAATTTTTTGCTTTTTCCTGCTCCTCTTAGCATGATAAAGAAGATTCAAAGAGAGTGAGATGCCAGCTCCTTTCATTTAGTCAGTAGCTTCAAACATTTCTGGTATATGAATAACATGATGTTTTTCAATGGCAAAAATCAATGAATATTGTAAATGCACAAACAGTAATTTCTCCGCATTGCAAGGTGCAATTCTGAAATTTTTTGCTTTTTCCTGCTCCTCTTAGCATGATAAAGAAGATTCAAAGAGAGTGAGATGCCAGCTCCTTTCATTCAGTCAGTAGCTTCAATCATTTCTGGACGTTTTTCAATGGCAAAAATCATTGAATATTGTAAATGCACAAACAGTAATTTCTCCGCATTGCAAGGTGCAATTCTGAAATTTTTTGCTTTTTCCTGCTCCTCTTAGCATGATAAAGAAGCTTCAAAGAGAGTGAGATGCCAGCTCCTTTCATTCAGTCAGTAGCTTCAATCATTTCTGGTATATGAATAACATGATGTTTTTCAATGGCAAAAATCAATGAATATTGTAAATGCACAAACAGTAATTTCTCCGCATTGCAAGGTGCAATTCTGAAATTTTTTGCTTTTTCCTGCTCCTCTTAGCATGATAAAGAAGATTCAAAGAGAGTGAGATGCCAGCTCCTTTCATTCAGTCAGTAGCTTCAATCATTTCTGGACGTTTTTCAATGGCAAAAATCAATGAATATTGTAAATGCACAAACAGTAATTTCTCCGCATTGCAAGGTGCAATTCTGAAATTTTTTGCTTTTTCCTGCTCCTCTTAGCATGATAAACAAGATTCAAAGAGAGTGAGATGCCAGCTCCTTTCATTCAGTCAGTAGCTTCAATCATTTCTGGACGTTTTTCAATGGCAAAAATCAATGAATATTGTAAATGCACAAACAGTAATTTCTCCGCATTGCAAGGTGCAATTCTGAAATTTTTTGCTTTTTCCTGCTCCTCTTAGCATGATAAAGAAGATTCAAAGAGAGTGAGATGCCAGCTCCTTTCATTCAGTCAGTAGCTTCAAACATTTCTGGTATATGAATAACATGATGTTTTTCAATGGCAAAAATCAATGAATATTGTAAATGCACAAATAGTAATTTCTCCGCATTGCAAGGTGCAATTCTGAAATTTTTTGCTTTTTCCTGCTCCTCTTAGCATGATAAAGAAGATTCAAAGAGAGTGAGATGCCAGCTCCTTTCATTCAGTCAGTAGCTTCAATCATTTCTGGACGTTTTTCAATGGCAAAAATCAATGAATATTGTAAATGCACAAACAGTAATTTCTCCGCATTGCAAGGTGCAATTCTGAAATTTTTTGCTTTTTCCTGCTCCTCTTAGCATGATAAACAAGATTCAAAGAGAGTGAGATGCCAGCTCCTTTCATTCAGTCAGTAGCTTCAATCATTTCTGGACGTTTTTCAATGGCAAAAATCAATGAATATTGTAAATGCACAAACAGTAATTTCTCCGCATTGCAAGGTGCAATTCTGAAATTTTTTGCTTTTTCCTGCTCCTCTTAGCATGATAAAGAAGATTCAAAGAGAGTGAGATGCCAGCTCCTTTCATTCAGTCAGTAGCTTCAAACATTTCTGGTATATGAATAACATCATGTTTTTCAATGGCAAAAATCAATGAATATTGTAAATGCACAAACAGTAATTTCTCTGCATTGCAAGGTGCAATTCTGAAATTTTTTGCTTTTTCCTGCTCCTCTTAGCATGATAAAGAAGATTCAAAGTGAGTGAGATGCCAGCTCCTTTCATTCAGTCAGTAGCTTCAATCATTTCTGGACGTTTTTCAATGGCAAAAATCAATGAATATTGTAAATGCACAAACAGTAATTTCTCCGCATTGCAAGGTGCAATTCTGAAATTTTTTGCTTTTTCCTGCTCCTCTTAGCAAGATAAAGAAGATTCAAAGAGAGTGAGATGCCAGCTCCTTTCATTCAGTCAGTAGCTTCAAACATTTCTGGTATATGAATAACATGATGTTTTTCAATGGCAAAAATCAATGAATATTGTAAATGCACAAACAGTAATTTCTCCGCATTGCAAGGTGCAATTCTGAAATTTTTTGCTTTTTCCTGCTCCTCTTAGCATGATAAAGAAGATTCAAAGAGAGTGAGATGCCAGCTCCTTTCATTCAGTCAGTAGCTTCAATCATTTCTGGACGTTTTTCAATGGCAAAAATCAATGAATATTGTAAATGCACAAACAGTAATTTCTCCGCATTGCAAGGTGCAATTCTGAAATTTTTTGCTTTTTCCTGCTCCTCTTAGCATGATAAACAAGATTCAAAGAGAGTGAGATGCCAGCTCCTTTCATTCAGTCAGTAGCTTCAATCATTTCTGGACGTTTTTCAATGGCAAAAATCAATGAATATTGTAAATGCACAAACAGTATTTTCTCCGCATTGCAAGGTGCAATTCTGAAATTTTTGCTTTTTCCTGCTCCTCTTAGCAAGATAAACAAGATTCAAAGAGAGTGAGATGCCAGCTCCTTTCATTCAGTCAGTAGCTTCAATCATTTCTGGACGTTTTTCAATGGCAAAAATCAATGAATATTGTAAATGCACAAACAGTAATTTCTCCGCATTGCAAGGTGCAATTCTGAAATTTTTTGCTTTTTCCTGCTCCTCTTAGCATGATAAAGAAGATTCAAAGAGAATGAGATGCCAGCTCCTTTCATTCAGTCAGTAGCTTCAATCATTTCTGGACGTTTTTCAATGGCAAAAATCAATGAATATTGTAAATGCACAAACAGTAATTTCTCCGCATTGCAAGGTGCAATTCTGAAATTTTTTGCTTTTTCCTGCTCCTCTTAGCATGATAAAGAAGATTCAAAGAGAGTGAGATGCCAGCTCCTTTCATTCAGTCAGTAGCTTCAAACATTTCTGGTATATGAATAACATGATGTTTTTCAATGGCAAAAATCAATGAATATTGTAAATGCACAAACAGTAATTTCTCCGCATTGCAAGGTGCAATTCTGAAATTTTTTGCTTTTTCCTGCTCCTCTTAGCATGATAAAGAAGATTCAAAGAGAGTGAGATGCCAGCTCCTTTCATTCAGTCAGTAGCTTCAATCATTTCTGGACGTTTTTCAATGGCAAAAATCAATGAATATTGTAAATGCACAAACAGTAATTTCTCCGCATTGCAAGGTGAAATTCTGAATTTTTTTTTCTTTTTCCTGCTCCTCTTAGCATGATAAAGAAGATTCAAAGAGAGTGAGATGCCAGCTCCTTTCATTCAGTCAGTAGCTTCAAACATTTCTGGTATATGAATAACATGATGTTTTTCAATGGCAAAAATCAATGAATATTGAAAATGCACAAACAGTAATTTCTCCGCATTGCAAGGTGCAATTCTGAAATTTTTTGCTTTTTCCTGCTCCTCTTAGCATGATAAAGAAGATTCAAAGAGAGTGAGATGCCAGCTCCTTTCATTCAGTCAGTAGCTTCAATCATTTCTGGACGTTTTTCAATGGCAAAAATCAATGAATATTGTAAATGCACAAACAGTAATTTCTCCGCATTGCAAGGTGCAATTCTGAAATTTTTTGCTTTTTCCTGCTCCTCTTAGCATGATAAAGAAGATTCAAAGAGAGTGAGATGCCAGCTCCTTTCATTCAGTCAGTAGCTTCAAACATTTCTGGTATATGAATAACATGATGTTTTTCAATGGCAAAAATCAATGAATATTGTAAATGCACAAACAGTAATTTCTCCGCATTGCAAGGTGCAATTCTGAAATTTTTTGCTTTTTCCTGCTCCTCTTAGCATGATAAACAAGATTCAAAGAGAGTGAGATGCCAGCTCCTTTCATTCAGTCAGTAGCTTCAATCATTTCTGGATGTTTTTCAATGGCAAAAATCAATGAATATTGTAAATGCACAAACAGTAATTTCTCCGCATTGCAAGGTGCAATTCTGAAATTTTTTGCTTTTTCCTGCTCCTCTTAGCATGATAAAGAAGATTCAAAGAGAGTGAGATGCCAGCTCCTTTCATTCAGTCAGTAGCTTCAATCATTTCTGGACGTTTTTCAATGGCAAAAATCAATGAATATTGTAAATGCACAAACAGTAATTTCTCCGCATTGCAAGCTGCAATTCTGAAATTTTTTGCTTTTTCCTGCTCCTCTTAGCATGATAAAGAAGATTCAAAGAGAGTGAGATGCCAGCTCCTTTCATTCAGTCAGTAGCTTCAAACATTTCTGGTATATGAATAACATGATGTTTTTCAATGGCAAAAATCAATGAATATTGTAAATGCACAAACAGTAATTTCTCCGCAATTGCAAGGTGCAATTCTGAAATTTTTTGTTTTTCCTGCTCCTCTTAGCATGATAAAGAAGATTCAAAGAGAGTGAGATGCCAGCTCCTTTCATTCAGTCAGTAGCTTCAATCATTTCTGGACGTTTTTCAATGGCAAAAATCATTGAATATTGTAAATGCACACAGTAATTTCTCCGCATTGCAAGGTGCAATTCTGAAATTTTTTGCTTTTTCCTGCTCCTCTTAGCATGATAAAGAAGATTCAAAGAGAGTGAGATGCCAGCTACTTTCATTCAGTCAGTAGCTTCAATCATTTCTGGTATATGAATAACATGATGTTTTTCAATGGCAAAAATCAATGAATATTGTAAATGCACAAACAGTAATTTCTCCGCATTGCAAGGTGCAATTCTGAAATTTTTTGCTTTTTCCTGCTCCTATTAGCATGATAAACAAGATTCAAAGAGAGATGCCAGCTCCTTTCATTCAGTCAGTAGCTTCAATCATTTCTGGACTTTTTCAATGGCAAAAATCAATGAATATTGTAAATGCACAAACAGTAATTTCTCCGCATTGCAAGGTGCAATTCTGAAATTTTTTGCTTTTTCCTGCTCCTCTTAGCATGATAAAGAAGATTCAAAGAGAGTGAGATGCCAGCTCCTTTCATTCAGTCAGTAGCTTCAAACATTTCTGGTATATGAATAACATGATGTTTTTCAATTGCAAAAATCAATGAATATTGTAAATGCACAAACAGTAATTTCTCCGCATTGCAAGGTGCAATTCTGAAATTTTTTGCTTTTTCCTGCTCCTCTTAGCATGATAAAGAAGATTCAAAGAGAGTGAGATGCCAGCTCCTTTCATTCAGTCAGTAGCTTCAATCATTTCTGGACGTTTTTCAATGGCAAAAATCAATGAATATTGTAAATGCACAAACAGTAATTTCTCCGCATTGCAAGGTGCAATTCTGAAAATTTTTGCTTTTTCCTGCTCCTCTTAGCATGATAAAGAAGATTCAAAGAGAGTGAGATGCCAGCTCCTTTCATTCAGTCAGTAGCTTCAATCATTTCTGGACGTTTTTCAATGGCAAAAATCAATGAATATTGTAAATGTACAAACAGTAATTTCTCCGCATTGCAAGGTGCACTTCTGAAATTTTTTGCTTTTTCCTGCTCCTCTTAGCATGATAAAGAAGATTCAAAGAGAGTGAGATGCCAGCTCCTTTCATTCAGTCAGTAGCTTCAAACATTTCTGGTATATGAATAACATGATGTTTTTCAATGGCAAAAATCAATGAATATTGTAAATGCACAAACAGTAATTTCTCCGCATTGCAAGGTGCAATTCTGAAATTTTTTGCTTTTTCCTGCTCCTCTTAGCATGATAAAGAAGATTCAAAGAGAGTGAGATGCCAGCTCCTTTCATTCTGTCAGTAGCTTCAATCATTTCTGGACGTTTTTCAATGGCAAAAATCATTGAATATTGTAAATGCACAAACAGTAATTTCTCCGCATTGCAAGGTGCAATTCTGAAATTTTTTGCTTTTTCCTGCTCCTCTTTGCATGATAAAGAAGATTCAAAGAGAGTGAGATGCCAGCTCCTTTCATTCAGTCAGTAGCTTCAATCATTTCTGGTATATGAATAACATGATGTTTTTCAATGGCAAAAATCAATGAATATTGTAAATGCACAAACAGTAATTTCTCCGCATTGCAAGGTGCAATTCTGAAATTTTTTGCTTTTTCCTGCTCCTCTTAGCATGATAAAGAAGATTCAAAGAGAGTGAGATGCCAGCTCCTTTCATTCAGTCAGTAGCTTCAATTATTTCTGGACGTTTTTCAATGGCAAAAATCAATGAATATTGTAAATGCACAAACAGTAATTTCTCCGCATTGCAAGGTGCAATTCTGAAATTTTTTGCTTTTTCCTGCTCCTCTTAGCATGATAAAGAAGATTCAAAGAGAGTGAGATGCCAGCTCCTTTCATTCAGTCAGTAGCTTCAATCATTTCTGGACGTTTTTCAATGGCAAAAATCAATGAATATTGTAAATGCACAAACAGTAATTTCTCCGCATTGCAAGGTGCAATTCTGAAATTTTTTGCTTTTTCCTGCTCCTCTTAGCATGATAAAGAAGATTCAAAGAGAGTGAGATGCCAGCTCCTTTCATTCAGTCAGTAGCTTCAAACATTTCTGGTATATGAATAACATGATGTTTTTCAATGGCAAAAATCAATGAATATTGTAAATGCACAAACAGTAATTTCTCCGCATTGCAAGGTGCAATTCTGAAATTTTTTGCTTTTTCCTGCTCCTCTTAGCATGATAAAGAAGATTCAAAGAGAGTGAGATGCCAGCTCCTTTCATTCAGTCAGTAGCTTCAAACATTTCTGGTATATGAATAACATGATGTTTTTCAATGGCAAAAATCAATGAATATTGTAAATGCACAAACAGTAATTTCTCCGCATTGCAAGGTGCAATTCTGAAATTTTTTGCTTTTTCCTGCTCCTCTTAGCATGATAAAGAAGATTCAAAGAGAGTGAGATGCCAGCTCCTTTCATTCAGTCAGTAGCTTCAATCATTTCTGGACGTTTTTCAATGGCAAAAATCAATGAATATTGTAAATGCACAAACAGTAATTTCTCCGCATTGCAAGGTGCAATTCTGAAATTTTTTGCTTTTTCCTGCTCCTCTTAGCATGATAAAGAAGATTCAAAGAGAGTGAGATGCCAGCTCCTTTCATTCAGTCAGTAGCTTCAATCATTTCTGGACGTTTTTCAATGGCAAAAATCATTGAATATTGTAAATGCACAAACAGTAATTTCTCCGCATTGCAAGGTGCAATTCTGAAATTTTTTGCTTTTTCCTGCTCCTCTTAGTATGATAAAGAAGATTCAAAGAGTGTGAGATGCCAGCTCCTTTCATTCAGTCAGTAGCTTCAATCATTTCTGGTATATGAATAACATGATGTTTTTCAATGGCAAAAATCAATGAATATTGTAAATGCACAAACAGTATTTTCTCCGCATTGCAAGGTGCAATTCTGAAATTTTTTGCTTTTTCCTGCTCCTCTTAGCATGATAAAGAAGATTCAAAGAGAGTGAGATGCCAGCTCCTTTCATTCAGTCAGTAGCTTCAATCATTTCTGGACGTTTTTCAATGGCAAAAATCAATGAATATTGTAAATGCACAAACAGTAATTTCTCCGCATTGCAAGGTGCAATTCTGAAATTTTTTGCTTTTTCCTGCTCCTCTTAGCATGATAAAGAAGATTCAAAGAGAGTGAGATGCCAGCTCCTTTCATTCAGTCAGTAGCTTCAATCATTTCTGGACGTTTTTCAATGGCAAAAATCAATGAATATTGTAAATGCACAAACAGTAATTTCTCCGCATTGCAAGGTGCAATTCTGAAATTTTTTGCTTTTTCCTGCTCCTCTTAGCATGATAAAGAAGATTCAAAGAGAGTGAGATGCCAGCTCCTTTCATTCAGTCAGTAGCTTCAAACATTTCTGGTATATGAATAACATGATGTTTTTCAATGGCAAAAATCAATGAATATTGTAAATGCACAAACAGTATTTTCTCCGCATTGCAAGGTGAAATTCTGAAATTTTTTGCTTTTTCCTGCTCCTCTTAGCATGATAAAGAAGATTCAAAGAGAGTGAGATGCCAGCTCCTTTCATTTAGTCAGTAGCTTCAATCATTTCTGGACGTTTTTCAATGGCAAAAATCAATGAATATTGTAAATGCACAAACAGTAATTTCTCCGCATTGCAAGGTGCAATTCTGAAATTTTTTGCTTTTTCCTGCTCCTCTTAGCATGATAAAGAAGATTCAAAGAGAGTGAGATGCCAGCTCCTTTCATTCAGTCAGTAGCTTCAAACATTTCTGGTATATGAATAACATGATGTTTTTCAATGGCAAAAATCAATGAATATTGTAAATGCACAAACAGTAATTTCTCCACATTGCAAGGTGCAATTCTGAAATTTTTTGCTTTTTCCTGCTCCTCTTAGCATGATAAAGAAGATTCAAAGAGAGTGAGATGCCAGCTCCTTTCATTCAGTCAGTAGCTTCACTCATTTCTGGACGTTTTTCAATGGCAAAAATCAATGAATATTGTAAATGCACAAACAGTAATTTCTCCGCATTGCAAGGTGCAATTCTGAATTTTTTTGCTTTTTCCTGCTCCTCTTAGCATGATAAAGAAGATTCAAAGAGAGTGAGATGCCAGCTCCTTTCATTCAGTCAGTAGCTTCAAACATTTCTGGTATATGAATAACATGATGTTTTTCAATGGCAAAAATCAATGAATATTGTAAATGCACAAACAGTAATTTCTCCGCATTGCAAGGTGCAATTCTGAAATTTTTTGCTTTTTCCTGCTCCTCTTAGCATGATAAAGAAGACTCAAAGAGAGTGAGATGCCAGCTCCTTTCATTCAGTCAGTAGATTCAAACATTTCTGGTATATGAATAACATGTTTTTCAATGGCAAAAATCAATGAATATTGTAAATGCACAAACAGTAATTTCTCCGCATTGCAAGTGCAATTCTGAAATTTTTGCTTTTTCCTGCTCCTCTTAGCATGATAAAGAAGATTCAAAGAGAGTGAGATGCCAGCTCCTTTCATTCAGTCAGTAGCTTCAATCATTTCTGGACGTTTTTCAATGGCAAAAATCAATGAATATTGTAAATGCACAAACAGTAATTTCTCCGCATTGCAAGGTGCAATTCTGAAATTTTTTGCTTTTTCCTGCTCCTCTTAGCATGATAAAGAAGATTCAAAGAGAGTGAGATGCCAGCTCCTTTCATTTAGTCAGTAGCTTCAAACATTTCTGGTATATGAATAACATGATGTTTTTCAATGGCAAAAATCAATGAATATTGTAAATGCACAAACAGTAATTTCTCCGCATTGCAAGGTGCAATTCTGAAATTTTTTGCTTTTTCCTGCTCCTCTTAGCATGATAAAGAAGATTCAAAGAGAGTGAGATGCCAGCTCCTTTCATTCAGTCAGTAGCTTCAATCATTTCTGGACGTTTTTCAATGGCAAAAATCATTGAATATTGTAAATGCACAAACAGTAATTTCTCCGCATTGCAAGGTGCAATTCTGAAATTTTTTGCTTTTTCTGCTCCTCTTAGCATGATAAAGAAGCTTCAAAGAGAGTGAGATGCCAGCTCCTTTCATTCAGTCAGTAGCTTCAATCATTTCTGGTATATGAATAACATGATGTTTTTCAATGGCAAAAATCAATGAATATTGTAAATGCACAAACAGTAATTTCTCCGCATTGCAAGGTGCAATTCTGAAATTTTTTGCTTTTTCCTGCTCCTCTTAGCATGATAAAGAAGATTCAAAGAGAGTGAGATGCCAGCTCCTTTCATTCAGTCAGTAGCTTCAATCATTTCTGGACGTTTTTCAATGGCAAAAATCAATGAATATTGTAAATGCACAAACAGTAATTTCTCCGCATTGCAAGGTGCAATTCTGAAATTTTTTGCTTTTTCCTGCTCCTCTTAGCATGATAAACAAGATTCAAAGAGAGTGAGATGCCAGCTCCTTTCATTCAGTCAGTAGCTTCAATCATTTCTGGACGTTTTTCAATGGCAAAAATCAATGAATATTGTAAATGCACAAACAGTAATTTCTCCGCATTGCAAGGTGCAATTCTGAAATTTTTTGCTTTTTCCTGCTCCTCTTAGCATGATAAAGAAGATTCAAAGAGAGTGAGATGCCAGCTCCTTTCATTCAGTCAGTAGCTTCAAACATTTCTGGTATATGAATAACATGATGTTTTTCAATGGCAAAAATCAATGAATATTGTAAATGCACAAATAGTAATTTCTCCGCATTGCAAGGTGCAATTCTGAAATTTTTTGCTTTTTCCTGCTCCTCTTAGCATGATAAAGAAGATTCAAAGAGAGTGAGATGCCAGCTCCTTTCATTCAGTCAGTAGCTTCAATCATTTCTGGACGTTTTTCAATGGCAAAAATCAATGAATATTGTAAATGCACAAACAGTAATTTCTCCGCATTGCAAGGTGCAATTCTGAAATTTTTTGCTTTTTCCTGCTCCTCTTAGCATGATAAACAAGATTCAAAGAGAGTGAGATGACAGCTCCTTTCATTCAGTCAGTAGCTTCAATCATTTCTGGACGTTTTTCAATGGCAAAAATCAATGAATATTGTAAATGCACAAACAGTAATTTCTCCGCATTGCAAGGTGCAATTCTGAAATTTTTTGCTTTTTCCTGCTCCTCTTAGCATGATAAAGAAGATTCAAAGAGAGTGAGATGCCAGCTCCTTTCATTCAGTCAGTAGCTTCAAACATTTCTGGTATATGAATAACATCATGTTTTTCAATGGCAAAAATCAATGAATATTGTAAATGCACAAACAGTAATTTCTCCGCATTGCAAGGTGCAATTCTGAAATTTTTTGCTTTTTCCTGCTCCTCTTAGCATGATAAAGAAGATTCAAAGAGAGTGAGATGCCAGCTCCTTTCATTCAGTCAGTAGCTTCAATCATTTCTGGACGTTTTTCAATGGCAAAAATCAATGAATATTGTAAATGCACAAACAGTAATTTCTCCGCATTGCAAGGTGCAATTCTGAAATTTTTTGCTTTTTCCTGCTCCTCTTAGCAAGATAAAGAAGATTCAAAGAGAGTGAGATGCCAGCTCCTTTCATTCAGTCAGTAGCTTCAAACATTTCTGGTATATGAATAACATGATGTTTTTCAATGGCAAAAATCAATGAATATTGTAAATGCACAAACAGTAATTTCTCCGCATTGCAAGGTGCAATTCTGAAATTTTTTGCTTTTTCCTGCTCCTCTTAGCATGATAAAGAAGATTCAAAGATAGTGAGATGCCAGCTCCTTTCATTCAGTCAGTAGCTTCAATCATTTCTGGACGTTTTTCAATGGCAAAAATCAATGAATATTGTAAATGCACAAACAGTAATTTCTCCGCATTGCAAGGTGCAATTCTGAAATTTTTTGCTTTTTCCTGCTCCTCTTAGCATGATAAACAAGATTCAAAGAGAGTGAGATGCCAGCTCCTTTCATTCAGTCAGTAGCTTCAATCATTTCTGGACGTTTTTCAATGGCAAAAATCAATGAATATTGTAAATGCACAAACAGTATTTTCTCCGCATTGCAAGGTGCAATTCTGAAATTTTTGCTTTTTCCTGCTCCTCTTAGCAAGATAAACAAGATTCAAAGAGAGTGAGATGCCAGCTCCTTTCATTCAGTCAGTAGCTTCAATCATTTCTGGACGTTTTTCAATGGCAAAAATCAATGAATATTGTAAATGCACAAACAGTAATTTCTCCGCATTGCAAGGTGCAATTCTGAAATTTTTTGCTTTTTCCTGCTCCTCTTAGCATGATAAAGAAGATTCAAAGAGAGTGATATGCCAGCTCCTTTCATTCAGTCAGTAGCTTCAAACATTTCTGGTATATGAATAACATGATGTTTTTCAATGGAAAAAATCAATGAATATTGTAAATGCACAAACAGTAATTTCTCCGCATTGCAAGGTGCAATTCTGAAATTTTTTGCTTTTTCCTGCTCCTCTTAGCATGATAAAGAAGATTCAAAGAGAGTGAGATGCCAGCTCCTTTCATTCAGTCAGTAGCTTCAATCATTTCTGGACGTTTTTCAATGGCAAAAATCAATGAATATTGTAAATGCACAAACAGTAATTTCTCCGCATTGCAAGGTGAAATTCTGAATTTTTTTTTCTTTTTCCTGCTCCTCTTAGCATGATAAAGAAGATTCAAAGAGAGTGAGATGCCAGCTCCTTTCATTCAGTCAGTAGCTTCAAACATTTCTGGTATATGAATAACATGATGTTTTTCAATGGCAAAAATCAATGAATATTGAAAATGCACAAACAGTAATTTCTCCGCATTGCAAGGTGCAATTCTGAAATTTTTTGCTTTTTCCTGCTCCTCTTAGCATGATAAAGAAGATTCAAAGAGAGTGAGATGAAAGCTCCTTTCATTCAGTCAGTAGCTTCAATCATTTCTGGACGTTTTTCAATGGCAAAAATCAATGAATATTGTAAATGCACAAACAGTAATTTCTCCGCATTGCAAGGTGCAATTCTGAAATTTTTTGCTTTTTCCTGCTCCTCTTAGCATGATAAAGAAGATTCAAAGAGAGTGAGATGCCAGCTCCTTTCATTCAGTCAGTAGCTTCAAACATTTCTGGTATATGAATAACATGATGTTTTTCAATGGCAAAAATCAATGAATATTGTAAATGCACAAACAGTAATTTCTCCGCATTGCAAGGTGCAATTCTGAAATTTTTTGCTTTTTCCTGCTCCTCTTAGCATGATAAACAAGATTCAAAGAGAGTGAGATGCCAGCTCCTTTCATTCAGTCAGTAGCTTCAATCATTTCTGGATGTTTTTCAATGGCAAAAATCAATGAATATTGTAAATGCACAAACAGTAATTTCTCCGCATTGCAAGGTGCAATTCTGAAATTTTTTGCTTTTTCCTGCTCCTCTTAGCATGATAAAGAAGATTCAAAGAGAGTGAGATGCCAGCTCCTTTCATTCAGTCAGTAGCTTCAATCATTTCTGGACGTTTTTCAATGGCAAAAATCAATGAATATTGTAAATGCACAAACAGTAATTTCTCCGCATTGCAAGGTGCAATTCTGAAATTTTTTGCTTTTTCCTGCTCCTCTTAGCATGATAAAGAAGATTCAAAGAGAGTGAGATGCCAGCTCCTTTCATTCAGTCAGTAGCTTCAAACATTTCTGGTATATGAATAACATGATGTTTTTCAATGGCAAAAATCAATGAATATTGTAAATGCACAAACAGTAATTTCTCCGCAATTGCAAGGTGCAATTCTGAAATTTTTTGTTTTTCCTGCTCCTCTTAGCATGATAAAGAAGATTCAAAGAGAGTGAGATGCCAGCTCCTTTCATTCAGTCAGTAGCTTCAATCATTTCTGGACGTTTTTCAATGGCAAAAATCATTGAATATTGTAAATGCACACAGTAATTTCTCCGCATTGCAAGGTGCAATTCTGAAATTTTTTGCTTTTTCCTGCTCCTCTTAGCATGATAAAGAAGATTCAAAGAGAGTGAGATGCCAGCTACTTTCATTCAGTCAGTAGCTTCAATCATTTCTGGTATATGAATAACATGATGTTTTTCAATGGCAAAAATCAATGAATATTGTAAATGCACAAACAGTAATTTCTCCGCATTGCAAGGTGCAATTCTGAAATTTTTTGCTTTTTCCTGCTCCTATTAGCATGATAAACAAGATTCAAAGAGAGATGCCAGCTCCTTTCATTCAGTCAGTAGCTTCAATCATTTCTGGACTTTTTCAATGGCAAAAATCAATGAATATTGTAAATGCACAAACAGTAATTTCTCCGCATTGCAAGGTGCAATTCTGAAATTTTTTGCTTTTTCCTGCTCCTCTTAGCATGATAAAGAAGATTCAAAGAGAGTGAGATGCCAGCTCCTTTCATTCAGTCAGTAGCTTCAAACATTTCTGGTATATGAATAACATGATGTTTTTCAATTGCAAAAATCAATGAATATTGTAAATGCACAAACAGTAATTTCTCCGCATTGCAAGGTGCAATTCTGAAATTTTTTGCTTTTTCCTGCTCCTCTTAGCATGATAAAGAAGATTCAAAGAGAGTGAGATGCCAGCTCCTTTCATTCAGTCAGTAGCTTCAATCATTTCTGGACGTTTTTCAATGGCAAAAATCAATGAATATTGTAAATGCACAAACAGTAATTTCTCCGCATTGCAAGGTGCAATTCTGAAAATTTTTGCTTTTTCCTGCTCCTCTTAGCATGATAAAGAAGATTCAAAGAGAGTGAGATGCCAGCTCCTTTCATTCAGTCAGTAGCTTCAATCATTTCTGGACGTTTTTCAATGGCAAAAATCAATGAATATTGTAAATGTACAAACAGTAATTTCTCCGCATTGCAAGGTGCAATTCTGAAATTTTTTGCTTTTTCCTGCTCCTCTTAGCATGATAAAGAAGATTCAAAGAGAGTGAGATGCCAGCTCCTTTCATTCAGTCAGTAGCTTCAAACATTTCTGGTATATGAATAACATGATGTTTTTCAATGGCAAAAATCAATGAATATTGTAAATGCACAAACAGTAATTTCTCCGCATTGCAAGGTGCAATTCTGAAATTTTTTGCTTTTTCCTGCTCCTCTTAGCATGATAAAGAAGATTCAAAGAGAGTGAGATGCCAGCTCCTTTCATTCTGTCAGTAGCTTCAATCATTTCTGGACGTTTTTCAATGGCAAAAATCATTGAATATTGTAAATGCACAAACAGTAATTTCTCCGCATTGCAAGGTGCAATTCTGAAATTTTTTGCTTTTTCCTGCTCCTCTTTGCATGATAAAGAAGATTCAAAGAGAGTGAGATGCCAGCTCCTTTCATTCAGTCAGTAGCTTCAATCATTTCTGGTATATGAATAACATGATGTTTTTCAATGGCAAAAATCAATGAATATTGTAAATGCACAAACAGTAATTTCTCCGCATTGCAAGGTGCAATTCTGAAATTTTTTGCTTTTTCCTGCTCCTCTTAGCATGATAAAGAAGATTCAAAGAGAGTGAGATGCCAGCTCCTTTCATTCAGTCAGTAGCTTCAATTATTTCTGGACGTTTTTCAATGGCAAAAATCAATGAATATTGTAAATGCACAAACAGTAATTTCTCCGCATTGCAAGGTGCAATTCTGAAATTTTTTGCTTTTTCCTGCTCCTCTTAGCATGATAAAGAAGATTCAAAGAGAGTGAGATGCCAGCTCCTTTCATTCAGTCAGTAGCTTCAATCATTTCTGGACGTTTTTCAATGGCAAAAATCAATGAATATTGTAAATGCACAAACAGTAATTTCTCCGCATTGCAAGGTGCAATTCTGAAATTTTTTGCTTTTTCCTGCTCCTCTTAGCATGATAAAGAAGATTCAAAGAGAGTGAGATGCCAGCTCCTTTCATTCAGTCAGTAGCTTCAAACATTTCTGGTATATGAATAACATGATGTTTTTCAATGGCAAAAATCAATGAATATTGTAAATGCACAAACAGTAATTTCTCCGCATTGCAAGGTGCAATTCTGAATTTTTTTGCTTTTTCCTGCTCCTCTTAGCATGATAAAGAAGATTCAAAGAGAGTGAGATGCCAGCTCCTTTCATTCAGTCAGTAGCTTCAAACATTTCTGGTATATGAATAACATGATGTTTTTCAATGGCAAAAATCAATGAATATTGTAAATGCACAAACAGTAATTTCTCCGCATTGCAAGGTGCAATTCTGAAATTTTTTGCTTTTTCCTGCTCCTCTTAGCATGATAAAGAAGATTCAAAGAGAGTGAGATGCCAGCTCCTTTCATTCAGTCAGTAGCTTCAATCATTTCTGGACGTTTTTCAATGGCAAAAATCAATGAATATTGTAAATGCACAAACAGTAATTTCTCCGCATTGCAAGGTGCAATTCTGAAATTTTTTGCTTTTTCCTGCTCCTCTTAGCATGATAAAGAAGATTCAAAGAGAGTGAGATGCCAGCTCCTTTCATTCAGTCAGTAGCTTCAATCATTTCTGGACGTTTTTCAATGGCAAAAATCATTGAATATTGTAAATGCACAAACAGTAATTTCTCCGCATTGCAAGGTGCAATTCTGAAATTTTTTGCTTTTTCCTGCTCCTCTTAGTATGATAAAGAAGATTCAAAGAGTGTGAGATGCCAGCTCATTTCATTCAGTCAGTAGCTTCAATCATTTCTGGTATATGAATAACATGATGTTTTTCAATGGCAAAAATCAATGAATATTGTAAATGCACAAACAGTAATTTCTCCGCATTGCAAGGTGCAATTCTGAAATTTTTTGCTTTTTCCTGCTCCTCTTAGCATGATAAAGAAGATTCAAAGAGAGTGAGATGCCAGCTCCTTTCATTCAGTCAGTAGCTTCAATCATTTCTGGATGTTTTTCAATGGCAAAAATCAATGAATATTGTAAATGCACAAACAGTAATTTCTCCGCATTGCAAGGTGCAATTCTGAAATTTTTTGCTTTTTCCTGCTCCTCTTAGCATGATAAAGAAGATTCAAAGAGAGTGAGATGCCAGCTCCTTTCATTCAGTCAGTAGCTTCAATCATTTCTGGACGTTTTTCAATGGCAAAAATCAATGAATATTGTAAATGCACAAACAGTAATTTCTCCGCATTGCAAGGTGCAATTCTGAAATTTTTTGCTTTTTCCTGCTCCTCTTAGCATGATAAAGAAGATTCAAAGAGAGTGAGATGCCAGCTCCTTTCATTCAGTCAGTAGCTTCAAACATTTCTGGTATATGAATAACATGATGTTTTTCAATGGCAAAAATCAATGAATATTGTAAATGCACAAACAGTATTTTCTCCGCATTGCAAGGTGAAATTCTGAAATTTTTTGCTTTTTCCTGCTCCTCTTAGCATGATAAAGAAGATTCAAAGAGAGTGAGATGCCAGCTCCTTTCATTTAGTCAGTAGCTTCAATCATTTCTGGACGTTTTTCAATGGCAAAAATCAATGAATATTGTAAATGCACAAACAGTAATTTCTCCGCATTGCAAGGTGCAATTCTGAAATTTTTTGCTTTTTCCTGCTCCTCTTAGCATGATAAACAAGATTCAAAGAGAGTGAGATGCCAGCTCCTTTCATTCAGTCAGTAGCTTCAATCATTTCTGGACGTTTTTCAATGGCAAAAATCAATGAATACTGTAAATGCACAAACAGTAATTTCTCCGCATTGCAAGGTGCAATTCTGAAATTTTTTGCTTTTTCCTGCTCCTCTTAGCATGATAAAGAAGATTCAAAGAGAGTGAGATGCCAGCTCCTTTCATTCAGTCAGTAGCTTCAAACATTTCTGGTATATGAATAACATGATGTTTTTCAATGGCAAAAATCAATGAATATTGTAAATGCACAAACAGTAATTTCTCCGCATTGCAAGGTGCAATTCTGAAATTTTTTGCTTTTTCCTGCTCCTCTTAGCATGATAAAGAAGATTCAAAGAGAGTGAGATGCCAGCTCCTTTCATTCAGTCAGTAGCTTCAATCATTTCTGGACGTTTTTCAATGGCAAAAATCAATGAATATTGTAAATGCACAAACAGTAATTTCTCCGCATTGCAAGGTGCAATTCTGAAATTTTTTGTTTTTCCTGCTCCTCTTAGCATGATAAAGAAGATTCAAAGAGAGTGAGATGCCAGCTCCTTTCATTCAGTCAGTAGCTTCAATCATTTCTGGACGTTTTTCAATGGCAAAAATCAATGAATATTGTAAATGCACAAACAGTAATTTCTCCGCATTGCAAGGTGCAATTCTGAAATTTTTTGCATTTTCCTGCTCCTCTTAGCATGATAAAGAAGATTCAAAGAGAGTGAGATGCCAGCTCCTTTCATTCAGTCAGTAGCTTCAAACATTTCTGGTATATGAATAACATGATGTTTTTCAATGGCAAAAATCAATGAATATTGTAAATGCACAAACAGTAATTTCTCCGCATTGCAAGGTGCAATTCTGAAATTTTTTGCTTTTTCCTGCTCCTCTTAGCATGATAAAGAAGATTCAAAGAGAGTGAGATGCCAGCTCCTTTCATTCAGTCAGTAGCTTCAATCATTTCTGGACGTTTTTCAATGGCAAAAATCAATGAATATTGTAAATGCACAAACAGTAATTTCTCCGCATTGCAAGGTGCAATTCTGAAATTTTTTGCTTTTTCCTGCTCCTCTTAGCATGATAAAGAAGATTCAAAGAGAGTGAGATGCCAGCTCCTTTCATTCAGTCAGTAGCTTCAAACATTTCTGGTATATGAATAACATGATGTTTTTCAATGGCAAAAATCAATGAATATTGTAAATGCACAAAGAGTATTTTCTCCGCATTGCAAGGTGAAATTCTGAATTTTTTTGCTTTTTCCTGCTCCTCTTAGCATGATAAAGAAGATTCAAAGAGAGTGAGATGCCAGCTCCTTTCATTTAGTCAGTAGCTTCAATCATTTCTGGACGTTTTTCAATGGCAAAAATCAATGAATATTGTAAATGCACAAACAGTAATTTCTCCGCATTGCAAGGTGCAATTCTGAAATTTTTTGCTTTTTCCTGCTCCTCTTAGCATGATAAACAAGATTCAAAGAGAGTGAGATGCCAGCTCCTTTCATTCAGTCAGTAGCTTCAATCATTTCTGGACGTTTTTCAATGGCAAAAATCAATGAATATTGTAAATGCACAAACAGTAATTTCTCCGCATTGCAAGGTGCAATTCTGAAATTTTTTGCTTTTTCCTGCTCCTCTTAGCATGATAAAGAAGATTCAAAGAGAGTGAGATGCCAGCTCCTTTCATTCAGTCAGTAGCTTCAAACATTTCTGGTATATGAATAACATGATGTTTTTCAATGGCAAAAATCAATGAATATTGTAAATGCACAAACAGTAATTTCTCCGCATTGCAAGGTGCAATTCTGAAATTTTTTGCTTTTTCCTGCTCCTCTTAGCATGATAAAGAAGATTCAAAGAGAGTGAGATGCCAGCTCCTTTCATTCAGTCAGTAGCTTCAATCATTTCTGGACGTTTTTCAATGGCAAAAATCAATGAATATTGTAAATGCACAAACAGTAATTTCTCCGCATTGCAAGGTGCAATTCTGAAATTTTTTGCTTTTTCCTGCTCCTCTTAGCATGATAAAGAAGATTCAAAGAGAGTGAGATGCCAGCTCCTTTCATTCAGTCAGTAGCTTCAATCATTTCTGGACGTTTTTCAATGGCAAAAATCAATGAATATTGTAAATGCACAAACAGTAATTTCTCCGCATTGCAAGGTGCAATTCTGAAATTTTTTGCATTTTCCTGCTCCTCTTAGCATGATAAAGAAGATTCAAAGAGAGTGAGATGCCAGCTCCTTTCATTCAGTCAGTAGCTTCAAACATTTCTGGTATATGAATAACATGATGTTTTTCAATGGCAAAAATCAATGAATATTGTAAATGCACAAACAGTAATTTCTCCGCATTGCAAGGTGCAATTCTGAAATTTTTTGGTTTTTCCTGCTACTCTTAGCATGATAAAGAAGATTCAAAGAGAGTGAGATGCCAGCTCCTTTCATTCAGTCAGTAGCTTCAATCATTTCTGGACGTTTTTCAATGGCAAAAATCATTGAATATTGTAAATGCACAAACAGTAATTTCTCCGCATTGCAAGGTGCAATTCTGAAATTTTTTGCTTTTTCCTGCTCCTCTTAGCATGATAAAGAAGATTCAAAGAGAGTGAGATGCCAGCTCCTTTCATTCAGTCAGTAGCTTCAAACATTTCTGGTATATGAATAACATGATGTTTTTCAATGGCAAAAATCAATGAATATTGTAAATGCACAAACAGTAATTTCTCCGCATTGCAAGGTGCAATTCTGAAATTTTTTGCTTTTTCCTGCTCCTCTTAGCATGATAAAGAAGATTCAAAGAGAGTGAGATGCCAGCTCCTTTCATTCAGTCAGTAGCTTCAAACATTTCTGGTATATGAATAACATGATGTTTTTCAATGGCAAAAATCAATGAATATTGTAAATGCACAAACAGTAATTTCTCCGCATTGCAAGGTGCAATTCTGAAATTTTTTGCTTTTTCCTGCTCCTCTTAGCATGGTAAAGAAGACTAAAAGAGAGTGAGATGCCAGCTCCTTTCATTCAGTCAGTAGCTTCAAACATTTCTGGTATATGAATAACATGTTTTTCAATGGCAAAAATCAATGAATATTGTAAATGCACAAACAGTAATTTCTCCGCATTGCAAGTGCAATTCTGAAATTTTTGCTTTTTCCTGCTCCTCTTAGCATGATAAAGAAGATTCAAAGAGAGTGAGATGCCAGCTCCTTTCATTCAGTCAGTAGCTTCAATCATTTCTGGACGTTTTTCAATGGCAAAAATCAATGAATATTGTAAATGCACAAACAGTAATTTCTCTGCATTGCAAGGTGCAATTCTGAAATTTTTTGCTTTTTCCTGCTCCTCTTAGCATGATAAAGAAGATTCAAAGAGAGTGAGATGCCAGCTCCTTTCATTTAGTCAGTAGCTTCAAACATTTCTGGTATATGAATAACATGATGTTTTTCAATGGCAAAAATCAATGAATATTGTAAATGCACAAACAGTAATTTCTCCGCATTGCAAGGTGCAATTCTGAAATTTTTTGCTTTTTCCTGCTCCTCTTAGCATGATAAAGAAGATTCAAAGAGAGTGAGATGCCAACTCCTTTCATTCAGTCAGTAGCTTCAATCATTTCTGGACGTTTTTCAATGCAAAAATCATTGAATATTGTAAATGCACAAACAGTAATTTCTCCGCATTGCAAGGTGCAATTCTGAAATTTTTTGCTTTTTCCTGCTCCTCTTAGCATGGTAAAGAAGACTCAAAGAGAGTGAGATGCCAGCTCCTTTCATTCAGTCAGTAGCTTCAAACATTTCTGGTATATGAATAACATGTTTTTCAATGGCAAAAATCAATGAATATTGTAAATGCACAAACAGTAATTTCTCCGCATTGCAAGTGCAATTCTGAAATTTTTGCTTTTTCCTGCTCCTCTTAGCATGATAAAGAAGATTCAAAGAGAGTGAGATGCCAGCTCCTTTCATTCAGTCAGTAGCTTCAATCATTTCTGGACGTTTTTCAATGGCAAAAATCAATGAATATTGTAAATGCACAAACAGTAATTTCTCCGCATTGCAAGGTGCAATTCTGAAATTTTTTGCTTTTTCCTGCTCCTCTTAGCATGATAAAGAAGATTCAAAGAGAGTGAGATGCCAGCTCCTTTCATTTAGTCAGTAGCTTCAAACATTTCTGGTATATGAATAACATGATGTTTTTCAATGGCAAAAATCAATGAATATTGTAAATGCACAAACAGTAATTTCTCCGCATTGCAAGGTGCAATTCTGAAATTTTTTGCTTTTTCCTGCTCCTCTTAGCATGATAAAGAAGATTCAAAGAGAGTGAGATGCCAGCTCCTTTCATTCAGTCAGTAGCTTCAATCATTTCTGGACGTTTTTCAATGGCAAAAATCATTGAATATTGTAAATGCACAAACAGTAATTTCTCCGCATTGCAAGATGCAATTCTGAAATTTTTTGCTTTTTCCTGCTCCTCTTAGCATGATAAAGAAGATTCAAAGAGAGTGAGATGCCAGCTCCTTTCATTCAGTCAGTAGCTTCAATCATTTCTGGTATATGAATAACATGATGTTTTTCAATGGCAAAAATCAATGAATATTGTAAATGCACAAACAGTAATTTCTCCGCATTGCAAGGTGCAATTCTGATATTTTTTGCTTTTTCCTGCTCCTCTTAGCATGATAAAGAAGATTCAAAGAGAGTGAGATGCCAGCTCCTTTCATTCAGTCAGTAGCTTCAATCATTTCTGGACGTTTTTCAATGGCAAAAATCAATGAATATTGTAAATGCACAAACAGTAATTTCTCCGCATTGCAAGGTGCAATTCTGAAATTTTTTGCTTTTTCCTGCTCCTCTTAGCATGATAAACAAGATTCAAAGAGAGTGAGATGCCAGCTCCTTTCATTCAGTCAGTAGCTTCAATCATTTCTGGACGTTTTTCAATGGCAAAAATCAATGAATATTGTAAATGCACAAACAGTAATTTCTCCGCATTGCAAGGTGCAATTCTGAAATTTTTTGCTTTTTCCTGCTCCTCTTAGCATGATAAAGAAGATTCAAAGAGAGTGAGATGCCAGCTCCTTTCATTCAGTCAGTAGCTTCAAACATTTCTGGTATATGAATAACATGATGTTTTTCAATGGCAAAAATCAATGAATATTGTAAATGCACAAATAGTAATTTCTCCGCATTGCAAGGTGCAATTCTGAAATTTTTTGCTTTTTCCTGCTCCTCTTAGCATGATAAAGAAGATTCAAAGAGAGTGAGATGCCAGCTACTTTCATTCAGTCAGTAGCTTCAATCATTTCTGGACGTTTTTCAATGGCAAAAATCAATGAATATTGTAAATGCACAAACAGTAATTTCTCCGCATTGCAAGGTGCAATTCTGAAATTTTTTGCTTTTTCCTGCTCCTCTTAGCATGATAAAGAAGATTCAAAGAGAGTGAGATGCCAGCTCCTTTCATTCAGTCAGTAGCTTCAATCATTTCTGGACGTTTTTCAATGGCAAAAATCAATGAATATTGTAAATGCACAAAGAGTAATTTCTCCGCATTGCAAGGTGCAATTCTGAAATTTTTTGCTTTTTCCTGCTCCTCTTAGCATGATAAAGAAGATTCAAAGAGAGTGAGATGCCAGCTCCTTTCATTCAGTCAGTAGCTTCAAACATTTCTGGTATATGAATAACATGATGTTTTTCAATGGCAAAAATCAATGAATATTGTAAATGCACAAACAGTAATTTCTCCGCATTGCAAGGTGCAATTCTGAAATTTTTTGCTTTTTCCTGCTCCTCTTAGCATGATAAAGAAGATTCAAAGAGAGTGAGATGCCAGCTCCTTTCATTCAGTCAGTAGCTTCAATCATTTCTGGACGTTTTTCAATGGCAAAAATCATTGAATATTGTAAATGCACAAACAGTAATTTCTCCGCTTTGCAAGGTGCAATTCTGAAATTTTTTGCTTTTTCCTGCTCCTCTTAGCATGATAAAGAAGATTCAAAGAGAGTGAGATGCCAGCTCCTTTCATTTAGTCAGTAGCTTCAAACATTTCTGGTATATGAATAACATGATGTTTTTCAATGGCAAAAATCAATGAATATTGTAAATGCACAAACAGTAATTTCTCCGCATTGCAAGGTGCAATTCTGAAATTTTTTGCTTTTTCCTGCTCCTCTTAGCATGATAAAGAAGATTCAAAGAGAGTGAGATGCCAGCTCCTTTCATTCAGTCAGTAGCTTCAATCATTTCTGGACGTTTTTCAATGGCAAAAATCATTGAATATTGTAAATGCACAAACAGTAATTTCTCCGCATTGCAAGGTGCAATTCTGAAATTTTTTGCTTTTTCCTGCTCCTCTTAGCATGATAAAGAAGATTCAAAGAGAGTGAGATGCCAGCTCCTTTCATTCAGTCAGTAGCTTCAATCATTTCTGGTATATGAATAACATGATGTTTTTCAATGGCAAAAATCAATGAATATTGTAAATGCACAAACAGTAATTTCTCCGCATTGCAAGGTGCAATTCTGAAATTTTTTGCTTTTTCCTGCTCCTCTTAGCATGATAAAGAAGATTCAAAGAGAGTGAGATGCCAGCTCCTTTCATTCAGTCAGTAGCTTCAATCATTTCTGGACGTTTTTCAATGGCAAAAATCAATGAATATTGTAAATGCACAAACAGTAATTTCTCCGCATTGCAAGGTGCAATTCTGAAATTTTTTGCTTTTTCCTGCTCCTCTTAGCATGATAAAGAAGATTCAAAGAGACTGAGATGCCAGCTCCTTTCATTCAGTCAGTAGCTTCAATCATTTCTGGACGTTTTTCAATGGCAAAAATCAATGAATATTGTAAATGCACAAACAGTAATTTCTCCGCATTGCAAGGTGCAATTCTGAAATTTTTTGCTTTTTCCTGCTCCTCTTAGCATGATAAAGAAGATTCAAAGAGAGTGAGATGCCAGCTCCTTTCATTCAGTCAGTAGCTTCAAACATTTCTGGTATATGAATAACATGATGTTTTTCAATGGCAAAAATCAATGAATATTGTAAATGCACAAACAGTAATTTCTCCGCATTGCAAGGTGCAATTCTGAAATTTTTTGCTTTTTCCTGCTCCTCTTAGTATGATAAAGAAGATTCAAAGAGAGTGAGATGCCAGCTCCTTTCATTCAGTCAGTAGCTTCAATCATTTCTGGACGTTTTTCAATGGCAAAAATCATTGAATATTGTAAATGCACAAACAGTAATTTCTCCGCATTGCAAGGTGCAATTCTGAAATTTTTTGCTTTTTCCTGCTCCTCTTAGCATGATAAAGAAGATTCAAAGAGAGTGAGATGCCAGCTCCTTTCATTCAGTCAGTAGCTTCAATCATTTCTGGTATATGAATAACATGATGTTTTTCAATGGCAAAAATCAATGAATATTGTAAATGCACAAACAGTAATTTCTCCGCATTGCAAGGTGCAATTCTGAAATTTTTTGCTTTTTCCTGCTCCTCTAAGCATGATAAAGAAGATTCAAAGAGAGTGAGATGCCAGCTCCTTTCATTCAGTCAGTAGCTTCAATCATTTCTGGACGTTTTTCAATGGCAAAAATCAATGAATATTGTAAATGCACAAACAGTAATTTCTCCGCATTGCAAGGTGCAATTCTGAAATTTTTTGCTTTTTCCTGCTCCTCTTAGCATGATAAAGAAGATTCAAAGAGAGTGAGATGCCAGCTCCTTTCATTCAGTCAGTAGCTTCAAACATTTCTGGTATATGAATAACATGATGTTTTTCAATGGCAAAAATCAATGAATATTGTAAATGCACAAACAGTAATTTCTCCGCATTGCAAGGTGCAATTCTGAAATTTTTTGCTTTTTCCTGCTCCTCTTAGCATGATAAAGAAGATTCAAAGAGAGTGAGATGCCAGCTCCTTTCATTCAGTCAGTAGCTTCAATCATTTCTGGACGTTTTTCAATGGCAAAAATCAATGAATATTGTAAATGCACAAACAGTAATTTCTCCGCATTGCAAGGTGCAATTCTGAAATTTTTTGCTTTTTCCTGCTCCTCTTAGCAAGATAAAGAAGATTCAAAGAGAGTGAGATGCCAGCTCCTTTCATTCAGTCAGTAGCTTCAAACATTTCTGGTATATGAATAACATGATGTTTTTCCATGGCAAAAATCAATGAATATTGTAAATGCACAAACAGTAATTTCTCCGCATTGCAAGGTGCAATTCTGAAATTTTTTGCTTTTTCCTGCTCCTCTTAGCATGATAAAGAAGATTCAAAGAGAGTGAGATGCCAGCTCATTTCATTCAGTCAGTAGCTTCAATCATTTCTGGACGTTTTTCAATGGCAAAAATCAATGAATATTGTAAATGCACAAACAGTAATTTCTCCGCATTGCAAGGTGCAATTCTGAAATTTTTTGCTTTTTCCTGCTCCTCTTAGCATGATAAACAAGATTCAAAGAGAGTGAGATGCCAGCTCCTTTCATTCAGTCAGTAGCTTCAATCATTTCTGGACGTTTTTCAATGGCAAAAATCAATGAATATTGTAAATGCACAAACAGTAATTTCTCCGCATTGCAAGGTGCAATTCTGAAATTTTTTGCTTTTTCCTGCTCCTCTTAGCATGATAAAGAAGATTCAAAGAGAGTGAGATGCCAGCTCCTTTCATTCAGTCAGTAGCTTCAAACATTTCTGGTATATGAATAACATGATGTTTTTCAATGGCAAAAATCAATGAATATTGTAAATGCACAAACAGTAATTTCTCCGCATTGAAAGGTGCAATTCTGAAATTTTTTTGCTTTTTCCTGCTCCTCTTAGCATGATAAAGAAGATTCAAAGAGAGTGAGATGCCAGCTCCTTTCATTCAGTCAGTAGCTTCAATCATTTCTGGACGTTTTTCAATGGCAAAAATCATTGAATATTGTAAATGCACAAACAGTAATTTCTCCGCATTGCAAGGTGCAATTCTGAAATTTTTTGCTTTTTCCTGCTCCTCTTAGCATGATAAAGAAGATTCAAAGAGAGTGAGATGCCAGCTCCTTTCATTCAGTCAGTAGCTTCAATCATTTCTGGTATATGAATAACATGATGTTTTTCAATGGCAAAAATCAATGAATATTGTAAATGCACAAACAGTAATTTCTCCGCATTGCAAGGTGCAATTCTGAAATTTTTTGCTTTTTCCTGCTCCTCTTAGCATGATAAAGAAGATTCAAAGAGAGTGAGATGCCAGCCCCTTTCATTCAGTCAGTAGCTTCAATCATTTCTGGACGTTTTTCAATGGCAAAAATCAATGAATATTGTAAATGCACAAACAGTAATTTCTCCGCATTGCAAGGTGCAATTCTGAAATTTTTTGCTTTTTCCTGCTCCTCTTAGCATGATAAAGAAGATTCAAAGAGACTGAGATGCCAGCTCCTTTCATTCAGTCAGTAGCTTCAATCATTTCTGGACGTTTTTCAATGGCAAAAATCAATGAATATTGTAAATGCACAAACAGTAATTTCTCCGCATTGCAAGGTGCAATTCTGAAATTTTTTGCTTTTTCCTGCTCCTCTTAGCATGATAAAGAAGATTCAAAGAGAGTGAGATGCCAGCTCCTTTCATTCAGTCAGTAGCTTCAATCATTTCTGGACGTTTTTCAATGGCAAAAATCATTGAATATTGTAAATGCACAAACAGTAATTTCTCCGCATTGCAAGGTGCAATTCTGAAATTTTTTGCTTTTTCCTGCTCCTCTTAGCATGATAAAGAAGATTCAAAGAGAGTGAGATGCCAGCTCCTTTCATTCAGTCAGTAGCTTCAATCATTTCTGGTATATGAATAACATGATGTTTTTCAATGGCAAAAATCAATGAATATTGTAAATGCACAAACAGTAATTTCTCCGCATTGCAAGGTGCAATTCTGAAATTTTTTGCTTTTTCCTGCTCCTCTTAGCATGATAAAGAAGATTCAAAGAGAGTGAGATGCCAGCTCCTTTCATTCAGTCAGTAGCTTCAATCATTTCTGGACGTTTTTCAATGGCAAAAATCAATGAATATTGTAAATGCACAAACAGTAATTTCTCCGCATTGCAAGGTGCAATTCTGAAATTTTTTGCTTTTTCCTGCTCCTCTTAGCATGATAAAGAAGATTCAAAGAGACTGAGATGCCAGCTCCTTTCATTCAGTCAGTAGCTTCAATCATTTCTGGACGTTTTTCAATGGCAAAAATCAATGAATATTGTAAATGCACAAACAGTAATTTCTCCGCATTGCAAGGTGCAATTCTGAAATTTTTTGCTTTTTCCTGCTCCTCTTAGCATGATAAAGAAGATTCAAAGAGAGTGAGATGCCAGCTCCTTTCATTCAGTCAGTAGCTTCAAACATTTCTGGTATATGAATAACATGATGTTTTTCAATGGCAAAAATCAATGAATATTGTAAATGCACAAACAGTAATTTCTCCGCATTGCAAGGTGCAATTCTGAAATTTTTTGCTTTTTCCTGCTCCTCTTAGTATGATAAAGAAGATTCAAAGAGAGTGAGATGCCAGCTCCTTTCATTCAGTCAGTAGCTTCAATCATTTCTGGACGTTTTTCAATGGCAAAAATCATTGAATATTGTAAATGCACAAACAGTAATTTCTCCGCATTGCAAGGTGCAATTCTGAAATTTTTTGCTTTTTCCTGCTCCTCTTAGCATGATAAAGAAGATTCAAAGAGAGTGAGATGCCAGCTCCTTTCATTCAGTCAGTAGCTTCAATCATTTCTGGTATATGAATAACATGATGTTTTTCAATGGCAAAAATCAATGAATATTGTAAATGCACAAACAGTAATTTCTCCGCATTGCAAGGTGCAATTCTGAAATTTTTTGCTTTTTCCTGCTCCTCTAAGCATGATAAAGAAGATTCAAAGAGAGTGAGATGCCAGCTCCTTTCATTCAGTCAGTAGCTTCAATCATTTCTGGACGTTTTTCAATGGCAAAAATCAATGAATATTGTAAATGCACAAACAGTAATTTCTCCGCATTGCAAGGTGCAATTCTGAAATTTTTTGCTTTTTCCTGCTCCTCTTAGCATGATAAAGAAGATTCAAAGAGAGTGAGATGCCAGCTCCTTTCATTCAGTCAGTAGCTTCAAACATTTCTGGTATATGAATAACATGATGTTTTTCAATGGCAAAAATCAATGAATATTGTAAATGCACAAACAGTAATTTCTCCGCATTGCAAGGTGCAATTCTGAAATTTTTTGCTTTTTCCTGCTCCTCTTAGCATGATAAAGAAGATTCAAAGAGAGTGAGATGCCAGCTCCTTTCATTCAGTCAGTAGCTTCAATCATTTCTGGACGTTTTTCAATGGCAAAAATCAATGAATATTGTAAATGCACAAACAGTAATTTCTCCGCATTGCAAGGTGCAATTCTGAAATTTTTTGCTTTTTCCTGCTCCTCTTAGCAAGATAAAGAAGATTCAAAGAGAGTGAGATGCCAGCTCCTTTCATTCAGTCAGTAGCTTCAAACATTTCTGGTATATGAATAACATGATGTTTTTCCATGGCAAAAATCAATGAATATTGTAAATGCACAAACAGTAATTTCTCCGCATTGCAAGGTGCAATTCTGAAATTTTTTGCTTTTTCCTGCTCCTCTTAGCATGATAAAGAAGATTCAAAGAGAGTGAGATGCCAGCTCATTTCATTCAGTCAGTAGCTTCAATCATTTCTGGACGTTTTTCAATGGCAAAAATCAATGAATATTGTAAATGCACAAACAGTAATTTCTCCGCATTGCAAGGTGCAATTCTGAAATTTTTTGCTTTTTCCTGCTCCTCTTAGCATGATAAAGAAGATTCAAAGAGAGTGAGATGCCAGCTCCTTTCATTCAGTCAGTAGCTTCAAACATTTCTGGTATATGAATAACATGATGTTTTTCAATGGCAAAAATCAATGAATATTGTAAATGCACAAACAGTAATTTCTCCGCATTGAAAGGTGCAATTCTGAAATTTTTTTGCTTTTTCCTGCTCCTCTTAGCATGATAAAGAAGATTCAAAGAGAGTGAGATGCCAGCTCCTTTCATTCAGTCAGTAGCTTCAATCATTTCTGGACGTTTTTCAATGGCAAAAATCATTGAATATTGTAAATGCACAAACAGTAATTTCTCCGCATTGCAAGGTGCAATTCTGAAATTTTTTGCTTTTTCCTGCTCCTCTTAGCATGATAAAGAAGATTCAAAGAGAGTGAGATGCCAGCTCCTTTCATTCAGTCAGTAGCTTCAATCATTTCTGGTATATGAATAACATGATGTTTTTCAATGGCAAAAATCAATGAATATTGTAAATGCACAAACAGTAATTTCTCCGCATTGCAAGGTGCAATTCTGAAATTTTTTGCTTTTTCCTGCTCCTCTTAGCATGATAAAGAAGATTCAAAGAGAGTGAGATGCCAGCCCCTTTCATTCAGTCAGTAGCTTCAATCATTTCTGGACGTTTTTCAATGGCAAAAATCAATGAATATTGTAAATGCACAAACAGTAATTTCTCCGCATTGCAAGGTGCAATTCTGAAATTTTTTGCTTTTTCCTGCTCCTCTTAGCATGATAAAGAAGATTCAAAGAGACTGAGATGCCAGCTCCTTTCATTCAGTCAGTAGCTTCAATCATTTCTGGACGTTTTTCAATGGCAAAAATCAATGAATATTGTAAATGCACAAACAGTAATTTCTCCGCATTGCAAGGTGCAATTCTGAAATTTTTTGCTTTTTCCTGCTCCTCTTAGCATGATAAAGAAGATTCAAAGAGAGTGAGATGCCAGCTCCTTTCATTCAGTCAGTAGCTTCAAACATTTCTGGTATATGAATAACATGATGTTTTTCAATGGCAAAAATCAATGAATATTGTAAATGCACAAACAGTAATTTCTCCGCATTGCAAGGTGCAATTCTGAAATTTTTTGCTTTTTCCTGCTCCTCTTAGTATGATAAAGAAGATTCAAAGAGAGTGAGATGCCAGCTCCTTTCATTCAGTCAGTAGCTTCAATCATTTCTGGACGTTTTTCAATGGCAAAAATCATTGAATATTGTAAATGCACAAACAGTAATTTCTCCGCATTGCAAGGTGCAATTCTGAAATTTTTTGCTTTTTCCTGCTCCTCTTAGCATGATAAAGAAGATTCAAAGAGAGTGAGATGCCAGCTCCTTTCATTCAGTCAGTAGCTTCAATCATTTCTGGTATATGAATAACATGATGTTTTTCAATGGCAAAAATCAATGAATATTGTAAATGCACAAACAGTAATTTCTCTGCATTGCAAGGTGCAATTCTGAAATTTTTTGCTTTTTCCTGCTCCTCTAAGCATGATAAAGAAGATTCAAAGAGAGTGAGATGCCAGCTCCTTTCATTCAGTCAGTAGCTTCAATCATTTCTGGACGTTTTTCAATGGCAAAAATCAATGAATATTGTAAATGCACAAACAGTAATTTCTCCGCATTGCAAGGTGCAATTCTGAAATTTTTTGCTTTTTCCTGCTCCTCTTAGCATGATAAAGAAGATTCAAAGAGAGTGAGATGCCAGCTCCTTTCATTCAGTCAGTAGCTTCAAACATTTCTGGTATATGAATAACATGATGTTTTTCAATGGCAAAAATCAATGAATATTGTAAATGCACAAACAGTAATTTCTCCGCATTGCAAGGTGCAATTCTGAAATTTTTTGCTTTTTCCTGCTCCTCTTAGCATGATAAAGAAGATTCAAAGAGAGTGAGATGCCAGCTCCTTTCATTCAGTCAGTAGCTTCAATCATTTCTGGACGTTTTTCAATGGCAAAAATCAATGAATATTGTAAATGCACAAACAGTAATTTCTCCGCATTGCAAGGTGCAATTCTGAAATTTTTTGCTTTTTCCTGCTCCTCTTAGCAAGATAAAGAAGATTCAAAGAGAGTGAGATGCCAGCTCCTTTCATTCAGTCAGTAGCTTCAAACATTTCTGGTATATGAATAACATGATGTTTTTCCATGGCAAAAATCAATGAATATTGTAAATGCACAAACAGTAATTTCTCCGCATTGCAAGGTGCAATTCTGAAATTTTTTGCTTTTTCCTGCTCCTCTTAGCATGATAAAGAAGATTCAAAGAGAGTGAGATGCCAGCTCCTTTCATTCAGTCAGTAGCTTCAATCATTTCTGGACGTTTTTCAATGGCAAAAATCAATGAATATTGTAAATGCACAAACAGTAATTTCTCCGCATTGCAAGGTGCAATTCTGAAATTTTTTGCTTTTTCCTGCTCCTCTTAGCATGATAAACAAGATTCAAAGAGAGTGAGATGCCAGCTCCTTTCATTCAGTCAGTAGCTTCAATCATTTCTGGACGTTTTTCAATGGCAAAAATCAATGAATATTGTAAATGCACAAACAGTAATTTCTCCGCATTGCAAGGTGCAATTCTGAAATTTTTTGCTTTTTCCTGCTCCTCTTAGCATGATAAAGAAGATTCAAAGAGAGTGAGATGCCAGCTCCTTTCATTCAGTCAGTAGCTTCAAACATTTCTGGTATATGAATAACATGATGTTTTTCAATGGCAAAAATCAATGAATATTGTAAATGCACAAACAGTAATTTCTCCGCATTGAAAGGTGCAATTCTGAAATTTTTTTGCTTTTTCCTGCTCCTCTTAGCATGATAAAGAAGATTCAAAGAGAGTGAGATGCCAGCTCCTTTCATTCAGTCAGTAGCTTCAATCATTTCTGGACGTTTTTCAATGGCAAAAATCAATGAATATTGTAAATGCACAAACAGTAATTTCTCCGCATTGCAAGGTGCAATTCTGAAATTTTTTGCTTTTTCCTGCTCCTCTTAGCATGATAAACAAGATTCAAAGAGAGTGAGATGCCAACTCCTTTCATTCAGTCAGTAGCTTCAATCATTTCTGGTATATGGAATAACACTGATGGTTTTTCAATGGCAAAAATCAATGAATATTGTAAATGCACAAACAGTAATTTCTCCGCATTGCAAGGTGCAATTCTGAAATTTTTTGCTTTTTCCTGCTCCTCTTAGCAAGATAAACAAGATTCAAAGAGAGTGAGATGCCAGCTCCTTTCATTCAGTCAGTAGCTTCAATCATTTCTGGACGTTTTTCAATGGCAAAAATCAATGAATATTGTAAATGCACAAACAGTAATTTCTCCGCATTGCAAGGTGCAATTCTGAAATTTTTTGCTTTTTCCTGCTCCTCTTAGCATGATAAACAAGATTCAAAGAGAATGAGATGCCAGCTCCTTTCATTCAGTCAGTAGCTTCAATCATTTCTGGACGTTTTTCAATGGCAAAAATCATTGAATATTGTAAATGCACAAACAGTAATTTCTCCGCATTGCAAGGTGCAATTCTGAAATTTTTTGCTTTTTCCTGCTCCTCTTAGCATGATAAAGAAGATTCAAAGAGAGTGAGATGCCAGCTCCTTTCATTCAGTCAGTAGCTTCAAACATTTCTGGTATATGAATAACATGATGTTTTTCAATGGCAAAAATCAATGAATATTGTAAATGCACAAACAGTAATTTCTCCGCATTGCAAGGTGCAATTCTGAAATTTTTTGCTTTTTCCTGCTCCTCTTAGCATGATAAAGAAGATTCAAAGAGAGTGAGATGCCAGCTCCTTTCATTCAGTCAGTAGCTTCAATCATTTCTGGATGTTTTTCAATGGCAAAAATCAATGAATATTGTAAATGCACAAACAGTAATTTCTCCGCATTGCAAGGTGCAATTCTGAAATTGTTTGCTTTTTCCTGCTCCTCTTAGCATGATAAAGAAGATTCAAAGAGAGTGAGATGCCAGCTCCTTTCATTCAGTCAGTAGCTTCAAACATTTCTGGTATATGAATAACATGATGTTTTTCAATGGCAAAAATCAATGAATATTGTAAATGCACAAATAGTAATTTCTCCGCATTGCAAGGTGCAATTCTGAAATTTTTTGCTTTTTCCTGCTCCTCTTAGCATGATAAAGAAGATTCAAAGAGAGTGAGATGCCAGCTCCTTTCATTCAGTCAGTAGCTTCAATCATTTCTGGACGTTTTTCAATGGCAAAAATCAATGAATATTGTAAATGCACAAACAGTAATTTCTCCGCATTGCAAGGTGCAATTCTGAAATTTTTTGCTTTTTCCTGCTCCTCTTAGCATGATAAAGAAGATTCAAAGAGAGTGAGATGCCAGCTCCTTTCATTCAGTAGCTTCAATCATTTCTGGACGTTTTTCAATGGCAAAAATCAATGAATATTGTAAATGCACAAAGAGTAATTTCTCCGCATTGCAAGGTGCAATTCTGAAATTTTTTGCTTTTTCCTGCTCCTCTTAGCATGATAAAGAAGATTCAAAGAGAGTGAGATGCCAGCTCCTTTCATTCAGTCAGTAGCTTCAATCATTTCTGGTATATGAATAACATGATGTTTTTCAATGGCAAAAATCAATGAATATTGTAAATGCACAAACAGTAATTTCTCCGCATTGCAAGGTGCAATTCTGAAATTTTTTGCTTTTTCCTGCTCCTCTAAGCATGATAAAGAAGATTCAAAGAGAGTGAGATGCCAGCTCCTTTCATTCAGTCAGTAGCTTCAATCATTTCTGGACGTTTTTCAATGGCAAAAATCAATGAATATTGTAAATGCACAAACAGTAATTTCTCCGCATTGCAAGGTGCAATTCTGAAATTTTTTGCTTTTTCCTGCTCCTCTTAGCATGATAAAGAAGATTCAAAGAGAGTGAGATGCCAGCTCCTTTCATTCAGTCAGTAGCTTTAAACATTTCTGGTATATGAATAACATGATGTTTTTCAATGGCAAAAATCAATGAATATTGTAAATGCACAAACAGTAATTTCTCCGCATTGCAAGGTGCAATTCTGAAATTTTTTGCTTTTTCCTGCTCCTCTTAGCATGATAAAGAAGATTCAAAGAGAGTGAGATGCCAGCTCCTTTCATTCAGTCAGTAGCTTCAATCATTTCTGGACGTTTTTCAATGGCAAAAATCAATGAATATTGTAAATGCACAAACAGTAATTTCTCCGCATTGCAAGGTGCAATTCTGAAATTTTTTGCTTTTTCCTGCTCCTCTTAGCAAGATAAAGAAGATTCAAAGAGAGTGAGATGCCAGCTCCTTTCATTCAGTCAGTAGCTTCAAACATTTCTGGTATATGAATAACATGATGTTTTTCAATGGCAAAAATCAATGAATATTGTAAATGCACAAACAGTAATTTCTCCGCATTGCAAGGTGCAATTCTGAAATTTTTTGATTTTTCCTGCTCCTCTTAGCATGATAAAGAAGATTCAAAGAGAGTGAGATGCCAGCTCCTTTCATTCAGTCAGTAGCTTCAATCATTTCTGGACGTTTTTCAATGGCAAAAATCAATGAATATTGTAAATGCACAAACAGTAATTTCTCCGCATTGCAAGGTGCAATTCTGAAATTTTTTGCTTTTTCCTGCTCCTCTTAGCATGATAAACAAGATTCAAAGAGAGTGAGATGCCAGCTCCTTTCATTCAGTCAGTAGCTTCAATCATTTCTGGACGTTTTTCAATGGCAAAAATCAATGAATATTGTAAATGCACAAACAGTAATTTCTCCGCATTGCAAGGTGCAATTCTGAAATTTTTTGCTTTTTCCTGCTCCTCTTAGCATGATAAAGAAGATTCAAAGAGAGTGAGATGCCAGCTCCTTTCATTCAGTCAGTAGCTTCAATCATTTCTGGACGTTTTTCAATGGC